>NC_081825.1:172122519-173507935 GCF_030867095.1 Alligator mississippiensis
GGAAGGAGTCCGGCACAGCCCCTGCAGCCCTCCCAGGGGTGTGGGCAGGCCCCCAGTCTGCCTGCCAGATGACAGGAGGCTGCTGCTGCCCAGCAAGTGACAGGAGTTTTGCTTGTTAACAACTTGAGGTGCAGTTTCCCAGAAACCTCTGTACCTATCTCCTTGAAACTTGGCAGGCTTCATGCCCTCAGAAGGGGCTACCATCCTGGCAAGTTGGCAGGAAATGACAAAGTTTTAGGCGTTTAAATGATTCCCCATTATAGCCTATGGGCAAAAGGTTGAAACACTGTTGAAACAGCAAAACAGCTCTGATGAAATGAAACAGAACAATGCTTTCAAAACGAAATGAAACTCAAAATGAAACACTGTCCTGTCAAAACAGAATTCAAAACAGAAACAGAATTCGAAGTGGAACGGTGTGGTTTCGCACAGCCCTACTTTTCAGTAAGTATGTGATGCTTCTACTCTTTGCCAGCTCCTAGAATGTGGCACTGAGTCTCTACTACTGCAGGACCTTCTCTATTATACATCTTTCAACTTCTATTTTTAGTGCCCCCAAATCTTAATAGTGCATAAAATTGCTTGGTTTCCTACTCAAAGCCTTCCTTGGCAGCAGTATTGAAAAACAAAATCCTTGATAGTGATCAATGTCCACAAGTTCTGAATATCAACTACTGAACAGGCAAAACCAGGTAATTTCACTCTGCTGCTTGTCAAAGTTTGAGTGGTTGCCTGTCTGAAGACAAAGTGTATATAAAGGAGTAATACACAGTATTAAAGGAGACTGCCTTTGTCCTTAATGACTACAACTCCAGAAACAGTCTATCTTGGTATCCAGGAGCACTTTAAAGAAAGAATCAGCATGTCTCTCACTGCTCTACTCTATTCTTGCCTAGTTCGCATGACCAACATTAGAGAGAACCATTATTTTCCCCTTGGAGAGGCTGCAAATATATTACAATTCACATGGTGATACTTCCCTACCCTTAATATCATGTCTTGTGAAAGACCATTCTGCCATCCCTATAAACATCTCTACAAAGAAAGCTTAAGCTCTTCAACTGGTTAGATTCAGTTAACAGCACAAGGAAGCAGGACAACGTGGAATGAAGTACAGGAATTTTATTGCCAAGGAAGAGTCAGACTTTATAGTTCCAAAAAGATGGTGGAAAACAACACATTTGAACAATTCAGGAAGACTTCCATGTCAAAACCCCCCAAAAACCCTTTAAGTGGAAAAGCCATACAGATTTATTAATATTCTCTTTCTTTTAATTCCATCTCAGAACTCAAAATGGCATGGCCTGTGAAGCCATTTTGCTTGGTATACCGCAGCTGGCCTGGGCTCTGGACAGGCCCCTGATGCCAGCCATGGAGCCTGGGCTGCTCACAGAAGGCAGCAGGGAGGCTGCAATCAGCCGCATCAGGGTCCATGGAGCCCCGACTGGGCTTGCTGCTGGTGGCAGGTGCATGCATGCCTCAGGGTGAATGGCAGGGAAAAGGCTGTACTGCCACAAGGATCAGGCCCTTTGTGGCTTCCCCACTATAGGCCCCTGGCATACCAACATTTTACAAGTTGAGGTTGAGGGTTTTTTGGGCACTTTGCCCAAAAACATTGCCAACCCTTGCTCTAGCTACTCAAATTTCTGAAGACAGGACCATTACATAGAAGCAACGTAGAAAAGAAGATAAAACAACAGAATGCATGCTGCTCATTTACCGTATTTCGTTGAATACAGGATGAGATTTTCCCTCCCAATCAACCTGGGGGAAAAAGCCCTTCGCCTTATAGTTGCATACAAGGAAATCTCACTGATTATACTGTCTATTATTAAGCTGTTTCCAAAAACAGCATGTGCTAAGCAATGGCGACCAGTTATAAAGTTGATTAAACACAGCTATCACTAGGCAAGACATGGCACACATTGGGTAAACATACTGATGGGAACCTACCGCAAGAATAGATTAGCTTAGCCCATCTGAATAAGACATATGGTAGTGCCCATTAAGCGCAGTTCCCCATACCACTGACTCTTTTTAAAGTCATGATGAATCACCAGTGTATGCAGTTCACCCAGAATCCTTCTGTTGCCACATCTCTCAGCCTGGTGCATATTTGTGTGGTCCCATGCTCCTCCATCTTACAACCCATGGGAATGAAAGAGTGAGAATCTCCATGTTGCTATTATCTTGAATAGAAATGAAGTAAGAGTAACTATCAGAGCTCTAAGCATATCCTTTCAGATACCAGGCTTTATAACTTTATCTTTTCTAGGTACACACAGTTAAGCAGTCCTTCACATTTGTCACCCTCAAAGCTCAGATCAAAGAATTATTTAGTGTATTGGGTATGTGTGTAATGTTAGCAAAAGTTGTTCCACATCAGAATGAAAGGGCTAAAAACTAATGTATGTTACGTGGCCTCCCCACCTACACCATTCTGAACTTCAACTGTCTCCAGCACGGCAAACAAATTTCATTTGCAAAACTCCCATAGCATCCTATAACCCATGGAAATGCAGGAGTGAGAATCTCCATGCTGCTATTATAATAAAAATAAAGGAATAGTAGCTACAGAACTTTGAAACAGTAGCATGTCAGCTAACCAGACTGCCAGAAATAGCTGCACACACTTCACAGCCATTCTCTCCTTGAAGTAGAGGTACTTGAGTATATCAGAGAACGGAAAAGTCCTGGAGAGATATCAGTTACCAGACAGCACAAAAAATATAACACATCATAAACAGATTAACTAGTTAGTCTTTCTTCTCCTTGCCTCCTGACGAACTAATGGGGCTTACTCTATTTTAAAGATTCAGTCTCTTTGTAGGATCTGTGGCTTTAGCATGACTTCCAATTGCATGAAAAATATACCGAAGAAAACATCTTTCAGCAGTTTAGCCAATGAAAATAGGCTGGAATAATGAATTGTGGAACAGGAAAGATAACAAAATGTCTTCTTATACAAGGGCCATCTGCATATTAGAATTGGATGAAGACAGTGATTAAGCACTGTCACATTCACATTAGCCAAGTGAGTCTTGTTATCTTTTTCACACCCATGAAGCAGATCTTCAAAAGTCAGACCAGGAATGGGGATGAAGAGGGAGGGAAGGAAAAAGGCAAGCTGTAAGCTATTCCTCCCTCTAAGCATGCAATGGTGGCCTGTCAGCAGCAGTTTGGAGATGCTCTGAATCACTACTGTAAAAAGTACAGAAGCAATAATTTAGTTTTCCATTCCTACTTTTTTCAATGGTGCTTAATTTTTATTTTCACTGCAACTTTCACTGACAGAGAAAACTATACTAATGAGTTGTTATTCAACCTCTTCTACATCAATATTAGATGCCCAATTTTTTATTTACAATTTACATTTTGGACTGAAACATTTTATACATCATCTCAGTAATTGTTTTTTTTTTAAAGTGCCATTTATCTATTTGTTTCTCAGCTCCCTGTGTACACTGAAAATAATTAAACCTGCTCTGGCAAGGTGAATAGTATTTGCTAACCTAAAGCTGAAACTGATTACAAATACTTGGATGCAGCTTAAGCCTGCAAACTAGACATTTTGGGAACTTAATTAAGCATATGTGAAAACACAAATCAGTTGTGTTTTAGAGTTCTAACTGAACAGTCCCTGCTCTGGTAATCCAGATCTATGGTGAGACTCTGGAGAACGGTGAGTATTTCCCGTATCTCAAAAGCTCTCTCTCGCAGAAGGCTGATATCGATGAAGAAATCCAATATCACCTCAAATGTGCAAGTGCAGCCTTTCGATACCTGAAGACACGGGTGTTTGAAGATCACAACATCAGATCCAAAACCAAGCTCATGGTTTATCAAGCTGTCATGATCCCCACCTTGCTGTACAGAGCTGAGTCGTGGATAACATACAGGAGACATCTAAAGTTGTTGGAGAGATACCATCACTGCTGCCTGCAGAAGATCCTCCGAATCCAGTGGGAAGATAGACGCACCAACGTTAGCGTCCTCCTGCAAGCAAATACCACGAGTATTGAGGTGATGTTCACACAACATCAACTTCATTGGGCCGGCCATGTCATCCAGATGTCTGACTCCAGACTCCCAAAGCAAGTTTTATTCTCCCAGCTCAGCCAAGGTACCCGCTCAAGAGGACGGCAGAGAAAGCGCTTCAGGGTTGTCCTCAAGGCCAACTTAAAAAAAAACGCAACATTGATGATAACTCATGGGAGGCTATTGCCCAGGATTGCCCCAAATGGAAAAAGAGTCTGCTGCTGGGATCTCAGTACTTTGAAGCCTCATGACAAAAACAGGAGATGGAAAATAGGGAGCGGCAGAAAGTGTGTTGTGGACCAAATCAAATATCCAATGCCACCCACCAAACATGAAAACACACGTTCGAACTGCAGTATAGTCTGTCAATTCTGGATAGGCCTCTTCAGAGATTCGGATGCACAGATAAGGCAATCATGGAAGAAACATACTTGACTGCAAGTGATTGCTGAAGAAGGAGAGTTCTAATTCAACTATCTACACTTAATTCATTAATAGAAGCTAGGCAACTGAGTGATTACTTAAATTTGACTGGCATAGAACTGTAACATTGCCTTAAATGTAATTTCATCTTTTCACTGAGTAGCATGAATCCAGATTTCCTCTGCCTCAACCTTTTCATTCTAACATTCAAGATGCAAAGTTTGTTTTTGTGGAAAGTTAGAAAAGTAAGTCTGACTACTTGATTTATTCAAACTGACAGTCTCTGGCTCAAATACCATATTTACCCAAATAAAAGATAACTTCACATTCAAGATGACTTTCCAATAATTAGATTCTACACATAGAAAATTATAAATTCCACGTATAGGATAAAATTAAATCGGAGAGTTGTCCATGGAGGAGGTAGAGGGGGGAGGAAGTACAAAACAGCTTGACCCTCACACCTTGCTCCTCTACCACTTACACCTCCACCAGTCCCCTACCCTTTACTTATTCCCCCACCTGTACTCCTGTTGTCTGACCCGTAGCCTGGTACTTGCCCCCTCTGCCTGCACCCCTGCTGCCTGTCCCCAAACCCAATCCCCAACGCTGCCTGATCCCCACCCCAGGCACTTCTGCTTGATCACCAATGCTGTTCCATCCCCTGACCCATGCTGCTGAATGGCAGCAGCTGGCTGAGGATCTGGCAGCAGCAGCACTGGTCAGGGAATGGGGGAAGGGAAAGTAGTGCATTACTGCCCCATTCCTTGATCCTTGATGCCCTTTGGGCAGCAGCATGGGTCAGGGGATGCAGTATCAGTGTGAAAAGGGTAGTGGGGCAACAGGTGCACTGCTCCCCCATCCTGAATTGACACTGCTACAGCATCCTCTGAACCATGTTGCTGCCTTTTCAACAGCACAGGTCAGGGGATGAGGCAGAAGCACACTGCTGTCCCATGCCTCATCCCCCACGCAAGCTGCCACCTATCCTGGACTATATACCCCTGGGCCCTGACCTGCACTCACCAAACTGTTGCCGTCTCCAAGCAGCAGCAGTAGCAACCCTGGGAGCTCCAGCTCTGGCCCCGGGGTAAGATTGGGGCCAGGTCAGAGCCAGAATGCTGGTATGCAAATCCAAAACAATGCTTCTTTTCCCCCTAGGTGACAGAGGGGGGAAAAACCCCTCATCTTCAATGAGGTAGTTTGATGAAAAATACTTAATCTTGGATGAAGTATTGTGTTAGGTAGTTTAAATTTAAATTTTCAAACTTGGCATGGCAAATTCTTTGAATGGGAACAGTCAACCCCAAGTTTATAAGACAAATCTCAAGCATTTGATTTACTGTAAGCACAATATTAATTATTTACTTGAACTATATTGCCTCTGAAGCTTTTAAAGAAAAATGGAACTCCACAGCACAACTATGTAGTAGAAGAGTTAAAGGAAGAGAAACACCCACAATAATGTAGTGGTCTCCTTTCAGATGGTCACAATTTGTAACTGGACTTGCTTATGTAGACTGAACTTGTTTGTGTATAGTTACTATAGCCACATACTAAAGACAGAATAAGGCAGACAGTCTTCTTACCTTTATTCACCTTGAAGGTCAAACTATATAAGCATGGGATCATTACACTAACAGAATGCACATAAGAACACAGATAGCCCATTGGTATTCAGCTTCTGAACACACAGCTTTGTTAAATCTAATCTCCAGACCAAGAAAAAAAAAGTTATCTTTGACATCTTACAAATTAAGGATTGATAGCAAAGCATATTTTATGAAACAGTAACCAAACCCGTCACTACATACAAATGCAGGGGTCCATCATTAATTGCAACACCAGCTCCTTCACATATTTTTCCAATTACAAACACTTAGATATGAATGAACTTCAGGATTACTTTGTTAGCCCCCACAAATGTCTCATAGATTCATAGATGTTAGGGTCGGAAGGGACCTCAGTAGATCATCGAGTCTGACCCCCTGCATAAGCAGGAAAGAGTGCTGGGTCTAGATGACCCTAGCTAGATACTCATCTAACCTCCTCTTGAAGACCCCCAGGGTAGGGGAGAGCACCACCTCCCTTGGGAGCCCGTTCCAGACCTTGGCCACTCGAACTGTGAAGAAGTTCTTCCTAATGTCCAATCTAAATCTGCTCTCTGCTAGCTTGTGGCCATTGTTTCTTGTAACCCCAGGGGGCGCCTTGGTGAATAAATACTCACCAATTCCCTTCTGTGCCCCTGTGATGAACTTATAGGCAGCCACAAGGTCGCCTCTCAACCTTCTCTTGCGGAGGCTGAAAAGGTCCAGTTTCTCTAGTCTCTCCTCATAGGGCTTGGTCTGCAGGCCCTTGACCATACGAGTGGCCCTTCTCTGGACCCTCTCCAGGTTATCCGCATCCTTCTTGAAGTGCGGCGCCCAGAATCTCCTTGTTGAACTGCATCCTGTTGTTTTCTGCCCACTTGTCCAACCTATCCAGGTCTGCCTGCAGCTGTTCCCTGCCCTCCGGCGTGTCCACTTCTCCCCATAGCTTTGTGTCATCTGCAAACTTGGACAGAGTACATTTGACTCCCTCGTCCAAGTCGTTGATGAAGACATTAAAGAGTATCGGTCCAAGGACCGAGCCCTGTGGGACCCCATTGCCCACACCCTTCCAGGTCGAGACCGACCCATCCACCATGACTCTTTGGGTGCGACCCTCTAGCCAATTCGTCACCCACCGGACTGTGCAGTCATCCACATCACAGCCTCTTAGCTTGTTCACCAGTATGGGGTGGGATACCGTATCGAAGGCCTTCCTGAAGTCTAAGTATACGACATCCACCCCTCCTCCTGTGTCCAGGCGTTTCGTAACCTGGTCATAAAAAGAGACTAGATTGGTCAGGCACGATCTGCCCGCCACAAACCCGTGCTGGTTTCCCCTCAGCATAATTTGCCCTGCCGGGCTCTCACAAATGTGAGCCTTGATCATTTTTTCAAAGACTTTACCAAGGATGGAGGTGAGACTGACTGGCCTATAGTTGCCCGGGTCCTCCTTCCTCCCCTTTTTGAAAATGGGGACCACACTGGCCCTTTTCCAGTCCTCTGGGACTTGGCCCATGCGCCATGAGCATTCGAATATTCCCGCCAGTGGCTCTGCAATGATGTCGGCCAGTGCCTTCAGCACCCTCGGATGGAGCCCATCCGGGCCTGCCGATTTAAAGGCATCCAGTTCTTCCAAATGACTCTGCACCACCTCAGGATCTATGTATGGAAGTCTGGCGCCTTGCTGCTGCCTCTCTACAACCCCAGTGAGGGACTTGTTGTGCCCTTCACTTGGGAACACTGAGGCAAAGAACTCGTTGAGGAGTTCAGCCTTGTCCCCCCTATCTGTCACCAATTGTTTCTGTCTCATTTTTGTAAAAGAATTATAACAAACAACTCCCAAAATACCCTTCTCTCAAATACCACTTGATTGAAAACAGTTTACAAAAATGTGCTTTAAAAAAAAAAAAAAAAATCACTCTAGAGCAAGAAAAAGGTAAAATTTACCTGAAAAATATGGCAGTGAATAAAGTCAGAGGAATGGCAGGTTGGAGTCAGAGGAATACTTTGCAGGTCATAGAGTGGCTACTGCTAGCAAGACTGCCCCTTTCAAATTATGAAGTCAATTTCCACTTCAATGATGGATGGTTTAAAAACAAAAACTCAAAACAAACAAAACAAAACAAAACAAACCACCAATAGGATTTGAAAAATGATCATGAATGGTGCAATAGAAAAATTTCCATTATAATTTTTTTAGAACTGCTTGGTTCTAACACCATTCATGAGAATATACAATCCTTTGCGAAACTGTATGAGTTATAACAAAAAGTTTGATTTTCACGATATAAATTAGATTTACAAAAACCCACCCTGAGAAATAAGAACTTCAGCACACTAAAGAATGTGTAATTACTAACACTGAATGTGCACTTGTACAACATAATCTCAAAGCACAATAATTCTGTAGAACTATACATGGATAGTATTTAAAACACATGACTAAACAGATAAGTCAGGGAATAGAATAGGTAAGACTGACTTTACAGCTATGTTAAGAATCACATACTAAGTCCCACCCCCGGGGTGCACAGAGTGGCAGGAGTCACCCCCCACTGACACTTCAGGCTCCATTATGCTGCAGTAGCCAAAGCTTAGGTGCTGCTGCAGCAGGCAGGGGGTGCTGTGGATCTGGGTCCCTGGCCCCGTAGCCCTGGCAGCTGGGGGAGGACAGGGGAATGTGAGTGGGGATGAGGGTCCTGGACCTGCGTTCTGTGAGCTAAGGGGGCTGGGGGAGCTCTGATTTTGCATGATAAAAAACCCAAATCAAATACCAAAATTAATAGGTATTTATAATTTATTATAGTGATTGAGGCAGACAAGGTTCCTTGGGTGAATTTGATATCTTTTATTAGACCAACCGAAATGGTTGGAGAATAGTTATTAAGCAAGCTTTCGGGTTCAAAAACCCTTTGTCAGGCTAAGGACGCTGCAGCAGTTGCTGCGTGCTCTTCCTGGATGGAATGAAAAGTAACCAAGCCAGGGGCTGGGCTGGGGAGTCAGTTGCCAGGCAGATTGTAATGTATCAAAAATCCAATGTCTATGTTTAGTCCCTGATCTCTAGTATCCAGCAGGTTGATGAAATGGAGCTCATAGGCTCGTCTCTGGGAAGCGTTGTGTAAGTTCCCCTTGAAGATCAGGACTGAGAGATTGGAGAGAGAGTGGCCCTCCTGTGAGAAATGTGCCCCCACCGGTAATTGAGTTTTTCTGTCTTTGATGGATTTCCGGTGTGCGTTCATTCTGGTGCGCAGATGTTGTTTGGTCTCTCCTACATATCTTCCATCAGGACATTTGGTGCATTGGATGAGGTATACTAAATTTCTGGAGGTGCAGCTGTAAGATCCTGGGATGCTGATGGCTCTGTTGTGGGGTGTAGTAATAGTGGGGGTGGTGGAGATGTGGGGGCAGGTTTTGCATTTCTTGTCATGGCATGGTCTAGATCCTTTTGGTGTGTTCTGGGGCTGAGGAAGTTTGCTTCTTGTGATGAGGTTGGCGAGGTTCGGTGCTTGTCTGAAGGCTAGGATGGGTGGCTCTGGGAAGATTTTTTTAAGAATAGGGTCTTTTTCTAATATGGGTTGCAATTTTTTGAGGATTTTCCGTATAGGTTCAAGGGATGGGTGATAGGTCACAACCAGCGGTGTGCGATTTGTGGGTGTTTTTCTTCTGTACTGCAGCAGTTCTTCATGTGGTATCCAGGTGGCTCTTTCAAACGTGTGATCTACCTCTCTGGAGGAGTGTCCTTGCTGGGTGAAAGCCTTTTTAAGATTGGTGAGGTGGCAATCCCGGGTGTTCTCTTCAGTACAGATGCGGTGGTATCTGAGGGCTTGGCTGTATATCACAGCTTTTTTGGTGTGTTTCGGGTGATTGCTGGTTCTGTGCAGATATGTGTGTTGGTCTGTGGGTTTCTTGTATACTGTGGTCTGTATTTTACCCTTCTGGATACTGATCATTGTGTCTAAAAAGGGGATGTTGGTGCTGGAGTATTCTAAAGAAAGTCGGATGGAGGGATGGTGACTGTTGAATTTCTGGTGGAACTCAATTAGAGATTCCTGGTTCTCACTCCAAATGATGAAGATGTCATCGATATATCGTAAGTACAGCAAGGGTTTGATGGTGCAGTTCTTGAGGAAGTCTTCTTCCAGGTGGCTCATAAAAAGGTTGGCATACTGTGGAGCCATTTTAGTGCCCATAGCTGTTCCCATCGTCTGGAGGAAGTGTTGATTATTAAAAGTGAAATTGTTGTGTGTGAGGATGAAGTGTATAAGCTCAGTGATATCTTTGGGTCTGTATTCTGGGTTGTAATCTTGTTCCTGTAGATATGTAAGGCAGGCATGGATGCCATCCTGGTGTGGGATGTTGGTGTATAGGCTGGTAACGTCCATGGTGGCTAGGAGTGTGTTGCTGGGAAGGTGGTCTATGTTTTTAAGTTTCCGTAGCAAGTCTGTGGTGTCTTGGACAAAACTTGCTCTGTGGGTGACAAGCGGTTTTAGGATGGATTCAACAAAACCTGATATTTCTTCAGTTAGGGTCCCATGGTTGAATATGATAGGTCTGCCAGGGTTCCCTTGTTTGTGGATTTTAGGGAGCATGTAAAAAGTCCCTGGGTTAGGTAGTGGGGGGATCAAGGTCTGTAGTTTTTCTTGTAATCTCGGTGGAAATGATTTGATGGTATTGTTGAGTTCTTCGGTGAAAAGGGGAGTAGGATCTTCTTGTAGTTCTTCGTAGTAGGTGGTGTCAGAGAGCTGTCTGTTGGCTTCCTTTATGTAATCCTCACTGTTTAGGATGACTATGGCTCCTCCTTTATCTGCTGGTTTTATTACTATTTGGTGGTTAGATCTTAGAGATTCTATGGCCTTTTTCTCTGGTAGAGAGAGGTTGTTGTGGTGGCCCGTGTTGCGGATTATTTCATTGTTCATTCTTTCCCTGAAGTAGTCAATGTAGCGGTCAAGGTTAGGGTTTCGTCCACTGCGAGGTGTCCAATCTGATGTTTTTTTGGGTTTTTTGGCATTGCTCTTTTCTTGAATGTTGTCAGAGGATGAGTTGTAGTTGGGAGTGGGTTCAGTGTGGTCGTGGAAATATTCTTTGAGGCGCAAGCGTCGGAAGAATTCTTCTAGTTCTCCACATTGAAGTATTTTATTAGGGTATTTTTCTGGACAGAAATTTAGGCCTTTAGAAAGGACAGATTTTTCAGTTTTGGTAAGCGTGTGTGTGGAGAGATTGATAATATTTGTGGGTTGGTTGCTGCTTGCAGTTTCATCAAGTCTGAGGTTGGAAGGTCGTAAGGTGTTGGTGTTGTTCCTCTGATGGTTGTTTTGTGGCTGGGGAGCTTGTTCTTGGAGTAATTTGCCCCATTATAGTGATTGAGGCACTGGTAGGCTTCCAAACTGCTTTAAAATTATATTTATATCAATAAAACATTGTGTTCATACATATACACACAAAATGCAAATTCTCTGATAAAACCCCCGAAATCCATGATTAAAATGAAATGCCACTAACACACACACACACGCACACAAACTAGCATTTCATTTTAATCATGGATTTTGGAGGTTTTATCAGAGAATTTTAAAAAAATTACATCAGAGAAAACTAGGATCCCTGGCGATAATACTTAGTAAGGCCACGAGCCTCCCAGCAAGGAAGCTCACCCAGGTGTAGGGAATTAAGAGCAGGTGGCCCACCTGGGCCAAGAAGGGAAACAAGAGATTGCAGCTGGTGCTTCTTAGGTGGCTGCACTGCCAGCACAGCACTAAATGTTGCTGCTGGGGCCAGCTGAGGTCAAGCAGCCTGGAAGAGGAGCCACAAGGAGGATTTTTCTTCTGTTCATTTGACATTTATGTAATTTGCATGAAAGCTGTGCGTGCTTCCTTAAAGACAGCTCTGAGGGTGCAGACAGAAGTGACACTTTTTGCCCTGTCTGGCCACAGAAAGCAGTCTATAGCTGTGACCAAACACAAGTGTGTGGCTGTAGACCACTTAAAAATGGCAGATCAGGTGAAAATCTGAACCCTCACTGCACAAGGGTTCATATGAAGACATTTCGAAATAGTCTTCCATAACTTGTGTCTGAACTGCCACCCAGCCTGTCACTGTTTCACAATAGGAATGGGAAACGGAAGCAGAGGGAGTTCAGTCTGGCGTTTTTTTAGTCCCTGCTGGAGGGTGAGGCGGGTGTACTGGAGCCCCCCACCTAAAAAATAGTGTTTTCCCATTCTGAAAACAGGGAGGGCTGAAGGAGTAGGGGCTGTTGTTAGGGGAAACCGGCTGCAACCAGCAGCTAGATTCCCCTCTCCCCTGGAACTCACAGAGAACTTCTGTTTGGCCTGGGGGGTGGCATTGTAACTCTGAACACTTCCTTCAAAAATCTCATTTACAGCCGGGTGAGGTACTTATGTCTGAACCCTAAGAGATAAGAGGCGTCTGAGAAACTGTGAAGCCACAGGAAACCCAAGGAGCCAGAGACATGTACAGCAAGCAGGAAATTGCTCAGAAAGCTAAGTAGCATTTTATCTGTTGAACTTTATTTAGATTTGCATTTCTTACAATTGGAGGGTGGAGCTATAGCCTAGCTCGGCTGCAGCTGAGGTGGGGACTCTGAATTCTGGGTCCTTAGCTGAATATTGGGTCCTAGTGACAGTAAAAGTGGCCAACTTGGGATGCCCAACCAAACATACCAAGCTCTGCCCAAAAGCCATCCATGGGCACATACATACTACAATGTAAGTACAGAAAGTGGTAGATTTAAACTGTATTTATAAACATATTAACATGTACCGACTTGAGCCTTTGAATATTCAACAGCAACACTATAATGACAAACTTCTATTGAATTTCCCGGCACTCCCCTCCTAAAAAAACATGGAAAAATAAAATAGTTTTCATCTTCCAGGATTTCAGTTTTGATAATTGGGAAACCTTTGAAGTTGTATCACCACAGTGCTACTGTTACAATGTGGAACTATTAGATTGGACATCATGAGACTATTCTACCCTGTCCATCTTAGGAGGGAATCCTTTTCCCTGCATGCCATGTATGACCAACATGTCGCACATGGCATGTATGATTTTTGTCTCAGACCAACACAGCTACCAAGTACACCCCTGAAACATGGAAGATGCCGAATTTTAGCCGATTTTGGATTTTAAACTTCACTGCAGAACAACAAGGAAGTTTTTTTACCTCCTTGTCTGCCATCCAACACCTCCAGGGAAGGAATTCTACCTGATCAACACATCAAAAAGCTATTCAACACAGCTCACAAAGACACTCTCATAGACCCAGAGGGACATCCTTCCATCTTCAGCTCCCTCTGTGCAAAAATGAAGCTTATTTCCTACCTATGGGGACTTTTTACCATCTTGTATCATCTACACTTTTCCCAAAGCCTGACCAAGGGACTTTGATCCCAAAACTTGCAGAAAAGGACAATTTTCTTGCCATTTTACAATTGGTCTAATAACAGGTATCATTTTGGAACCAAGAGTTCTAGTTTTTTGTATGTATGACCAAGGAAGTTGACAACCATCATCAGACTAAAGTCCCATAGCTGCAAACTACAGCCAACTTCTGAACAACTTATTTAGCTGTAATAACCAGCACTCAAAAATGCAGCCCAGCAGAAGATTACATGTATTCATTCTCAAGTTATAGGCCACACATTCCTACTGAAGGGAGCTAAAAAATATCTATGACCCAAAGCTGGAACACGATTTTGGAAAACTAAAACTAAGTGAAGACAAATTTCTTACAGAATCAGACAAGGCAGTTCTCTTCAATGGAGTCTGTTTCCATGCCAACTTTCAAGCTATTAGTTTTGGCTTTTCACATGAAATTTAATAAGTATTTTACCATTCTTATAATCAAGGACAGCTGAACCATTCACTGGCGGAACTTGAAAAACTGAAATTTAGGACAGAGATATAGCTTGGGAAATTTCTGTCTGAACTGCAGAAAAATTTCAGAAACTTCTGAACAACTGGGAAAGATGGAACAACTAAGATAAGCTAACACTTAAACATTTAAAATAATTAAAAGAGACTGAGCATTTAACTGTGAGCAAACACACAAAGCTTGCAAGAATACTCTGCTACTATTCATACATGTAGTGAACAGCAATAACATCTCATTGCTAGAGGTACACCAATATATTAGTTGGGTAGCAGATCAGCACCGACAAAAGGGAAATGACGCTATTGGCTTTTTTTGGCTGTTACAGCTGATAATGTTTACTAATAATTATGCATTCTGGCCAGGGCCCTGGATGCCTGGGTTCCCTCCCACAAGCCAGGATGACCTTGAGTGCGGAGAGCCTGATTCGGTCAGATGCAGGGGCCCAAGCCGTTCTCCATCCTCACCCCTATTCCCCCACTGGTGGGCCGGGCTGAGCTGGACAGGCATAGTGTCCCGGGCGCTGGTGTGGCACAGACTGTGGGCTGGGGCCAGCGCTGTAAAAGGTGGCAGGTGCTGCAGAGATGTAACTGGGGAGGGGAGAGGCAGGAAGAGCTGCCCAGCCTGGCGTGACTCAGCCTGCAGCGCCTGAGGGTCTGCACTCCAGGGGCAGCTGCTCCCTTCTGTGTGCAGCAGGGTCCTCCCTTGGCACCTCAGCTTAGCTGGCTCCTTCCCTTCCTGGGGCCAGGGCCATTCAGCCTCCTCTGCAGGGCACGGGGGCTTGCCCTGCCTCTGGCAATGGCAGCACCAGAAGGGAGAGGGGTCTTTCCCTTGCTGAAGTCCAACTCTCGGGACCTGGAGCCAGGCTGCAGGGGAGGAGTGGCCTTATCTCTCCAGGCCTGGAATGGTTCTGTGGCCCTGCCCTGGGCAAAGGGAGGAGATCAGGGAGCCTGTCCCAGAGACCACCCAGCCCTGGGCACCAGGAAGGCTCACACTTTCCCCCTCAGTCCTGCTGGGCAGACTCAGGCAGCTGCACCCAGACAGGGGTTCAAGGGTGTTGTGCAGAAGAGCAGGGGCTGAAGGGCTCTGCACAGCCAGCTGCAGGCACTACTAGGCCAGCCCCGCCTGCTGCAACTGGCATGGGCTGCTTTTGCACGTGCTCCAGGGGTGGTGGGGTGCTTTAGTTAGAGCAGCTCCAAGAGCCGCTCTAATCAAAGCACCACAGTGTCTCCTGTATCAGCGTCCCTGCACTTAAAAATGGTGGCAAGGGCACATAAACTAAAGCTCATTTGAGAAGCTTTAGTTCAAGTGCCCCTGCTGCCATTTTTAAGCACAGGACACTGATACACAAGACAAAGGAGGCTGCTGGAGTGTGGCAAATGCCACATTCCAGAAGACTCAATCGACTGAGTCTGCTCCGACACACTGGAATTCGAGTGCATTGAACAGCCTTGCTGCTCGTGACTTTTGGCCCTGGGCTGTATGTGTTATAAATGCAAAACAAGCAAAAAAAGATTAATTTATGCCAGCAGTTTAAAATGCCTTTCATTTTTACTGAATATCAGTTAGTGGATAGGTAATGACTGATACGATTGGTTAATAATCGGCTATCGACATTGGCCAAGAAAAATCTTTATTGATCCACTTCTACCTATTTCTGCTAACTTAAATTGTGACTCAGCAAGCACAAACTCTTAACATTCATCAACTATTATACTCTTCATAGTAAAAGATGAGGACACATCCAGAGCCAGCCCTGACACTCTCTCCTTTGTGCCAAAAATGCTACATTTGATATGATGATGGGAACCCACCACAAAGATAGGTTAGTACAACCCATCTGAATAAAATACTGTCCATTTTGCTCAGTCCTTCTCAGCACTTTTTCCAAGTCATGGTGAACCACTAAATTAAATATATTTTGACTTCCTCTTCACTCAGCTGAGCAGTGCCTTTCTTTCCCATTTCTAATGATTCCTGTTTCTTCACGAGCCTTAAGTGTCTGGTAAACATCACCAAACTTCTACGGAGCTCAAATTCTATCACCCCTTCTCTCAGCTTATCGCATATGATTAGTGTGGGGGGTGGAGACAGAGCAGGCAGCCTTGCACCTCATCTGCATATACATTTTTGGAGGGATTTGCAACAAAAACACCCAGTTTCAGTCATGAGTGGGGGTCTAATTAGTATGTGGATTCTTTGGTGGGTGGGTGGGGAAATCTGGAGTACACACATGCAAAGCAGTGCTGGGCTACAGGATCACCATGGCTTGAAATGCTGTTGACTCTGCTGGGGCCCAGCCCAATGAACTACACAAGTCATGAGCCTTTTGGCTCTAGACTAACATCATGCATAATCTGTACTATGTGTTAAATAGCTATAGAAGTGGTAGAGAGGCTTGTGTGCTCCAATGACTCTCACAGCTGTTGTCTGGAGTCTTGTATTCCTGGTAGGGTCTCCCTTGGCAAACAGGCTTGAGGTGAGCTCCCAGACTAAGCATGGTCCAAACTCCTGAAGACCCCAATTGCAGAACAAGTGTACTTGAGGAGCTGCTGGTTCTCTGTGGCTGTGAAGGCAGATGAGGGCTACAGAGGAATGGAGGTCTCCAGTTGTCCTGGACATCCTTGCCACTGGGTTCAGGACTCCTTGTCAAGTTCATGTGATTGTCATTTGCACATTGGCTTTCCCATGTTAAAAGATTTCACACACAGGCCTATGACAGGGATGCTAACATCTCCCACAAACCAAGTCCTGCAGTGATGGACAAGTGGTGGTGGGAGCAGGAACAGTGATCTCTGGCAGTCCCTAGTCACAAATCTCCACATAGGTGGCAGTTGCGTAATGGTCATCTTACACTCACCAAGACAGAATTACAATTCCATGACTATGGCCATGACTGAACAATACCCTTTAGGATCCCCTCTGCTCACCCTGAATGGGAAAGGGGCTAGAAAAGGTGTCCTAAACATAAGCCATCTCAAACACCCTTGGCTGGATTGCCACATCTAGGGGGATCACTCTGAGGCTGAAACCAACAAAATAAAGTACTGAAATTTGCCACATGGAATGTCCACACTGTCATGGACTCCCTGAACAGTGAGTATCCTAAAAGAAGAATCGCCATAAGAGCTAGAGAACTTGCAAGATATGACATCGATAGTGCTGCCCTAAGTGAGACCTGCTGGGACAAGGAGGAGGTGGGGCTACACATTTTTTTGGAAAGGTAAGTCACCTGAGAGGTGCATTCATGGGGTTGGTGGTTTTGCCATCAAGAACGAGATTGTCAGTTAGCTTTCAGAACTCCCTGTAGGCATAAATGAATGTCTTGTGACTCTCCGCCTCAAGCTCGGTAACAACCAGTATGTTACTGTCATCGTTGTGTACACCCCCACACTTGATGATGAAGAAGTCAACAAGGAACAGTTTTATTGTGCTCTTGACGGTCTTGACTGCTACTGCCAAGGAAGACAAACTCATCCTCATGGGTGACTTCAATGCATGAGCTGGGCCGCAGTCTGAACTCTGGAGTGGCACCACCACTGGGAAAGAGGGGATAGGGAAAGTCTATTCTAATGGTATCCTCCTCCTCAGCAAATGTGCAGAGCATGACTTGCTCATCACAGATACCATTTTCAGACAGTGACAAATATAAGACCACTTGGAACCACACACGCTCCAATCACTGGCACCATCTTGACTATACTGTTATCAGGGCCTGTGATAGTACCAATGTCTGTATCACCCGAGTCCCGAGAGGTGTAGATGACTGTTGGACAGACTACTGTTTAGTCAGATCAATCATGGACATGCAGCTTGCTCCACACAACACCATAAAAATGAAAGGAATGCAGAACAGATTTAATATCAAGGCACTCCAAGACCATGCAAGGCTTTTCAGCAATGCCTTACTGAGAAACTCTCTGACCTACCCGATGACATCAAAAACATCCAGGGACATTGGGAAGAACTTAAGAAAGTTATTCACCAGGCACATGCTGAATCCATTGGATGCTCCACTCACCATAACCAAGACTGGTTTGATGAGAACAACGAGGAAATCCTGGCACTTATCCATCACAAAACTGTATTCTTCAGTTGGCAAAATGAACCCTCCAACCAGCAAAAACAAGAGGCTTACCACCATCTCAAAGCTGTAGTTCAGAGGAGGCTATGGGACAGCCTCCTAACCAGTGGGGGCAAGAGAAGGCTAAGAAGATCCAGAGTTTCACTGATCAACAAGACATGAGAAGCTTCTTTTAAGCAATAAAAGTCATCCACGGGCCATATTCCAATGATCCAACCCCCCTGCACTCCCAGGACAGCTCCACCCTTGTCATGGACAATTCATCCATCAAACAACGCTGGAAGAAGCACTTTATGATTCTAGTCGATCATGAATCTGAGGTCTTAGCTGCCACCACCGAGTCCATCCTTCAACACCCAGTAATAGAATCTCTTGCTGATCCCCCATCCTTCAAAGGAGGTCTGACATGCCATCAATCAGACAAAGAACAATAAGGCGCCAGGACCACATGGCATTCCTGCAGAGGTCTTCAAAGCTGATGGAACAACACTAGCACAAAACCTCCACCAACTTCTCATCAAAATACGGGTTAATAAGGGGGCAAAAAGCACCCTATTCAAATTTGCTGATGACACTAAGATGTGGGGGGATGTGGGCAAGCTAGAAGGATGGAATAGGATGCAATTGGACCTGGACAGGTTACAGGGGTGGGCAAAAGAACCAGCAGCATACCTACAGGCTGGGGAACTCCCTTCTCGTCCGTGCAGAGGCAGAAAAGGATCTTAGAATCATTATTGATGCCAAAATGAACATGGGCCGACAGTGTGGGGACGCAGTCAGGAAGGCCAACCACACCTTGTCATGCATCCACAGATGCATCTTGAGCAGGTCCAAGAAGGTGATCCTCCCCCTCCATGCAGCACTGGTCAGGCTGCAGCTGGAGTACTGCGTCCAGTTCTGGGCACCGCACTTCAGGAGATGTGGACAGCATTGAGAAGGTTCAGAGGAGGTCCACCCGCATGATCAGGGGGCAGCAGGGCAGGCCCTACAAGGAGAGGCTGAGGGACCTGAACCTGTTCAGCCTCCACAAGAGAAGGCTGAGGGGGGATCTAGTGGCCTGTTATGAACTAGTCAGAGGGGACCAGCAGGCATTGGGGGAGTCTCTGTTCCCCTGAGCACTACCAGGAGTAACTAGAAATAACGGTCACAAGCTGGCAGAGGGTAGATTCAGACTAGACATCAGGAGGCGCTACTTCACTGTCAGGGCGGCTAGGATCTGGAACCAACTTCCAAAGCGAAGTGGTGCTGGCTCCTACCCTGGGGGTCTTTAAGAGGAGGTTAGATGAACACCTTGCAAGGGTCGTTTGACCCCAGTACTTTTTCCTGCCATGGCAGGGGGTCGGACTTGATGATCTGCTCAGGTCCCTTCAGACCCTACCAACTATGAAACTATGACGAAGCTCCACCTGACTTAAAAAAATGCCAACATTGTGACCATCTTCAAGAAAGGGGACAAGTCAGCGTGGGAACTACCAAGGCATTGCCCTCCTCTCCATTGCTGTTAAGATTTTTACTCGCATCCATCTAAATCGTCTCTTCTCCCTTGCCAAAGATGCCCTCCCAGAATCCCAGTGTGGCTTTACACCATCTCAGGATACCACCGACATGACTTTTGTTGCACAACAGATCCAGAAGTATAGTGAGAAACATGAGGAGTTGTTTATGGCATTCATTGACCTTCAACTCCATCAATCGTGAAGGCTTATGGAAGGTGCTGGCTAGGTTTGGTTGTCCACTGAAATTCAGTGTCCTTAGGGATGACCGCCACAGTCCTTTGCAGTAGATCAGAGACAGACCCATTTACCATTTGTAGTAGTGTCAAGCAGGGTTGCATCACTGCCCCAACACTTTTCTGTAAAATCACAGCAAGACAGATATTTCTCAGCCATGACTACTCGCTTCCTTGCATTGGGGTTGAGTATCGAATGGACAGGCAGCTTTTAAACCGGCAGCGCTTTCACTGCAAAATGAAAGTTACCAAGACTGCCATCATTGACCTTTAGCATGCGGACAACTGTTATCCATGTGCACACAGACTGATCTGCAGTCCACCCTGACCTTTTTCAGGTGCCTATCATACCCTGGGACTCTCCCATAATATTAGGGAAGACCAAGGTGCTCCATCAGTCTGCCCCAGCACAAGCTTCTCTGCCTCCCTCAACAAATTACCATTGGTGGAGAACCCACGGAAAACATTGAGAATTTCCCATATATTGGCAGTCACTTCTCCCAGTCAGTCAGACTTGATGTAGAAATCAAAGATGGATGCGCTAGTACAGTGAATTGTTTCGGAATGCTGCTTCACCATGTCTTTGCCAATAAAGTTCTGCAGACAGAAATTAAAACGCTGGTCTATAGTGCAACGGTTATGCCCATGCTATTCTATGGGTGAGAGACATGGTGACATATCAAAGCCATCTTAAGTGCCTGGAATGGTTCCATCAACGTTACCTCAGGAAGGTCTCTCTCGTTAGATGGGAAGACCACTGCTCCAATGCCAGCATCCTCTCTGCAGCTAACATAACCAGCTTTGAGGCACCATGAAACATCAACTCCACTGGTCTGGCCACTGTGTGTGGATGGCTGATGCTTGTCTCCCAAAGCAAGTCCTTTTCTTTCAATTCAGTCATGGTAAGAGGGCAGGAAGTGCTACAAGGACACCCTGAATACACACCTTAAGAAGGGTGGCATCAACCCTACAAACTGAGAAGTGCTGGCTGGTAACATACATACAGGCTGGGGAGTTCCCTTCTTGAAAGCAGAGAGGCGGGAAGGGATCTTGGAGTCATTACTGACTCCAAGATGAACATGAGCCGCCAATGCCAGACTGCAGCCAGCAAGGCCAGCCATACCTTGTCATGCATCCAAAGGTACATCTCAAGCCGGTCCAGAGAGGTGATACTCCCCCTCTATGTGACTTTGGTCAGGCTGCAGTTGGAGTACTGCGTCCAGTACTGGGCACCGCACTTCAAAAGGGATGTGGCCAGCCTGGAGAGGGTTCAGAGGAGGGCCACCTGCTTGGTGAGATGGCAGCAGGACAGGCCCTACGAGGAGAGACTGAAGGACCTGAACCTGTTCAGCCTCAGCAGGAGGAGGCTGAGGGGGGACCTGATAGCTGCCTACAAGCTCATCAGGGGGGGATCAACAACAAATAGGCAGAGCCCTTTTCTCCCCAGCACCACCTGGGGTGACAAGGAACAATGGTCATAAGCTGATGGAGAGTAGGTTTAGGTTAGAAATCAGAAGGCAATATTTTACAGTTAGGGTCGTCAAAATCCGAAACCAACTTCCCAGGGAAGTGGTCCTCGCCCCTACCTTGGCCAAATTCAAGAGGAGGTTGGATGATCACCTGTCTGGGGTCTTGTGAACCCAGCATTCATTCCTGCCTGTGGCAGGGGGTCAGGCTAGATGATCTGTTCAGGTCCCTCCTGACCCTAGCTTCTATGAAACTATGCAACTATGAAACATGTCTCAATGGCACAGTACCATACATCAAGCTACAACCCACTTCAAAGAGAACAGTCTTGCTCAGAAAGCCAAAAGAATGGCAGAGGATGAAGGAAAGCACACAACACTCTGGCCAACAGCTGTGCCCCCCACAAGGTATCACCTGTCATGTTTATGGAAAAAATTGCAGAGCACGGATTGGATTTCTCAGCTATTTTAAAACTCACCAATAATCCCCACAACAGATATCATCCTCATACTGAGGGATAACCAAAGATGGAAATGAAGAGATAAATAGGCAAAAGAGTGCTGCTCAACAATGTTTTTATGTGCTGAAACTTGCAGCAGTTTGGAACAATTTAAAATGTATCAAATCTGGATGAATTTACCAATAGGCATTTGCACATATGCAAGTTACTCTGTGTGTGTTTATTGTGAAATAAGTGGTTTTTTGGTCCCTTGCATTTCAAATTAACAATGGGGGGAAGGGGACAAGCAAATGCTACAGTTTGGAGTCTGGCCCTGAGTCTGGGTCAGGGCCAGAGCTGGACCCAGAGCAGTCTCCTATTCCTCTCCACTTGCCCTCCCCTCTATTCCTTTCCCCCACTTACTGTCATATACAGCTCACTTACTTTGCCTTCCACGCTGTGCTCAGGGAAGGAACAGAGCCTGAGCAGGGTCTGGTAGTAAGGAGGAGCATGAAGACAGGATGGGGAAAATGTAAGGTAAGAATGGAGGAAGTGGGCAGAGGACAAAGGGACCACTTGACATCCCCCAGCCACTATTTTCCCTGCTATAGCAGTGGGAAGGGGATGAATTCAAAACAACCTTTCAATAATTAGATTCTACACCTGAAAAATAGTACCAAACTTATCCAATTTCCATATATAGAATCTAATTATTGGGATCATCTTATATTTGTATAAATCTAGTAGATGCCTTCAAATCAAAATGAATACATTGAAAAAAAAAGGCAGAGAAAACTGAATCCTTGAAACTGCCTATCTGAGTTTGCTTAACACCAAACATCTGTAGGAAGAACCTGGTGGGTAAGAAGCAAGTCTCCCACTCATTGCTCTTGTGCTCCAACCATGTCAGCCTTTTGTATCTATATTAGCTTTTTTGCACACATACTTCACTTAGTCCTTTACACACCAATGACCAGGGATCCTGGTTTTCTCTGATTTAAAAAAATTCCCAATTTTCAGTTAAAAAAAGTAACCCTAAATCCACATTTGTCAATGATCTAAATGAAACACCCCGGGTCACGGGGGAGGGAAGCAGGGCAGCAAGAACAGCACGCCACTGTTCCCTGGTGCCCTGTTTCCCCCCAGAATGACCCTGCTGGAGCTGCTCTGCAGGCTGTCTGGGGTCACATGCATATCTATGCACATGGTGCCCCCTATCTTTCCAACTTTCAACTCTGCCAGCCTGCAGGGAGCTTACTACAAAATGGCAAAACCCACGGGTTTCTCTGGCAAAGTGAGAAATGCGCTTTTGCCTCTCGTAAAAGGCAAGACCTGCAGTTTACTCCGTTTTTCCATGGGAACCAGAAAACCCAGATCCCTGTTGATCACCCTCCCCAATTTAATTTCAAAAGCCATTTCTACTTTTTCCCCCCCTCTTGCAAATCTCACCTCATCTGCAAAACCTAGGATTACTGAACATAAAAGGATCATATATATAAATTTATCAGCATTTATGTTTGAATGTTCTCATTGGCTTGCACCTTGTGTGTAACCCCTTCAGGCCTACTCCTGTAATATGCTACAGGAATCTTGTGAACCAGGGCTACATTAGCTTTTTAGGACCAGGAACACACTTATATAAAGCCTAACACAATGAATTCACAAATTTAAAAGCAGCTTCAGGGCAACAGAGCATCTTAAATATAAAATGTTCTTAAAATGGAAGATGCTGATGGAAAACAATCAGAATGAAAAAGTCATTCATGTCTTACCTTTACCAGCTGCTTTATCCACATATCTGAAAAGAAATATAAAAGTAAATTTAAATGGTATGTTATGTAACGTGGCAGGAAATGCACAGCATATAAATTCTCTAAATTAAGGTATGAGCTCAACTTCTAGACTCTTTGACTCTTGCACAAAAAAAAAAATAAAAAAATTAAAGAGTGTTCCTTTGTGGAAATTCTAGTTCTATCTTCATTTAATAAAAACATTTCATGAAAGGACCCACCCCCCATGGCATACAATCAGTAACTTTCTCAAACTGCATGCTTTGTGTGCTAAGAGGATAACTCTTATGGCTATAAATGCTTGTTTACATAAGTAAATTCACTGCAATTGCTCACATAGGTATGAAATCTAACTTAAACTTTATCTATATGAGAAAATTGTGCCAGGTTAAGTGTTTTCACAGACATTTAAAGCTAGTCAAGGCTCTTCCAATCTTACTCAAGCAACTGTTGCACCCAATTCAGTGCCTAGCAATTTGTTTTGTTGCAAAGCCAAAGTTGCAGCCTTATGAGACAATCCAATCCAAGTCATGTCTGAACATAGACATATATACTACAAACGAGTTCTGATAACTTTGAAGGGTTCAATAGATATTTTTATTTTCATAATACTTCCTTGCAAGAGCTTTAGTTTAGTGACACAAAATGCTAGGTAGGAGAAGGGAATGCAGCTCCTATTTGAAGAGATACAGAAAATGAACTTGCAAAGATAGAATATAAACTCCATTACAAATTTTTATCTAAAGTTTACTGTTAGATTTGTAAATACTCAATTTACCTGACACCAAAGATGACTCTGATTTAAGGCAACCTGCCAAATTATCAGATTTTACACATGGAACATTCATATATTACTTATAATTTTCTATGTACAGGATATAATTATTGAAGAGTTGTTTTAAATTCATTCCCCCAGCAATGGCAGGGGAGCAAGCAATGTTGGGGGAGCAGTAAAGTGCAGGCAGTGTGGGAGGCAGAAGAGAACAGCAGGTGGGAAAGTGACAGATGGGGCTTGCCCCTGCTACCTGCCCCCCACTGCTTCTGCTCCCCTGTAGTCTCAGATCCCTCCACTCCCCCTCATCACTTACCCTTGCTCTGGTGCCAGTAGGCTCCATTCCTGCTCCAGCCTGGGGCACAGAATATGTTCAGGTTCTGATCCCAGCCCCAGAGCAGTGGCGTGGCAGCTCTGATCAGCCTAGGCTGGGGTTGGAGCAAGCACATCCAGCAGGGCCAGAGCCAGAATAAGAATAAATGAGGGAGAGGGAGGGAGCAGCAGTAGTTGTAATTCTGACCCCAACCCTAGGTTGGGGCCAGAGCCCTGGAGCCAGAGCTGCAGCTGCAGCAGCTGCCTCCCCTCCCCCCACACACCAACTTATGCTTGAATCCAAGATGAGGGGCTTTCTGCCCACCCCATGTTAAATGGAGGGAAAAATCTTGCCTTGAATTTGAGTAAATATAGTAAATCAGCAATTTAGAATCACAGCCTTAAAGTTTAGAACCTAGGTCAGCAGAAAGGAGGGCTGAGGGGAGACTGTTCTCTTCCTAACACTGACAAGCTCCTGAGACAAATTTGGGTAGCCGCTGAACCTTACTTGTATATAAGTTCCTCCCTGAACAGAATGAGAACATCTAGTGTAGAGGTACGTTGTAATGCAACATTTCAAAGCACACTGAGATCACTTGTTGAAAAGTACAAAAGGCTACAACATAGTCCCTTTAGAGAGTTTCATGGAACAAGAAAAAAGTTTTAAAAAACTCCCCAACATGGCAGGAACATTAACCCAGATTCACAGGATGGGGACTCTAGTGGACCGAACTGGGTGTAGCACCTGAAATGCTCTGTCACATACTGAAACGTGGAAAGCTGATTAGAAGGGTGATGATGTGGCCTGGTTACATTTTAGGAGCAGTAAAGTAAGTGCCCCTTTTGGGCCTAACTTTACTACAAACCTCTGCTAGCTTAGCTAACCATTTATAAATGTGAGGATGTGCAAAAAGCCAAAAGGCTTAGGTATGCCAACCAAAGCCCCTAACGTTGGGAATAGCAGAACTGTGCTGTTGTTAATATAGCTTGGATGCCTCACAGCAGTACAGTTTTATCAGGATAAGTTGAGTCTAAACTTGGACCAGCCTGTCAGTCTAGTACGCCGGTGCAGCAGAGCCAGCAAAGCATGATTTAGGCCCAAAGGGCTTTTGAAAACAGAGTATAGTATGGAAATGGGGGAATCTGCACTGAGAAGCCATTAGTTAAGATGGTGTTCATTAATGCCAGGTACTTAAGCTCACCAAGCTCACTCTTCCTTGCCTAAATGCACAAAAATGTGAAGAGCTGCAACCTGGGTTAAACACTTCATCAGAAAAAGTTGCCGTTTTGATCAGCAGGTTGAGCTAGCTCACTTCAGCACAAGAGCCCCTGCATATTTCAAGAGTTTACCAGGGTTAACACGGCAACTTTCAAGTAGCCCCTGCCGGAGGTTTTCCAACCGTTTAGCTGCAAAGCACTGCGGCGGCTGCTGCACCCCGTCCATTTCACGGGAAAGCCAGGCTGGGAGGGAGTCAGACAGCGTGGAGGTGGGGGCAGGCGCGGCCGGGCCGCACTCAGAGCCGACGTGCCGGAGCTGTGCACAGTACTCACGCGGCTCGCGGGGTCCCCTTCTTGCCGGCGGCTGCAGCGGGCGGCTCGGCGGGTGGGTCGTGGGGCGCGCGGGCGCCGGGGCTGCTCCGGCGGCGGCGGGGATACTCGGCCTTGCGGCGGCGGGACGCAGCAGCTCCTCCCGCGGCGGCGGCCCGGCCCCGCTCCCGCCCACCCCTCAGCACCCGGCTGCCCCCGGACTCCTCCCCCTGTTCGGCGGCGGCTGCGGGCTGGGGGCGGCGGCGGCCGGCGGGCACCCTCTCGCGCGGTCCCTCCCCCCGCGGCGATGGCGGCGGCGGCTGCTCCTCAGCGCCGCCCGCCTGCTCGCTCCCCCCCGGCATCGGGCCGGCAGCGCAGGGCCGCTGCCCCGCTCCTCCGCCCCGCCCCGCCCCGCCGCGCCGCAGCCAATCAGGCGCCGGCCGCCGGCTTCACCCGGCTCCGAGACTGCCCCGACAGCCGCCAATCAGAAGGCGGGACGCGGCGGCCGCCCCACCCCCCCCGCCGCGCCAGCCAATCGGCTGCGGGGGTTGGCTCGGCCCTCGCGCCGCTCCGCCGCGCAATGGGCCCTCTGGTGCGCGCGCTGTCGGGGCTCCCGCGGCCGCCCCCGCCCCCACCCCGCGCAGGGGCGCCCAAGACCCGAGCGCCGCTGCCCTTCGCGCCCCCCGCCCCGGCCCTGAGGAGCCCCGCACGCGGGGTCCCGGGGCGCGCAGGCGCACCAGCTGCACCTGAGCCCTGCTGTTACGACCGTGGTTCCTACCGCCCCCGCCGCCGCCTGGGCCCCTCAGGTCCCCCCGAGTCCCTGCGCCGTGCGTGAGGCTGGGAGGAAGCGGGCGGCCCCCGAGGCTGCCCCTCGCTGCTTCCCCCACCGTCCCCGCCGCTCGCAGCCCCGGCACGGGGTGGACTTTTTTTTGGCTGTCGCTTCTCCTTTAAGAAAAAAAAAAAACGCCCGTCGGGCGGCGGGTGAAAGTCGGTGACAAAATGGCGGCCGGCGCAGGAGGGCGGGGCTTGTAGGACAGTCACTCGCTTCCGCTCTCGGCCTCCTGGCCGCGCATGCGCCCGCGCCCTCGGGCATGATAGGAGTTGTAGTTCCAGGGAAGGTGAGACGACCGGAAGTTGCCCCGAAGGCTGCTGGGAAATGTGGGGACAGGCTAGACCCGCTCTGGGCAGCGGAGCGAGGCGGGGCGGGGCGGAGGAGAGGAGGCCTCTGCTCCCTGCCCTTGGTGGCGCCTGGGGAAGGCGCTGTTTTGGTTGCAGTAGCCGGAGCACAGGTCTGCGGAGACAGAGCCCTGCAGGGGCGGGCGCAGGCGCGAACTGTCTCCTCCGTGGGGCTTCCAGCTGCTTCTGACAGGGCAGCGCCATGAATCGCCCCATATCAGGACCTCCAAAGGCTGAGGCTTGACTCTGCGGCAAAGCCTTCACGTGTTTGGCATTTTAGGTTTTACCATCAACAGGCTTCATGTTATCTTCTGAGTCTGAAGCAGAAGAAGCTTGGTGGGGTGAAGGCAATGGAGGGGCACCCCCATCCCACCCCCCTATTCCTGGCAGCTTTGGGCCAAAGTCTGCACTGTTTCCATGTAGTTTCAGAACAGGACAATGCCGCACAGTCACAGTGGTCGCAATGTATGCCCCCTGCAGCTGCCGGGGGCATGCACCATTCATGCCGTCAGATGTGGTCAGGTCTGCGCTGTTAATTGCTAAGGCTCCCTCAAGGATGAGTGACCTGCCCCCTGCATTCAGTTCACTCCTTTTGCCAAGCAGCAGTGCATTTGAGATGCTTTTTGAACCACAGAAAAGGTCTGAAACCCAAGAGTCAGCTCCATCAGCTCATGAAATGGTGGTCTCTGTTTCAATCCCCACTATATCACCATCTTGTGATGTGGTATCGTCTCTCCGAGTCTCACTGAGGGACCTGACTGAGAGCTGGATGACATTCTGAGAGAAAGTTGGGGATTTTGCCATAAAACGTCTGCAACTGATAAACTGCCTGACAGCAAGTATATTTCTGGTGCAGAGAAGCAGCAGGACTGTATTAGAAAGTCCTACTTTTCCCCTTGAAAAATCTGACAAATTTGGCTAGGTTTGATACAACTCTGCTCCAGGAATCTACAGGAAGCATTACTGACAAGTATTTGGATCAAGAGCCTCCCTCCGATAGGGTTGTCCTGCCCTTGTATTCAATTTTGGACAAACAGGGAAAGAAAGTGTGGCACAACTCTGCATCCATCTCAAAGGCAAGTGAGAGAAGTATATGCTGTTTGAGGATGTTGCTTGTATCTACTAGCCCCCCAAACAGGAGTCTGGTAGTTAAGGCAGCAATGGCTAGAAAGAAGAGTGGTCAAATGCACAACATCATGCCCAAAAACCAGACCTTTGAGTCCTGGATTCATTTGGCTAAAGCAGCAGTTCCCAATCTGTGGTACGGGTACCACCAGTGGTACACAGACAACCTGCCAGTGGTACATGTTAACAATTTTATTAAAATTACTTTATATGACAAACATTTGCTGGTGGTACATAAGGTTGTATCTTTTTAAATTGGTGGCCTGCAATCTGTCATTGGGAACTGCTGAGCTAAAGTGTTTACCAGTCTGTAGCAGCAGCCTGCCACTTTGTGGATTATTAGATTTGCATGGCCAAAGTTGAGCTTTGAAAGCAAGATGAAAAGGCTTCCATTCTGGTTAAATCTCTTCCCCAAGAACAATGCCAGCAGTTCCAAAAAATAATTCATGAGGGTGTGGACCTGGCCTAACGTCAGGTCCAAATAGCTTTTGAGGCAGGTGATACAGTTCCTAATCTGCCTTTGGCGTGGATGCTTGTAGACCTACTTAGTTGCAAACCTTAGGATGTGCTATATCTTCTGAGAGAATCTCTTGGGGAACAGGTGGAGGTCACTTAATAGAGGGCAAAGAAGAGGCAGGCCACCACATTGTCTTAGTTCTGTATACTTAGGGTGACCATAATAATTTTAAGACAATCCAGAAGCAGGGGGGGTGGCGTGCCAGCATGCTCACACAACACATGCACATACATATGCATGCATGTGCACCAGGGCAGTGTATGCGTGTGGGTGGGTGTGTGGCAGCCGGCAGGACTGGAGCAGCTGTTGGGACAAGTCTCCAAAGCTCAGACTGGGGCAGGGTGCCATTTGGACTGGGGGTGCTTCACAGGCTCTGTCTGCCCCACACTGAATCACAGCTCTGGCCCATCCTGGTGTCATAACCCAGTGAGTTTGGTGCCTCGGCACTATGGAATTTTCTTGACACACGAGAGCCTCTTGCACAGCCAGGGTTTTTGCTGCATGGAGAACCCGTGTGCAGGAGGGAGTTCCCGCCACTTTGCAGCTGTCTTTGCAGGATGCATTTTCCCTTTGCAGCACAGAAGTGCATGGTGCAAAGAGTTCCCGCCATTCGGATGTAAATTCGTGCCCCGCAATTGGCTAGTGCTAAATTATTCACATGTGGCGGCTGGTAATTGGCTTGCTGGCCGTTTAAAAACTAGCGCAACTTACGCCCAAGTCGAAGAGCTTTGAGCATGCTGCAGAGTGCTTCTTAGAGATCCGACTTGCGGCTAGCTGATCGATAGACTGATCACCTATCGATCCTTCTTCCCGTCGCCAAACACAGTCCCAGACGTACCCTTTTCCCGCCGGCTTGAATTACGGATGAGTTTACTGGCATTGGCCTCGCCAGCTGGAGCAACTCACATTGTGGTCCAGACGACCGAACCATTTCCGTCGCAGCCACCCGCGACATAAGTAAAGTTTTTTGCAACCATTAAGCCTTGTCAGCCTCTCTATTCACCAGCCCGCCCTGACGAACGGGTAACTTCTGAATCACCTCGAGTCGGTTCAGCCGGGCCGAGACACCTGGCACCTGCAGCCACATCCTGTTTGTGCACCCCTCCCCAGTTAGGGCAGGGCGTGGCTGGGCTGGGTTGGTCTCCACGCATGGAGACTGTGATGCAGCTGGCCCAGCCTGGCCTAGGGGCGCACAGCCAGAATATGGCTGTAGGTACCAGGACAGGGCAGGAGCTGAGAGTCAGTGCAGGGGCAGATAGAGCCTGTGCAGCACCCCTAGCCTGGCTAGCACCTAGCCCCTGGCCCCAACCTGTAGCCTCAGCTCTGGTGATAAAGGCACTGCACTTTCCAGCATGTCTGGACAGATACTCCAGCCCTTCTCCCGACCCCATGGCTCCCAGGTTCTTGCCGATCTGGGGCTTTTGCTTAAATTTTCTCCGGGAAGCTGAGACAGTCCCAGATTTTATAGGCTATCCTGGCCAATATGGTTACCAGGACATATGGTTACCCTATGTATACTGCCCCTCTGGCACCCAGCATAAGGCTGGTAGGGGAAAAGCCCCTTCTTCATAAGCCAGTTTTCACATCTACATGTGGTTGCAAGAACATGCAGTCTCTTTGTGTACTGAGTGCCCCACCTCACTAAATTAAGCTGAAAGGCACTGCATCCCCTTTCTACAGGTATCAGAAGTCAATTGTAATTTGAAGAATTCCTAAGCATTTCCCTTGCTAACTAAGTTTAGTAGCTGGTTCTCTATTGGCAGTAAAGTTCATAGTTTCATAGATTGTAAGGGACTGGAAGGGACCTCACAAGATCATTGGGTTCAGCTGCCCTGCACTAGGCAGGAAAGACAACAGGGGTCAGGTAACCCCAGCGAGGTGACTGTCCAGTCTCCTCTTGAAGATTTCCAGGGTAGATGATTGCACCACCTCTGGAAGGAGTTTATTCCACAGTCTGGACACCCTAACTGCAAAGAAGTGTTTCCTAGTGTTAAGCCTGAAATGGTCTTACAGGAGTTTGTGCCCATTACTCCTGGTTTTCCCCAAGGGTGACCTGGCGAACAGTTGTTTGCTGAATCCTTGATGTATTGCCCTGATGTGTAGCGGTAAGATGGTACCAAGTCCCCTCTCAGCCTTCTCTTTTAAGGCTGAACAGGCCCAAGTCCCTCAGCCTTTCCTTGTATGGCCTGCCTTGCAAGTTTCTGATCATATGAGTGACTCTTCTCTAGACTCTCTCAAGCTTTTCCACGTCCTTATTGAAGTGCGGTGCCCAGAATTGGACTCAGTACTGCAGCTGCGGCCTCACCAATGCTGAGTAAAGTGGAGGAATCACTTCCTTGATTTTGCTTGAGATGCGTCGGTTGATGCATGCCAGAGTACTGTTTGCCCTGCTGTCTACAGCATTGCACTGACGGCTCATGTTCATACTATTAGACATACTATAGATGTACTATGGTCTATTATTACCCCTAGGTCCCTTTCAGTTGCAGTGCTACTCAGCCTTTAACTTTGTTATCCTTTAACTCCTAGTAGCTTTAGGACATGAGAGTTCTGAGCACTGTTTAGTGCAGCTACAAAACCAGGTTTGTTTGGGGGTTTTTTAGTTACCCTTCAGATTTATTTCTTTGTGGATGCTGTTGGACACAATCGTATAAGGAAGAACAGTATGAAATTCAGTTCTTCCTGAAAAAGTTTGTCATTTAACATTAGCCTATGCCATGGAGCAAATGAGCGAAAATAATAAAAAAAAAGTGGGAATCAAAAAATGTCTTATCGCCACTAGAAAAAAGCAACTAGCTACATGCTCAGGACTCTTTAGAAGTATTTGCCAAAATAGCCATACAATTGCATTTCCTATGTACAGACAAGTCTTAACAGTCATAGCAACAAAGCATTGCTATGTTGTTTTGGACAGTGACTGCCAGCGTTTCAGAGCCATAGACCAGAACAGCCCACCTTGAGTCCAAGACAGGCCTGTTCCAACCCAGTCAGTGCTGTAACCATTTCTCCCCATTCCCCAGCTATGGTGCAGGCATAGTCCCTTGCCGCCCTAGCACATGCGTAGGCAAAACTCTACGCTGCTGAAGGCCTTGACTCCACAGGCCAGATCCAGTGGCTCCCACCAGCCAGATGTTGCCAACCTCTTATTTTGAATACATTGCTTCCTTTCAGCGCAGACTGGTCAAAGAAAAGCAACCTAGATCATCTTGCAACTGAGAGTATTTATGTTTTCATATGTTTTATTAGGGTTAATTTAGCTGAGCAATAAGTAGAGAGCAGTGGCTCTGGGATAAACAGATCAGGTGTGGGACTGCCTTGAAGAGGCTTATTTCTGTAGTAGTGGCTTGGGGTGGCTGATTCGTGCTAGAGTGTTTGCCTATTGCCTGGTCTGTGTGTGTTTAGTGCCACACCCCCCTCCATGGTACATGCATGTGTGCTTGCTCCCTCCCTTCCTCCTCCCCCCTTCTGGAATTACTGAGTGACAGGGCTTGGGTGGGGCTGGTTTAGGTAACTGAGGGGTAGAGCTAGGATAGACAGCCTTATAGAAAGGCAGCCTCCAGCAAACAGTGGGAGCAGGGAACAGAAGGCAGCAAGCAGAGGAGCTGGCCTAGGGAGTTCACTTGAGGAGGAAACCAGGGAGCAGGGGACCGTGGGTGTGGGTGGGAACATGGGCAAGGGCCCTGCTGCAGGTGCTTGCAGTTTCATATGTTGTATCTTTTCCCCCTCCCCCCTTGTTTTTTTTCTTGTTGCAGCATAGGTGTTGTCCAGGAGCAAAGGAGGCACAAATGGAATCTGGGTCAGCTGTTGTGACCTGTGTGGGATCTGCCATGTTTGTGTTTTTTTCAAGGGTCAGAAGCACTTCATTTGCAGCAAATGTAAGCTGGTGTCTGCCCAGGAGAAGACGACTCACAGGTTGGAAGTACGGGTATCCATGCTGCATTGCATCTGGGACCAGGAAGATTACTTGGACAAGAGTTAAGAGAGGCTGCTACTGGATAGTATGAAGAGCAATGAAGACAAGTGGCAGCATATGACTACTCAAAGAAGGAGGGTCCCCAGAATTGAAGAGTGGCAGATTTAAGTTATCAGCCACTTTCAAGCACTCTGTGGTGGAACTGCTGAGGAAGAGGCAGAGGAGAGGACATCTGCAAGTACGAGGCAGAGGAGGCAGCAGCCTAGAGAGCAGGAAGACCAAGACCCAGGGACAGGGGCTCCAGGACCACTGCACCAGGAAGGAAGAGAAGAGTGGTGGTGGTTAGCAACTCACTTCTGTGAGGAACAAAGGCACCAATTTGTCATCCAGATTTGGAGGCCTAGGTGTGCTGCCTGCCTGGATCCCAAATTCAGGACATCACAGAGAGTCTGACAAAGCTTATCCATCCTTCAGACTACTACCCCTTTCTGTTTGTCCATATAAGTACCAACAATACTGCCAGGAATGACACTGAGAACATCAGAGGTGATTATGAGGCTCCTGGCAGGGGGATTAAGGAGCTTGGAGCACAAGTGGAAGAAGCCCAAAATGAAACTGTCCCGACACAATGGAAGTACAAGAAGAACAGCAAGAGAGCAATGTGGATGCACAAGGAGCTTCTAAAATGCCCCAAATGCAAAAGGAAAGCATTCAGGCAATAGAAGAATGGGTAGGTCACCAAGGACACATACCAGGAAATAGCAAGAATCTGCAGGAACACAATCAGGAAGGGCAGAGATAAAGAATGAGCTGTACCTGACAAAGGAAGTTAAGGACAACAAAAAGAGGTTCCGTAAGTATGCTGGTCAGAGAAGAAGGACTAAGGAAACTGTGGGTCCTCTGTTAACAAGCCAAGGGGAACTTCTAACCAAAGACATGAAGAAGGCACAACTACTCAACAGTTACTTTGCCTCAGTTTTCACAAAAAAACTAAGCGGCAGCCAGACACTTAATAAGGATTATCTGGAAAGAAAAGGGGACAAGCTAAGGGAGGAGATAACAGAAGAGATGGTCAGGGAGCTTTTGTTGAGCCTCAATGAATTCAGATCAGCAGGGCTGGATGAGCGTCATCCCAGGGTCTTGAAGGAACTGGCAAAGGAGATCTTGGAGCCCTTGGCAACAATCTTCATGAAGTTGTGGGAGAGAAGGGAAGTGGGTCCTCAGATTCCCTAGAGTGTGCAAGTCCCTGAAGCTGCATGTCATGGCAGCAAGCAGGGCCAGCTCTGCTTGGCCCCATAGCACCCAGCTCCCAGCACTTCCACCTCAGTCCCTGGCTGCAGGTGGTGGCAGCATGTGGGGCCAGCCCCAACTAGCCCAAAATGGCCAATAGCACTCCCACCCGAGTCCCTAGACACACGTGGTGGCAGGGTGCAGGGCCAACCCCACCTGGCCCCCTGTAACACCCATCCCCCAGGCAATTGAGAACCCCTGGAGGCATCCCAGAGTCTCCTTTATTTCAGTCTGTTTCTGGAAACAATTTCCCATTCACTTGCCTGATACATCTTGAGGTTTCTTTTGGCTCTCAAAGGGGAGGCTGTGCCAGGGCTTCCCAGATCACCTCTTCACTCCAGAGCACCCAGAGGTGAGGAGTGCCTGCCTTAAGGGTAATTGCACAGCTCCACACCATCCCTATACTGTGCCCCATGCCACGCCACTGTCGTATGACTATTGTCACCTCTGTTGGGGCCTTGGCCTATTCAGCCACTGACCCTTCAATATGGCTAGGCCTTCTAGCCTAAACTCACTGTGTTGGACCTAGCTTTGAGGTGCTAACTCAGCTTCCTCCTTTCTCATCGCTGGCCCCCTGGCTCCCACCACCTGTGCACCTATGGTGCTGAGCCCCTGGCCCCTGTCTGTGCCCCTCTGGTGCTGGGCTGTCTGGGCCTTGGCTGTCTGTGTAATACTCACAGGAGCCTTGAACCTACACCTGGCAGGGCGCAAGGCATTTATGTGCCCCTGGGCACTGATGAGGCCTGCAAACCTCCCCTTTTAAGGCTCAGCCCAAGCTTCCAATTTAAACAACGTAAACACTAAGCCCCTGGGCTATAACAAAGAGAAATAATAGAGGCAGTGAGCCTGCTTACCCCATGGCTCCTCCTCTCTGGGTCGCTCTGCCTGGTGCTTCAGCTTGCAGGGCCAGTTTCCAGTTTCCTGGGGCCTTCTTTATTTATTTATTTTTAATTATTTCTATATATAACTCAACCTCCAACACTCTGCCAGGTGGTTCACTTGGCAGCTCAAATCTCACTAAAAACCTGTTACACAGTTCGCACTGCATAACTGTTTGCCTGTGCACCCATCTCCATACCCGTACCCCCACCCACTGCCCTCCTCAGAGGGTCTATTCCTGAAAAAGTCTATGCCAGACCCCTCTCCAATAGATGAAGTCTGTCATTTCTTTCCCATCATCCTCTTGTTTTCCTGTAGTACTAGTACATTTCACTTAGCCCCATTTTAATACCCCCCTTGACTGTGGGTTCTGAGTGTCTGTTTATGAGCAGGTTCCTGGCTTTCCATAGTGCATACTTGAAGCAGGATATGAACTGGTTGAAGCAGGCTGTTGGGGCCCCTTGCTGTCTGGTCAGGTGCCATAGAGAACTGCTTTCCTGGTCAGGTTTCTGAAACCTGTCACCACCAGGAGGAGTGCACAAATTTTCTTCTACATCTCTCTGGCATATGAGCAGTCCCAGAAGAGGTGACCAATTGTTTCTGCCTGCCAGCAGCAGATCTGACTTGGGCAGTTTGATGGACCTCTCTGCCCTATGCTGTTTTTCCATGCCCGCATGGGGAGTGCCTGGTGGGCTGCCTGCCAGTTCAGGTCTCTGTGCTTCTTTTGCAGGTCTTTCTGGAGGATTTGCTCCCACACAGCCTGGCAGCTGTCATCAGGTAGTAAGTCTATGGACAATATGGTGTCTCTTGCCCTTACCACCTCCTGTATCTTGTGGTGGTTTACTGGGGTCACTAGGGTAGCGTTGTGCAGTTTGTATTTCTCTCTAAAGTGCTTCAGGATCTTGTAAAACCACGGGGAATCCATGGTTCATTATAATGGCTCCCATTAATCACTGTGTGCACTTGCCACTGTCGCAGCAACTACCCTGCAAAATTCTTAACAAAGCTGGCTGCTTTAGATTCCACCCCTGTTGCCAACCTAGCTCATGTATTTGGCCCAAAGGAAGAGAAGGATGTCTGGTATTCCTCTGCCACCGGACTGTTTTGCTTCATACAGCTTGGTCCTCACCACTTTCTCCCATGTCGAGTTCCAAAAGAAAACAACTTGTTCTGAGGAGGGGAACACTAGGGTGGTGTGTAGCAACATCAGCAGGAACACCACTTTCATCAGTGCCACGAGCCCCCATTGACAGGCAGTGTGGTTGCTATAGCCCTAGTCACTGTCTAGTCTTGGCCTCTGTCTTTTCCCATGCCCTGTGCCCCATCAGCTCTGGGTCAAACTCCACCCTGAGGATCTCTACCCCATCCCAAGGGACAGAAAACCCCAGGGGCAACAGGTCCCTGAGCTTACCCAGAACCAGGCAGGTGCTTTTGCTCGCGTTGAGCTTGGCCCCTGCTGCTGCTCTGTACACCTGAGTGTGTTGTAGTGATCTTTCCACTGACCCTTTATCCCTACATATGATGTTCAGGTCATCTATGTACATGAGGACTTTTGTCTACTCCCCATTCCTCCCAGAGTTTTTCACTCCCCTGATCTGGGAGTCCTGTCTGAGTCATTGTGCTAGTGGTTCCATTACACAAATAAACAGGATCGGGGAGAGCAGACAGCCCTGCCTGATGCCCAGTTGTAGTGCAATCCGGGCTGTCAGGGACCCATTCACCAGGACCCTGCTGCTCACATTGGTATACAGTGCCTTTATCCAGGTGACAAAGGGTCCGGGGACTCCCATCTTTTCCAGAGTCTCAAATAAGAAGCAGTGGGGTACCCAGTCGTAGGCCTTCTCCAAATGGAAGTTCAGCGTGGCGACCCTCTCCTGCTGGTACTGAAGCGCATCACGCAGCTGCATCAGGGCATCATGGATCTGTCGCCCTGGCACTGTGCACACCTGGTCCTCGTGGATCACTGCGCCTATAACAGACTTAAAATGCTCAGCCAAGACTTTGGCCATTAGTTTATAATCAAAGCTCAGGAGTGTAATCGGGTACCAGTTTCTCAAGTCCTGCCTCTCCCCCTTCTTGTACAGAAGGATTATAAGGCCTTCCTTCATCCCCGCTCCCAGGTGGCCCTCCTGCAAGTGCTCCCTATATATCTCCAGTAGGCCCGTGCCCACTTGGTCCCAGAAAGCAACATAGATCTCTTTGGGCAAGCCATCTACCCTAGCAGCCTTGCTGTTCTGGAACTTGTGGAACATCGTGTTGATCTCCTCCAGCATCCACTCCTCCACCAGCCTCTGTCCCTCATCCTCCCCAAGGACCCGGATGAGTCTCTGTAGGCAGTCCTGCATTGCCCTGGGGTCCTCTGGTCAGGTGTAGAGCTCCCAGTAGAATGCTGCTGCTGTCTCCAGTATCCCCTCATTTGATTGGTGCTCCACTCTGGCTCTGTCTACCAGGCTGGTCGTTGCTTCTTTCTTGGTTCAGGAGCCCAAACTCTGCCACAGCCTGGGCTAGCTCCCCTGGCTAGCTCAGCCCAGGACTTACATAGCTTGGGCCTGAGCTCTCATACAGTCCCCAGTCAGCTGACCAGCCTGCAGAGCTGCCCTTTAACCCCTGCTCTGCTGGCAGGCTTTGCTCTAACAACTCTGGCCTTAAAGGGGCCACTCTGCTTCCTAGTAACAGGACTAGGGTTCCCTGTTACACCCCATAACACACAGCTCCTGCCCAAGTCCCTGGCTGTACATGTTGGCAGCATGCCAGGCGAGCTGCACCTGGCCCCATAGCATGCAGCTCCTGCAGCGGGTGAGGCCAGTCCAGCCCCACAGTACACAGCTCCCCATGCTCCTGGCCTCCTTCCACCAGCAGGAGTTCCCGGCCCCGGCTGCCCATTCTCACAGGCAAGGGGACTAGGAACAACCACAGGGTGACCAGGCAGAAGTTCTGCCAGGCAGAGGCTTCTGATCTAGCACCCCCTAGCTTGGGACTGGGGTGGGTCGGGCCAGGCTGCACTGGGGAGGCCCATTTCTTACCAATCAGAGCTGCACCTCCTGCATGGACATACCGGTTTGTAGAGGGGCAGCCTAGGGCCAGGGCTTATAGAAGGGCCCCGTGAACCAGATGGAATTGCCTGGCAGGCCGGATCTGGCCTGTAGACCATATTTTGCCTGCCCCTGTGATAGTGCCCCTCTACTGGGCACTGGTTATGCCTCACATGGTGTACTATGTGCAGTTCTTGGCTCCACATTTTCAAAAGGATGTGGAGAAGCCAGGGTCCAGAGGTAGGCAACAAAGATGATCAAAGTCTTGGAAAGCAAGTCATAGTAGGAGATGCAGAAGATGCTAGTTATGTTCGGCTTGTGAAAAAGGTGCTTAAGAGGAGGCATGAAACACTTCAAACACTTGCGATCCTGGACCTTGCCCCAGAGACAGCTCCCTGCCTGCCAGCCACGTGTCCAGTTGTGGCCTGAGCAGGGGCTAGTCTGCCTGCAGTTTTGACCCCGCTTTGGCTTAACATATACACGTGACATGAGTTTTGCTTTTAAAATTGTGGGTTGCAGTTTTCCCAAACCTCCTGCACCTATCTCCTTGAATCTTGGCAGGCTTCATGCCCTCAGAAGGGGCTACCATTCCTGCATGTTTCATCCAAATCAAGCCAGAAATGACAAAGTTATAGGCTGTTTTGTCTTTCCCCATTATATCCTATGGGCAAAACATGGAAACAGTTTCACCGTTCTGACCCTGTTTCCATGGAACAAAACGGAACAGCTATTTCGAATTGAAACAAAATTCGAAACAAAATGCTGTTCCATCAAAATGTTGAAACACCGGTTGAAATGGAATGCTGCCATTTCGCACAGCCCTACTGGTCATAGCTAATGCACACACCTTACCAGCGGGGCCGCTCTTGGTAAAGCTGCAGTCACCCATGTGCTGCTCAGCTCCCCTTGCTTCCAACAGCAGCTCCTCCTCCTGCTTCCACCCCTGCTGCAGTGCTCTGGGTGGGGAAGAAGCTTCAGCAGGGTGGTTTCTGCCCCAGTGCACTGGGCTTTGGTTCCAGCTCCTGGCTGCATTCCACCCACTCTGCATGCCCATGGAGCAGCCCCGCTGGTAAGATGTGCATGCTGGCTGGGACTAGAGCCAGCAGGTGTGGGCAGGAGCACTAGCTTTGGCTGCCCCAGGTGGGGCATGGCTCCATGCAGAGCACCGTGGGGGATCCAATCAGTTGGCGGGCTATATTTTGCCCACCCCAATATAAGACTATGTCATGAGACCAAGCAAGATGGATTCGCATCACTTGCAGATGATGGCTGGCTTCTGGACTTCTCTGGCCTGGTTGTGAGCTGTTGTTCAATGAGGGTGGACTTTCAAACTCCTAATGTTCAGGCTGTTATGAACATGGATGTACTAAAGCTAGGATGTGGGGGCATATATACACCCAGGAAATTCAACCTTGCTAAGAATAAAATCTGCACAGTGGTAGTCCATGAGAACAAGCTGTTCAGAATTTATCAATGGCCTTTTGAGGTTCCAAAAAGTGATTCCAGTTCATACAGACAATAAATAGCTGAGCTGTGCCTTAACAAGGCAGTTGTACTCCTACCATCCCCTTCTTTGCTCACAAGCCCGTGTCAATGAAGCCATCTCCATCTACCTGTCATTAAAGGGACTTTGTGGGGTAGATTCCACTTTGACTGTTTTAAACGCCTTAGAAAGTCCAGGCTTTTGTTTCTTTTTATTCAAGTTACTCTGGCAACAACATTGCAAAAAAGACTGTGACTAAGTGACAGATGGCATTTGGCACTGCAGTGACCTGGTTGCGACCTGGCTGGCTTGAAATTGAGAGAGGCACATCAAGGCTTCTGGCATCCAAAGCAGAGCAGCTTCCATTACTTAATTTCACAGACACTTCAACAATAGATGTATTCAACGTAGCCATGTGGTCTTCAAGTCATACACATACAAAGCACTGTTGCCTGGATATGGCCTGTAGGTAGGGAACGTACTTGGTCCTGTTGGGTAATGTTATAGGGAAGCTCCTGTTTCACTGTCTTTGTTTCAGCTTTTGTCCCTTCCTTTGGCTGGGCACTCTTGTGGCAAGTTTTTCCTAACCTGGATGCATTCCAGAGCTTGGTGCTACATCTTTTTTGTTTGGGGATGTCCTTTGATCTTGTAAGATGCTCCATTCATTTTCTCTGGGATCTCTACAGATCCCCAATGAAGTCAGTGGAGAATGTGAAACAACTCACAGAATCTGTGATTTTCAGATAGGACTTTTACTCAGGCATTATAATAAGGAAAGGGATTATCGGCTTCATAGTTATTAGGGTTGGAAGGGACCTATTAGACCATTGAGTCCAACCCCCTGCCCTGGGCAGGAAAGAGTGCTGGGGTCAGATGACCCCAGCCAGGTGTCTGTCCAATCTCCTTTTGAATATTTCCAAGGAAGGGGACAATACTACCTCCCTTGGAAACCTATTCCATATTTTGGCGACCCTCACTGTAAAGAACTTTTTCTTGATGTCCAGCCTGAATTTGCTCTTTTAACTTGTGTCCATTGTTTCTAGTTACCCTGACTGTTGCCTTAGCTTTTCTTTAGGTAAACTGTTGCAGAGGCAAGAAGCAAGCCTCACAAGACAGTCCATGAAGGGAGATAGTGGCCAGTGGGGAAAAAGTGGGAGGTATGTGGTGGGGACTGGAGAGAAATCCAGAGTGGTGATATGCATAGACTTATAGATTTCATAGACATTAGGACTGGAAGGGACCTTGTGAGATCATCAAGTCCAGCCCCCTGCCCAAAGGGCAGGAAGTCAGCTGGGGTCAGATGACCCCAGCAAGACAAGCATCCAAACGCTTCTTGAATGTGTCCACAGTAGGTGCTTGCACCACTTCTGGGGGAGTCTATTCCAGACTCTGGAGGCTCAGACAGTAAAGAAGTTTTTTCTTATGTCCAGTCTAAAATGGTCTTTCAACAGTTTGTGACTGTTGGACCTTGTCTTCCCTTGGGGTACCCTGATGAACAGATGTTCTACCAGATCCTGATGCACACCCCTGGTGTACTTATAGGCTGCCACCAAGTCCTTCCTGAACCTACGCTTCTCCAGGCTGAAGAGTCCCATGCCTCTCAGCCCCTCCTCATAAGGCCTGCTCTCATAGGTGCAAGAAGTGGGGGGGAGCTAATGGGGCTTAGCCCCTAAACATGGAGCAGCAGTAGGGCCGCAAGGCAGCCTGGCTGAGGGCTTCCAATGCAGCAGGGGTGGGGAGGGAGTGGGGCTGAGGCTGGGAGTGGGGCAGGCACTCCACAGCCAGCGGGGCTTGGGACTGAGCCACGAGCATCTTGTCCAGGGGGCATGGCTCCTGCTGCTACCCACACGCCAGGAGGCATGGGGGGCGTGTGCCCCTGGATCTGCAAGGGACAGGGCAGGCTGCCACTGGAGTCTGGGGATGGGGCTGTGCTGGGCTGTTCTGGGGGGAGGCAGCCTGGGAAGAGCCCAGTGCAGCCTCCATCCCAGCCCAAAGTGGCACCCTGCGCTGCCCCACGCAGATCTGGGGGCATGCACTCCCCACATGCATTCCAGGGACACATGCAGCAGCGGGAGCCACCACCCCCTCCTCATGTCCCCCGGGAAGCAACGACAACTCAGGGTAGGGTGGGTGCAGTAGTCCTGGCGGCTCCATCTCCTAGGGCTTGTCGGCACAGCCAAGGCTCACCCCAAGATGACTTTGATCATCTTTGTTGTCCCCTGCATGGGCGGTATGGGGCTGGGGCTGGGGCTGGTGCAGGGCTGGGGGGTGGCAGATTCATTGGTGCGGGGATGCCAGAGCTGCTCAAGGACCCTGGGTGCGGGGGAAGGGGTGGCTGCACAGGTACAGTGGGCCCTGGCCCCGATCCTGGGCCCAGCTCTTCTCCACTCCCTCCTGATCCCTGCCGGTCGTAGGCCCACTCCCTCACTTCCTCCCAGGGCCCTTTCCACTCCCCCCACAGACTTGCCTGCTGGGGGGGGGGGGGGGGGGGAGGGAGGGAGGACACGTATGCACATGCACACTCAGCCCCCTCCAAAAAATTTTCTCCTTCTCATGCCTTCTCTCTTGACCTGATCATGTGTGTGGCTTTCCTTTGGACTCTCTTAGGCTTCTCCATGTCCTTTTTAAAGTGTGGAGCCCAGAACTGGATGCAGTACTCTAGTTGTGGCCTCACCAAAGCCAAGTAAAGCAGGAGGATGACATCTTGGGCCTTGCTTGAAATGCATCGGTAGATACAAACCAGGATTTTATTTGCTTTGCGGCTGCGACATCGTATTGGTGGTTCATATTCATCTGGTGGTCAATCATGACTGCAGGTCTCACCCCTGAGTCTCTTTCGGTCATGATGCTAATGAGTATAGCACTGCTGAGCCTATAGGTACGATGTGGGTTCTTTCTCCCGGGGTGGAGCACCTTGCATTTCTCTATGTTGAATGTCATCAGGTTTTGATCCATCCACCTTGCAAGCCTGTCCAGGTTTGCCGGAATCCCCAGCCTATCCTCTAGAGCATGGATGGGGAACCTCCTGGCTGCTGGTCACCTGAGGACTCCATTTCCCAGCCACCCCTGCCCGCATGGCTTGTGTTGGTCTCTATGGAGACCCCAGCCCAAGCCCTGCAGTGGGCTGGTCCAGAGCTGCTGGGAATGTGGGATGGGGCAGCTTGTTTCGGAGCCAGGGCAAAGCCCCTATCTGTAGCCTGCATGTTCTGAACAGGGGCACACATGCAGGGATTGTGGCTCTGCCCCAGCTCCTTGCAGTAGCCAGAACCTGTCTGGAGCTGGGGCAGAGCCTCAATGCCCTGCATGCGTGCCCCTGCCTGGAGTGTGCAGGGTACAGATCGCAGCTCTGGAGCAAGCCACCCCTGTCCCACGTTCCCGGCAGCTCTGAAGCAGCCTCCTACACTGCTCTGCTGCGGTGCTCCCGGCCGGCTGAGGTCTCCATGGAGACCGGCACAAGCCATGCAAGCAGGGGCAGCTGGGAAATGGAGTCCCCAGCCGACCAACAGCCCGGAGTTTCCCCATCCCTGCTATAGAGTGATCGTGATTCCCCATAATTTGGTGTCGTCTGCAACTTAACCAGTCTGCTTCTGACACCCGAATCCAGATTGTTTATGAATATATTAAAGAGTATTGGTCCCAGAACTGAACCCTGGGGGATGGCCCTGGTCACTTGGTTTGATCAACAGTCACTCTCTGGGTCCAACCACAGAGCCAGTTCCCCAGCCATTGGACCATAAAGTTGTAGAGGCCGCAGTGCCCCAATTTTACCATGAGGACATCGTGGGAGACCAAGTGAAAGGCTTTTTTGAAATCCAGATATGTGACATCAACCTCTCCTCCCCTGTCCAGGTGACATGTCACCTGGTCGTAGAAGGAAATGAGATTAGTCAGGTATGACCTACCCTTAATGAAGCCGTTTTGGCTCTCTCTCAGAATGATGCCTTCCGTTAGCTTGTTGTTGATGGATTCTTTAATAATTTTTTCCAAGATCTTTCCAGGGATTGAGGTCAAACTAATTGGCCTATAGTTCCCTGGGTCTTCCTTCCTTCCCTTCTTGAAGATGGGTACCACATTGGCCTTCTTCCAATCTTCAGGAACCTCTCCCAAGCACCATGCATTCTCATTGGCTGTGCTATGATGTCAGCCAACTCTTTTAGCACTCTGGGGGGCATTCTGTCCAGGCCTTCTGACTTGTGGATGTCCAGCCTCTCAAGGTGCTCCCTCACAAGGTCTTTGCCAATTGTAGGCATATGGTTGCCCTTACCATGTTAATCCTGTGTCCTATCAGGCAGAGTGATCCCCTTGGGCTGGTGGAAAACTGATGCAAAGTAATCATTTGAGGAGATTAGCTTTTTCCTGGGTGTCAGTTGTCAGCTGCCCCATTTGGTTCAGCAGGGGTCCTAAATTGCCCTTGTTTTTCTTTTAACTTCCCATGTAGCTGAATAAGGACTTTTTATTTTCCTTGATTCCCATAGCCAGTTTGTGCTCAGTTTTAGCCATGGCTTTTCTGGTCTGCTCCTGACAGGTGCAGGCCAGTGATACATAATCCTCCTTAGAGTTATTTCACATCTTCCAACCCTTGTAAGCTTCTCTTTTAAGATTAAAGAGGTCCATGAGTTCCCTATTGAGCCAAGGAGATCTCTCGGCCCTTTTACTACCTTTCCTATGGAATGGGATGGACTTCCCTTGTGCTTTTAGGATCACATCCTTAAGGAGCGACCACTCATCATGGCCTTCCCTCCCTGTCAGATCATGATCTCTCGGGGCCTCAACGACTAGGGCTGTGTGAAGCTTCGGTCCCCGATTCAATTCGGCGGAGATTTGGCCCAATTCAGTGGCTGAATTTGAATCGAATCAATGGACCCTTTAATCTCTCCAAATCAAATTAGAACCCTCCAAATCAATTCGGAGAGATTCAGAAATATTCAGCTCTTGACTTGACATGTGCCAGATCAACACTCAGGATCTCAATATTGCACTGTTAGACAGGAGGGCGTGATACAAAATTATACACACACACAAACTACACATACACCACTATGAGTTCACATAAACATACACAAACATGCACTTCTGTGACTGTGTGAGAACACTAAGGGGTGTTTGGGGTAACTTCGTGCTCAGGGTTACTTGAGGTCAAGGTGCCTTTGGGGTTACTCGGGGTCACCTGGTGCTGGTGTGGAAGTGAGGGGAAAAGCCTGGTGGCAAGGAGGAGACAGTCGGGAAGCAGAGAGGCAGAAAGCTGGGAGATAGGGGCTGAAAGGAGGGGCAGAAAGCTGGGAGATCAGGGCTAGAAATGAGGAAGAAAGAACAGAGGGAGAAAGCCAGGAAATCAAGGAGGAGAGCCAGGAGGTCAATAAGACAAAAACGCAACTCGGGGTTTCAAAATAACAGTTTTATTCATCAGGCAGCACACTATACAGCCCCACAAAATTATTGGTTCACACACACACACACACACACACACACACACTGATATTCTCACACACATACCCACACAATGATAGCAGAAGAGGAAAGGCTTGGTGGAGGGACTGGAGTCAAGGTGTGTGGAGACAGAGTCCAGGTCCTTTGCTTGGGGGAAGAAGGTGGGTGATAGCTACCTATCCCAGGCTGAGAGTTGATCCTTGATGGTCAGTCAGGGTCTTTTCTAGCAAGGTGTTTTGCAGAGGGAGGTCGCTGGCAGGGCCTCTGGGTGGATAGGTGGCATGGTGTAGTGCTGGTCCAGATGGAGAGGGCATCCCAAAGAGGTCACGCTCTATCACCCTTTTTATAGGGGTGGGCTACCTGTGTCTTCTATGGGAAGGACATGTCCAGACAAGGCCAGTCCTGCTCAAATGCATACGTGCAGATCCAGGTGCCTTCATTGTCTGGTGGGATACAGTGGTGGGGTTTGTTGGTTTCTGTAGGGTCTTTGTCTTCCAAATGCTGGGGTCCTGTATCTTTCAAATGCTGCATTTTGTCTCTCTATTCCTGGTTGAGGTCTGTGGTTCCTGGGTGAGTCAATGCAAGGCAATGGTTGGGTCACTGAGTTGATGGTCTGGTCATTACTAATCATTCAGTAGAGGCCTGCTACCATTATGCCTCAAGCACACTCATTCATTCCCATTCATTCAGGAACCAATTTACATGAGATTGGTTAGACATGAATCACAGTTATAACATACTATACAATAGGTTATACCTGGGCAGGGGACACAAGATGTAGGCTTGACATACAAAATGGAAACTTGACATTACTTTACAGACACAGGCCTAAATCATATCAATACAATATAAAACAGTAAAAATCAATAAAAACGTAACAGAACACTATTTACATTATAAAAGGGGCTTGTTACTATAAGGGAGTATAAGAACTTAGCTTACCTATGACTACCTACAACTACTTATAAGGGATAGAGGGGGCAGACAAAGAGTCAGAAATGGTTGGGGAAGAGGAGGGAATGTATTTTTAAGTAAATAAAAAAAATAAAGAAAGAAAAACCTGGGGGTTTTGCTACACGGTGATTCAGCCAGAGACACAGCTTTAAATGTTTTTTCTACATACCTCTAGGTAGCAGGTGGCTCGTGAAGACTGCTATGCTGGGGCGCATGAAGTGTCCCACAGAAGCACGGGGGGCTCTCCAGCGTGCTCGGCAGCAGACCTGGAAGTGGGCCAGAAGCACTTCCAGGTCCACTGGGGAGCGCACAGGGGTCTCCCCCCTACACCCTCCCAGCTCGACTGGTGCCTCCTGGGTTGGGAAGGAGGGGAGGGTACCCAGGGACCCCCACAGCCAATCATCCACTTCTGAGTTCACCACTGAGCATGTGGAGGGCCCCCCCACACACTCCTGTGGGATGCTCCATCCGCCCCAGCATCACAGCGTTTACAAGCCATGCTGGTACTTCGAGGTATGTAGAAAAAACTTTTAAAGCTGTATCTATATCTGAATCACTGATTCTCCGAATCAGCATCGAATCTTCAGATTTGGCCAAATCAAATCAGGGACAGTGGTCTGAATCAACGAATCGATCACTGTCCCTGATTTGGGCCAAATCTGAATCCAAATTGAATAGGGCCCACTTCGCACACCCCTATCGATGACCAACCTCCTGAGCTTGTGAAAGTCAGCTTTCCTAAAGCCGAGGATTTTTGCATTGCTGACTGATTTGCCAGCTTTGTGATGGACAGAGAAAGTGAGCAACTCATGATCACTGTCACCAAGCTTCCCTTTGATCCTCAGGTTGCTGACCAGATTGTCCCCTTTGGCCAGAATCAGATTCAGCAGTGCCTTACCCTTTGTTGGCTCAGATTTCTTGAGTCAAATTGCTTGTCAATGCAAGGGAAAGAATCTGCAAGGAAAAGAAGAATCACTAGTACACTCTGTCCCCTGACACAAGACAGACAGGCTGAGCAGAGAGAGGAAAGAAAAGGAATTTCTTTCCTCTCGAGCTGAAAGGAGCTGTGACTGTAGGGTACACAGAGGAGAAGAGAAGGGGATGTTGTCTTGTCCATCTTTCCATGCTGGAACCCTCAACTGTGTCACTTGGAAGTGATGGTCGCTAGGCATTTAAGTGAATTCCAAGTCCCCTTTCTGTCCTACCTGACTGAGAGGAGAATTTGTTCTGGAGGTAATAGTTCTGCCTCTCCTTTGATGGCCCCTGTGCTGTATATGTAGCTACCTAATGCCAGGTCTTCTATACAACAGTTCTGCAGCTACAATTTTAAATTTGGCACCATTGGAAACAAACTGTGCCGAGGTCAGGACAAAGATTGGGACAGAATAGTGGCTAGAGGGACACCCATGGTAATCAGGCACAGCTCTTGCATGAATCTCAATTCCCAACCACCTCCCTTTAGGTCCCACAGGGTTGTCTTTGAGAGGGTGACTTCTGACCCCTTGTATTTTCTACTTAAGCCCTTCTGAATTATTCTGTCTTCTATACCTTTTTCTTAGTTAAATTATTTTTTTTCAGTGATTTATTTTGGTTAACATATAGTCTTCCTGGTTAGCCAGGAAGTGAAAAGAAAGGTCAAAGGTCAACAGCCAAGGATCATGAACCATATGGGAGTCACAGCTCATGCTGCTAGCATTTAATGCTGTCTTTAGTGACCAGTGAAAACCTAATAGCCAGGGATCCTGGTTTTTTCTATTTAAAAATAGCAAATTCTCCTATTCAAAAAACCACCAAACCCACGTTTTTTCCTGATTAAAATGGAACGCCATTATATATATAGGTATCAGTTGAACACAATATTTTAATGATATATTTACAACTAGCAAATTGTCCGTCATGAATGACAGGGGGCGGAGTTGGGGGGGGGCGGAGTGCTGCCATGCAGCACCCAGCAGTGCTGCTGCTCCGCCTCCAGCCCCATGCCCCACCCCACCATGTCCAGCCCTATGTGCCCCCCCACCTGTGCATCCCCCCCACATCTGGCCCCATGCGCCCCGCCACCCCCTGTGTCCAGCCCTGTGTGCCCCCCCCGCCCCCCCACTCCTGGTGCGGCCCTGTGCACTCTCTCTCTCTACCCTCTCCCACTGCAGGCTGGAATTCTGCCAGCTTGCAAGGGGAAACCCATCGTTCCCTCCATTTTTCTCTTTTAAAGGAGGAAATCTGAGTTTTTCTCCTTAAAATGAGAAAATCCAGGTTTTACCATGTTTTTCTGTGGCAAATGGGAAACCCAGATCTCTGCTAATAGCTAAGGGTTCTCACCAAGTTACAACAACCAGATTCTGTCTTGGGTTGCCCAGGAATGGAAGGGGCAGAGTTGGCTATGGCTGCAGTGACCAGGCTGACAGTGATGGCTGCTTTCATTCTTGCTCCCCCTCTATGTGGCCACCTGGGCTTGGTACCCTAATCATCCATCTCTAGTTATTTTACTGGTTCCTGCTCACGACCCATCAATGAACTGTGCTATAGGTCATCATCAAATCGAGGGATTGCCAATGATGACTAGCTCCTGACAGTGTCAGTCTATGAAGATAAGACCTAAAAATGGGTTTGTCACAAGGTGCCATCTTCAGGGGTGGCCATGAAGCCTCTGGAGACCAAAACATTTCTTTACCCTGCTCTATGGGCAGTTTGCCCTGCTCTTGCCCACCTTGCCTTGATGGTAATTGTTAGTAAGAATTGCGGGAGGCTTCCCTGGTTTTATTGTCATGACCAGCAGGTTTGTGGTCAAGGCCTTATGGGCCAGTTGCGCGGTCCCATTCTGCTCCTATACTGAACCCCAAGCCTCACAGATGGCATCCTTACTGATGTCCTCTCATCACTCCCGCAGCCCTTCTCTGGGTCCTCAGATCCCTCAGCCCCACTCCAGGCCTTTGGACCCTTTGGTCTCTCCACTCAGTCCCTCCCTGGGCTCCCAGACTCTTTGGTCTGTTGTCCAACCCCTCCAGTCTCTTCCTGGACCTTCACTGGGCCTCTGGATCCTTCTGGTTCCACTCAATTCCCTTCCTTTTCTGCTAGGGTGTGGTCCCTTAGCCTTCCCCCTCCATGGGGTAACCCACAAGGCAATGGGAGCTGAGGCTTTCAGGTGTCCCACGCTCACCTTTCCCTGGGCATTTTGTGGTGGATACCTCACCACAGGCAGCCCCACCATGCTGACCAGCAGTTTCAGGTCTTACCCAGGACCATCTTCAGGCCCTCTTGATTTAACTATCCTGGCCCCTCCTGGGCTCTCTCCTGATGTCATACACCCCTTCTGGACTGCAGGCTTCCAGCTATAGCCCTTGCCCATCCTGGGCTAAAAGCCTCCTCCCGCTGACACTGTCTCAATCTCACCTCTGGGTCCCTTGGCCCTGGCTCTCTCAGACCCATTTCTTGAATCCTCTTCAGAGGCCTTTCATCAGCCATCTTATCCTAGGTCACATGGTGCTTTACATAAAGCAACCAAGAGTTAGAGTGCCCGTCCATGTCTCCACCCCACCTGCCCCAGCCTCAAGAGATGTTTGCCAATTGGGTTGGAGGATGGGGGTGGCAAAATTCAAGGACAGATCTCCTCTTTGGAGCTGATTGAGCCCAAGGAACCTGCCTGCAGCCTCTCTCCTCTAGCCCCCACCCTCCTCATATCTAGTGCTGTCTGCAGGAAGGGAGGAAGAAGAAGGGAGGGGGAATGAGCTGTGGGCTGGGGTTTGCCTGGCCTGAGCTGGGGGGAGGGGTACTTTGGCAGTGGAAGGTATGAGGTGGGGGGAAATGTCTCCAATCCACAGCCTGCCTCTTCTCAGGTTAGGCAAACTGCAGCCCGCAATTCACTCCCCCTCCCCTCTTCCTTCCAGCAGACAGCACAAGGGACGGGGCTGGCCTGATGCAGCAAGATTGCACAACAGATTGACCCTAGGGAACAGACTTCCCTAAGATGCTCCAAAATGGAGTGCCTTCATTTGATCCCCCATTTGATGAGGGTTAATTTGCCATGCTATCAGCTACTTTTAAAGTGTTCTGCAGCCATGCATGTGTATTATGACATGGCTGTAAAGTGCTTTCAAAGGGTTGATCAGGCAACAAATGTTATTGTCTGTGCCCCTAATGACTCATTGGAATTTTCTTGATTCTTTCTAAGCTTTTCATTCTACAGGTGCTAATGACCCTCTTTCATTTTAAATGGTCTTTAATAGTGTCATTACTCCAGCTATCCTTACTTCTGCAATGCTGCTGTCTGTCAGCTGCTCCTAGTAACATAGCTTCAAATTTCACAGTCCTGCAGGCTGTTTTTTATCTCTAGCTAAAACATTAACTCAGGTGTGGAAATATTAACTCAGGTAAACATTAACTCAAGGGTGGAACTCACTTTAAATGAAGCATTGGAAGCAGTGTACAGATGCTTGAGAAGGCTTGATTTTGTTTTATGAATCTGAAAAACAAAGGTACATTTAGCTATAATGTCTTCAGGACTAATGAAACAACATATTTGGATTATTTTTGCCTAGTTTGTGGTGTTTTTATGTATAATATGTGATATAGCAAATGAATGCTCATTCTAATAATTCTTTTTGCTTCAGTCTTAAATTTAATAATACAGCTTTAGGCCCCTACATATTAGTGAAGCTTCTAGTTTCTTTTTAACTGGAGAAAATTGTCTGTTGTGTTCTATGTGATAATGCAATACACCATCTGCACCCCCCCTTTTCAAAATCCTAGATCCACCCATGTACCAGCATATTTTTGTGAAAGAACAACGGGTAAAAATAGGTAGGCAGAAGGGTGACATATGTGAGAAGAGTGCTGTCTGAAAAGGCGAAGCTGGAGGCAGAACTGATGAGGCAACCTGAACCTGTTAGAGGATATTTGGGACTACAGCCACATTTACTGCAACAATGGTGCCTGGATCACCCAACAATAATACACAAGTAAGTAATTGCATGGTTTAGGGCCTAGCTAACTTCCCTACCTAACTCTTTACCTTTGCAGCTCAGTTGCAGAGGATGTGGTTAGAAGAACTCCCTGGACATAAGTCTGATCTCTGTTGTGTAGAGTGATTTTTGATGGAAGTGCACATTTCAGCTTTGAACACCATTCTTTCCTACCTTGTCTTTCCCTTTAGGAAATGTCTAGTTACTGTACATTCTTATAGGTTAGCTTATTTTCCCCTAGAAAATCTCTGTTCTCTGCCTGACAGGGAACTTAATCAGACTCTGTTATTTCAGGAATTGGACTCACAGGGGAAAGGAACTCAGTAGTCCAGACTGGAATGAAACAACAGTGGGCCTCAGAGTTTAATGTGCTCAACTGTCGATGACTTGGGCATGTGATGTTAGAAACATGGGGTGTCCCGATTGTATGTTAGTGGCTCTATTATGTCCTGGACCTTTATCAGATTGCAGACTTATGTCCTGAGTTGTGAGAGAGCCTGACACTAGATCTGAGGCATTGATGGTCATGTCACCTTGTTGTGAGTGCCTTGGAATATGAGGACCTTGTGCTGCTGGACTGAGTGCCTTTGGCACTTAGGCTCAGGGTTTTTTGAAGAGTTAATATGGCAGGCACTTTGTTATTATGTTGGAGGAGACCTGGCACCTGGAGGAAGGAAGTTAAGCTCTAGGTTTATTTGAATGTAAATAGATACACACTAGCTACATTTTGTGAGATCTCATTTTGTGTTGAAGTGACATCTGACACACAGACATTGGGTTCAGGGTAGGATTTTGTTATAAACATCATAACATTGATAATCTCAACTTTTCTTATCAATAGATATAGTGAATGTTCTAGCCTCTGCTCATTACCTGCCAGTCCAAATCCCAGTTAAAGTAAGTTGTATTCACACAGCCCAGAAGGTCAAATCATTTTGCTAAGTTCATAGTCCCCCTCATAGTTCTACACTGACATCTAGTGGCCAGTTCTATCGTTTGTAATTACCGTTTTTGGTTAAAAAAAACAGTAATTATCATTCACTCTTCTTCCTGGCAACAGGGTGCCATTAAATGATGCAATGCTTAAAGTTAAACTGCTAAAAATGAAAGGTCTCAACTGTTCCTCCTCTTGTCCTCTCCCAAGCATAAACAAACAGGTGATTGATTGTTCATAGTCAAGTGAATTCCCAACCAGTATAATGTTTTTCCATGGATATGGGCATCTTCAGCAGATTATCTTGCCAAATACGCACCATCTGACCTAATACACACCATCAGAATGGGTGGGTCCATGATAGTTTAACTGGGACAAAATAATAACATGAAGAAGTTAATAACCGCACATGGTGGTTTCTTGCGCATATCAATTCTCATCAATAATGGATCCTTTTTGGCTTGCACCAGCCTCAAGGAGTTCTTCTTTTTAGCTGAATAAAGACCCCAGTCAGGATGGACTCAGTGATTCTCACCAGGCACAACTGCTCTTGCTGGTTCAAGGCCAGCATCATGCCCTGATCACACAGAAGATAGAGCCTTGACTACATTTGCACCAGACTGGTAAGACTCTCCTTCCTGCTTGCCTTTTCTGTGGTCTAAACGCCTCGTGCTTTGTGTAACGTATGACCACCAAAAAAAGTCCCTGACCTTGCAAAGAAAGGAAGTGCAGCTTTGAAAAGAGAGGAACAGAAAGCCTGTTCAACCAATTCTTCCGCTCAATCGCTGTCTCGCTTGTTTTCTCTACAGTGTTGTTATCCAGCAGCACCTTGGCGTAATCCAGAGCAAGAGGGATAGAAGGCTCCGTGGCAGCTGGAGATGGATGACTTGGGTAAGCGAGCTGCTCTCTGGTTGAAGAGCAAGGAATGGACATTTGAATCAAGGCCCTGAGCATGTTGTTTTATGCTAGCATAGGGATAGAACTAGTGCTGAGGTGGAAGGGTGGGTGTACTGGGGCAGAGCTTCTGGAGAGGGGGTTTCTGTTCCCTGTGTTATGAGGACATTGAGTGAAATTAAAAAGTGCAAGTTCAAAAGTAATAAAACGAAATGCTTTCCCTCCCCGCTGTGTTGTTAGCCTGCAGAGGGAACGGCCCCAGACTTTTGGTGAGACTAAGAAATTAGGAAGATTCAAAAGAGGGAATGGACATTTCTATGGGGAACTGAATGATTTTTTTTATGGCCATGCTAAAAATTGTGAAAGAGGATATTAAACCTTATATTTCAGGGTTTGTGGTTATCCTGAACTACAGTGTTCCCTGTATAAGTGCATTACCTCAGGACGGACAAAGGCTATTCACTGACCTTGAGTGTGCATTTAACCTAAATCAATATAATTAATACTTGTTAATTCCAGGGACATCCTGCAGGCAGTGCACCTCTTCACCATGTTTTTCAGAATATTTTATGCCTCTGATAGCAGCCTTGAAATTGACTGGGCCCAGCCAGTTCAAGGCCACTTCTGAAGCCTTAAAATTGGTGGCTTTTGCAGATTCACCAGTTATTCAATTAAGTGGAATACAGTCACACTGTAAAGTAGACAGAGGGGCCAAAGAGTTCTGGGCATTCACATAGTTCGTGCTCATAACTGATACACAGATAGATGCAGTTTGTTACAATGTAAGCACCAGGAAAAATAAATTGGCGCTGGCATTTTGTTTCATCATTAGGTAAATATGCACTTATCCCATATGCATAATAGTGGAGTAATATAGGAGCTAGGAGTTGTCCTACCCTTTCTTCTGAAGCAGCCTAAAGCTAGCTGCAGTAAGAGACAGGATACTGGACCAGGCGGCCCTTGGATCTGCTCCACTGTAGCAGTTACTATCTTCCAGAGGAGCACAGGTTAGGAAGACTAGCTTGATTGACTCAACAGCTCTGATGCTCTGCCCAGGGTACCAAAATTTCTAGTTATACTTCTGATCCTCACCCAATCCCTGCAAGGTAGGGAAATTTTAGCACTCTTTTTAATAAACAGGTTGCTCAGGCACCAGATGGTCACAAGAGTCCTTTCTATGAAGTGGCTTATAAGGAGGTATTTAAAGGAGGAAAGCGTATTGGCTTTATGGATCCATTCAGAGGAGGCCGGTCAATCAGAAAGGACAGCAGGAATATTTGTGGGAGAAACACGCAAATGGGCTAATGCAGTTGGCATCGCTGGTGGAGTAGAACGGGCAATGCTGATGCAGTGAGGGGAGTGGATAAAGACCTTTAAAGATGAGGCTGAGAAGCTAAAGCTTAAAAGATGATGCCAGCGGAAGAACTCAAGGGGGGAATAATGATATATGGTTAAGCTAACTAGCCTGGGAAACAATTACCTGTGTGTGGACTGGAATAGTGTGGAGAAGCAAGTGTAGAGAACTGAGAAAGACTCGTGTTATCTTCTTATAACTATCATATGTCCATCAGCATATCTGTACAGCATTACACTGCCTGACTATGCAGTTAGATCAAACAAGATTGTTGCAGAAACTAGGCAGGAAAGGTAAAGAGTGGCCTAGATAAACAGCATCTTTTTCAGATGTACTAGCGCAGTTTCTAGCTGTGAAGGAGCAGCTTCTCACCACCAGCCCTGGTGACCTGCTTTTTTGCTAAGGCTGAGAAGCAGGAAATCAAAAGACAAAGATCTGATAAAAGATCAGCCCATCTGAGAGGAGGAGGAAGTTGTTGGCACCTGCAGTCTAGAGCTAGGGACTGAAACCTGTGACATGGACTTATTCTTCAGGGTATCATTCTATGCCCCCTAAATTGACATGGTGGGCTTTAATTTATTCCATCACTGTGTACATGTGATAACCCAAAAATCTAATGAAATGCCTCATGTGCTATTCACAGTAAATTACTGCAGGAAGCACCACGTAACAATCCACCCAACAATCTACCCTGCTGATCTCTTCTTGTTAAATTAAACCAGGGGGCACCTGTCGTTCACAGCACACTGAGATGTACCTTCATTAGTTTTTTTATGCATATTTTAAACACACAATTTTTTTGTACAGATATTTTTTTTAAAAATTCTTATTCTCACATCCTTATTTTTAATTTTACTATTTCTAGTTAAGTATGGGGGGAGGTGTGTGTGTGCGCACACGCACATGTGTGTGCGTGCATGTGTGCATGCAATTTTACTGGTTGCTACTGTGCTCCTGGACGTCCAAGCAACAGTGGAACATTGAGGACCCATTAAAGTCCAATGAGTTGTTTACCCCCCCCAGCACACCCTGGGACACCCAGATGTCAGTACAGTGAAATAGGAGTTGATAAAAACAAAATGGTTTTTTTGCAAAATTTCTTTAATGAGGTAAGAAAAAAGTTCAGAAGAAGATTGATTCATGTCAGGCTCTGCAGTTATACCTAGAGTGCTAAAACATTCATTACACACAAATATCTGCAAATTATAGACAGTCCTTGGACTATGACACAATTGGTTCCTGAAAATCGTGTCTTAAGTCGAAATGTTGTAACTCAGAACCAATTTTCCCATAGGAAACAATGTTATAAATGGGGGATTGGTTCCTGAACCAAGGCCCGATACCCTATTTTCACCAAAAATAACCCAGAATTTTGTACTCAATCAATTTTAGATGAGTAATATAGCTACAGTAACATATTTATATTGTAAATAGGAATCATATTGATTTGGAACGATTTCTTTGAGGTGACTTTGCTGGACTTTTTGAAGCCTTCTCAGGAGTCTTGGCTGCAGGATTTTCTGGAGTCTTGTCTGCTTTCTTAAAGAAAGTGTCCAAGGAAGTTTAGACAGTTGTTCTCCAGGGAGATGGGTGATGCAGTGAACTTGTTCACTGGCATGGCATGGCATCGGATCAAGAGTTGTAAAGTCAAAAATGATGTCAGAAAGCTGAAATAGGGTGTCAATTTATAAATGTTGTAAGTGCAAAACGTAGTTACTTGAAATGTTGTAAGTCAAGGACTTCCTGTACACTGCAAATTACCTGCAGCTACCTGCAAATTGTAGTGACATCTGGTGGAAAAGGGGGCTTACTACACAAAAATCGTAGTGACACCCAGGGGACAAAGGGATCACTACACATCAATCAATGAATTACCATGTAGATGTGACTAACTTATGGCTGCATCATCACTAGAGCTGTGCAAAGCTTTGGATCACAATTTGGATTCAGAGATGATTTGGATGATTCGGAGGCCAAATCTACAAATCCAAATTGAATTGCTGGAAGCTTTAGGCTTTCCAAATCAGTTTGGAGCTTCCGAATCGATTCGGAAAAGATTTGGCAATTCGGCGATTCAGCCATAGGGTATAATGGGGAATTAATGAAATAGCTATAACTTTGCTGTCTTTTGGCTGATTCAGATGAACCTTGCAAGGACAGTAGTCTCTGCTGAGAGCGTGACGTGTGCCAAATTTAAAGGTGATAGGTGCAGGGGTTTCTGCTGTGACTTAACACACACACGTGACATGAGTTTTGCTTTCAGAACTTTCAGGTGCAATTTCCCAGAAACGCCTGCACCTAACACCTACTCTATGGCTGAAACTCCAAAATGGCTCTGAGCCTTCTGAAGCAATTTGGCCAAATCAAATTGGAATAACGATTTGGATCTCCATATCAAATCTCTGGCATCTGAATCGGCCAAATCCGAATCAAATAGTTCCCTATTTGCACAGGCCTAACTGTCACAAGTTTGAGCACCTCAAACCAAACTACATCAGGATATGGTCTAGTTTGTCACTATGAGAATTAGTTTAAGAGTCACAAAACTCATGTGTGTAAAGCGTGATGCAATTAAGCCACACAAAGCAGGATCTTCATCACTTGTACACAGTCTCCTCACCACTTGTACAAGCGCAGGCCAAAAACCAGTTCCCTAGAAGGGGGGGATATTAGAGCTAAGTCATTCCTGCCCAGCAGCTTAAGAGGATTGTATGCACAGGTAAGACAGTGTGTATATATGGCTGTGTTATGTGAAATCAGTTTCTTGGAGTGCTGTGCATCATTTGGCAAGCAAACCATGCATTTTGTTTAGAAGAAGTTGCTTCCATGTTACTCCTCCAGGAGTTCTTGACTTGATACATTAAGTGAAATTCTGTGGCCCATGTTACAGCAAAGTGTTTGATGAGATAGTCTCACTGTTCACTTCTGGCCAATCTTTTACTGTTCTCAGTTCCTAAAGGAAACATTTGCAGATGCCAAGCTGGTTGGGCCTGCTAAGTAACATATTTGGGCATGGGGATGGGCCTCAGAATGAACAGATTATCCAGGAGGTATGTGTGTTAGAAGTTACCCAAGGCAGATTACGATGAGCACTTCAGGATGGAAAGGAGAGGCCTGAACATGCAAATATAATGGGGAAAAAGATAGAGAGATTTTGAACATGTGGAATGAAAGAAAACATGGCTCCCAGGTCACTGGTTTGGCCAGTAGGAAGGAATGGCACCTTCATCATGTATGACTGGGATGCATATTTTCTTATTTGCCATCTGTGGGGAAGAGAGGATGGACAGAGACCATGTTAGGAAAGCAGGACTAAGGGCACCAGGAGAGGGGGCAGAAAGAGAAGGAGGTAGCACATCTCTGCACTCCCCCAATAAGAGAGAGCGGTATTAGCGGAGCTTGCAGTGGCAGAGGTCAGTGGGAGATGGTACCCTCAGTATGATTAAGTAAAACAGCTGCTCAACTAGAATAAGGAGCAGAGCTGGGTGTGTGGAGTAAGGGAGCTGGATGTATTCTCCTTTATGCTGAAGGGCTGAGAAACCCTGAGAACAGCAAGTGCAAGAACAGGCTTGGGGTAGGGGGAGTTAGATGCTAGCTGAGGAAATTGTAGGTAGGGGGGGGTCAGGCTATATGATTGAATTATCTCTGTTGGGTTTTTTTTATCAGATGCTTTACTAGCAGAACTAGAACAAAGCTCTAGCAACCCGAAAGAGGACAACCTTCTTCTGGCACAGTGTTCCAGTGGGCAGACAGCAGCAACAGCAGCGCCTGAGATTGGTGGTAACCTGAACCAGACACTCAGCACTTCTGGGACCCACAAGGTATTCCAATCGGTGCCTGATCACATGGGAAGGCCCCAACAGAAATCCACCCTTACATGGGAGCTCTAGTACATGGAGATTTGTCCCAGGCAAGTTTAGTGCATGTCCCCAGGAAGCTACTGTCCCCTTCTTTTTCTCTTGCATCTAACCTAGGAGAAGCAGCCCAGGGTACCACCTGGAACTGAGGGAACTTCTCAAAAGAGCAGTGAATTGTTAGTTTTCTTTAATTAGCCACATTCAGCTGTGTAGTGAGGTGGGTCTTGGAAAAGGGTGCCCTGCATGGAATGTGGTTCAATGGATTATTCTTTATTCCAGCACCAGCTCTTTGTGCTTGCAGGTACAGCTGGCCTTAAGTACTCAGCACCAACAAGCAGGTCCAGAGAATGTCTACAGGTAAATACTGTACCACAAAGGGAAAGCTTTTTGTGGTCCATCCCTAGTTTCTAATCCTTATTTTCCACCAACTCTTGCTCCCCCAACATCTCTTCATTAAAATATAAGGTTGTGGCTCTCTGTAGAGCCAATTTGTATGGGACTGTCCACACTAGCCATTCAGTCACGTGTCTCTGCTGTTCCTTCTACTTATTTCTTGTTATAACCCAGCACCCAACTCTAACTCTGCCATCCCATCTTACCACTATGAAGCCACACTTCAGTCATTGCTCTGCCTGGTTATTTCTGAGAGCCTTCTTCAAAATCCACTCCTCTAGGTTTCTCCCCAGATGCATTCCTACCTGCTCTGCCATCCACTTCCAAGCCCCAGATGTAAATCAGAACTAGCAGCAGAGTTGATTGTTCAACCTAGAAGTACATGTCAAGGAAGAAGGGTGTGTGGGCATAGATTTTCTCCAGTGGGCCCTTCCCCATTTGCATTGCAGGAAGCTTTCTGTGATCCTCATAGTTAACACCTCTCCAGCAAGAACAATTAGTGTCTGTTCTGGGGTCATACAGTGACTGAACCTGTGAATATAGGGACCCTTAAGAGATGTCCTTTGCACTTTGGTCCTTCCTAGCACACAGGGTGGACCCCATGCCACCAACAGATATCCTGATGCTCTTGGGGTTTGATGGCAGAGAGGAGAGTCTTATAGCTGGGCAAAGGGGATTTTTGGTGGGGCTGAAGACATGCCATTCCTCCTCTTTGATGTGAATTTCTCTCTTCCTCCTGCAGTGAAGTTCCAACTTCACAGCCATTGATTTCTTCACCTCCTCCCACAGCAGCTGCTCAACAGCTTGATGACCTCTTAGCCCACTTGGGCCAGATGCAGACCAAGGTGAGTCCTAGACGCTCAATCCACAGCCATCCTTGCTTCTGAAAAAATGGAGGTGCCTCTTTGCAAATCTTAGGCTGTAGTGCAAGGTTTGGCTCTTCTCAGGCAATGTACTTTGCGTGGCCACCTCATTGCCCCTGCTGTACATCAGGGGTTGTAGGGCTAGAGACAAGATGCTGTACATAGTGGCCCAGTGCTCTGAGGTGGTTCAGAGAATCCTCATTCTAGATTCTTGGCCGGAGTGCCTTGCTCATATGCTGATTTTTAGAACAGGAATACGTTTCCTTTCAGGTCTGATAGAGGAACCCCCCGCAAAGATTACTGTCTGTCTGTCTCCATGGCTTAGAGCAGGGATGTTAAGTTCATTTGGCTTATGGGATGGACCCAGCTTGCAGGGCTTTGTGCAGGCTGAGTGAACCAACTTCAGCAGCAAGGTGAGCAATGGCTGCATTAACCTCTTGGGTGCTGGCAGCCCTGGGGGTTAACACTAGCACAGCTTGCCCCACTGCCACAGAATTGGACCCCCAATGGGGATCTCAACCCAGAAATTTGGAGGTGGTGTGAGCAAGAGCAGCATTAACCCCCATGGCAGCCAGCACCCAGTGAATTAATGCCACTTCTACTTGCCCTGACTCTGCAGACTTGCATTCCCAATGGGGACACCAAAAGAGGAATCCAGTGTTAGGGTGAGTGACAGCAGTGTTAACCCTCCTGGATGCTGGTTTTACCAATACAGCAGCTCTGACAGCTGCAGGGATTAATACCATCACTGCATGAGCCACCACCAAAGTTCCAGCCCCATGGACTGGATCTGGAGGGAGGTCTTCCAGACTGCAAGAAGCCCTAAGTACTGGAGGATCCACCTCTGCAGGGTGGTGCGGCTTGCAGGTTGTATATTTGATACCTGTGGCTCAGAGCATGGACTGCATTCTGGGCTCATCTAGGTGTCTGTCACCTAATCAGTTCCCTGCCATTACAGGATTTTGGGCTTTAGTCATGCCTTATTCTCTTCTGTTCTCTGCCTTTACCACTCAGTTTATTATCCTAAGGACTGTACTGGAATTAGATTGACCACATCGGTAATTTGGCTAAAATTCCTTCATCCAATTCAAAGGCCATTAGTAGTAATATAGTGTTGTTTTAAATGCTATAGCAAATACCAGCTATATATTAGATGGCAATGCTACATCATATTAATATACATACCCACACAACAGTTACATTTTCATTCATTTGATCAGAATATTTACAACTGGGATAGCAAATACGACATTCTAACAGTCTCCAGCAGATCCAGCTGGCATTAACAAAGAAGTCTCTCTTGCTCCGTTTTAATCTCCTTAAAACAATGTAATGAAAAGTCTATTTTGAGGTGCATGCCTACATACCCCATCTTATTTTGCCCCAAATCCAACATTTTTTCTACCTAATTGATTTACCTTTTTGTTATTTTTGATGGGGTCTCCAGACTTAACCGGAGCTAAGCAAATTGTCATACCACCTTTCTTTCTCTGGTCTATCACATTTCTCCTACATTAGCATATTAGTTCTTTCTTTTCCTTCGCTTAAGCTATCACTTTCTGGAAGTTTGGTCCATGCTTTTGTATCAAACATTATCAAACATACCATGACCTATTACATTTTCTTAACATATTATAACATGATTCTTGCAGATTGAAATGCTTTTGTTTACCTAAAAAAATAAATCACTGGACTTAATACAAGGGTGTATGGGCGAAATGTACTGGTCTGTGATATACAGGTGATCTGACTAGATAATCTAATGGTCCCTCTATAAACTGTATGGAACCTCCCAGGAGAGAGTAGGACTTCCTGTTGATGATGCCCCATTTCCTACAACAAGGGGGTCAAATTCACATAGTGCTCTTTGTGGGCTGGATGCAGCCTGGGCACAGGATTGGCTACTATGTCCAGTGCCACTATGGCAGGTCTGGCAGCAGGGGCAGGTCTGGAGGTGGTGAGGGATCTGAAGGCAGCAGCAGCTGTAGTGGCAAGGGATCCTGGGAGAGGGTCTGGGTTCATAGCGATGGTCCAGAGGTGGCAGCAAGTCAAACAAGCCACCAGTGACCAGGCTAAAGTGTCCTGAATTATGCTAGCAGGCCATGCTCCCCAACTTAGGGGGACCCAGAAGAGCCAGATAGAGGCTTCACAGGTTGGATCCAGTTGCGGGCCATATCTCTTACACTTTTCCTGGAGAATCAACATCCTAGGAGAGGCGAATGGGGCGAGAGGAAAAAGAGGCAGGGTGAGAGAGTGATACCAACAGTCCCATTTCTCCTTTTCTTGGAGTTCTTGGCAGGGACAGAACATGTTGGGGGGCCACCATCAGTGGAACCAAGCCACAGCAGCACATTGGACAGCATGTTGGGGGACCTAACACAAGAGCTCCAGGACCTGGGAATCAATGCTGTATCTAAAGGCGAGTGCGCTTCCTGCCACAAGGTCATTGCTGGAAAGGTGAGATGCATGGGGTGGAGTGGCCATCCTGCAACCATCTGTAGGTGTACTAAGGCAAACCCTGGTTTCACCAGAGATGGCTCCTTACTCCTAATCCTGGTACTGCAGAGCTGAGAAATTTGTTTTGTTAGGCAGAGGGTTTCTCCTGTGCCCTGCTGTAACATTGGTGGTTCCAGGCTGATGGTCCCCATCCCAATTTGCTTCCAGGCTGCAACCTCCTCACCCTCATTTCTGGGCTCTCTGGGTCTGGTCCTCTCATGGTTATCTTTCCTGCTATGACTCGATGTTATAGGTTCATAAAGAGGCTTCCCCAGGAGGCATAAGGTTTGGGGTGGATTCCTGTCCAAACTCAAGCCCTTCTCAGCCTTGGCTCACTTTTACTCTGGCTGCATCCTATGGCCCAGTGTCTACTGCACCAGGACTCTAGGTTCTTGGACCCCAGCTACAGCTCAGCTTTCTGCAGACCCTGGCCCATTCAGCCCCTAGGTATGCCCCCTTTGCAGGTACAGGGTTTACACTCCTCCTTGGTCTTATGGACAGATACCCAGTCCTCTGACGTGCCACAACCCTCCCTGTGGTAAACTATTTGGGCTGCTGCCCACACACAACATCCCAGGGCTCTAGTCCCTTCAGAGTGTTGTAAATTGAATACCTCTGCTGCACCCCAGTGGCCTCCAGTCTACCCCTTAAAGCAACCCAATTTTCTAGTACAAACATAAATCAAAGTATGAGCATCCAGTCTCAGACACTGAGCTTGCCAAACACAAGCTCCCCTGTTGGGGTTAACTCTCATCCCAGTTAACACAAATGCAAAAGGTGCAAAGTACTTATCTCATGTTGCTAACTATATAGGGTCTCTTCCACCCATCTGTAGTACACGGTCTTTGCCCAGACAGTCTTTACCACTAGGAAGTCCAGACTGGCTCACCCCTGGAACTCTACCTCCAGCAGCACCTACAACCAGACTACCTCTTCTAGGCTAAGCCCTGGGCTTTTGAGCCTCTCCCTGGGTCATCTGACCATTTACTTCTGCCCCAGGCCTGCCAATTACTGCCTACACCTGTGGTGGGTAGCCATCTTATTTAAATCCTTTTCACTATTGAGGCTGTTCAAAGGGGCTGGGCTGGTTTCCCTTTCTCAGTAATGGGGCAGGATCTCTTCCCCCAGATTCTTTTCCTATAAACTGCTGCTGCAGCAGTAGCAGCTTAGCTCAGGGGAGATCTATTACCTGTTTCAGTCACAACTTTGTATACCTAGACTATTAGGTACACTGGGCATAGAGGGGCATCTTAGTGGCAGAAATTCCTCTGACAAAATCTTCCTTGTCTTTGTCCCCATATAGATAATCACTGCTCTGGGAAAGTCCTGGCACCCTGAGCATTTCACCTGCACACACTGTGGAAAGGAGATTGGCTCCCAACCCTTCTATGAGCGGGGTGGCCTTGCATATTGTGAAAAAGACTACCACCAGCTCTTCTCCCCACGATGTGCCTATTGTGCAGCCCCCATCCTGGAGGTAAGTGGAGCTGACCCTCCCCCCCTCTGAGTCTGAGTGCATGCCTGTTTAACAGAGCTATTGCTGTCATACCTGTGCTAGCAGAGAGATATGCTACCAGGGCCCTTCAGTGGATGTGCAGTACATACCCGCACAGTTACATCACTGCCTCAAATGACATTAGCTAGCTCTGCAGCAGTCTGCTTCTGTCAGCAGAATTGCCCCCACACCAGGAGGTCTTGCTGTGTAGCTAAGTTAGCTGGAGTTTGTGATTTTTTATTTTTTTTTTACTTTGAGGTGGAGAACTTGCAAGATTGCCTGTTCTCTCTGTCCTTTACCTCTTCCTCCCCTTTCCCTCCCCTGCTAGTTCATGGTCTCTTAAGGTTCTCTACAACCATCTGACTCTTTCTTTTCAGAAAGTCCTGACAGCCATGGACCTGACCTGGCACCCGGAGCACTTCTTCTGTACACACTGTGGGAAGGTGTTCGGTGAAGACGGTGTGTCCCTGGGAGATTTCCCTTGTTTTCCTGCCAAACGCCGCTCCCCATTGCATGCCCACAGGAAAACTGGGATTTCCACAAAGATCTATGCCTCTGTTGTGGCCCACAGCACTGCTGATGTTCTAGTCTTAAGGCTAGGCATCAAATATCTTCTGATGCTGTTCCATCCTGACCCACAGCATCCTGCTCTTTCTGACCTGGGATCCCAACACGAAACACTGATGTTCCTTGATACTGATCTGCAGGCCCTGTTGCTGTTCCAGTCTTGCACCTCCTCTCTTATCACTTCAGCCATGCCCTTCACCTGTGACTCATAGCCTCCTGCCATCCCAACTCTGGGCTCCTCCCACAGCTTTGCCAATTTTCCCATAGTTCCTCCTCCTGCTGTTACATTCTTGAATTGTAATTTTTAGGAGGGGCACCAATTGGGGGCAGTTTTGGAAACAAGAGCCCATTTCACTCGGTGGCATCACTGCTATCCCTGCAAGGGGTAGACTGCTAGCACTGCAAGGGGTAGACTGGTGGGTGCCTTGCACCTGAACTGGCTTTTAGCCAGTGCTCTCACTGCTACTATTAGGGTGGAGCTCTGATCATAGCATAGCCTGGAGGAACTGTGGGTAGTGGTTCAAGCACAGGAAACCTGAACTCTATGCCCAGCTTTGCTCTTGATGAGGGGAGTGACTGTGGGTAAGTCGCTCCACCTACTATGGGCCAGTTTCCACATCTATGAACAGTGTCAGTAAAACTGATTTCCTGTAAAAGAGGACAGTAATGGATAGAACGTGCTATACAGTGCTGGGTTGCACTATTATTTCTGGCATGTAACTTTTTTCACATGCTACAGGCACCTTAGTGATAATCTGTTCACTGCTACTACATGCCCACAGAAGCAGAAATTTGCTATCCATACATTTCACCTTTCATTCTGCTTTTAGATCCCATCCCTATTCCTGGAGAGCAACTCTATGCATGTATGTGTTTTAATTGCTTGGTAGTTGGGCTGCTTGTGAGAAGGGCTCATGATTTCCCCTGTGGGCTGAGAGCATAAACATTCCCGTCCCTACCATGAGACTCATTTCCTAAGCAGGTGCCTAGAATCTATGTCATCATTAGCCATACTCAGGTAATTGGTACCTGAGAGAGTCATTGCTGAGGGACTTGCTCATGTTCCCATGCTGCTAATTACAGCCATACAACAAAATAAGGTCCCAACTCATGTTAGGGTGGGGTTGATTTTTTCTTTGTCATTTTGTAGTGCCTCCAGGCATCCTTTCGCCCTGAGGTGGGACCTCTCCAGAGACCCATTTCCCCCATTCTCCCACCCCACATACATCTTTGAGACTTCTCCTTAGCACTAGCTAACTTTGAAGAGGTGAAACAACAAGAAGTGGTTTGGTCAATGAAAAGTCTCTGCACAGTTTAGTCTCCAACCTAACATGCCTTGAGGCAAATAGTTTGGAAGGTGCGTCCAGCTCTGTACCATCCTAGCTCTGCCTATAGATGTGACAACCGAGCAAAAAGCTCTACCTGCAAACATCTCCTGTAGGATGTCCCCTATTATCACAAGTCTTTCCAACTCTATTCTTTGGCCAGTAGCTTAGGTATGAGCTCCTGCTTTTCTGCCTGACTTGTTTTGGGCATCTACCTCCTGCCTTTATTGTTAGAGACACCAGTTGAGCTCAGAACCCTAGTGTACTGGGCATTGCATAAACAGTGCAAGATTCTCCTGGGTCCAAACAGCTGGCAGTGCAAATAGACAAGAATGAGGGTGGGAGAATTGAAAAACATGAAGCCCCAGGTGTGAAGGAACAGGAGGAGTCTGGCACAGCTGTGACTAGATCACTCAAGTCCCAGGCCAATGACTTAACCACAACCACAGCGTTTCTGAGACAAAAAATTAATAATAAAAACATTCATAATGCTACTTTGCCATAAAATAAATTCCCTCTGGACTAGAGATTCCTGTATATTTGCACAGAGGAAACAGGACTGATAGAAAAGGAAAGTAGGAGTGTGACTGAGAGAAATTCACATCTTAGAGTATCCCAGTGCAAACAGTTCATGATGATTCATGACCTTGGTCATGATTCTTTGCCCTACCATTTTCTGCAGGTTTCCACGAGAAGAACGGGAAGCCATACTGCCGGAAGGATTTTCTGGCCATGTTCTCCCCTAAGTGCAAAGGCTGTGACCGACCTGTGATGGATAACTACCTATCAGCCCTCCATGGTGTCTGGCACCCTGAGTGCTTTGTGTGTGGGGTGAGTGTACAGCTAGTTGTGTCAGGGATGGACATCTGCTCTCTCCACTGCAAAAAAGGGATGCAGACTTCTTATGCATGGGGTTATCTAATAGCTGTGATTTTAGCTCCCATGTGGAAGCTGGTTCGATAAAACACCAGGACAGAAGGAGCAAACCTTGTATGACACCTGGTAAAGCAACAGGCCTTCTATGATTCCCAATGAATTAAATGACTTGGTTAGGGATAAGGCCTCTCAGGTATGGCTATCCTGCCACTAAAGTGCATTCCAGGCCGCTTGTCTAGCCTAAACTTTCTCCATTAAAACACCCCTACCGTGCCCTTAGGGCAGTTGTCCAACCCACACCTAGAGGTACCCCCGAGCTGCAAATTTCATTGATGAGCTTCCTTCCTATCCCACTCCTCTTGCAGTGGGTTTAGTACTCACTAGAACTAAGCAAGATAGAAGCATAGGAGGTTCATCAAAAATCCCTCTGCATTACACTTTCTACCATTAATGCTCATAATGATAGTAAAGAATAGGAGAATTCCATTTGTGTTGCTTGTGTCTCTCCAGTGGGGCCTTTCTATGAATCTGTCTACGCCAAGGGTGGGCAGGTATTTCAACTGGAGGGCCACTTACTGAGTTTTGGCAAACTGTCAAAGGCCACATGGGTAGCCCCACCCCTTGACAGGTGCCCCGCCTCCTGGTCACCATCTTGTGACTTTGAGTCCAGCCCCCTAAACCCCTGACCTTTGCCACCAGAAGTCCCTCTCCTTGCCCCCAGAAGTACTCCTTTCAGCAAGGGGTTTTGCCATTTCAGAACCAGAAGAATACCAAATTATATTCTAAAAATTGAACATCTACAACATTCATTAATTTGATTTCAAAAAATATTTTTGTCCTGATTTATGCGTGTTTATGTGGTGTACATAGAGGTGATTGCAAAATAGTTTAAAATGAAGTCTTACTCTTGTATGTTGTTGGGAGGTAGGTGGCATGGAGGGGGTGGGTATAGGTTTGTGGGGGCCTGTGGGTGTGTGTATGTGGGGTGTGGAGGAGGATATGTGTGTGTATGTGGGGTTTGTGGGAGGATGGATGGATGTGGGTGTTGTGGGGTAAAGGGAGCATGGGTGTGAATATGGGGTGGAAGGGTGTGAGTGGATATGGGGTTTGTGGAGGAAGGTGTGGAGGAGGGTGGCTGAAGTGTGTGAGGGGGTGTGGGGGTCTGCATGTATGGCAATACTAGGGGAGGTGTGGGTGCATGTGTATGGTGGGGAGTGCAGGGCCTATGCTGGTGTCCTGGGGCCAGCTGTCACTGTGCTCCTGTGCACCCACCCTGGGCCCTGCTGGCCCTGGTTCTGGGCCCTGCGCTCCCACCCAACTGTCACTGCGCTTCTGTGTGCCAAACCTGGGCCCCACTGGCCCTGACCTCTGGACACTGTCATGGGCCCCATGCTCTCACCCAGTTGTCACTGCTAGGGCTATGTGAAGCTTCAGTCCCTGATTCGATTTGGCGGAGATCTGGCCTGATTCAGTGGCCGAATCGCCAAATCCAAATTGAATCGGATGACCCTTTAATCTCTCTGAATTGAATCGGAACCCTCTGAATCAGTTCAGAGAGATTTGGAAAGATTCGGCGATTTGGACATAGACACAGATTTAAATGTTTTTTCTACATACTGCATTGCTGGGGCTCATGGAGTGTCCCACAGAAGTGCGGGGGACTCTCCAGTGCACTCAGCAGCAGACCTGGAAGTGGACCAGAAGCACTTCCAGGTCCACTGGGGAGCATGTGCCCTCCTCCCCGGCTCAACAACTGGTGCCTCCTGGGTCTGGGGGGAGTACCCGGGGTCCCCCTGCAACCGATCATCCACTTCCGGGTTCGCTGCCAAGCATGTGGAGGACTCCCCCCCACACACTCCTGTGGGATGCTTCATCTGCCCCAGCATTACAGCATTTAAAAGTTGTGCTGGTACTTTGAGGTATGTAGAAAAAACTTTGAAAGCTGTGTATATGTCTGAATTGCTGATTCTCCAAATCAGCATCGAATCTTCAGGTTCAGATTTGGCTAAATCGAATCAGGGACAGTGATCTGAATCAATGAATCAAATCACTGTCCCTGATTCGGGCTGAATCTGAATCAAATAGGGCCTACTTTGCACACCCCTATGCACACACCTTCCTGTGAGCCTGCTCACTTCCACTTGTCCACTGCCTGCTGCCACATCATTGCTTTCCTGCCTGCCATGGTGGTGGTGCTCCAGTACCACGTGATTCCCAGCTGCATGGCTGTGACCATGGGAGTCAGCAGGAGCTGGCCTGGCCCAGCCCTGAAGACTGGGGCAATCGCTCATGGCCCTCCCCCACCTCTCTCCTCCCCCCACACCCTCTTATCTGAATTTCTCTTTCTGGCAGAGGGAGGAGGGAGCAGCCCCAGGGGCCCAGGCCAGAAGCCTCTGATTGGCAAAGGCTTCTGGTTGGGGACTGGGGGTGTGTGGCCTGGCAGGCCTTGCTGCTGCAGCTGCTTGGTCCTACTGCTGGCTCCCCCGGGTCCTACTGCTCCTGGCTCCTGTCATCTTTGACAGGCAGCCAGGGGCAGATAAATATTAATTTTCTAAATTTTTTAGGCACCCCACAGGCCAGAGAGAATGGCCTGGTGTGCTGTATCTGGCCTGCAGGCCATATTTTGCCTGCCTCTGGTCTACCCACTTCTTTTGGGCTTTCGGTGTTCAAAGCAGCAAGGATGTGTATGGGTGGGGGTGGCTGTCACTGTTCAGGGTAGTTGAAAGTGAGCCTCCAACTTGCCTCTGAGCAAAAAAGCATAGACAAGCCTTCAGTATCCTTAACCTCTCATTCTCTTTCCCCTCTCCCAGGACTGTTTGAGTAATTTTACCTCGGGCTCCTTCTTTGAGTTAGATGGCCGCCCATACTGTGAGCTTCACTTCCACCAGCGGCAAGGGACGGTGTGCCATGGCTGTGGACGGCCTATTACTGGGCGTTGCATCAGTGCCATGGGGCACAAGTTCCACCCTGAGCACTTCATCTGTGCCTACTGCCTGATGCAGCTGAAGAAGGGCACCTTCCGGGAGCATGGAGAGAAAACCTACTGTCAAGCCTGCTACAGCAAGCTCTTCTTGTGACTCCAGCGCAGGCACCTTGAAGGCTGCAGGGCTCACATGCATGAAATGCTTTCCCACTCCTCTCTAGCAACCTCAGACAGGAGCTCGAAGACAGGGAGCGGGACTACTGTAAGAACATCAGTCTGGAGACCAGAATCAAAACTGAGAAACCATCTCCAATGGGCTCAATCCTCAAGTTGTTTAAATCAGCAGAGGTCCATTGAATTCCTTGCCAGTTTACACCAGCTGAAGACCTGGCCCTGTGCTGTTGAGGGGAGGGTGGTCCCATTATTCCCCTCCCAGGGAACTTCCATAGTTCACTGCAATCTCTTTCCTTCCTACCTCCTTGCCTGCTTGCTTCCCACCTCTTCACTCTCTGCTCTGCTGCTTTTATCTCCACTCCTTGACTTCATCTGCTCCATTTTCCCCATGTTCATCTGGCCTTCCTGTTGTCAGGCACATACAAACGTAATTTGGATGAGTCTATTGGATGAGTATACTGTAACTGGATGAGTATATTGTACTGAAATAAACTTCCTAGGATTGTCTCTGTTTGACTTGCCTCTCTTTTCAAAGGGATAAGTTGGAAATGGTTCTGGAGCTACACCCAGGCACATGGAGTGGGCTCTGGTGGTTAGGACCTAGATGCCTTGTTCCAGGAAGGGGGAGGGAGGGGACCTCCCTCAGACCAACCATGACCTTTCCATTTGATAATAGGCAAATTTAATGACACCCAGTGATAACAGAAAAGAAACAATACAAACAATCAAGCAATTCTATAGCTACCAATTCTAGGGCTGTCATCAGAGTCCAGGAACATCTGACCAGGACGCAGGCTTCGGTCTAAGGCTCTCTCTTAGGTGTCAGATGTCAACGTGTTAGCAGCCTGGAGGTGGGATGCTGAGTTCCACATGCCATCTCCAGTGGGGTGGATGAGACAGGCTGGTGGTGTGCCCTCTGTCCATGGTGGCATTGGGGACCCCTCCCAGGGGACAGGGACTCTCTCAGGGAGGAGGAGGACCCAGGCAGAGGAGGGCGAGGATGGGGAGGGACCCTTTGTTACTCTCAAGTCTCTGCTTTTGTATTCTCCTTCCCTCCTGATGACTCTTGATCCATGGCTATCTCTGATTGGTCTCTCTCTGTTTGTCTCACCATCTACACTATGTTTTGTCAGCATATTCCAAGCTCACCACATGCACACCCTTTCCAAAACAGGAATTTCAGGGCCCCCTCTTTGGCCTTGCAAGCTGGTGCCACCTTGTTCCATCTTATGAAGCAGTGTGGTGCATGCCCCCAGTTTCTCAGACTGTGTGTCCTTGTTTGTTAGACTGCCTATCTGCTTCTGAAGGCTGAGAAACTGTGTATGTGAGCCCCAGGCTCTGAGAAATCAGTTAACCCCTGCTGCCCATTCCGAACCATTCTAATGCATATATATATATACACCTATAAGCCAATTCTCAAAAAGCAAACCTTTACATATCATTCTTAAGCCATCAGGATCTATAAAGTGGTAGCTCTGGAATTCTTTGCAGGAAAACTATATGGAATAAAGAACAGCTACAGTAATGTCAGGGAATTGGATAGGATCTCCCAGGTCAGCCATACCAGCAGGGGTCACAGGGAATGGGGCAGTTCTTTGTCCCTGGTCCTGGCATTGCTCAGTTCCTGGTTCCTTACAGGAGCTGGGAGCCGATCAGCACTGGGACAAGGTTGCTCTCTGCCCCCACCCACCCCTAACCTTCCTGGTACGGCATGGCTCCCAGCAGGGGACTCACTGGAAGCTGTCCCACTTGTCCCCTGCTGGGTTAGGAAGCTCTGCTGGGCACAGGACTCACTGGCAGTTGTGTGTCCCAATGTGCACAGGACCAGGAGAACTCTGCCAGCTGCAACGGTAGCTGTCTCCTGGCCTTTGGACATCAGGACCACTTCCAATGTGTACCAGACCAGGAGACAGCTGCTGCTGCCGCCACCAGAGATCTCTTGGCCCTGTGTGCATCGGGACCACCCACCCCATACCCCCTGCCAACCCCCCGGCTAGCACCCCAGGGGAGCCTGGACCATTCCCTGGTTCCTGCAGGGGGATAGAGCAGGGCAGGAGCTGTACCTGTACCTGGCTGTTCCAAATGGGAGCAGATTTGCTCCCAACAGGGTACATGTGTAGATGCGTTCCTGAGGAAGGCTTACAGTGCAGTATTTTACTGTGCAGTAGGCCTATATTGCATTAGCACAATGCATGGGAAAAAACAAAATGTTTTGTTTGAACAGTTATTAAGTGGGAAATGGAGGCTGCTACTATTGGCTAATCAGAGGCAGGAACAAATACCAAACAAAAAGTGTCTTGGGGATGTTGTATCAGTGCTTTTAGTGAATTACATTATTTTCTCCACACGTGGGAAAGCAGTGATTTTGCTGTAAATATTGTGCAAGTGATATTTGGTCTAAGATTAAATCAAAGTAGCCACTTCCAAAATAATATCAGCAGATAGCTCTGTGAAATTGTCTCCATGGTAAAACTGTCTGACTCTTTCATGGATTTATCAGAAAACCCTGGGATCAGCACCTAGAGTTGACCAAGTAAGCAGTCTTTTACTTAATCTTCATCTGCCCTTCTTGTGCTTAAGCCTTTCCCTGAGAAGCAGGAAGTTTCAGATCCGGTCACTGTCAAGGACCTATATGATCTCTCTTCCTCTCTTTTTTCCAGTCTTTTTGTTTGTTATCTGTCCCACCACTGACAGCTGTTTTTGTAGTGCTATTTATAAAGCCACTTGAATGGCAATCCCTCGTGGCTATTGGGCTATTGGCCCATATACATCCCATGCTTTGACATGGAGAGCACAGCACTCCTAAAGGAGGATGAATCATCTGGTGATCTCAATGTAGCAGATCAACTTGAGTCTCTCAATGCTACATGATGTGCTAAATGGGAAGAAACCACAGTAGAGCTAAACTTCACTCGTTCTAGTCGGAAGTGCTGGAGCCTAATCTGCCACCTTAGATCACCCCAAAGCCCCCCCACCTGCACCAAACTGTCCACTAGTCATCCCAAAACAAGTTGCCAGTCACCTACTACATGTAGCCAAGGCACCACTGGAAAAGAACACACACCATAAACTGAAGCAATGCCAGAAGCAACACGCAGAATATAAAAGCCCTGACCCCTTTGACGTCACCCAACTGGAAAAAGTCTTAAACAGCCTGAAACATGGTGAGGCTGCTGGTTATGACATCTCACCAAAATTCCTGAAACAACTTGGGCCTTGTGCTAGTGCATGGCTGACCCATTTCTACAAAAGAATTATCAGATCAAGGTCACTCCCCAGGAAATGGTGCATGGCAAAAGTTATTGCCACTCCAAAGTCTGACAAAGACAATGGATATCCCAGGAAGCAGAGGCCATCCTTAGCGTCGATCAAGCCAGGTTCCACAAGGGCTGCAGGGCATATGAGCAAGTACTGGCACTTACCACCTACATCAAAAATGGTTTTCAGAAGAACCTAAAGACCGGCATTGTGCTACTGAACCTTACAGCTGCCTACAATACAGTATGCCACACTGGCCTGCTTCTAAAGCTGTCAAGAGTACTTCCAAGTTGGGTCGTTATAATCATTGAAACACTCCTCCATAACAGATGATTCAGAGTCCACCTTGGGCAGGGGATAAGCGCATGGAGGAGACAGGCCAATGGACTTCCACAGACCTCAGTGCTGGCCCTAACCCTGTTCAACTTATACATAAATGATCTACCAACAATCACATCCCGCAAGTTCATCTATGCTGATGACATTTGCTGTGCCACTCAAGCTCCATCTTTTCTCACTCTGGACCAGACCCTGAATGAAGATGTGACAAAGCTGGCAGACTACTGCACCACATGGCGGCTCACACTGAGTCTTGGCAAAACTGTATCCAGTGTATTCTGTCTCCACAATGCCAGTGCCAAAAAAGAGTTTACCATCCATATGGACGTGGAGGAGCTGGCCCAGGCCCTGCACTCCTGCCGCCCCGCTCTGGGTCCCTGCCGGTGCTGGCCCCAGTGCACTGGCAGCTCCGTGCTCCTGCCCAGCTGTTGCTGCACTCCAAACACCTGCTCGCTGACACTCCCCCACCACCTGAGCCTGCTGTAGCCGTTTTCCTGCTTTCCTGTCTGCTGCTGACACCTGCCCCCCCCTGCCTCCACCCTGGCACCATGTGGTTCCCAGCTACAGCACCACAGGAGCTGGCTTGGTCTGGCCCTGAGGACTGGGGCAATCACTTGCAGTCCTCCCCTGCCCCTCCCTGCTCCCCACACCTTCTTATCTAAATTTCCCTCTCTGTGGAGGGAGGTGGGAAAAGACCCAGAGTTCCAGGCCAGAAGCTCTGCTAGGCAGAGGCTTCTAACTAAGGAGGCGGGGGGGAGAGGGGGCTGAGGTTGGGTTGGGGCTGGGTGGGCCTTGCTGTTGCAGCTGCTGGGTCCTGCTGCCATCTCCCCCTGGGTCCTACCTTCCCCCAGACAGACATATTTGGGGTCATTCTTGGGCCAGGCCTCTCGGGGATGAGACCCTGTTGGGAGCAAGGACAGGGGAGTTAAAACAGCTGACACTGCCCCACGTGCATGCACACACATGGCAGTCACCAGTATGGGCTCTCAGGCACATGTACCCATGTACATGTACTGTTGTTGCCCACACATACACATATAGGCACAGAGGCCACCAAAAGGATGTCATGGGCTGGGGCAGCATTGGGTGCAAGGGGCTGCAGGCCAATTCTTTGGTCTTCCTAGGCCTTGCTGGCATGGACAGGGTCCTGGGTTTCTCTTGCCCACTGGTCCCTTTCCTTTAGCCTCATGCCTGCTCTGGGGGCTTCTGCTGAGGCCCTAGGATGGAAGGAAAGGGAACAGTCAGTGTGCCAGCAGTGCCCTTCCCTGGGCACCAAGGATCTGAGCCCCTCATGCCCCATGATGGATCTGTATAGGAGGGAAGGAAAGCAGGGTCATCATGAAGGGCAGCAAGCAACTCCTGGAGAGACAGCCCCACACCCATGCATTCCCATGAAAGCCACCAGCACAGGCTCACAAGCAGGTACGCACGTACACACACTGCTGTCCCCCACACTTATAGGTATAGCACATGTGCTGACCCAGCAAGTAGGCACACAGGCCACCAGAAGGATGTCAGGGGTTGAGGCAGCAAGGGAGAGCAAGGGGCTGCAGCCCAGGGCGTGGCCAGTTCTTTGGTCTTCCCAGGCCACGCTGGTGTGGGCAGGGCACTGGGTCTCCCTGGCCCGCAGGTCTCTTTCCTCTACCCTCAGCCTGGCCCTTGCTTTGGGGGCTTCCACTGAGACCCTGGGATGAAAAAAGAGGGGACAGTCCCTTGGCTGCAGGCTGAGGCTGGTGGGGTCCTGCTAGATCAGGGAGCAAGCAGGGGCAGGGAGGGCTCCAGCAGCCCCTGGTCACCCTTGGCATTGTCCTGGGGCACATCACCTGTCCCTACATCTTAACCTTCTTCCTGGTGGCACAGTGGATGCAGTCGGAGGGGGGCCCCACCCAGACAGTTCTCTGGGTTGGCCCAGAGCTACCGTGAGGAGGCTGCGGAACCAGTAGCACCCAAGGTCCTCTCTGTGTCTGCAGCTAGGGCAACTGGAGAAGAAGAAGACATAATCAGAAGCACCCCTAGGATTCCCAGCAGCCTGCAAGCTGCTCTCTGCACCCACAGGGAAACTGTGGGGCCCTTCTAACCCTGCACTGACTCCATGGCCAAATCTCAGAGCGCTCAGCCCCTTCCCAGAGGTAGGCGCTTGGGGAGAGGGCCCGTTGCTCTGAGTGTTTCCCCAGACAGCACAGCTGAGAGTGCAGGGAGAGGGGAAAGAGCATCCCCAACCCACAGTGCTGGCATACATTCCCCTCATGCCAGCAGGAGACTGGAGTACCCTTTGCTACTCCTACACTGTCCTCACACCTCACTGCAAAACCCCAAGGTGTTGCTGGGCCCTTATCCACACTAGGCAGTCTCTTGGCAGTCCCTCCCTGCCATGTAGACTAGAGCAGCTGGTCTGAAATGGAGAGAGAGGCATAGGAGTGAGCAGCCAGGCGCTGAGACTGCGAGGCTCCAAGGACCCAACCTCCAGTCCAGGCAGCAGCATGCACCAGCTTTGGCACCAGGCTGACACTTCCCTTTGGGGCTGGAGCTGGGACTCGTCCTTCCAATCACTCACCTTGCTGCTCCACTGGGGCCACTGCCCTCCATCTTCCTTATCTATCATCTCCTATAAATCTATTACCTATTCTATCTACTCAACTCTACTCTCCCTACCTATCTACTGTGTATCTACTCCTAGCTGCCCGCCTATCTACTATCTATTCTATTATCTCTACAAGCTCTCTACAACTCTCTACTAGCTACTTTCTATCTGTTATTTTTAATCTATCACCTCTCCTAACTCTAACTCTATCCAAACAACTAATCCTCTCTCTACACCTTGGCTGAGTCTCTCAGGTTGTGCTGAGACTGGTCAGAGAGCACTGGTGACTAGGATTTATTCCCTGCCCATCCCTGGTCTCTGCGGTGAAAGAGTAACATGGGACCTACATCACGAAGCAGCCTGTGTCAGGCCCTGTACATGGCAAGTGGGCAGGGAGCCTGGGCCGGACCCTGCTCCCCTACCAACAGGCCTCTCCCTGGGCCTCGGGTGTCCAAGCACAAGCTGATTCTGTCCCACAGTGTTAATGTCATGGGGGTCCTTCCCTCCTCTCCATGGGCAGGCACTGACTGAAGGCTCTAATGGGCACAGGGAGCCATGGGCACAGTGCTTCAGGGTCTGCAGCAGGCTGGGGGAGACCCCATGGGCCTCAGAGTCCCAGCAAAGCTGGGTGGCAAGGCCCTCAGGAGGGTTCATCTTAGTCCAGTTCTTGCTCAGGGCAGGATCAGCCCTGTCTGAACACCCCTAGCAAAGGTCAGGGAGGAGCTGGTTAAAATGTGCTCAAGAGCTCCGAGGCAGAGAGAAGACCAGCAAAGGAGGCCACTTGCACCCCTCACTGCAGCCTGTGCTAATCTGACTGGGGGGGGTCAAACCCTTTCCTGACCCCCACTGCATCACTGGGCTGACCTGAGCAGAGTCTCAGCAAAGTGGACCATGTTCCTGAAGAGATCAATGATGTGTCAGGCTGACATGTCCTGCTTAACCACAAAAGAGTAGTAACAAAAGCCAGTGGCTTCTAAAAGATGCTCTCAAGAACTATGATAAAACTGGACCTGTGCTCACTAGATCTGCAGGGGAAAGCCTGGACACAAACCAATCTGGGCCCAAGGATGGGATTGGTAAATGTTCAGAGTTATCACATGGCCAAGGGGTTTATCTCAACACTTGTCAGCTGGCATCTGAGCTATGTCTCCCAGTGATTTGAGAGGAGATATTACAGGGACACCTTTTTAAAGCCAGATCTGAAGGCAGCATTCCCTTTTTCTTGGAAGCCACTGCCACTGCTAGACCACCAGTACCTAAGTAATGTGTCTTGAATACAAGACATTTTCCTTTCTGAGGGGCAATGAAGCTCTTTCATTTGCTGCCTTTCAGGAATCTTGGTCTCAGACAATGCCACATAATCATGGAGCTGAGCAGGGAACAAGCTCTCCAGACTGTTCCCCACCCAGCAACACGGTCATGGAGTTGAGCAAGAAACAAGCTCTCCAGCCCCCACTCTGCAATTGGAGAATGGGGGTGGGAACTGTCCCAGTCAGGGCAGGTCCCAGCCTTGTACCCCGATCGGGTGATCGAGGTGTGGGACTTGCGGGGGTGAGGCAGGTCCCAGCCCCCTGGTCTGATCTGTTGATGGGGCAGCTAGTAGTGAGCCCCAAACTGTGCAGGAAATCCCTGCCCGGCTGGGGGCTTGCTGCTAACTGCCCCAATGGTGAATCAGGGTAGGGATCTGGGACCTGCCCTCTCTCCTGCAGCTCTTTCCAAGTCCCTTGCCCTGATTGGAGTAAGCTACTTCCAAGTAAACTACTTGCAAGTAAATGATCTCAGGCATTGTTCCTGCCCTGGCAGCAGGCAGCCCCGCAGGGGCATGGAGCAATGTCCCAGCCTCAGCCAGGAGACAGCTGCCTCCTGGCCCGGTGCTCCCTGCCATCCCCTGGGCCAGCACCCAGGGGGAGCCTAGAGCTCCCCCTGGTAGCAGCAGGGGCCCATTGCAGGGTCCCAGGAAGCAGGAGCAGTTTGCTGGCAGCAAATTTGCTCCCACTTCCTTACGCATGTAGATGCCTGCCTGGGAGCATTTACTCATGAGTAGTTTACTCGTGAGTAAACTGCTCCTGGATCTAATGCACATGTAGACATATCCAGTTTGTACATCTGCTAGTAACATGGGGTACAGGTTCACAATTGGGGCTTGTAGAGGCCATGATATTAAAAGGAGATAATGAACAGCTTATGGCATGGTTTCCAACAAACATTTTGAACCCACATATCCTGCTTTTCCAACTTAGGCATCTCAGCCTAACCATAATTGTGGAATCAGATCATCAAGCCCCACTGTGCCACAGTACAGTTTTTCTGCTTGGAAAACTCACAGTTCTGGCAGCATAGGGGGATGGCTGCACTGTTTAGCTCTCTGTTTTCTCAGTATACACTGCTGGAGAGTTAGTTAGGTTGAGCATAGCCCTGAACAGGGCACAGAATAGGAACTACACAGAGCCAGGAGGAACCCAGTGCAGGCATATGACTCTGAGACATGCCCATGAGTCAGAGGTCTTCCTGTGGGGAGGGGTAGGAATTTACTGATAGCCTTTACTAGCTATTAATGGTGAATTGCCTGACATTCATAGAGTCATAAAAAGTAGGGCTAGAAGAGACCTCCAGAGGTCTAGTCCAACCCATTCCTTGAAGCTGAATCATCCTTATCCAGACCATCCTACACAAACCATTGTCTAACCTCCAAGCAAAATTGCACAGTCAACTCTGATACAACCACAAAACATAAGAGTCACAAGTAAAGCAGGGGGACCATGGTGGCCAATGTCTTGCTACTGCAAAGGTTTTAAAAATCCACTCAAGAAATCACCAGGAAGAACTTTACTACAAGGCAAAAACCCCACAGTTTATACCAATTTGACCCTAAGGTAAGATTCCTTCCTGACCCCATTTATGGTGATAGGTCTTGTGGTAAAAATGTATCATGATCCCTTATTCTCACTATACAGGGCCTCACAGCTGAACTGTGAGGTGTTTATTTTTTTCCTCCTGCAGTAGATAAGCAGTGTCATAATAAGAAGCAGCCTAGGCAACACTCGTTTTGAGATAAGTCTCAAGGTTTCTTGTTAGAGCACATAAATTTTGTAAACATCATAAATGCTCATTACCCTAGAGTTACACCAAGACACGAGGTTACTCAGGGGCCCACAGTTCAGAACTGCGCATGCTGCAGGCCTTTTTGCCGCAGTTCCGTGTTAGGACTACGCATGTACTAAACTTTGCAGAAAAATGTAACCAATTACAAATTGCCACGCTGGAATCTATTGTTCATGTTAGCTATAAAAATGGAACCTCGGGCACGGCTCGGGGTTGACTCTGCTTTGAGCAACTGAGCTCCTCTGTCGAACTTGTTTGCAAACAATAAACTCGAGTTGGACCCAGCCTGATTGTGTGACTCTCTCCTTGAGGTAAATTGGATTAGCCTCCAGGGGCATGAAACTAGCAGTTTGTGCAACAATTTGGCGAGCCAGGCAGGAGTAACCCTTGGACCACCCCGGGGTCGGATGACAAGACCGGCAAAGGTGTCCGTGAAGTGCGCACCAGACCGCTTTTGGAGTCTGTCACGGTCACTGGGAATGTGAGTCGGGACACCCAGGAGGCTAAAGGCGCGATCTCCATTGAATGAGTCAACCAGGCTGAGTGGGTCTGAAGAGACAGTGCCAGGGTGTTGGCGGAGTAAGTATTCACTTTCCTTGTGTCTTTTGAGTAGTCTCTCGGGGACTTTGGGGTTCAGCATATAGGTCTGAATATTAGTCCTGGGGACTTTGGAGTTCAGCTGTATTGGTTTGGAGTTCTGAATTTTGATTGACACAATGGGTTTGGGTAGCTCCTGAGAAGAAAACTCCGCAACCCCATTGGGATGCATGCTAAGAAACTTTAGTAAGTTCAAAGGAGTTTAAGGGATAGAAATGTCAAAGGACAGATTGATTACTTTCTGTCAGTTGGAGTGGCCATCATTTGGAGTGGGGTGGCTGGATGTCGGTTCTTTTGATGTGAAGTTGGCTAATGTAGTGTTGAGTGTGATAACAAGGGACGGTCATTGGGATCAGTATCCGTATATAGATTGCTGGGTGAGTGCTGTGATGAATCCCATTCCCCCATGGATACAGAAGTGTAAAGGAAAAATGTGTAAGATGTTATTGGCAAAAGACGCTGGGAGAAAGCCCCGAGTCCTCTCTGATTCTGGTAGTGAGGGAGATCTGGCTCAGGGGCTAAGGCACAGGAATGAAGCTAGACCACCTCCGGACTCAAGGCCCAGGGCTGAGGCCGGAACGCAGCCGGACATAGATCAAACAGATTAGGAAGAGGCAGCCAGCACAAGCCGTGCTAAAACACCTCCCCTGTATGAGGGAAAGAATGTGAAAGACCCTGACCCTTCTCTCCCAACTGCCCCCGATCCTTCCAAGACCTCTTGGGAGCCTCTCCCACCCTCTGCTTATTTCTTCCCCCTCCCGGAACCACGATCAACCCAAAATCCTGATCCGAAGTACCAGTGTCCAGTGCGGGAGGTAATGACGGGTGGGGGGGACACTGCCTTTGTTTATGTCCTCTTTAACACCTCGGATTTATTCAATTGGAAAAATCAGAATCCCTCATTCAGAGAGGACCCCGAGAAAATGCAAAATTTGTTCCGGTCAGTAGGGCAGACTCACCGCCCCACCTGGGCTGATGTTCAGATGATGTTGCACACCCTTTTAACCTCAGAGAAAAGGCATTTAGTACAGGGAACGGCAGACCGGATAACTGAGGAGCGCTTGTCGGCAGGAGCGGGAGGAAATATACGGGACATGTGCCTAATTGAGAGTCCCAATTGGGATAACAATTTGGCGGTTGGAAGACAGCGTAACAACACCTATTTAGGAATTATAGTGGAAGCCCTGGGTAAGGCGGTGCCACAGGTGACCAATCTCTCCAAATTGTATGAAGTCCATCAGGGGAAGGATGAATCTCTCTCGGTTTTCCTGAAGCGCTTGTTTGATGCCTTTAAGAAATTTAGTGACTTGCGCCCTGAGGCCCCAGAAAATCAGCGCATGGTGAATCTGATGTTTATTGGGCAGGTGGCCCCAGATATAAGGAAAAAGCTGCAAAAGACTGAGAGGGCAGCAGGTAAACCGCTTTCAGAGCTTGTAGAGATTGCATATAAAGTTTATGGGAATCGTGATCAGGTGGCAGAGAGGAGAGAGGAAAAGCGTGGACAAAAACAGATGGCAATGCTGGCAGCTGCCTTGGGCAAAAGCACAAATACCGGTGGGGGATGGAAGGAGAAACCTGAGGGGGGGCAGAAGAAAGGAAAAGGCCGACCTAAGCCTGATGAGTGTGCATATTGTCGAGAAAAGGGACACTGGAAGAGGGATTGTCCTAAGCTGAAGGACAAACAGAAGGAAACCCAGCCGGGGGGCTGCCAGATGTGGGTGGAATCCTCGGGGGAAGATTCTAGCTGAAGGGGACCGGGATCTAAGGCCACCACCCTGCGAGCAAGTGCTTGGAAAGATCCCATGGTGAAAATAAGGGTCGGTGGCAGAGACTATGAGGCTCTGGTGGATACTGGAGCCACCTTTTCTATGATCCCCGTGAAGCCCCCTCAAGCTAAAGAAAGTGGAAAGCATGTGACTGTAGAAGGTACTGAGGGAAGACAAACCAGATTGCCTGTGTGTAAGCCCCTCCTCACGAAAATTGGGAATAACATGTTGGAGCATGCCTTTGTAGTTTCCCCTGCCTGCCCAGTAGCCCTCCTGGGGTGAGATTTACTAACAAAGCTGCAAGCTGAAATATTCTTCCGTGAGGATCAAATTGTAGTGCAGCTGCCAGTGAAACAGGGCTCGAATTACCAAATGGCCCTCCGGACAGCCGAGACTGTGCTAAAAGCCAAAGGAATTGAGATTTTAGAGAATGTTGATTCATGTGTGTGGGCAGATGGGACTCCTGCCCGGGCAAAATACATAAATCCAGTCAAGATTCCCCTGAAGAAGGGAGAGGGTCCTGTGTGTGTGAGACAGTATCCTCTGAAGAAAACCACCCGCACGGGCTTGAAGCCGCTGATTGAAAAATTCAAGCGGTATGGGTGGTTAATAGAGGGATCATCCCCCTTTAACACCCCAATCCTGGGTGTGCCCAAAGCAGATGGCACCTCCTTCAGGTTAGTGCAAGACTAGAGAGCTGTAAACAAAAAGATTTTAGTGGATCATCCCATGGTTCCAAATCCCCACACCATTCTGACCCAAGTTCCAGCAGATGCCAAGGTGTTTTCCGTGCTAGATTTAAAAGATGCTTTCTTCTCTATCCTGCTACATGAAGATAGTCAGAAATTGTTTGCCTTTGAATGGGAAGACCAGGACACGTATCATAAGACTCAATTGTTATGGACAGTGTTGCCCCAGGGATTTGTCTCATCCCCCCATATCTTTGGAACAGCATTGCAAAAAGACCTGGAGCATTGGAAAGAGAGACACCCTGAGGTGGCGCTGCTGCAGTATGTTGATGATGTATTGGTAGCAAGTCCCGATGTGCAAATAGGGAAAAGAGCGACAGAATCCTTGCTGAATACCCTGGGAAAGAAAGGGTATAAAGTGTCACGGGAAAAGGCTCAAATTTGTCAGCCAAAGGTCACCTTTTTGGGTTATGAGATTGAGGAGGGGGCTCGGACTTTGAGTAGAGATCGAATTCAAGCAATACAGGATATGCCCGCCCCCAAAAACCCCAAAGAGCTGCGAGCTTTCCTGGGCTTAACCAGGTTTTGTAGACTGTGGATTCCTGATTATGGGGGAAAAGCCAGACCCCTATATGAATCCCTCACAAAGGAGGGTCTCACAAATTGGAAATGGACTAAGGAAAACCAACATGCATTTGAGTTATTGAAAGCTGCCCTCTTGCAACCCCCAGCATTGATGATTCCAAATGGGCGCAAGCCCTATAGACTGTATGTACATGAGAATAAGGGGGTGGCCTCAGGGGTCTTAACTCAACCAGTAGGCCCAACTTGGAAGCCCGTGGGCTACTACTCCAAGGTCCTAGACCTGGTGGTGAAGGGGTGGCCTGCATGTTTAAGGGCTGTCGCCGCCACAGCTACTCTTGTGGAGGAGGCCCAAAAGATTGTCATGGGAGCTGATATGGAAATACATACCCCACATGGAGTTCCCCAGATCCTTGGAGGAGAGGGAGGAAAATTTTTAAACCCCTCCAGACAATCCAGATATGAAATCTTTCTCCTATCTAATCCAGGCCTTACCTTCAAGCACACCACTGCTTTAAACCCAGCCACCCTGATGCCAGAACCGGGACCTCCGTGCCATGATTGTTTAGAGGTATTGACTCAGACAGTATTGATTCATCCTGACTTGGCAGATGACCCACTTGAGAACCCAGAGGAGGAATTCTTCGTAGACGGCTCAAGTAGCGTAATACATGGCGCGCGGCATACAGGGTGTGCTGTGGTAACATTGACTGAGACTGTGTGGAAAGAAAAACTCCCTGCCAATTGGTCAGCACAGGCAGCGGAGCTCACTGCCCTGACATGTGCATTGGAATTAGGAAAAGACAAAAGGGTGAACATTTTTACAGATTCGCGCTATGCTTTTGCCACTGTACATGCCCATGGATTGTTGTGGAAAGAACGTGGGTTCATCACGGCCTCTGGACAGAGGATCGCAAATGGGCCACAGATTGTAATGCTGTTGGAAGCCCTTCGACTACCGAAAGAAGTGGCCGTGGTGCACGTAAAAGCCCATGGCAAGGCTGCAGACAAGCGCCAGAGAAGGGGAAATGCGAAGGCTGACGTAGCAGCCAAAGAGGCAGCACAGATGGGAGGAGAAGCAGTGTTTCAGGGCTCGGCCCACAAGGTGCCCTTTTACTTAGAAGATTGTAAAATAAAGTATGGCCCAGGATCGGATCAGCTAGCCGCAGAGCTTAAGGCCATTAAGAACCCTCAGGGATGGTGGATCGTACCCGGAGGGAAAGTATTAGTACCTTGATGTTTATTGGGAGATGTACTCCACCGGTTACATTATTCCACTCACATGGGGGGCACTGCAATGGGAGACTTGTTAGTTCGTCAGATAGTGGCTCCAGGACTTTATTTGGAAGCCCAGAGAGTGGTCTCTCAGTGCCCGACCTGTCAGAAGGTAAACCCAAAGCCCACAAGACCACCAGCCCCCATGGGAGGAAGACAGTGGGCCTATTATCCTGGACAAGCCTGGCAGATTGACTTCGCTGAACTTCCAAAGTCTGGTCGTTACCATTATCTGCTGGTATTGGTCGATCAACTGACTGGATGGGTGGAAGCGTACCCCACAAGAACGGCTACCGCATCCACAGTGACACGAGTACTGCTGCAAGAGCTCATACCCCGATTCCTGTTTCCTGAATCTATTGAATCAGATCAAGGAAGTCATTTTGTGGGGAAAATAGTACAGGAAGTGTCCAAAGCTTTAGATATCAAATGGAAACTCCATGCTCCATGGAGACCCCAGAGTTCAGGTCAGGTGGAGCGCATGAATAGAACGCTGAAGGCTATGTTAACGAAGATCTGTATTGAGACTCATTTGAAATGGCCGCAGGCACTCCCACTGGCTTTAACTTGTGTTCATAGCACACCACATAGAGGGATTAAATTGTCACCTTTTGAATTAATGTTTGGTATGCCTCCCAGAGTCTTGCCAGCGGGGTGGAGGGAACAGGTTACTGTAGATTTGGGAAAATCCGAAATTTGGGAACATGTTATTGCCTTGCAGTCTGTTTTGTCTTCCCTACACAGGTTTGCTGCACCCTTCCAGAGTCTCCCGCTTGATGCGCTGATCCACAACTTTAAACCGGGTGATCAGGTCCTGGTACAGAAGTGGAGGAAGAATCCCCTTGCGGAAAGGTGGGAGGGACCCTACCAGGTGCTGCTGACTACACACACAGCTATTCGCTTATCAAACAGCGATAAGTGGACCCATTGCTCGAGGGTGAAGCCTTTTCATCAGGAGGACACCAACTCCCAGGGTGTGGTCAATCCAGAAGCTGATAACACCCGGGAACAAGAAGCCAACAAGTGGAAAAGTGAACCTGCTGGAGGTTTGAAGTTACACTTGCAAAGATGTGGACCCTAATCTATTTGTTGGGACTCTTGTCCCTTTTAGGTATATCAAACCCAGACTGCTGTAAATGTTTTCCAAACGCACTTACAACCCTTAGTAAGGCCAACTACGAAACTTTTAAGTCTGCTGTAACCAATGCCTACCTATTTCCCATTTCTTCCTGCTGCTCGCGTCAAGAAATTATACTAGTACTGGTATTCAGTGTTGGTAAGATGGCAAGGTGTATAAAGCCGGACACAGAACTCTGGGTTACAATCCTCAAAGATCGGCCTTCAAGCCTTCAATCCTTTACAACTGTGCCCACAACTGTCAGTAGCCCCTTACTTACTACTATCTGGAAACCTAAGGGCCCACCTACAAACACATGGGTGGGAAATTCATGGGTGGCCCTTCTCAAGGACTCAGCCCGGGCTTTAACTAACCAGAGTTGCCTTTTGTGTGCGCTTACTCCTGTTTCTAGTGATGAGGGAGTCCCTTTCTTGCCAATCCCCCTTAATAAGACGGGCATAGTTTCAGATTGGGGCTTTAACCAACACTTTTCTTTGAGGTATAATGGTTCGGGGAGGGTTTTGGTAGCCAAGGTCAATGGGTCCATCTGCATTTCCCAAAACAGAGGTGGATTTAAAGTGGGACGATCAAGGTGTAATGAGACATGGATTTCTAATGAAATCACCCCTCAGGAGGGTACATGGACTTGCGCCAATGTCTTGTACCCCAAGTTTGATGATTGCAGTTGTCTATTAGGTAAAGAATGGATTTCAGCTTGGGGCGTTAACTGTACCCACTACCAGGATGATACCACAGTACGTGAAAGTACAACAAGAGGCTCACTAACTCTAACTTTAATGAGCTCCCGCACCACCATCGCAGACGAGGCCTGTGGGCTATGGTGGATTTGCGGACGATGGGCGTATAGACATCTTCCCACCAATTGGGCTGGAGCTTGTTATTTGGGGGCTTTAATTCCCGGTGTTTGGATAACACAGCCTGAAACTCAGCGAGCCAAGCACAGCACTGATATTTCCTTCGAGACCATAGCGGCAGGGGGAAGCCAACGGTGGGGGAATGATGAATGGCCAGCGGAGAGAATAATTCAGTACTATGGTCCAGCAACTTGGGAGCCAAACGTGGTTGGGAGAGAGCCCACATATTTGACAAATTGAATTATTAGGCTCCAGGCCGTAGTAGAAATTATTACCAATAAGACTGCCGCAGCCCTGCGTCTGATTGGCAACCAGCTTACTCAACTACGTACCACGGTACTGCAAAATCACTTGGCTCTTGACTATTTACTTGCAAGTGAAGGAGTGGTGTGCAGAAAGCTGAACTTGTCGAATTGTTGTGTTGAAATCGATGATAATGGTGAGTTAATAAAAGCCTTAGCAGATGAAATGGAAGAGGTAGCACATGTCCCAGTCCAAACATGGAATGGGTGGAATTTTGATTGGTTTACATCCTGGCTCCCTAATTTTGGATGGTTAAGAGGAGCTTTCTTAGTCTTTTGCCTGATGATGTTAATATTTTGTTTGCTCCCCTGTGTCATACCCTGCATCATGGCTCTTGTGAGACGAACAGTACAGTCAGTCGTCAACCGAGAGATGTTTGTGCATTATCAGAAGTTAGCCATAGCTGAAAACTATTAAAATTAGAGTTAGAAAGCATCTTGAGGGGGGAATTGTGGTAAAAATGTATCATGATCCCTTATTCTCACTATACAGGGCCTCACAGCTGAACTGTGAGGTGTTTATTTTTTTCCTCCTGCAGTAGATAAGCAGTGTCATAATAAGAAACAGCCTAGGCAACACTCGTTTTGAGATAAGTCTCAAGGTTTCTTGTTAGAGCACATAAATTTTGTAAACATCATAAACGCTCATTACCCTAGAGTTACACCAAGACACGAGGTTACTCAGGGGCCCACAGTTCAGAACTGCGCATGCTGCAGGCCTTTTTGCCACAGTTCCATGTTAGGACTACGCATGTACTAAACTTTGCAGAAAAATGTAACCAATTACAAATTGCCACGCTGGAATCTATTGTTCATGTTAGCTATAAAAATGGAACCTCGGGCACGGCTCGGGGTCGACTCTGCTTTGAGCAACTGAGCTCCTCTGTCGAACTTGTTTGCAAACAATAAACTCGAGTTGGACCCAGCCTGATTGTGTGACTCTCTCCTTGAGGTAATTTGGATTAGCCTCCAGGGGCACGAAACTAGCTATTTGTGCAACAGTCTGACTCTGAGCAGAGGGGCAAGACGCTCTAGCCAGGAACCTCTGGGTTTTAGTCCCAGCAGAAGCACTGACACACCCCAGTCAAACTGCCTAGCCTCGGCTGCAATCAACACCCAATGATTCTGAGGAAGGTGAAAAAGAAAAAAAATCCTGCCGTGTGTAAAAACAGGAAGGGAAAAAATCCTTCTTGGTCCTATGTGATAACCAATGAAGCCCAACAGCATGGGAAATACCCATAGTAGAACACAGGCCTAGCTACTCATAGATCATCCCATACCGATGCTTATAAACCATTTAGCCATCTGGGGGACAGTGATCACCTAATAATAGAATTCACCATAAGACGTCGAGTGGGTAAGGTAACTAGTAGGGTGAAAGTGCTACACTTTAGGAAAGCTGATTTCAATGAACTCAGTCGATTAGTCAAGGACGCACTGCAGAGTAGGAGATTTGAAGAGCTGGAAGCCCAAGAAGGGTGGCTGTGCCTTAAGGAAACGATCCTTCGGGCAGAAAGCAAGATGATCCCTGAGCGAGGCAAAAGAGGGAAAGGGGCCAGGAGGCTTCCCTGGCTGACCAGAGAAATCCAGGGCAGCCTAAGGGACAAAAGGGGAGCACATAAAAAGTGGAACCAGGGAGAGATCACCAAAGATGAATATACCTCCTCTGCTCGTGCTTGTAGGGAGGCAGTTAGACGGGCCAAAGCTACCATGGAGCTGAGGATGGCATCCCAAGTAAAAGACAACAAGAAATTGTTTTTTAGATATATAGGGAGTAAAAGGAAGGCCCAGGGAGGAATAGGACCCCTGCTAAATGGGCAGAAACAATTGGTGACAGACAGGGGGGACAAGGCTGAACTCCTCAACGAGTTCTTTGCCTCAGTGTTCCTAAGTGAGGGGCACGACAAGTCTCTCACTGGGGTTGTAGAGAGGCAGCAGCAAGGCGCCAGACTTCCATGCGTAGACCCTGAGATGGTGCAGAGTCATTTGGAAGAACTGGATGCCTTTAACTCGGCAGGCCCGGATGAGCTCCATCCGAGGGTGCTGAAGGCACTGGCCGACATCGTTGCAGAGCCACTGGCGGGAATATTTGAAAGCTCGTGGCACATGGGCCAAGTCCCGGAGGACTGGAAAAGGGCCAACATGGTCCCCATTTTCAAAAAGGGGAGGAAAGAGGACCCGGGCAACTATAGGCCAGTCAGTCTCACCTCCATCCTTGGCAAAGTGTTTGAAAAAATTATCAAGGCTCACATTTGTGAGAGCCCGGCAGAACAAATTATGCTGAGGGGAAATCAGCACGGGTTCGTGGCAGGCAGATCATGCCTGACCAATCTAGTTTCTTTTTATGACCAGGTTACAAAACGCCTGGACACAGGAGGAGGGGTGGATGTCGTATACTTAGACTTCAGGAAGGCCTTCGATACGGTATCCCACCCCATACTGGTGAACAAGTTAAGAGGCTGTGACTTGGATGACTACACAGTCTGGTGGGTGGCGAATTGGCTGGAGGGTCGCACCCAGAGAGTCGTGGTGGATGGGTTGGTTTCGACCTGGAAGGGTGTGGGCAGTGGGGTCCCGCAGGGTTCGGTCCTTGGACCGATACTCTTTAATGTCTTCATCAGTGACTTGGACGAGGGAGTGAAGTGTACTCTGTCCAAGTCTGCAGATGACACAAAGCTATGGGGAGAAGTGGATGCGCTGGAGGGCAGGGAACAGCTGCAAGCAGACCTGGACAGGTTGGACAAGTGGGTAGAAAACAACAGAATGCAGTTCAACAAGGAGAAATGCAAAGTGCTGCACCTAGGGAGGAAAAATGTCCAGCACACCTACAGCCTAGGGAATGACCTGCTGGGTGGCATGGAAGTGGAAAGGGATCTTGGAGACCTAGTGGACTCCAAGATGAACATGAGTCGGCAGTGTGACGAAGCCATCAAAAAAGCCAATGGCACTTTATCGTGCATCAGCAGATGCATGATGAATAGGTCCAAGGAGGTGATACTTCCCCTCTATCGGGCGCTGGTCAGACCGCAGTTGGAGTACTGCGTGCAATTCTGGGCACCGCAATTCAAGAGGGATGCGGATAACCTGGAGAGGGTCCAGAGAAGGGCCACTCGTATGGTTAAGGGCCTACAGACCAAGCCCTACGAGGAGAGACTAGAGAAACTGGATCTTTTCAGCCTCCGCAAGAGAAGGTTGAGAGGCGACCTTGTGGCTGCCTATAAGTTCATCACGGGGGCACAGAAGGGAATTGGTGAGTATTTATTCACCAAGGCGCCCCCGGGGGTTACAAGAAATAATGGCCACAAGCTAGCAGACAGCAGATTTAGATTGGATATTAGGAAGAACTTCTTCACAGTTTGAGTGGCCAAGGTCTGGAACGGGCTCCCAAGGGAGGTGGTGCTCTCCCCTACCCTGGGGGTCTTCAAGAGGAGGTTAGATGAGCATCTAGCTGGGGTCATCTAGACCCAGCACTCTTTCCTGCTTATGCAGGGGGTCGGACTCGATGATCTATTGAGGTCCCTTCTGACCCTAACATCTATAAATCTATGAATTTCTTGAACACCTGCTTCTCTGTTCTAATGGTGAAGAAACCTACTTTGCTGCAACCTCAAGCCATTGGTCTGTGTCCTCCTCTCTGCAGAATCGATAAAAGGTGTTTACGCCTTTCATTATGGCAGCCCTTCAGATATTTGAAGGCTGCTCTCATATCCCCTCTTAAGTACCTTTCCTGTAAACTGAACATATCTTTTCCTTCAGCCTTTCCTTGCATGACTTGCATTACAAGCCCTTTATTATTTTTGTCACCTGCTTCTGTAGCTTCTCTAACTTCTCCCTGTACTTTGTAAATGTGGAGCCCAAAACTGTACACAATACTCTCAATGAGGCCTGACCAGTACCAACTAAAAAGAGGCACAACCACTTCCTATGTCTTGCACCTAATGCATCTGTTGATGCAATCCAAAATTGTATTTACCTTTTGTGCAGCTGCATCACACTGAAGACTCTTACTGAGTCTCTAATCTACCAAGACTCTCAGCTCCTTCTCCACAATGTTGCCATCCAGCCAGGTGTCACCCATTTTGAATATGTATTTTTGATTATTCTTGCCAAAGTATGACCTTGCATGTCAGCACTGAACTTCATCCTGTTAGCTCCAGTCCTGGAGTGTTTTTACACAGTTTGGGGTGTGTAGAAGGGGGGCACGCTTTAATTAGAGTGGCTCCAAGAGCCACTCTAGTGAAAGTGCCTGGAGTGTTGTGTGTATCAGCATCCTCACACTTCAAAAAGATGGCAGGGGTGCTTTATCTAAAGCTCATTGAACAAGCTTTAAAGCATCCCCACCACCATTTTGAAGGGCGGGGGATGCTGATACACAAGATGCAGAGGCTGGCTGGAGCATACTAATTATCACACTCCAGCAGACTCAATTAATATCCTCCATGAACTTCCCATGTATTGAAGTGAGGCTAGTTCTGTAATTCTCCAGGTCCTCCTTTTACCTTTTTAAAAAAAGGGGCACTATGTTGACTCTTTTCCAGTCCTCTATTACCTTGCCTGTTTCGTATGACTTCATAAATATAATTTCCAAGGGCTTCAAGATCTCATCTGCCAGTTCCATCAGTACCTTGGGATGAAGTTCATCAGGCCCTGCTGACTTGAATTAATTCAGGCCCATCAAAAGATCTCTTTTCTTATCTCATCCCTCATCTTTTTCTCTTCCTTATCCAAATAACCATATTAGCAGTCTGGTTGCAGCTCAATTTTTTTGTGAAGACTGAAATCTCCTATTAGGATCATCTCATTACTTTTAGATAATTTTGTCACTTTCTTGAAGAGTGCCTCATCCACCTCTTCTTCCTGACTTGGTGGCATATAATTAGGGCCTGGTTTAAATCATGGGCCCAGCTCATAGAGTAGCACCTCCTTTACTCTTGGAATTCACCCCTGCACCCCCCACTACTGATTGATGGAAGGGCCCCATCAGCCCCACCACTTGTCCCTCACTTCTGATGGCCAGGAGACAAAAACTGTGGTTTAAAATATGCTGTGGCTTTTGCCTCCCACTGCTTGCTGCTGACCAGATGGGAAGCAAACACCACAGCATATTTAAACCTGCAGTTTTCACCTCCTAGCCATCAGGAGCACGCGGCAAGCAGTAGGACTGATGGGGCCCCTTTGCCAATAAGGGGGGGGGGGGGCACGTGGGGGGAACTCCAAGCTTAAAGGAACTGCCACAGTGTGAGCTAGGCCTGCAATTTAAATCAGGCCCTATCTATAGTAAATCCCTACTGTCATATTGCAGCTGCATCTTTGACCTTTTAACTTCGTTCAAAAGCATTTTGCTTTGCTATCTTCTTCCTCCTGAACTGGAGAACAAGTGTATGTTTTTTACATACTTGGCTACACCACCAATATTCTTCCAACCTTGTCCTTAAGAAACAGTGTGTAGCCCTCAACATTGACATTCCAGTCTTGAGAGCTCTCACCAGGTCTTTGGGATACCTTAGCAAGCTTAGCAAGATGAAGGGCTAGAGTTTATTCTGGGCTGTCAGTTAATTGCAGTTAACTTACATGATTCATGCAAAAACAAATTAATGTGTTATTTCTTTTTAATTGTGTTAATCGCGTACATCATTTGGACCACTGGAGCAGACCAGCTCTGGACCAGCCAGCACCTGTGCGCACAGCCCTGCCCCTGGCCTGCCCCGGGCCTGCTCCAGATTCACCTGCCCACACTGAACAGCGGCAGCAGCCTGGCAGAAGCTGCTACTCAGCATGGGGGAAAAGTGGCCCCTTCCCCTCACCGCTGCTGGACACTGCTTGCTGCAGCTGCCCAGAGCCCTTGCCCGGGTTGCCCTGTAGCTCCTCTGCTTCCATCACTGCCACCTCCAGGCTGCCCACCAAGGCAGTGGTGGCAGTACAGAGGAGCTGTAGGGCAGCCTGGGTGCTGCTGCAGCAAGAGGGACCCAGCAACAGTGACAGGGAGGGGCCACTTTTCCTCTGCACTGAACAGTAGTTTCTGCCCAGCCACTGCTGCTGTTCAATCTGGGCAAGTGAGCCTGGAGCACGTGTTGGGCAGGCTGGGGTTGGGGCTGTTCACAAGCATTCTAGCTGGTCCACTCTGGCTGGGGTGAGTCTGGAGCGGGTGTGGGGTGGGCTGGGGTTGGGGTCAGGAGTGGGGCTGTGCACTGTTGGTGATGGCAGGGAGGAGCCGCAGGGCACATGGGCTCGGGGGGGCAGGGTGTGCTGACTTTTGTTTAACTGTGTGATTAAAATTATGCTTAATTGCAACTATTTTTTTAAAATCTTGCAATTAATTTTGATTTTTTTTTAATCATTTGTCAGCCCTAGTTTATTCTGCTCCTCTCCTTTCCAAGGGCCGTCACTAGGAGAGATACCCCTGTGTGCTAGTCCCCATGGTCTGAATAGTTTGCAAAGGGGACTAAGGTGTGTGTGGTGTTCTCATGCATGGGTGTATGTTCCAAGTCACATGGTGGCCCATAATCTGTTGCACCTACACCAATTTGTAAAAATGGGATACTTGCCCCCTCTGCCATGTGGAAAATTTTGATTTTTCATTAAAAATACTCTCAAAATCTAAAATATTTTACCTGAAAACCAAAATACTTTGATTCTGAAGCATCACTATGGTGCCTCAAGGGAGCTGTGGTTTAGGTGCCTTATATCGTTGTCCTCCATGGGCGACTGGTGCCACCTTAGTCGGGGGGGGGGGGGGGGAGGAGGGCGGGCACATGCCTCCCCCTCAGAGACCAGTCAGCAACTGAGGGGTGGCTCTCACCTGCCTCTCCCACCTGTTGCCTAAGCAGTGAGGGTAGCAAAACCCCGTTTTTCTTTTGTTTTTCTTTTAAAATGCATTCCCTCCCCTTCCCCAACCATTTCTGACTTTGTCTCTCCCTCTCTATTCCCTATAGATAAGTATAAGAGAGCTAAGATGTAGGATAAGCTTTAACATTTTATTTTAGGTAGTAAGTTTTATTTCTCTTCCCTCTGAAAATAAGTGCCCTGCTATTTTGATATAGATATCCACTGTTTTATAAGTGATAAGCATTATGTTTGTATTGATTTTTTTTACTGCTTTTATATTGTGCGATTACCGTTTTAGGCCTATATATGTAAGTTAGCATAAGTCATGTCAAGTTTCCATCTTGTAATCTCAAGCCTCCATCTTATCCCCATGCCCGATTGTGTAACCTATGACTCATACTACTCCTCCTATGTAACTTGGTTCCTGAATGAATGGGGATGAATGAGGGTGCTTGAGAGACAATGGCAGTAGGTCTAAAAATAGCTCCCTCTGAATGACCAAACCATCAACCCCAATATCTGGACCAACGACCCAGCCCTTGCAACCACCCTCAGCATTCAAGAAACAAAAAATGAGGCAACCCATAATTGTGCCAAGCTTCACATGCTCAGTAAGAACATCTGGAACCCTCTGGAACAGGACTGACCTTGCCTGGAAAGGCCCTCCCCATAGGAGATCAGAGGTAGTCTGCCCCATAAAAAGGGGTAGTGAAGACTGACTCCTTGGGACGCCCTCTCCATCTGGATCAGACCAGCTCCACATCAGACCACCTATCCATCCCAGAGGCCCTGCCGGTGACCCCCCTCTGGACAACACCGAGCTGAAGGAGACCCCAACTGGCCATTGAGGACCCGCTTTCAGCCTGGGATAGGTAGATATCACCTGCATATTTCCTCCTTCAATTTGGACTCTCCCGGACTTCAGCCCCTGCACCAAGCCTCTTTAACCCCTGCTGCCATTGTCTGTGTATGTGTCTGTGTGTGTGTGGGCAAAGGAATCAATAAAATATCGTGTCACCATCTCCCCTTTTCAATAAAACCATTTGTAACCCCGAGTTGGGTTGTGTTTTACTAAGCCCCGGTCCCTTCCCTATCTTAAATTCCGGTCTCTGTTTCTGTATCTCCGTCTCAGCTCTCAGCCCTGCTCCCACCACTTTTTGCCTCATCTCTGTCCCTTTTCTGCAGGCTCTCAGCCCTGTTGCTTAGCCTGGTTGCTTTCTGCAGGCTCTCAGCCTCACTCCCGCCACTTTTTGCCTCTTGCCACCTCTTCCCAATCCCTATCTCTCTCTGCCTTCTCTTTCACACTCTCTCTCTGTGTTCGCCAGCCTCCCCCCAGCAGCCCCACTCCCAGTTTTCCTCTCCCCACGTACCTCTCAGCTCCCCTGTAGCCTCCTTGCTCCGGCTCCAGCCTCCGAGCTTCTCCCCAGCATTGCTCCTTTGCTCTGCAGCTTTCTGCTTTCAATTAACACCAATTAACCTTAAGTTACCCCAACTTCCCTCCAGTCTTCTGGTTCTAATCCCAGTACCAGCAACTTTCACTTCAGTTTCCACCAGCAGTAACCTAAAGTAACCCTAAGCCTCACCTCCTCAACCCAGCTCTCTCTAGTCTACTGGTTCTAATCCTGGTCCTAGCAGCTTTCACTCCCTATACTTCCACTCTCTCTCTTACCTTAAGCTTCCCCCAGGTATCCCAAGTACACACATACACACCACAACACCCAAGTTAGGAACTCACCTGTGTGTATGTGTAGGTGAGTGGTATGTATGTGAACTGATATACATGTATGTCACTGTGGGCATGATATACAAATTAGTGATCTGTGTATGTGTATTGGGTGTGCAGGTATTGGTAATTGATTCTGGTCTAATTTCTTTTGGTCTGTATAGTGTGTGTAGGTGCTTGAATTGGTGATAGGTGTGCATTTGCCTAGGCTGGCAATTTTGGATGTGTATGTGCCTGAATTGGTAGTGTGTGTGTGTGTGTGCACTCCTGGTGGGGGTGCATGCACCTAGAGTGTGTATATGCACCTAATTGATTTTTGAGTGTGTGCCTGTGCAATTGTACACCATGCCCTCCTGTCTAACAGTGCAATATTGAAATCCTAAGAATTGGCCTGACCCCACAGGGCTCCTACCCTGGGGGTCTTTAAAAAAAGGCTGGACGAACATCTGGCCGGGGTTGTTTGATCCCAGTACTCTTTCCTGCCACGGCAGGGGGCCGGACTAGATGATCTCCTCAGGTCCCTTCCGACCCCACCAACTATGAAACTATGAAACTATGAATCATGACCTTTGCATGGCTGTGGAGTATCATGGGAGATGTAATCAAGTTGCTGATCCTGGATCATAAAAAAGAATGGGAGCATGCAGCAGCCAACTCTTGCTTCCATATGGTACTGTGGCATCATTTCACACTTGAATTTTTGGCATTTGGGGCATTCCAGGTTTTTGATGTGTAACAAGCAGTAAGATTATGATTACCTAAAGGGGGAGTGTCTCTTGAGGAGCACAGCTGGGCAGTAGGGCTGTGCAAAACAGCACCATTCCATTTCGACTTGCTTTTCAATGTTTTGACAGAACAGCATTTCATTTCAAATTTCACTTCAATTCAAAACCGCTGTTCCGTCTCATTTTGTAAAAACTGTTTTGCTGTTTCAATGCTGTTTTGAGGAAGAGCACACACCAACTGCTGCAGCTTCCTTAGCCTGGCGAAGGGTTTTTGAACCCGAAAGCTTGCTTAATAACTATTCTCCAACCATTTAGGTTGGTCTAATAAAAGATATCAAATTCACCCAAGAAACCTTGTCTGCTTATATCCTTAGACCAAGACGGCTACAACCTAAACCCCTGCAATGCTGTTTTGACGCTGTTTTGATGCTGTTTTGACGTTTCGCCCATAGGCTATAATGGGGAAACATGAAACAGCCTATAACTTTGTCATTTCTGGCCTGATTTGGCTGATACTTGCAGAAATGGCAGCCCCTTCTGAGGGCATGCAGCCTGCCAAGTTTCAAGGAGGTAGGTGCAGGGGTTTCAGAGAAATTGCACCTCAATATCTTGAAAGCATAAAGCTTGTGTCACATGTATGTATTAAGCCACAGTAGGGTCAAAACTGCAGGCCCACTAGCCGCTGCTCAGGCCACGAAGCCTGCCAGCTTTCAAGGAGATCGGTGCAGGGGCTTCTGGGTTCTGGGCCCTGCACCTCTGGCTGCTAACAGGCAAAACTCGTGACATGGGTGGCACCATGTGTATGTTAAGGTTCACCCTCACTCAACTGACACCAAGGCAGAAAGCAGGGCAGTTCAAACAATGCTGCCTTTTATGCAGTTTCTCCATCCCTCCCCCAGAGCACTGGGATTGGAAAGGACCTCGGGGAAGGATGACAGTCACTGGCCAGCTACACCGTCAATAATGAGAGCACTCCTTCCCCTCTCACTCTCCTTACTTTAGTTTCTGTTTCCCTGAAGGCAAGCCCAGCTTGAGCTTTGAAATTTGAAACGTTTGGAAAGTTTTGAAACATTTCGACTTGCCTTGTTTTGTTTCGAGGCTGCTTCAAAGTTGTTTCATTTCAATTTTGCTGTTTCGAGCTCAAAATGAGTCAAAACAGCGTCAAAATGAAACTGCCGGCGAAATTTCACACAGCCCTACTGGGCAGCAGCATGGGAAGGCCACCCCTCTAGAGACAATGTGCTGCAAAAGTGGGATGTTTGACCCAAGGCGGCACCATAGTGTGGGCAGATGAAGCCTGCCTGGAGGGACCCATTCTAGGACAGAGAAAAAAGGAACAGGGGCCATTGTGGAAGCCTCCAGAAGAAATCCCCATGGGGGATTGGCTATGGAGGTCCTGGGTAAGAGAGTTCCCCGCCCCAGGGAAGAGATAGAAAAGGGCTCACCCCGCAGGCTGAAGGCGGGAGGGAGCCTGGCTGGGTGGCTCTTCCCTGGAGCCTGCAGAGCCATGGAGGGAGTTGCTGCAGGCTTGGGGAGACGTCTGAGCCCAGGACCCCCCCACCCGGGACATAGAGGAGAGCTGTGCTGCAGCCTAGCAGGGAAGGAGCCCACAAGCCCTGCACGGGGAGTCTGCACGGAGCAGGAGGGACTGGAGGGAGACAGGCCCAGTCCACATACATGTGGGGTTGAAGGAGGTGGGACACAGGCCTCAGGGAGCCAGAGCAGCCACTTGGTTCATGGTGGAAAAAGGTGGGGTTTAGGGGATGCTAGACCCTGCTTACCTGGGGGAGGCATCCTGTAGAAAGCCAGCATGAGGAGGTGACAAAACCCTCCCCCGGGTGCCTAGTGGGGTGTATGTGTACTGGCCAGGGGGACTGCCTGAGCCAGCAGCCCAGACCCTGTGGCCTGCTGTGTCAGGAGAGCAGATCAGGAGAGAGAAGCGTATTGCAGAGACACCAGGAGGGAGCGACGGCTGGCAGCGTGTGATGCCTGAAGCAAGCACAGAGGGGCCCAAGCCAGAGGGGACCTGCCTATGCTGCAGTGAGAGGGGCAAAGAAGTGGCTGTTCCTCTCAAGCCATCGCCCAGGCTGTTAAGTGTGCAGAGAGCCATCCTATTCACTCTGGTGTATACAAGTTGTTGATTGGATGTGTACATAAGTAGGGGCAAGCCTATAAGTCTGTAACTCAATTGGTTCAATGTTGTGCCTTAATGTTTATCTGTGATTAGGACTCTCCTTTTAGGTTATGGGTATTCAAAGGAAAGGTTATATGTTGTGACTCTCATTACTGAGATTGTGGGTGTATATTGTATGTTCTCCTTAATAGCCTTTATGGGTTAAACCTGTTTGATTATTTGTAATTGATATTGTATATAATATAATCCTGTATATACTTAACACTGTTTGCAAGGCTCATCCTCTGTACAGGGGATCCTGCTATTCAGTGGTGGCCACAGGCAGCGTTGTGCACCTGGGTTACAGATGAAACACCAAATTATGTCGTAGAAAGCAGGTACTTCTAGCAACAATAACAAAACATTGTTTATTGAAAACCCCATTTGCTATCAAAGCAGTTTCGATGGAACTGTCAACTGGGCCTCACTGCACTGTATACAATATGCCCTGTAACATTATCCTTCCAGTATTCTGACATCTTGACCACATCCATTCTACAGGAGATGATACCCACACAAATGGGAATTGTCCTACTGTTGTTTCCTTGGCACTTGCTTTAGCTAACCAAAGGGCTCAGTCTCCTTACTCCCAATCTGCTTGACCTGCACGTGAACAACTGTTGCAGCTTAGCTGTCTGGTGACTCTGCAGCTGGTCAGTACAAAAGGGAGGACACCATTTGTGGTTTGGCGTGATTAATCTGTCCCAGCAGATGTTCATCAGCAAAAGCAAACATCAGCTGCTTAAACAAACTGCAGACATTATTGTTGAGCATTATTTCCCCATTTGCCTTGCCTTCTGCATAATCCTGAAGGGACAAAATGAAGAAGATCAAGGTGCAAACCGAGATACTGCTAGCAAGGGAGGTAAAAAGCAACAGAAGAATGTACATGATGACTGGCAGGGTGTCAATGTGTAGGGGAAGCTAGTGGACAATTCAGAGAAGGTCTGTGCTTAAACTTTTCTACATCAGTCTTCACAAAAAAGTGTGTTGATTAGTGAATGAGCACAGATAGCAGCAAGTCTAGCAGGTAGACACACAGCTTAGAATAGGGAAAGAACAAGTAAGGGGTTACACAGATAAGCTGGATATTTTCAGACCCTAGTAGGGCCTAAGAAAGTTCATCATGGATTACTCTTGGAATTGGCTGAAATTACTGCATAGCCATTGGCTATATTCTTTGAGAACTCATGGAAACCAGGGAAGGTCCCAGACTATTGGAAAAGGGAAAATATAATGCCCATTTTCAGAAGAGGGTAGAAGGAGGAAACAGGGAATTATAGACCAGTCAGTCTAACTTTGGGATCTGGAAAGAAAGACAGTGGAGCATAGTGGTAAGCAATCACTTCCCTAGACACCAAGAGTATTCAAGACAGTAAGGAACAATCAACATGAATTTGCAGAGAACAAGTCATGTTGAATCAACTTGATTTTCTTCTAAGACAAGCTGACAGGCCTTGTGAATAGATGGAGGGCAGTAAATGTCACATACCATGAATGTAGCAAGGCTTTTGGCACTGTTTATCATGACAGTTTCATTAGTAAGATGAGGAAATACAGTCTAGATGGAACTACTGTAAAGGTGGGTGCATACCTATCTGAATCATTCTGTTCAAAGAGTGGTCAGCAATGGCTCAATGTCTAATTGGGAGCAGGTACCAAGTGGGATTCCCTAGGTGTCCGTCTTGGGTTCTGCATTGTTCAATATCGTAAGTAATGACTTGGAGGAAGGGATTAACTGCACACTTAGCAAATGTATAGAGGACACAAATCTAGGCAGGGAAACAGACCCCTTATAGAATAGGATTAGGATTCAACATGATCTTAATAAATTGGAAAATTGGTTTGAAAATCAGTTGACAAATGAGAGGTCCTGCACTTAGGACAAAACAATCAAATGCACAAATACAAATTGGGGAAGCAGCCAGACTACAGTTCTGCAGAAGAGGATGTGGGGATGTTGGCAAACGACAATTTGAATATGAGTCAACAGTGCGACAAGGTTAAAAAAGAAGAAAATTGCATTCTTTGATATATTAAAATATTGCACCTAAATCAAATGATGTGTTTTTTTCTGTTCTACTCAGTACTGGTGAGGCCCAACCTGGAATACCATGTCCAGTTTTGGACACCATATTTCAAGGAAGATGTGGATATATTGAAAAGAGTCCAGCAGTGAGCAACAAAAATGCTTAGAGGTTTAGAAAACATGACATACAAGGAAAGGTTGGAAGAGGTAGGATTATTTAATCAATAGAAGAGGAGGATTTGATAGCAGTCTTCAAATACAAAACTGATTACTACTGTCTTTCTAGCAACCAATTATTCTCTGTGTCTACAGGGTACAGGATAAGTCTTATTGAAAGCCCCATTTGCCATCAAAGCAGTTTTGATGGAACTTTCAACTGGGCCTCACTGCACTGTATACAATACACCCTGTAATGTTATCCTTGCAGTATTCTGACACACATCCATTTTACATGAGATGATACCCACACAGGAGATGATACCCACAGTTATTAGGCCTGTGCAAATAGGGAAATATTCTATTCAGATTCGGCTGATTGGGAGGACAGTGATTTGATTCGGAGATTCAGATCACTGCCCTGAATTGATTCGGCCGAATCAGCTTTGGAAGATTCAGCGCTGATTCGGAGAGATTCAGCGATTCAGATCAGCTAGGGAGAGGCAGGTATAGCTGGACGACTCCTCTGGCTGTGCCTGCCTCTCCCCGGCCGGGGGGAGCCACAGGAGAAGCCCCCATGGCTGCCCTGCCTAGCCCCATCCACTGCCTGGTCCCAGTCTAGACCCAGCACTTTAAAAAGCCTCTCACTCACTGGCTGCAGGAACGGTGACTGGGGCCCCTGGGCACTCGTGGTAGAGCCTCCCTGCAGGGCAGTGGGGGGCAACGGGGATGCCCCCCCTGCTTGGCACCCACGCAGCAGCTGCCCCATGGCACGGGTACAGCATGGCTCAGCAGGGTGTTGCATGCTGCCTGGGAGCTGGGACTGCTGGGGCTGAGCGCTGCCGGGCTCCGGGTGACTGCTGGAGCCGCCCCAGCTCCCAGACAGCATGGCACCCTGCCAAGCTGTGCTGCACCCACGCAATGCAACAGCTGCCATGCAGGTGCCGGGGGGGAGAATCCCCACTGCCCCGCGCTGCATAGCAGCTCTAAACTCAAAGTCAATACCACGTGCGCTCCTTATCTCTATTGAGCCCTTAATCATCTGACAGCCTGTAAACACAGAATCAATTCCACTCCTGTTTCTCACTTCCAGCCTTCCTAGAGTGTTCTCTTCAACTTCCCTGCTCTCGCAGGTCACTTTTGTCTCCTCTCTTGCTGAAACAGATACCATTCATCTGTGCTATCCACAGCTGCCAGCATCTCACCTTTTATATGCTCTCTACTTACCTTCTCTTTCTCTCCCTTGGAGCTACTAGTCTCTCCTCCTTTTATCCTCTGTGCCTGCCCATGAGCAGGCTAGCTGCTTCCCAAAAAGGGGGCAGGGCATTGCCATGTGCTCCTGCTGATAATGTGGAGGCTGGTCTGAGCGTGTCTGTGATCTCTTCCATTTTGATAAACTTATTTCCCACCCCCTCTGTTCTTCTTTTCCCTCACAGTAGAACATAGGCATAGCTACACCTGGATCACCCCTGACCAGTGGCTGTCCAGCCTCTTCTTGAACACCACCAGTAATGCAGAGTCCAAAACTACCCTAGGCAAACTATTCCACTGCCCCAATATTCTAACAGTGAAGAAGCTTTCCCGGGTATCCAATCTAAACTTATTTGCTGCAACTTGGAGCCATTGGTCTGTGTCCTCCTCTCTGTAGCAAGAAGGAAAAGGTTCTTTCCCTCTTCTTTACAGCAACCCTTCAAGTATTTGAAGCCTGCTATCATGTTCCCCTTCCTAAGCACCTTTTTCACAAGCTGAACATGCCTAACTCCTTCAGGCTCTCCTTGTATGATTTGCCTTCCAAGTCCTTGATCATCTTTGTTGCCCAGCTCTGGATCTTGTCCAACTTCTTCACATCTTTTTAAAAACGTGGAGCCCAGAACTGCACACAGTACACCGGATGAGGCAGTGTTGAGTAGAGGCACTATCACCTCCTGTATTCACAAGGTACTTTTGCAAGACCTAGGCTTAATTAATTCTCTACACTTCCTTCCCTTAGTAAACTGAATGCCACTCTAGAAGCTACCTTTGTATTGCCCAAGGAAACTGAGTAACATGCACCAAGGTGAGCTGGGGCTGTCAGAAGTTCTACTCATGTATAGAAATTGCCTTTACTTGGCCTATGCATCTTGCAAATGTTGTTCATAAACCATAAGTCCCATGTCCCTAGGCCCCAGCCTATTGATTTGAACTGGGCTTCCTGCCTCTGTGCTGGGTCACATGTACTGGTGTTACCTACTGTTATTGCAAAAGCAACCATGCCCCTAGGAAGAATAATGCTGCCTCAAGCAAGCAGAGTCAAGCTCCCTCCTGTTGGAAGTGTCCACAGATACAAGCAAAGTAGGCTAGCAGGGTGATCTCATAGACAGGGCACCACATGGGAAAGGTTGGGGTTCCAACTCTACCTCTGACACTGCCCTGCTCCATGACCTAAGGCAAGTCACATTTCTCTCTGTGCCTCAGTTTCTCCTCCCATCTTGTGTCTCTCTGGTTGATTGAGATTTCAAGTGCTTCTTCAAGGTAAGGGTGATCTTTTGCTATGAATGTGTACAATGGGGCCCCGACCTCAGTTGAAATAGTAGGCAAGAAGCTACCAGATGTTTCTGATGATTTCTGCTGGCAAATCTGCTCTCCAGACTATGGGAAAATGGTGCAACCACTACTGCTATTCTTCTCAAGATAAGAGACCTTGTGGTCTTTTTTCTCTGATCAACAGCTCCGGATTCCGGAAACTTATAGTCATGCATCTGCTTCCTGCACCTAGCTGGGAGGAAGGAGCTGAGAGCAGCTGCAGCACAAAGTGTCTTATATTACAGACACCCTGCTTCTGCTCACAGCAGTATGTCTCCCCTCATCCCAGCAGGGAAACTCAGGCCCCTCAGGGTAGGATCAGCTCTGTCTGAAGCATCCCAGCCAAGTCCCAGATCCCTGTAGGGGTCTCAGTCACTCTCCCCTTCTCTTCCTCTCCCCAACTAACTCCTTAAACATGGAGACATCTATGTTTCCTCTTCAAGTTCTCCAGATATCTAGGAGTTTGTTCTGGGAATGTCCAGAACTGCCTGAATCTGAGCAGCTCAACAGTTACTCAGGCCTATGACCCATCAAAACCACAAACTAGGTGTTGTCTTTACCAGCTTGCTCAAAGGGCCTGAGCTGGTAGGTGTTTTCATGGTATTGGGTCAGGTCCAGCACCAAACACCACCAGAGGAGGAGATGCAGGGTTGCCTTCAGTATCTTTGGTCTTCCTTGTACAATTGACAAACTTATGGAACCCCTTTCATATCCGATCGCCTTTTATGTCCTTTGCCAATCACATCTCTAGCAATCAGGGGCAGAACAGCTCCCTGCTGCTCTAGGACACCAGATGGAAAGGAGCTCCCACTTGGGAGGAAAGATGGGGCAGGAGTGAAAGGGAAGAACTCTCTTGCCCCACCTGGCGGCGTTACAGGGGAAGCTGCAGATTGAGTCCGGCCTTCTTTGTGTTTTGTTCATGTTAGTACAGCTCGAACAGCTGACACAATTTTGGGAGTGTTTTGACTGAAATCCATATAAGGTTTGGGTGCTGAGGTAATTGATTTTTTTATTATGGTGTAGCAAAGGCAAAAGATTTGTTGCAGTCAAAAGCGGGATTCAAGCCTAGTGCAGTTAGGGATTAACATGACACCTTGCTTAATTAATGACAGAAAAGCTTTAATAACTATACCACAAATGAGCTATAAAAATAAATGACAGAAAAAGACTCCTTCCCAATATTCAGTAAATGAGCTATCACAAAAGTCCTAGTATATATTAGCTGCAAAAGTGGCTCTAACCAATGCAAGCAGTTTCGTTTTTGCAGCCTTCACTGAGCATGGATCCGTCGCTCAGGAGTGACAAGCTGGGTGCAGAATGATTTCTCCGTCTCTCTTGGTGTACACACCTTGCTGGCAGCTCTGTTTTCTTCTTATACTGTTCAATTGTATAGCTTCAAAGCGTTCCTCCTTGATAGTTCATCAATTAAAGTCGGTACAATGCAAGTAGAAAGTGACCATCATGTTACAGTTGCTTACTACTCAGATCCTGGTTTTGTAACAACCAGGCATGAAACTTGGTTTTGCAAGTTTTTGATCAGTCCGGAGATTACACTTCAATCAAGTGGGATGGGTCTTGGTTGACTGAATGGAATACTTTGGGACATTGATCACAGGACACTGTCTTTGGGTAGCTGTTTTAACAATGGGGAAGAATCCACAACAGTCTGCACCAGTGATGATCTGTGAATGGGGCATTTGCAAAACTCCAGACAGACACTAAATGCCTGTTCTGAGAAATATGCCTTAATCAAGGAGAAATGTGCCAACAAGGATACAGTCACATGCCCCTCCCTTGTGCCTCTGGATGACCAGCCCTGGCCCCAGGGCCCCATTCACCTCAGGGGCCTTGATCTGCCCCGACACCATGCCCCTTCCCTCTCCTCCCAGCCCCTTTTCCTCCACTTATCAGCTGGGTGTTGTCTCTGTCAGTGTATCCATGTGCTTGTGTGTGTCTGTCTGCTCCTCACTCCCAAGCCACAGCCTGCCCAGCCCTGCTGCTGCTTCTCGCTCCTGACCCACAGAACCCCACATCCTGCCAGGGTGCCTGGGGACCCACCTCTCCAGGCTCCAGCCCCCACCTCCACACACACACACCCACAGCCACCAACACCTTCACAAATAACCTACTCCCTCCCCCCCCCCCCCCAGTAGTATCTAATGATTTACATGCCAATCTTTTGATTTTTTAAAGAGTTTGTCTCATGATTTTTGGCACGGTGGGGTTGGCAATACTGAACATCTCAGTTACTGAGTTGAGGCTAACCAGTCTGTAGTTCCCCAGGTCCTTCTTTTTCCCTTATTTAGAGGGATACTATGTTGACCCTCTTCCAGTCCTCTGTTACCTTTCCTGTTTCCTATGACTTCATAAATATTATTGCCAAGGGCTCCAAAATCTCATCTGCCAGGTTCTTCAGTACCTGGGATGAAGTTTAGCAGGTCCTGCTGACTTGAATTCATTAAGACCCATCAAAAGCTCTCTAATGGTCTCTTTTGGTATTTCATCTCTCAGTTTGCCCCCTTCCTTATCCAAATAATCTGCATTAGCTGTCTGGTTTCAGCTTAATTTTTTTGTAAAGACTGAGGCAAAGTAGCTGTTGAATAGCTCTGCCTTCTTTGCATTTTCTGTTGAGAGTAACCTCTGGCTGTTTAACAATGAACTTACAGCTTATTTTTGTTTATTTTCTGGTCAATGTACTTATAAAACCTCTTCTTCTTGCCTTTAGCTTCTGTTGCCAGGTTCATCTCATTCTTTATCTTTGCCTCCCTGATTTTGTCCCTGCAGGTTCTTGCTATTTCCTGGTATGCTTCCTTGATGACCTGCCCATCTTTCTATTGCTTGTATACTTTTCTTTTGCATTTGAGGTATCCTAGAAGCAGTTTGTGCAGCCACATTGGTCTTTTATTATTCTTTTTTGTAGTTCTATTGTGTTGTAACAGCTTCTTGTTGGGCTTCTAATACAATGCCCTTTAGGAGCTTCCAACCTTCCTGGGCACCTTTAATCCTTCAGTCACTTCTCCTATGTCACCATGCCTACTATCTCCTTGAGTTGGTTGAAATCTTCCTGTTTGATAGCCAGTGACTTAATTGTACTGATCTCATGCTTTCCTCATCTCAGGATCATGAATTCTATTATATTGTGATGACTTCTCCCTAAATTTCCCATTACCTTCATATTCACCATCAGTTCTTCCCTATTGGTCAGGACCAGATCCAAGAAAGATGATCCCCTAGTTGTATCCTCAACTTGCTGGAACAAAAACTTGTCCTCCACACAAGCTAGGAACCAACTCAACATGTTAGGCTTAGCTATCTTATTTTTCCAGCAGATGTCTGGAAAATTTAAGTTTCCCTTACCTCGTCACTCACCTCTTCTTCCTGACTTGGTGGTCTATAAAAAAATTCCATCCTGGATCTTTCACCTTTTAACTTCACCCAAATACATTTTGATCTCCTACCTTCATTCCCCTGAACCAGGGAACAAGTATAATTGTTTTAACATACAGGGCAATGCCAACTAGCTTTTCTTCTGTCCCTGCCCTTCTAACACAAAATATAGACCTTGGTGTTGATGTTCCACTCATAGGCACTGTCTCTGTGATACCAATCAGTTCATAGTTCTTTTCACAGGCTGTGAATTCCACTTCATCCTGTTTATTTCCCATATTTCTTGCATTTGTCTATTGTACATATTTTGCAATCTGATGTACTCATTTCCCTTTTGCATCACTTGTTGCTGTCCTGTGGTTCTCTGCCCTTCCCCCAGAGTTGATAATTTACAAAACATGTCATCATTCCTACATTGGGCCCCTACCTTATGAGGGGGAGGTTGAAATTCTGTAGATGGGGCAGTCTTAGCGGACAAGATGTCATTTCCCCAGGGCAGTGAGTTCCGGCCCATGACTTATGAGCTGCAAGTTGTTTGTGAGATCTTCCTACATTGTTTGTTGCTGCACAAAATAAAAAAGATAAACTTAGGTCCCTGCTACCCCAGTCCAGGAGCAAACGGCAATCTTGCTTGTAATCTATGACTGGCTCAGCATTGTTGCCCAGGGGCCAAGAAAGTGTGCCCACTGCCCATGGGGTTGAAGCAGACACGAGACTTTTGCTAACCACAGGTAACATATGGTGCATGGGGTATAGTTAAAGGGAAGCATAAGACTAATTTATGGAGTGGTCATAAATGTGGGGAGAAATTGAATTAGTAGACTTTTGAAAAAGATACCATTGGCAGGGACATAACTAGGGCAGGGTGAACAGGGAAACTGCCCTGGCCACCAGCTTGGGTGTGGGGGAGGTGCAAAAAAAGTGGCTAATGCTGGAAGCCACATGATTGCAATCATTACTGTGTGTCAACTGATAGAGTCTTGGGGCACCCAGCTGCATCCCTGTGACTATGAGATGGGTGTTTTTTAACTGGATCAAATGTGGTTTGGAAATTGAAAAACCAATAATCTCACAAATGGTAGGATTAGGATCCAGAATGACCTAGGTAGACTGGAGAAATGGGGTGCCTATACACATGCTGGGGGGGGGGGTCATTTGAATTAGAGTGGTTCCCAGAGAGCCACTCTAACTAAAACACCACAGCACCATGTGTATTAAACTCCTACATGTTTAAAAATGGCTGCGGGATGCTTCAACTTAAGCTCATTTGATGATCTTAAGTTAAAGTACCCCAGAATCCATTTTTAAAACTGCAGGGGCTTATACACATGATGCTGTGGCAATGCTAGAGCATTCTAATTAGAACATGTTGGAGCATGTTTATAGGTACCCATGGTCCCCAACCATTGAGTGAGATCCACTGATTGGACAAATGCAAAGTCCTTGATATGGAATAATTGCATGTGAAAATACAGAATGGGGAATTAGTGGCTAGGCTGCAGCACTAAAGAGAAGGACCTGGCATTTACAGTAGACCATAAGATGAAAATAAGCTGACCGTGTGCTCTTGTTGCAAAAAAAGCCAGCAGCATCCTGGGTTGTATTAACTGGAGTATGACTTGCAAATCAAGAGAAGTGATTCACCTGTTATATCTTGTGTTGTGTCAGGTTTGATGACTGTATAGTTTTGCTAAAATGTTAGACAATGGATTTGTATAGGATGGTTTGGATAGAGATGATTCTGTAGGGCCCGTAGGGGGCTGTTAGGAAAGCTAAGGCGGACATAGAGCTAGGACTAGCATCCAAGATCAAAGATAATAAAAAGTCCTTTTTCAAAAATATAGGGAGGATGAAGAAGGCACCGAGAAACCTGGGGCCCCTAAAAAATGCGCTGGGCAATCTGGTGGTCATGCCAGAGGAGAAGGCAGACCTCTTTAACAAATTCTTCACCTCCATTTTCTTCTGCAGGGACCGGGACTCCCCCACCGTGATTCAAGATGGACTCGAGGGGAACGCCTCAAGACCTAAGGTTGAGGAGGACTGGGTTAGAGTGCTTCTGGAGGGGCTGGATGTGTTCAAGTCAGCAGGTCCAGATGCTCTCCACCCCAGGGTGTTGAGGGAGCTAGCAGGGGTTATTGCAGGGCCCTTGGCACAGCTTTACGAGCACTCGTGGTGCTCGGGCCAGATGCCAGATGATTGGAAGATGGCCAATGTGGTCCCCATCTTTAAAAAAGGGAGGAGGGAGGACCCGGGCCACTATAGGCCCATCACTCTTACCTCAATCCTGGGGAAACTCTTTGAGAAGATCATCAAGGAGCACATCTGTGATGGGCCAGCATCGGGGATGATGCTCAAGGGCAACCAGCACAGTTTCATTAGGGGCAGGTCATGTCAGACCAACCTGATTGCCTTTTACGATCAGGTCACAAAAGCATTGGATGCAGATGTCGCCGTGGATGTAGTCTTTCTGGACTTCAGCAAGGCCTTTGACACTGTCTCCCACCCCATCCTCATTAAAAAACTAGGCAACTGTGGCATCAATGCCTGCACGGTCAGATGGATTGCAAATTAGCTGAAGGGTCGTACTCAGAGGGTGGTGGTGGATGGGTCATATTCGATCTGGGGGGAAGTGGGTAGCGGAGTCCCCCAGGGCTCAGTCCTTGGGCCCGCACTGTTCAATTTCTTTATCAGCGATTTGGACAATGGGGTGAAAAGCAACCTGTTCAAATTTGCTGATGATACCAAAATTTGGGGTGAGGTGGGCACGCTAGTAGGGAGGGAAAGACTGCAGAAAGACCTGGATAGCTTGCAGAGGTGGGCTAACAAAAACAGGATGCATTTCAATACTGACAAGTGCAGGGTGCTGCACTTGGGCAGTAGTAACCGGCAGCACACTTATAAGATGGGAAACTCCCTTCTTGAGAGCACAAAGGCAGAAAGGGATCTTGGAGTCATCACTGACTCCAAGATGAACATGGGCCAACAATGCAAGGTCACAGTTGGCAGGGCTAACCAGACCTTATCGTGCATCCACAGGTGCATCATAAGTAGGGCCAAGGAGGTGATCCTCTCCCTCTACGTGACACTGGTCAGGCCACAGCTGGAGCACTGTGTCCAGTTCTGGGCACCCCACTTCAAGAGGGATGTGGACAACATTGAGAGGGTCCAGAGGCCCCGCATGATCCAGGGACAGCAGGGCAGGCCCTACAATGAGAGGCTATGGGACCTGAACCTGTTCAGCCTTCACAAGAGAAGGCTGAGGGGGGACCTGGTGACTGTCTATAAACTCACTAGGGGGGACCAGAACAGTTTGGGGGAGACCTTGTTTCTCCTAGCGCCCCCTGGGATAACAAGGAATAACAGCCACAAGTTGTTGGAGAGTAGGTTTAGATTGGACATCCGTAAGAACTACTTCACAGTTAGGGCGGCTAGGATCTGGAACCAACTTCCAAGGGAAGTGGTGCTGGCTCCTACCCTGGGGGTCTTTAAGAAGCGGCTTGATGCCTACCTGGCTGGGGTCACTTGAGCCCAGTTTCCCTCCTGCCCAGGCAGGGGGGTGGACTTGAAGATCTACAAGGTCCCTTCCGACCCTACTTCTATGATTCTATGATTCTGCCAGAAGGAATTGGACTAGATGACCTCAGGAGGTCCCTTTGATTCATTTGTTCTGTTCAGAACTAGTGAGGCCTTACCTGGACTTCAGTTTTGGGCCCCACACTTCAAGAGGGATGTGGACAGTTTGGAAATAATCCAGTGCAGAACAACAAAAATCATCAGGGGCCTGAGGGCAAAATGGAAAGAACTAGGATTATTCAGTCTGGAAGAGAAGACTGAGGGGAAATTTGATAACAGTTTTCAAACACTTGAAGAGCAATTATAGAGAAGATGGAGATAGGCTTTTCTCTGTGGCTGTAGGGGATAGGACTAGGAGCCAAAGCCTCAAGCTGCAGAAGGGGAAATTTAGGTTGGAGGTTAGGAGGAACTATGGCTGTGAGGATGATCAAGGGTTGGAACAGGCTCAGGCTACCTAGAGAAATTGCTGAAACTATCCTTGGATACTTTCAGAAGTAGGTTAGACAGACACTTGGCTGGGATGGTTTAGTCAGGGATGATACTGTCTTGAGCAGGGGGATGGATTAGTTCACCTTACCTGCTTGCAGTTGTTAAAAAAACAAAACAAAACTGCTCTTTACTGGAAGAAGCTGTGCATTATTTTCACCTGGCTCTGCAGCATCTGCATAGATTGGGCATTTCAATGGGGCTTTTTGGCACTTTTATCTAATAGCTGATTCAATCAGCTATTAGATAAAAGTGCCAAAAAAGCCCCACTAAAGTGCCCAATCTATACAGATGCTGGGCAAGCTGGGTCCAACTAACATGATGCTTCTTCTGGGCATATGCTGGGCTTCGTGCAGTTGCATGCTGCATTTAAAGTAAAAAGCCAGTCTTTTGTTTGCTTGTTTTTTAACATCTGCAAGCAGCCTTTCATCTTGTTTGTTTCTGCACTGTCAGCTAGTCTTGAGCTCACTTTCACAGTCAGTTTATGCTCCAGTATTCTAATATAATAAAAGGCTTAGTCTGGCTTAGTCTGTCTGTCTGTGTGTCTGTCTATCCATAACGTTTTTGGGATAGAACTGCACATGCACTGCAGAGAGGGAGCTGAAGGAGCTGGCTGAAGTCATAGCGGAACCCCTGGCAAAGCTCTTCCAAAACTCATGGCACTCCAGAGAAGTCCCTGAGGGCTGGAAGAAGGCCAATGTTGTGCCCATCTTCAAGAAGGGGAGGAGGGAGGACCTGGATAAGTATAGGCCAATTAGCCTAACTTCTTTCCCAGGGAAAATCCTGGAAAAATTCATCAAGGAATCTATATGTGATAGGCTTGCAGAAAGTAGGATTCTGAACAATGACCAGCATGGCTTCATCATGGGCAAGTCTTATCTTACCAACCTCATCTCCTTGTATGATCACATAGCTCACCACCTGGATAAGAGAGAGGAGGTTGACACTGTATACCTTGACTTCCAAAAAGCTTTTGACTTGGCATCTCATGATGTTCTCATGAAAAAAATGGAAAATTGTGGGCTTAACTGCTTGATAGGTGGGTAGGAAGCTGGCTATGGGGTAGAACCCAGAGAATTCTGCTGAATGGATCTGTGTTGTTTTGGTAAGAAGTGGCCAGTGGAGTCCCACAGGGGTCAGTGCTTGGTCCAGTGCTTTTTAACATATTCATCAAGGATTTGGATGTGGGGGTGAAAAGCTCACTGGCATAGTTTGTGGATGACACCCAATTATGGGGAAGCATGATTGCACTTGAAGATAGGCTGCAGATACAGGCAGACCTAGACAGGCTGGCAAGTTGGGCAGATTGGAACCAGATGAGGTTTAATATAGAGAAATGAAAAGTGCTCCACCTGGGGATGAACAATCCCCTGCACACTATAGGCTTGGCAACACCAATCTGACCAGCACTACAAATGAAAGAGATCTGGGGGTAATAATTGGCCACAGTATGAACACGAGCCAGCAGTGTGATGCTGTAGCCAGCAGGGCATATAATACTCTGGCGTACATCATTCAATGCATCTCCAGTAAAACCAAGGAAGTGATTCTTCTACGCTCTAGGTAATCGTCAAGCATCCTCTTAAAGACCACCAAGGTAGGAGCCAGCACTACTTCCCTTGGAAGTTGGTTCCAGATCCTAGCCATCCTGACTGTGAAATAGTGCCTGCTAATGTCTAGTCTGAACCTCTGTCTAGTCTGAATTCTCTAACAACTTATGGCAGTTATTCCTTGTATACCCCGGGAGGCGCTCAGGGGAACAAGGTCTCTCCCATTCCCTGCTGGTCCCCTCTAGTAAATTGATAGATGGCCACCAGGTCCCCTTTCAACCTTCTCTTGTGAAGGCTGAACACATTACGGTCCAGTAGCCTCTCCTCGTAGGGTCTGCCCTGCTGAGCCCGGATCATGTGAGTGGCCCTCCTCTGGACCCTCTCAATGCTGGCCACATGCCTCCTGAAGTGCTGCGCCCAGAACTGGACGCAGTGCTCCAACTGCGGCCTGACTAGTGTTGCATAGAGGGGGAGGATCACCTCCTTGGCCCTGCTTGTGATGCATCTGTGGATGCATCACAAGGTGCGGTTCTGTCCCCATCAACACCTGCCACTGCCTCAGCTGTCCCTATACGACATGGGGGTGGGGAGAGCTCTACAGCTGCTCCTACCCTGTTCCATCCAGGCTGTATGGGTAGTCAGGTTTCCCCTTTTCTACTGCTTGCCCAGTCCCTGAAGGTGTTCCCTGTCAGTGCATGAGCAGGTTCAGGGAGGGGTAACCTGCCTTCTGCTGACCCCAGCTGAGCTTGGCTCCCTATGCTGCTGGGATGGAGTGGGGGCAAGAGCATCTTTGGAACTCTACCAGTACCCAGGCCCTCCAGGTACAGCAGCAGGAGTAGATGGGCAGGGGCAGGGTGGGGGGGTCAGAAGAAATGGAAAGGGAAGGAAAATGCATAAGAGCACAGAGGGGAAGGGTGGCAGAACAGGATTCTTTTGTAAGGGATTTACAACTTCCCTGGTTGCTGTTTTCTGTTAAACACCAGGGCGTAGGTGGTCTTGCCTAGGGGTTAGTTACTAGGCAAAACCATGACTGGAGTATTGCTATGGATGGGCATCAATGGTTCAGGATGGACACGTAGGGGAGAAGAGAAGGAATTGCCAAAGTGTTGGAGAGGCCAGCCATTTCCCTGGCCAAGAGCAGCATGTCCAGCACAGGGACAGCTTGCTGCAGCACTCTCCCCCAACCTGTGCCTCCCTGTGCTATGGCTGCTCCAGCCCCTGCTCCTGGTAGGGATGACCAGCTCCCCACACTCCTGATGGCCATTCTGCTGACTTGCTGTGCTGACTGCTGCATGGCCAATGGCCATTTCACACCTCCTTCAGCTCCCTGATGGACAGCAACCACCTGCCCACCCACCATGCTCCAATCCAGGCTGCTGCCACACGTTTGCCACCATCACCCAGTCCGCCTGACTGGACCCTAGCAAACACTCTGACAATGGGCTCCTAGATGCCACCACTGGGACTGCTGTTGCCCCCCTGGGCCTCCAGCCCCGCTGCCCCTGAGCCTGCCAAGCCAGCCAGGACTGGTGGCAGTGCATTATTTAGCACATCTGGGATGACAAGTAGTGGCCGGAGGCATTCTGCATGATCTGGGCCAACTTCTGGGATGTCCAGGAGCAGCTCTGGCCACACCTGGAGTGGCAGGACACTAGCATGTGGCCGCCCCTCCCCCAAGGACCCAGCTGGCCCTTGCCCGGCTCAAGCTGGCCACACCCACTAGCCTGTGGTATGTCAGCCACCTGTTTCACATGGGCAAGGCCACTGTGGGGGAGGCTGTCCTGGAGATGTGCAATGCCCTCCAGGACATGCTGGGGGACACTATCCTCTGTGTGCATGACCCCCTAGTAGTGGTGGTGGAGTTCTGTGCCCTGAGACTCCCCCTGTGCACTGGTGTCCTGGATGAGACTCACACCCCCATCATCTGCCTGCCCCACAGAGACTGCTCCTATTACAGCCAGGGGGGCTTTCACTCCATGGTGCTCCAAGCCATCATGGACCACCGCGGGGACTTTACACACATGAGCACCAGCTTGTGGCAGTGCCCACGATGCCCGCGTCTTCAGGAACTCCACCCTGCCAGGCCGGGTAGAGAGTGGGAACTTTGTGCTGGGGTGCTGGACCTGCAACTGGGTGCCATGGTCGTCCCACCCCTCCTCACTGGGGAATCCACCTACCTGCTCTTGCCCTGCCTCATGTGGCCCTACACCAGTCAGCTGGACCCCTGCTCGGCCCACTTTGAACAATGTCTGGATTGGACCTGCACTCCAGTGCAGTGCACCTTCAGATGCCTCAAGGGCCTCTGGCACACTCTCACTGCCCACCTCGAGTTCACCAAGGACAACCTCACCTGGGTCATTGTTGTAGTGTGAGTGCTGCACAACAGCTGTGAAGCCTGGAGTCAGCTCTTCTATGAGGCCTGGGCAGAGGAGACATGGTGGGTGGAGGATACTTGGCAGGGGGAGTACCAGCTGTGGTGGCAGACAGCAGTGGCCAGCCCCTGTTGAGACCCCAGGAGAGCTGCAGACCTGCCAGCGGGGTCCAGGGCATCGGGTGCAGGAGGCGCTGGCAGACCACCTCCTCCGGCACTCCCAGCTGTAGCCCGCCTACACCACCGCCCATGCCCCCCCACTCCACCCACCCCCAGCATCACACTCACTGCAGACACCTCTCACAAGTTTTTATACCCCTAACATCAAACAGAGCCCCCCTCCCCATCCCTCCCCAACAAACAAAGCCTCTTCACCACCCACTGCAGCCACCAACAATAAAACACCTTCTTCCCCATGAAAACTATGTGCAATATCCTTTGTGTGTGTGCTGTCCCAGGGTGGGGACACATGGGATGGAGGCACCTAGGGGACAGAGCCGTGGGACAGGTGGCCAGCACCCCAGCCTCTGGCCATTTCCCCACTGGTGTGCCTGCTGCAATGCATGCAGTGGGTGGAAAGCTTGCCCGGGGTGATGACAACTAGGGCTCCCCTGGTGTGGCCAGTTCCCACTCTAGCAGGCGTTGTCCATGGCCAGCAGGGCTGGTGTGCATTCTTGGCCCCACTGCAGGCAGCTTTGGTTCCACACCTGAGTGGAGCCGGGGCAAGTGGTGGGGCTGGGCCCAGGTGGGGGGCCTGGGTGATATCAGACCTGGGGCAGGAGGCCCAGGGGCTCCTGGCTGCAGGAGGCAATGCAGGACCTTCTCCCAGGCCCAGGTGGAGGCCTGGTGCTGGGTGGCAAGTGGCTGCCAGGGGGCAGGCAGGACTAGGGTCGGGGCCTCGGCAGTAGATGGCATAAAGGCAACTGCCAGGGCCATGACAGTGTCCAGCACCCAGTGGCTGTTGTCCATGGTCTGCCTTGCCCTGCCCTTCCCAGGTCCTCACTCTGCTCCCACAGGGCCTTTACCAACTCACCCTCTAGGGCCAGGAGCTGCACCCAGAATGACATTATTGGAATAACTGAGACTTGGTGGGATAGTTTGCATGACTGGAACATTGTCATGGATGGGTACAAACTATTTAGGAAGGACAGGCAGGGGAGGAGAGGAGGAGGAGTTGCACTTTATGTAAAGATGTCATATAATTGCTCAGAGCTCCAGTATGGAACTGGAAATAGGCCTGTTGAGAGTTTCTGGGTTAGGGTTAGAGGGAAAAGCAACAAGAGTGATGTCATGGTGAGGGTCTGCTATAGACCACCTGACCAGGAGTAAGTGGTGGATGAGGCTTTCTTCAAACAGCTAGAGGAAGTTTCCCAATCACAGGCCCTGGTTCTCATGGGGGACTTCAATCACCCTGACATCTTCTGGCAGGGTCATACAGCAGTGCGCAGCCAATCCAGAAAGTTTTTGGAGAGTGTTGGGGACAACTTTCTAGTGCAAGTGCTGGAATGGCCAACTAGGGGTTGTGCTGTTTTTGACCTGCTCCTCACAAACAGGGAAGAATTGGTGGGGAATGTAGTACTGGGTGTCAACTTGGGCAGCAGCAACCATGAGATGATTGAGTTCAGGATCCTGAGGAAAGGAAGGATGGAGCGCAACAAAGTAAGGACAATGGACTTCAGAAAAGCAGACTTCAGCTCACTCAGGGAACTCATGGGCAGGATCCCCTGGGAAGCCAGACTGAAGGGGAGGGGAGTACAAGAGAGCTGGCTGTACTTTGAGGAAGCCTTACTGAAAGTGCAGGAACAAACCATCCTGATGCTCAAGAAACTAGCAAGTATGGCAAAAAAACAGTTTGGCTTGGCAGGGAACTCTCCAGTAAACTAAGTCACAAAAAGGCAGCTTGTAAGAAGCTTCCAGACTACTGCACTGGGTAGCACAGTTGGGAGATGAGGTGAGCATTCCCAATGGCTAAAGAACAGGATAGGGACTACTTAGAAAAGCTGGATGTGTACAAGTCCATGGGATGCACCCAAGGGTGCTGAGAGAGTTGGCCGATGTGATTGTAGAGCCATTGACCATCATCTTTGAAAACTCATGGCGATCAAGAGAGGTCCTGAATGATTGGAAAAGGGCAAACATAGTGCCCATATTTAAGAAGGGAACTAAAGACCAGTTAGCTTCAACTCAGTCCCTGGAAAAATCATGGAGCAGATCCCCAAGGAATCCATCTCTAAGTACCTGGAGGAGAAAAAGGTGATTAGAAACAGTCAGCATGGATTCACCAAGGGCAAGTCATGCCTGACCAACCTGGTTGCCTTTTAAGATTGGGTGATTGGCTCTGTAGAGGTGGGGAGACCAGTGGATGTGGTATACCTTGCTTTTAGCAAGCATTTTGATATGATCTCCCACAACATTCTTGCAGGCAAGCTAAGGAAGTATGGGCTGGATGAATAAACTGTAAGGTAAATAGAAAAGTGGCTGGAGCATTGGGATCAGAGAGTAGTAATCAATGGCTCGATGTCTAGTTGGCAGCTGGTATCAAGTGGAGTCCTCCAGGGTTTGGTCCTGTAGCCAGTTTTGTTCAATGTCTTCATCAATGACCTGGAAGATGGCATATCATGCACCCTCAGCAAGTTTGCAGGTGCCACTAAGCTGGGGGAGTAATAGATTCGCTGGAGGGTAGGGCTAGGATTTAGAGTGACCTACAAACTGGAGGATTGGGCCAAAAGGAATCTCATGAGGTTCAACAAGGACAAGTGCAAAGTCTTACACTTTGGACGGAACAATCCCATGCACCAGTACAGGCTGGGGGCTGACTGGCTGGGCAGCAGCTCTGCAGAAAAAGACCTGGAGGCTACAGTGGACAATAAGCTGAATATGAGTGAGCAGTGTGCCCTAGTTGCCAAGAAGGCTAACGGCATACTGGGCTGCATTGGTAGGAGTGTTGCCAGTAGGTCAAGGAAAGTGATTATTTCTCTCTATTCAGCACTGGTGAGGCCACATCTGGAGTACTGTGTTCAGTTTTGGGGCCCCCACTACAAAAAGAATGTGGACAAATTGGAGAGAGTCCAGCAGAGGGTGACAAAAATAGTTAGGGGGCAGGAGGAAAGACTGGGGGAACTGGGCTTATTTAGTCTACAGAAGAGACTAAGAGGAGACTTAATAGCAGTCTTCAACTACCTGAAGGAGGGTTCAAAAGAAGATGGAGCTAGACTGTTCTCAGTGGTGGCAGATGACAGAACAAGAAGCAATGGTCTCAAGTTGCAGCAAGGGAAGTTTAGGTTAGATATTAGGAAGAATTTTCTCACTAGGAGAGTAGTAAAATACTGGAATAGGTTACCCAGAGAGGTGATGGAAGTGCCATCCTTGGAGGTTTTGAAAACCCGGCTAGACAAAGCTTTGGCTAGGATGATCTAGTTGGGGATGGCCCTACTTTCAGCAGGGGGTTGGACTAGATGACCTCCTGAGGTCCCTTCCAAACCTAATTGTTTATGATTCTGTGATTGTAACTCCTGGTCCTCCCAGTTCCATGTGTCTTCATGGGCCATGTCCTCTGCCCACCACCTGTCCTGGTCAGGCATATCCACCACTCACCAGGCCTGAGAGTCCACCAGCCATTTCTCCAATGCCATGACCAGGCGGTCCAGGGGGAGGGTCCTGTCCAGGGTCCTCCTGTGGTGGAGCTGACGCAGCATCCACAATGCCCCAGCTGTGGGCAGTGGCAACCTTGAGGCCACATCCCAGCTGCCAATTGTGGCCTCTCCCCACATGCAGCTGTAGGCTCTGTAGAACCATGAGAAAGAAGCTGTTTGTGTGAATTTGCAACATTTTAGAGACAAGGTGCTCTGTACCAGGTGCCCAGCCTGAGATTGGGGGTCAGGTATGTATGACTGCCCAGGGACTCAGGTGGGCAGGCCTGGGCCCAGGCAGCCGCTGACTGAGCCCCCATCCCTGCTCACTCCCCTGTGGCTGACAGTCCGCTGGGTTCTGGCCACAAGCAACGTGCCTCCCCTGGCCCATTCCAGGGTGGAACAGGCCAGGCTCCTGAGAGCACCTGCTGCTGTGGCTCCAGACTCTGCTGCCCCCTCTCCATCTGCAGGCCAACTGCTCTGTTGTGCTTCCACCCAGCCCATGGTGCCTGGGCTTGGGGGGCATGGAGTTCCAGGATGACTGGAGTGAGGCCAGCCCTGCCCCACACAGGCACTGTGCCCTAAGCGTGCCCCTGCTGCACTTGCCCTGGGTGGTGCGCAAGGAGCTGTTTGCATAGACCAAGGTGTGCCTGTCCCAATGCCTTGCTGCTACTGATAGCCATGGGGCTCTAGGCACACCTGCATACCTGACACAGGACTCTGAGCTATGACAGTGCAGGGGGCAAGCCTGGGCTGCACTGGAACCTCAGCCACCACCTGAAGGGCTACCTGTGCCTGTGCTACACATCCCTGCCCCCTGCTGCTAAGGAGGACATCACCACTGGCATTGATGCATTCCTTAGCATGAGAGGCCCATGCCTGCCTAGCTGTTGGGGCACAGGCTGCTCAATGAAGTTTTGCATTGTCTCCCACCTCCCTGCATGCTGTGGGATGGAACCTGGGGCCAGGGGAGTGCCAGGGGCCAGGGATGGGGGGCAGCTGCTGGCGTGGGGAGGGCCCTCCCCGTGTGGGCCATACCACGTGGCCAGGGCTGGCATGGCTGGTGACTCTGTGCGGTCATGGCTGTTGGTGACAGTGTGCATGTCTGGATGGTGTCCTCAGATAGTGGGGCACAGAGGATGGGTGCCCAGCCAGGGGTTCCTCCCAAGGAGGAGCTGGTGCTGCTGGCTGTTAGCAGTGTCATGGCCAGCCATGCCTCATGGCCAGGGCTGGGGCTGCAGAGCTGCCACAGCAGACATTGGCCTGGGCTCACTGAGCTGCTGGTTTCATAGTTTCATAGTTGGTAGGGTCAGAAGGGACCTGAGCAAATCATCAAGTCCAACCCCCTGCCATGGCACGAAAGAGTACTGGAGTCAAACGACCCCGGCAAGGTGTTCACCCAGCCTCCTTTTAAAGACCCCAAGGGTAGGAGCCAGCACCACTACTCCTGGAAGTTGGTTCCAGATCCTAGCCATCCTGACAGTGAAGTAGCACCTCCTGATATCTAGCCAGAATCTACCCTCTGCCAGCTTGTGACCGTTATTTCTTGCCACTCCTGGTAGTGCTCAGGGGAACAGGTACTCTTCCAATGTCTGCTGGTCCTCCCTGACTAGTTTGTAAATGGCCACTAGATCCCCCCTCAGCCTTCTCTTGTGGAGGCTGAACAGGTTCAGGTCCCTTAGCCTCTCCTTGTAGGGCCTGCCCTGCTGCCCCCTGATCATGCGGGTGGCCCTCCTCTGGACCTTCTCAATGCTGTCCACATCTCCTGAAGTGCGGCGCCCAGAACTGGATGCAGTACTCCAACTGTGGCCTGACCAGTGTTGCATAGAGGGGGAGGATCACCTCCTTGGATCTGCTTGAGATGCATCTGTGGATGCATGACAAGGTATGGTTGGCCTTCCTGGCCACGTCCCCACACTGTCGTCCCATGTTCATTTTGGCATCAATAATGATTCCAAGATCCTTTTCTGCCTCTGCACTGATGTGAAGGGAGTTCCCCAGCCTGTAGGTATGCTGCTGGTTCTTCCTCCCCAGGTGCAGCACCTTGCACTTGTCAGTGTTGAAACCCATCCTGTTCTCATACGCCCACCCCTGTAACCTGTCTAGGTCCAATTGCAGCCTATTCCTCCCTTCTACCCTGCCCACACACCCCCACATCTTAGTGTCATCTGTGGATTTGAACAGGGTGCTTTTTACCGCCCCTGTCCAAGTCGCTAATTAAGATGTTGAACAGTGCGGGCCCAAGGACGGAGCCCTGCGGAACCCCACTGCCCACATCCCTCCAGGTCAAATAAGACATGTCCACCACCACTCTCTGGGTGCGGCCCTCCAGCCAACTAGTGACCCATTTGACTGTGTAGGTATTGACGCCACAGTCTCCTAGTTTTTTAATGAGGATGGGGTGAGAGACAGTGTCAAAGGCCTTCCTGAAGTCCAGAAAGACTACATCCACTGCGACACCTGAGTCTAAGGATTTTGTGACCTGGTCATAGAAGGCCACCAGGTTGGTCTGACAGGACCTACCTCTAATGAACCCATGTTGGTTGCCCCTAAGCATAATTTCCCCTGCTGGCCCCTCGCAGACATGCGTCAGGATAACTCTCTCAAAAAGCTTATCCAGGACCGAGGTAAGACTAACTGGCCTATAGTTTCCTGGGTCCTCCTTCCTCCCTTTTTTGAAAATGGGAACCACATTGGCCCTTTTCCAGTCCTCTGGCACAATGCCAGAGCACCATGAGCGCTCATAAAGCCTTGCCATGGGTCCTGCAATGATCTCTGCTAATTCCCTCAACACTCTGGGGTGGCGATTGTCAGGACCTGCTGATTTAAATACACCCAGTCCCTCCAGAAGTTCTCTGACTAAGTCCTCACTGACCCTACACCTGGGCATGCCTCCCCTCGGGCCTACGGGGGTCCTGGTGCGGGAGGGTGACCCGGTCCCTGCTCAGAAAAATGGAGGCAAAGAAATTGTTAAATAGGTTAGCTTTGCTGTCTGGTGCAACAACTAGATTTCCTACCGTGTCCTGCAGAGGCCTCATGTTACCCAGTACCTTCTTTTTACCCACTATGTATTTAAAACAGGACTTCTTGTTGTCCTTGATCCAGGTAGCTAGTTCCAGTTCCATCTCCAACTTGGCCTTCCTGACAGCCCCCCTACAGCCCCGAGCAACAGAAGAATAGTCCCCCCTGGTGATGGCCCCTCCCTTCCACTGGGTGTACACCTCCTTTTTATCTAGGAGACGTTCCTGGATGCTTTTGGTGAGCCATGGGGGCTTTTGCGCCCTCTTGTCCCCTTTGATCCGTGTTGGGATTACCTCCCTTTGGGCTTGGAGGATCATCTCCTTAAGGAACGACCACTCTTCTTGGACACCCAACTCCCCTCCCCTCCGGGACCTCAGTGTCTCCCCGACTATTCTCCTTACCTCATTGAAATCCGCCTTCCTGAAGTCCAGGGCTGCTGCCTTGGTGCAGGCCTTTGCCACCTTGCGCTGGATGGTGAATTCCAGCAGGCGATGATTGCTGTTGCCCAGGTGGTCGAGAACCTGCAGACCCCTCACCAGGTCATCTCCCGTGGCCAGGACCAGATCCAACAAGGCTTCTCCCCTGGTGGGGCTGTGCACCTCCTGGGTTAGATGGAGGTCCTGTATCTCAGCTAGGAACCTACGTGAGCGGTCAGACCTGGCTGACTGCTCTTCCCAGAAGATGTCTGGAAAGTTTAGGTCACCCATGATTACCTTGTCCTTTGACCTAACTGCTTCTGTGAGCTGACTTAAGAATTCCTGGTCTAGCTCTTCCCCTTGGCTGGGTGGTCTGTAGTAGACCCCCACCGTTAAGTCCCTTTCCTCTCGACTTCCTTGTATTCTAACCCAGAGCACTTTGGTGTGCCCCTGCTTTGACCTAGTGCTACACGTTGAGGATGTGTATTTCTCCTTGACGTAGAACACCACACCCCCACCTCTCCTACCTGTCCTATCCCTCCTATACAGCCTATAGCCCTTGATATTCACCGCCCAGTCATGCGTTGGATTCCACCACATTTCGGTGAGCCCCACTATGTCTGGGTTGGTGTTAGCTAGCAGGAGGGTTAGTTCCTCCTGCTTGTACCCCATACTATGAACATTAGTGTATAGGCATTTGAGGCCTCCTGAAGATGCATGTACCATCCCCCTAATCTCAGTACTACCTGGGCCTCTGTTGCTTATCTGGGTATTTGTTTTGCTCGATGTCGGTCTAGGCTGGTGAAAGGGTGCAGCTAAGAAGCTTGGTGAGATGGGCAGGTACAGGCCTGAGGGGCCCTGCCCTGGTGGTGCATCACCAGAGGTGCCAGGCTGGGGTGGAGGTGGGGGCTCGGGCCCATGCTGCTGTAGACAGCATAGCTGCAGCCTGGGTCCTGGGGCGTGAGGCTGTCTGACAGTTACTGCATAAAGGGCGTGAACTTATGGGCACTTCCCAACTGACGAGTGCGGTTGGAGTTGGCAAACCATTGTGTCTACAAGACTACTGAAGTCTTGTGGGCACAGTGGCATGCTGCATAAAGGCAGCTGCATATGCTGCTTTTATGCAGCAATGCTGCCTTTATGCAGCATTGCCATGCCAACTGGTTATGTCCACACTCCCACATCCAGCCTGCCAACCCCTTATAGACATGGGCGTTGGAGCGCCTGCCCTGACCAAATTGTCACTGCACCTCTGCCTCACCCCACAGTGCCAAAAGGTTGCCTGCAACCAGTTGGAGTCCCAGGTGGCGGGCATGGGCATGGGCATGGTGAGGATAACACCATCTACAGGCTCCAGGCAGGCTGCTGGGAGTGGCCTGTGGGCAGCTGGCCCCAGCAGCCAGAAGCTGCCTGCAGGTGGGGCTGGGAGCTGGCAGGCCTGGCTGGAGCCTGCAGCAGCCAGCAAGCCTGGACATTGTGGGCCTGGCAACTGCATAGCACTGTGGTACCAGGCAGTGGCACTGTGGGGCAGGCTGGATGGGGCAGGTAGCCTGCAGCCTGCCCAGGGGGACATAGGAACCTGGAGTGGCCTCAGGCTCCCTGCTGGTATGTCCTAGGGATCAAAATGTCTCCAGGCTTTTAAAGCCCTGGAGCAGGAAAGGCTCCCAGCCTGGAGCCCTGCGGCTAGCCTCAAGCTGGCCCCCTAGTGGCAGGGCTGACCTGTGGGGGCAATTTGGTCCTGGGTCATATCTACATGTGCATTACTGCTCAATAATTAATCATGAGTAAACTTGCTGCTCAGTAAACTATGCTACTGTGCAGTTAAGCGTGTTGTGTAGATGCGCCCAAGCTTCTCTACCGCATTAAGGTTGCAATCCATGGACAGAACTTGCATGCACTGAGCCTGGAAATACAGCAGTGAGACTACTCCAGGGTCATCCCCTGTAGCTGTTCTTGAGAATTGGGTTTCCAGGGTGCTTGAGAGCAACTTCACAGTAGTATTTAGGCCTTGGCATGTGCAAATAGGTTGGGTAGCTGAAACTATTCAAGAAAAGCTTTCCCTGGGCATACTTTCTTTCCTGTGTAAAGAAGCGTTGATACAGATCCTTGTCAGCCTGGAGCCACTTCTCCTTGTTTCCCTTGTTTGCCAGTCATCAGAAGCTAAGGTCTGGTCATTGGTTTTTCTGTGGTGTCTTCCAGGTAAGTTCACTGATATATTGACATTTTTTCATGGTTCTTTCCTTCACTCCCACTTGGTAACAACATAAATGTGAGAGAAGAACATATACATTTCATAAAAATGACACAGAAATCAAGTTTTTGCTTTCCTCTTATCGGTAAGCTGACTATGATTGCTTGGAAGTACCTTTTCTGGCTAGATCAGACTAACTACAAGTATTCCTTCATTCTAGAGTACTTAGTATTTGGCCTTTGATACTGTAGTAACAAGGGGTTAAATCCTATTCCTTTTTATCTGTCTAAATGGCACACATACAGCTGCATAACTGCTGCTTTTGGCACTTACACACAGGTTGGGATTCAGCTCTGAATGCGCAAGCACATGTGCATATCCCAAGTATCTGAGTAGAGTTGTATTCTGGTCAGGCAGCTGCTCAGCAAAAAACAGGGTCACCCAGGTACATGCACCAGGCCAGGGAAATCCTGAAATTTTAGTCAGGGAAATGCCACACCTGTTAGAGGAGAGGGCCCCTGCCCCTGTTTTAGCCCAATTGTAACCCAAAAGATTGTCCCTGGCAATCATGGGACTTGCTCTGTACTGCCAAACGCTCTGTTGAAGCTGCTTGTCAGCCTTGGCTTTGTGGTTAGGGAGTTTTGCAGTTTTCTTTGTTAGTTTATCTAGCCTATATGTGTAAGTGTGTTGCCTCCTTGGTATGCAGCCATTTTGCTAGACTCTCTCCAATATGTCCACATCCTTTCTGCAGTGGGGGAGCACAAAACTAGACACAGTACTCTAGATGTGGCCTCACCAGTGTCAAATAGAAGGGAATCATCACTTCCCCCAATCTTCTGGTAACACTCCTACTAATGCAGCCCAGTACGCTGTTAGCATTCTTCACAACAAGGGCCTCTTGTGGGCTAAGATTAAGTGGGGCATCCAAATCCCAAGACCTCCGGGCTCGGGGCTGCACAGAAGATGTCTGCCAATGGATTTGGGAGTAAAATGAAGTCCCAGTGTGAGAGCCTGGGATGGAGGATGCTCGCTGGTTGTAGTACCATACATGCTGTTTACCACGATTGAGTACTGCCTGCTCAACTGATTTGGTTTTTTGAATGATTGCATTGTGCTCAAACTATATGGTTTGGAACTGATTTGGCTGATTTGACCTGGAACACGAAGTATATTAAAAAAAAAAAAAACAAAATCCCCACTGTTGGCTCATATTCAGCTTATTTACTGTAACCCCTGGGTCCTTTTCTGCAGAGCTGCTGCTTAGCCCATCAGTCACCAGCCTGTATTGGTGCATTGGATTGTTTTATCCTAAGCGCAGGACTCTGCATGTGTCCTTATCGAACCTCATGAGATTTCTTTTGGCCCAATCCTTCAATCTGTTGAGGTCTCTCTGAATCCTAGCCCTACCCTCCAGCATATCTACTACTCCCCCCAGTTGGGTTTCATCTGAAAACTTGATGAGGGTGCACTCCATCTCATCTTTCAGGTTGTCAATGAAGATATTGATACTGTAGGCAGAGCCAGAGCCTTACCACCTTATTTACAGGCTCTGGGTTGGTCCTGCAGGGTCAGTGCTCGTGTCCCATTCCCTCCAAGCCTCTTTCATACGGTTAAAAGATAAAGTTAGTTTAAATTTTTCAGCCCTAACCTTTTTTTGGTGAAAAATTCAGATCTGATAAAGCTGAATTATTTTGACAACTTTGGTTTGGCAAAACTCCCTGTTTTGGGGGAGCAATATTGGGGAAGGAAAACGTTCTGAAAAAGTTGCAACTTTTATTTTTTATTCAAAATGCCTTTTCACTCATATTTCTGTCTATTGTATTATTATTGTATGAAAAGATTGTTAAAAAAGATTGACATCAAAGCTAAGTGTCTTGGTGTCTTGTGAGTTGAGTGAAATGTTTCTCATTTGACTCCATATGAATTTTTTTTTCACCAAAATTTTCAAATGTTCTGTTTCTGGTCCATTTGAAATGATCATTTTGCTAGCTTCTCTTATCTTTTCTTTTCTTTTTCCTCTTTTTTGTTGTTTTTAGAACTGCCTCCAAGCTGACAAATTCATTGTTTGCATAACCCCAGATAAGAACGAAGGATCTTAAGGTGGAGAAGCTGCCCTTAGAGACCAGCCCTGAGACTCTGGGGCTTTCCAGGCTGACAGTGACTTTCATTGTTTGCTAGTCTCTGTGTGGGTCCTGGGTACCTGTGGGCTGTGCCTCGTGTTTTCTGATATCTGAAGATGTCCTAGGATAAAGCTGAATTTGAAACTGAAAGACTCCTCCATTACTTTCTTGGCTTAGCTTGACTAAGGGAAGCATGTTTTTTTCTAATGTGGACCCTGTTTACCTCACTCTGACAAAAGAGAGGGATCTTAAAAGTTCCCCCACAGTCCTCCAGAGTGGCAGCCTCCTTGGCTGGTGTGGTGCTGTTGGAAGGGTCCCCTCTATCAGCCCTCAGTGGAAGAAGGTATGGTGAGAGGGTGTGGCTGAAGTACACAATGCTCTGGCTGTTCACCATGGACATCAGGGAGAGTGTCTCTCTGCTCTTCCCTCTCATGAATTGCAACCAGTGAATGCTGCTCTAATTTTTCTGTGGCTGGAAGGTAACCCCAAAGAGTCTCTGCTGGTGGGAGGGAACGGGCCTTGGCCTCTATGTCCAGAACACCCAAAGACAGCTCCAGGATTACTCACTTTCAAGAGAGTGGAGGGCTGATTTTGTGGGGAGGAGCGGGTAGGCAGCCCCAGGGACCCTCCTGTGCAGAGATTTCAGAGAGGATGCTAAATATACTGGCTGTATAGAAGAAGAGGCAGTGACTGGGGAGCATGCTGGCCAGAGATGCTCCTGGTCCCTGATGCTGCTCGCAAGTGAGAGAGTGCCCCTGGGCTCCTTCTCCAGCTAGAGCATAGTAACGGGAGTTCTGCACCCTTTAGACATTGTCAGACTTGTGAGTGCTTCACTCCCTGTTATCTGACAGCTACCAGGGTCTCCACTTGCATATGAGCCACAGTCACCCTCTGGAACTGACATCTTAGCAAGGCAAGAACACTGGAGTTCAGCCCATCCTCCTGGCCTTATTGCTTTGAGCATCTGACAAGGCTTACAAAGGTAAGAGTGTATTTTCAAACTCTGTACTAAGCTGCAAATGCTGCAGAGTCCCGGTGCCTGGAGCTGTGAAGGTCAGAGCACATGGGATGGAACTGGGGGTGGGATTCAGCATCGTCATTTGCATTTGTCTTTACCCAGTGTGCCCCTGTTGCTGTGAAGTGGTCAAGATTTAGCATATGATGGCTAGAGTCCTCTCCAGTTCTTGTTCTATGGCTTTGCTCCCTGTGACTTTGAAGAGGGCCCTCCCCCATTGCTTCATTCAGTCCCCAATTTTAGTTGCCACAGCAGGATTGCAGGTTTTAACAATTTAAAACAAGCCATTTCTGCTCCTTTCCATCTGTTTGGAAAATGTTTTGTGCTCTGGGGTGTTGTGTGCTCTGGGGTGTTGTATGCTCTGAGGTGGGGAATTGGTTACAGGTTAGTAATGAGTGCTAGGGCTACTGCAACAGTGTCAGCTAAGCAGTGTCAGAGCATTTGCACACTTGGTTTCTAAGCAACAGAGAGTCTCAAAACTGTGCCAGATAGAGTAGACCACTGGCCAAACCATAACATTGCATGATGTCAAGGACTAGTGTCTTGTCACTAGTGGCCAAGGTGAATGCTTCTGTAATTCAGGTCCAGTCCATGGGGTGCTCTGTCCTCTGGCCTGACCACAGGCATATGAGAACATGCTGTAATCTGAGTCCTGGGAAGCACCTGATGGATAGGGGTTCATCCCCTCCCCATACAGGGCAAACATCACAAAAGGGAAGGTAGCTCTTGCCAGCCAGGATCAGAACAGGGATTCCTGTAGTCTAGTATCCCAGAAGCATCTACTTTGGGCTTGGGGGTGGGGAGATGATCACTTCCTGCTTGCCTTGTGTTTTGAAGCTGATGTTTAAGAATCCTTTATCCAGCATTGCTGCAGTTGTAACCAAGCAACCCCTGGGTGAAGAAGGAATGTAGATGTTTAGCTAGAAAGACCTCTCTGTGGAGTCGATATATTGTTCTCACTGTTTTGCTCAAAACATTGAAAATGAGCAAAAGATCAATCATTTGTGATAAACTATTTACCCACTCCCCCTTCCCCCCCAGTCCCATGTCCACTTAAGCCCCAAACGCATTGAGGTAAAGATCTGCCCTGCTAGCAGATGTTTCTGTTTGCTGTAAATCTGGGAGGAGGGATGTAATTTGGAGTTCTAGCCCAAGAAAACTTTTTTGTTTGTTTTTTTGTTTTTCTAGGCAAAAATTGTGGATGAAGCTGATTTTTTTTACTTTAAATTTAGGCCAATTTGGAAGCAAATCTTTAAAGAAAAATGCAAAACAGTTTAATTAAAAATAAAATATTTTGTCTTCGCTCACTTCTTTTCTTCCAGTGTCAGGGTTCTTTGTTTGGAAACAGTTTGACAAAGTTAGGAGTTCACAAATGGGCTCAGATGTTCTTACATTTGGCAATGAAGAAACTGAGTAGTCAATAAATGATTGCCTTACCCTGTTGAAATAGCTTTTGAAATTCCTAAGCATTCCCTTACCCCATGGGTGGGTAAGTATTTGGTCCTGCAGGCCACGTAGAGAGTTTTGGGGAGCTGTTCCAGCCTGGGTGAGCAACCCTCCTGCCCCGTGCAACAGCTCACAAAACCTACTTATGTGGAATGGGGCCACAGGTGGGCAGGGAGATGGCACAGGTGGGGGCAGCAGCTTCAGCAGAGGCAGCTCAGCCAGGGCCCCCACTGCCAACAGCACCACCACCAGTGCCACCTCTGGGCCAGCTTTCTACCTCAAGGAGGGGCTCGGGCAGATGCCCCAGTCCCCAGTAGGAACCTGCTGGCTGCATCCACAGCTGATGCCAGCACCCACCCAGCACTGCTTCCAGCACACAGGGTGGGAGCTGATGTAAGCTATGGGAACTTGCTGTAGGTTTGGGATGGTTCGGGTGTGGGGGGATGGGGGTGGAAGAGACAGAGGGAGGTGGCTCTGCCCACCCCCTGCCTACAATGAGCAGTGGCAGCCAGTGCTGGCCACCAGGAAACAGTGGGACTGGGCACACAGGGTGGTGGCAATGGCAGTGGGGAGGAGCTGCAGGGCAGCCCCAGTGTGGGCTCCAGACAGCTGCAGCCAGAAGGGTCTTGGCAGCAACGAGTGCATGGACCACCAGGTCCAGCTTTTTCCCAGTGCCCAATGCTGGACACTGCTGCTCATCATGGGCAAGGGATGAGTGGACAGAGAGACACTCTCTCTGTCTCTCCCCCCACAACCATCCCACATCTACAGCGCATCCCTGCAGTTTACACCAGGTCCCGACCTGTGCACCAGAAGCAGTGCCAGGTGAGTGCTAGCATCAGCTGTGGGTGCAGCTGACAGGTTCCTGCTCGGGACTGAGGCATCCACCCAGGTCTGCAGGTGATACTGCTGCATCAGTGCGTTAGCTGTGGTCTCAGGAAGTCACCCTGGTCCCCAGCAGGCACTTGCTGGCAGTGTCCACAGCTGATGCCGGAGCACACCCGGCACTGCATCAGGTGCATGTGGTGAGAGCTGGTGTAAGCTGCGGACAGGGCGAGAACATACCTACCTGCCTGGTACAACACAGCAGCCAGAGCCGTCGGCTTCCTGCGGATCAGATCCCACAACTTTGTGGCTGCCCACTCGCAAGCTGGTACAATCAGTTGGCAGGCTGGATCTGGCCCACAGGCCATATTTTGCCCACCCTGCCTTACCCGCACTGTGTCAGGTTACTACCATTATCCTCACAGGAGCAAAGGCAGACAACAAGGACAGGTCATGGATCAATGTGCTGACTGCCAGACCACTATCTTCCAGGAATATTTACTGTACTACCCAATTGCCCATCAAGAATGATTGCAGGGGCAGCCTGCCCACATTCGGGCCCGCTCCTGGCTTCCCTCCTGCTGTTTGGGGTCTGGGCCCATTCCCCTCTCCCTGCCGCAGGGGGGGAGGACTGGGCCCAAGGGTAGGAAGAAGCTGGGCCACCTTGGCAGGATGGGGAGCAGCAGGCCTGGGCTGACCCAGTGGCAGCGGGGGGGGACAGGAGGAGCGGGCTCAGAGTCGATGCGGGGGAGAGGGAAGAGTGAGGGAGGAGTGGGACCGGGCCCAATGAGGGGATGAGACCCACTCCTCCCTTCCCCCAGCTGCTGCTGTGTTGGGCCACATCAGGCAGGCCTGCTGCTCCCCCACCACCACCATGGCAGGCCTGCTTTTCCCCCCCTCAGGCCCGGTCCCACTCCAACCCCCTCTCCCTCCCCTCTACCACTCCCTTCAATTCCTTTGTCAGCAGCTCACCCAGGTTAGGTCAATACATTGCTCCCATTTGGTTACTGCAGTCCTGCAAATGAGCACCACCGACTGCAGTGCTAATGGGCTCTCCCAGCAGCATGGCTTCCTGTATACGGGTATGCATAAGTTGCTGTGTGCGTATGCGTGTATTTATGTCTGTGTGTGCATGCAGTTTTGTGCAAGTTTGTAGACACGTTTGTACATGTTGGTGTACATGTAGGTTTGTGGGTTTGCATACCTGTGTCAGTGTGCCTGTACATTTGTTTGCATGTTAATGTGCACGTGTTTGTGTATATGTGCATTACTCTCTCTCTCTCTCTGTGCTTGTACATTGATGTATATGTATGTTCACATGTTCCAGGGAATGCCAGGGCTGTTTTCCTCCAGGTCCTTCTCCTGCAATGGAAAAGATCACGTAATCGACAAGACTCACCTTCAGATCTTGGCCAGAAAAAAAACAACTGAAAATAAAATGCTTGCTCCCAGTGGGAGCCAGCGGCTCTCAAGGCTGCCAACACACACAAGGGAGCCAAGGTGGCGGCTGCCTCCTCCTCCCTCTGCTGCTGATTGGCTGAGAGGGCTACCCTTTATGTGGCCCTGCCCCTCTCTGCCAATCAGTGACAGGAGTGGAACCATATGAATGGCAGCCGTCTTGGCTAATCAGCAAAGAGATGTGGGGCCACTACTGGCAGCCCTTGGCTAATCAGCACGGGGGGGAGGAGCTCACTGCAAAAAAATACATGAAAACGGCAGTGGGCTCTACAATTGGCCTGCAAAATCACCTGCACGCCTCCTCAATTTTGGTAGGCCCCTACCCATTGTTAACAGTGATATCAGGCAGCTGTGCTTAGCTCAGCCCTGCCTGCTGGCTACAACAGCTTGTCTCTCAGTCCAGGGGGGCCAACCTTTTGGCAGGCATGCCACAAATTAGCCCCACATCTGTCCTATCCCATAGCTCAGGAAGAGGCAAGAAACTTCTTGCTCTCAAAAGGGTTTATTGCAACTGCTAACACACACAAAAATGGCTGGTAACTTCCTGTTGATGTCATTGTGTCAGGTCTCAAGAAGGGAATTAACTCTTATTACTACATCCTCCCTTTTCAGAAGAAACTTGAAGGATTTCCAAAGAACTGCGAACTCATCTTGAGAGGAGAGGTTACAAGCCCATCACTCTCTTGTGAGTCTTTGTCACTCACTTCCCTACAAAAAGAAAATAATCAAAACAGAAACATCAATAAGCCTCTTCATTTAATGCAGATAGATTCACAAATCTAGTCTATTTGGTGGAACTGGCAGACATCCTGACCTAGTGTATTAACCAGGTAGAATATGACGGAGACACTCTCAGTTCTGACAGAGATGGAAGATGACAGTACAAGGAGCAATGGTCTCAAGTTGCAGTAAGGCAAGATTAGGCTGGATATTAGGAAAAACTTTCTCACTAACAGGGTGGTGAAGCCCTGGAATGGGTTACCTAGAGAGGTGGTAGAATCTCCATTCTTGGAGATTTTTACAACCTGGCTCAACAAAGTCCTGGCTGGAATGATTTAGTTTGAGGTGGTCCTGCTTTGAGCAGGGAGTTGGTCTAGATGAGCTCCTGAGATCCCTTCCAACCCTAATTTTCTATGATTCTATGACTCCTATGTTGGCTGTGTAGTATCAGGTATAATTGAAACTGCTGCTCCTGTACCAATTTTAAATGGAATTGAATGTCCATTTCTATCATCCAGAGTCCTGAGTCTGATGAAGACTCTGCAAGTTCTTTTAAAAACAGAATATTCCTCTGAGTCCTGTTCTATGATTTCATGGACTCCTGTGGTTGAGTGACAAACTAAATTGTAGCGACTTTTCTTTTTACATTGTTGACATATCTCTTCCTTAGCAGGACACTTAGATTCATAGATTCATAGACTGTTAGGGGCTGGAAGGAACCTTGTAGCCAGTCATCGGGACTACTGAGGTCAAGTGACCCCACTGAGGTGACTGTCCAGTCTCCTTTTGAAGATTTCCAGGTAGGTGACTGCACCACCCCTGGAGGGAGTTTATTACACAGTCTGGACACCCTGACTGTGAAGGAGTTTTTTCTGGAACTGAGCCTGAAGCGGCCTTCCAGGAGTTTGTATCCATTGCTCCTGGTCTTTCCCAGGGGTGCCCTGGTGAACAGCTGTTCACTGAGTTCTTGATGTACTCCCCTGATGTAGCGGTAAGTTGCTACCAAGTCCCCTCTCAGCCTTCTCTTCTGTAGGCTGAAGAGGCCCAAGTCCCTCAGCCTCTCCTCGTATGGCTTGTCTTGCAAAACCCTGATCATATGGGTGGCTCTTGTCTGGATCCTCTCAAGCTTTTCCACGTCCTTGTTGAAGTGCGGCACCCAGAACTGGATGCAGTACTCCAGCTGCTGGTCTCACCAGTGTGGAGTACAGTAGGAGTATCACTTCCTTAGTTTTGCATGAGATACAACGGTTAATGCATGCCAGCATGTTGTTTGCCCTGCTGGTCACAGCATCGCATTGCCGGCTCATGTTCATACAATGGTCGATCACTACCCGTAGGTCCCTTTTGGCCATGGTGCAAGTCAAATTGTCACCACCAAGCCTGTAGGTTTGTTGGGGATTGTTTGTCCCCAGATGGAGCACCTTACACTTCTGAGTGTTGAACTTCATCTGGTTCCAGTCCATCCAACTCTCCAGCCTGTCCAGGTCTGCCTGTATCTGCACCCTATCTTCTGGCATGACCACGCTCCCCTTTAACTTGGTGTCATCCACAAACTTGGCCAGCGAGCTTTTCACCCCCACATCTAAATCATTGATAAAGATGTTGAAAAGCACTGGTCCAAGCATGGACCCCTGAAGGACACCACTGGCCACTTCTCACCAGGATGACACAGATCCATTCATGAGAACTCTCTGGGTCCTACCATGCAGCCAGTTTTCCACCCACTGAACTGTTGAGGAGTTACACCCACAATCTTCCAATTTTTCCACAAGGATATCATGGGATACTAGATCAAAGGCCTTTTGGAAGTCTAGGTATGTAATGTCGACCTTCTCGCCCATGTCCAGGTGGCAAGAGACCTATTCGTAGAAGGAGATGAGATTGGTAAGACAATAACTACCTGCAACAAAGCCATGCTGGCTGTCATTCAGAATCTCACCCTCAATGAGTATATAGCACATAGATTCTTTAATGAGTTTTTCCAGGATTTTACCTGGGATGGAGGTTAGGCTGATTGGCTTATAGTTGCCCGGGTCCTCCCTCTTCCCCTTCTTGAAGATGGGCACAATGTTGGCGCTCTTCCAACCCTCAGGAACCTCCCCTGTGTGCCACAATTTCTGAAAGACTTTTTCCAGGGGTTCCGCAATGACCTCAGCCAGCTACTTCAGCACTCTTGGGTGAAGTCCATCTGGTCCTGCTGACTTACAAGTGTCTAGTTTTTCTAGTTGGTTTTGCACCAGCTCAGCATCCACAGTGGGAAGGCTATCATTCCCACCATGCCCCCTGTGATCCTTATCTCTCTTGTCTTTCCCCTTGGTCCGGTGAAATACCAAAGCAAAGTGGGCATTCAGGACTTCAGTTTTTTCCTGAGTGTCCATTACCAGCTGTCCCAAGGTGTTAAGCAGGGGCCTCACACTTCCATTTGCTTTCCTTCTTCTCCCTTCATACCTAAAGATGGACTTCTTATTGTCCTTGACTCCATTAACATAACCATGATCAGGGATTTTTACATGGCCACCTTTCCCACTTGGCTGTTGCTGTTGTTGCCAGTGGGACCACTCCCTTTGTTCACTGTGCATCTCAATTCTATTTTTGGTTGTAGCTCTTGGCAATGTGTGTATCATCCTTATTAGTTGTTGCCTGATAAGGCTTAGAATCACTTCTGAGTTCTCTTTCTTGCTACTTAACTAATCTGATTGATGGGATTGTAGAGAGGCAACAGCAGGGTGCCAGACTACCAAGCTTTGACTCTTAGATGTTTCACAGTCACTTGGAAGGACTGGATGCGTTTAAATCGGCAGGCCCAGATGAGCTCCATCCGAGAGTACTGAAGGCACTGGCTGATGTCATTGCACAGCCACTGGCAAGAATATTTGAGCACTCGTGGCACACGGGCCAGGTCCTGGAGGACTGGAAAAGGGCCAATGTGGTCCCTATTTTCAAGAAGGGGAGGAAGGAGGATCCAGGCAACTACAGGCCAGTCAGTCTCACCTCCATCCTTGGCAAAGTCTTTGAAAAGATTATTAAGGCTCATATATGTGAGAGCCCAGCAGGAAAAATTATGCTGAGGGGAAACCAGTATGGGTTCATAGCAGGTAGATCATGCTTGACTAATCTAGTCTCTTTTTATGACCAAGTTACAAAACACCTGGACACAGGAGTAGGGGTAAACATTGTTTACTTAGACTTCAGGAAGGCCTTCGATACGGTATCCCACCCCATACTGGTGAGCAAATTAAGAGTCTATGACTTGAATGATTACACAGTCCAGTGGGTGGCAAATTGGCTAGAGGGTCATACCCAGAAAGTGGTGGTGGATGGGTCGGTATCGACCTGGAAGGGCGTGGGCAGTAGGGTCCTGCAGGGCTCGGTCCGTGGACCAATACTCTTCAATGTCTTCATCAGTGACTTGGACGAGGGAGTGAAGTGTACTCTGTCCAAGTTTGTGGATGATACAAAACCATGGGGAGAAGTGGACACACCGGAGGGCAAGGAACAACTACAAGCAGACCTGGATAGGTTAGACATATGGGCAGAAAACAACAGAATGCAATTCAATAAGGAGAAATGCAAGGTGCTGCACCTAGGGAGAAAAAATGTCCAGCATACCTACTGCCTAGGAAATGACCTGCTGGGTGGCACAGAAGTAGAAAGGGATCTTGGAGTCCTAGTGGACTCCAAGATGAACATGAGTCGGCAGTGTGATGAAGTCATCAGCAAAGCTAACTGCACTTTAACATGCATCAGCAGATGCATGACAAACAGAACCAAGGAGGTGATACTGCCCCTCTATCGGGCGCTGGTTAGACCGCAGTTGGAATACTGCATCCAGTTTTGGGCGCCGCACTTCAAGAGGGATGTGGATAACCTGGAGAGGGTCCAGAGAAGGGCCACTGATATGGTTAAGGGTTTGCAGGCCAAGCCCTACAAGTAGAGACTAGGGCACCTGGACCTCTTCAGCCTCCACAAGAGAAGGTTGAGAGGAGACCTTGAAACAGCAAAATCGAAACAAAACAGAGAGCTTCAAAACAGCCTCGAAATGAATGAAGCAACTCAAAACATTTTGAAATTTTTGAAATGTTTCAAGTTTCAAAGCTCAATCTGGGCTTGCCTGCAGGGAAACAGAAACTAAAGTAAGGAGAGAGAGGGGGAAGGAGTGCTCTCATTATTGACTGTGTAGCTGGCCAGTGACTGTCATCCTTTCCTGAGGTCTCTTCCAATCCCAGTGCTCTGGGGGAGGGATGGAGAAACTGCATAAAAGGTAGCATTGTTTGAACTGCCCTGCTTTCTGCCTTGGTGTCAGTTGGGTGAGGGCGCACCTTAACACACACACAGTGTCACCCACCCATGTCATGAGTTTTGCCTGTCAGCAGCCAGAGGTGCAGGGCCCCAGAACCCAGACTCTCCCTGCACCGATCTCCTCAACAGCTGGCAAGATTTGTGGCCTCAGCAGGGGCTACCATCCCTGCAGCTTTCACCCTGCTGCACCTTAACACACACAGTGTCACCCATGTCACGAGTTTTGCTTGTCCGCAGGTTGAGGTGCAATTTTCCCACAAACCCCTCCACCCACCTCCTTGAAACTTGGCAGGCTGCATGCCCTCAGAAGGGGCTACCATTCTTGTAAGTTTCAACCAAATCAGGCCAGAAATGACAAAGTTATAGGCTGCTTCAAGCTCCTCCATTATAGCCTATGGGCGAAACGTTGAAACAGCATTGAAATAGCAAAACTTTTTTGACAAAACAAAACGGACAGCAGTTTCGAATCCAAGTGAAATTTGAAACAAAATGCTTTTCCATCGAAACAGAACAGTGCCGTTTCGCACATCCCTACTGTTCTGGTGATGTAACTGCCTGCATTATTTCTGTAGACCCTTTTCCCTGAGCTGGACTCGGCTGCTGTTGGAGCTTGGTGTGTCATGTGGGAATCACCTGAATGCTGACTGATGTTTGTGTACCTGTTGGTGGCAGGATTCAGCCACTCCTGACACCACGTGCTATCTCATAGCTCAGGAAGAGGCAGGGAGTCTTTTTGCTCTCAAAGGGGCTTTATTGCAACTTCTAACAAACACACAAAGATGGCTGACAACTTCCGGTCAGAGTCAGCATGTCAGTCCTCAGGAAGGGAGTTAACCCTAACACTACAACTGTCTCCCCAAGTGCCACCCTGACCATTTTCCTCTGCTCAATCTGCTGCTCTGCTTCCTGCTTCCTACCCTGTGCTCCTGGCCCAATCTGCTGCTCTGCTTTTTGCTACTTTCCCTATATGCCCTTGTTCTTCCTGCCCCTCTTCAGTCTGCCACATCACACACAAAGGCAGCCCATACCACAAGTTGGCCACCCCTGCCTTAGTCCCTGTCTAGTGGCTGGGGGAGAAAGCAACATTTTCAAAAGTCATGAGTTATTTTAGGCTCCTTACTTTGGAAACCCTATATAGAGCAGCTTTTCAGAAAGGGTTGGGAAGCTACTTTCAGAAGCACAGGAGCACACTAGATGTCTCCATTTTGGCACTCATTGCCACTCATCATGTTTAAAAATGTAAAGGTGGCTGCTGTGAGGTGAAGGAGCTGGGCCAAGAGCCTGGTTGCTCAAGTGTGTAATATATGAGTGCCATACACAGCACTAGAACCTGAATATAATGAAATGCTTGCCCTCATCTGATTGTCTGTTCTCTGGGGTCTCAGCAGGCAGATGCATGTGGGCACCAACCAGACTATCACCACTGAGTTTGTCTTCCGACCCTTCTCCATCGTACCCACCATGCAGTGGCTCCTCTTCATGCTCTTCCTCCTACTCTACCTCACCATTATCACTGGCAACACATCTATCATCTGGGTGGTCCACACTGACCATGCCCTCCAGTCCCCCATGTATTTCTTCCTGGGGAACCTGGCCTTGCTGGAGGTCTGCTACACCACCACAGTGGTGCCCCAGATGCTGGCCAGCATCCTAGATCCCCACACCACCATCTCCTTGACTGGCTGTGGGATTCAGATGTTTCTTTTTGTGGCACTAGGGAGTACTGACTGCTTCCTCCTGGCCATCATGGCATATGATCGATATGTGGCCATCTGCCACCCATTGCTCTACCCCCTTGTCATGACACGGAAGCTCTGTCTTCACTTGGTGATTATCGCACTGTCATTGGCCTTCCTGCTCTCACTGGAGCTGACAGCATTGATCTTTGCTATGTCCTTCTGCAAGCACCAGATCAACCACTTCCTGTGTGATGTGCCACCTATGCTGCGCCTGGCCTGTGCTGATGTCCACATCCACCAGACCGTCATGTTCAGTGTGGGTGTCATTGTCTTGACCATCCCCTTCCTCCTGATCTGCCTCTCCTATGTCTTCATTGTGGCTGCTGTACTGCGCATCCACTCGTCCCAAGGCCGTCACCAGGCCTTCTCCACCTGCAGCTCCCACCTGACAGTGGTGCTGCTTCAATATGGCTGCTGCAGCCTGGTCTACTTGCGTCCCAAGTCCAGGTCTTCAGAAGAAGAGGATCGTCAGCTTGCTCTAATATACACCTTTGCCACCCCCATGCTCAACCCCTTGATCTACAGCCTGAGGAACAAGGACATCAAGGGTGCTCTGCGAAGAGCAGTCAGACGGACCATCATTTCCCAGCCTCGCTGAAGGTCTCGGTTCCCAGGGATTGGGCAGTGGGCCTAGCCTGACCAACCTGTTTCTGGAAAACATCGTCTGTTCACCCTCTATCTACACTCTTCTGTCATATGCAAAACCAAACAGGGACTGTATGTCCCCCATGCCTCCCACCCCAGCCTTTTTTGTCCAGGGGTCTGCTGAGTTAAGCATCTCACCTCTGTGCAGGATGCAAAGAAGCTCTGCGTTTTGATCCCTGTACCCCAGAAACTAGTGCACTTTGATTTCAAATTCTGTTCCACTCCAAGTGAGGCCATCCAAGGAGGGAACTGGGCAGACCACCCAAAAGTTGACATGTAGGAGATACATGGATCATGCTTAGGCCAGGACACTATGGTGATGATCATCAGCAGGGCATAGTGGGTCGAGCACCCCTCCACAATAGCCAGTGGGCACATCTGCTTGTGGAATTAATGCTATATGGGTTTATTGTGCAGCAATTTACTGCTCAATAAACTAGCCCTGGGCAGGCGTCTACACATGGAGCCATTTGGGAGCAGATTTGCTCCCTATGGCAGTAGCCTACTCCAGGCCTCCTTCAGCCCTGCTCTGCCCACCTGCAGCTGCCAGGGGGAGCTGGAGGCTCTGACCACAGCTGCCTGTGTGCCAAGGGCACTCTTAAAACCAGCCCTGTATGCTACTCCCTGGCCATATGCTTTTCTGCCTAGAGCCTTTTGCAGCTGCTGACACAGCCCCCTCCAACTCTGTTGCCAGAGCCTGTGCCCACCATGTGATAGCTGCTCTGCCCCCAGGCACCTGCAGTCATCCTGGGCTTTTCTTTGCTGCCCTGCTCACTGTGCTGCACTGCCATAGTGACTGCAAGCTGGTCCTGGTCAGTCTCAGCCCTGCCTGCCACTTTGTGTTGTGCGGCTGTGTGGCAAGGCTCAACACTGCATCTGGGGCCACCTGGTAATGATGACAGCCCCTGGGCCACTGCCTGGACCCAGCAGGAACACCAGTAATGTGCACATGGATGCCACTATGGGTGCCATCCATGAGCTCCTGGGGTTCCAGCCCCACAGCCTATGGACCTGCCCTACCAGCCAGGACTGATGGCTGCACATTGTCCAGTGCACGTGGGATGATGAGCCGTGGCTGGACTCATTCTGAATGACCTGGGCCACCTTCCAGGAGCTTTTTGACCATCTAGAGTGGCAGGAACCCACCATGTGCCCACCCCTCCCAACAGACACCTGGCTGGCCATCGCCCTGCTCAAACTGGTCACGCCTGCCAGCCTAAACTACATTGGACACCTTTTTGGCACAGGCAAGGCCACTGCCAGGGAGGCTATCCTGAGGGTGTGAAGTGCCCTCCAGGATGCTCTGAGGCACACCGTGCTTGGGGTGCACGACCCCCTGAAGGTGGTGGTGGAGTTCCACATCCAGGAATTCCCCCAGTGCATCAGGGCCCTGGATGGGACCCACATCTTTGTCTCCTGCCTTCCCCGTGGCAACCACCCTCTACAGTCACTGGGCTTTCATTCGATTGTGCTGCATGCTGTTGTCAGCCAACAGGGCACCTTCACCAACATCAGCTGCAGCTAGGCGGGCAGTGCCCACTATGCACATGTCTTATGCAACTCTGCCCTGCAAGCCCTGGTGGAGAGAGGGTGCTTCATGCCAGGGCTGCTGGACCTCCAACTGAGTGAGGTGATGGTCCTGCCCCTCCTCATTGGGATCCTATCTATCCGCTCCTCCTCTGGCTCATATGGCGCTACACTAACCAATTGGACCCCCTCCAGGCACACTTCAACTGGGCCAGACCTGCATGCTGGTGGAGTGCACCTTCAGACTCCTGAAAGGATGCTGGCACTGTAGAGGGACCCAAGCCAAGTGGCCACACTGGGGTAGGGCCCAGGTGCCACATGCTCACCAGGTGTCTTATTCCCCTATTTTTGTATCTCACCTGCCACAACTTGGTGTACCTATAAAGGATATCAGGAGATGGTACCTGATCATCTAAGGTTCATTGAGACTGGTGTGGGTCATGGTGTCCAAGACTCTTCTGTGGGGCTCCACCTCTGCTATATCCCACCCCCTTTTTACTCAGGTGTTCTGTTGGTGATCAAAGTAGGCACCTGGTCTTCCTAGGCATCTGGCTTCATTTGTTAGGTAGAAGGGTCCATGAAGGAAGGAAACGGAGCAGCCCAGGGTCAGCATGAATTGGCTGAGCCCAGGAGCCTTGGTAAAGTTCTGTGGTCAGTGGCATCCTGTTCACGTATGAAAATGAATAAATTAGTACAACTTAAATAATGGTATCCAAGTCTGCTTCAGGCCTCGCCGTGGCCTAGCAGTATACCTCAGCTGCCTTTCTCCAGGCAGTTGGGGCTCTTTGGGGTTTGCCTCCTGATATGAGCCCGGTACAAGTGGGCTGGCCTGCTCCAGGCCAAGTCCTTCAAGTAATTGGGGGACACGGGTATTATGAACCCCCATGTAACTCCTAAAGGTACCGACCTCCAGCGACTGCATGACAGTCAGGGTCCCGTGGGCAAAGCTGGTATCGAGCTGATCCTGGATCACAGGTCCTTGGCTCTGGTATAGAGTTGTGGCATGGGCCAGTGCCTGCCCCAGTTTTCCTCCTCTTCTAGGGCTGGTGCTGCCTTATGCAGGTAGTTCCAGGTTGGCCGAGGCCAACCCGCATCCCTGCTTGCCCCAACATGTCTTGCAGCCACTGCCAGTTGTTGAGAGCCCCAGAGGGGCTTATCAACTTCTGCACCTGTGGCTTCCAGGCCCTAGGTGGCTCTGGCTGTGCCGGCCACTTGTCCTCTTCTTGGGCTGGGCCCTGGGCCCCTGTGGAGCCCAGCTTCTGGCTCTCACTCCAGCTGAAGGTAAGGGCCCATGGAGAGCATGCTCCCTGCTGGCTGCCTGTCCCACCCTGGGAGCAGGAGCACCGTGTCAGCCCACGGCTCACTGCTTCCACTCAAGGCTGGGCAGGAGTCTGTCACCTGTGGAGCACACAGATGGTTGTCACTCTGGTAAGTGTGGGGCTCACTCATGTCCCTGCTATATACATCTTCACCGCCTCCTTCAGGGTTGCAGAAACCAACACCTCCACGGGTCACTGTTGTAGCCTGTGTGCTGTATAACATTTGCAAGGCCCAGGGGGGAGCTCTTCTGTGAGGCATGAGCAGAGGAGGTATAGCAGGTGCAGGATGCCTGTCAGCAAGAGTGGCAGCTGTGGTGGCAGCAACAGCAATGGGCCCCTGGGAGCAATGGGCCCCCACGCACTGAGGCCCCAAGCAAGCTGCACACCCAGCAATGGGGGCCAGGGCACCATACACAAGCAGTGCTGGCTGACCACCTGCTCCTTCACCCCCCCTCCCTCCCACTGTAGGTCACCTGGCTGGCCAGCCACAGAGCCCAAGCCCACTGCAGACAGTTTTTTCCAAAGTACTTTATTTTCCTCCACAAACACAGACCCTGTCCCACCTTCCTTCTTGAACAACAGCCCTCCTCCCACCCTCCCTCCTGAACAACAGAGTCCCACTACCAATCACTCACCACCAATAAAGCACCCTCTTCCTCGTGCAAACTATGTACATTGTGGTCTGTGTGCCCTTGTGGGTTGGGGGCAGTGGGGTGGATGTGCCTATGGGGCGGATCCCAGGAACTGGTGCCCAGCACCCCAGGCTCTGGCTGGATCACCATGGATGCACGTGCTATGGTGAGGCCACTGCCCCAGGGGCTCAGCCAGGGGAGAGGGCGGCTGCTGCTTTGTCGGTGCTGCCTGCTCCTAGTCCTGCAGCCTGGGACCAGGGCAAGCAGGGCCTACACATGGTGCTGGCCCCTCTGTGGGGAGGTCCTGCACAGGGGCCACATGGAGCCTGGGTGAGCAGCAAAGGGGAGCCCAGGCAGGGGGGCTGGCTGGCAGGGGGACTTGGCTACTGGAGGAGCTTCTGCATCTCAGCCCAAAGTGAACAAAACACTGGCTTGCATCCATAGATGCTTCTCAAGCAAATCCCAGGACGTCATTTTCATGCTGTACTTGGCCTTTGTGAGGCCGCAGCTGGAGTACTGCATCCAGTTTTGGGCTCCACAATTCAAAAAGGATGTGGAGAAGCTTGAGAGAGTCCAGAGCCACACGCATGATCAGAGGGCAGGAAAACAGACCTTATGATGAGAGGCTGAGAGCCCTGGGACTCTTCAGCCTGGAAAAGCGCAGGCTCAAGGGTGATCTGGTGGCTACCTGTAAGTTTATAAAGCATGCTCACCAGGATCTGGGGGATTGTTTGCTCACCAGAGCACCCCAAGGGATGACAAGGTCGAACAGTAACAAACTCCTCCATGACCGTTTCAGGCTGGACATAAGGAAAAACTTCTTTACTGTCTAAGCCCCCAAGGTCTGGAATAGACTGCCACCAGAGGTGGTTCAAGCACCCACTTGGAACGCCTTCAAGAGGCATTTGGATGTTTATCTTGCTGGGATCCTATGACCCCTGCTGACTTCCTGCCCTTTGGGCGGGGGGCTGGACTCTAAGATATTCCGAGGTCCCTTCCAGCCCTAATGTCTATGAAATCTATGAAATCCCACTGGGATGCTTGCTGCTGGGTGGTGGGCAGCTTCCAGGGGGCAGGTGGGACCAGGGTCAGGGGCTGGCCAGTGGGCGGCATCAAGGAGGCTGCCAGGGGCAGGATGGTGCCCAGCACCTGGTGATCCTCCTATGTGGCCTCCACTGCCCTGGCCATCATGGCAGCCTGCTGTTTCTAGGCCTCCAGAATCCTCTCGAGGAGGGCAAGGTGCCACCTTTTGAGGGCCAGCAGCCTGTCCCAGAACACCCATTCCTCCTGGGCCCTCTCCATGTGATGTCCTCCATGCCACTCCCACACTTCTCCTTCAGAATGTCAGGCAGTCTCCCCCCATGCTGCCAGCCCCCTGCCACCTGGGCAAGGGGGTCAAGGGACTCCAAGCTAATTGGGTGGGAGTTGGTGGTGTCTCCACCCTCCCTCCAGGGGCCGTCTCCAAAAAGGCACCCTGGGGCCAGCAGCCCCCACCCTCCACATGGCCTGTGCCCCTGGTGACAGTGTCCTGGGTGCACTGCAATTAACTTTTTGCGCACATGGAGGGTGTTTGACCCACTACACCCTGCTGCTGTTGATCATCATGGTGCCCTAGGTGCACCTGGGAACCTGGCATGGGACCCAGAGCTTCGTAATGTTTGCTACTACCTGGAGATGCACCTGTGCCTACGCTATGCATCCCTAGCCCCCTGCAGCTGAAGACAACATCACAGCAGGCATTGCTTTTTTTCTTTGCATGTGAGAGGCCTGTGGATGCCTAGCTAAGAGGGCACTGGCTGCTCAATAAACTTTTGCACTGCCTCACACATTCCTGCGTGCTGTGGGAGGGAACTCTGGGGGCCAGAGGAGAGCTTAACCAGGCCATGGAGAGACGGGGCAGGGACAGGGGCATGGAGGGGAGGGAAGGGCCCTCCTTCCAGTGTGGGATGGGTGTGGCAGGCAACCCCAGCAGCCTGAATCTGTTCCCACTGGTGGTGACCACGTGTGGCTCCTCCTGGCATCCTGGGGTGCAGGGGCACCCCACCTGGCTAGCCAGGCAATGGCCTCTTCAGCTGGAGCTCATCAGGGCAGGTGGTGCCATCCCTGTGAGGACTGTCCTCCTGGGAGGAGATGTGCACCTGGAGCTGCCATGGCAGTCACTGATACAGGCTGTTGGAGCTGCTGGACAAGGCTGGGGGTGGGGAATGGGCCAGGATGTGTCCCTGGTGCCCTGAGGAGCCCTCCCACACTGAGGACTCACCAGTCTGTGGTGGAGGCTGCGACAGAGTCCTGGGATGCAAGGTTGTAATCCAGCTTCAGCCTAAATGGCATCATCCTGTGGGCAGCCCCTGACTGGTGGTTGTGGTCAACATAGACCCAATGTAGACAGGGTCTTGACATCTTTGTGGCACTGCCACGCTGACCGGCCATGCCTGCGCTCCTCCATGAGAAACACTAGGACCTCACAGATATGGGGGATGGCGTGCCCACCCCAGGCAAACTGGATCTGGACCTCAGCATTGGCCCACAGTGTCACGAGGTCCACAGTCTCATCTTGGGACCTTTTGGCCCCCCAGGACCTGGTGTGTGGCATCGTAGAGGATGCCAGCATGGATCTCTTGATGGCCTTCAGTGGCTGCAGCTGAGAATCAGGTGCTGCCAGGCCTGGGCAGATGCCTGCAGCACAGGGGCACAGCACATGGCAGGCAGGCAGGTGGTAGAGCTGGCCCGGGGGCCAGCGCTGGGGTCCATGAAGGCTGCTACAGCCAGCATGGAGCCACTGCTGTGGAACCTGGTAGCCAGAAGCAGGCAGCAGATTGCACAGGCCACCTCAGAGTTTTAAAGGCCAGGCTGGGGCAGGCAAAGAGCCACTCTAGACCCACAGCTGGAGAAGCTCTGAGCCCCATAGCCCTGGGGCTAGCCTAAGGGTGGCCCCCTGTTGGTGGGGCTGACAGGGAGTATGACCTGCCTCCCCTGCTGATGGGGAGCATGATGGGGAGTGTCTACTTGTGCACTACTGCACAGTAATTACTGTGCAGTTAATTTGCTACCTGCATTTGCAAGTAGCAAACTAACCACACAGTAGACTAATTTACTATGCAGTAAGCGCCTGCACATGTAGACAGTGATGCTTTACTGAGCAGTAAATTAGTCTACTGTGCAGTAAAGCATCTCATGTAGCGCACCCAGTATTAGTCACTGTAAGGGATAGGCACTTCATAGGATCTGTGGTATGGTTTACCCACTCATGCTGTGTTTGGGTGCCTGCTTATGTTAAATGGGTGAATCTCTACACTGGGTTGGAGAGCAAGTTCAGGTGTTAATGCCATGCCCTTATAACAATGTAATTTTGGGAACCACCAAGATCTGGACACATAGATGGAGAAGGTCCAGGAAACAATAGGCACCTCTTCTGAAGGCAGCCATGGATTTGATGGGACTGGGGAGGAGATGACCTCTGCCTGCAGGAACCGGACGGCAGAAAAATTTGCAAGCGAAGTCAAGGAGGACCAAGTGTGACACCATGGTTTAAGAGGCTTCATGGACAGGCTCAAGGACAGAAGGACCTGAAGAGTTACATGGCAGTCAGACTGACCACTGGAAGTCCTGTATGAGCCACATGGCAGACTAAGTGGCTGGACCCTGTATGAACCACATGGCAGAGAAGCTTGGGTGGCTGGAAAACAGCAGCCTAAAGAGCAGAAAGGGACAGATTGATTTGACCCCTGAGCTAGATATTATGGGATCTCAGAGGGGGAAGATTGACAGGATGCGGTATGTAGACACTGAAGAGAGAAGAAGTAAGCAAAAGCCTCCAGCAGCCTAATTCAGAGGGAGAGGGCAGGGTGGGAGCCTGGCTCAGGTCATTGATGAAAGGCCCATCCTGTGTCTGACAGCCCTAGCCAAGGACGTGGGAGGAGAGGCTAGATAATGCTGTAGGGCAGCGGTTCCCAAACTCTGACAGATTGCATAACACCAGTTTAAAATGATACAGCCTTAAGTACCACCAGCAATTTTTTTCATACACACAGGTAACAGACTATGTATTAAAACAAGATCAAAGCCATTAATAATCATAAAACATTGTTTTATCAGTTACGGTAGCCATATAAAACAGGGGGCTGGACTCGATGATCTTCCGAGGTCCCTTCCAGCCCTAATGTCTATGAAATCTATGAAATTAAAATTTAAACATTTAATTGTGATTAGTTGTGTGATTAAAAAAATTAGTTGCAAATGGGATTTTAATTGCACAGCTAAAAACTCAAAACTATGCAGTTACTTTGCATGGTTGAGGGGGTGGGAGTGCGGTTTGTGTGGGGGGGAATTTGTGAAGGTGTGGGGGGCTGCGGGTGTGTGGGGGGGGGTTTGAAGCCTGGGGAGGGCGGGGTCCCCCCATCCCCTGGCAGGACGCGGAGTACTGTGTGTCAGTAGTGAGAGGCAGCAGCAGGGATGGGGAGGGCTGTGGCTTGGGAGTGACAGACACACAGACAGACATGCACAGTGCCCAGCAGGTAAGTCTGTGGAGGGGGTGGGGTGGGAGGAGAGAGGCAGATCAAGGCCCCTACAGTGAGGGAGAAGTGGGGCAGGGGTGGATGGGACCCTGGGGCCAGGGTGGGTCGTGGGATGAAGCCATGGGCGGCTCATCCCAAGGCGCTGGGGGAGGCGTGGCTCCCACCATTGCATGCACCCCAGGGGAGGCATGCGGGGCACGTGCCTCCTGGATCTGTGCATGAGGCAGATGCAGGCTGCCCGCTGCAAACTGGGCTCTGCACCCCACTGCCACTGCCCCAGGAGCCTTGTGCAATGCCATGTGCCTTCCACACACTGGCTGCACTGTGTCTCCTGCCACCCCAGCAGAGGCAAGCACATGGCATCCTGCATGGCTCTGGAGGCAGTGGCAGCAGGGTGCAGAGCCAAGCACACAGGAGATAGCCTGCCACCGCCATACACACCAATCCAGGGGGCACGTGCCTCCTGGGATGCACCCACTAGCAGGAGCACCCCCATGCCTCTGGAGCCACGCGGGACACCATGTGCCTACCACTGCCAGACAGGCAGAGGTGCTCAGCCAGCATGCAGCAGCCACATGGCATCCCGCACAGCTCCAGAGGCAGTGGCAGCACAGTGTAGAGCCCAGTGCATAGCGGCAGCCACCTCTGCCCCGCATACAGATTCAGAGGGCATGTGCCCCCCATGCCTACCCCAGGGTCCCTCCCTTCCGCCTAACACACTTACCTGCTGGGTGCTTCTTCACATGAGGTGCTGTTTTCCTGGCCCTGTGCAGCAGGCTGTTCCTGGGCTCTGGGTGTGTGCGGCCCCTCCCCCAAGCCTTCCGCAGGCCACTCCCAGGTCATCTGCATACCACTGGTACTGCTGGGAACCCCTGTTGTAGGGGAAAGGAAGGAGGGACACAGGACAAAGAAGGGTGAGGATAAATCTGAGGGTCTCCTCTAGAAAGACCTCCACCATTTCATGGCATGGAGTATATTGTTCATAGAATCATAGAATCATAGAAGTAGGGTCGGAAGGGACCTTGTAAATCTTCAAGTCTGACCCCCTGCCTGGGCAGGAGGAAAACTGGGCTCAAGTGACCCCAGCCAGGTAGGCATCAAGCCGCTTCTTAAAGACCCCCAGGGTAGGAGCCAGCACCACTTCCCTTGGAAGTTGGTTCCAGATCCTAGCCACCCTAACTGTGAAGTAGTTCTTATGGATGTCTAATCTAAACCTACTCTCCAACAACTTGTGGCCGTTATTCCTTGTTATCCTGGGTGGCGCTAGGGGAAACAAGGTCTCCCCCAAACCCTGCTGGTCCCCCCTAGTGAGTTATAGACAGTCACCAGTTCCCCCCTCAGCCTTCTCTTGTGACAGCTGAACAGGTTCAGGTCCCGTAGCCTCTCATTGTAGGGTCTGCCCTGCTGTCCCTGGATCATGCGGGTGGCCCTCCTCTGGACCCTCTCAGTGTTGTCCACATCCCTCTTGAAGTGGGGTGCCCAGAACTGGACACAGTATTCCAGCTGTGCCCTGACCAGTGTCGTATAGAGGGGGAGGATCACCTCCTTGGCCCTACTTGAGGTGCACCTGTGGATGCACGATAAGGTCCGGTTAGCCCTACTGACTGTGACCTCGCATTGTTGGCCCATGTTCATCTTGGAATCAATAATGACTCCAAGATCCCTTTCTGCCTCCGTGCTCTCAAGAAGGGAGTTTCCCATCTTATAAGTGTGCTTGCTGCCAGTTACTACTGCCCAAGTGCAGCACCCTGCACTTGTCCGTATTGAAACGCATCCTGTTTTTGTTAGCCCACCTCTGCAAGCTATCCAGGTCTTTCTGCAGTCTTTCCCTCCCTGCTAACGTGCCCATCTCACCCCAAATTTTGGTAGGTATCATCAGCAAATTTGAACAGGATTTGTTGCTTCTTTGGCAATGAAAGGGTTAATAGACTTTCAGTACTCAGGGCACTGGCTGTACCCAGAGGCTGGGTCCCCAGTGCAAAGAGCCAATTAGATGCACTTCAACCAGCCTAGGTGCAGAGGGAGGGATCCAGCTCCCTTCAGCCTGCCTTCTGGGGCTGGAGCTGAATACACTCTGATTTTCCTCACACACCTGCCCAACGGTCCACCCTGACTCAGGTTGGGGAGGACCCACCTACCCATTCCAGCAAGCCCAGGTAAATAGTCCTCCCTGTCTATGCCCTGGTCCCACATCTCTGTGTTGCTGGGTGCTGGATTTCACCCTGGCACCACTTCCAGCATTCTCCATTGTCTGGGCCTGCCCCATGCAGTGTGGTGAGACTCAGGGCTCAGTGCAGCAGCCCCACGTAAGCAGCATTGGCTTTTCCTTGCCTGTGGGGTTTCCTCTTCTGCTTTGTGGGGTGTCCCCCTCGCCCCCCAAGTCTTTCTCATAGTCATGAGATAACTCTGAAGGTGCCCAGCCAGCTCCCCCACCAAGTCCGGTGCCCAAGGGCCATGCCCCCCATCAGTCTGCTGCTGCCTCTGCAGACAGAAAACAAAGCAGCATCTTCACAAGTTACAGATGTCTTTTTAAAAAATATCTCCATTAAAATGTTAAGGTTTTCCAGGCAGCGGGGCTGAAGCAGGGAGAACCCTTGCTTTTTGTCACAGGTGCTCGCATAGGACCACAACGTGCATTGTGACAGATGACTGGACAGGTAGAAAGTTTGCATTGTGGGGAGATTAATAAGCAGGCACAGTGTATGACTTGGAACTGGTAGACAGACAACAGCTGAGTTTAAATAACAGGGCAATTAATTGTCTGGGAGTAACCTTGCTCTTCTCAACCTGTCAGAGGGACTAAATGAAAGGGGGTTGTGCCTTTAATGTTTTTCCTAGGCAGCTGTGGCCATCTGGTGCACCTAGGAGCCCAGATCAGAGAATCCTGTTTCCCTTTCCTCCACTTGGTCACCAGCATTCAGTCCCATCAGCTAGAGCCATCCCTGATGTACTTCAAGGTGTGATCTGTTGTGGAAGCTTGTTTATCTCCAAAAAACTACCACAGGCACTTGGGAGCCCAACAGACATGAGCAGCAGCAGGCAGGATCCATGGTTAGGAACTCTGTCTTCCCCTCCTTTGCGTCTTGAGTCTGCAGACCCCTCTGCTTCTCCACCCCATGCCTATCCCAGCTCCTCAAGGATTTTTTGGCCTCCCCTAGAGCAGCAGCAGCTGGGAGTGACTGACCTCAAGTCCTGGTCCCTATTCAAGCTCCATGTTTCCCAAGGCTCCTGATGCCTCAGCTTTCTTTCAGGGTGAGATCCTTTTTGCCTGATCACAGATGAAAGGCAATTGTTGCAGGAGAGTTGGAGCTATGTCAGGATGTCCCCAGGTGGAAGAAATGCCTTAAGGTCCTTGTGCACTGGAAGTTGAAATATTGCACCTGGATAACTGTTGAGGCTTTTGTCACAACCAAATTAACTACTGCCCATGCCACAAGCAAGAAATATATTAATCAAAACAGTTTTAGTCTATACAAGGTAACTAAGGGTTAACTAACAAGATGAAAATAACGGGTTTTTTTTCTGTGCACGTCAAAAAGAAATTTATTACTGCGCCACTAACAGAGATAAAAACTTTTGCCTTCTTTGCTTTATATAAATCATTGTAAGTGGTCGGAATGACAGGGGAGTGTCCGGGAGTGTTCCTATGATAACACCCTAGCGAAGACCACTATACAATTGGTGATTCTAATTAAATTTATGACGTGGCGAAAAACAATTGGCTAATATACAAATAAAACCCATCTTCACTTCCGTGAAGAAGGGGGACCTCCGTACGAACCTTGGAGACCTCTGATCACACGTATCAGAGTAACTGACAACTTGATCACTTGCCAGTGCCCCCCTTGCGTCTCGACCCAATCTTAAGACGTAAATCACCGACCTGCCGGCCCGATTTTTTTTCCGTTTATCTGCCCGACGAAAGACTTTCATGCAGACCGACCTTCGAACCTTAAGCTGTAACTAACCAAATATCTCTGACCTCCGTCTTTCACCACCTTAACGGCATGAGTAAATAATCTTGCTTTGCAACCGATAAGCATCTGTGCCTAATTCCACTCCAAGCGTCATAAGTACCTGCCTGACGGCCTTCAAAGGTCTCGTACCCTTCACTGCAGTGCACGGCAGTGACAGCTTTGAGTTTAGCTTGCTTGGTGGCCCTTACTGGTGTGTGGAATAGCAAACCCAGGTGAAAGGAGGTCAGGTCAGGTCAGAACTGTCAATCCCAAACATTCACAAGGGACTAATAAAGTTGGATGCCTAGCTTGGGAACTTGAAAGAGGACTAAGTTTAAGAGATGCCAAGAACCTACTCTCCAAGAATCAGGCCCATTTAAGATGTCTCCCTCTAGACACCTAACACCACCACCAGCTTTTGAAACTCTTACCTATAAAAGCTTAAAACCAGCCAATACCCTGAGGGATATAATGGCAGAACTGAGGCAAGAGCCTAGGTCTCCCAGCTCCCAATAGGGAGATACATAATGTGCTGGGCTACTATGCATTTCTGCCACCTGTGACAAAATGCACCTGGTGAGATGCACATCCCCAATGTAATTCTTGGTTCTTTGGTGTTTCAGCAGGGAGATGCACGTGGACAGCAACCAGACCATCACCACTGAGTTTGTCTTCCGACCTTTCTCCTCCGTGCCCACCACACGGTGGCTCCTTTTTGTGCTCTTCTTCCTGCTCTACATTGCCATTGTTGTAGGCAACACCTCCATTGTGTGGGTGGTCCACACTGACCGTGCACTCCAGTCCCCCATGTATTTCTTCCTGGGGAATCTGGCCTTGCTGGAGGTCTGCTACACCACCACAGTGGTGCCCCAAATGCTGGCCAGTATCCTAGATCCCTGTACCACCATCTCCTTGGCTGGTTGTGGGACCCAGATGTTTCTGTTCCTTGGACTTGGTGGCACAGATTGTTTCCTGCTGGCCATCATGGCATATGATCGATATGTAGCCATCTGCCAACCACTGCGCTACCCGCTCATCATGACACAGAAGCTTTGTCTGCGCCTGGTGGTTGCTGCACTGTCACTGGCCTTCCTGCTCTCACTGGAGCTGACAGCATTGATCTTTGCCATGCCCTTCTGCCGGCGCCAGATCAACCACTTCCTGTGTGATGTGCCACCCATGTTGGGCCTGGCCTGTGCTGACATACATATCCACCAGACTGTCCTGTTCACAGTGAGTGTTACCATCCTGACTGTCCCCTTCCTCCTGATCTGCCTCTCCTATGCTTTCATTGGGACTGCCATCCTGCGCATCTGCTCAGCCCAAGGACGTCGCCAGGCCTTCTCCACCTGTACCTCCCACCTGACAGTGGTGCTGCAGCAGTATGGCTGCTGCAGCCTGGTCTACCTCCGCCCTAAGTCCAAGTCCTCAGAGGATGAGGATCGTCAGCTTGCTCTGATATACACCTTTGCCACCCCCATGCTCAACCCACTGATCTACAGCCTGAGGAACAAGGACATCAAGGGTGCTCTGCGAAGAGCAGTCAGGCGCACCATTACTTCCCATCCTCACTGAAAGACTGGGTTGCGGGACTGGCAAGCAGGCCAAGACTAGCCTGTTTGTCTCTGGAAATATCCTTGCTGCACACCCTCTCCACCCTCTTCCTGTTCTCTGGACCATGCACACACACACACACACACACACACACACACACACACACACACTACAAAGGAAAGTGTGGTCATGATTGACAGGCTCCCCTTGCCTCCTTATGAAATCATCCCTTCCCATCCTGTCTCCTCAACCCCTTTATGAGTGAGGCCATAGTTTAGTGTCCACCCTGGCCTTTCTCTCTGAAGGCTTCATGGGGTCCAGAAGTGCTATGTAGACTGGGCTCTTGTCTGTACACTGATGCTCTTGTCTCTCTGTCACAAACCCATGGCTCACGAAGGGAGGGGAGATGCAATGACTGGGAACCTGTGTAACTCCTGCCTACAAACTGTATGGTGCTGTGGTGTGAAAAAAACCCATGTCATTTGCAAATCACTATGAACAGATGTGCACAGACTTCCAGCCTAGCTGATAAGATCTATCATGTCTTTCCCAGACTTGATGCAACAGGGAATCACTCAGTGACACTGAAAAGCAAACTTTGTAATGTCTATGTCCTGATTTACCAACTTCAGGTGCATTTCTGCCCAGTGGGGTTGGATGGGTTGGAGATTCAGGCTTAGTGTTGGTGTCATGTCTTTGTAATTATGTCCTTTGGGGAACCAGCAGGAGTTGGGCATGATTGAAGAAATAACAATGGCAGTGTCCACCCCAGGAGTGGTGGAGAGGGTGGGCATGGATTGGCTGGATCAGGGTGTGAAGCTATTCTTTGACTGCACAACCCTCACAATGGGAGTAGTGGAAGTATTGCAGAAGGGCTGTGTGTTGTGTGTTTAGTGATGGAGGGGGTCTGTGTGGTATGCATGTTGTGGGGAGAATGTGATGGGAGTGTGCTGCATCCTTGATGGTGGCTGAGGTCTGATGGCTGTACAGTGGGACAAGGATGTATTGGATGAGTGTGGGGAAGGGAGAGCTCAGTGTGTGTTTGGTGTCAAAAGAAGTGTCTATTGCAAGGGGAAGACTGTGTGGTAGGTACAGTAGGGTATATTGTGAATGCTGCAGGAGCTGTGTGAAATGAATGTGTAGTGTGGCTGTTGGGCAAGGTTTCCATCTGTCTATAAATTTACAGTCCGTAAAAAAACTAAAAATGGTTGTTTGTAAAGCCTGTAAAGTCCATTAAAACAAACTAAGCAACAATGAGCTTGCTTGAAGCTCCTTCCTCTGAACAAAACTAGATGCTTACAGACAGAGCAGAGCAATGTCACCTGGTATCTGAGCAGGAGCACAGCTGAGCTCAGGGCTTTGTGGCTCACAGGAGGCTCTGTAGCCCCCTTTCCCCTCAGGCATGCTGCTGCTGCTGCTACATCCCATCACTTGCATGTTACAGGCCTGTATCACAGGTAGGCAGGCCTGCATGGCCCCAGGCAGGATGGAGAGAGGGTGGTGTGGCCAGGATGGAGCTTTAGGGCCAGCCAAGACATGGGTAGTGGGGCTGGTGGGGGATAAGACTGGGGGATGGGCTGGAAGGTGCACCATAGTGTGGGGTGCAGTTGCAGATATCAGAGTGAGTAGAGGAAAGTTTGGTTGTCAGTAAAAGTTTGCAAATTGTCAGTAAAAAATATTCTTGGGTTTGCAACCCTGCTGTTTGGATAGGATAGCTATGTGGTGAGGGAGGAGTTCAGATTTGAGTGTTGGAAGGAGAGGTCTGTTTAGTGTGGGAGGTTTTTCACAAGCATGAAGAAGACTGTTTTATGTGTTTGGGGAGGTACCCAGTTCCCAAGATGCACCCCACACCTCTTGGGCCCCCTTGTTCGAGGTCTTGGTTGCAGTTCTGATAAGAACCCCTGGCCTGCATTGGCCTGTACCCGGGCATACCCCTCCCTGATGTTAGATCAGTGAGTCAGGATTCCCTCAGATCATGGCCAACAAGGCCCAGCCCAGCAACACTTAGGAGACCCACTGGGTCTAGTCCAGTTGGCATTTTGGACTGGATATTTTGGTATAGAGTGGCATTATGCACACTCTATACTCCAATCTTCACTGTCCCCGCATTGCCACTGACACCCAGCACCCTACATCCTAATGGCTCTTTAGCCCCCTCATGCACATTCCACACCCACAACCCTGTGTTGTGCCCTCCAATCACCCTCTCTTCACCCACTGCCCTCCACACCCTCCTCAGACCCCACACAAAGCGCCACATGCACCTCTTCCCCCACTTTCATACATAATCTACAGATGCCTACTTCACAGCCCCCTCCCATGACCTCCCAGGACCTCTACAGCTCCCCAAACATCACTTGCAGCTTCTGGCACTTCACTTATGGCGCCTCCTTCTCCACATCCCCCAATGGCCCATACTGTGGGAACCATGTGGCATTAGGTTGTCTGTATGATGCTCAGTGATCTGCATAGCTCCCCCAGAGCTTCCTTAGTTTCCCAGTTCACTACCTGTCCCCCTAATCCACCTCTCTACAGCTTCATGCCCAGTGCCAGAACCCAGACTCTAACTAGATTCACTTCTTTTTTAAATGCTCAGTGTAGCCACAGCATGCAAATAAGCGCATTTGCTCACATATGCATACACAGGTGCAGCAAAATGCTACCCCTCCATTGAAAATATGGATTTAAGGGTCATAAAAATATTATAACATAAGAAGTGCCATACTGCATCAGACCCATGGTCCATCTAACCCAGTAGTCAGTCTCTGACAGTGGCAAGAGTGGATGTTTTAAAGGAAGAAAACTGAACCAGGTACATTTAGTGTGATTTATCCCCTGTTCATTACGCTTCCTGGCATCTACCATTATTGGTATTGCCCCCCCAAATAATATTTCCCTCCACCACTTATGGAGCCTTTTGCCAGTGTAGTTATTAGCCTAAACTTTCCCCTGCCTCACCACTGCTGGGGGGGTACTGCTCCTCTATTGCTGTCACTATGGGGTCAGGTAGATGAGGGGGAAGGCTGAAGCAACCTAACTCTTTTAGACCTTGGATAGCCTTAAGGTTTATAGCTCTTTTGGAATCTAGCAGGTACAAGCTTTTACTTGACTTATTAGTACTCCAAGGATTTCACATTTTTAGAAGCATGTAGGTAACAGCCTGAAACCTGCTAGAGGAATTTGTACATGACTAGTACTTAACCTTTAAAAAAAAAATTGTATCACACCAAATTAGCCAAATTGGTTCCAAATTCTATCGATTGAGTGGAGCCCAATCATTCAAGCCTGTGTGGTGCAACACTGGCAAGTATTCTCCCTCCAAGACTCTTCAGCCTGGGGCTTCAGATACTCCCAAATCCATGGCAGGCATTCTACTTGCAGGCCCCAAGCCCAGAGGCCTTGGAGTTTAGATGCCCCTGAGTCTCACTTGTCCTTAGCCAAAAGGCCAAAGGAGCAAGCTAGGGAGAAATCTCTCATTTCCATAAAAATAAAGTGCATAGCCAAAATCCTCCCATTGAGAGGCTATAGTAGACTCTCATAGGGGGTACTGCCCACAGTGCATTGGACAAGTCTCCACCCTTAACTACACAACTCCATTCAAAGTGACTTCAGCCTGGTGATCATGGTATTTCTCCTTGATCTGCAGCAAGAAGGGCTGGGTTTACATTTCAGGGTACCCCCAAAATTAAACACGTGACTCAAGCCCCCACCCAGAAATCTGGGAACACTACGTTTTCTGGGGTGTTCCATATAAACAAAACCCCTTCTTTGCAAGAGTGTAAACACAAAAAAACAAATTTATTACAGATAATAAAAAACAAAAAAACAAAAGAAAACACTAAATATAATTTTAAAACACATTTAACTACAAAGCAAAGTCTATAGGTGGCACCCTCTTGGGGGAGGCTTCATCCATAACCAGACAATCTGGGACTTGGGGCTCCCCAGCGGGTAGTTCTAGCCTGCACCCCTGTACCTGCCCTTCAGCAATGGTCCTGGAGAGAAGGGCCTCCACCAGAGTCCTAGGAGCCACTTCTTGGGTTCACTGCACAATAGGGAGCTGCTCAAGAGTTTGGGTCCTGCTGCATTGCAAGGGGTTCTGTTGCTACTGAAGAAGTGGTATAGCATTGATCTTTGCTCCCACAGAGAAGTAGTGTGTGTGGGGGCCAGCATGCATGCACCCCAAAACTTCTGGGCTGGATTATATGGCCTGCTGAAACAGAAACTGCAGGACAAACTTAAAAGGGAGCCAGGCTGATTACTAGCTACAGTTGGCCTGCCCACGCAGCTTGGCTATAGCAAAGGACCATCAAAAGAAACAAAGGGGAAATGCCATGCCTACCCTGTCCAGGAAACAGTCTGCCAGCTAGAGGCAAGCTGAGGTCTTGGAGCTCCTCTCCACTTGGAGCAAAGAGAGTACTCAGCAATCCTGTGGGAGAGACATCAGAAATGAATGGCCATTTATGAATGAATGACCATGGAGATGACAGTTCATATCCACAAATAAGCCTGGCATCAGTGCCCGGTGAAGATGAAGATCCTGAAGGTGCAGTACAAGAGCACTTGGGATATCATCTTGGCATTGGATGCCAGGTAGTATGCCCTCACCAAGAGGAGTATTCTCACTGGGGACAACTTGACTGAGCCCTGCATTACTACAGACTTCGGGATGGACCTAGTCTACTAGATGGCAACAATGACAGAACAGAAGGAGCCTCTAGTCCAAGCTGCATCCCATAAGTAGCCTTAGGAAAGCCATGAAGATCCAAAGGCATCTTTCCCTGTGTCCAGAACTACCAGCAGGAGATACATCAGCCATCAGGACAGGACAGCTCAGATGGTGCAAACAGTAGGAAGAACCAGCTAACCATCACTTGCTTCACTTGCTCTCCCTGTAGGAAGAGCCTGTCTCCAAGCATCAGTGGATGGGCCTTCCCAGTTGCAGCCAACTCATCTCTTGGATGATAAAAAAATTATATTCTTAAGGACATGGTTTAGAATTTTTCAGAAGAATCAGGGTTAGGACCCATTTATGGCCTCCAACTCTCTATCCCTTGCACTTACTCCACAAAATTAGGGCAAGTCTTATGGCAGTCCATGTGAGAGACACCTTGTCCAGGGGGATCCCATACCTCAAGGTCATAAAAGGCACCTTAAGTGTGGAGGGGTGAAAAGCAGACAAGTATTTCAGTCTGAGCCACAGGACAGATGCATTTAACATCCCTCCTGGAGCCTGAACAAAATGTGAAGAGTCCCCTAGGATAGTATGGAAAAATCTTGGGGAATATATAACTTATGATCAAGCTGAATACATTTAACACACATGCCTTAATTAGTGGTATTTCTTCAACTTTTAGGGTCAATGCCTATGCTTAGGGCTCCTCTTACTGCTATTTCTCAGTTCCCAAGGCCAAAATGAGAATGAGGATCAGCAAATAGCAAGACTGAGGCTGAGAAGGAAGAGCAAGGAGAAAGTGTTTGGCAGCCCTTGGTGTAATGTTGGAAAGGAGAGCAGTGGCTGGAGGGGGCTGGCCTGCCTGCATGGGGTGTTGCAAGAATCTCTGTGCTGACTTGGTTGGGAAGAAGATATCCTAAGCCAGGCATAGCGAAACTCTGAGACCACCAGGGAAGCTCTGGTGAGGTAGACTCATGGAGAACCTCTGTGGGAAGAGAGAAACACGGCAGTCTTTCAAAGCCATCTTCAACCAGTAGATCAGGAACATCCAAGTTGTGCTTTGTTTTGCCTCACCATGGCCAGGCCCAAGTGAGCCCTCCAAGGCCAGATTTTCATGTCCCAGAAAGCTGCTATGACCCTCCAGTCATTGGCCCTTCCATCTTATGCCCAAATGTTCATTTCGCAGCCTCAGTCCATTCTGTGAGGAGACCCCAATTTTTCCTTCCACAAGAACAGCCTCAACTTTGCCTGACTAGGTCTTTCAATCTATCCTTTCACGCCCCTACAGTGCCCTTCTCTGTTATAAGTTCCCATTACCATTTCTCCAGTATGGAAGGGAGATCTGGGGCACATTCATGCAAGAAGACTCAAGGATACAAGAGCAGGAAGAAGTCCCCCTGAGTTTTGCAGGATGTGGCTGGAACTCCTCCTAAGAAAGCAGCATGGTGTGGCGCACCAACCCCTTTGACCTCTCCGTACCACATAGTGCTATGCTGTCCTGTCATTCAACCAAAGAAAGCCTTTCCTGTCTACTGTGACACACTTGGCCTGGTCTTACAGGACACTGGCTTTTTAAAACTTTGAAACCTTGAAGACCAAAAAGCACTTCCAGGGAGCTTTCTGTCTGACAGCTGCAGCAAGGGGGAAGCTTGCTTTGATATGGGAGGCTGGTCAGTAACCTCCAATTGCTCAAGCTTGGGACCTGTATTGCTGCTTCTGTTGTCGCTTAAACGTTATTTTAAATAGTGGGTGAGCGAAATTCATGATACAAGCACAGACAGTCTGATCAGGGTATTGAACATATTGAATACATAAGCAAGCAACACCAATCTATTAAAAAGTAAATCACAATTATGATTTTGGTGCCAGAGCAGGTCCTTGAGAGTTGAGCAGACTCCAAGGATGCTCCGAGACTCACGTGTGCAGAGTTATCATCTTGGCAGCAAATCCAGCTGGTGTTTTGTCTTCATATTTTGTCTTTCCACATAAAGTGAAAACAGGGAGAAGTACTAAATGAGGCTGGAAACTAAAGAAGTGGAAAAGTACTGCAGGAGCACAAAGAGGAAATGGAGCTATAACAAGCTGCATGACTTCAGGGGCTTGGTATCAGGCTGTATTCTTTCAAGGGCTTCAGCAGGTCAGCAACTGAATGTAGGCTGGCTAAGAGGACTGGGCCAGCTGCAGGGGATAATTAGGTGGCAGCCAGGCAGCTAAAAAGGCTGTGAGGGAATAAAGCCCAAGTCAAATAGGGAACAACAGAACTGTGAGCTGTAAATAAGAGCAGAGTGTGAAGTAGGAGAGAGCTGGTGGGTCGGCTCCTGGAGGAGCCTAAGGGCCACACCAGGACTGCCTCTCTCCCAAAGGGCCGTGAGTGCAGCAAAGAGACTGTTAAGAGAGCCATTCCTGTGGTTGAAAAAACCAGAGATAAGGGAAAGAGTGGGGCAGGTGATGGTAGAACCACTCCTGAGATCTTTCTTTAGGTCTGGGAGAAGACCCCATGTAGTACAACTGTTTGGTGTACAGATTGGGTTATTTATGTTGACCTCTCCCAGGAGGGAGCTTGTTCCAAGGGAGTATGAACATAAACAGGCTGTTAGCCTGCAAAGGACATCAAACAAGTAAGTGTGAAGCTAGTTAACCCCAAACCCACTACAGGAACTATAATATATTATAGTTCCATGTTCTGTTTGTACTTCTGCAGTTCTTTCCCACTTCTGTTGTTTACAACCTCATTTAGTACATTTCCCTGTCTTAACTTTGTCACACTAATGCTCGCAACTCATGATTGGTCTACATGCAGATAGCTATAACCATCATATCTGCAGACATGGTGTTGTATTTTGCTGACACAGTGGTCAGTGTGACCCGAGTCATGGTTGTATGCATCATGTAGCTATCTAGCTATACAGTGGCAATTCTATTTAACCTGTTGGGCATCTAAATGGATTTAAGTGCCTACATGTTTAAGTGCTGCTCAGGTCCTGAAAATACATAATGAATCAATGATATTTTTGTAATGTTCCATCCTCTAACCCTTAAGACTGAGTCACAGAAAAATGAATGCAAAAGCTGTGCATGTCTTAACTGTCTTGCTATGGACTCAAGCATGACTCAAGCACTCTTTGATCACTAAAGATGAATATACCTCCTCTGCTTGTGCTTGTAGGGAGGCAGTTAGGCGGGCCAAAGCTACCATGGAGCTGAGGATGGCAACCCAAGTAAAGGACAACAAGAAATTGTTTTTTAGATATATTGGGAGTAAAAGGAAGGCCCAGGGAGGAATAGGACCGCTGCTAAATGGGCAGAAACAATTGGTGATGGACAGGGGGGACAAAGCTGAACTCCTCAACGAGTTCTTTGCCTCAGTGTTCCTAAGTGAGGGGCACGACAAGTCTCTCACTGGGGTTGTAGAGAGGCAGCAGCAAGGCACCAGACTTCCATACGTAGATCCTGAGGTGGTGCAGACTCACTTGGAAGAACTGGATGCCTTTAAGTCGGCAGGCCCGGATGGGCTCCATCCGAGGGTGCTGAAGGCACTGGCCGACATCATTGCAGAGCCACTGGTGGGAATATTCGAATGCTCGTGGCGCACGGGCCAAGTCCCGGAGGACTGGAAAAGGGCCAACGTGGTCCCCATTTTCAAAAAGGGGAGGAAGGAGGACCCGGGCAACTATAGGCCGGTCAGTCTCACCTCCATCCTTGGTAAAGTATTTGAAAAAATTATCAAGGCTCACATTTGTGAGAGCCCGGCAGGGCAAATTATGCTGAGGGGAAACCAGCATGGGTTTGTGGCGGGCGGATCGTGCCTGACCAACCTAGTCTCTTTCTATGACCAGGTTACGAAACGCCTGGACACAGGAGGAGGGGTGGATGTCGTATACTTAGACTTCAGGAAGGCCTTTGATACGGTATCCCACCCCATACTGGTGAACAAGTTAAGAGGCTGTGATGTGGATGACTGCACAGTCCGGTGGGTGGCGAATTGGCTAGAGGGTCGCACCCAAAGAGTCGTGGTAGATGGGTCGGTCTCGACCTGGAAGGGTGTGGGCAGTGGGGTCCCGCAGGGTTCGGTCCTTGGACCGATACTCTTTAATGTCTTCATCAGCGACTTGGACGTGGGAGTGAAATGTACTCTGTCCAAGTTTGCAGATGACACAAAGCTATGGGGAGAAGTGGACACGCCGGAGGGCAGGGAACAGCTGCAGGCAGACCTGGATAGGTTGGACAAGTGGGCAGAAAACAACAGGATGCAGTTCAACAAGGAGAAATGCAAAGTGCTGCACCTAGGGAGGAAAAATGTCCAGCACACCTACAGCCTAGGGAATGACCTGCTGGGTGGCACAGAGGTGGAAAGGGATGTTGGAGTCCTAGTGGACTCCAAGATGAACATGAGCCGGCAGTGTGACGAAGCCATCAGAAAAGCCAATGGCACTTTATTGTGCATCAGCAGATGCATGACGAATAGGTCCAGGGAGGTGATACTTCCCCTCTATAGGGCGTTGGTCAGACTGCAGTTGGAGTACTGCGTGCAATTCTGGGCGCCACACTTCAAGAAGGATGCGGATAACCTGGAGAGGGTACAGAGAAGGGCAACTCGTATGGTCAAGGGCCTGCAGACCAAGCCCTACGAGGAGAGACTAGAGAAACTGGACCTTTTCAGCCTCCGCAAGAGAAGGTTGAGAGGCGACCTTGTAGCTGCCTATAAGTTCATCACGGGGGCACAGAAGGGAATTGGTGAGGATTTATTCACCAAGGCGCCCCCGGGGGTTACAAGAAACAATGGCCACAAGCTAGTAGAGAGCAGATTTAGACTGGACATAAGGAAGAACTTCTTCACAGTTCGAGTGGCCAAGGTCTGGAACGGGCTCCCAAGGGAGGTGATGCTCTCCCCTACCCTGGGGGTCTTCAAGAGGAGGTTAGACGAGTATCTAGCTGGGGTCATCTAGACCCAGCACTCTTTCCTGCTTATGCAGGGGGTCGGACTTGATGATCTATTGAGGTCCCTTCCGACCCTAACATCTATGAATCTATGGTGGAATAGAATTGCACTTTAGCATCTTAAGACCTGATAAGTACAATTAAAATCTGGCCCCTGTTGTCCAGCTACTGTGTTTGTTCAGAGGTGCCACCATCTTTTCTGAACCAAGCATTTATGTCCCTGGACCCAGACTAATGTTTGGGATTCACAAACAAGGCTAAACAATGCCTACATCCTCATAGACTCCAGATCCAGAAAGTATGCTATGGTATGGAGCTCACCAACTGATGGCGTTAAATTCAGCACTCATGGCCACTCTCACTCAAGAACATGTCTTTTTAAACAATGGCAGATTGGAGCCCTCACCTAGGAAGCATGACACCTTGAAGCAGTTCCCTCCTTAACCTGAGGCAATCACTTACTTTTCAGGAGAGTATCTTAACTATCTGCACTAGCTGGCCCACCATGGAGAAAGGAATGGCCATGGAGCCAAAAAGACAGCAAGTAAGAGGGAATAGAGTTTAAGACATGCTTACCACCAAGTCTTCATAGCCTTGCCCTTAATTTGTCAGTGCATCTAAGATGAGAATTAAGCAGTGCTCTATAATAATATGATACACTACTATTGCTTTTCAGTAGGACTCAGGAGGTGGCACTCTTACACACAGTCTTTCAAGTCTTTCCTTCATAGCAGATAAGCAAATCTTCAATGCTGGGAAGAGAAGGCCTGTTTGGAACCTTGACTTTAATTCACCATGGTCTGTGATGTGAGTCAAGTGACTTATCACCATTATTTTTGGCTGTTTATCACTGGCTGTAGTAGTATCTTTGTTGCTATTCCTGTCACATGAGGATGAGCAGGAGATTAGAGGAGGAGGTGGTGTTGTAGCTTCTTCAGCAATGAAAGAGTTAAACAGAACCCCAGTGTTTTAGGTATTGGCTGTACCTAGGGTCTGGGTCCCCAGAGTAAGGGGCCAATTAGCTGTTGTAACACCAACCTGCATGCAGAGGGAAGGAATCAGCTCCCTTCAGTCTGTCCCTGTTGGGCTGGGACTGAACGTGCTCCCACCCACCCTTCTTTCTTTCTCACCCCCAACCTCCCAAAGCAATCCCTGCTTAGGCTAGGGAGGATCTGCCTACCCAGTCCAGGAAGCCCTGGTAAATACCCCTCCCCAGTTGTGCTCTCGTCCTAGATCTCTGTCGCTGAGTGTTGGATCTTGCCTCAGCACCACTTCCAGTATCCCCATCATCTAGCCCTGCTCCATGCAGTGTGGTTGAGACTCAAGAGCTCAGTGCAGCAGACCAGGTAAGGACTGCCTATTCTTTGCTTATAGTGTCTCTTCTGCTCTTTGACTCTCATCACTAGGACCTGAAACAAGCCCAGAAAGGAGGGAAAGGACAGATTCACCAGGGGCTTTTGCTGGGATAGCCAATGCTTCCACCCAGTCCCTGAGCAAAGGAATACTCCCCAGGCCAGATTTTGCTCCTGTGTTCTCTGGGATTAGAGAAGGATTATTTCCATAACTTCCCTAGTGCTGCACTTCCCAGTATGAAAGCAGGGAGGCTTCTGGCTGGGGATTGGCCAGGGTGTGGAAGACCCCCAGTTCAATTCCCTGCTCTTCCACAGACTGCTCTCCCCCGCCTTGTGACCTTACGTTTCTGTGCCTTAGTGCCAGTCTATGCAGTGGGGCTCCTAGCTCTGCCTGCCTCCCAAGGATGCTGCAAGGAGAGATACGTTAATGACAGTAACGAGCCCAAGAAGTGGGATGATGGGGTCAGTCAGTGCCCAGATAACAGAATCTACCCCCTTCACCCACCATCCTCTTCACATCTGTCTCAGCAGTTCCCTTGGCAAAACTCAAAGAGAGAAGGCATTAAGGCGTTGAGTCTTCTTCAAAAGCATTCAGTGACAGGCATTGTGAGGGGTAGCTAGATATCAATCAAAGACAGACAAATAGATAACTTGGAGTTTACATCGGGTGGAGCTTTCTGCCACAGCCACAGGGTTGAGCACACTTTATGTCCATCATTCACTGGTTCTCCGAGGCGGCTGCTGTCATCTGGTTGGAAGCCACAGTAACCAGAATAATAAAAGCTTACTGTTCTTTAAGCCCAGACAAGTAATATTTCATAGAATCATAGAAATGGGGTCGGAAGGGACCTTGTAGATTTTCAGGTCCAACCCCCTGCCTGGGCAGGAAGAAAACTGGGCTCAAATGACCCCAGCCAGGTAGGCATCAAGCGGCTTCTTAAAGACCCCCAGGGTAGGAGCCAGCACCACTTCCCTTGGAAGTTAGTTCCAGATCCTAGCCGCCCTTACTGTGAAGCAGTTCTTGCAGATGTCTAATCTAAACCTACTCTCCAACAACTTGTGGCCGTTATTCCTTGTTATCCTGCGGGGCACTGGGGGAAACAAGGTCTCCCCCAAACCCTTCTGGTCCCCCCTGGTGAGTTTTTAGATGGTTACCAGGTTCCCCCTCAGCCTTCTCTTGTGACGGCTGAACAGGTTCAGGTCCCGTAGCCTCTCATTGTAGGGTCTGCCCTGCTGTCCCCAGATCATGTGCGTGGCCCTCCTCTGGACCCTCTCAATGTTGTCCACATCCCTCTTGAAGTGGGGTGCCCAGAACTGGACACAGTACTCCAGCTGCGGCCTGATCAGTGTTGCGTAGAGGGGGAGGATCACCTCCTTGTCCCTACTTGAGATGCACCTGTGAATACACAATAAGGTCCAGTTAGCCCTGCCGACCGTGACCTCGCATTGTCGGCCCATGTTCATCTTGGAGTCAATAATGACTCCAAGATCCCTTTCTGCCTCCCTGCTCTCAAGAGGGGAGTTACCCATCTTATAAGTGTGCTGCTGGTTACTACTGCCCAAGTGCAGCACCCTGCACTTGTCCGTATTGAAACGCATCCTGTTTTTGTTAGCCCACCCCTGCAACCTATCCAGGTCTTTCTGCAGTCTCTCCTTCCCTACTAACGTGCCCACCTCTCCCCATATTTTGGTATCACCAGCAAATTTGAACAGTTTGCTTTTCACCCCGTCGTCCAAATCGCTGATAAAGAAATTGAACAGTGCGGGCCCAAGGACTGAGCCCTGGGGGACTCCGCTGCACACTTACCCCCAGGTCAAATATGACCTGTCCACCACCACCCTCTGAGTACGACCCTTCAGCCAATTAGCAATCCATCTGACCGTGCAGGCATCGATGCCACAGTTGCCTAGTTTTTTAATGAGGATGGGGTGGGAGACAGTGTCAAAGGCCTTGCTGAAGTCCAGAAAGACTACATCCACGGCGACACCTGCATCCAATGCTTTTGTGACCTGATCGTAAAAGGCAATCAGGTTGGTCTGACATGACCTGCCCCTAATGAAACCGTACTGGTTGCCCTTGAGCATCATCCCCGATGCCGGCCCATCACAGATGTGCTCCTTGATGATCTTCTCAGAGTTTCCCCAGGATTGAGGTAAGACTGACGGGCCTATAGTTGCCCGGGTCCTCCCTCCTCCCTTTTTTAAAGATGGGGACCACATTGGCTATCTTCCAATCATCTGGCACCTGGCCCGTGCACCATGAGCGCTCATAAAGCCATGCCAAGGGCCCAGCAATAACCCCTGCTAGCTCCCTCAACACCCTGGGGTGGAGAGCATCTGGACCTGCTGATTTGAACACGTCCAGCCCCTCCAGAAGCACTCTAACCCAGTCCTCCTCAACCTTAGGTCTGGAGGCATTTGATTCGATCCAGGGAGGGTTGTTTCCATTCTGATAATTCACTAATTAGAACCGGGTTTAAATTTTGGTGGAATCTAATTTGCTTCTAAATGCCTTCGAGTCCTGTTTCCCTGAACACAATAAAGTCCAACAGCAGGTATTTTCCTTCCTGAGAAACCCTCTATCTGCCTCTCCAGTGAGCCCAGTGCCCAGAAAATTCTGTCTGCTTCCTCTTTGGTACATGCTCACTGTGGCAGGCCAGTAGGGGGTGCTCCTGTGTTGAGCCACCTACCTCACTGTGCCTGACCACCTTCCAGGCTCCGAGTGCCTCTCTGTGGGCACCTCACATCTGGCCGACCCCCTTCCTGGAGCATACCCACTAGCCTGGGGATAGAGCTGCCACTACCCAGGGATGAGCTTGATTCTGGCTCTGTGCCCCCTGGGAAACACAGGTCTAGTAGCCCTCGTGGGTACTTGACTCACTTCAAGAACTTGGGGTGCTTCCCTCAGTTGGAAGCACAAGTAATGGTATCCCTTAGTCAGCCAAACCAAGGGGACCCCAAGGCATAATTGAGACCCACTCCCAATAAGTCTCCCATGCTAGGTACAAAGGAGAACTTTATTGGTTACAGGGAATAGGGTTGGAATAGGGTACAAAGTTGAGTAGTATCAGAGAAATCCCATAGAGAAAACAGGGTGGCTGGGGTAGCCTTTGATCATGCATCTGAGTTACTGCAAGCTAGATATCTAGTTAGATCTCAGGTAGCTTACTCACAAGCATCATCCAGAGGCAGGTGGAGATTCCCTATGGAGGAAGGCAGTTCCTTGATCATGAGTTTTGAGAGAGAGAGAGAGAGCAAGTTTCAGATGGTCCATCTCCCCTCTCTCTGAGTTTTCCTCATGGCTGCTGCCCCTTCCTCCTGGGCAGCCCTTAACTTATATAGCCCTTATGACCTCATTTACCTGGTCCAATGGAGCCCAGCACCTGTTGGCTGTCAACCAACCAATTTGAAATGCATCACTAGTTGCTGGTCAGACTGGCAGTCTCTAGCCCACCAGGGAGCCCAAGCTCCTCACCTAGGTATGTGATGCCAGTCACGTAGGCAGAGGGAGCAGGTTCTCCCCTCCCTCAGGAACGTGTTCAGCTCAGGTTACCTAAAGAGATAGGTTAAGGTGTGTATCCTCTGCTGGGCCCATCCTAACCAAATTGTCACAAAGCAGAGTTTTGGGGGATAAACAGAGGTGGCCTTCTCCCACACTCACATCATCTTCTTCTGTTTCCAAGACCCACCATTATCCTAGCTCCCATGTTTGCAACAGAGGAACCTCTCAGCCAACATGGCTTCATTATGACTTACTAATTGCTTGGGTGGTTCTTCTGTTGTTTGTAGCCTTCTCTGTTATATAGAGGAGCATAACAATAAAATCACAGATGGGTGGAAGGTACTTCAGGAGGTCAGTTGTCCAATCACCAGCTCAAGATTTGGACAGGAATGATTCTGTCATAGACAAGTGTTCATGTAACCTGTTCTTAAACTTCCAAAGAAGAAGATTCCACAGTCTCTCTTGGCAATTTTGTACAGAGCTGAACCACTCTCACATGTGAGAAAGTTCTTTCTAATATTCAAACTAAACATCTCCTGCTTCAGTTTAAGACCATTATTCCTTGTCCTCTGGGGCCACAGAAAACAGTAGCTGATGGTTCTCTTTTGCAGTACCACAGTCTAGTCAGTCATTCCTCAGTTTATATTTGTGTCTGCAACTGTTCTTGTCTTAAGTGCAGGACTCTGCACTTGTCCTTATTGAATCCCACTGAATTAATTGTGAACCCTTTTTCCAGTTTATCAAGATCATTCTGAATTCTAATTCTACTTTCCAGGGTGTCTTCAACTCTACCTTACTTTGTGTCATTTACAAACTTGATAACTGTGCACTTAAATTGCATCCTCCAAGTCATTAATAAAGATATTAATACCAGATCCAGGACAGACCCCTGGGAAATCCAAGTCTATATTATCTCATTGTAAGACTTGAGAAGAATGAGGTGTGCTTTGACTGTAGTGATTGCCTGGGCTGGTTTAAGGAATTAAAGGTCCTTTGTGGGTAAAAAATACTGTCTAGTGATAGGCGCTCTCTGTTCCTCATTCTGCTTATCATGGAACCTTCTACTCTTTGTTAAGCAGTCCCTTATTTGAGATGACAAGCCTGCATGCATACTATTAACTTCAACTCCCATTGGTTCCAGCTGATATGCTGATTTAGACCAAGTGAAGATGTGACCCAGTATAGAGAATAGGTGTGTGTAGGTGGACTATTTCCTCACTGAATGGAATTTTACGGACACAGGAGTCATAGTACTAAATCAAATGATTAATCTGACAAGTCCAATGTCCTGTCACATGCTATTTTGTGTCAGTGGCCAAAGCCTGATTTTCCAAAAGAAAATGAAAATGACCCTTTAAGGCACTTCATTACAATTAATGTTGGATGTTGCAAATGTATTCCTATCTCTTGTAGACAATTGTCCTACAGCCCAAAGCATGTGATTTATCCTCCTCTGAACTTCCATAACCAGAAACGCCAGAGTAATTAACTTATTCAAAGGGAGCTATTTATTTGACTCAGTGATCTGACAGGCTGTATATCTTAACTCCTGCTACACTGGACCATGTGTCCAGTAGCCCAGTGTGCCACCCCTCTCTACATAAAATCAGTCCTATGGGCCACACACAATGCTAGCCTACTCATGACTCTTATAAGGGCAAACCATTAGATGTGCTAAATCAGTGGTTCTCCATTTTTTCTATAATGGAAACCCCTTTTCCATACCAGGGCCTGCCTCCCATCTGTCAGAGTTGAAGAACTAGGGGGCCTAGGGTATCAGTCTTCATACCTCCCCATGCTCCTAGGGCAGTCATCCACAGTTGCCACTCCCAAACCAGACCCTGGTCCTATGAATCAAGTGTGCCTATCCAACTGGCATGCCAGTTTGGCATCTGTGAAACTTTCTGTTGAGAGATTTGCTCCAGCCACAATGTATACAGTGATCAAACACATTTCTGAAACCAAAGTACAGTTTATTTTAGGAATAAGAGCAGGGCACTTAGAGGAATTAATTCCTTTAAAGGAAGAGCCCACTCTATCCATCTCCCAACCATTTACTGTACCCCCACTTTAAGTATGCCTGACTTCTTCAGACACTGCAGTGCATTGCTTATTTGGCTTAATATGATTCCCTTTTGCTTCGGTTCATTGGATTTCATAGATAACAAGTCTTTTTTTGTCCTAGAATTGTACCTCAAGTCGTAAGTAATTTTGAGTTATTTTAAGCTTTTCTTCTTCCTTTCTGATTGTTTTTCCATATGGCCCCCTATTAAAATAAATCATCGGATTCTCCCAATAGAAAGTTGAAGAACCAAGTTGATGTAAAACATTAAAAAAGTATTACAAAAAAAAATCCAGTTCTTTGATACCACCTAGTAAATTGGGAAAGGAAGGGGGAAGGTTAATATGAAGGATTAGTTGGAAATTCCTTGGAATGTCAATTCTCCCAAACTGAAAACTTCCATAGGAATGGGGCTGTTTCAATGAATTTCTTAATGCTCAATCTTTTTCTTTCAATAATTTTTAAATTTTTAAAGTCACATTTTTGCAATAATTGAAGAAAAAATTGTGATTGCCCAGTTCAGAATGTTTTTGTTTAGAATGTAATAATTAGAGTAAACCAATAAAAACAGGCATTATGAAGAGGAATATTATAAAAATATTGAAACTAATTTTTCTTTCTTTGCTTGACTAACCAAAGATATTTTTGGTTGGCAAAAAATTGTGAGTTCATTTTATAATTATGATTTAGAATGAGAAAAATGTACAAAATACCAGTACTATTTTCCCTCCCACCCCTCAGAATGGAAAAAACTTGCCCAATTCTGATTATAACCCTTGAGGATGTATAATAATGAATAATGTAGATAGAAGTGATGTTTAAGAAGTGTCCAAGTATAATGGGCTTGGACACATGTCAGAAGGGGCTATGCATAAAAAACACCTAAGTGCCAGAGTGGCCAGGATCAGGTAGCAGGACCCAGTGGCTGGGCCATTTTTCAGACTGTTAACCTGTTCTCCCTCCCTCCTTCCCCTGTGGAGGAAATAGTGAGAACTGAGCACTGTGGGATTCTGGAGGACTTACAGGTTCCCCAGCCCCATGTATATGTAACAAGAAATACTTCAAAATAGTACTTCATTTCAAGGGACATTATTTTAGAGCACTTCGGCACTCATGGAACATTTCAAAAGCTTGAAGCATTTGAAACATTTCAAAGACATTTGAAGTGTTTCAATTCTTGCTTTCTTCCAGACCCTGAAAATGTTTTAAATCGGTGGTTCTCAATCAGGGTGATGCAGCATCTCGAGGTGCGGTAAGAATCTGCCAGTGGTGCTTTGCTGCCATGGTCACCACTGCCATGGGCTGAAATTTCCCGACACACCTCTAGTTTAAGAAGCAGCTTCAGCAAAAGACATGGCATGCATTATGCAAGCAGGTGCACCCTTCCTACTGTAGCTCTTCCTAGTTTGGATCTGACATGCCCTTGAAAATGGAGGTACATGGGGCAGTTCTATCTGATGAAGCAACATTTATCTCCAGGATGCTGCTGACAGCAGGCACATTGGACCTGAACCAGGAAGAGCTGCAGCAGAAGCAGTGCATCTGCCCACATAATGTAATGCAGACAGGGGCAGCTTTCTCATGTAGCCACTTCTCATTTCAGCTCCACCGTGCCTCATCAAACGAGAGGCACACGGGGCAGACAGAACTGTTCTGCTCTTGCCAAAGCTGCTTCCTGACCTGGCTCTGTAGGAGGCACATGGTGCAGTAGGGTGAATATAATGTCTAATCAGTTACCAACATATTAATTAATAAAAATTACAATATTTATTTTATGATACTCAGTATATATATTTTTTTTGTTTTGTTTTTTTAATGGGATGCTGATAAATTTTGAAAAGTTTTGGAGGGGTGCCTTGAGCCTAAAAAAGTTTAGAACCACAGTTTTAGATTCTCCTGGTTGTGAACACAAGATCTCCCATCTCTAGCTTTTCTGTTTTATACATGTGCCTGAATGCTCCTAGCCAACTCTGCCATGCCACACAGCAGCTAGTGGCCAATGAAGCTGCATAGAGAATAAAAGGCTAATCATACTTTGAACCCCAAATCAGTGCTTCTTCAGACACAAGACGTGCTGGAAATGTACCCTTGCTGTGCATAATCTAGGCTCAAGGCTCAACTGGCATGTTTTTGATCTGAGCCAGCTCCTGACATGTCTGTCCTGACTTCTTACAACCCCAGGCAATCCACAGGAGTCTCTGACTCTCCTTTGCCATCACCCTTCCCTTCTAGAAATGAGGGTGCTGTTGGGAGCGATGGCCTGGTGGAACCACACAGTGATAACGGAGCTCATGTTCTTGGCCTTCCCCAGCCGCCCAGAGCTGCAGGCCTTGTTTTTCCTGGGCATCACCATCATCTATGCAGCCATAGTGACGGGGAACCTGCTCATCCTGGCAGCCATCCAGGGAGACTCCCGCCTGCACACCCCCATGTACTTTTTCCTGGGAGCCCTCTCTGTTGTTGAGCTCAGCTACACAGCAGCTGTTGTCCCACAAATGTTGGCAAGCTCCCTGCAGACCAGGAAGACCATTAGCTTTGGGGCATGTGGGGCACAGATGTTCTTCTTCATTGGTCTGGGAGGTGCTGACTGCTTCCTGCTGGCTGTCATGGCCTATGACCGTTATGTGGCCATCCGGCACCCATTGCACTACACCCTCATCATGACTTGGCAGCTCTCCCTGTGCCTGGTGGTGGCCTCGCTGCTGGTCGGTTTCCTCCTTGCCCTGGATCTAGTGGTGCTGATCTTCAGCTTGCCCTTCTGTGGGGCCCATGGCATTCAGCACTTCTTCTGTGATGTGCCACCCCTGCTATGGCTCGTCTGTGCCAAGACTGAGACCCATGAAATAGCTGTCTTCCTGGCTGGAACAGCAGCCATCTTGGTGCCCTTCGTGTTGATCTGTGCTTCCTACATTTTCATCGCAGGTGCAGTGCTGCAGATTCGCTCAACCCGGGGCCGGCGCCGGGCCTTTTCCACCTGTTCCTCCCACTTGGTGGTGGTGGTGCTTCAGTATGGCTGCTGTGGCTTTGTGTACCTGCGCCCCAGCTCCAGCTTCTCTCCAGAGCAAGATCAACTGCTATCGCTAGTGTACACCCTGGGCACACCCATTCTAAACCCCATCATCTATACCCTGAGGAATGGAGAGGTGAAGGGAGCCCTGAGAAAAGCCCTCTGGAAGCCTGTGTCCTTAGGGGTGTCTGAATCCCACTGATCGGTGGCGGAGTCTACCAGCCATCACCTTGCCCAGTGAATCCACCTTATTCTTCTCATGGCACAAGTCACTTCAGTCATAAGGGATGAAAGGCCCATTCAGTCCCAGGCCTCTCAGACATGATTGCATGTAAGGAAAGCTCAAAAGTGGGAGCTACAGAAATCCAGGTTTACATTCTCATGTACGTTCTGTACCAAGGATCTGTAGTCTTCAGAAGACCAGCAATGTTCTGACAACTTTCTCTGATACTCCATACAGGAATTTATTGCATTAGAGGGGACAATGAATAATAAAACCAGTCCTGTGCTTCCATGTCATTCAGTCTTATATTCAGTGACGTTTACTTTGTACTGTTTTAACATTTTAATTCTTATTGTGTTTCCAAATTTTGTACTGAAAATGCTTCCAAAGTAGAGCTGTGAGAATAAGAGATTTTGGGAGGTTACTGGTAGTTGTGAAATGTTGGGAGGTTACTGGTAGTAGTTACTGGTAGTTGTGAACCTTCTTCTCCAGCAGAATAAGGTTAGGTTTTCTGAACATTTTTTTTAAAAGTTCACTTCGTATCTGAAATGATGACTTTTTAAAATTTTTTTTAGGAATTCATCCAGTTCATGTGTGAAAAAATTCCTTTTAGGTCAAATGAAACATTTTTTTTTTCAACATGAAACAAAATATTTCATCTTGAGTTTTAACCCTTTTGTCCATTTTGTATTTTAAAATAAAACTGAAGGAGAATTGTAGAATGAAAAGTCATTTTGAATATATGGAAATGAAACACATTAACTTTCCTATAATTTGTTTTCAGGTTTTGCTGTTGTTTTGGAACAAGCCATTTGCTTAAGCCAAAATAAATGTGCACTTTTACCTAAGGTTACCATAAATCCAGGTTTTCCTAGACATGGTCTTCTTTTGGGTCCTTCAGTTTCCATTCAGGTGGTTTTTTGAAATATGAACAAATGTCCAGGTGTTTGGTCTGCCAGTCCCTTTGAAACATTGATGCTGGTAGAACTACATTTCCTGGCTTGCCCTAGTGGTGTGCATGTTTACCAGGCATCTGGGTTTTCCGTTTGCTGTGGGAAAAATGTGGATTTTCTTCTCTAAAGGAGGAAACTGTGGGCTTCCCCTTGCAGGCTGGCAGTCTTCCACCCTCATCTAGTTCCTATCCGCCCAACTTGCCAGCCTGTCTAGGTCCACCTATATCTGTAGCCTATCTTCAAGCGTGATCATGCTTCCCCATAACTTGGTGTTATCCATGAAGTTGGCCAATGAACTCTTCACCCTGACATCCAAATCATTGATGAAGATGTTAAAAAGCATTGGACCAAGCACTGACCCCTGAGAGCCAACACTGGCCATTTCTTGCCAAGATGACCCAGATCCATTCATTAGGACTCTCTGGGTCCTACCCTGCAGCTAGTTTCCTACCCACCTGACTGCCGAGCAGTTAAGCCCACAGCCCTCCAATTTTCTCATGAGAACATTGTGGGATACCAGATCAAAAACTTTTTGGAAGTCAAACAAGGTTCCTTGGGTAAATCTGATATCTTTTATTAGACCAACCCAAATAGTTGGAAAATAATTATTAAGCAAGTTTTCGGGTTCAAAAACCCTTCGTCAGGCTAAGGAAGTTTCAGCAGTTGGTGTGTGCTCTTCCTGGATGGAATGAAAAGTAAAGAAGCCAGGGGCTGGGCTGGTCTGCATACAAGACAGGTAGTCAGTGAAAATGTAGATTGAGGAGTCAATGGGTGAGAGACAGGCTGGGGGGGGGGAGAGATACCTGGAGAGAAGGGGGATGAAAGTGGAGAGATACCTGGGGAGTCAGATGCCAGGCAGATTATAATGTGTCATAAATCCAATGTCTATATTTAGTCCATGATTTTTAGTATCCAGGAGGTTGATGAAGTGGAGTTCATAGGCTCGTCTCTGGGAAGTGTTTTGTAGGTTTCCTTTGAGGATCAGGACTGAGAGATTGGAGAGAGAGTGGTTTTCTTGTGAGAAATGTGCCCCCACCGGTAATTGGGTATTTCTGTCTTTGATAGATTTCCGGTGTGCATTCATTCTGGTGCACAGTTGTTGTTTGGTCTCTCCTACATATTTTCCATCAGGGCATTTGGTGCATTGGATGAGGTATATTACATTTCTGGAGGTGCAGCTGTAAGATCCTGGGATGCTGATGGCTCTGTTGTGGGGTGTAGTAATAGTGGGGGTGGTGGAGATATGTTGGCAGGTTTTGCATTTCTTGTCTTGGTATGGTCTGGATCCTTTTGGTGTGTTCTGGGCTTGAGGAAGTTTGCTTCTGGTGATGAGGTTGGTGAGGTTCGGTGCTTGTTTGAAGGCTAGGAGGGGTGGCTCTGGGCAGATCTTTTTAAGAATAGGGTCTCTTTCTAGTATGGGTTGCAAATGTTTGAGGATTTTCTGTACCGGTTCAAGGGAGGGGTGATAGGTCATAACCAGCGGTGTGCGATTTGTGGGGGGTTTTCTTCTGTACTGCAGCAGTTCTTCACATGGTATCCGGGTGGCTCTTTCAAATGTGCGATTTATCTCTCTGAAGGAGTGTCCTTGCTGGGTGAAAGCCTTTTTAAGATTGGTGAGGTGGCAATCCTGGGTATTCTCTTCAGTACAAATGTGGTGGTATCTGAGGGCTTGGCTGTATATCACAGCTTTTTTGGTGTGTTTAGGGTGATTGCTGGTTCTGTGCAGATATGTATGTTGGTCTGTGGGTTTCTTGTATAACGAAGTCTGTATTTTATCATTCTGGATACTGATCATTGTGTCTAAAAAGGAGATGCTGGTGCTGGAGTATTCTAGAGAAAGTTGGATGGAGGGATGGTGATTGTTGAATTTCTGATGGAACTCGATCAGAGATTGCAGGTTCTCAGTCCAATAATGAAGATGTCATCGATGTATCTTAAATATAGCAAGGGTTTGATGGTGCAGTTCTTGAGGAAGTCTTCTTCTAGGTGGCTTATAAAAAGGTTGGCATACCGTGGGGCCATTTTAGTGCCCATAGCTGTTCCCATCATCTGGAGGAAGTGTTGATTATTAAAAGTGAAATTGTTGTGTGTGAGGGTGAAGTGTATAAGGTCAGTAATATCTTTGGGTCTGTATTCTGAAGTTTTGGAAGTTTAGGTATACAATGTCAACCCCCTCTCTCGGAGGGTGATTGGAAGCCGAGAACACCAAGTACAGCCCCAGCAGCTGGGTGCAGGTATGTCTGTGGGGAGCGAGGGTTGGAGAGCCAGGGCTTGGGGACTGTCTGGGGGGGTGTGTGTGTGTGTGTGTGTGTGGCGGGGGGGGGTGTTTGGCAGGGGTGTGTGGTGTGGAGGATGTACCCGACGGGGCTCAGCTGTCCCCAGATCCCTGGGGAATCCCTACTCTCCCCACCCTCCAACCCATTCTCTCTCTGTCTCTGTCTCTGTCTCATGCTTCCCCCATCACACCATCTCATTCAAGGAAATCATGTACTCAGGGTGGCCCTATTTCCCTGAAGCTGCCTGTGATCTGAATGGTAACTGCTCCATAAGGAAAAGCTTTTCTCCTTCCTCTATCACTGCTTTCATGTTCTCTCTCAAATTAAATCTTCTTCCCCATCTCTAACACTAGCCACTGCCTGTCACCTTCACCCCAAAGTGAAATTGCTTCCCAGCCATGGCCCCATGAACGTTGCGTGCCCCTGGCGGTTGGGGGGGCACAGCTGCGCTGGTGACAGCAGGAGCATAGTGGCAGTGGCAGGAGCATGGCGGCGGTGAGTGGAAAGCTCCTGCAGACACTGCTGGCACTGTTGGCAGTAGCAGAGGGGGCGGGGTGGCGAGCGCCAACCAGGGGTTGGCAACCATATACAGGCACTGCCAGCAGCAGTGGTGCACATGTACGCGTCACCCCTGCATGGCCCTCATTTTCTTTTATGTATCTGTCTCTGTCACTGCTCTCACAGAGTAAAGAGCTGTCTGCTTTTGTTTCCCAGACCCTTTCTCTAACATCCAAGCAGCCTCTTGATTTGCCTCGATTTGGTTGGCTACAGTAGGAGAGGCCTGAACCAGAATTACAATTAGATTTAGTTACAGGATGGAAAAGCAAGCATCCTGCAGAGGTACATGCCAGGACAAAGCTCACACTGGCATTGTGGACAAGGTGCAAAAAGGCATGTAGACAGTCTTCTAAATTGAAGAAGATATGAAAGGCTTGCAAGCAGTGCCTTCACTCCTGAGGGAGGTCTCTGCATCTTTGTCCATCAGATCCTATTTGATGAAAGGGCTGACCAAATAACTTGCAGCTGAATCCTCTAAGGATGTGACCAAGCTGGGAAATCTCCCCAGCCAGGGCTGCACACATGCACCCAGCACCTGTAGCATAAACGAGGACTCTTCTGGGTACTTGCGTGTGTTGCTCAGCTGGATCCCTCTGTGATCCGTCTAAGCCCCGAAACCTCATACAAAACTGACTTATTCTGCACAGCTTTCTAGTCTCACTTTCACTCGCTGGAAAGTGAACGCAGTAGACATCAGCACACTGGCCCTTATACTGCTGCTCCTGGAAGCTGCAATAGCAGAGTTGCTTTAATCTCCACTGGGGTGAGTCTGTTTCCAGAGCATGATTCCAAGTGAAAACAGGGCTGTGCATACATTAGTAGAAGGGATTGCAGGGTGGAGGCAGTTGAAAAGGAAGGAGATAGCTTGGAGGCATAAACATGGGGAAAATGGCCGTGTGTTTCTCTTCACACCTAGAGACACCTTGTCCATGAGGAGTTTGTCCTTCTCTGGTCACCATCTTGAATGACTCTATTAGTCCTGAAAGAGTCCATCATTGGAGGTGGAAGAGGTTGGACAGGCAATGGTCAGGTGTGATCTAGAAATAGCTGTGCCTATGTTCTACTATGGATATTTCCCTTGCTTCAGGCTGTGGGCAGCAGCTAGGGCTTGGATGCTGGTGGTGGTGCAGGGGACTGTGGCCCTGAGTCCCTGGCCATGTAGCCTTTGCAGCTGGGGCCCCCTCCAGCAGGGCTGGGGAGACATGGGGCTGTGGGTGGGGGGTGAGGGGCACCAACAGGCCCAGAGGGTTGCGAGTGAAAAATGAGGGGCACCAGCAGGGGTGGGGGCTGTGGGTGGTAAGTGAGAGGCTGTGATGGGCAGCAGCCGGGGCAGGGGGGAGGGCTGTCAGTGGGGAGTGAGGGGTGTGGGAGGCCAGCAGGAGGTGCTCCTGTGCTAAGCCACCCACCTCAATGCACCCGGCCAAAAACCAAGCTTTGAGTGTCTCCCCTGGGGCACTACATCTGGCCAACCCCCTTCCTGGAACACACCTGCAAGCCTGGGGTACCGCTACCACCACCCAGACTCAGGTCTTTGTCTGGGCCCTGTGCCACCCGAGATACACAGGTCCTGTAGACCTTGGAATTTTGGGGTGCCTCTATTAGCCTGAAGCATTCACCAGCAGCCTCCCTTGTAGGAGGAAAGTGAAATAGCTGAGCGTGCTAAAATAGATAGATTTATTGATCAAAGAGGGCTGGGGGGGAAGGAATACCAATAGCAAAATACAGAAAGAAAACCAACCTATGTCATGAGGTTAGAACTCAGAACAATGGGGAGGTCAGACCCACTCTTTCATGACCACAGCCCGCTCTTTGGCGAGAGAGGCAGCGAGCTGCTGGGAAGAGATGGTCTCCACCTCTCTCCCCTAGGGAGGAGGCTCTTCTCAGCCAGACTGGCTGACCTGCTCCACCGGGCTTTAAACTAAGCCCGCTGGGGGACGGGGGGACGACCGCCACTGCCGGCCCGCTGAGCAATCCTTGCAAAGCCAGCGGATCATGGCACTCAAGGGAGCCCGCCCCAGCCCCAGCCCTGGTAAAATCTGTGGGCAAGGAAGGAGCCCCCCAGAGGATGCTTGCCTGCCTGTACACAAATGCCAGGAGCTTGGGGAATAAGCAGGAGGAGCTCATCCTCCTGCTCAGTGCAAACAATTACGATGTCATAGGGATCATGGAGACCTGGTGGGACTCCACCCATGACTGGACCACGGGTATAGATGGCTATGCCCTGTACAGGAGGGATTGTGTAGAGAAAAGGGGCGGGGGTGTAGCTCTCTATGTCAAGGAAAGCTACGCGTCCCTGCAAGCCGATATTGGCGACCAGGGTGGACGGCTGGAGACCCTCTGGGTTAAAATCCGTGGGGAACACGGCACAGGGGACACAATGGTGGGAGTCTGTTACAGACCTCCCACCCAAAGTCCTGAGCTTGACCAGGGGTTTGCCCAGGAACTGGCTGAGGCAGCTTGCTCCAGGACCATGGTTGTCATGGGTGACTTCAATTACCCAGACATCTCGTGGGAGGATCGCTCAGCAAAATCTGAGCGGTCGCAGAGCTTCCTCTCGTGCGTGGATGACCTCTACCTGACTCAAGAAGTCTATGGGCCAACGAGAGGCAAAGTGCTGCTCGACCTGGTGCTGGCTACTGGGGAGGACCTAGTCGGCGACCTAGTGATCGATGGGAAGCTGGGTGACAGCGACCACGAGCTGATCACCTTCACCATCCGCCGAAAAGCTGGCAAGCAACACGCAAGTCCTTGACTTCAGGAAAGCCGACTTTGACAAGCTCAGGAGGCTTGTCAGTGAGGCCCTAAGGGACTGTGACCGCAGGGAGAGGGGAGTTCAAGAAGAGTGGTTGCTCCTCAAGGGAGCGATCCTCAATGCACAAACTAAGTCTATTCCATCTCGGAGGAAAGGCAGCAAGAGGGCACAGCAGCCCCCCTGGCTCTCCAGGGACCTAGCAGACCTCCTGAGGCTAAAAAGAAAGGCCTACAAAGGATGGAGGATGGCAGTCACCTCCAAGGAGGATTATTCTGCACTGGTCCTGTCCTGTAGGGAGCAGACCAGGAAAGCCAAGGCTGCAACTGAACTCCAGCTAGCTTTGAGCATCAAGGACAATAAAAAGTCCTTTTTCAGATATGTGGGGAGCCGGAGGAAAAGCAGGGGCAACATTGGACCCCTGCTGAACCAGATGGGGCAACTGACAACTGATGCCCAGGAAAAAGCCAACCTATTAAATAGGTACTTTGCGTCGGTCTTTCATCAGCCCCATGGGACGCCTGTGCCTGCTACAGGGCTGGGAAGTCCGGGTGAGGGTGATCCCCTGCCCTCAATTAATCCATTAATGATCCATTAATGCTGACTTTGTGAAGGAACATCTTGAGAAGCTGGATACCTTCAAGTCAGCCGGCCCTGCCAATCTTCACCCCAGGGTACTCAAGGAGCTGGCGAGCATCATAGCCCAGCCTCTAGCGTGGATCTTTGAAAACTCTTGGCGCTCTGGTGTAGTGCCCGAAGACTGGAAGAAGGCCAACGTGGTGCCTATCTTCAAGAAAGGGAGGAAAGTGGATCCAGCTAACTATAGGCCCATCAGCCTGACTTCTATCCCGGGGAAGATCTTAGAAAAGTTTATTAAGGAGGCCATCCTTAATGGACTGGCCGACGCCAACATCTTAAGGGATAGCCAGCACGGGATTGTTGCGGGTAGGTCTTGCTTGACCAATCTCATTTCCTTCTACGACCAGGTGACCTATCACCTGGACAAGGGAGATGAGATTGATGTCATATATCTTGACTTCAAAAAAGCCTTCGATCTGGTGTCCCATGATCGTCTCTTGGAGAAACTGGCCAATTGTCGCCTTGGGTCCCCCACGATCCACTGGCTGGAAAATTGGCTCCGGGGTCGGACCCAGAGGGTAGTAATTGATGGAAGTCACTCATCGTGGTGTCCTGTGACCAGTGGGGTCCCCCAGGGCTCTGTCCTTGGACCCATACTGTTCAACATCTTCATTAACGATGTGGACACTGGAGTCAGAAGCGGACTGGCCAAGTTCGCCGATGACACCAAACTTTGGGGCAAAGCATCCACGCCAGAAGACAGGCGGGTGATCCAGGCTGACCTGGACAGGCTCAGCAAGTGGGCGGATGAGAATCTGATGGTGTTCAACGCCGATAAATGCAAGGTTCTCCACCTTGGGAAGAAAAACCCGCAGCATCCTTATAAGCTCGGCAGTGCTATGTTGGTTAGCACTATGGAAGAAAGAGACTTGGGGGTCATCATTGACCACAAGATGAACATGAGCCTGCAATGCGATGCTGCGGCTAGTAAAGCGACCAAAACGCTGGCTTGCATCCATAGATGCTTCTCAAGCAAATCCCGGGACGTCATTCTCCCCCTGTACTCGGCCTTAGTGAGGCCGCAGCTGGAGTACTGCGTCCAGTTTTGGGCTCCACAATTCAAAAAGGATGTGGAGAAGCTTGAGAGAGTCCAGAGAAGAGCCATGCGCATGATCAGGGGTCAGGGAAGCAGACCCTACGATGACAGGCTGAGAGCCCTGGGGCTCTTTAGCCTGGAAAAGCGCAGGCTCAGGGGTGATCTGATGGCCACCTACAAGTTTATCAGGGGTGATCACCAGTATCTAGGGGAACATTTGTTCACCAGAGCGCCCCAAGGGATGACGAGGACAAATGGTCACAAACTACTACAAGATCGTTTCAGGCTGGACATAAGGAAGAATTTCTTTACTGTCCGAGCCCCCAAGGTCTGGAACAGCCTGCCGCCGGAGGTTGTTCAAGCGCCTTCATTGAACACCTTCAAGATGAAACTGGATGCTTATCTTGCTGGGATCCTATGACCCCAGCTGACGTCCTGCCCTTTGGGCGGGGGGCTGGACTCGATGATCTTCCGAGGTCCCTTCCAGCCCTAATGTCTATTAAATCTATGAAACTCCTGCTTACCTGAGCCAGGCCACATACACAGTAACCCGGGGCGACCAAGTTGACAGACATGTGAGAGGACAAAGAAAAAGGAAAGAGAAAAAAAAAACTGAGAGAAGAGGCTGGGATAGAGCTCTTTCACACACTTCCTTCGAAAGCCCGGGCCCATTGCTTTACAGAGCTGTGGGCATAGGTATGCTTTGTCTGGAAGGGTTATCTTCCATACCCAAAGAGAAACCACGTAACACATAAAACTGGCTACAACATCCATACACATAAAGCATCAGAAAAAGATGGGGCGTCCACATGCCAAAGCGCTCTGGGGTAGGCCTGAGTTCATCTGGCCCATTACCCAAAATCTTTTCATGACAGAGAATCTGCTACTACATTCTGGCTTCCCTTGATATGTTTGATGGTTAAGTTGAACTCCTGTATCTGCCAGACCCATCATTGAAGCTTGGCATTGGTGTTCTGCATTGTCTGCAGCCACTGAAGTGAGGCATGGTCTGGTAGAACCATGAATTGCTGTCCCCACAGATAGGACCTCAACTTGTTCAGCATCCCGATGATTGCCAAACACTCCTCCTGAATAGATGACAGGTTCTGCTCATGGGGAATTAATTTCCGGCTTAAATAAGCCATGGGGTGTCATGTCCCTTCATGCTTCTGCAGGAGTACAGCTCTAAGTCCAGCATCTGAGGCATCAGTAGCTACACAGAAGGGCTTATCATAGTCCGGTATCCTCAGAATCGGCTGTTTGAACAGGGCAGCCTTTAAGGTGTCAGACACGTTGACATTCCTGCATCCAGACTACTCAATGAGGGTTGTCCTTTTTTTTGTCAGCTCATGTACGGGAGAGGCCATCACCCCAAAGTCAGGGACAAACCCATGAATGGCGTGTGCCCCCGACGGCTGGGGGGACACGGCAGTGGGAGCATGGCGTCGGTAAGTGAGGGAGCTCCTGCAGATGCCGCTGGCACTGTCAGTGGAGGCAGGGAGTGGCGAGCACTGACCAAGGGTCAGCGACCACCTGTAGCTGCCACTGGCAGCAGTGGCAGTGGCCCATGGGAACTGTGGACTGTCTGCAGCTGCTGCCAGCAGTGTTGGCAGCAGGGTGGTGAGTGGCAACCACCCGCAGGTGCCGCCAGCAGTGTTGGCAGTGCCTTTTTGCAGGGGGTGCACCACCATGCTCAGGGAATGCATGTGCACCCGTATGCACCCCCTACACATCACCCGTGGACAAACCTTCTGTAGTATCTGGCAAGACCAAGGAAGGCTCTGACCTGCTTCTTAGTTTGTAGGGGTAGCCAGTCTCTAACAGCTTCAATCTTGTCCCACATGGGAGCAACCATGCCTCTACCCACATGGTATCCCAAATACACCACTTCAGATCATGAGTGACTGCTGCCTCCTGAATCTGGGTGGGGCACCCACAGAAGCTGCCAATGGCAGCGACCCTGTCAGAGGGGGCACCAGCTGTATCAACATCATCACTGTCAGCTGTCGGGGGGGGGGGGCACTGTCCCCATCCGGGGGAGCACATGCACCCCTGTGCACTCCCTACCAGTCGGCTATGCTGCATAGTGCCAACTGGCACTTCTTTGCTTTCACTGTAAGTCCAGCCTGCTTGATCCTAACTAACACAGTGGTTAGATGAATTGGGAGTGATTCAAAGTCTTGACTGAAGATGGCGATGTGGTCCGTGCAGACTACTGCAAACTGCTCACATCCTTGTAGCAAGTTATTAATCAGTCTCTGAAAAGAAGCTGGAGAATTGCACATACCGAAAGGTAGAATAATAAACTTAAACATTCCTGAAGGCATGGTAAAAGCAGACTTGGCTATGGTGTCCGGATCCAGTGCCATCTGCCAGAACCTTTTTGATAGGTTGAGAGTAGAGACAAATTTGACTTGGCCCAGAGTATCAAGCAGAGAGTCCATCCTGGGCATAGGGTATGTGCTGGGGGTCCCATCCCACTCCTCTCTCACAAGATCAAGAGGACCCTACACTCACCTTCTGAACATCAACTAAAATGATGAGAACCCAGTAGACTCCTGGGGTATTTCTTCATAGGCAAAGAGCAATTGTGGAAGTTTCTCATCCCAGTCATTGGGGTTAGAGTCCACATAGGCCTTCAGCATACCTTTGAAGGTCCCATTGAACCTGTTTACCAGCTCATTCATCTGTTGGTGATAGGCTGTGGTCTTGAGGTATTTAACCCCACAACACTCCCACAGGCCTTTATTACCTCAGCCAGTAAGTTCCCACCCCTGTCAGTCAGGATCTCAGAGGAGAAACCCAGCTGGAAGATCTTTGTCAGGACATCAGCAACTACAGGTGCCTCTGTCGAGGCCAAGGCAACTGCCTCCAGGTACCATGTCACGAAATCCACAAGAGACAGGATATATTTCTTCCCTCTATGAGTCTTATGTCTCAGAAGGCCCACAGTGTCTATTCCCACTCTTTGGAAAGCTTGATCGATGATAGGGGGAGTAGGGGAGCCTTTCTTTTGTCCCCATTCTTGCCCATCCACTGGCATGTCTTACAGGATCTACAATAATCCATCATATTCTGGTCTATCCTGGGCCAATAAAAGTTTGCCAGCAGCCACTGGCAAGTCCAGCCCTTGTCCATATGACCAACACAAGGTAGATCATGAGCCTTAAAAAGTAATTGTTCCCCGAACTTAAGAGGTACTTAGAGCTGGCAATAGAGCACCCATAACCAATAAAGGAGTCCCTTGTCCCAGATCACTTGTTCCCTTTTGTCCACAGTGAACTGTCTTCTGCTCCTGGGCCATTTGCCAGAGATCCTCCAAGCTGGGGTCCACTAGAACCTCCTGGGAGTTGCTGCTCCCTTTGCCACCAACTGCCAGGGCTCCTCCCTGGGGCTGTAACTTAGCCTGGCCCCAGGGACACCAGTTTCCCCAGCAGCCTGCTGGCTGTCACAGGCAGGGGGGTTCTCTTTCTCCTCCCCCTCTGCCTCTGCAGCCAACCAAGTTACCTGGCTCTGAGAGGTTTCTCCTGCCTTCGCCTTCCTTCGCTCTGTTGGTGAGTCACCATATTAACATGGTGGGGTTCTATGAAGATTCCCCAAACCCCTCTCAGACACTCAAGTCCTATAATATCCATCCCCACCAATATGGGGGCAGGAGCCTCTTTCATCACTCCTATCTCCATGCACATCCTGCAGCCTCTCCACTCAATGGGGAGATGGGCTACCGGTACCTCGAATGGCTGGCACCCCACCCCTTCTATGGTAAGGGTCCTCCCCTGGACTATATCCAAGGGTGAAACAAGGTTGGCATTAATCAATGATACACTGGCTCCTGTGTCCAGTTCCCTGATGATGGTTCTCCCATTTACCATTATCAGTCCTATGAGAGCCCACCACCTCCTCCGGGTTTGTAATTCCGTAGCAACAGGTACACCCCTCAGAGTGGCTTGGGGCTCCTCCCTCACTACTTACAGCTCTTGCATGGTTAACAGGCCTATTGGTGTTGCTTTGCTTTGTTAAGTTGGACTTGAAGTGTCCAGATTCCCCGCAGTTAAAGCAACCCTTCCTCTCCAGTTCGGGTGGCTTGACTAAATCTGGGGCCTCCCTGCTCTCTGCAGGGGGAGGCCCACACTCCTGTTTTGGGACTGGCCCTCCCTTCTCTCCTTTTTGGAACCCCTTCTGCTCCTTCCCAAAGTGGGGAGGCCTTCTGTCCAGTCCCTCTCAATTTAGCAACAGTTGATCTGGAATATCAGTGGCTGCCCAGGCTGTTTTGAGGTCCCTATCCTAGATTTGGTGTTTAATCTCCCTAGGGCATCTGAAATAGAATTGGTCCAGCACCATAAGTTCTGCCACCTCATCTTTGGTGTTAGCTTTGGATCCCTCCAGCCATTTATGGTATGAATCCGACAGCTGGGCTCCAAACTAGGTCATAGACTTTCCCGGCTGTGGGGTATTATTATGGAACTTTTTCTGGAGATGATCTGGACCAGGGGCGGGCAATTATTTCAGATGGAGGGCCACTTACCAAGTTGTGACAAGCTGTTGAGGGCCACATGGGTAGCCCCGCCCTTTGACAGGTCCCCTGCCCCTTGACAGGTGCCCTACCCCCAGTCACCATCTTGGGACCAATGTCCCAGGGCCAGCACCAGTGGGGCCCAAAGCTGGGTGCAGGCTGGCAGGAGTTTGTGGAGCTGGGCTGGCCTGCACCAGCAGGGAGAGTGGGGAGCTGACCCAGCTCCATAGAGCCCCTGCCAGCTGGGAGCCTGTATCCCTGCCACCCTGCTCTGGGCCCCACTGGCACTGGCCCTGGGACATGGGTGTGGGCCCTGCTCCCGCACCCGCTCACTCCCAGTGCTCCCCAGCCCCATGGTACAGGCAGGAGGCAGCGTGCAGCCCCTACACCCTGCTCCCTGGAGTTCAGGGAAAAGCAGCCCCTCGCCTGCCCTGTGGCCAGTGCTCCCTGCTGCAGCTGCTTGCAGCCCGGGCAGGGCTGTCCTGAGCAGGCGCAGGCAGCCCCATGCGGGCTGCAAGCAGCTGCAGTGCAGGGCGCCGGGCACGGGGCGGCGGAGGGGCTGGTTCCTCTCCCTCCCCCCCTCCCCTCCTCCGCGCTCAGCACCAGCTTGTAACCTGGCTGCACAGCCAGCCTAGACCCCACACCAGCTCCGGGCTCACCCGTTGGGGCTGTGCACAGCGGCAGCAGCTGTGGGCCCCCCCGCTTGCTGTGCCGGGAAGTGTTTGCTGCTGCTGCCCACCCAGAGCTCACGCGCTGGGTGGCTTGTCCACATCCTTGTTAAAGTGTGGTGCCCAGAATTGGACACAATACTCCAGCTGTGGTCTCATCAGTGCTGAGTAGAGCAGAAGAATCACCTCCTTGTTTTTACTGGAGATGCATGAATTGATGCATGCCAGAGTATTATTTGCCGTAGTGGCCACAGCATCACACGGCCAGCTCACATTCATATTGTGGTCTATTATTGCCTCCAGATAATAATAATAAAAGGTGCCTGAGCTTCCTTTACAATGTATGTTGTTTGGCCTGATGCTGGCACTTTGCCACTTTCTTAGCTAGTTCCATCCTGTACTTCTGGAGTGCTAGTTGTTGGGTCAAGAGGTGAGACTGCTCCTCAGAGTTCTCATCCTGAGGCCCATTGGAAGAGGCTCCAGCCCCATTTGGGACTGGGGAGGGAAGTCTCTTGGCCTGATCACCATCCTGCAGAGCTTTAATCAGGTCCTGTTTCTTTTGCCTTTTTCCTTTGGAGGCCTCTTTCATTTCCTTCACCAAGTGATCCAAGGTCAGGAGGTCATACTTGTCAGCCATCCTAGCTAGCTACCCTATCCAGTTGACTTGATTCCAAATTAAAGATTTGTTTGCTCAAGGGTTTTCAGTGACTCTATTTCCTTTCCTCAAATTATGCCTTCTAGACAGCAAGCTGTGGGATCCCATGGCTACCACCATGTGTGGCGGGTCAATAGGGGGTGGTCCTATGCTGAGCCTCCTACCTCGCTGCGCCCGGCCAAAAACCAAGCTTGAAGAGCTTCTCCCGGGGTGCCTATGTCTTGCTGACCCCCTTCCTGGAGCATACCCACAAGCCAGGGGGTATCGCTGCCACCACCCAGACTCAGGTCTTTGTCTGGGCCCTGTGCCGCCCAGGGTACACAGGCCCTGTAGACCTTGAGATTTTGGGGTGCTTCTGTTAGCCTGAAGCATTCACCAGCAGCCTCCCATGCGGGAGGAAAGTAAAATAGCGGAGCCCAACTTATCAGGTCCCTTTCCTCTTAAGCACACACAGTGAGACGTGCTAAAACAGATCTATTGATCAAAGAGGGATGGGAAGAAGGAATATCAATATCAAAATATAGAAAGAAGACCAACCTTGAGCAAATCTGGGTGGCTTGTCAGACTTTTGATACATGACTAGATTACAGTCAACTAAGTTAGGTTTCTGATAACTTACTTACTTCCACATCCAGAATATGAGAGAGAGCTGAGAAGGTCTGTGCTTCTGTGTGTGTGTTTTAAAATGTTTGTCTATCTTCTTCCTGGAGGGACCCTCTTAAATATCCCTACTGATATCTTAGTTAGCTAGTTCCATCCTGATATCTACTAACCCTCTTAAATACCTCTATCTCCCTCTTAAATATCCCTACTACATATCTTAAATATCCCTACTTCCTGGAGGGACCCTCTTAAATATCCCTACTGACCTCACCACCTGGACCCAGTCAGGGACAGATGGTATTTGATGCTGACCAATCAATTTGAAAAGCATCAGTGTTACCTATCGGAAGGACATTGGCTTAAGCCTAGCCCCCGTGTCATGAGGTCAGAACTCAGAACAATGGAGAGGTCAGATCTACCCTCTCTTACCTGAGCCAGGCCACATATGCAGTAACCCAGGGTAACCAGGCTGACAGACATGTGAGAGGACAAAAAAAAAAGGAAAGAAAAAAAACCTGAGAGAGGAGACGGGGATGGAGTTTTTTTCACAAGGGGCACCAGCAGGGCTGGGGGGCTGGGGGCAGGAGTGAGGGGCAATGGCTTGGACAGGGCTCTAGCAAATCAGAGCTTCTCAGCACCACAAAGCTATGGTGGGTGAAAGCCACAGCTGGACCTGTGTCCTGGTGAGTGAAGGGGGCAGAAGGAGCTCTGATTTTCCATGATAAAAACCCCCAAAATCAAATACCAAAATTTATAGGTATTTAGATTTGATTTTATTATAGTAATTGAGGCATTGGTAAGCTTCCAAATTGCTTGAAAATTGGAAATATATCAATAAACATTGTGTTCAACTCATACATCTACATATATAGAGTGGCATTTCATTTTAATCACAGAAAAATGCGGATTTGGGGGGTTTTAATCAGAGAATTTGCAATTTTTAAACAGAGGAAACCAGGGTCCCTGCTGATGTCTAATGGGCTGAGGACAACCCCACCCCTGCTCTACTTTTCTTATTAGCTCTCTCAGGAGACTCTCTGCTATGTGTGCTGGCTGCTGATGCCTCCATTTCAAGGGTACCCCCTTTCCCCATAGGGGGAGATCAGGCACCTTACTCAGGACCTTACTCAGGACTGAATTCAGCAGCAGCATAGATGATAGTTCAGTGCTGTATTGCCCAGCTTTGTAGAGCCAAAATTCCCCTTGGGCCCTTGGATTGCAGTGGGGAGTTAAGCAGCCAAACACCTTTGAAGGTTTTGTCCTGAGCCTCTTCCTGTTTATTGAATGAATGAACAAAGGAGCCAGAACTGAGGCATGGTCCTTTGCATCCAGCAAGGCCCCAGTGCTCACAGCTCTGGGTCATCCTTGTAGAGGGGCATAAACATGAGAGGGACTATACATCTAGTAATAAAACATTATGTGTCGTGGCCAGGTTGAGCAGGTGATGTGAAATCACATCCTGGGGCCAGATCCTCAACTGTTGTAAGTTGCTGAAATCAGTCCCCACATGCTGGGATCTGACCTTTTGACTCTAATAAAGCTGTGGCTGTTTTACACCTGATGGGGAACCTGGCCCCATTTACATCAGTGGAACGGGGATCCCTCCTCCAGCAGCAATCCCAGTTTCTGGCTGTGTCCTGTGGACCACTGGCCCAAGAAGTAGACAGACAGTTGTCTTCCCCAAAACTGATTTCCTCTCCTACACAGAGGGTGCATCTACACAAGATATTTTACTGCAGATTAGACTAATTTAATGCACAGTAAAGCATCAGTGTCTACATGTGTACACCAATTACTGTGCAGCAGGTGTCTAATGTGCTATTTTCTAGTACCTGTAGGACCTTTAACTAAGGCCACAGTGCAGCAACCCATTGTTAGTCTACTTTCCAGCTGCCTCAGCAACCCAGTCCCTGGGGCCCCAGACAGGGCATTAAGAAGACTTACACAGCAGCAGTAACAGGCATTTCCAAACTAGTTATGGCCAGGGAGAGCACTGCCAATGCCTTTCAGCTCTGCCACCACCAAGTGACACCAATAAGGTTCCTATGACTAGGAGAGAGGCTGTGACCTAGGAACAAGAAACAGCTCAGCTCAGAAAGACTCTGCTAATCTAAAGGTCTTTACTCCTGAAGGGAGAACAGCAAGAGAGAAGAGCCTAGGCAATGAGGGACCAGGAGTCCCTGCATGGTGAGTGCCCCTCTGCTTGGGGGAACCAGAGAGGGGTAGCAGTGAATGCAGGGGTTGGGGATGGGCTATGAGAAGGAATAGCACAAGACTGAGGGGGGACCTTTCATCCAGGTGGTGCAGGGACCAACACTGAATATGTCAGAGGTAGGTGCTAGACATCCTGCAGTAGGCAGACTTGGTGCTATCTGCCTAAAAGAAAACAGACCCTCCTGACATGTGCCCCGTCATTGTTCAAATATCACAGAGCCCTTACACCATGGAGATCCTGTTTCAATAAGATCCTCAGGCTAATTGTACCTTAGGAGAAGAGGTAAAAGCATTCTCTGAGATAGATTGAAAGGTAAAGGAAATGCAATATATCTGTACATAGAAACACAGCTAAAAGTCCCCTCCAGGAGCATCCAAACCTATGTGATGCTATCTGGAGTGGGCACCTACCAGGAAGCAGAGGCATCACTTAGCAGGGTCCACAGTCAGGGCAAAACAGCCATTGCTGAACGTTGGTGGGACATGGAGGAATTTCTCTGAGAACATGTTTTCTTGGCCTGGGGATGGCTCTCCCATAGGGGTTCTAGAAAAAGGACCCTTGAAAATGTCCCAAAAAGCACAATCCTTTACTGGCCTGAGTTATCTGCCATTAACATTCATGTCTAATTCTGAAGACTTTTACTTCTATCAGTGCTCAGGACCTCGGGGTCAGATCCCCAGCCTGTGAACATCAGTCATGGCTTCACTGGTGTGTTTGACAGGTGTGTTTTTTATTAATTCTGCTGCAAGGTGAGCGTGGCCTACACCCCCAGGTCCCCAAATCAATATATATGTATATGTGTGCATATGTGGATGTGGATGTATATGTATATATTCTTTTATTATTTTTGGGAAAAGGCTACAAAGGGCTGAACACCCAGCTACTGCCACAGCTGTCTCTTGGTACAGAGCACAGTTGAAAATCTGGCTCTTTCATGAAGATGCTTAAACACAAGCTACTTCAGTTTGGCTGTGCTCACACTATTATGTGCTGGTGATGTGTGATGAACCTTGAAAGCAATTCCGGGCCCATGCCTGTTTGGTTTTAGGTCTCTCAGTGAGGTTTACCAGGTTCTAGTCTCCTGTTTTACTCTATTATTTTATTTTATTTTCCTGAGAGAAAATAAGCATCTTATATGGCACATAGAAATTCCTGTGTCAGACGGGACTCTGGGTCCAAAATCTGTTGCCAAGAGTAGCTGAAATCTAGAGCTGTCTCAGGCTCGATTCCTTGCAATGCAGAGGAGTGTTTAACAGTGCTGTAATATGGCAGGGAAATGGCTTCCTGATTTTAGGCCCACGTACAGTTTAGTGTCAACCTCCACAGACTCATGTGTGGACATAACTTTTAGCATGGATGTACATGATAAATTACAGCAATGCGGATTTAGATTAGATCTCAGGAAAGAATTCCTTATAGTTAGAACAGTGAGGCGGTGGAATAGACTGGCTAGGGAAGATGCAGACTATCCTTCATTGGAAGTTTTCAAGAGGAGGCTGGGTAAGCATTTTACAGAGATGATTTAGGAGTAGCATTTCTACAGTGTTGGGTCTGATGACCCTTGTGATCCCTTCCAACGCTATAGGTCTACGCATATGGTTACAGGATTTGTGTTGCCATTCCTGAGAGTGTAAATGCAGGTGTCATTCTGAGTGCAGCTGCTTTTTATTGTTTCTGTTATTTATTATTAGCTGGCTACTGTCTCCAGGTCCAGCTCCACATAAAATACCTACCAGTCTCTTCTGCATGAATGACTAAGAAATTAAATGTTCCCCCAGCAAACCCTGGATGCAATGTCCTGTTCAGGAGGATAAACAGTGTCCCAGTGTTAGAAAGTCAATGGGGAACTTGTGAAAACCTAATTCAAGTCCCTGATCTACTATTGATGACTCCTGTGAACTTGGGCAAGTATCTTAGGCTACAGATGGACCTGGATGCTCTAGTCTAGCCTTTAGGTGCCACTGAGAGTCTCCACACCCCTGCTAGCCCCAAATTCCCAGCACTGGATGTTTGCCAACCAAACCCAGGCCCCAGTGCAGCTCTCAGAATGGGGTTCCCACCTTTATAGCACAATGCAGAATATGCTTTCACAGACCCCTTGCCAAAAAGTACTTCCACAGAGAGGGCCACAGTGGAGGATGTATGGCCCTGCCCCATTTCACACAACAGCCAGTGGTGGGAGCACTCTGTGGGCATGCAAAAGAATTAGCCCCAATCCCACTCCAAAACGGAATGGGTGGCACAGAAGTGGAAAGGGACCTTGGAGTCCTAGTGGACTCCAAGATGAACATGAGTCGGCACTGTGACGAAGCCATCAGAAAAGCCAATGTCACTTTATCGTGCATCATCAGACGCGTGACGAATAGGTCCAAGGAGGTGATACTGCCCCTCTATCGGGCGCTGGTCAGACCGCAGTTGGAGTACTGCGTGCAATTCTGGGCACCGCACTTCAAGAGGGATGCGGATAACCTGGAGAGGGTCCAGAGAAGGGCCACTTGTATGGTTAAGGGCTTGCAGACCAAGCCCTACGAGGAGAGACTAGAGAAACTGGACCTTTTCAGCCTCCGCAAGAGAAGGTTGAGAGGCGACCTTGTGGCTGCCTATAAGTTCATCACGGGGGCACAGAAGGGAATTGGTGACGTTTTATTCACCAAGGAGCCCCCAGGGGTTACAAGAAATAATGGCCACAAGCTAGTTGAGAGCAGATTTAGACTGGACATTAGGAAGAACTTCTTCACAGTTCGAGTGGCCAAGGTCTGGAACGGGCTCCCAAGGGAGGTGGTGCTCTCCCCTACCCTGGGGGTCTTCAAGAGGATGTTAGATAAGCATCTAGCTGGGGTCATCTAAACCCAGCACTCTTTCCTGCCTATGCAGGGGGTCGGACTCGATGATCTATTGAGGTCCCTTCTGACCCTAACATCTATGAATCTATGAGCACCCTACAAACTGCTGGAAGGAGTGGGAGAGGATGCTCTCAGGGCAGCTGGGAGATATGTATTTAAATTTCCCACATTGTACCTTAGATACTTAAATCTCATCTCAGCCTCCTGCCCTCCAGGTAGGTGTTTTAGTTGCTTGCACAGTGGCTATGACCAGGAACCTTTGCTTTTTGTGAGACTGGGATAACTTGGTTGGACAGCAAAATCCAGGGAAGGGTTCAGCTGGAACAGATGCCTTCCCACAGCTTGGATCACAGAGGGGCTGAAAAGAGGTGTGTTGGAAGGACTTATCAATAACATCAGGTCAAATGCGGAGGGGGCAAAAGGGAAGAAAAAGAAGTGAAAGGTAAGGAAAAGATTTAAAATGTCAAAAAGTTTGTTCTGATATTTTCAAAATGAAATTTTTTATTTCATAACATCAGTCTCTTCATTTAAATACTGACTGCAATTGGAATGATGTGGAGCAAATGGCTTATAAAGGTTTTAAATTCATAGATTCATAGATCATAAGGCTGGACGGAACCTTGGCAGATTATCGGGTCCAGCCCTCTGCACCAAGCAGGAAAGACAGCTGTGGTCAGGTGACCCCAGCAAGGTGACTGTCTAGTCTCCTCTTGAAGATTTCCAGGGTAGGCAATTGCACCACCTCTGGAAGGAGTTTATTCCACAGTCTGGACACCCTGATTGTGACGAAGTTTTTCCTAATGTTGAGACTAAATCAGTCTTCCAGGAGTTGTGGCCATTACTCCTAGTTTTCCCCTCAGGTGCCCTGGTGAACAGTTGCTCACCAAGCCCTTGATATAATGGTAAGCTGCTACCAGGTCCCCTCTCAGCCTTCTTTCTTTAGCCTAAAGAATCCCAGATCCCTCAGCCTTTCCTCATATGGCTTGTTGTATAAAACTCTGATCATGCAGGTGGCTCTTCTTTGGACTCTCTCAAGCTTGTTCATGTCCTTGTTAAAGTGTGGTGCCCAGACTGGGTATAGTACTCCAGCTGTGGTCTCACCAGTGCTGAGTAGAGCAGAAGAATCACCTCCTTGGTTTTGCTGAAGATTGATGCATGCCAGAGTATTATTTGCCCTACTGGCTACAGCATTGCACTGCTGGCTTATATTCATATTGTGGTCTATTATCACCCCCAGGTCCCTTTCATTCATGGTGCTAGTCAGCTTGGTGCCGCCAAGCCGGTAGGTGTGTTGGGGGTTGCTTGTTCCAAGGTGGAGCATTTTACATTTCTTGACATTGAACTTCCTCTGGTTCTGTCTCGTCCAACTTGCCAGCCTGTCTAGGTCCACCTGTAACTGTAGCCTATCTTCAAGCATGACCACACTTCCTCATAACTTGGTGTCATCCGTGAACTTGGCCAGTGAGCTCTTCACCCCCACATCCAAATCATTAATAAAGATGTTGATAAGTACTGGACCAAACACCAACACCTTCAGGTTATTTAACCTTTTCAGGTTAAATAACCTGAAAAGGAAAAAATAAGATGTTTTTCTCCAGAGCTCTGGTTCCTACCTGAAAGACATGATCCAATACCAGCCCAGCCGTAGCTGAGCAGCAGTCAGATAGCCCAAGGATGGGGAACAAAAAGGGGCCATAGGGCAGACAGCATCACCATCCCTGAGGTCTTTCACTGATGAGACTAATCCCACAGAAAGAAACAAATTCATCTCGTGGTGTGAGGCCATCTCAGAACAGCTCCTTGTAGCCTCAGTCACCTTGCAGTGCCATTCGTACCACAGAGCAGTAGGGTAGGGTTGTGACACCCCAAATTAGAGCCCAATTTTGATCTAGTCTACATGGGGATGAGCTGGGTCAGGACAGTGTAAGTGGTGCCATGGTGAAGAGGAAGACCTTCCAATAGCCCATGAACCCCAAAGTGGGGAGGGTTCCTGTTGAATAATGATTTTTTAGTCTCTGTGCTGTGCCAGAACGCAGGCGGTACCTAGGATCACGGTGCTGGCATTATACAGACACAGACACCAGGTGCTGGCAGTCCACAGGCCTCTGGACTTTCAGCAAGACACAGGCCTTCACTATGGGCTAGGTTGGCACTACCACTTCCATGCAAGGGAGACTTCATAGTTCATGGGCCCCATGTAGAAAATTGCTCCTCTTGAGGAACAAACCAAGGGTCTTGCTGCAGACTGCTCCATAGCCTGAGCTTGTGCATTCTCTCTCTTGTCCAGTGCACAGAGGACATGGAGGCACTTTTCAGCCCACCAGGTTGCTGTGAGGAATGCTGGGCCCATGGGACAGTGACTGCTGATACCTGTCCTGGTCATCTTGTCTCCACAGATGCAGCCTCCCTCCAAGAACTTGACACTGGTGAAGGAGTTTGTTCTGGTGGGGTTCTCAGGGCTCAGAAAGGAGGTGTGCCTCCCTCTTTTCTACCTCTTCCTGGCCATGTACCTGCTGACAGTGGTGGAGAATGGTGCCTTGGTGCTGGTGGTGGCCACAGAGCGAAGACTCCACACCCCCATATACTTCTTCCTAGTCCACCTCTCATGCCTGGATGTCTGGTACACTTCACTCACTGTGCCCAAGATGCTGGCTGTCCTTATTGGCCCTTGCAGCAGCAGGTCCATCTCCTACCAGGCTTGCCTGGCCCAGCTTTATCTCTTCACTTTCTTGGGTGCTACTGAGTGCTTCTTGCTGGCGACCATGGCCTATGACCGCTATGTGGCCATCTGCATGCCATTGCACTACCAGGCTGTAGTAAACAGGGCCACCTGTGTATGGCTGGCCAGCAGCTCCTGGCTGGCTGGGTTTCTCAGTCCTGCCCTGCCCATCTACCTCATGGCAAGGTTGACATTTTGTGGCCCCAACACTATCGATCACTTCTTCTGTGATGCCTCACCATTGCTGGCACTCTCCTGCTCGGATAGCTCCTTCAAGGAGATGGTTGACTTCCTGGTTTCACTGGCTGTACTTGTGGCCTCCTCCCTGGTGATTGGGGCCTCCTACATCTGTATTGTCTCCACAGTGATGCGCATCCACTCTGCAGAGGGGAGGTGACGGGCCTTCTCCACCTGCGCTGCCCACCTGGCTGTGGTGTCCATCTATTATGGGACACTCTTCTTCATGTATGTCCGCACCAAGGCAGCCTCGACCACTCAGCTCAACAAGGTGGTATCAATCTTCTATGCCCTAGTCACACCCATGCTCAACCCCTTGATCTATAGCTTGAGAAACACAGAGGTAAAAGGAGCCTTGCAGAGAACTTTCTGCCGTGGGAGGTGGAGACAGGGCTGACAGGCAGATGGCTCCTCTCAGGACTCAGACTTGTTCTCTGAGCAGTACACAGGTTAATCCAAATCACTTCAGGTTCTCATGTCATCCCTCAGGTTCATAGCATATATTCCTAATACTCTTTGCATTGTTTTATGTTTCACACTGAGTGATTTTCATGCCTCACTAATAATGCCAGTGCCAGCTGCTGGTCCTGACAAATTCTCTTCAACTCTTTTTGGATCATTACAATGATCCAGTGAGGTATCTAATAGTTCCCCACATTCCCCTGCTCTAAACCTCCTCTCTCTGGTTCCCAGCACCCAGTGACCACTCCCATTACCTGCAGAGTCCTGTCACTGTATAACCTCCTGGGATTTCCAGCCTCCTTCCAACTTCCCCCTCCCTACTCTTGCAAGCACTCAGCACGATACTAGATAAATTCTCTCTTCCTGTTCCCAGGCTGGCTTTATCTGATGGGGTTCAGTGACTTGTGTTGTGTGTGCTACAAATGCTGCTCTGTACAGTTCCATGTCTTCTCGTGTCCTGCCTTTCCTAACTGACTCACACATCCTATTTGTACTATGGTCTTGGATGCGGGCTGGGTTTTAACAAGAGGTATGTAAAGTGCTATCCCACATCCAGAGATGGAGCCCCTCTCACAAGCCCATAATGAAGGGGGGCTAAAGAGCTCTGTTTATTCCTCAGTCTTTGATTATTCTTATGACAGCTTGTATGAGTACCATGAGAAAACTGTTCTCAGTCTCTGTGTCTCTGACTGTGTGTTCCCATGTGTGTAGGTACAGTTTGAATGACACACTTAGAGAGCAAAAGAACTCACGCTGACTCAGGTTAGTGGGCAATCAACAGATTTTTTGGCAGGTAGACAACACAGGTCCACCCTAGATGCTCTTCTTTGTATAGAGAATGAAATGTTCATGGGAGGAAAGACCTGAGATCATGTTCCAGCTGAGTGCTTTGACCTCTGCCTTCTGGCCCTGCTCTTCCCAGAAATTCCACCCTGGGGTCAAGAAAACTGAGATATTCATATGAAATGTTTTGAAACACTGACTGTTCTGGCAAAAACTCTTTCATCTGCAAATTTCTGACAAATATGAACCTGGACACCCCTCCCTCTGGCCTCCCCATGGACCTACCCCTAACTCCTAGTTGGTGCTCTGCTGTCTTACATGAATGTGACATTTAGGACTAACTGCCTGAAGCCAAGACAGTTACTTGTGGGTTCAAGCTCTGCGTCTCGTGGTAAATAAATAAGGTCTTGGTCACAGCTGAAAGAAAACCATCAACAGTGACTGGCACCTTGGATTGGTCCCATGGGAGTGGCTGGCCTCAGGGCTTGGAATAGAGCACACAGGACCTTTCCTACCACCAGTCTAACTTTACCCTGTGTTGGTACTGGATGAAAGTCCATATCTTCTCTGTGTGATTTGTGCCTTGTGCTCTAGGAAGGTCTTTAGGGCTTTCCAGCTCAGCAGCCATAAGTGAAATGAGTAAAAATGGCACTTTCTTCCCATGGGTCTTTCACACCATATAAATAGTAAGTTAGGAGAGAGGGTCTTCCAACAGCCATTCTAGCAGCACAGCATTCTTTGTTGAGCAATAAGCAGTTAATCTAGAAAGAGGTCCTCAAGATTTTTTCAGATTTATTCCTCAACCAGCATCCCTGTCAGCTGTCAGATTATTGATCCAGCTTCTCCCAGATGGGGGACTAGAAAACCTTCATAAAACCAGTGATTTCTAGGCAAGGAGCCTTACCTCGAGGCATTACTTATATATCCTATTTTTCTACTCATTCCTCAGGGAGCATGTGTATATTGTATAGATAAATTCCTCCCCCAAGACATATACCTGTTGCTCATGCCAAGTGTTATTGTTGTTTTACAATTATATTTAAGAAATGTAGAAATGTATATTTTCATGATCTTACAGTCTTCCAAACAGATAAAATGTAAATCCTCTCTTCTCAGATGTTCTCTTACTTTAATCAAGGAGGGACAAATATCAATCTCTGCATGAGATTCTTACTAGGCAACAGCCTCCTGGGAATGGGTTATTTCTGCTAAGGATTTTTTCCATCTGAAATGTAAACAGTCATTGTTTGGGACTGCCACCTTTACCCAAACCCACATTGAGTTATGCCACCTCTATGGCTAATTGATGCACATACTAATTCAAGTGCAAGCCAGGGTTTCTCTGAGGTATAAATAGCTGTTCTGCGGTTGGGGCATGGGGGGCCGGGTGGAAGGTTAGAATTTTTTGACACTTTATGCGGCAAACACTTCATTGTCTATCTCATCATATTATAAAATACAAAAATAGACTCATATATCACTCTATAAATAAAGAACAAACATCACAGGAAATTCAGAAAAGCATCTATGCATGAAACATGACTATGCATGAAACATTGGGGTCAGACTCAATGATCTAATAGGTTCCTTCCGACCCTAAAATCTATGAAAAAAAATATGAATCTATGACAAACCCAAAATCAGTCCTGCTTTTGGATGAAATCAAACATTGTGGTTGGAGAAAGGTCTGTCTTGTACTCGTGAGGGAACTCAGCTCCTGCTGTCTTGTGAGACTTATGACAAGAGAACTAGAGCAAGTCATCTGCCTTACTGATTAACTGGACATGCTGGTTTGAGAACTTCTACTTTCATCAAGTGTTGGCAGCCCTCCATGTTGAACTTCTCTGCTCCTTAGTCCAAAGAAGACCTTTAAGTAAGGCCACAGTTCAGCAATTGTTAGTCTAGTCTAGTATAGCAGGGAAAAGCCTGGCACTGTGCAGGCAGGGTCAGGGTTTACCTGCTGGGGCCTAGTCATGCCCCCTCTCAACTCAGCACTCTGGAAGGGAAGGAAGGGCTCTTCTAGCACCTCCCCCCATCCCCTGGCTTCTAGCCTGAGCCGCTGCAGACATGCACCTGCATTTCCTCACTCCAGAGGGAATGTCTGTACACTTGCAAATCAGTTCAACCTTGGCAGGTTAGACTAACTTGCAAAGATTGAATCATTTCAGCTCAGGCTTTTACATGTCTGTCCCTAGCCTCAGGGTTATTGGTTGAACTTATGCATCACTTGCAAGCACTTGCCTGCAGTTACCATGAGCACCCAGCAGCATGGATGCAGGCCAAAAGTGCACAAGCTCCAGTGCCTTCCCACAACTCGTGTGAGGAAAGGAAACAATTTCTCCCACAGATTCCTGGGGTGCACTACTGATCCTCTGCCACTAAGGATAATAGGTTGCACCTCCAGGAGTCTGACTACCATAAATGGGCTTGTTCAATGCTGGCATAGTATCAGGACCCAGTCCCAAACCTAGAGGCTCAGGTACTGAGCATCAGCTCAATTTCCCATCTACCCACAGCTCATGGGCAAAGATAGGATGGCAGGGAAAGGGGCCCCTCTGGGAAAAGGCCTTCTACTGCTGGCCCCTGATTGGCTCAGTGGTCCCAGCTGCTGATTGGTTCTTTTCACCTATATAAGGCTTCAGTGTTTCCTGTCAAAGCTGTCTAAAAATGCAAGGCTTTTTATTTATTTTTGTGTTGACTTTGAAGTATGCTGTTGTCTTCTTGCACCTATATTTTGATTCCAGATCTGACAACCTCTTGGGACACTACTCAAAACCTTCTGCTATTTCAGCTTAGTTCCAACTTGGACTGTTTGGAATTTGGCTTTCCCAGGTACCTGATCCAGCTTGCTCCCTTAATGTGCCTTGCCTGCCATTTTAGCTTTGATTTGAGCCCTGACCCTCTCACTTTGACCCAGCTACCTCTCAGACATCTAGCTATTGCAGAGGTGGGAAATTATTTCAGCTGGATGGCCACTTAATGAGTTGGGTGAGCTGTCAAGGGCCTCACACAATCTTTTAAAAGATATCATTTTAACAATATTATAGTATAGATACAAAACAAATTATATATTAAAAAGCAAACATCTACTTAACATATTTTAATTTTATTTAAAAAAATAATTGTTGTCCTGATCTTAGGGGAGGGGGGGAGGATGGGGGGCATTGAGTAGTGTATGTAAAGGCAATTGCATAATAGCTCAAAATAAAGTCTAACTCTTGTATATTGGAGAGGAGTATATGTGCATGTGTGACAAGGCTGCCTGCACACTAGGTCACAGGAGCAGCCAGGGGTGGGGAGAGGAAAGGAAGGGCAGCAGAGCTCGCTCAGGCAGGGCGGTGCAGGTGCGTTCCACTTGCTCCCCCACCCCCAGCCAGTCCCTGGCTGCCCCTATGGCACTTTGCATGGGGCCAATCCCTGCCCACTTCCACCCTGGACACCCCACGCCATGCTCCCACCCGTACCCACTGGACAGTTCTGGCCTCAGCCCCAGCCCCAGCCAGTGCACACAGCTTCCCAGTAGGGCTGCTCCCAGTGCAACTGCAGCCACCTGGCTATTACTCAGCTCCCCCCACCTCCAGTGGCTCCTCCTTCTCCTTCTCCTTCTCCTGCCATGCCGCTCCATGTGTGGGGGAAGATGCAGCCAGGCAGCTCCTGCCCCAGCACGAGACTCCAGCTCCAGCTCCCAGCCACCTTCTACCCACTCTATCCACCTGACACAATGAGCAGCTAGGTGCAGGCAGCCAAGTAGGTGAAAGGTGCCTGGGAGCTGAAGCTGGAGCCCTGCACACTGGGGCAGGAACTACCTGATTGCAGCTTTCCCTCTGCCTGTAGTTGCGCAGCAAGGGCAGGAGGAGGAGGAGCCACTGAAGGCAGGGGGAACTAAGCAATACCCAGGCAGGTGCAGCCACAGCCCTGCTGGAAAGCTGTGTGTGCTGGCAGGGGCCAGGAGGTCCAGGTGGGAGCATGGCATGGGCTGCCCCAAGTGGAGTATGGCAGCAGCCACAGGCCACATCCAGCCCACAGGCCGTGTTTTGCCCACCCCTGGACAAAAAATATTAGCCACTTGGCACACCACCCATGCCTCTGCATGACGCACAGACACAGTAGCATGAGGGGTATTTTATAGAGTGTCTCTTTTCACCCAGTGAAGATGGAATGCCTGAATACAAGTATGTACCAGCCATTGGCACGTGCTCCCTAAAGGTTCCCTGGCTATGTGTTGAGGTTGCTAGCCCAGCCACAGTCCCTGCTGTCATGTCTGCACTGGGCCATGGCCTGGCCTGGCTTGGGTGAGCTAACTCAGGTGCCCTAACATATGTTACGATCACCATGGCATGTTGCTGTTCTCCCTTCTTTGCAGATCTAAGTTTGAAAACTTCAGGCCCCAGATACAGAAGAGGAAGCAATGAGGATTACCAGCTCTGTACCCCTTGCAATCTGGATGTTTCTGCTCTTATGATATCTAAGCCACTCTTGTGTCTGCACTTCTTTGAACTCCCTTGTGAGGCTGCTGCTTCAGCAGTGAGTGAGCTGCCCCCTCATGCTCTATCTCTGTAGCAGAGGGGAATCCCATGGGAGCAGGAGGTACTTTGCAAACATCAAAGGTCTAAATACTGAGAGAGAGAGAAAGGAGTGGTTGTGCTACCTCTCTCCAACATGATCTCCATCCATGCTATTCTAATCAGCTCTTAGGCCAAAGCTTTGAGGTCTTGATGCTCAGGGGAAGGGAGGGTCCAAGACTTTAATAGAAGTGCCCCAGTGAATGGGACTAGGGAACAAGGACAAGCCCCTGCATTGTTATGAATATCAAATCTGGAGCAAGCTGTCTGTGATGAGACACTGTAGAGCTGCTGTTACTATGCAGAAAGGTGCTTAGTAGATATATCTACAGACCCAGAGGAGAGGCAGTGATTGAGATCCAACTCTGGAAGGCTCTGGAAACAGCACTACCCTGCTATGCTAGCAGCTGGAGTGATGTGCCTGAGTAGGTTTCAATCCAGTCAGCACTGGTCTGGCCAGCAGAGAAACTTATGAAGAAGAGAGTTCAGCATGAGCTGCAAAACTTGCCCAAGTAGGTGGGTAAGCAGTTCAGTGTTTAACCAACACTGAGCTCCATGCTGTATCAAAGGTCAGTTGGGTATGTCTGCCCCTGTTCATCCACAATTGGGTCTCACTTCAGTACCCCTAGCAGCATTCATGCCTACAAGACCCTACAAAGGTCTGCAAGTTCCTTTCTCAGTTTGGTAAGGTACAAGATGCGCGCACACAGTTAAATGCACCCAGAGAGCCTGGCTGTTCAGATACAAAGCATCTGGAATCATGTTCCAGCTGTACATATGATACCATATTCTCTGCCAGAGTTGGGTCTTGCAGCCCTATTGACCTTGCTAGAGCCACAAAGCTGCCCGGTCCCCATAATGCTGTGCTTCTCTTCTGAGGTAGACCGTGAGGGTCATCAAGCATTGGAACAGGCTACCTAGAGAAGTTGTGGACTCTCCATCCTTGGAAATTTTCAAGTGCAGGTTAGACAGACCCTTGACTGGGATGGTTTAGACAGGGATGATCCTGCCTTGAGCAGGGGCCTGGACTAGATGATCTCATTAAGACCCATCCAGTTCTACTTTCCTATGATCCTGTGTGGGCTGGGCCCTCCCAGCAGCAGATTGAGGTCATTCTACTGAGATGTCATCCTCATTCCCTGACAGGGACAGAATTCGGATAGTGAAAGCAGGGGTGCAGATGCCTTGGTACAGCATCACACATAACATAACACGTATTTTTCTCCAGTTAAAAAGAAAATGGAAGCTTTACTAATATGCTAGGGGCCTAGCAGTACATAATTTAAAGCCTAAACAATATAACTTTATTGGAATGTGCACTAATTTGTTAGGTTATACATTATTTTTTTTAAAAACTAGGCAAAAAAAGAGTCAAACGATATTGTGTCATGGGTCCTGTTGTCATTATAGTTAAATTGGCATCTCTTATTCAGTTTCATTAAAAAAAATCTAGTTTTCTGGAGCATCTTAACAGTCCTCCAGTACTCCACTGTGGGCATGTCTATATGTGCAACCTTAAGGCAACATAAGGCAATTAATGTCACATTAGTCACCATATTAAAGGCACTTTAAGGCACATTAAGAGTCGGTCTACATGTGCCTGTCCTCAGTGTACCTGAAATATGGTGACTTAGAGCTATCTGGCACTAAATTTGATACCTGCAAATGTATGCAAGAGTAGTTCAGGCACCACATCTCTCCTGCCTGGAGGGAGAGGCACAGGGTTGCTGGCTGGGTAATGCAGCCCTGCAGGGGTGGGATGCCTCACTGCCGACCTGGAATTCAGGTGCCTTTAGAAGCTGGCTCTGGGGCTCTTGCCCAAGACAGCAGGTGGGCTGAGGCTGGATCTGACCCCAGCACCCAGCACAGCTTTTCCTTCTGCAGCCACCTCTGTCCTGGGCAAATGCCCAGCTTCCCTGCCAGCAGGACACTCCTGGAGGCTCTACTTGGCTGAGCTCAGGCAGGCTGGTCACAACACGGGCAGGGGCTCGGCTGCAAAAGCACCCACTGCTTACCCTTCCTGGCAGCCCCACTCTTATCTGCTGGGGAGGCGGGAACAGGAGAAGCCGGTTAGAGGCTGGGATGGGGGCGTTGTCCAGGGTGTTGACCAGGGCTGGCTGCAAAGCCACGTTAACATGCCTTAAGGTGTCCACGTGTAGACACATGACTAAATCCCCTTAAGGTGGATTAAGTTTAGGTGCACATAAACTCAGATGTAGGCACACCCTATCAGTCATTTCTATACCTGTGTGAATATCACCACACCTGAGATAAGGTTTTTAGCTGTGAAACAGAAGAGAGACATTACCAGAAGTAACTAACAGGGAGCAACATTGCAGAAGAAAGGGTAGTTTCAAAAGTCAAAAATTAAAACCATTAAAAATGACAGAGGGTCATTAACACCTGTAAAGTGAAGAGAGATTAGTGGGAATCAGGGAAATGATAATGATTCATAAATTCAGTTGACTCCTTTAGCACTGCCTGAATAAAATATCACTGCCCCCTCCCCACTTCCCAGGCAGTTGGTTGTAAACTTTGGGTGGAACGGAAATCAAAGGGTGGGGTGGTGCACATGCACCACTGCACCCCCCCCCCACACTTCTGACCCTGTTCCCTGATATACAGTGAGGTCACTATCATGAATGACTACCATCTGCCTGCAGTTAATGGAGGGAGCCCTTGTACACTCTACCATGTGTTATCTGTGCGTGGGTGATGCTCACTGTTACCTCCATCTTCTGTGGCTGAGAGCGAGCCCCCAGCCCCAGCCTCCCTAGAGTCCTAGTGCAGCTTGATTTTCTATCCATAAAGATCCCTCCTAGGCCCCTCAAAACATCACCACTTGGCTGGGAGTGGACCAGAGGGTGGTCAAGGTCTGTCTCCATGAAAAGAAATCCCAGTGGACTTGGGGATATCTATGGCACCCTGACTAAGACATCTGTGGCCACCCCCATCCCCACAACCCATGAAGGTTCCCATCCCATCTCACCAAGCACCCCCCAGCACAGCCACAATCCCATTGCCTGGAGGAAGGGATCCTCATGGAGCGTGCTGCCCAGGCTGCAGGTGAGGAGGACCAACCACCCTTCCATGGATGGACAACTGCTCTGGTGATCAGTCTCGCCCACATCTCAAAGAAGGTCTTGTTTCAGGCACAACCACCACAATCACATATCAGTATGGGTCCACACCTGTTGTGGTGGGGGGGTTGCTAAGCCCAGCCATTGAGCTGATGGTGGCATCAAAAGGGGAAGGTTCTCCCCTCATAAAAGTGCTGTGCTTTTACCCAAAAAATCCTTATGAAAATCCTTCACCAGCACCTCCATCCACTGATTCAGAGTTTGGCTGCTGCATACACTGCCCTTCACCCTGGGGTCACACATGGTGGCCAGCACATGGACTGTACTGGACCGCAAAGAATCAAGTCATTTCCTGATGCCCTGCTTCAGCCACTTCACCAGTGCCTGCACGTCTGGTGACAGAGGCTTGCCCCAACCAGGAACATTGATGTTCTGGAAGCTCTCCATTTGGCTCTGAAGTTCCCTCACTACAGGGATCACCTGGCTAAGGAGGTCATTGGCAGCACTGAGGGTCTTGATGGCTTTGAGGAAGGGCTTGAGGACCACCAAGATCTGGGAGATGGTATCCCACTCAGCTCTGTTGAGGGGGCTGCTGATCCCAATCTCCCCGAGCAAGGCCACCTCATGGATGGCCTTCTGTTGCTTCACCAGCCACTCAAGCATCAGCTATAGGGAGTTCCACCAAGTCTCCACATCCTGCATGCTTTTGTGCTGCAGAATGTGTGATGCTCTGGTGGAAGCAGCCTGCCACCTTCCTGCATTTTGAAATGAGCTTGCTGGTGGTGCTGGCACCATCACCAGCAGCCCTGTTCCCCTCCGTGGCATCACTGACAACAAGGCGCAACTTGTATACCACACAGCAGATGCCAACAAAGTTGGCATCACGGACCATCTTGACCATATTGGCCCCATTGTTGGTGACCATGAACCCGCAGGTGAGCTCACCCTGCCCAGTGAGCCACCCCTGCACCAAACGGTTCATGGCCCCCCATGATCTCTGTTACCATATGGGACTCATCCATCACCTCAGCTTGAAGGAGAGCCCACCAACAGCCTGACTGGTCACACCAGTGCCCTGTGAGGGAGAGGTAGGCATGCTTGCCACCCCAGCTGCTCCAGATGTCTGAGGTAAAGTGTAAGGCCACCTGCAGACCTGCCTTGTGCAGCTCCTCCCTGAAGTACTCCCTGCATGCCTCATACAGGGATGGCACCACTGTCCTACTGGAGGTGGTGCATGTGGGCACTTGCTATGATGGGGCCACGAGCGCCATGAACCACCTGAACCCTGGCTGCTCAACTAATGAGAATGGCTGGCCATTGACAGCAAGCATCTCCCCATCGCTCTGGGTGATCTCGCTCACCCTTGCAACGCGCCCTGCTTTCTGTCCACCTTTCTCCCACTGTGCCAGGGTGGCCTGCCTCTGCTTTGGGGGGACAGGGACTTTGGAGCAAGAGGGGGACTTCCCTTTTGGTATGCTCCTGCTGGTGCCAGACTGAGGAGGAATAAGGGCAAAGGGGTGGTGCCTGCGGAGATTCATCAGCATCCCCATGGTACTCATATGTTTTGTTCCCTTGCCCTAGCTTATTTTGACTTGGCAGTGCAGGCAGATAGTGTACATGGGATCATCTGCCAGTTCAAAACGATCCCAAACCACACTATCCACTCAATTCTGGGATGCGGGTGCATGTGTGGATGCTACTTTACTTTCCTCCTCCTCAGCAGGCGGAGGCACAGCAAGAGGAGGATCAGACTCAGCTGAGCCACTTGCCTCCACCTCTACATCAACCTCCTCTGAAGTGCCTTCTGGGAAAGAAGACTTGGCTCTAGGAGAAACTTGAGGGGCGTTCAGCACAAACTCAGCTGATTCCCTCTCCTTCCCCAGAATTTTCCTTGCTAGGGCACTGAGATACAGATCCAGTGCCAGCTCTTCCTCTGGCACTGGAAGGCTCAGTATGGGAAGTGAAATGGGGGTGGAGTAGGCTGCTAAGCTGGTGCTGGTGATGGTGCTGCTGTTTGTTGTTGTCATCATGGTGGTGGTGGCGGGGTTATGACTGGTGCTCATGGAGGGATGCAGTCTCTGGCACAGGCAGCGGCACTGGCACTACTCCCCTCTCCTTGCTGCTTGTAGCAGCATCGTGCTTTTTAGCTGAAGGAAAAAGGCTCTGTCTCAGTTTGGGGGGGGTTGGGGGGGAACTTACAGCTCTCCCTTTACCCCGGGGTGGGCAAAATACAGCCCACGGGTCAGATGCAGCCCATGAGTCCATTCTATCCAGCCCATGGGGCCCCTGAAAAATTTTTGAAAATTTAAATTTATCGGTCCTGGGTTCCTGTCAAAAATGACAGGAACCAGGGGCAGTAGGACACAAGGGAATCCTCGGTGGTCTCCTGCAACAGCAGGGCTCACTCGGCCCCACCCCCCCAGCCAGAAGGCGCAGCAGGGGCTTCTGGCCTGGGACCGTGGCTGCAGCAGCAGGGAAAGCTCAGGTAAGGGGGCGGGGTGGGGAAGGAGCTGGTGCAGAGCATGGGGAAAAGTGGCCCCTCCCCCGCCCCATGGCCAGTGCTCCGTGCCGCAGCTGCTCACACCCATGCAGGGCTGTCCTGAGCAGGCATAGGAAGCCCCACACAGGCTGCAAGTGGCTGCAGTGTGGGGCATCAGCCATGGGGCGGGGGAGGGGCCACTTTTCCCCCGCACTCAGCACCAGCTTGTAACCTGGCCCTGCACCAGCTCCAGGATCACCCATCAGAGCTGTGCCATGGTGGCAGCAGCTGTGGCCCCCCTGCTTGCCATGCTGGGCAGCGTTTGCTGCTGCTGCCTGCCTGGAGCTCGCACCACGGTAGGCTATGGTGAGGCTGCTACCACCGCCTCTGTGCTGCCCAGCGTGCAAGCTCCAGGTAGGCAGCAGCAGCAAACACTGCCCAGCACAGCAAACACTGCCCAGCACAGCAAGCAGGGAGGCTGCAGCTCCCACCGCCATCACACAGCCCTGACAGGTGAGCCCAGAGCCGGCATGGGGCCCAGGCTGGCAGCGGGGGTGGGTTACAAGCTGATGCTGAGTGCAGGGCAAAAGCAGCCCTCCCAACCCTGTGGCTGGTGCCCTGCGCAGCAGCCACTCACAGCCCACATGGGGCTGCCTGTGCCTGCTCAGGACAGCCCTGCGTGGGCTGCAAGTGGCTGCAGCAGGGACCATGGGCCACGGGGCGGGCAAAGGGCCACTTTTCCCTGCACTCCCCCTGCTTGCTGGCAGGGAAGGAGCTGGTGCGATCAGGGCTATGCGCTGCTCCCTGCCTGTACCGTGGGGCTGGGGGGGACACTGGGAGTGAGCAGATACGGGAGCACAGGGCCCACACCGGTGTCCCAGGGCCAGCACCAGCAGGGCCCAGAACAGGGCAGCAGGGGTACAGGGTCCCAGCCAGCAGCATATTTTAAGACTAAAGGAGTTATCTTTTACCAAAAGGCCTGTTGTAAAGATAAAGCCAATAAGGCTTAATGGTCCCTAGAAATGATAAAAAACCCTTTTTAGGAGGTTTAACAAAATAAACCAGTAAATATTGTAAAGTTTTTGGATGGAAAGAAAGACAGATTAAAATATATAATCTTACAGGGTTTTTATGCTATGGGAGGGGCTGTGAATTTTCCAAGAACAGGGGGTGTGTTGTAAAGATAAACCAGACCACAAAAAAGCTGACCTGTATGTCCAGATCACTACATATTTTAAGGCTAAAGGAGTGAAGTTATCTTTTAGTTGTGACTGTTTTAAAACAGTTATATTTTATATACTATATGTATTTCTGCTAACCCTGTCTCCCAGTTCCCCAGCAGATCCAGAGGTTGAACCAGCTGTATGGTAAAGTTCAAGCTGGTGTTCTGCAGAAAAATCCTGGTGCAAGCGTTGCTGGGCAAAATGATGTAAAAGCTGCCATCACACATCTCAGCCTTCTGACTGAGGTACCCCTATATGTTAGAAACTTGGGAGGCTTCCACCCAGCTGTTAAATTTAGCTGTTCACCCCAACCATTTCACCAACAACCACTTCTTTCTTCCCTTTCCTTTCATTGCTAGAACTTTTTCAATTCTGTAAACTCTGTCCTGTTTGGGGTTCACTTTTTGTAGTTCTTCAGGGTAAAAAGAACCCTCAATAGGTTCGTCTTCGTAATCTTTTAGGTGGTATACAGGCATCTGCATGTGTCTAAGGACTTCATCCACTATGAAAATCTCATTGGTGAATGTTTGTTCATAACCTTTTTCAAACCTCCCTTTGGTCCTAGACACCCTCACGTGGTCTCCTTTTCTAAACATGGGTGCTGCTGGTTTTATTTTGAAATAGTCCCTGTACATGGTTTTCAACACTTGTGGAGAGTTTGAGAAGTTCACATCAACAGGCCTGGTGTGGATAGTTCTGTGAAAACTGTGGTTGTAGCTCTTTATAAACTCTGGTAGCACACCAACATAGCGAAAGGTGTTGCGGGCTGTAAAATACCTCTACATCTTTGATTTTAATGTTCTGTTAAACAGCTTTACCACCACCACTTTCACTTCACTATTCATCTCAAAACAGTGAATATTATACTGTTTCAACAGTATGCTTGAAGACTTATTTAAGAATTCTTTTCCCCAATCAGTCTGTAATTTTTCGATGAACTCATGTTCATCTTGGTGTCAACAATGAGATCCCTTTCAGCTACTGTGCTACTGAGAAGGTCCTCCCCTAGCCTGTAAGTGTGTTGGTGATTCCTTCTCCGTAGGTGCAGCACTTTGCACTTGTCTTTGTTGAATTGCATCCTATTCTGTTCCGCCTGCTTTTCCAACCTGTCCAGATCCACCTGGATTTGTTCCCTCTCCTCTAGTGTGTTGACTTTATCACATAATTTGGTATCATCCATAAATTTGGAGAGAGTGCTCTCCAGGTCCTCATCCAAGTCACTGATAAAGACATTGAACAGCACAAGTCCAAGGACCGAACCATGTTGGACTCCACTGCTCACATCTTTCCAGGTCGATACCGACCCGTCCACCACCACTCTCTGGGTGAGACCAAGCCAATTTGCCACCCACCTGACCATGTAATCATCTACATCACAGCTGCTCAGTTTATCTATGAGAATAGGATGAGATACCATATCAAAGGCGTTTGTCACGGCAGGGTCCTGTAGGAGGGCCGTGATCTCCTTAAGGCCCCCTCTCCGTGCCTAGTTGGCCCAAGGGCACCCTCTGTTTCTCACCCGCCACGTCTTTGATGGTTTAAATCAGTTGGGAGACTGCCTTACGCCCTCTCGGACACGTCTTTATGTTGACTCAGACCCCGTGGTTTTCCCGGACTCCTTGTGGGTCTTGTCCTGCAAATGGGTGCTTTGGGGCACCCTAGCCTTATGGGCTATGCATGGCTCCAGCCACCTCTGATACCACGCCCCAAGCCTCGCAGTTGGAATGGACATTGGTCTGTCTCTCTATCTGCACACACGCCCGTTTCTCGGGTCTCTTCTGTACTGCCGCCCTTTTCTTGGGCCTTCTCGATATCATCACCCCCTCCTGGGGCTCTGTGCCCAATCTGGGCCTTCTCCGCAGTGCTGCCCCCTTCTCTGGGGCCTCCCGCGGTGCTGCCCTCTCTCTGGGGCCTTCTCTGTACGATTGCCCTCTCCTCTGGGGCCTTCTGCTGCCCCCTTTCTGGGGCTTGCCATGCCCACACTAGGGCTTCTCAATAACGCCCCGTCTCTGGGGCTCACCACACCCATTCTGGGGCTTCTCAGTAGTGCCCCTTCCTGGGGCTCACCATGCCTGCACTGAGGCTTCTCAGTATAACAGCCCCCTCTCGGGGCTCTCCAGTAAGCTGTCCCCTTCTTCCCCCTAGGGCTTTACGTGCCTGTACTAGGGCTGCCCAATAGTGCCCCCTCTCTGGGACTTGCCACGCCCACACTAGGGCTTCTCAGTAAGGCACTCCCCTCTCTGGGCTCGCCACACCCGCACTGGGCTTCTCAATAAGGCGCTCCCCTCTCCGGGGCTCGCCGTGCCCAACTTGGGCTTTCCAATAATGTCACCCCCTTTCTGGGGCTCATCACGCCTGCACTGGGGCTTCTCAATAGTGCCCCACCTGGGGCTTGCTACACCTGCACTGGGGTTTCTCAAATGCCCCCTCTCTGGGGCTGGGGTCTATGCACCCCGTGTGCTGTGCCCACTGGCGCTGGGGTCCTCACACTTTGCTGCAAGTCCCCTATGAGGATACTGCACCCTCACTAGTGCCGGGGTCCCCACACCGCTGTGGGTTCCCCCCTGAGGCCTCCTCCAACCTCTTATAGCCTCACCCAAACCACCGGTGTAATACGTAACAACAAAACAAAACACAAGCCCCTAGGCTACAACTGAAACATAAGCCACCTGGCTATAACAACATAAGCTGCCTGGCTATAGCTTAACCTCATTGCTCAAGCCTCTAGAGCTGCCATGAGCTGTACTTGAGATCAGGCTTCCTCCCGCATCCTGGCTGAGGGAGCTCCTGCCTCTCTCATTGCTGACAGGGAACTGCCTCAGACCTCTGCTCCTGGGCTTTATAAGAGCCAGGCCCTGCCACCTACAGGCAGCTAACCGCTGGCAGGTATGGGTCATTTGCTCCCTCCAGTTGCCCTGGCAACCCACAGGTAGGCTCCTATTCCCTGCTAGGGCTCTTTTCCCTGGCAGTTTCCCCTCTCTAGGAGCAGGGCACCTCAGTGCTCTGCGACAGCGTTCTTTAAATCCAAGTAAATGACATCTACCTCGACTCCTGCATCTAAGCATTTTGTGACCTGGTCATAAAAAGAAACAAAGTTAGTCAGGCAGGATCTACCTGCTATAAATCTGTGCTGGTTGCCCTTCAGCATTATTTTTCCCACTGGATTCCCACAACTGTGATCCTTAATAATTTTTTCAAAGGTTTTCCCAAGGGATAGAAGTTAAACTAACTAATCTAATGTTACCTGGATCCTCCTTCCTCCCCTTCTTGGAAAAAAAGGGACCACATTGGCACTTTTCCAGTCCTCTGGGACCTGACCTGAGCACCATAAGTGCTCAAACAACCATACCAGTGGTTCTCCTATGACACTGGCCAATTCCTTCAGCACCCTTGGATGAAGATCATCTGGGCCTGCTGACTTAAACACATCCAGTCCTTCCAGGCTGATACCAATCTGATTTCCGATACAGCTGCCTCCAGCTGGTAAATCTGATGTCGTGGAAGGGGAGGGGGAAGGAAAGGGCATGGGGTGGGGGGGGCAGATCAACATCCCCTGCAATGAGGGAGGAGGCAGGGGCAGGGGCAGGGGCAGGCGCTACCCAGGCTCTTCTCAGCAGGGGCTGGGCTTGGAGCAGGTGCCGGCAATGCTGGGAGGATGTTGCATGCACCCCAAATTTCGCCGCTGCTCTACTCCCAGTGCTTCTGCTGCCACCGCCACCTGGTGCAGCCCCAGCTCAATGCCCCGCCTCCACCCAAGCACCAAAAAGAGCCCCGCGCAGCTTCAGCCACAGCCTGCCCCACGCAGATCTGGGGGGCACATGCCCCCCCAACCCCGTGCCCTCCCAGGGTGCAAGCAGCGGCAGGAGCTGCCTTCCCCCACACCTGCCCCACCTGGGCGGTGCCTGCCCCCGCCCCCTCCCTAACCATGGGGGATGTTGATCTGCCCCCCCACACACCCTTTTCCTCCCCCTCCCCTTCCACCACACCGAACTTACCAGCTGGAGGCAGCTCTCCACACTAACAGCTGTGCTCCTCACTGCCTGAGTTCTGTGCTGTGGCTGTGTGCAGCATGGGCATTTATCAGCCGATATCCGATACAGCAAATTTTCTTTATAGCGGTATTGATCCAATATTGGACCAATGTATCAGTGCAGCTCTAAAGGAAACCCTAGATTTTGACTTTCTCTCAACCTCATTGTTTTTGTTTGCCTCACTCTTTATTCCTCCAATACCACCTCCTTCTGGACCATAATTTTTCTTCTTGGTCACCAGTTCTTGGGTTATTTTGCCATGACTGAACGTGCCATGTAACTGGCTGGCTACTGCTACTATCTGAGGATTTGAGAGACTCTGACAGGCCTAGGGTCAGGAAGGACTGAGTTAGGGAACTTCTGGAGAGGATGGACGTGTTCAAATCAGCAGGTCCAGATGCTCTCCACCCCAGGGTGCTGAGGGAATTGGCAGGGGTTATTGAGGGGTTCCTGGCACGACTTTACAAGCACTTATGGTGCTCTGGCCAGGTGCCAGACGACTGGAAGAGGGCCAATGTGGTCCCCATTTTCAAAAAAGGGAGGAGGGACGACCTGGGCAACTATAGACCTGTTAGTCTTACTTTGATCCTGGGGAAGCTCTTTGAGAAGATTATCCAGGAGCACATCTGTGAAGGACCAGCAGGGGGAATGATGCTCAGGGGCAACCAGCATGGGTTCATTAGGGGCAGGTCCTGTCAGACCAACCTGATTGCTTTCTACAATCAGGTCACAAAATCATTGGATGCAGGTGTCACAGTGGATGTAGGGGTTTAGGTTGTAGCCGTGTTGGTCTAAGGATATAGGCAGACAAGGTTCCTTGGGTGAATTTGATATCTTTTATTAGACCAACCTAAATGGTTGGAGAATAGTTATTAAGCAAGCTTTTGGGTTCAAAAACCCTTCGTCAGGCTAAGGAAGCTGCAGCAGTTGGTGTGTGCTCTTCCTGGATGGAAACAGTAGATGTAGTCTTTCTGGACTTCAGGAAGGCCTTTAACACTGTCTCCCACCCCATTCTCATTAAAAAGCTAGCCGACTGTGGCATTGATGCCTACACAGTCAGATGGGTCGCAAACTGGCTGAGGGGCTGCACCCAGAAAGTGGTGGTGGATGGGTCATATTTGACATGGAGGGATTTCATAGATTTCATAGACATTAGGGCTGGAAGGGACCTCGGAAGATCATCGAGTCCAGCCCCCCGCCCAAAGGGCAGGACGTCAGCTGGGGTCATAGGATCCCAGCAAGATAAGCATCCAGTTTCATCTTGAAGGTGTTCAATGAAGGCGCTTGAACAACCTCCGGTGGCAGGCTGTTCCAGACCTTGGGGGCTCGGACAGTAAAGAAATTCTTCCTTATGTCCAGCCTGAAACGATCTTGTAGTAGTTTGTGACCATTCGTCCTCGTCATCCCTTGGGGCGCTCTGGTGAACAAACGTTCCCCTAGATACTGGTGGTCACCCCTGATAAACTTGTAGGTGGCCATCAGATCACCCCTGAGCCTGCGCTTTTCCAGGCTAAAGAGCCCCAGGGCTCTCAGCCTGTCATCGTAGGGTCTGCTTCCCTGACCTCTGATCATGCGCGTGGCTCTTCTCTAGACTCTCTCAAGCTTCTCCACATCCTTTTTGAATTGTGGAGCCCAAAACTGGACGCAGTACTCCAGCTGCGGCCTCACTAAGGCCCAGTACAGGGGGAGAATGACGTCCTGGGATTTGCTTGAGAAGCATCTATGGATGCAAGCCAGCGTTTTGGTCGCTTTACTAGCCACAGCATCGCATTGCAGGCTCATGTTCATCTTGTGGTCAATGATGACCCCCAAGTCTCTTTCTTCCATAGTGCTAACCAACATAGCACTGCCGAGCCTATAAGGATGCTGCGGGTTTTTCTTCCCAAGGTGGAGAACCTTGCATTTATCGGCATTGAACACCATCAGATTCTCATCCACCCACTTGCTGAGCCTGTCCAGGTCAGCCTGGATCATCCGCCTGTCTTCTGGTGTGGATGCTTTGCCCCAAAGTTTGGTGTCATCGGCGAACTTGGCCAGTCCGCTTCTGACTCCAGTGTCCACATCATTAATGAAGATGTTGAACAGTATGGGTCCAAGGACAGAGCCCTGGGGGACCCCACTGGTCACAGGACACCACAATGAGTGACTTCCATCAATTACTACCCTCTGGGTCCGACCCCGGAGCCAATTTTCCAGGCAGTGGATCGTGGGGGACCCAAGGCGACAATTGGCCAGTTTCTCCAAGAGACGATCATGGGACACCAGATCGAAGGCTTTTTTGAAGTCAAGATATATGACATCAATCTCATCTCCCTTGTCCAGGTGATAGGTCACCTGGTCGTAGAAGGAAATGAGATTGGTCAAGCAAGACCTACCCGCAACAAACCCGTGCTGGCTATCCCTTAAGATGTTGGCGTCGGCCAGTCCATTAAGGATGGCCTCCTTAATAAACTTTTCTAAGATCTTCCCCAGGATAGAAGTCAGGCTGATGGGCCTATAGTTAGCCGGATCCACTTTCCTCCCTTTCTTGAAGATAGGCACCACGTTGGCCTTCTTCCAGTCTTCGGGCACTACACCAGAGCGCCAAGAGTTTTCAAAGATCCGCGCTAGAGGCTGGGCTATGATGCTCGCCAGCTCCTTGAGTACCCTGGGGTGAAGATTGTCAGGGCCGGCTGACTTGAAGGTATCCAGCTTCTCAAGATGTTCCTTCACGAAGTCAGCATTAATGGAGGGCAGGGGATCACCCTCACCCGGACTTCCCAGCCCTGTAGCGGGCACAGGCGTCCCATGGGGCTGATGAAAGACCGACGCAAAGTACCTATTTAATAGGTTGGCTTTTTCCTGGGCGTCAGTTGTCAGTTGCCCCATCTGGTTCAGCAGGGGTCCAACGTTTCCCCTGCTTTTCCTCCGGCTCCCCACATATCTGAAAAAGGACTTTTTATTGTCCTTGATGCTCAAAGCTAGCTGGAGTTCAGTTGTAGCCTTGGCTTTCCTGGTCTGCTCCCTACGGGACAGGACCAGTGCAGAATAATCCTCCTTGGAGGTGACTGCCATCCTCCATCCTTTGTAGGCCTTTCTTTTTAGCCTCAGGAGGTCTGCTAGGTCCCTGGAGAGCCAGGGGGGCTGCTGTGCCCTCTTGCTGCCTTTCCTCCGAGATGGAATAGACTTAGTTTGTGCATTGAGGATCGCTCCCTTGAGGAGCAACCACTCTTCTTGAACTCCCCTCTCCCTGCGGTCACAGTCCCTTAGGGCCTCACTGACAAGCTTCCTGAGCTTGTCAAAGTCGGCTTTCCTGAAGTCAAGGACTTGCGTGTTGCTGACTGACTTGCCAGCTTTTCGGCGGATGGTGAAGGTGATCAGCTCGTGGTCGCTGTCACCCAGCTTCCCATCTATCACTAGGTCTCCGACTAGGTCCTCCCCAGTAGCCAGCACCAGGTCGAGCAGCACTTTGCCTCTCGTTGGCCCATAGACTTCTTGAGTCAGGTAGAGGTCATCCACGCATGAGAGGAAGCTCTGCGACCGCTCAGATTTTGCTGAGCGATCCTCCCACGAGATGTCTGGGTAATTGAAGTCACCCATGACAACCATGGTCCTGGAGCAAGCTGCCTCAGCCAGTTCCTGGGCAAACTCCTGGTCTAGCTCAGGACTTTGGGAGGGAGGTCTGTAACAGACTCCCACCATTGTGTCCCCTGTGCCGTGTTCCCCACGGATTTTAACCCAGAGGGTCTCCAGCTGTCCACGCTGGTCGCCAATATCGGCTTGCAGGGACGCGTAGCTTTCCTTAACATAGAGAGCTACACCCCCGCCCCTTTTCTCTACACGATCCCTCCTGTACAGGGTATAGCCATCTATCCCCGTGGTCCAGTCATGGGTGGAGTCCCACCAGGTCTCCGTGATCCCTATGACATCGTAATTGTTTGCACTGAGCAGGAGGATGAGCTCCTCCTGCTTATTCCCCAAGCTCCTGGCATTTGTGTACAGGCAGGCAAGTGCCCCCTGGGGGGCTCCTTCCTTGCCCACAGATTTTACCAGGGCTGGGGCTGGGGTGGGCTCTCTTGAGTGCCATGATCCGCTGGCTTTGCAAGGATTGTTCAGCGGGCCAGCATTGGCGGTAGTCCCCCCATCCCCCAGCGGGCTTAGTTTAAAGCCCGGTGGAGCAGGTCAGCCAGTCTGGCTGAGAAGAGCCTCCTCCCTAGGGGAGAGAGGTGGAGACCATCTCTTCCCAGCAGCTCGCTGCCTCTCTCGCCAAAGAGCGGACTGTGGTCATGAAAGCCAAAGCCTTCCTGACGACACCAGCGCCGCAGTCTTTGGTTGACCACATAGATCCTCCTGTCCCTTCTCAGCCCATAGCCTGAGACTGGGAGGATCGACAAGAACACCACCTGTGCCCCCAGACCCTTAAGCCCCGCTCCCAAATCCCTGTAGCGCCTCTTGACCTGGCTGGGAGTGCTCCGCGCTGTGTCATTGGTGCCCACATGAATAAGGAGCATGGGATAGTGGTCTGTGGGTTTGAGGAGCTTGGGGATCCTCTCCGCAATGTCCCGGATGCGGGCCCCTGGGAAGCAGCAGACTTGCCGGGCTAAGGGGTCAGGGTGGCAGATTGGCCCCTCCGTCCCCCTCAGGAGGGAGTCTCCCACAACAAACACCTTACGTTTTGTCTTGGGGAGAGCAGGGGCGGGAGTTGCAGTTGGGCCCATGTTGCCTGTGGGGGCCGGCAACTCAGCAGGCTCTGCTGGGGCAGCAAGAGGTGCGTACCTGTTGCTCAGTTCTGGCGGGGGAGGGGCCTTGGTGCGGCAGGCCTTAGGGCCCTTGACCACCTTGGTCCATGCCCCTGGCTGGACACAGCAGGAGGTCCCAGAGTCCTCCTCTGGCATGGAGGGAGACTGCGATCTACCCTCTGCCTCCCGGGGGAGAAGGGCCTGGCAGTAGGAGTCTATCTCCTGCTCGCAGTCCCTGATGGCACGCAGTCTGTGGACTGTGGCCTGGAGCTCCTCCAGCTGGCGCACCAGAGACCCCAAAATGGAGCAGACCCCGCAAGGGGAGGTCGCCATGCTCCCAGGCCCCAGAGCCTGAAAAAGGGACAGGCAGCCCCCGCAGCCGAGAGCCAGGGGCTCCGTCTGTGTGGAGCCCGGAACCAGGGGCTCCGTCTGGGTGGCCGTCTCTGAGGTGCCAGGGGGGGGGCCGCGGAGCCCGAGGGGACCCTCAGGGTGCGGCGCGTGCCCATCCGTGTCATGCCTCAGGTAGACTGGCTACGGCTGGGACTGTCTACCCTGGGGGTGCGCAGGCAGGGTCTGGCGTCCTCCCGCACGAACTCCGCGCTAACTCACGCGCCGGCAGAGAAGCGCGCCTGTTTGTGCAGCCTGTTTGCGCGGCTCCGGTCGCGTGGCTCCCTGGGGGGCTGGGCGAAGTAGGGGCCTGGGCGGGGCTTGACCCGGCCCGGCTCCACTCAGCTGCCGCCTCCCACACACACACTAAGGGGGTTAGCTCCTTCTCTCCACGGGCCCCGCTTACCCCGGCTGCGCTGGGGGTCAGCGGGGGGCTCCGCGGCTGCTGGAGGGTTTCTGGGGGGCTTCGGGGGAGCGGGGGCGCAGCGAGCTTTCACCCGCGCGTCTCTCGCCGCTCCCGCGTCTAACTGATGTGGGCAGTGGGGTCCCCCAGGCCTTGGTCCTCAGGCTCGCACTGCTCAATTTCTTTATTAGCGACTTGGACAAGGGGGTGAAAAGCACCCTGTTCAAATTCAGTGACAACACCAAGATTTGGGGCAAGGTGGGCACGCTAGAAGGGAGGGACAATTTACAGCTACAGGTTACAGGGGTGGGTGAATGAGAACAGGATGGGATTCAATACTGACAAGTGCAGGGTACTGTACCTAGGGAGAAAGAACCAGTAGCATACCTACAGGCTGGGGAACTCCCTTCTTGAAAGCACGGAGGCAGAAAGAGATCTTGGGGTCATTATCGATTCCAAAATGAACATGGGTCACCAACGTGAGGACTCAGTCAATAAGGCTAACTTAACCTTGTCATGCACCCACAGATGCATCACGAGCAGGTCCAAGAAGGTGATCCTCCCCCTCTATGCGACATTGGCCAGACCACAGTTGGAGTACTGCATCCAGTTCTGGGCGCCACACTTTCGGAGGGATGTGGCCAGCATTGAGAAGGTCCAGAGGAGGGCCACTAGCATGATCCGGGGACAGCAGGGCAGATCCTACGAAGAGAAGCTATGGGACCTGAACCTGTTCAGCCTTCACAAGAGAAGGCTGAGAGAGGACCTGGTGGCTGTCTATAAACTTACCGAGGGGGACCAGCAGGCAATGGGAGAGTCCCTGTTCCCCTGAGCACCTCCCAGAGTAACAAGGAATAATGGCCATAAGTTGTTTGAGAGTAGGTTCAGGCTGGACATTAGAAGGAACTACTTCACAGTTAGGGTGGCTAGTATCTGGAACCAACTTCCAAGGGAAGTGGTGCTGGCTCCTACCCTGGGGAGTCTTTAAAAGGAGGCTTGATAATTACCTAGCTGGGGTCATATAAGCCCAGTATTCTCTCCTGCCCAGGGGGTCAGACTTGAAAATCTACTTAGGTCCCTTCTGACCCTACATCTATGAATCTATGATTTACCACTGATTACAGAGACCTTTCCTCGCCACTGTTCTTTTAATATTCGTAGCTCAATTTCATGGCCAATGCAAGCCCATCTAATGATTTCTTTAAGTTCTAACTCTGGTGCCCAGGCACACACAGATTCCAGAGTTGAATCCTTGCACCAATGGCTCTCTAAACTCTTATAAGTTAAAATTCAGAAAGTTTCCCTCCCACAACAGGAGCCTTGCAGCCATTATAGGAACTTTTTGCACTCTATATACACTTTCCAGTCTGTCACTGGGAAGCTGTCACTTCTTATGAAAAAGCACCATGGCTAATTTCCCAGGATGAAACAGGTCTCACATAATTGGTCTCTATGACTGATCGGTTCCTAATTTGTATAGATAATGCTGCAAAATCTTTTCCCTCCATACCCTCCTGTACTAGATCTATTACATCAGTAACTATACACTGTGTGTCTCGTTTGATAGGCAACACATCCATCAGCCATGTTAACAGTTGCTTTCCTTAATGGACCAAGCCAACAGCATGGAGGTGCTCTGCTGAGAACAGTACGGTGGTCTGAACCATCTCATGTGCAATTCCTTACTCACAGGTCCCTGGTTTTAAGACCTCTTTAGTCCCGATTGGAGCCATAGGAGTAGGCTTCCAATCTGGGGGGAGACTGTGTGTGCACAGAGACGTATTCAGAGCACTCAGTTGACAACCTGTGAGTTCTACAAGCAGTATGACCATAGGAATCCATGCACAGAACCCCAAATAAGAAGCTGGATTTGGCTGGGATAATCAGTGGAAAACCTTTTCACGTCACACCAAAATACATATGCCTGCCATTGGGAGACTCTCCTGAAGAAGTCTGGGAAGAGTCCTGCCCAACCCAAAGTTTCTGCATGCCAGGCTGCCAACAAATAGGTACCCGGGCCTGATTGAGAAGATGGGTTTGGGCCGGGATTACAGGTGGAAATCCTTTTCAGGTCACCACAAAACACATGTTTTTGCCATTGGAGGACTCTTCCAAAGAGGTTGAACAGAGTCCTGCCCTACATGAGTCACAACATCTGGCATGAGACAGTATCACTATACACAGACTCGATCACTCAACCTCTTTTAAGTGTTGTTTGGTTGTTATACACAAGGCTGGATCTCTACTGGGGGCTAGTCCTAGGACCTATCTTGGGGCTGGCTTCTCTTGATAACGTGTCAGAAGGCCAAAACCATGAGATTTAGCAGATGTCCTTGTTCACTCTTCATCTATGTACGCCCCATACTTCTCTGTAGCCCAGTGCACAACCTTACAAGTTACATAATCCATCATATTACCATGTCCTCTATTGTTGACAATAAACTGAACAGTGTTTTACAATGGCTTAGATGATACATCAGCAGTTGGTTTATAACAAAAAAAGCAATCCCTTCATGGTACAAAAACAGACTGTCATCAGTACTGGGATATGACAAAACCAAATTTTATTAAGATACCACAACCATCATGGATGTCACTGTACCAAACAATGGACCAAATGTCAAGGTTATGATAGTGAAGGCCAGGACTAGTCATCAACATTGCCATCCCACCAGATGACCATGTTCAGTGCACCATTAATGCTCTATTTAGTAGTGCACCCCTGAAGTAACTAGGAACAATGGCCACAAATGGACAGAGGGCCAATTTAGGTTGGACAGTAACAAGAACTTCTTCACTGTAAGGGTTGCCAGAATCTGGAATGGGCTTCCAAGGGAGGTGGTGCTTTCCCCTACCCTGAGGGTCTTCAAGAGGAAACTGGACAAGCAGCTAGCTGGGGTCATCTGACCCCAGTGCTCTTTCCTGCCCAGGGAAGGGGATCAGACTTGATGACCTACTGAGGTCCCTTCCAGCCCTAACATCTATGAATCTATGAAGCTATGAATTAACAAGTCGAGAAGTCACACAGTCAGTTCACAGAAGCAAAAGGGAACTGGTACTTCAAAGGTGAGTCGGATGCTGGTCAGGCTGCCCATTACCAGAGTTATATCAAAGAGGACAACTCCGCTCATTCAAACATGTGCTCCTATCGACAAGTTGGGATTATCCGAGTTGTCCATTATTTGAACAAGTAGACATGATGTTGCCATTCCCAACGTGCCAAAATCCAAGACAAAGAAATAATGCTGATGCCAGTTGGGGAGAGGATGATGATGGAAACGAACGCGCAGAACTACAGATTTTTTAATGAGGGAAAAATAAGTTGTCCCCATAGCAAGAATTTTCTGGCAGACAGGTATGTTTGGGAACAGATTGGAAAAGAGCAATAAGTGTGCATCAACATAAACACAGGGACAAATTTTGTCCCAACTGTACTAAAAGAACATGAGTATAGCCAGGGTTATGCCACAGATGCTTTGCTGACATCTACCGATGATAGTCTCAGCCCAGTGACTCCTTTGTTCAATTTTTTCCCAGCACTTTGGCAAGGGCCCCTTTGACATCCTTGTTCCTGAAGCTGTAAATGACAGGGTTGAGCATGGGGGAAACAATGGAGTAAAAGATAGCTACCTTCTTCTCCTGCTCCCGTGACTGCGTAGCTTGGGGGCGCAGGTAGGTGAAGCTAATGGTGCTATAGAACATGGTGACCACAGTCAGGTGGGAGGAACAAGTGGAGAAGGCACGGTGTCGACCGGCAGCAGAGCTCATGCTCAGGACAGCCCCGGCAATGGCTATGTAGGAGGCCAGGATGAAGAAAAAAGGCAGCATCAGGACAACCACACTAAGGGCAAAGATAAGGACCTCCACAGAAGAGGTGTCCACACAGACCAGCTGCAGCACAGCTGGCTGCTCACAGAAGAAATGCTCAACATGGTTGGGGCCACAGTAGGGAAAACTGAAAGTGACCCCAGTCAGCACTGCAGCACCGAAAAAGCCACCTGCCCAGCAGGACATTATCATGATGCCACAGATCCTCCTGTTCATGATGAGCAAGTAATGGAGGGGCCGACAGATCGCTACATAGCGGTCAAAGGCCATGAGAGCCAGGATAAAACACTCAGTTATGCCACAGCAGAGGGTGAAGCAGAGCTGGGCTGCACAGCTAGCAAAGGAGATGGACTTCCTCTCCGAAAGCATATTGGCCAGCATCTTGGGGACAGTGGCCAGGGTGAAGCAGATGTCCAACAGGGAGAGGTTGCTAATGACAAAGTACATGGGGGTATGGAGGCGAGAGTCTGCCCAGATCAAGGCAATGATGAGGACGTTTCCAAGGATTGTGGCCAGAAACATTAGCAAACATGTGGCAAAGAGGATCCGCTGTTCATCAGGCTGGCTGGTGAGTCCCAACAGGATGAACTCTGTCACCATGGTATGATTCTCCAGCTCCATCTGACCCATGGGGTTCCATCTGCAATGAGCAACACAGCTATGAAGTCATGTAGTAGGCCTCAGTGTGACTTGTTATCCCCTGTGATATTGCCACACCCTTTGTTAAAACTTAAGCAGCAACCACAAACTTTCATAATATCCACTACAGACCATTAATTTTTACCTAGGTTTCTCTACATGGGCATCTTGTCCCACACATTAAGGAAAGAGTAGATTAGTGGTTCTTGACATTTTTGGCCATGACTACCTTTCTAAGTCTGTTAAACTTCAGCATACCCTTATCGTTTCATTTTACAGATTATAATAATAATTTTAAAAAATAACATTATGTAAGAGCAAAACACAGTATAACATCTCCAGCAACCTAGGAGATACTGCAAAGTTGTTGTTAATGTTTTGATTTTTCTTCCATTTTTATTTCTCCTTTCATGCTTTTGCTTTCCAACTGCTTTCTCTCTTATGCTCTTTAGAAGTTAAACATGTGCCCCAACAGCACATATACCCCAGTTTGAGAAACAATGGGATAGATAAACTGGAGGGGGCCTTGAGAGGGTCAAGAACAATGACAGGACAACTGGAGAATATGGACTAGATATGTGTAGCTTTTTGGCACTTTACATTTAATGTTTGTTGGATATAATAGATCAGTGAGCAGCAATTAGGGTGCCATGGCACCATGGGATGAGGGGTGTCATGCCTGTTAGCACTGTTAGGTATGCAAAGATGATTCATGTGATAAACCCAGACATTTCAACTAAGAATCCATTTTGTTAAAAGCATTCTGATCTGTTGCATTCTTTCTGAGCTCTTGACAACAGAAGAATTGCTCTATTGTTTTTCTGTAATCAAAAGTAAGTGAAAACGAAGAGCTGACATGTTCCAAGAGGTGCCTGGAGTTTATCAAGGGGTGCCTGAAATCATAGAATCATATCTAAGAAGGTTAAGAACCACTGCAATAGATGAACAGTAGCAGAGTTTTTGCCACATTCCCTCAGCTTTGCTTTCTTCCTGGCCTGCATATCTTCCCTTCTTGGCTGTCCAGATACAGAAGGAAGATTGAAGAACTCCCTGGGCAATGCCTAGCCCATGGCCTGATGGTTAGAAATTTTTTCTGGAATATTGGTTCAAGCTCCTTCTGTGTGAAGAGTTACAAAATTTGGGTGGCTTACTTCTTGGCCAGTGCCCTGACTACCAGGCGACTAGGTGGGTAGGACTGTTGCCCTCTTCTTCTGTCAAGTAGTCACTAATCATAGTTTTTCTCTGACCACACTCTCAGGGACTCACCTGGTGTTAAGCATATACCTAGGTGATCTTATTCTACACTAAACCCTATGTGGCCATTGTGCCATCATCAGACCATGCTTCCAAGAAAAGTGTAGGAGAAGCATAACTATGCAAGTTGGAACAGAATCCAAACTCCATGTATGTGCCAAAAAATTCACTTTTGCTGCTATGTAAGTGACCCATGGATGCATCAAGGTGACATGTAAGCGCATTGCTAAAGGTCCCAAAGCCCATCTAGTGCCCAAAGTCCTGGCACATCCTTTCACAAGAATCCCAGATGACAGTCCCACTTGTATGGTCCCAAAGAAATTGTAACAAAAGAACAGTCTGGTATGAGGTAATGGCCACCCTGATTAACTAAAGTCCATCCCAACTCTCACCATGTTTTGTTCCAAACACAATCCTACAACCTGCCTTTTCTAAACTCTTATCAAAACCTCATTTAAGAAGGCCTCTTCACTACAACCTACATACTTGCAGTGAGAAAAGAGATAACTGTGTCCACATGACAATGGTCAGTCATGTTGCTTAAGTCATGGCTGGGAATGGCTCAGACAGTGTGACACTGGGAGTGGGATAGAAACTGGTACAGAACAGACAAGGGTTACCGTTTCCTAAAAACTGAAGACAGATCCTCGGGCTCTGTTGGGCCAGATTTCCAGTGGAGAACAGAAACACAAAGTTGGACTCTCCTACATGGCTGAATCCAGTCCCTACTATCACAGGTGCCCAAAATATGCCAACCTACACATAAACTTGTCAAGCTCTATCTTAACATCCCTTTGGTATTTTGCCCCTACTACTATAATCTGGTGCCTGTTCTAGAACCTCCCTGCTCTCGTGGTTACAACCCTGCCACACATTACCAGGCAATATTTATTCCTGGCCACTTTCGTCCATTTGATCATTTGCCCTCATTGTTGTTTAGCTCCAACAGCACTCCCATCTCCCTGATATTTAATCACTCCGTCTTGCAGCAATCAAGCAATTCTCTCTTACCAGTGACTTCTGTTTCTCCCATGTTTTCTGTGAAGTCATTTCTCTTTACATGGCCCTGTCAATCTGTGTATCATTTTGGAAGTCTCCTCATGATTCCTGCCTCTAGGACCATTTCCAAGTAGGAACCTCCACGTAGAGTCTCCATGTGCCCTTTCAGTCGCTACCTCCATCATTACAATAAGCAGGTATGAGCTTTATGCCAAATCTTGGTGTAATCCAGCCTGGATGTCAGGCTCCATTATTCCCCAGACAGTTCTGAATATTGGTTTCATCGCTTCAACAGCCATCACAATCTTTTCTGATATTCCTTTATTACATAAACACCACTACCTAGCCTAACTAAGGACTCTATCTTATAATAATGAGTTTTAGATGTGGATTGGAAAACATAGTAACAAAGTATCTTAAAGGGGCTAACCTAAACCGGGCATGGACATTCAAATATTTGTGTTCTACATACAGTGCTACAGGTAATTTTAAAGCAGAAGTGAGAGAGAGGGTTAAGACAGGGTGGAAGAAGTGGAAAGAAGTTGTAGGTATTGCTTCCAAGAAAGCCTCAGACAGTTTTGAGGCCAGTGTTACTCTACAGACTGGACATTTGGTTGCTGGATGGATCACACGACAGAAATGACACAAGAGAACTGAAATGAGAACATTTAGATACTGGGCAGCGCAGTGAGAGATGGACAGAACTGATGACATTGGAAAACCACAGAGTTCAATGAACATTGCTGAGAAAGCCAGGGAGAGAAGACTATGGTGCTGAGAACATGAAAACTAAATGAGAAGTGATGGAGAGAAAAATCCAAGGAAAAAAGGAACAGAGAAAGAGCAGAACTACGCAGGTGCCAAGAAGAGAAGCTATCACTGAGTGGAACCAATAGACAAGGATGGCGCAAACAGCCAACCCTACTGTTGTGTGGGACCGAGGGAGAGGACAAGAATCAGATTCCCACCTATCTGCCAACATGAGGCTTCCATCTTTGTAATAATCTTTGCTGCTTTGGTCACGCCGCTCCACAACACAACACACATATTTACCAATGTTGTAAACTTAATGCATCCAGCCTGACACCTATTTGGAGAAGTAACCAGCAATATCTAATTTTCTCCCTGTGTCCTGCCACATATCCAAAAATGAATAGCCAACAGATAATACATAATAACCAAGAGTTAATGACAGGGACAGAAAGATATTAATCAGCACCAATAGTTAACCATTAACAGAAGATTAAAATGAATTATAATTAATACAAACATAAGTTGGTAATATATAATAAACAATCAATAACACTAAAACCACGTAATCTGCATCTTAATATATTTCTGATCATATTAATAAATCCTCTTCATAAGGTCCAAAATATTGTTGAACAAGCAAAAAGTTAATGGAAAGTGTCTGCTTTTCTAGAAATGCATAGAAATTCAGCAAAAAATCCTAAATTTTTGTAACAGATTTTGTCCAGGTATAGTGTGTTGTTTTATGCTTTTATTGTTGTTGTTGTTGTTTTTTCAGCTAAAAAAAAATGCCCAAAACATTTGAAAATTATTGGGCTTAGGGTTGAAAAATGTCAATTTTCACTTAAAAATCAATATTATATGCATTAAAGAGGGAGAACATACCTGACCTCCATCAACAAGAATTCTTCCTGATCAATATCATGGAACCGGAAGAAATATTGTGATCTCTTGTACTACAGGAGTTTCGTTGCCAGATTTTATGACATAATATCTTCCATAAGACCTGAGTGTTCCTCTTGGCCCCTTACCTGTAAGTTATGTAAAATCCAGTGATGTTTTATTTCGAGTGAGATCTGGGACATGTTTGCGCAAATCAAATACAGAACAAATCTTTACATTCTTTAAAAAGCAACACAAATAAAATGGCATTATCTCATATGGCATCTGAGCTTGAGACAAAACAAGGTGGAGTAAAATCCCTAGCCTTGCCAGGTAGATCAGACAGAATCATCCTCAGAGTCTCTGCTGATGCTAAAATATATGGAGTAGAAGTCAGCTGAAGAAGAGCAAACTCAGTATTGATTGGCAAACCCCACACCCACCATTTAAAGTTAGTGGAAGCCTCCCTTCTAAGTAGGAAGGCATTTGTTAAGGTCTGATTTAATGAACTCTCTTTCTTGAAGCAATTCTAAAAGCCACATTCCCGAGGGCTTTTATGTCTTGTTAACTTTTAGGAACTTGAGGGAACTGCAGTGGATAACTGCGGTTAACTTTCAGCCTTTCTGCACATGAGGAAAAAGATTCAGCTGTAGACCAGGCAAAAGCCTAGGGCTTCAGGACTGCCAGAAATTTTTCCTTTTCTTAAATCTGGATAAGCTAAATCAAAACAATATTTTAACTACATTGCTGGCAAACCAGCAGCTCCCTGATCCTTCAGTTTCACACCTAATAGCAGCAATGAACTGGACCTTACTGGTTCTTCTGTAGAGCTGCAGAGGGCCCCAGCATTCCTAAATGTGTGACAGATCCCAGGCTGTGCTTGTCTCTGGACGAAGACCTGATGCTTACTGCATCTCCAGTCCTGGGGCAGACCTGCCCGGGATCCAGGTAGGGTTCCCGCTGTCCCCGTTCCTCTCCTTGCCCCAGTGGCTTTGGCTAAAACTCATCAGATCAGAGAAATTTCAGATATAGCATTTGGCTGTTCAACAATCCTTTCCCTTCCCTTTGGTCTGTCGGTCTTAAAATGTGCATAACGATTTTGATTTTTAATTGGAAAAATGAAAGCTCCCAACACTGAAAATTTAAGCCATTTCAGCTGCAGACTTCCAGTGTAACCCCAGATTCATTTAAGGGACAACTGAATTTGGTGCTGAGACCCATGAAACTTCCCCAGTTTTGGGGTGCCTAAGTAACCCTATGGCACACTACTTTGTCTCCTCTATGTGGCAAGCCTACCAGCAGCAGCCCATCTTGCCAGCTAGGAGGAGCTCCAAGCAACTGGTGGAGCCTTTCCCACCAATCAGCGGGTGATGGCAGGGGAGAGGCTTGCCCCAGACCTACCCAGAGCGAGGTGAAGAGCTGGACCTGAGAGGGGACTAACCCCCTCCCTCTCTGATTGGTTCATTTGCAATCTGGGGGCAGAAACTCTGGAGGTAATAAAAAAGGCAGCATGTCCAGCACACAGGCGTCTGCGCTGAGGAATGAAGAAGAGGGAAGAAGAAGGGCTGGCAGAGCTGGCCAGCAGTAGCCCCAGAGGAGCCCAAAAATGGATCGTTGGACGGAAGCGGCAAGCCACTGTGTTCCCCAGCCCCGCCATGAGGAGGTGCAGCGTCAGTGCATAGCCGGTGCACCGGAGGGTCTGGGAGGGACCAAGACCCTGGGAGTTGCACGAGGCAGCTAGGGTCATAGTTTCATAGTTTCATAGTTGGTAGGGTCGGAAGGGACCTGAGCAGATCATCAAGTCCAACCCCCTGCCATGGCAGGAAAGAGTACTGGGGTCAAACAACCCTGGCAAGGTGTTCATCCAGCCTCCTTTTAAAGACCCCCAGGGTAGGAGCCAGCACCACTTCTCTTGGAAGTTGGTTCCAGATCCTAGCCGCCCTGACAGTGAAGTAGCGCCTCCTGATGTCTAGTCTGAATCTACCCTCTGCCAGCTTGTGACCGTTATTTCTAGTCACTCCTGGTAGTGCTCAGGGGAACAGGGACTCCCTCAATGCCTGCTGGTCCCCCCTGACTAGTTTGTAAACGGCCACTTGATCCCCCCTCAGCCTTCTCTTGTGGAGGCTGAACAGGCTCAGGTCCCATAGCCTCTCCTTGTAGGGCCTGCCCTGCTGACTCCTGATCATGTGGGTGGCCCTCCTCTGGACCCTCTCCATGTTGTCCACATCCCTCCTGAAGTGCGGCGCCCAGAACTGGATGCAGTACTCCAACCGTGGCCTGACCAGTGTCGCATAGAGGGGGAGGATCACCTCCTTGGATCTGCTTGAGATGCATCTGTGGATGCATGACAAGGTGCGGTTCGCCTTCCTGACCGCGTCCCCACACTGCTGACCCATGTTCATTTTGGCATCAATAATGACTCCAAGATCCTTTTCTGCCTCTGCACTGATGAGAAGGGAGTTCCCCAGCCTGTAGGTATGCTGCTGGTTCTTCCTCCCCAGGTGCAGTACCTTGCACTTGTCAGTGTTGAAACCCATCTTGTTCTCATCCACCCACCGCTGTAACCTGCCTAGGTCCGATTGCAGTCTATTCCTCCCTTCTAGCATGCCCACTTCTCCCCACCCCTACAAGAGGCAGGGTGAGTCGTGCATAGCCAGTGCAAGGAGGGTCCAAGACTGGACCAGGGCCCCAGAGCTGCCCATGGTGGCTCAGGTCCCCAACCCCGGCATGAGGCCAGGCACACAGTGTACAGCCTGTACACAGATAGTCCAGGAGCAGATCGAGACCCCGGCGCCGCATGAGGCAGCTCGGGTTTCCAACCCCCAACACAAGGCAGGGCCAACAGTGTACAGAGTGGTGCACAGTGCCCCAAGCGGGCCAGAGGTTGGGAGAGCCCCAAAACAGCTGAAGGCCCCCTGCCAAGGGAAGAGACACCTCACCCTGGAAGATAAGGACAGCCTCATGGGTCCCTCGGAGGAGTCCTGAGTTTCCTGGGAAGGGGATTCCCACAGGGGAGGAGGGTCTTCCCCCCTCTCCTCAATGACGAGCAGTTGGGGTATTTAAGTTGGTTAAAGGGGCAGCTGGGGAATCTGGGACTCTCCACTCTCCTCCTCTCATCTAGGGCCACTCCTTCTCCTGGGGTGTTGCTATCATTTTAATATAGCTTATTGGCTTATTTTTCTTCTTTATTTCCCCCTGGGCCCTGCACCTTACATTTTGTGAACCCTGAGCCTCATATTTATGTATCCTGCACCTCACGCTTTGTAAAGTTTCATTCCATTAGAGTATAAGATTTGCATGACTTCTAATGAGACTCACTTTGATCCCCTTTTTGATTCCTCAACTGTATATGGAGAGCCAAGAGCCTCCTGTGTAACTGAAAACCTGTCTCGGGAGGCATCTAAGTGCTGCCCCTTGAAATGAATGGAGAAGCTCTGTGCCACTCAAGGAGACATAGGATATGCCTCGAGGGGCATATGACCTTTGGTCTTGTCCACCATTGAAAGTTCAGTACAGCTATGCATCTATGCAGATGAAATAGGAGGTTGCCTAGATTCAGATCATCTATACCAGAAACTTCTGAGGAGCACCAGATCAGATATGTAGAAGGTGAAATAGGATTTAGCCCTGATCTCTTTTTTTGCTTCAATTCCATCCAACTCATCATTTTGCTTCATTTGCATTCAATTCAATGATTTTGGGGAACAGTAGCTCACAAGTATGTGAAAAGGTTTTTATGGGCTGGCAAGGACCTGCCAAGTCATTGGATCCAGTCCCCTGCATTTACAAGCAACCATTTTCCCAAGCGACCACACGAACATCTATTCTGGGTCATAGGTAAGGACACACAAAAATTGCAATGTTGTGGAAACTGCAAAATCACTAGGTCCCTTGTGAAAAAGTTGGTCCCCACAAAAAAGCATGGGGAATGGAAAAACCAAAAAATGGCAAGCGAGCAAGAAAAAAAGGGAGCTGCAAACAGAAAATGGTAGGAAGCCCTGGTGTCCTGAAGCATGTAGGAAAAGAGAAGAGGTAGAGGGGTGAGGAACAGGAGCAAATCAGAGGCTGAGCCCCTGATGTAGGCTCAGTACAGGAGGTAGTCAGAGGCCAGCCAGGGAAGCCAAAAGGGTTTTGGCATCAGCTTTTAAAGTGCCCGCAGGCATGCCTCTGCAGCATGCCTGCTTGCTTCTGCCTGAGAAAGAGCACAAACGAACACAAAAAAGTCTTACAAGACCACCAGCTACATTTCAGCGGTGGGCCATGCAAGACGGTATCCTGCAGGGGCTTTGCACGGAGATGGAGCCAGACTTTTTTGTATGGCCTGCAATCTAACTCTGGATGTGTCCAGGAAAACCAGCACTGATTGTCACTTGGAGTCTCAGGCACACACAAAGAGGAAAGCTGCTGCAGAGGAAGGTCAGAGCAAGAAGCAAGTGACCATGTCCTCCCTGTTTAAAAATACCACAGAAAGCAGCTTGGCAAGGTGAGAGGTGGCATTTACCCTCGTGGAAGCTTTTGCAGCAGCGAATGTCCTGCTGGAGAAACTTGATTACCCCAAATTAAAAGACTACCTGAAAGAAAATGTGCCCAATGGTGGCAGCTTTCTGTGTGCCAACAAGCTTCATCAGGACTATCTCCCTGCAGTGATTGCTTCATATGTAGGGTCCATGAAGACTGTCTTGTCAAAGTATTGTTCCTTTTCCCTTGTGGCTGCTGAAGCCACTGACCCTGCAGATAGTATGTGTTGCACATTTTATTTGTACTGGGGAGCTGGACCAACTAGGACTGACAATGCCATATACACGTGCAAGGCTTTCTCTGATGCGAAAAGCACTGTCAGGGTCATAAGGTCCAGTACAGGGAGACTGCACCAGTCAAAGTGTAGACTCACTAGCCACTGTGGGCACTACAACTTGTGATGACCACATGACCAGAGCCTGTACTCACAAGGTGGTTCATTGCACTCCATTAGCATGCCAAGCACATGCAGCACTACCAGCAGTTTGTGAGCAAGGAGCTGGAAATCACACCCACTACACAGTGCATGGTCAAGCTTCTCAATCTCTTAGAGTAAGATGACAGTCGAGATCCAGTAATGTTTGTGGCTGACAATGCCACCAGCTAATGGAGCTCCTGACCTGGTTTGAAGACCGGCAGCATGTGATCCACCATGCACACAACAAGCTGGTGGATTTGATAAGCTCGATCAAAGACAGGGCATCGCAAAAACTGTCAAACTGTCCTTGTGAAAACCAGCAAGAAGGGACCTGTTCCGGCAATAGCTGTGAAGGTGAACCAGTACTACAGGTACGATTTGTCACTGCCACCATGGTCCAGACAGCCAGCTTCTCCCTTCCTTAGTGCTGTTAGCATTTTGGGTCCTAGCCAGGTATCTTTGACCCTCAGCTACTGAAAGCAATCCTGGGATGAGGGAAAATAGCATGGCAAGCATCATGATGTCTACATGAACTTCATCAAAGAGTACCAGATGCCTGTATCTGTGCCTGTGTTCTGGGACTCTGTCTGTGCCTGGTTTCCACATCCTTACACCCTGGCAAGATGCTGTCTCACCACATCCGAGAGGTCAGTGGATGCTGAGCCTCCTATCTCACTGTAAGGATAAGTGTTCACCCCACAGAGGCAGAGAATGTCTGTAGTAACTGAGGCTGGATGCAACATACATTTAATACACAGTCTGAATAGTCTGTCTCATAAGTTCATAGTTTCATAGTTGGTAGGGTCAGAAGGGACCTGAGCAGATCATCAAGTCCGACCCCCTGCCATGGGCAGGAAAGAGTACTGGGGTAAAATGACCCCAGCAAGGTGTCTATCTAACCTCTTTTTAAAGACCCCCAGGTTAGGAGCGAGCACCACTCCCCTTGGAAGTTGCTTCCAGATCCTAGCCGCCCCAACAGTGAAGTAGCGCCTCCTGATGTCTAGCCTGAATCTACTCTCCATCAACTTATGGCCGTTATTCCTTGTTACTCCCAGTAGTGCTCAGGGGAACAGGGACTCTCCCAATGCCCGCTGGTCCCCCTTGTCCAGTTTGTAGATGGCCACCAGATCCCCTCTCAGCCTTCTCTTATGGAGGCTGAACAGGTTCGGGTCTCGTAGCCTCTCCTCATAGGACCTGCCATGCTGATCTGTGATCATGCGGGTGGCCATCCTCTGGACCCTCTCAGTGCTGGCCACATCCCTCCTGAAGTGCAGCACCCAGAACTGGATGCAGTACTCCAACTGCGGCCTGACCAATGTCATATAGAGGGGGAGGATCACCTCCTTGGACCTGATCATGATGCATCTGTGGATGCATGACAAGGTGCGGTTAGCCTTCCTGACTGCATCCCCAAATTGGTGGCCCATGTTCATCTTGGAGTCGATAATGACTCCAAAATCCTTTTCTGCCTCTGTGCTGATGAGAAGGGAGTTCCCCAGCCTGTAGGTATGCTGCTGGTTCTTTCTCCCTAGGTGCAGTACCCTGCACTTGTCAATATTGAATCCCATCTTGTTCTCATCAGCCCACCCCCTGTAACCTGTCCAGATCCAATTGCAGCCTGTCCCTCCCTTCTAGTGTGCCCACTTCTCCCCACATCTTAGTGTCATCCGCTAATTTGAACAGGGTGCTTTTCCCCATACTACGAGCATTTGTGTAGAGGCATTTGCCCCCTAATCTTAGTACTACCCAAGCCCCTGTTGCTTACCTGGGTATTTGTTCTGCTCACTGTCAGTCTAGGTTGGGCTGTACTTGTGGGTAATGCTTGGTTTAGTGGTCCAAGGCTTCATCCACCTTCATCTTCCCCTTCCCCCAATGAGCCTAGTTTAAAGCCCGCTGGAGGAAATCAGACAATCTAGAAGAGAAGATATGCTTACCTTTGGGGGAAAGGTGAAGCCCATTCCACCCGAGCATGTCTCTCATCCTGATGTGTGGGACGTTGTCTAGGAAGCTGAAGCCCGCCTCAAGACACCATTCCCAAAGCCGCAAGTTGACCTCTCTGATGCAGGTCTCGTGTCATCTTCCACATCCGCTCACTGGTAGGACAGAAGAGAATACCACCTGTGCCCCTATCTCCTTCAGCATGCCCCCCAAGAGTGTGGTAGTCCATCATCAGGTGATCAGGGCTTCTCCTGGCCGCATCATTAGTGCCCACATGGATTAGGACCATGGGGTAGTAATTGGTGGGCTGGATCATGGCCTGGATCATCCCCGTCACATCCTGAATCTTTGCTCTGGGCAGGCAGTAGACCTCACGTGTTGAGGGGTCCTGGCGACAGTTGGGACCCTCTGTACCTCTCAGGATGGAGTCACCTATGATGATCACTCAACATTTCCTTCTCCAGGTCTGCTTAGCTCCTTCAGCCTGTTCAGAGTGTGGAGAGTGTGGATTTACCTCCTCTCTGGAGGTTTCCTCCTCTCCTTCCTTCTCCTGCAGTGTCACCAGGGCCTCATACCTGTTTTCCATCCGGACTGGAAGAACTGGTACTGCTTTGCTGCAAGCAGCCCTGGTTCTGGAGGTGACCATCTGCCACTCTGCTATGGAGGGCACCTCCCGGGGTGCTTCTTCCTTGGATGCATGGCCCTGCAGGGAGAGAAAATACCCATCAATTTCATCCTCCGCCTCCACAATTCCCCTCAGCCTGCTTACCTCCTCCTGGAGCTCCCTCACCTGCGCCTCCAGGGCCCTAAGATGGGCTTCTGCAGGACAGGCGTGGGAGCCCCCAATCCCTGCCCCCCCCAGCCCTGCTAGGCATCCCCCACAGGCCAGAGGGGCAGGAGGACAGCAGCTCCCCCATGGGCTCTGTCTGGGTGGAAGCCTCAGACAAGCCCCGGGTAGGCAACACCCCCCAGGCAGGAGCCCTAGCAGCACTCCGCGTCAACACCATAATATAACTTGCTATTTATTTATATATTTGTGTGGTGCCTTCACCTTACCCTTGCTGGAGTCTCCCTCCTGGCCCTTCCTGTTCGCCCACCGGTGCAAATGCCCGTGCAAATGCCAGCTCGCTCTGTTTGCACGGCGCGCTCTGTTTGCACAGTGCGGCTTGGGAGCGCGGCTCTCTACCGGCTCAACTAAAAGGGATCCAGGGGGCTTCCTCTCCAGATCCGGCTCTGCTGTGCCGGCTCCCTCTGCCCCACTTACCTTTGGGGGATCAGCTGTTGCTGCCCCCGCTGCTGGCTCTGCTGCTGCATCTGCCTCCACCTCGGGTCAGGTAAGGGGGTACACATGTGTACGGGGACACACATGTGCCCAGTTCCCTCCTTTCCTCCCTGCTCCTGGCTTCCAAGTGCCAGGGGTGACGTGAAACCATGGCTTTTGAAGGCCGCGGTTTGAAATTCCCCTGGCTGCCCCAACAGCCAATCAGGCACTCCGGTCTTTCCGGAAGTGCCCATTGGCAGTCCCGCCCCCTGCATTCCCCCACTGGGGGGATCCGGTGCCTCCAGGGCCTGCTCACAAAGGGTTAGCCCCAGGGCTGCTCCCTAGCCTGAGGGAACAGTCCCCCCTAGCCCTCCCCCTGTTTGCGTGCTCTGATCTTGTGTCTCAAGGTTAGTATTCAGTTTCAGTAAACTTCTTTTTATAATGTCCTTTAATAAAGTGTATATAGTTGGTATTAGTTACAATTCATGTTATGCATAGGAGTTTTATTTTCATAAACTATTTCAATTTAGAGTTTGATTAAGTGTTTAGACCAGGAGTGGGCAATTTTTTCAGCTGGAGAGCTGCTTAACGAGTTTTGGTGAGCTGTGGAGGGCCACAAGAGTAGCCTCACCCCTTGACAGGTGCCCCACCTCATGATCGTTATCTTGGGGTGGGGGTGGGCAATTATTTCAGCTGAAGGGCTGCTTAATGGGTTTTGGTGAGCTGTTGAGGGCCGCAAGTATAGCCCTGCCCCTTGACAGGTCCCCCACCCCCTGACCACTATCTTGGGACCAGAAGTCCAATCCCCTTTGCTACCAGAAGTCCCTCCCCTTGTCCAGAAGTACTCCTGGTGGGGAAGCAGGGAGGGCTGCCATCTTGGAACCAGAAAAAAAACCCCCAAATCATATAATAAAAATCAAACGTACTATAACATATTTTATTTCAAAAAATATTTTTGTCCTGATTTATGCATCTTTGCATAGTATATATAGAGGCAATTGCATAATAGCTCAAAATAAAGTCTTACTCTTGTATATTGTGGGGCAGGTAGGGGGGTGTATGTGGGGATGTGTGTGGTGTGTGTGGTTGGGGGAATATGTGGTTGGGGGTAGGTGTGTGTGGGGGGGTGAGCATGGTGGGGTGTGGGAGGTGTGTGGGGGAAGTGTGCTGGGGTGTGGATATGGTTAGGTGTGTGATTGGAGTGTGGGGTTTGTGGAGGGTGTTGGTTGTGTGTGAGTATGGTGGGGTGTGGGGTGAGTGGAGGGTGTGTGTGGGGCATGGGTATCTGTTTGGGTGTGGGTACAGTGGGGAGTGGGGTGTGGGGGGGTGAGGATGTGTGTGTGGGGTGTGTAGTTGGGGCTTGGGTGGGTTGGGTGTGCACATGTGGAGGCCTTCTTCCCCTGTCCACTCTGTGTTGGGGCTGAGACCAGCCCCTCTGCAGGTGCAGGGAGGGGGAATCAGCACTACCTGCTTGGCTCACAGTTTACTTCAAAGGGTTGGAAAAGCAGCTGCCACTGGCAGGCACCAAGGGAAGCCCCTAGGAGAGGGGATTGGGGTGTAGCCAAGCCTGACACCACCTACTCTCTTGACCTCTGTTCCACATCTGCCCAGTGGGGCAGCAGCTGAGCCCATGCTGGCTCCTGCTGCTGCTGCTGCTCCTGCCCAACCTGTTTGTCCCGTGCCTCCCTGGTGGAGCTTTGTGAGCAGCCGAGATCCACCCCCACCCCATCCATGCACTCTCCTGCCCAGCCATGCATGAGCAGGACCAAAGTGATTTACAAGCAGAGCCTGCCCCCCACCCCACTCCCATCAACACCACAGATTCCCCTCCCTGCTGGCTGCCTGGAGTGCTGCAGCAGGGATGGGAGGAGGAATTGCTGGAGGCTGGGGGATCCCAACAGTTCCCTGGGCAGTGATAGCAGCAGCAGCCGTCATCAGAAGCTGTGCCCACTATTCAAGGCTGGGGCCCTCTGGCAAGGGATGCTAGGAGCGCAGCATGAGTGGCCCCCGACCAGAGTGGGTGTCACTCAGTCCCATGCATGGATTACTAAGAACAAATTATAACAAACAAATTTGATTTCCTTCTTCAACAAATTAACTACTCGAGTGGATGAAGGGAATGCAGTGGATACAGTACATCTGGACATCAGCATGACAAAGTCCCTCATGACCTTTTTATAAAAAAAATGGAGAAATGTGTGCCAGACAGAAGTACTAGAAAGTGGTTAAATGACTGGTTTAATGGTTACAAGCAAAGGCAATTATAAATGGATCCATGGCAGACCTGAGGGAAGGGTGCCATGTCCTGGGCTCACTGTTGTTCATTGTGTTTATTAATTATTTTGACCCTGGAATAAAAAGCTCCTTGCACAAATTTGCAGACAACACAACTGGGAAAAACTGCAAACAAGTTGGAGGACAGGAGTGCAATTCAGAAGTATCCTGACAGGTTGGAAAGCTGAAGATAATAAGATGAAAATCAATGCTGACAAATGCAAGGTGCTGCACCTTAGGAAGAATAATCAAACACACAAATACAAGATTATCAGATGTAGCTGGATAGCACTACCTTTCCCTATCACCCCACAGTTAATTTTAATTGTTCATATGTCTATAGCCTTAGAATATTACACTAGTTAAATAAAGTTTTCAAGTACAACTTGAGGTAAATGGATCCAAGCTTTTTTGGTAATGACATCAGAGAGAGAGGAGAACTAAGATCAAGAAAATCAGCACCAAGATCTAGTCCATGTAAATGAAGTCTTTAACTTACTTGACCAAAATGGAAAACACTGAATGTCATTTTGTTTTATCCAATGCCAGGCAGAGATTTAAAGATGAAAAACACTTTAAAAAATTCTCACAAATCTAAATATTTTTTGCAAGATTCCCCTGAAGGAGAAGGAAATACAAAGCCATTGTTACAAAACAGGGATGTATGCGGTAGCCGTGTTGGTCTGAGACAAAAAGAAATGCAAAAATCTAGAACTCTTGGTTCCAAAATGATACCTTTTATTAGACCTACAGCTCCATCTGACACCACCAGGGAAGAAATCCTGCTTGATCTACACAACAAAGAGCAAGCTCACAAAGAGACTCTCATGGACCCAAAGGGACAGTTTTCCAGTTTCTGCTTCCTCTGTGCAAAAATGAAGTTTATTTCCTACATATGGGGACTTTTTAACATCCTGAACTTTCGCTGAGCTTGATGAAGTGTGCAGGAGCCCAAAAGCTTGCAGCAAAAAGATATTTTTTGCAATTTCTCAGTTGCTCTAATAAAAGGTATCATTTTGGAACCAAGAGTTCTAGAATTTGCATTTCTTTTTGTTACAAAATATGCACTTAGCACCAGATTCAGGCACAAGGGGAAGCAACTAAACCTCTACAGATAGGACCTGAGAATTCCCAGATCTTAGATTCTCCACTGGATAAGCTGCATCACCAAACCCATTTGTATGTTAGTGACCCAAAGCAACAGGGGATTGCCCAGAGTTCCTGTTTCTTATCAAGGATGGCCTTGTACATCTTATGGTTCATAGGCCCATAACACTTCTTTGATTCATCCAGGAAGAAGAGGGGGTCCTTGATGATACCCCTCCTTCACCAACTGGCCTTTGCACTGATTGAAATGTGCCTGTGATCTTCATTCTATGTAATAGATAGCAACAAAAATGAGAGGAATTGGCCTTGTGTAGCTCACTCTGGTCTCTGTCTAGTGATAAAGGCACATAAAAGGATAATAGGCTACTACAGCAACAAAGGAATCTGCTACAGCTCCATATTGAGCAACTCCTTTAATGCAAGTAAGCAACCAAGCCTTCTCAGCTCTTCACTGCCCAGCCATGGTCCATTCTCATGGGGTACATTGTTACTCAGAGAAAAGACAGGACTCCACATTGCTAAGTCTCTTGATGGGTGTAAAGTTTCATAGTTTCATATTGCTTAGGGTTGGAAGGGACCTAAACAGATCATCAGGTCTGACCCCCTGCCCAGGCAGGAATGAGTGCTGGGGTCATAACACCCCAACCAAATATCTGTCCAGCCTCCTCTTGAAGACACCCAAGGTAGGAGAGAGTACCACCTCCCTTGGGATTCCATTCCAGAGCCTGGCAGCTCTGACTGTAGAGTAATGTCTCCTGATGAACCTTCCCTCTAACAAGTTGTGGCTGTTATTCCTAGTAACCCCGGGTGCTGCCCGGGGGAACAGAGCCTCCCCCAATTTCCACTGGTCCCCCCTGGCAAGTTTGTAAATGGCCACCGGATCCCCTCTCAGCCTTCTCTTGTGGAGACTGAATAGATTCAGGCCCTTCAGCCTCTCTTTGTAGGGCCTGACCTGCTGCTCCTTAACCATGTGAGTGGACTGCCTCTGGACCCTCTCAATGCTAGCCACATCCCTCTTGAAGTGCAGTGCCCAGAACTGGATGCAGTACTCTAACTGCAGCCTGACCAATGCTGCATAGAGGGGAAGGATCACCTCCCTGGACCTGCTTGTGATGCATCTGTAGATGTCAACAATGACTCCAAGATCCCTTTCTGCCACTGTGTTGACAAGAAGGGTGTTCACCAGCCTATAGGTGTGTTGCTGGTTCCTTCTCCCTAGATTCACTACCTTTCACTTGTCTGCGTTGAACTCCATCCTATTCTCTTCCACCCACCTCTGTAACCTGTCTAGATCTAGCTGGATTCTGTCCCTCCCCTCCAGCATGCCCACCTCAGCCCACAGTTTGGTGTCATCAGCGAATTTGTACAGCGTACTTTCCACACCCACATCCAGATTGCTGATAAAGATGTTGAACAGTACAGGCCCAAGGACCGAGCCCTGGGGGACTCCACTGCCCACATCCCTCCGGGTCAAAAATGACCCGTCCACCACCACTCTCTGGGTGCAACCGTCTAGCCAATTTGCCACCCATCTGACTGTGTAGACATCAGTGCTGCAGTCACCTAGTTTTTTTAAGAGACTGCGGTGGAAAACAGTGTCAAAGGCCTTCTTAACGTCCAGGAAGATGACATCCACCTCAACGCCCTCATCTAGGGACTTTGTGACCTGATCATAAAAGGAAACCAAGTTAGTCAGACAGGATCTGCCCTCAATGAACCCATGTTGGTTGCCCCTGAGCATTACCTCTCCTGCTAGGCCCTTGCAGATGTGCTCCTTGATAACTTTCTCAAAGGTCTTCCCAAGGACCGAGGTAAGGCTGACTGGCCTGTAATTGCTGGGGTCCTCCTTTTTCCCCTTCTTGTAAATGGGGACCACATTGGCCCTTTTCCAATCCTCTGATACCTGGCCAGAGCCCCATGAGTGCTCATACAGCCATGCCAGGGGCCCCGCTATGACCCCCCACCAATTCCCTAAGCACCCTCGGGTGAAAAGCATCTGGACCTACTGATTTAAACATGTCCAGCCCCTCCAAAAGTTTCCTAACTAGGTCATCCCTGACCCTAGGTATGGTGGTGCCTCCCCTGGGTCCGTCCATAATCCTAGTGGGGGAAATGTCCCGGTCCCTGTTCAGGAATATGGAGGCAAAGAATTGGTTGAAGAGGTCAGCTTTTTCGTTTGCTGCAATCACCAGATTGCCAAGCCTGTCCTGTAGGGGCCCCATGTTACCTGGTGCCGCCTTCTTACTCACGATCTGTATTTGAAAAAGGACTTTTTGTTATCCCTCATTCTGGTCGCTAGCCCTAGCTCCATCTCTTGCTACCAGATATGCCCATTACTTTGGGGTGTGCTCATTTATTAGGGATACATTTCTAGGGTCTTGGTAATTCTGTCAATGTGCTGCTTGTGTTACTTGTGTTTCTATACGGAGCTGTATATCTCCCTTCTGCAAGTCCTCACCCCCAATGGAGCTATCTTGCAAGACTCAGTTTCAATGGGGCTGGGTTCCTCAAGTCACCAAATCAGTTATACACACAAACACACACAGGTTAATGTGACACACCTGACCCAGCCGGGTTGATCATCATGGACAGGCTGACACCCTCATGTGCCAAGAATCAGTTTATCACAGCAACAATAAACTGCAGTCAGACACAAGCCCACAGGTGAACAAAATACTTCTGAATCCATCTGGATGTCCAGCTGACACCATCATGGGCCAGCAGTCAGTTCATAATGGCACGTCTGAGTCAATCTGGGTCAATCAGCCTGTACAAGCTGATCCCCTTATGTGTTTCAAACTCAGCACGTCCCAATCTTTAGCCTCTTGATGAGCAGACCCCACAATATTTTGGGGCTTCACAGGGATCTTTAGCTTAGGTAAAAGAAGTGTTGCTGCAGAGCACATGAGGAAGGAGAAGCAGAGAAGGAAAAATATGCCCAGTTACTACCAGTTTGACTATAAAAGTTATTTATTGCTAAGTATATGAATTATATAATGGTACTAGTAGTAATAAACATGCAAAAGAAAAACAAACACAAACAATTACAATACTACCCTGGTTTCACTAAGTTTTTGGAGAAACTTAGCTCAAGCTTAACTAATACAGTTCCAGTTCAGAAATTTATGCCTAGAGAGAGAAAAGAGAGATCGCTGGGATCTCACCAGTCCAAGGTACTCAGGTTGCAAAGCTGACAGGTAAAGTTCATAGCACAGTCCTTGAAGGGAGATGATATGTTTCCTCCAGCCTCTCAAGAAGAACAGTGGATGGTATCAGAGAGATTTTTTCTTCTTGAAGCGCACACACTGCTGCTTTTTTACAGATTTTTATACCCTCAGTTCAGTTTCTTCCAAGCATTTTCAATAGTGTAAATCATTGTCTTTTCTATTGACAAGGGGTTATCTGGTTTGGAACATCTCAATAAACTGATTGATAATCAGGAAACACATAAGGTTAAGGAGTAACCAGACACTTGAGAGCCAGCTTGAAATTCCTATGGATAGCAGATATACTGATGGGATATCTCATGGTGTCTTCAGAAACAACTGACAGCTTGCAGCATCAGGATTTTGGATTTTTACTTGTTGTGAACAAGCCTCAGCTTAGTATTACTTTCCCAGATCTTACTATTGTCTTTTAACAGACTTGAGGCAATTATTGGAGTGTTTATAACCTTTGGGCAGGAGGACTTCCACCAGTCATCCTGGGAAAAGTATGACAACACTTGTGGTCAGGGCTCCAACAGGCTGGATGCTTTGATGAACCCTTTACCATTGTTCAAATGTTGCCCATACCCCCTCCGACTTGGTCTCTTGCCTCAGCATTCCCTAACCAGGCAACCGAGTTTCAGTCGATCAAGTTTAAGTAAGCCTCCCATAGTGGGACTGGGGAATGTACGGCCTGAGATGCCTATTAAACTTAGAGGTGTGTGTGTGTCGGGGGGGGAGTCCTTTGTAAATCCAGATTAGAATTGGTCTGATAAATGCTGAGCTGGGTGTGTGTAAATGTGGGTTGATTAGCATTTGGAGCACAGATTCCCCATCATGCAGTGCTCCTCTTCTTCTCTGATCCCAGAATTCACTGCAGTCTCTGCTTCAGGCTTTCTGTTCTCCATCTCTCATGTAAATGAACGGTCATCTGGTTCCATCTCGGATGCAAATGAGACCTAGGGCAGTTGTTTCACTCCTGTCACATTTATCTGGAGGGTTTTAGGTGCGTCTCCCACTGCATCTTAATCAGTTTCATTTAGGTAGAGGAGGGGAGGGAGGGGGAATTCTTTGTGAGTCAGACAGGCTGCATCCTATGCCAGTTTTCCCGAAGAACACAGAGCTGAGATGTAACACTCTGCCTTGGCTTCCTAAGTTAAACATAACAGCTCCTGAAATCATATAGGAATCTCATGTAAAAAGTAAAAGTACATTTCTAGCCCTACGGGTTGCAGAGAAGAGTTTGAAAGCATGCTGCCACTAGAAGCCTGAAATATTACTAAAGACAGCAGAAAAGAAGAACTCCTATAAAGCTGTGCAAATGTCATTTCAGATCAACCCCAGACTAAATTTTTCAGTCTTCATTTTGAAATTGTCAGAACAAAACTGGTTTGGCTTTTCCAAATAGGCCCCTGTTTTGTTTTGTTTTTTCCTTTAGAAACTATTTGCCAAATTCAATCCCTATTTGCAACAATTTTGGTAATCCCAAAATGATATCATTTTCAGCTAATTGAAAAAAATCCATTTACTTTAATTAAACTTTAGTTCGTTGTAATTATTCTGTTTAAATTGTTTTTCAAAACCCTTTTTCCCAGAGCTAACTTCAAAAATGTAATTCAATCTTGTAATTCTTAAGCCAGTCTCATGTCTGTGCAGGTGGGGGCTGACTCATGAGTTCTGAAAGGCTGGCTTTGACCTGACTTAAGATGAACAGAGGTACAAACAGATCTTCACCCGCAGGCACAGAAACTGAGGAATGGAATCATTTGGCAAGTAATCCTTGGTGTGGGTATAAAGCATTTCACCCTCAAAAGGCATTGCCTCCTTCAATCAGATTGCTGCCATCTTGATCTTCCCTTCATGTCCTGAAAACACAGGCACATGTTTGGGCTAAATCTCAGCTAGTGGAGGTGGTCCCATTGGGATTGTCTACAACATGGTGATGGCAAGTCCCAATCACAATTATACTTATGAGGCCCCTCTGGGCTTCAGCAGCCACTTTCACATCTTCCAGAGCCCAGGGGCTCGAGAAAGACTTTGGAGCAGGGGTGGGTGTAAGGCCTGTCCTGAAAAGGGTTCTGGGAGGAGGCTAAATTGGCATCCTGGAGGTGGGGTCAGCTTTGTGGAACCCAGGACCCATGGGATAATGACCTAATGCATCTGTTGTTCTTTGGATAAGATTAGAAAGAGGAACTGCTTTTGCCTGAACCAACGGCTCTGAGAAGAGGAACTTTGAAATAACAGCTTTGCAATATGAAACAATAGAATCATAGAAGTCGGGTCAGAAGGGACCTTGTAGATCTTCAAGTCCGATCCCCTGCCTGGGCAGGAGGGAAACTGGGCTCAAGTGACCCCAGCCAAGTAGGCATCAAGCCGCTTCTTAAAGACCCCAGGGTAGGAGCCAGCACCACTTCCCTTGGAAGTTGGTTCCAGATCCTAGACACCCTAACTGTGAAGTAGTTCTTACGGATGTCCAATCTAAACCTACTCTCCAACAACTTGTGGCCGTTATTCCTTGTTATCCCTGGGGGCGCTTTGGGAAACAAGGTCTCCCCCAAACCCTTCTGGTCCCCTCTAGTGAGTTTATAGACAGTCAGCCTTCTCTTGTGAAGGCTGAACAGGTTCAGGTCCCGTAGCCTCTCATTGTAGGGTCTGCCCTGCTGTCCCCAGATCATGTGCGTGGCCCTCCTCTGGACCCTCTCAATGTTGTCCACATCCCTCTTGAAGTGGGGTGCCCAGAACTGGACACAGTACTCCAGCTGTGGCCTGACCAGTGTCGCGTAGAGGGGGAGAATCACCTCCTTGGCCCTACTTGAGATGCACCTGTGGATGCACGATAGGGTCCGGTTAGCCCTGCCGACCGTGACCTCGCATTGTCGGCCCATGTTCATCTTGGAGTCAATGATGACTCCAAGATCCATTTCTGCCTCCATGCACTCAAGAGGGGAGTTACCCATCTTATAAGTGTGCTGCTGGTTACTACTGCCCAATTGCAGCACCCTGCACTTGTCAGTATTGAAACTCATCCTGTTTTTGTTAGCCCACCCCTGCAACCTATCCAGGTCTTTCTGCAGTCTTTCCCTCCCTACTAGCATGCCCACCTCACCCCAAATTTTGGTATCATCAGCAAATTTGAACAGGTTGCTTTTCACCCCATCGTCCAAATCACTGATAAAGAAAATGAACAGTGCGGGCCCAAGGACCGAGCCCTGGGGGACTCCACTGCCCACTTCCCCCCAGGTCAAATATGACCCATCCACCGCCAACCTCTGAGTACGACCCTTCAGCCAATTTGCAATCCATCTGACTGTGTAGGCATCAATGCCACAGTCGCCTAGTTTTTTAATGAGGATGGGGTGGTCGACAGTGTCAAAGGCCTTCCTGAAGTCCAGAAAGACTACATCCACGGCGACACCTGCATCCAATGCTTTTGTGACCTGATCATAAAAAGCAATCAGGTTGGTGTGACATGACCTGCCCCTAATGAAACCGTGCTGGTTGCCCCTCAGCATCACCCCTGATGCCGGCCCATCACAGACGTGCTCCTTGATGATCTTCTCAAAGAGTTTCCCCAGGATTGATGTAAGACTGACGGGCCTATAGTTGCCCGGGTCCTCCCTCCTCCCTTTTTTAAAGATGGGGACCACATTGGCTATCTTCCAATCATCTGGCACCTGGCCCGAGCACCATGAGCGCTTGTAAAGCTGTGCCAAGGGCCCTGCAATAACTCCTGCTAGCTCCCTCAACACCCTGGAGTGGAGAGCATCTGGACCTGCTGACTTGAACATGTCCAGCCCCTCCAGAAGCACTCTAACCCGGTCCTCCTCAACCTTAGGTCTGGAGGCGTTCCCCTCGAGTCTGTCTTGAAACATGGTGGGGGAGTCCCGGTCCCTGCACAAGAAAATGGAGGTGAAGAATTTGTTAAAGAGGTCTGCCTTCTCCTCTGGTGCAACCACCAGATTGCCCAGCGCAGTATATAGCTTTGCTCTAATCAATGAAAGGTAATAAGGCTACAAGCTACTTTGATTGGAGAACCCAAACAGATAGGGAGTGGGAGTGAAGGTATAAAAGTCATGAGAACTAGGCCCCGGGTGGAATCACTTCGGGGAAGGACAAGGCTGAGGACCCGATAAAGGACACCATCTCGCCACCCTGGACACAGGGTGGGGCTCCTGAGACAAGTCATGTAATGACTTAGGACAAGGTGGGGAGTGCCTTTCCTCCAGCCTGACACGCTAGCGGTTTTGTAAGCCTTTGTATTGAGTTGCTACCATTAGATCATTTTGCTGTTATTCACAATAAAAGTTATACTTGTTGCTTTGACCCTGGCGTGTGATTTGTGGGTTACTCACCTTCCCCCCTCGGAAGGGAGGGAGCCCTGACAATTGGTGGAGAATGAGGGCAATTAGAGACCCCTCCTAGGGGGCAGCCTGGCGAGCTGCGTTCAGAGAGCTGTGGACATGTTCATATGCCAGGGAAAAACCACAAGTCTTTCTAAACTTAGTAGGAGGGTACACCCATGGACATCCTCCGGGGCAAGGGACCTCAGGTCCCTTACCATGGTTGAAGGAGTTTTTGCCCAGTGGCAGCTGGGAAGGAAGCAGGGAAAAACTGTGTTATTGGAAGGAGCCATATCCTTGTTATGGGAGGTTGCAGGAGCTTTGTTGTCTCCAGAGGACCCAACTCTGGAGTCGGGGGGAGAATGACAGGTGGCAGTGGCCAATCTAGTCGGTGGCGAGGAAGGCCAGCCTGCTCCGCTCACTCCACCCACTTTGGGAACAGAGGAGGAAACGGCCCCCCCAGAGAGTAAACCCCCTCCCATGGAGTTGGAGGTAAGTGCAGTTATGAAGCCTAGGTATCAAGCGAATCAAGAGGGCCCTGGGTTCACCCTACAGGACTGGGAGGTGGTCCCATGGAAGCCTGCAGATTTCCAGGTTGAGCTGGCAGCCTGGGTAAAGGATTCAAAAGAGAACTGGGCCTCCTGGACCAATAGGGTAATGGCCCAGAGAACAGACAAATATTTCACTCCCCAAGAGGCGATAACTGTGTTAACCAAAATCTTCCTAGGGGAATGGTATAAGTCAGCACAGGCCAGTCAGAAGGTAGACCCAAAGATCTCAGGGTTTATGCTCACCAATTAATGGGCATTGTGATAGGGACCTTGGAAGCTTGGGAATTAACCAAGGACCGGCATGCTAGAGAGCCTAAATGGATAGATTGGCCGGGGGCAGTATGGCAGTTAAGTGGGGATGTGTTTATCGAGGTGGCCTTGGGAGGGACCTTGGACGCGGACACCCTACAGGTTGTAGTCACTGGGGCCGCTTGGGAGAGTACCCTTTGTAAGGGATCTGGTCCGTTACAGGGTAATTCTGCTGCAACGCTATGATGCTTGGACGAATCATCCCCTGGCAGAAATTATAAAAGGACTACAGACCCTGATTAATTTGACAGGGGAGCACTGTGGCAGAAAGCCACCTTTGTTTCCCTCCCAAAAAATCAGCTCGGTGACAATTTTAATTAGGATGGGCCAAGCCAAGAAGCACATCCTTACCTTATCTCTTTAGGTAACCCAAGCTGAATACATTCCTGAGGGAGGGGGGAAACCTGCTCCCTCTGCCTACATGACTAGTATCACATATCTGGGTGAGGGGCTTCCCTCCTGGTGGGCTAGAGTCTGCCTGGCAACTAGTGATGTATTTCAAATTGGTTGGCTGACAGCCAACAGGTGCTGACCTCCATTGGACCAGGTAAATGAGGTCACAAGAGCTATATAAGTTAAGGACTGCCTGGGAGGAGGGGCAGCAGCCATGAGGGTTACTTAGGAAAAAAAGAAGAGCTGTACCATGTGAAACTGGCTCTCTCTCTTAAAACTCATGATCAAGGAACTGCCTGCCTCCAGAGGGATTCTCCAACTGCCTCTGGATGATACTTGTGAGTAAGCTACCTGAGGCACCAGTCCACCTACAGTTAGTTCTGAAATAGTTAAGGAGCTCCTGGAGGAGCTGGATGGGTACAAGTCAGCAGGCCCAGATGACTTCCATCCATGCTGCTGGAAGAATTGGATTGGCCAGTGTCATAGCTGAGCTGCTGGCACAGCTGTTCAAGCACTCATGGTGCTCCGGCCAGGTCCCTGAGGACTGGAAAAGGGCCAATGTGGTGCCCATTTTCAAGAAAGGGAGAAGGGATGTGCCAGGTAACTTTAGACCAGTCAGTCTTACCTCTATTCCTGGAAAAATGCTAGAGAAAATAATCAAGGAACACATTTGTGCAGGCCAAGCAAGGGAAACAATGCTGAGGGGAAACCAGCACGGGTTTGTCACAGGTACATCCTGCTTGACAAACCTTGTAGCCTTCTATGACCAGGTCACACACTGCCTGGATGCGGGAGCCGAGGCCGATGTCATCTTCCTGGACTTTAGGAAGGCCTTCGACACAGTTTCGCACTCTATCCTCATTGGGAAGCTAGCAGACTGTGGAGTGGATGCCTACACAGTCAGGTGGGTGGCCAGCTGGCTTAGGGACCACACCCAGAGAGTGGTGGTGGATGGTTCCTTCTTGGCCTGGAGGGAGGTGGGAAGTGGGGTCCCGCAAGGTTCGGTCCTCGGACTGATATTATTTAATATCTTCATCAGCAATTTGGACAAGGGCATGGAGAGCATCCCCTCCAAGTTCGCTGATGATACCAAGTTATGGGGCAAAGTTAGTACACCGGAGGGCAGGGAGCAGATTTAGGCCTACCTGGACAGGTTGGATCAATGAACAGAGAGAAACAGGATGCAATTTAATGAAAATAAATGTAAGGTACTCCACCTGGGAAGGAGGAACCCCCAGCACACCTATAGGTTGGGAAGTGTCCTTCTCAGCAGCTCGGAGGCAGAGAGGGATCTTGGAGTCATAACTGACTCTAAGATGAACATGAGTCAGCAGTGTAAGAAGGCCATCAACAAGGCTAATCGCACCTTGTCGTGCATTAGCAGGTGCAAGACTAATAGATCAAAGGAGGTGATGTTCCCCCTCTATGCGGCCCTGGTCAGGCCACAGTTGGAGTACTGTGTCCAGTTTTGGGCGCCACACTTCAAAAAAAAAAAAGGGGGGGGGGTCAGAGTCGATGATCTATTGAGGTCCCTTCCTACCCTAACATCTATGAATCTATGAAGAGTGATGTGGAGAATCTGGGGAGGGTCCAGGGGAGGGCCACTCACATGATTAGTGCCCTTCATGATAGACCCTACGGGGGGAGTAGGGTTGAGAGAGCTGAATCTCTTCAGCCTTCACAAGAGACGGCTGAGGGGAGACCTTGTGGCCGCCTATAAATTTATTAGGGGAGGTCAATGGGGAATAGGAGAAGTGCTATTTACTAAGCCACCCCAGGGAGTGACTAGAAATAACAGGTGTAAACTAGTTGAGAGTGGATTTAGGTTAGCTATTAGGAAGAAATTTTTCACAGTAAGGGTGGCCAGGATCTGAAATGGGCTTCCAAGAGAGGTGGTGCTATCTAGCTTGGAGGTCTTCAAGGGCAGGCTAGATAGTCACCTGGCTAGGGCCATCTGACCTCGGTCCTCTTTCCTGCCAGGGGCAGGGGTCAGACACGATGATCCATTGTGGTCCCTTCCAACTCTACAATCTATGAATCTAACTAGATATATAGCTTGCAGTAACTCAGATGTGAGATCAAAGGCTACCCCAGCCGCAGGAGTTTGCTCAATGGGATTTTTCTGTGAATGCTCTACCCTGTACCCTATTCTACCCCTACCCTCTGTAACCAATAAAGTTCTCCTTTGTACCTAGTGTGGGAGACTTATTGGGAGTGGGTCTAGGTTATGCCTTGGGGTTCCCTTGGTTCGGCTGACTAAGGGAGACCACTACTTGTGCTTCTGACTGAGGGAAGCATCCCAACTTCTTGAAGTGAATCAAGTCCCCTTTAGGGCTACTAGGCCTGTGTTTCCCAGAGTGCGCAGAGCCCAAATTAAGTCCAGAGCTCTGGGTGGTGGCAGTGGAATCCCCAGACTAGCGGGTGTGCTCCAGGAAGGGGGTTGGCCAGACGTGAGGCGCTCCTAGGGAGGCACTCAGAGCTTGGAAGGTGGTCGGGTGCAGGAAGGTGGGTGGCTCAACGCAGGAGCACCCCATACTGACCTGCCACAAGCACCCAAAATTGAAACAAGTGGAGGTAGTAAGGGGGTTGCCCGAGCTGAAGAAAAAGATCCCCCACCGCCAACTCTGGAAGGAGCTGAGGGAAAGAGAAATCCCCATAGAGCAGATTGATGGAAAGCCCATGAGTTGTATTGTTTGTGGAAAAATGACAAAATCAGGGAGACAACTAAAGATTGCCGCGTGGTGGCAGCTGTTCCCTCACCACCTCCAGAAGAGGAGCCTGAGACCATAGTGGGGCTCTACCCTGATCTGAAAGATTTGTGCATAGATTAGGGGGGCCCCAGGGAGGGGAAGCGAGGGACACCCTCCTCCTCACTTCCAGTGGGAAAAATCCCCAGGGACTCTAGGGGGTACCTTTTTGCCCATATTAAGATTGAAGGAGGTGAGGTGGAAGGATCGTTTCTAATGGATATGAGGGTGGAGGTTACAATATTCCAATGGGAATGCCCCTCCCCCCCCCGGACGTCCGGTGGTGCTTAAAGGGGTGGGGGAAGGAGCAGTCAAAGGATGGGAAATAAAAGGCATGGTAAAATTAGGGGAGCAGGAGGTCTCCACAGTAGTGATCGCTACCTGACTCCCATTGTGGATATTGGAAACCAATGTTTTGGGTCACTGCATTATAGATGGGCCCCAACGGAGGGTGATGGCCCTAGAAAAGGAAGCCCCTTGCCTAGGGACGGACCATGGGTCCATTTAGAGTGGGATGTGGGGTATACCAAAGAAGAGATACAAATTGAATTAGAAAAAGGAGTAAGACCAGTTTTGTACGTCCCTACCCTTTGATGCCTGAGGCCAAAGAGGCTGTGAGTGAAATGGTTCAGGGACTACTGCGGGCCAGGCTTATAGAACCCACCATTTCCCAGTGGAACTCCCCTTTATGGCCCATGCAAAAAGCTAGTGGAAAGTGGAGAATGGTAATAAATTATTGGGAGGGAAATAAAAGGACAAAAAAACTGGGCCCGGTGGTCAGCACCCTTCCCGAAATGTGGGATGCGGCTCAAAGGGCAGGTGCTTCCCATTTTACCATAAATCAACATCTCAAACTGTTTCTGGGCAATTCCAGTGTGGGAAAGCAACCGAGACATGTTTGCTTTTATGTTCAGAGGAAAACAGTACTGGCCACTGCGCCTGCCCCAGGGCTGGTGCAATTCACCGATACTAGCACACCAACAAGTGCATTAGGCACTTGACTCTCTGCCGTGTGTTCAGAGCTATATGGATGACATTTTAATTTGGGCAAACACTCCTGGAGAACATGTTGATATCTCCCACCAGGTACTACAAGCTCTAGGGATGGCAGGGTTTCAGGTAGATAAAAAGAAGGTTCAATGGGTGCAGCGCTCAGTAAGGTACCTGGGTATGCAATTGGATGCCCGAGGCTTGGGAATCCTAGAACAAACTAAAGAAGCATTAGCCCAACTCCCCCCACCCTGCACTCGGAAAGAACTGCAGTCCCAATTGGGATTGATGGGATGGTGCCGGGCAGCAGTACCTGACTTCGTGAGCCTGGCACACCCCCTCTATCGGGTGCTAAAGGTCAAGGGTGACCCATGGGCATGGGGAGAAGAGGAAGAAGGGGTTCACCAAGAAATGCTGCGGGCTATATTAGAGAGCCTGCCCCTACTCCCTCTGGACCCCAGCATGCCCAAATATTTGGAGGCTGGGGGCCAGGGGGACACCATCAGTGAGGTGTTATATCAGCAAAATCGACAAAGGTGGGAGAACTGGGAGTTATTGGGAGCTTGGAGCCGGGCGCTCTCTCATATGGAAGCCCACTATGAGTCCCTTCAAAAGGAAATGTTAGCAGTGGTTTTTGGACTAGAGAAGGGGGAGAGGTTGGTAGGAGATGCCCCACTAAGGATTTGAGCATGGCCCGGGATATTGACCTCCTTAAGGAAAGGCCTGCCCACGGGGTCCCCCCAACAAACCCGGTGGTTAAAGTGGAGCCTACAGCTAGCCAGGTACTTGCATTGGGAGGCAGGGGGAACGTTGAAAAATCCGGTACTCCCTTGGTTAGAGAAACCTGCAGAGGGGGAGGCTACAAGCCCAATAACCTCCACAGAAAGTTTTGACTCTGCGGATCCTCAAGCTCTATTTACCGATGGGGCAGCGGATGATGTAATGGCAGTATGGGCTTGGTACTGCCCCTTCTCAGGAGAATATGGGAGGGGTGAAATACAAGGGAGTGCCCAATTAGCAGAATTGAAGGCTGTAGAAGAAGCAATTGCTTATGGGATTGATAAGGGTTAGATGGAAATAAGAGTGTATACAGATAGTTGGGTATGTGCTAAGGGGGCCACCAAATGGATCCCTTATTGGAAAAGGGCTGGATGGCATTTGAAAGGTAGACCTGTTTGGGGAATGGAAATATGGCAACGTATTTGGGAGATGAGTGGACAAATTGGGGTGCCCCCTCTCCCCCACCCCTAATACTTACCAGCTCCAAGTGGCTGCAGCTCCCTGCTGCAGCCACTGCAGACTGCCCGAATCATCAAAAAAATCATCAAAAAAAAATCATCATCTTTGCCGAAGATTCGGAGAGCTTTGAATCAATTTGGACCTTTAAATTGGTCCCCTGATTTGATTCAGATTCAGAGATTCGGCCACCGAATCGAGCCAAATCTTTTCGAAATTGAATCACCACCCAAAGCTTTGCACAGCCCTAACCAAAAGGACTACTTCCAGGGCAAGGGGAGGGACTTCCAGTGGCAAAGATCAGGGGTTGGGGGCAGGACATCAGTCCCAATACAGCAAGTGGGGGCAGGGCACCTGTGAAGGTGCAGGTCTACCCATGTGACCCTCGACAGGTCCCCAAAACTCGGTAAGTGGCCCTCTGCCCAAAGTAATTGCCTGCCCCTGGGCTAAGGTGATGTCATGCTAAGAGATATAAGGTTAGCTAGGTTGGTTTGGAAGGAGAAGAAGCTGCTAGGAGCTGCTGAAGAGAGAAGTCCCCTGCAGGGGAAGAAGGGGTCTGCATCTAGAGAAAGGGGAAACTCAGGTAGAGGAGAGAGAGTGAGAATTATTCCAGTGTCCAGGAACTCCTCTTTCCTCCTTTTCTTTTCCCTTGTCTGAGGTTTTAAGTGATTAATACTGGGGAAAGAGTGCACTGATTTCTTGGGTTCACTGGCCAGGAATCAGACCTGGCAGTTTGTAAACAGGGCTGAAACCTGAGAATTTCTAATCTTACCAGTTTTGGACCAGAGTTGAGGTTTGTAACCTTCTGCACCCAGTAAAGCTGTGTGACCCAGACTACCTGCAGCGTAGAACTAGAGGGTAGGCCTAGCTTTTCCTCTTTGTTTTTTCTGATGGTCTTTTGCTCCAGCCACGCTACGTGGTTGGGCTAGCTGTAGCCAGTAATCAACTTGGCTCCTTAACATCAACCTGGTGTGGGGTTATGGTGTGTGGGGTGGGAGAGAGAGAGAGATGGGGCCAGGCTGCCAGCTCCATCATGTGTGGCTCTAGCAGACTGCATGCAAGCCTCACATGATGCAACCAAGTGGACCCCACACCCAGGCTCTGTGCTCCTGCTACACCACCCTGGGTCCCTGCTGGTCCCAGGGCACCTGCACAGGGTCCGCACCACCCTGCCACCACCATTTCCCTGTATTCCCTTGCACATGCTTGCCTGCCACTGCTTGTGGCCTGCACCGATCCCTGCCACTCACCATGCCGCTCCCCATTGTCCCCACCGCTTTCTGCACCGCTTCCCACAGCTCGCAGCCCCTGCCAGTCACTGTGCCACTCCCTGCAGCCCCTTACCGCTTCCCGCACCACTCTCCACAGCCCCCACCTCTCCCTACAGCCCACACCGCTCGCTGTGCCACTCCCTGCAGCCCCCACTGCTTCCCATGGCCCCCACCACTCCCTGCAACCTGCACTGCTCGCCGTGCCACTCCTGTTGCTTCACATGCCAGTCCCCACAGCCCCCGCCTCTCCCCACAGCTCCCACTGCTTCCCATACGACTCCCCACAGCCCCCACCACTTGCCATGTTCCACAGCCACCACCACTCCCCACGTACCCCACTGCTCGTAGCGCTGCTCCCCGCAGCACCAGTCCGCGTGGCCCCTGCCACTTCCCTGGTGTAGTCTTCACATACTTGTTATGGTGCTGGGGATCTCTTGACTTACCTGCAACAATCCACAGATCCACTGGCAATCCAAGATAGTCCAGTGTGATGACTGTGAAACTCAAGCTAAGCTGGGGCCTACTCACAAAAGTTAAAATACAAAATACTGATGACAATTGCATAGTGCAAGAGGATGAGTTTTGTGGGTGGTCCTTCTGAAAAGAAATAGTGAGGCATCACTTCCAGCTTATCTTACTATATTTATGATGACTTTAAGCAGGCTTCTAGTTGTCTGGTATGTAGCTGTGTAAAATGTCTATCCTTGATTAAGTAGTATGGTAAATATTTCTTTTGCAATTAACTTGTGTTTATGTGCAGGAAAAGTAATTCTCCATATGTGATAGATGTCTCCTCCTGTTTACTTTTGTTTTGCCTTAGTGGTTCCCTTGATCTTCCAAGGATGGCTCTTCAAAAACCTTGTGTTTTTCCTGGTTGCTAATCAGTTTCTTGAAACATTACAAACTTATTAGAAATGGATAACCGCTTGTCACTGAGGATGGTAGCTCATTCAAGTTGGGACTTTCTGATAACCAGTAGTGAGCAGTTTGATTCACAGGATTTTCCTGTCAATTACTGCTTGGGCCTCTTTCTTGATTTACACAACTACAAGAGTGCTTTGAAGATGCTGAACTAAAGGGTATAAAAAGAGGAATGAAACAGCTAACAGTGTGCACTTCAGGAGTGAGTAATCCCTCTGACAAGAACTGCTGCTGCACCCAAGTGATCTTGAAGGTGAGCAGATCCGCACTTGGAGAAGCTGATAAGAAACAAACTACCTCACCTCTCTTTTGCCAGTATTGGTGAGAAATTATCACTTTATGGCTAAATATTGGACTTTGCTTTGTTTTGGGCTCATTTAACTTTGAATACTTGCCCTGGCCTCTGGCTGCTTTTCTACGCCATCCAGGAAAAACACAAACCATCTGCAGATGCTTCCTCAGCCCGATGAAGGGTATTTGAACCCAGAAGCTTGCAAAGAAGAATTTTTCCAACTATTTGAGTTCTTCTAATAAAAGATATTGGATTTATCCAAAGACTCTTGTCTGACTATGTAATAAATAAACACTTTCTGTCATTTATCAAACGAGGTGTTGCGTCAATCCTTTAACACTAGTCCAGAATCTCATTTTCATAGATGTTAGGGTCAGAAGAGACCTCAATAGATCATTGAGTCTGACCCCCTGCATAAGCAGGAAAGAGTGCTGGGTCTAGATGACCCCAGCTAGATGCATATCCAACCTCCTCTTGAAGACCCCCAGGGTAGGGGAGAGCACCACCTCCCTTGGGAGTCCGTTCCAGACCTTGGCCACTCTGTGAAGAAGTTCTTCCTAATGTCCAGTCTAAATCTGCTCTCTGCTAGCTTGTGGCCATTATTTCTTGTAACCCCGGGGGGCGCCTTGGTGAATAAAACCTCACCAATTCCCTTCTGTGCCCCCATGATGAACTTATAGGCAGCCACAAGGTCGCCTCTCAACCTTCTCTTGTGGAGGCTGAAAAGGTCCAGGTTCTCTAGTCTCTCCTCGTAGGGCTTGGCCTGCAGGCCCTTAACCATACGAGTGGCCCTTCTCTGGACCCTCTCCAGGTTATCCGCATCCCTCTTGAAGTGCGGTGCCCAGAATTGCATGCAGTACTCCAACTGCGGTCTGACCAGTGCCCGATAGAGGGGAAGTATCACCTCCTTGGATCTATTCGTCATGCATCTGCTGATGCACGATAAAGTGCCATTGGCTTTTCTGATGGTTTCATCACACTGCCGACTCATGTTCGTCTTGGAGTCCACTAGGACTCCAAGATCCCTTTCCACTTCCGTGCCACCCAGCAGGTCATTCTCTAGGCTGTAGGTGTGCTGGACATTTTTCCTCCCTAGGTGCAGCACTTTGCATTTCTCCTTGTTGAACTGCATTCTGTTGTTTTCTGCCCACTTGTCCAACCTGTCCAGGTCTGCTTGCAGCTGTTCCCTGCCCTCCGGCGTGTCCACTTCTCCCCATAGCTTTGTGTCATCTGCAAACTTGGACAGAGTACACTTCACTCCCTCGTCCAAGTCGCTGATGAAGACATTGAAGAGTATCGGTCCAAGGACCGAGCCCTGCAGGACCCCACTGCCCACACCCTTCCAGGTCAAAACCGACCCATCCACCACGACTCTCCGGGTGCGACCCTCTAGCCAATTCGCCACCCGCCGGACTGTGTAGTCATCCAAGTCACAGCCTCTTAACTTGTTCACCAGTACGGTGTGGGATACCGTATCGAAGGCCTTCCTGAAGTCTAAGTATACAACATCCACCCCTCCTCCTGTGTCCAGGCGTTTCGTAACCTGGTCATAAAAAGAGACTAGATTAGTCAGGCACGATCTGCCTGCCACAAACCCGTGCTGGTTTCCCCTCAGCATAATTTGTTCTGCTGGGCTCTCGCAAATGTGAGCCTTGATAATTTTTTCAAAGATTTTGCCAAGGATGGAGGTGAGACTGACTGGCCTATAGTTGCCTGGGTCCTCCTTCCTCCCCTTCTTGAAAATGGGGACCACATTGGCCCTTTTCTAGTCCTCCGGGACTTGGCCCGTGCGCCACGAGCATTTAAATATTCCCACCAGTGGCTCTGCAATGATGTCGGCCAGTGCCTTCAGCACCCTCGGATGGAGCTCATCCAGGCCTGCCGACTTAAAGGCATCCAGTTCTTCCAAGTGACTCTGCACCATCTCAGGGTCTATGCATGGCAGTCTGGTGCCTTGCTGCTGCCTCTCTACAACCCCAGTGAGAGACTTGTCGTGCCCCTCGCTTAGGAACACTGAGGCAAAGAACTCGTTGAGGAGTTCAGCCTTGTCCCCCCTGTCTATCACCAATTGCTTCTGTCCATTTAGCAGGGGTCCTATTCCTCCCTGGGCCTTCCTTTTACTCCCTATATATCTAAAAAACAATTTCTTGTTGTCCTTTACTTGGGATAATGTAGCTCCATGGTAGCTTTGGCCCGTCTAACTGCCTTCCTACAAGCGCGAGCAGAGGAGGTATATTCGTCTTTGGTGATCTCTCCCTGTTTCCACTTTTTATGTGCTCCCCTTTTGGCCCTTAGGCTGCCCTGGATTTCTCTGGTCAGCCAAGGAAGCCTCCTGGCCCCTTTCCCTCTTTTTCCTCGCATTGGGATCGTCTCCCTTTGTGCCCGAAGGATCGTTTCTTTAAGGCACAGCCACCCTTCTTGGGCTCCCATCACTTCAAAACTCTTACTCTGCAGTGCATCCTTGACTAATCGCCTGAGTTCATTGAAATCAGCTTTCCTAAAGTCTAGCACTTTCACCCTACTAGTTACCTTACCCACTTGATGTCTTATGAAGAATTCTATTATTAGGTGATCACTGTCCCCCAGATGGCTACCGATCTGTAGGTCCCCTACCATGTCATCCCCCGTTGCCAATACCAGATCCAGTAAGGCATTCCCCCTAGTGGGACCGCGTACCTCCTGTGTCAGATGGAGGTCCTGTACACACAATTTATTACTTAACAAGTTCAACTCCAGCTACTGCTGATGAACCCATCTACCAGAGGCAGGGCCCTGACACCACTAGAACCCACCTAAAGAGAACTGAAGACCCAAGAGATCTGGGACAGCCGCAACCCAGTCTTTGACTTCACTTCCCACCAAGTGCCAGGATTTTGCTAACATATTTGACAAAAAAATTGCAGACACCCTCCTGTCCACAGACTGTACGATTGTCCCACTGAGCTTCCTATGAATTACCTATGCTCACTGTCTAAGCAAGAGCTGGTCTTAAAAAACTATCTTCAAGAAAACCTGGCTAAAGGGTCTATTCAACCATCTACCTCCCCAGGTAAGGCCCCTATCCTATTTGTAAAAAGAAAAAGATGACTCACTGTGCCTGCACATGGACTATTGAGTCTTGAATAAACTCACTGTATGAAACCAATATCCACTCTCCTTCATCAGTGAGCTGTTCAAGTTTAGGGTGAGCACATATCTTCACAAAGTTCTGTCATAGGGGAGCATACAACTTAGGATCATAGGAAAGTAGAGCTGGAAGGGACCTTACAAGTTCATCTAGTCCAATCCTCTGCTCAAGGCAGGATCATCCCTGACTATGCCATCCCAGCCAAGTGTCTGTTCAACCTGCTCTTGAAAATTTCCAAACATAGAGATTCTACCTTTTGTCTAGGTAGCCTGTTCCAAAATTTGATCACCCTCATACTCAGAAAGGTCCTACTAATCTCCAACCTAAATTTCTGCTGATGAAGTTTAAGGCCATAGGGGACAGAACCGGGAGTAATGCCTACAGAGAGAAGCCCATCTCCATCCTCTTTATGATTGTCCTTCAGGTATTTGAAGACAGTTATCAAATCCCCCCTACCCCCACCTTTTCTTCTCCAGACTAAATAAACCTTGTTCTTTTAGCTTTTCATTGTAAGTCTTGCTTCTGTAATGTGATGCTGCTGCTAGTAAAGTGACCAAAACACTGGCTTGCATCCATAGATGCTTCTCAAGCAAATCCCAAGACGTCATTCTCCCCTTGTACTGGGCCTTAGTAAGGCCGCAGCTGGAGTACTGCATCCAGGTTTGGGCCCCACAATTCAAAAAGGAAGTGGAGAAGCTTGAGAGAGTCCAGAGAAAAGCCACGCACATGATCAGAGGTCAGGAAAACAGACCTTATGATGACAAGGCTGAGACCTGGAAAAGCACAGGCTCAGGGGTGATCTGATGGCCACCTATAAGTTTATTAGGGGTGACAACCAGTATCTGGAGGAACGTTTGTTCACCAGAGTGCCCCAAGGGATGACAAGGACAAATGGTTATAAACTACTGCAAGACTGTTTCAGGCTGGATATAAGGAAGAATTTCTTTACTGTCTGAGCCCCCAAGGTCTGGAACAGCCTGTCATCAGAAGTGGTTCAAGCACCTACATAGAACACCTTCAAGAGAAATTTGGATGCTTATCTTGCTGGGATCCTATGACCCCAGCTGACTTCCTGCCCCTCGGGCAGGGAGCCAAACTCGACGATCTTCCGAGGTCCCTTCCAGCCCTAATGTCTATGAAATCACCAGAGCTGAATAGAGCAAAAGAATCACTTCCCTTGACTTGCAAGTGACACTCCTGTTTATAAAACCCATTATGCTGTTGGGGTTTTTTTGCAACAAGAGCACACTATTGGCTCATAAACAGCATATGGTCTAGTCTACTGTAACCCCCAGGTCCCTTCTGTGCAACACTTCAGCCTAGTCAATCATTCCTCAGTCAGTATTCGTGCATGTAGTTAATTCCAGGGGCGGGCAATTATTTCGGGTGGAGGGCCGCTTACTGAGTTTTGGCAAGCCATTGAGGGCTGCATGGCAGGCAGCCAGGGGCAGATAACTATTAATTTTCTACATTTTTTAGGGGCCCCATGGGCAGGATAGAATGGCCTGGCAGGCCGCATCTGGCCTGCGGGCCGCATTATTCCCACCCCTGAGTTATTCCATCCCAAGTGTAGGACTTCGCACTTATCCTTATTTAATCTCATCTGATTGATTGCAGACCATATTTCCAGTATATACCAAGTAATTCTGGATCCTAGCCCTGCCTTCCAGAGTATCTGCAACTACACACAGCTTGGTACCATCCACAAATTTGCTAAACATGCTCTTAATCCCATCATCCAAATTATGGTCAAAGATGCTGAACAATAGCAAAACTAGAACAACCCTCTGGGGAACCCTACTTGAGACCTCCTCCCTGCCCCGCCAGGGGGGCAAGCATCCATGCTGCCATGAACACTTTGGCAGTCATTGCCCTGGTACATGTGAGGATGGGCCACATCTCTACTATATTGCCCTTTTCCAGTCATCCAGGACTTCACCTGACTTTCATGAATTCTCAAAAAGGATACCCAAAGGCTCTCAAATTACCTTGGCCAACTCCTTCCTAGGGTGCATCCCATCTGGCCCTGCTGATTTGAAAGCATCTAGTTCCTCTAAGTAATCCCTAACCTGTTCGCCTACTACACTAAACGATTTGTTTCTTTCCCTATCTTTGCCACCAACTGTACGCATCATCTTGTAGCTGCCCCTAGTTGTGATGACTTATATAAAAAGGCATTAAATACTTCAGTTTTCTCTGCAATATCTGTAATTAGATTGCCTTCTGCATGCCATAAGACCTATGGTTTATTTGGACTTCCTCTTACGTTTGACATACTTACGAAATCCCATATTATTGCATTTTATGTTCCTTGCCAGTTGCATTTTCAATCATGCCTTGGACTTCCTAATTTTCTCTCTGCCTTCCCATGTGATGTTCTTATACTCTTCCTTAGTACTATGACCAAGTTTCCACTTTCTACAGGATTCCTCTTTGCATTTCAGCTCATTGAAGGGATTGACATCTAGCCAGGCTGGTCTCCTTTTGCACCTCCTAGTCTTCTATAGCAGGATAGCTTTCTCCTACACCCTTGAAAAGGCCTCCTCAAAAATATAGTCAGCTCTCCTGGACTCCTTTTCCTCTCAGCCTTGCCTGCCAGAGGATCCAGCCCACCAGCTCCCTGAGTTTGTTAAAATCTGTTTATCTGAAGCCCCGCATCTTTATTAAGAACATACAAACATAAGAAATGCCATACTGGGTCAGGCTAGTCCATCTAGCCCAGTGACCTTTCAACAACAGTAGCAGAAATGGATGCATTGAACCAAACAGATTTAGAGTTGTTATCTGCCTCCTATTCATTATCCTCCCTGATATACACCATTATTGGTTTAGAGATGCCAAAGGAAACATCTCCAACCACTTTGTTCAACACCTATTAATCGATCTATCATCCATTAATTTGTCTAGTCTATTTTTGAACCTGGCTATGCTATCTGCCACTACCACCTCCTATGGCAATGAATTCCACATATTAACCATATGTTTAATAAAAAAGGACTCTCTTTTGTTAGTTTTAAACCTGTCTCCTACTAATTTCACCAGGTATACCCTAGTTCTAGTATTCTGGCACTTGGTGAACAACAGTTCCTGGTTCACATCAGTTCCTGGCTCGCACCCATCATGGTTTTATTTCCCTCTCAGACTTCTTTCCAAATTACGTAATCCTAGCATTTTTAGTCCCCCTGGTATGACAACTGCTCCATATCTCTGATACTTTTCATAGATCTCTCTGTACCTTTTTTCAAATTCTACTATATCTTTTTTGACATGTGGAGACCAGAAATGAATATAGTATTCAAGATACGGGTACACCATGGATTTGTATAATGGCATAATGCTATTCCCCATTTTGTTTCCTACTCCTTTTGTTAACAATGCTCAACATTTTATTTGGCTTTTTTGGTTGCCACTGCACATTGAGCTGATGGTTTTAAAGAACTCTACAAAGATTCCAAAGTGATGGCTAGAAAATTATATTTAGAAATTTGCTTTTAGAAATTGGCTTGCAATGGAGCAATGGTCCATGGGAATGGCAAGGATTAACTGGTTTTTAAAGCCTGTTTGTGGCAAAGATTCATGTTCTCAGTCTCTTAGCAGACACTGTGTCCAAAGCTAGCAGAAAAAAGGCACATACATCCTGGGAAATTGAAAACATGCAGACAGTATTCCATAACAAGATAGGAACCTGTAAAATTAGCATCAGATCACAGTGACCAGTTGTGACCCCTGGAATCTCTGGTTTTGGTGGCATGACCAAATTAGGATGTGTACACATGATTTGTTTAAAGAAACAAAGGATTATGCTGACAAGGCAAAATGTGGATAGTAAGATGACCACAAGAAGATCAATCAATGGTACCTGGAAATGAAGAGTCATCAAGAGAAAGTGAATACACAAGGGTGGGAGGAGGGCATACCACCGGCCCATCTCATCCACCCCATTGGGGTGGGGTCATTGGCCCTTGACCTCCAAGACTGCTGACTTCTGACATTCAAGCAAAGAACTACAGGGTGGTGGTGCTTGCATACCAGCCGGTCATATCATCTCCCTGCAAAGCCCTAAGACTGGAGAAGAGTGTTATTGGGTAGTTATTTTGTTTGTTTTGCCTGCTTTACTCTTATTTTCTATTACTGTGTATCAATAACATTTGCTTATTATCAAATGAAGGGAGTTATGGTCAGTCTAAAAAAAGTTTGTGCTTGCCCAGAACAAGGTATCAGGACTAGGTTGTAAATCTAGTGCCAACACCAAGTTCTCTTTCCTGAGTCATAATAACTAGTTCAGAACCCAACATTGTCTGTGTATACTTGATTTTATTTTTCCCCAAGTGCACTACCTTGCATTTGTCAGCACTGAAGTTCATCCGCCATTTTTTGCCCACTCACTTAGCTTGGTGAGATCTTTCTGCAAGCTCCTTCCCATCATTTTGGGACTTTACCTGGAATAATTTTCTGCTTTCCTTCCTTCCCACCCTTAGGGCTTTGGACTCAGTTCATAGTCACTGTCACCCAAGTTACTGTCCACCTTCACATGCTCAACCAATTCCTCACTATGTGTGAGCAGGTGTCAAGAAGATCTTCCCTCCAGTTGGCCTATCATCTATATCAAATGGTATCCCCAAATACTCCAGTTATCTGCTGGATTACTTGTGCACTGCAGTGTTTCCCTCCCAACAGATGCCCTGACAACTGAAGTCCTCCATGAGTCCTGCAGTTTAGAATCTTCTGTCAGTTGTTTAAAGAAGACCTCCTCTCTCTTCCTCCTGGTTTGGAGGCTTCTAGCAAACACACTCCATGATATACCCCCTGCTGCTCTCCCTTCTGACCTTTGCCCAGAAGGGAGAGCAGACCTTTCAACAGACCTATCTTCCCCTTCATACTGCACCTCAGAACACATGTACATTGCCTTTACATATACAGCACCTCCTCCTTTTTCCCCCTGCCTACCCTTCCCGGTACCCATCCATGAGCGTACTCCAGTCATGTGAACTATACCACCACATCTCCAGAATACCAATTACATCATAGTTCTGTGATTGTACTAGGACCTCCAATTCTTCCTGTTTATTTCCCATGCTTCTTGATTAGCATTCATATAAACATTTTAGATATCTAATTGATTGTCCTGACTTCTACCTGAGAACATTGCTAAGGCTTCAGTTATTGCTTCCCCAAAGTTTTTATCCAAGTCTCTTGGCTCTTTACTTACTGTATTTACTTGAATATAAGATGACTCTGATTATAAGAAGACCCCTCAATAATTAGATTCTATATATGGAAAATGTATAACATTGATATAATTGTCCAGGTATAGAATCTAATTATTAGAGGCTTTTCTTGAATTTGTCCCCCTCCCCTGGCTACAGCATAAAAAATAAATATGGGGGGTCAGGTAGCCCCTCTGTCCTCTATCCTCCCCCCTCCCACCCATTTCTTCTCCCTGCAGTCCCTTCCCCTTCCTTCTTACCATCAGACTGTGCTCTCCCTGAGCACATGGAGATGCGAAGAAAATTTGAAACTACTGACCTTAAAATAAACATAACAGTAGTCAGTTGCATATAGCACCTATAGACTTAGTTTATCCAGAATGGATACATTTTACCTTTTTGGAAACTGCAGCAAATTTTAGCACAGGTATTCCATAAACATACTTTTAAGTGGCACTTTGGCACCTACTTTTATATAGTACAAACTGTGTCTTTTTTGTTTTATTTTATTTACAAAAATATCCAAATTTCAATTTAGCTCTTTCTTCTTTTTCTCTCCCCCCCCCCCCCCCCCCCCCTTTAAAAACATAGTTAAGTATGTATCCTCTTCCTGGAAACACAAACTCTTCTCTGACTTGCTCTCTCATTTCTTTTAGGTATTCCATATTTTACAACTTATTGGTAGGGACCTCCCAAAATCACAATTGTGCATTTTCATGGAAAACATAAAATTGGGCAGGCTCTGTGAAAAATGGTGGGCTCTGTGATTTTAGCTGACTCGCTGCAAGAAAAAACAAACAAAACCCCCCCCAAAACCCCTTACTGAAAAGCAAAGAAAAAGGTAGAAAACCTTGCCATCCTGAAGCATGGGGTAGGGGAGGGCTAGGGAGGACAGGGTCATTGCTGCAGGAGATGGGAAGGCTGCAAGCTGCTGCATCAGAATCCAGGCTTGCGTGCATGCATTCGCCATGAGTGACAAGTCGGACCAGGGCTCTGTGGACCCCTTGCAGCCTCCCAGGTGCCTACCACAGCCAGGCCAGGCTCAGGCTCTGCGCAGGCCAATGCTGGCAGCCATGGAGCCTGGGCCACCAGTGGCAGGCAATGGGGGAGGCTTCAAGCAGCTGCACCAGAGTCAGTGGAGCCTAAGCCTGGCTCATTGCCAGCAGTGGGTTCATGCGTGCCTCGGGGTGGATGGCAGGGAAGGGGATAAAGCTGCACTGCACCTACTGCCGGCAATAGGCTGGCCTGGGGCTCTTCCTCCCTACTTGGGGATGGCCCAAAACTGCATCTTAATTACCCTGATTGAGCCCAGGGAAATCATTAATCTCTGCTTAATAACTGCTGGATTAATGGCTTCCCCAGGCTTAATTAGGGTAACTAAACCATAGTTTCGAGCCATCTGGCAGTCTGCAGGGAGAGACCACCAATCAGAGGCATGGGGGTGCTGCTGCACTCAGTCCATAAAAATGGCCACAGGCCGCAGCATCTGCCCGCCAAATGGGCCAGATGCCTCCTCCAGTTCAGTAAACCCCTACTTATCAGTACATGAACCTTTCCCCGTTCCCTTTATTTATACAATCCAGTTTCCCATGAAACTTTTTTTTGCATCTTTCTTTCCTTAGGTTTTATCCACAGACATCAGAAACATTTCTCTCCCCCAGACTTTCTTTGTCTTCTTCTTCCTTCCCTCTCTCTCCCTGGTCCCTCCATAGGTACATTTTTACCCCGCATAGGCCTAGCTTTCAGCACTGTTTGACAGACCACTCTCCCTTTTTGAACATCAGCAAGTTTCTTACAGTCCACAGTGCATTTTTGTCCATGTAGCTGTCGTGGAAACACACACAGCATACTTTTGGGTCAGGTCAGCAGAAGCTTTTATTCAAAAGAAACTACAGCTGTAGGGGGGATTCCAAAGTGACATGGATTTCCCAAGCACGAGGAAGGGGTCCCCCTCCAAGAGCAAAATCAGGAGGCTTATATACTTTTTAACAGTTGCTTACAACTCACGTGATCATATAGTGAAATTAGCATGAAAAGCGGCTATAATATTACTTCATTATTTCTTTGCTGTAATCAGGATGGGAACTAATGGGGGAGGCAAAGTTAGTTCACAAACCTCCTTCTTGCACCTGGAAATCAGATTTGTACATACTTTTTTGCTATCTTCAAGGCCACGGTGAGCGAAGCAGTTGCAGAGGAGTTACAAAGAACAAACACTTTCTCTTATCTGTTCTACTATACAGAGCCAGCAATTCTCCACAAAGCGGTTATGTCATCTTATAACTAAAATAATCAAAGTTTAAGGCATATATTTTTCCTGATTCCACATAGCACTTTTCCTACATACATGTGACAAAAAATGTCATTTCGCTAGCTTAATCGCGTCTAAAGATACATGTTCCGACCTTGTTTTATCGTGTTCATTTTTTTTTTTTATCATGGTAAATTAAACCATCTCTGACATGTTTTATTTTTAGCTTGGAAAATTGTGCCAACAGGATTATTTTTATTCATAATAGGTTTTAATCATGTATCTGAGATACATGCCAAAAATGGCATTTTCCCTGCTCTGCCATGATTTGCCCATCCGGTGGCGCTTGGATTCACTGAGAAATCCATGCAGTCTCTGTTGCAATCTGGCCATTACACACCTGGTGGAAAGGATCAAATTGTTAGGGATCAGGCACTTCAACAATCAGGTTAATTAAAATGATTTTTTGTTGGACTGGGTTTTTGGTTGTAGCCGTGCTGGTCTAAGGGCATAGGCAGTTCCCTGGGGTTTTAAACTTGGGTCCTGCCATGCGCCCAGCTCTGTGGTGTAATGGCCATGTATAATAGTGTAGCACACCCAAAATGTACAAGTCATTTTGTGCTATAAAATGCGTTTCAGGGTGACCCTACCAGTCACCAAGGAAGTTTCCCCACTGCCAGGGCAGCTCCCCTGACACAGAGCACAGTAGCAGACCGTGGTACTGTCTCTTCATCTCTCTGAACACAACCGTGTGGACCCAGGAGCGCCCAGCTCTGGAGTGTAACAGCCATGTATAACATTCTATGGTGAGGGCTGTGATAAACTGTTATATGTGGCCATCTCACCCTAGAGCTGGGTGCATCTCAGCTGTCCCCATACACTGTTATATGCAGCCATTACACCACAGAACTAGGTGCATCTCCACCCTCTCTATGCACTGTTATATGTGGCCATTACACTCCAGAGCTGTCCGGACTCTCCCGGACATCTCTGACCAGTCTTGAGCAGCCCAAAGCATGGCCTGATTGACAGCCCCCCATGCACACTGTACTAAGTATATGGGCTCTAATAAGGAACTGGTTTTTGGGCTGGGATTACATCTGGAAATCCTGCCTGGGCCAGCCCACGTGGTCAGGGGTGTCCAGGAGAGTCTCCCAGTGCTGTAGTGGCATAGCATGGGGTGGCCCAAGAAGGATTTCCATCTCTAATCCCAGCCCAAAATAAATTCCTTATTCGAGCCCATATACTTATTACAGTGTGCAAGAGGGACTGTCAGTTAGGCCACACTTTGGGCCACTCAAGACTCTGGTCAGAGATGTCCAGGAGAGTCCCCTGGTGTCACAGAGGCATGGTGTGTGGTGACGCAAAAAGTATTTCCAGCCGTAATCCCAGTCCAAAAGCCAGTTCCTTATTTGGGTCCATATACTTAGTACAGTGAGCGTGGGGGGCTGCCAGTTGCCAGGCTGGCAGGGACAAACCATCCTTTGGGCTGGGCAAGACTGCACTCAGGGTTCTTTGGGACAGTCCCCTGCTGGCATCAGCAGGAAGTTTGGGGTGGGCCAAGAAATATTTTGACCCATAATGTCATCCTAATCTGACCTTCATTTAGGGCTCTGTGCTTGATGCAGGATATTAATTTACATATTATTTGGTAAATATGCATAGCTAATTAAATTCTCTCTCTTCAGAATGTGCAATTCATTAATAACAACCTGGATACCTAATGCATTAATAAGAAGCTTTTATTGCCTCAGCTCTGAGGAGAGTCCATGAGTGGCTCCATGGGTTCACTGTGCTGCAAGGAGCTGCTAGAGAGCGTAGGTCCTTCTGCGTTGCAAAGGGCCCCTCGTTGCTCCCTGCGAAACTGTAGTGCTGATCCTCACTTCTGCATGGTGGATTTGAGGGGTGAACTGCAGTTTTCATCAGCATATCATACCTCAAAGTGTTTAGTCCTAATCCCAGCTCTGCTGGGAAAGGAAAGTGCAAGAGAACTCAGAGAAAACCCAGACAGCAAAACAGCATGACCAGCAACCTGCACCAACCGTGCTCCATTGGTCAGGACACAGAGCCACAAAAGCAACATGTGCCAGGCCCAGACATACAACAAATGTACAGTGGGGCTCAGCAATACAGCTATTGGGTGCTGCCATGTACACAGCTGTAAAACAAAACAAAACAAAACAAAAAAAAGGGGGGGAAGAGGCGGACGGACAACTCAGGCCTGTCCTGCACCTGGGCCTGAACATCCAACAAAATAGCTCCAGATCTACTTGGCTGTGGCCTGGACATATAGTCTCAGCTACACTGAGACCTAACAGCTATGGAACAACAAAAGGGGGCCAGCCCTATTTTGGCTTGGGCCTGGACCAGAACTAGCCCCCAACCACAGCATTTGGTAGGGGTATAAACTACAAAAGGGACAAATGAAGGCCCAGGCCTATTTCCCTGGGCCTGGACTGGGCAGCAAAAAGCCAACCAGGCCTATACACCACTGAGGCCTGGATAAACAACAAGAAGTGCCAGGGCTTCACCCTGGCCCAAATCTGCCAGCCAGCATACGACTGGGGTTCAGCCCCACACTAGTGGGCTGAAATGCAGCAGCTGTAAGACAGCTGTAGGGGCCCAGGCTTATGGCTGCAGCCTGGACATGTAGTCTCAGGTCTACCACCTTGCTGAAACACTACTACAATCCCCAACGCACGGACTGCCAGGACCCTGTTTCCTGGTCATTCTCCATTAGGCAATGATACATGGCTTCCTCTCACTCAAGGCCTGCATGGCCGGTAGCTGTCAGGACCCTGTTCCTGGGCAGCCTGCACTAGGGAAGGATGCACTCATGGCATCATCCCACTCAAGGCCTGCGTGGCCAAAACAGTCAGCAAGACACGTAGCTGGGGTTTAGCGACACAGCCATGCTAAAGAACCCAAAAGAAGTTGCAACAGCAACTAAAACATGCCGGACTCTCAGTTCTGGCCCAGAGCGAGCCAGCAAAACTGCCAGGCTCCAAACTTGGCCAATTGCTGCAGGAATTGATGACTCCCGCCCCACATAGCAACCCAGGATTTGGCCACAGTCACTCAACTGGTTTTACAGGATCTGTTGAGGAATGTTAAGGTAATGGTCTGAGGGGGGATGGGAGATGGAGCCCTAGAGGAGGCACAACATACAACAATCACACAGAAAACATGATCGTGCTTTACAGCCAGAGGTCCTTGCACAGGGGCTGTTCCCAGAAGGGTCCAGCCTCTGCGTGTGGGAGGTGGAACACCGGGGGGGGCGGCACCGGGGGGGAGGGAGGGGAGAGGAGGGGAGGAGTGTCTTGCCCAACCCGAAACACAGTTTGGCCATGCCAAGCTGCCAACTGACAGCCCCCACTTGCCCTCTGTACCAAGTATATGGACTCGAATAAGGAACTGGATTTGGACTGGGGTTACAGCTGAAAATCCTTTGTGGGCCACCCCACACCCTGCTTCTATGCCACCGGGGGACTCTCCCAGGGCCAGATTTTTCCAGATTGGTAACCTGAGGGGGGACATCACTAACTATGTTGTCCAGCCGGATAAAAAAATCTTTCAATTATATCTGGGTAATGTGGAAGTCAAGTTGTTAAATTACCTAAAGATTAAATCTCCTGAGGGTGATTAGGTGCCTCTGACCTTTTAGCATTTCAAATGTAGTCGCTTGACTCGAAGACCTCCCCTAGCACATGGCCAGTGCACATGGTGTGGGACTTTCTTTCCATGGTCTCCTGTTTTGGTGGCCATTCTTGCTGCTTTGGATCTCATGTAGGGGAAAATAGAAGAGTTGAGGTCTAAAGGAGAACATAAGCATTAAAACATGCCCTTCAGTTAATATTCACAGGTGTCTCTATAGCAATCAGGATCATTAAACCTGTTTTATGAATGTGTTATTCTGTCAATATACAAAACTTTGGGAAAGCTGGGAGGCTTAGATTGTGTCTATGCTGCTTGATGAAAAAACGAAGGTGTGGGCAAAGGAAACAGATTCCAGAGAGGAGTCGCTCCCTGGATGTCTTCAATGAACTCTTCAGACTAAAAGTGCTTCTGAATACAGTGCTCTGTAGTGTGTCTACATGATACCATACTATAGTAATGTTACCCTGGTCCAGCACGCTAGGGGCGGCCTACTGCCAATGTTGGATCCCTGGAGTGCCAATGGCCTCAGCCTTTCTCCCAGTCTGCTGAAGAAATGGTAGCAGCTGAGCAGCAGAGTACCTCAAGGTCCCCTCCTCCAGTGCAAGACTTAATTCAAACTGATATATACATATACAAACATTAATACTACACACACATATATATACTAGCTAATTGCCCCTCAAGAATGACGGGGGGGAGGGGACAGAGTTCTGCATCCCACCACCCCATGCCACCACCTCCCCCCAGGAGCGTGGAGGAAGCTTGTCCCGCCATCCCCTCCCTCCTCCTCCACCAGCACCCTGTGCCGCTGCCGCTGCTGCCACCTCCAACACCACTGTCCTCCCCCCCCGCCCCCAGCCCTGCTCCTCAGAGGCGATGGAACGCCACCATGATGGCAGGGACAGAGCGGGGGGTGAGGCTAGCACTCACACCCCTCCCCACCAACTCTGTCCCCTCCGTCCCCACCATCATGACAGCTCTCCGTCACCTGCAAGAAGCAGGGCTGGGGGTGGGCGAGGCCAGCAGTGGCCCAGCCCCCACTGCTCTGTCCCCTCCACTCCCGCCATCATGGTGGCACATCACACTCTGATTGGTTGTTTCACTAATCAATCAGTGTGGTCCAAAAGCGTTACGGACAAACAAAGAGATGGACTAAACCCTTTATTATATAAGAAGATACACACACACACACACACACACACACACACACACACACATAAATTATAGGCGCTTGAACTTATAAGTGACATGAAACAGAAAATGCAGAACTAAGCTAATAATATCAGCTAACAACCAACAATAAATAACCCAACATTCAATCTCACGTTCACCAATTTGACTACAATGTACTGTATTTCAAATGCACGGATGATTTAATACCCTGATGCTCATCTGGGTCAATCCTGGGTCGACACGGTTGTGTCCGGAGAAATGAGGAGACAGTACCATAGTCTTCTACTGTGCTCAGTGTCAGGGGGAGCTGTCCTGGCAATGGGGAACTGCCCGGGTGACCAGTGGGGTCACCCTAAAACCAGCACCCCAGCAAAGCTGACAGATGAGGCATGAAGCCCCTGATGCATACCCCCATTGAAAATCCCAACGAGCTGCGCGGTGCGAAAGGGTGCAGGGACAGGGAACATGGTCGGGGTGTCCAGGAGAGGTCTCCGGTGCCACAGAGGTATGGCATGGGGTGGCCCTAGCTCTGCCAATGCTCTGCACTGGGGGGTTGGGGGCAGATGTGGCCTGGCAGCTGCGGGCTTGGGCCTACCCGCCCTGCTGCCCTTCCCCTGGAGGCCTCTGTGGTCCAGCCAGTGGGACCCAGCGTGACAGGCAGAGTGGGGCAGAGGGGCTTAGTGCCACTGCTGGGAGTCCCGTGCTACCAGGGAGAGGCAGCCCCTGACCACATGGCAGCAGTGGGGGGTACAACTCTGTGCCACCACCCCCACTGCTGCCAGATGGGCAGGGGGTGCCTCACCATGGCAGCGCAGGGCTCCAGGTGGTGGCAGCAAGTCTCCCTGGCCTGCTATGGTCTGTCATTCCCTCAGGGAGGGCAGCAAGGTGGGGAATCAGCTGCCAGGCTGCATCCGCCCTCACCTTATGCACAAATCTGGAGGGCATTCAGCAGCAGGGGACCAGTCTCCTTGCCACCCCCTGGGGCTCCATCCCACTCCCACCTGGACCCTGCAACCACCCCAGCACTGGGCCTCACACACCGCCCCGGCTGGGCAGCATCCCCAGCCCTGCCCTACTCTCTCCCTCTGTCACTATGGGGGCCTAAATTTCTGCCCCCATGCAAGGCTTACCTGCAGGGAGCTGCAGGGGGTGCTCTCCAGGCTGCCTGGCTGCCACATGCACATGCATGCATACACATGCATGCATACACATGGCATCTCCTGCCTGATCGCCCTCCTCCCACACCCTAGCCCCTTGCAGGCCTGAACTCTGCCAGCCTGCAAAGGGAAACCCACAATTTCCAGCATTTTTCTTCTTAGAAAGAGACAACCTGGGTTTTTCTCTGTAAATGAGAAAAATCTGAGTTTCACATTTTTCCATGGTGAACGGAAAACCTAGATCCCTTCTTATGAGGAGAGAGGCTAAGGGAACTGGGCTTATTTAGTCTGCAGAAGACAAGACTGAGAAGGCATAACCTACAAGTCCTTCAACTCCCTGCAGGGTGGTCGCAAAGATGATGGAGCTGGACTGTTCTCAGTGGTGGCAGATGACAGAACAAGGAGCAATGGGCTCAGGTTGCAGCAAGGGACGTTTATGTTAGATATTAGGAAAAACTCTCACAAGGAGAGTAGTAAAGCACTAGAACAGGTTACCCAGAGAGGCTGTGGGATCTACCTCCTTGGAGATTAAGAACTTGGTAGAGAAAGCTTTGGCTGCAATGATATAGTTGTGGGTGGACCTGTTCTGAGCAGGGGGTTGGACTAGACTAGATGACATCCTGAGGTCCCTTCCAACCATCGTTGCCTATGATTCTGTGAAGGGACAAGCCACGTGTCTTACAAGGAAGCTCTCTCCATCCCCATGCCTCAGCCCAGTCTGTCTGTCCACTGTAAAATTGTGTGGCCTGCCTGCCAATACTGTGAAGCCCCACCCCTACCCCTTCAGAATAAAAGCCATCACAAGCCACTTTTCCTTTATTATATTTTAATATAATCATATTAAAAATCCCCTAAATCCAGTTCCTTATTCAGGTCCATATACTTAACATAGCAGCTGGGGTACTGTTAGTTTGCAGCCTGGCGTGGCCAAACCATGTTTTGGACCGGGCAAATCTCTGGTCAGAGATGTCCAGGAGAGTGCCCCAGTGGCGTGCCATGAGATGGCCTCAAAAAGATTTCTAGCTATAATCTCAGCCCCCAAAAAACAATTCCTTATTCAAGCCTATGTATTTAGTACAGTGGGAATGGGGGGCTGTCAGTTGGCAGTCTGGCACAGCAAAACTGCATTTTGGGTTGGGCAAGACTCTTGTCAGAGGAGTCCAGGAGAGTCCCCTGGTGCCACAGAGACATGGCGTGGGGTGGCCTAAAAAGAATTTCCAATCTTAATCTCAACCCAAAAGCAGTTCCTTATTCCATCTGTTATATTTAGTACACTAGGCATAGGGGGCTGCCAGTTAGCAGCATGGGACGAAGAAACTGCGCTCTGGGCAGGGCAAGATTCTGGTCCAACATATCTGGGAGAGTCCCCTGGTGCCACCAAGATATGCTGTGGGATGGCCAAACAGGATTTCTATCCATAATCTCAGCCCAAAAGCTAGTTCCTTATTTCAAGCCATTATACTTAGTAGAATGGGCATGGGGGCTGTCAGTTGGCAGCCTGGCACAGGCAAACTGTGCTTTGGGCCAGGCAGGACTGTGTTCAGGGCTCTTTGAGGCAGTCCCCCAGTGGCAGAGAGGAAGTTTGGGGTGGACCAAGTAGTATTTTGCCCCATAATCCCATCCTAATCTGACCTTCATTTAGGGCTCTGTACTTGATGCAAGATATTATTTTACACATTAATTAGTACATGTGCATTGCTAATGATATTCTCTCTTTGTAGGATGTGTAATTCATTAATAACAAGCTTTTATTGGGTCTATTTTAGCTTTGAAAAGGGAACTGGCAACTGGGAATAAACAACCAACTTCAGCCTTATTAAAATTGGGTGGCGGAGCAGCCCTGGGGAGGAAGGCAGCTGGCTCCATGCACCCTGTCCTGCTCCTGCCACCGTGGCCATGCTGCTGCCCACGCAGTAGGTACTGGGGCCCGTGCTAGGCTGGGCAGGACCACCCCCAGCCCCACCCCTGGCTGGGAGCAGAGATAGGAGGGCAGGGAAATACCCGGGGCAGAAGGCAGCTCCACTGCTTGCTCCTAGGGAAGGCAGCAGAGCCCCTTCTTTGCAGGCAGCCCCAGCTGGGGCCACGGCCTGTGCAGCCCCCTCCCCTGCAGGATCCCCCTGCTGCAGTGCCCCAACCTGATCAGATCCTCATAGCCCCCCCCGTAAAAATATAAATATGTGAATTAGGGTGTTTCTATACCTGGTCTGCAAAAAAATTCTTTGAGTGAGTTTGTTAGTCCACAGTATAAACAAGGTTAGGAACCACTGCCTTAAAAGTATGGAGGACTTTAAAAGAGTCCCCAAAATCTGCTGCAGCAGAGTGCCCCCCTGTAGTGGAGGTGGCCATGAATGATGTATGCCCCTGGCAGCTGGGGGGGCATGACTGCGCTGGTGGCGGTGGGAGCGTGGTGGTGGTAAGCACAGGGAAGTGGAGAGCGCCGACCAGGGGTCGGCAACCACCCGCAGGCACTGCTGGCAGCATCAGTGGCAGCCAGTGGGGATTGCTGACTGCCCGCCGACACTGCTGGCGGGGTCAGCGGGAGGGTGATGAGCAGCGACTGCCTGCAGGCGCTGCCAACGGTGTCGGCAGTGTCTTTTCGTAGGGGGTGCGCTGCCATGCTCAGGGGGTGCATGTGCATCCCCTACATGTTGCCCCTGGGGGTGGCTGCTCCTGCACCCCCTTTGTCAATCCTGGCAGAACAATCCCCAGAACAAAGCCAAACACAAATACAGTCAAATGCAACTGGGGTGCCTTTTCTCAAAGTTTTCCTCAAGGTCTCTCCTCAGCTCTGCTGGCTTCTCCCAGTTTGGGCCCTCCTGGGCTTACTCACAGTTCCCTTCAACCTCTAGAACTGCTTCTTGGCTTCACGCACACAGAGCTCCTTCAATTAGCAGTCAGGGGCAGTCCCCACAGCTCCCAGCAGTGAGCACTTTTCTCTAGCTCCACTCAGGTCAGACTACCTCCCTTGCCCCAGGTGCAGGGATTATATAGCCCCTGGCTGCTCCTCCTGACCTGAGGCCATCTCAGCAGGCCATTATCTAATTAACTGCCAGCTATTCATTATTTGGAGCTCTGCAGCAGTCTACCTCTACTGTCTAGCCCTACACTCAGTAACGGTTTGATTCCTGTTACAGAACAGCATCATTGATTCAGGACTGATTAAGGCACTGGACACTTGACATGACTGTTTGGGAATGGAATGAACTTTTTAATCAGACTGTAGAATCATTCAAACATTTCATTGATTTCATAGACATTAGGGGCTGGAAGGGACCTCATGAGATCATCAGGTCCAGACCTCCCTGCCCTGCCATAGGCAGGAAGTCAGCTGGCATCAAGTGACCCCAGCAAGAAATATATCCACTGGTTTTGTGGTTTAAACAGAAGCCAAACATGAGCACTTTTCAAATTCAAGGTGGGGGCAGCTAGGGATGCTGTCTCAGTTGGAGGAAGGGGTGGGAAGAAATCAATTAGCCAAACTGTAGCCTACTGCCACTGAGGCCTGCTCACTGCCTGCCTGAAAAAGGGGAGAGGGCCCTTTCACGTGCAGTGGGGCAACATCCCACCCCATTGATCAGAGGAGCTGAAGGGATTCATATTGCACACGGTCACATTCCCTAGGTGGTGGCTGCCCACGAAGCTGTGGGGTGGAAGGGAGTTGACCCCAAGTCCCCAACTCCTCTGAGAAAAAGTCAGGGTATTTGAACTGGTAGCCAAGCAGGGTTAAGGGCAGCAGGTCCTCATGGAAGAAGAGGGAGGGATGGTAGCACAGAAGGGCTGGGATGAAGGTTGGACTGTGCCTACAGCAGATGGTTCAAGCCATATTCCTTGCAGTGCTGCAGGAAGCTGTAGCTATAGGAGGTAGGGAGCAGAAAGCATGATAGGGGGCAGGGCTTAACTACAAAGACAAAAAGGTTGCCTCTGGGTCTTAAGAAGGATATACCTGAGCCAGTGTGAGCATTTTCAAGTGCTGAAGTAGGTAAGTCTGGCCTGGGAGTGGTGTCCCCATGTGTAACAACGCCTTTAGACAGGAGGGGGCAGTTTTGTTGGGCTACGGTGCATAGTTCTGACCTGGTGGGGGACTGATAGAGGCAGTTGTTGAACCCTGAAAACTGCCATGTTGCAAAGCAACAGGGGGAGAAGGGTGGGGAGATAGGCAGGATAATCCTGAAGCCTTGGTGAGGCACCAGGAAAGGCTGAAACCTGTCACCCTTGGCCATAGTGGAATGCAACTGGAGGCTGATGTGAGTGCCCCTCACCCTGTCAAGGGTAGAGATGCTCCAAGAGTGGGAGGGAATAAAGCTGAGCGTATGATGGAAAGGCCTGGGCATGAAGGGGAAAATGGACAGCTAAATACTACTCCTGTGCCTGTTCTTCACAAATATGAGAGCCTCCCAGGTGGCTCGCTTTCACTCTCCCAGCTGCCTGCCCCCTCCACTTGAAGGTTGTTGATCAGCATATCCATGTTCTGCCTGGCCAGGCTCACAAACAGCATCAGCCTGCTGCTGTTCCTGAAACAGTTGTGTGCCTGGCCTAGGAAATGCCCTTCCTGACCAGGTCAGTGCATGGTCATCATGAAGTTGTGCCAGTACTCCACTACTCAGCAGCTACAGCCCTCTTCTGACGGCATCATGAGGTCCATAAGTGGGGAATAGTCACCTGCAAAAGACCAATCAACGTCTATACACAGGATGGCCACTAGAGGGCGATAGAAGCATGCTATGCCAACTGCAAGAGCCCTGCACAGTCATTGTTAAACTATAGAGCAATGCTTCTCATCCTTTTTAGACTCAGGCAGCCCTTGGAAAATGCAAACTTGTCATTTTTACTCACTTTGCCACCTCACTATGTAGGAATGCCGAGCAGGGACCTGTCAGTTCATTCACCAAGCACCAACCCCACCACATCCCTAGCCTGGGCTCCTACCTCAGCCCCAGTTAGTTGCTGCTCTATCCGAGGTTGGATCCAAGATTGGCTCTGTATTTCTACTCCATAAATGCAATTTTCAAACAAACAAACAAACAAACAAACAAGAACTGCATTGAGAAAAAAACTGCAATTTTCCCCCATTTACAGTACAACTGAGAAGTTCGTCAGTTATTCCCAGTTTGTAAATGTTGTCTTTTCTCAGGGATTAATTGATCGCTCTCCTCCCCCTCCCATCAGTTTCAGGGGGGAAAATGAAAAACAAAAACAAACACAAACAAACAAACAAAACCCCAGAAATAAATTGCTTTCAACACAGAATAATAGAAATGTAGGACTGAAAGGAGGTCCTCTGGAATTCATCCAGTAAGGGATGCAAGGTGGGCACGTCCCTGATGATAGTAGCTGAATCTTGAGCACTGGGCCTGCAAATGGAGATTGAGATGTGACAGCAGTCCAGAGGCAGACACACATGCTCATACGCATGCACTGAGCATACCAGGCTAGCAGCAAATGGTGCTCAGGTTCCCTACACTTCCAAAAAATTGGCAGCAGAGGAATGATGGCAGCAGTGGTAGATGCCGGTGTTCTCCCACTGCCAAATTTCCAGACCTTTGAGAAGCCCCACAGACCAGATGACAGGGTAGTAGGTTGAGCACACTGGTCTAACCTATTCTTAAGACTATACAGACAACCTTGTTGCACAACTACACATTGCCCAAAAAACACCCTAAGCTGCCACAGGCAAAGCAGAGGATCAAGGGCATAGTCAGTGTTAAAATACACTCAAGGGATCAAAGGAAGAGGACCATGCCCCCAGAGAAAGGCACCCCCCCTGCCCCCTCCCTCTCATTGTGGGGTAAAATACCTTCCTGATCCTAAATATGGAGATCAGCCTGACCCTGAGCAGAAGGGCAAGACCCTTTAACCAGGAATCTCTTAGTTTTGGGCCTAGCAGGAGTACTGGCACATCCCAGTCAAGAAAACTATTGAAAAAAAAATCAACAACTGGAAATGAGTGAAAAACCTCTCTTTCATGACACCTGCAGAAGGAAAGTGATTGAGACCTCTCCAGGAAAACATTTTCCTCAGTTTGCCACTAGCTCCTTCATGCTAAGCAGCATGATCCTAAGCTTGTCTACCCAGACTCAGCCCCTGCAGCCATATCTGGCCCCCTGGAAATGCTAAAACCCCTTGCAAGAAAGAAAAAAGTTCAGGACAGCAATATGATGAGGGGGGAAGGAGGGAAAGAGTTATGATCAACTTTGCTTAATTATAGCCTCATTTCTTTGGTGGTTGGTGATATGTTTGAAGTACACAGCAAAAGAGATACAAGAAGAGATGGCACAGAAACACAAGAAGAGTTTGTTTCAGCTTTTTCATTTTTCTTAAGGGTACCATTTCTTTTAAAGAATGTTAAAGAAGAAATTGAAAAGTCACTTAGGCTAGCACTGGCCCAAAGACTATACATTTGACCCCCTCTGACCATGGAAGACTCAGGAAGATTCTTCTCTTACTGGACTTTGCTGCCTTCCTCCTAATGCCATAGCTGCAGCAATGCTGGAGCCTGCAGAGCAGGTATCTGAGTCAGCCTTGTCTGGAAAAGTTGGCATGGGAGGCCAAGAATAATGAGGTGATGTGGAAAGGGGAGGGGTCAAGCTATATGCCACCACCTGTAGCAACTCAGGGAGTGGGTTTTGAGCACACATTCCTTTGCTCAGAGCCAGCGGGTTCTGGCTCTATCCTGCTGCAAAGTCCTGACTTCCTGCTATGTGCCTGAGGCTGTTTTAGTCCTGCCAGCTATTCAATACATGGCCAGGGCATGGACCCTGCTCCCAGGCAAGCAACATCCACATCTGTGGTGTTTACAGGGTGAAGCACAAAGCCAAGAGAGCCCAGTGCCCCATTACTACCTCAGAGATCCCAACACTGAATGGATGTCTCTCACCATACCCAAGTCCTGCTGGGTCTCATCTGTGGACCTGTCTCAAAGCAGTGCTCAACATGCACCGCTGCAGGCAGTGATGCATCTCAGCATGCACCTGGCCAGGCATGTGATGCTGGCTATATGGCAGGAGTGTAGAGCAGCTGCAGGCCTCCTACCATCCTAGTGGATCCTGATGGCTGTGCAGTCCAGCAAGGCTGTGAGGTAGTTGGGGAGAGGATCTCTCATTGTTCCCGCACTCATCCATATCTGGGAGCCCCGTGGCAATGTGCATGGTGATGGCCCCAATCCTGATGGCTGCAAGGCTCCACAGGACCACTGATTGTTATCATGTGGTTAAGGTCTTGCCCCCCGCACAGTTATCTGTGTTACAGGCATTTGGTAGGTAGGTACTGATGAATGAGGCAAGAGACGAGTCTACAGCATAAACTTTAAAATGCTTCTACCAAAATGCACAAGGACAAATGCTTATCCCAGTATCCACCTAGCTACCTGCAACAGCACAGTAGAGTTCCTCACCTGCATGTCCTGGGGGGAGACAGGATGCAAGAGGCAGATGGCACCCAAGCTGGCAGCAGGTCATTCTGGATATGCAGTGTTCTCCAGTTTTCCTCCCAATCTGTACCTCCTGTCTGTACATAGCTTACTCTAACAAACAAACCCAGGCTTTTTTTGTGGCCTTGGAAAGTGCCAACTAATTAAAGTTTATGTCTTCATGAAAATTACAGTTTTGGGGAGTAAAGATTCCTTATCTCCTTCCTCCACCATTTTAGGATGCTGCTTGGTACCATCCCCTTTGTGCATCACCTTGCTTGATGGTATTCATTGATAAGGCTTTGTTTTTACAGCTCATCTAAGTTACCCCAAAACTACATCCAAAACATCTGCTAATATCAATCACTACAACTAACATTCTTAAGCCAAAACTATGTTGGGATGATTTATTTGAAGGCCTTCTGGTGTAAAGTCTCAAGCCTCTTGTTCCAGTTCATTTGATCTTGTTGCTGATTCAGTTGAACATGTTGATAACTGGCTTTACTTTGCTGATCCAGCTAGCATAACTCTTCAGTCATTGAGGCTACAAACAGATGTCACCAAGTGAAGCAACTTAGCTGTGCCAGGGTGTAACCTTGCACAGCTGATCTGCTTCATTGGATGACACAGAGTTGCCTGTTGTCCCACAGGGTCAAGTTGCTGCCACTCCCAGGGCTTCAGGGACTTGATCCTGCAGGACAACTGCAAACAGGGGAACCCCAGGTTCTTCACTGGCAAATGCATGTCCCGGGAATTTCCTGGCAGGAGATCCCCCAGACACAGGCAGCTGTGCCCTGACTTGGGACATGCCTCTGCAAATGAGGGAACCCTGGGTTTGGACTAGATGATCTCCTGAGGAGGTCCTTCCCTTTCACCCTTCTAGTGAAAAAAAGAATAAAACCTTGACACCTGTAGCAACAAGGGGGGGCAGGGAGAAGGGGGTAGGGATTTCTTCCTGGCCCCGTGTGGCAATTAGCAAAGCCCAGAAGCATAGGAAAAAACAAAGACCCTATGCTCTGCTTTGCAAGCCAGGGACAGCAAGTGTTATGCCACACACACATTACACTTTCTAACCAGACAGCCTTAGTTCCCTTTTCTGGGTCTGTAAACTTATTCCAGCTGCCTTAGGGCTGGCCTGGGTCACCTCTGCTTGTGATTTTCTTTTCTGCTGGTGATTGACTCTTATGGAAATGCAAACAAAAGTGAGTCAGTGCAATGACAGAGCAAACCCAAATGAAGGAGGTGATGCCACACCAGAGACTTGTCTATACTATGAAAGAAACTATGACAGAGACCCCCACTTTACCTGAACCATGAATATGCTAGGGCCCTAGCCTGGTCACTCTGAAATTCAGACAAGGGTCATTATGTAAAAGTGTTTTGTTACTGTGGCAATGAGCTCTGCAAAAATCCTGACTGCTATTGGCAATTCTGAGGCATCCGCAGCTCCCATGGAGGTCCAAGGAGTTCAGCTCTGGGCAAGCACGCAGCCCAAGTGTCTCCCTGCCCCAAGGATCTCCAGTATAAAACATGCAATAAGGTTTGGGGTGAAGGAAGCATTGATACCATCTTATTCTTGGGAGGTAGAGATCGAGAGATGGACTGAGACCCACAAAGATTAAGGCATTTGCCCAGGGTCCTGTATGGAGTCAATTGCAGAGCAGCTGAACTCAAGTACCTGGAGTCATAGCCCTGTGCCTTGCCCACAGGCATCACCTCACCCATGACCACATGTGCATGATGCAGCAGGATTGCTCCCTGCAGTTGCTGACTTTGCCCAGTGCTCCAGAAGTAGCTGTTGGCTGTGTGAGGGCACACAGGATCCCAGTTGACTTCTGCCTCATGGCTGCGGGAAGCTTCCAGCCTTTGTCTGACCTTGCACAGGACAGGTTCATGCATCAGATTGTGTGAGAAGCCATGGGACTGGGAGGAGAGAAGCCTGGGAAAAGTAAGATTGAAATGTGGGGATGCACAGAAGGGGAGCATACAGGAGGATCTTGGGGCAAGGGGCCCTGGCCCTTACATGGAGCTTGGCCTGAACACAGCACATGCGTGAGAGGTCCTGCTTTATTACCATCAGCCAAAACCCTTCCCACATCCAAGCTGGCACCTGCCTTGCAAAGCAGCTGTTAGGTCTCAGGTTTCTGCTGGTCTCCCTAGGAGCACTGAAGGCAGAGCCTCAGTTGTTTCTGCAATGGCAGAGTTCTTGACCAGCGAAGAAAAGCAAACTGACGTGATAGAGCTGGGACAACTGCCTCTGGTGGTCACAGGAGTGCAATCCCCCCCTCTCCTTTCACATGAAGAAGTAGAGGTGCCCCCAGCCTTGCATCCCACTTCCAAGGATAGCCACCATCTGATGCTTCAGTTGAAAGCTAACAGTGCAATGTCCTGCATCACAGGCATAGCACTTGCCTGTTATCATAATGGTACCATGTGCTCACACCATTGAGGGACACACCCTTTCCACCTGCACAGGGGGCAATAATTTGTCTCCATGGGCAGGAGTCAGATCCCCAGTAAATCACCTGTCTTGTGATTCTCTCCTTCATATCTACCCCTACAGGAACCCTGTGGTGAAGTCAGCCCTTCCCTAGAATACTTGGACAAATACTTGTACTCCTCCACTCTCTAGTGGGCCCTGGCAAATACCTCCTCAATACCAACCTTGGCATGCTAGCCCGCCTCATGGGGCAGGAGCCTATGGGCAGTACTGAGTTGGTAAGTCACAAGTCTCCAGGTGGTTATCCAGGCTGTAGTTATCTCAACACATGCACATATGCAGAGGGCATATTCTCCCTTGCAGATGACCAGTAGGCTGGGGTTAGTATAAAGCTGAACAAAGGGTTCACATGCCAAACCACTGTCCCAATCACTGCCTTGTATGGGGCATTATGGAAGCTTGGTACCCGATTAGGGCACAGTGATGAGTTGTTCTGGTTGCAAGCCTGCACACAGTGCCACATGCCCTTTGAAGTCAGGCTTGAAGATAGGCTGCAGATACAGGCAGACCTAGACAGGCCACCAAGTTGGGCAGATGGGAACCAGATGAAGTTCAACATTGAGAAGTGTGAAGTGCTCCATCTGAGGACGAACAACCCCCAACATACTTACAGGCTCGGTGATGCCAATATGACTAGCACCATGACTGAAAGGGACCTAGGGGTAATAACAGACCATAGTATGGAACATGAGTCATCAGTGTAATGTTGTAGCCAGCAGGGCAAACAATAGTCTGGCATGTGTCAACTGACGCATCACGCAAAACCAAGGAAGTGCTTCTTCTGCTTTACTCAGCATTGGTGAGACCACAGCTGGAGTATTGCGTCCACTTCTGGGTGTTGCACTTCAACGACATGGAAAAGCTTGAGAGAGTCCAGAGAAGAGCCACCTGTATGATCAGAGATTTGCAAGGCAAGCCATATGAGGAAAGGCTGAGGGACTTGGCCTCTTCAGCCTAGAAAAGAGAAGGCTGAGAAGGGACTAGGTAGCAGCTTACTGCTACATCAGGGGAATACATCAAGGGCTCGGCAAACAACTGTTCACCAGGGCACCCTTGGGGAAAACCAGGAGTAATGGCCACAAACTCCTGGAAGGCTATTTCAGGCTTAACACTAGGAAAAACTTCATATAGTTAGGGTGTCTACACCGTGGAATAAACTCTCTCCAAAGGTGGTGCAATTACCTACACTGGAAATCTTCAAGGAGAAGACTGGATGGAGTCATCTCGCTGGGGTCACCTGACCCCAGTTGTCTTTCCTGTCTAGTGCAGGGGCGCTAGACCTGATGATCTTGTGAGGTTCCTTCCAGCCCTTTACAATCTATGAATCTGTGTGTGCCTAGCAGCAGTGCCACATGTCCATGGCCAACATGGCCCACCAGTGATCTGATCAGAAAACTGGTGCCAAGTGTCATGACTTCCCACTCTCCAGCTGTTGTACAGTATCAGGACTTGATGCCTTTGAAGAGAGGGTCTCAGCAATATCACACTGGCCACAAAGAAAGAAGGGATGAGCCTGGCAAATGAGACAGGTCTGGGGCCCAAGGGAGCCAGGATTAATTCCTGCCTCCAATCTCCTGTCCAGAGCTCAGTCCCGCTAGCACAAGTGTCATCCAGAAGCCAGGCTGGCCCCAAGCCAATGCAATGTTTATTTTCCCCCTCTAACCCATGAGCACTTGGGAGCCCAAGGCTCAGAGGGACTCAAAGGACTGCAGGGGATGAGGTCTTCAGCAAGGAGAAAGCACAGGAAGCCCTTGCAAGGGTCTGAAGGAGGGGAAGTGTTGTTATGGAAGAGGAATGGACCAATATGTATTCCATAGCATACAGTGGACCAGAAACTAAAAGTTGCAAAAAAACCTACCTAGAAAAACTGAAGCCAAAGAACTGTCAATTCTACAGTGTTACCAACAGTGGTGATGGCGAGAAGAACTTCCATTAGGCAGGCGATCTCTTCTAAAGTGCTGGTGAGACATGGCTGGGATGGTTTAGACCTGGAGAATCATACCTGGAGCAGAGGGTGGATTAGACAGCCTCTGCAGTCTCTTCCAGCATTATTTTCCTGTGATTCTATTTTTCTTAAAACCCCAGCCAAGGAAGAAGGGGCAGTCACTCTGGGCTGAGTTCACAGAATCATAGACAAATAGGGTAGGAAGGGACCCAAGTCCTTGCCTGGGGCAGGATCATCCCATACATGTACTCAACTTATTCCTAAAACTACAAAAATCAACCTAGTTGCACTACATGACACACTGCCCCCCCAAGAACAAATGTACCAACTAGCCTGACCCAAAGCAGAGAGGCAAAACCCTTTAAATCAGAAGCCTCTGGATTTAATCTGCACTAGAATCAGCCCTGCCAGTAAACTGTGCATGCTGGCTGGGACCGGGGATGGCAGGTGCAGGTGGGAGAGCATGATGGGCTGCCTTGGGCACGGCTTGATCCCACATGGAGTGTTACAGGGGCAGTCATGGACTGCACCACCTAGGTACGCTCTGCTGCTCATGCCCCCTGCACCCTCCTCCTTCCCCTCACCCCCAGCCAGCTTCAATGCCTAGCACCCAAGCAGCCACCCCCCACAGCCTCCAATAAGGCAGGGGTGTGCAGGGAATGGTTCATGGCTCTGCCCTGCATCCTGGCCACACATCCCTGTCTACAGAACTGGGCCTCTGTGAAGCAGGTGGGTGGGGAGCTACTTCTAGGGCCAGGGCCAAGATCATGGGGCAGTAACAGCATGGGGTCAGGGCTGGGGTGATCTGCTCCCTGCATGCAGAACCCACACCCATCACAGGGGCACGCAGGCAGTGGATTGAGGTTCTGCCCTGGGCCCTGGCCACTCTGCGACACCAACCACCTGTCCCACTCCCAAACACTATGCCCTGCCCATATGTGGTCCCATCCCACACTAGGAATTTGAGAGTTGGCTTGGGGGGGGGGGGGGGGGGGGGGGGGGGATGACGACTCAGACCAGGCCCAAGTAATCCCAACATGGAGTAGCCCAAAGACACTGATGAACTTCAGTGGACAACCAAACCTAGCCAGCATCTTCCATAAGGCTTCACAATTGGTGAAGTCAAAAGCCTTAGTTAGGTCAATGAATGCTATAAAACAGCTCCTGGTGTTGGTCTTCTCCTGAATCTACCATGCAACAAAAATCTTGGTGGTGGTACCCCATGATGATTTAAAAGCCACACTGGGATTCTGGAAGGGCATCTTTGGCAAGGGGGAGGAGGCGATTCAGAAGGATGCGAGAAAGAAGATTCCCAGCAAAGGAGAGGAGGGCAATGCTTTCATAGTTCCCACACACTGTTTTGTCCCTTTGCCAACATTGTGACCATCTTCAAGAATTCTTTAAGTCAGGTGGAGCTTCTTTGTTAACCCATATTTTGATAAAAAGTTGAAGTGTTTGTGCCAGTGCTGTTCCACCAGCTTTCAAGACCTCTGTAGGAATGCCATCTGGTCCTGGCGCCTTATTGTTCTTTGTTTGAGCGATGGCATGCTAGACTTCCTTAAAAGGATGGGGGATTAGCACGAGATTCTATTACTGGGTGGTGAGGGATGGACTCAATGGTGGCAACAAACCTCAGCTTCGCAGTTGAATAGAATCATGAAGTACTCCTTCCAGTGTTGTTTGATGGATACATTATCTGTGAGAAGGGTGAAGCCATCTTGGGATCATAAGGTGGTTGGGCTATTGGAACAAGGCCCGTGGATGGCTTTTATTGTTTGAAAGAAATTTCTCGTGTCATGTTTATCAGCGAAACGCTGGATCTCCATGGCTTTCACTTGCCACCACTGGTTCTTGATGTCCCATATCCTCCTCTGAACTACAGCTAAGCTGGTAATAAACCTCTTGTTTTTGCTGGTTGAAGGGTTAATTTTGCCAACTGAAGGTGGTTCTCTTCTGATGGATAAGTATTTCCTCATTATTCACATCAATCCAACCTTGGTGACAGTAAGTAGAGCATCCAAATGATTCAGCACCTGCTTTGTGAATACTGTTAAGTTCTTCCCAATGTGCCTAGATGTCCTCAGGTAGTTCAGAGAGCCTCTCAGTTAGATGTTTTTGAAGAGCCTTGTATCTAGCTTGGTCTTGGAGTGCCTTGATGTTAAATCTGTTCTGTATTACTTTTGGTTGTTTATGGTGTTGTGGCACAAGTTGCATGTCCACGATTTATCTGACTAACCAGTGGTATGTCCAACAGTCATCTGCACCTCTCAGGACTTGGGCAATACGGACATCAGTACGATCACAAGCCCTGACAATAATATAGTCAATAAAGGTGCCAGTGATTGATTGGAGCATAAGCATTTCCAAGTGATTTTATATTTGTCACTGTCTGAAGATGGTACTCATGATGAGCAGAGATCCTAGTTCTCTCTGAAAAAAATCCCCAATTTTCAAAATTAAAAAAAAGTAACCCAAAGTGCACATTTTTTCCATGATCAAAATGAAACCCCATTAGTTAGTGTTTCATTTTGATCGCAGAAAAATGTGGATTTTGGAGGAGGGGTTTAAAAAAAAAAAAATCCCATTTTCTCAGATCAAGTCAAAGAAAACCAGGATTCCTGGTGATTAGCATGTCATGCTCTGAACATTTGTCGAGCAGGAGGATACCACTGGAATTTACTGTCCCCACCCCATCTTTCCCAATGATGCCACTCCAGGTGTTCAGTGTCACCCAACTCTTGCACTGCAGTCACCCATGAGAATGATCTTGTCTTCCTTGGCAGTGGCAGTCAGGACTGTGTCAAGAGCGCAGTAGAACTGTTCCATGTTGACTTCATTTTCAGTGTGGGGACGTACACACTGATGACCATAGCATACTGGTTGTTACCAAGCTTGAGATAGAGTCATGAGGCATTTGTTAATGCCCACAGGGAGTTCTGAAAGTTGACTTACAATCTTGTTCTTGATGACAAAGCCAACCTTGTGAATGCACCTCCCCCCAGGTGACTTTCCTTTCTAAAAAAAAGTGTATCCACCTCCTCCTTTTAGCTGGCCATCATCTGTTCAGCAGGTCTTGCTTAGGAGAGCAATATTAATATCATATCTTGCAAGTTCTCTAGCTACTATGGCAGTTCTTTCAGGATGCTCACTGTTCAGGGAGTCCATGAGTACAGACATTCCACAGGGTGAATTTCCATACTTTATTTTGTTGGCTTCAGCCACAAGTAGAGTGATCGCATTGGATGCAGCAATCCAGCCAGGGGGCGTTGAGACAGCTTATGTTTAGGGCACCTTTTCTAGCCCCTCCCCCATTCCGGGTGAGCAGAGGGGATCCCAAAGAGGATTGCTCGGTCACAGCTGCAGCTGCTGAATTGTAATAATCTCCCAGTGCAAAACAATCAATCATCACACAACTGCCACTTACGTGCATATTTGTGAATAGGGACTCCCAGAGATCACTATTCCCGTCTCCTCCACCACTTGTTCAATGCAGGACTTGGTTTGTGGGAGATGTTACCATCGCTGGCAGAGGTCTGCACATGACATCTTTTAACATGGAGAAGCTGGTTGCAGAAGCAACAGCCACACAAAATTGACAGGAAGCAGCCCAGTGGCAAGGATATCCAAGACAATCAGAGACATCCATCCTGTTGCAGCCCTCATCCACCTTCACAGCCACCAAGAATCAGCAGGCCCTCAAGCATGCCTGTTCCACCATTGGGGTCTTCAGGAGTTTGGTCCATGCTCAGTCTGATACCTTGCCTCAGACCTGTTTGCCAGGGGAGACAAGAATACAAGACTCCAGACAACATAGCTGTAAGGGTCATTGGAACACACAAGCCTCTCCACCACAACAAGGTTATGGCCCAAAGAGGACTATTATCCACAAAAGTCCTTTCATCCACCCAGTTAAAATTTGATCTCCTTCAATCAAAGTGTTTGGCATAATTTTTGCCTTTGTAGATCCATGCTTACTATTTGTGATTATCCTTTCTTCCTCCAGATGCTTGAAAATGGATTTCCTCGCGACATGCTCCAGTAAATTTCCCTGATATTGAGGTCAGACTAGCTGATTTATCAGAATGGAAGAGATCTCTGGAGAGTGTGTGGTGCAAATAAATACCAAGGTTGAAGGTTGGATTCCCAGTTGGACTAAATGACCTCGAGGTCCCTTCCAGCTGTATTTCTCTATGATTCTATAGCCCCCTGCTCAAGGATCCTTATCCATTCAAATTAAACTCTACCACACATCTTTGTCCACTGAGTCTTCACAGTTTAACATGCTTTATTCTCACAGAGCAGCAACAGGTGACTTTGCCAGACTCCTCACTTCCCTACTCTTGGTAAGCCAACTAATCACAAAGGTAAGAGCACCATCCCTTACTGCTGTCATGGTCTGGTCATTGAAATCCCAGTCCTTCCCATACTGCTCCTGAGCCTTGCACAAAAGCTGCATGCCTATATAGCCAAGATCAAATTCCTCTACATCAGTTTTTTCTCTCTGTTTAGAATTACAAGAAGGTAGAACTGAAAGGGGCCTCCGGAAGTCATCTAGTTCAACTCCCTGCCTGAAACAGGATCATCCCTATATAAGCCATCCTATCCAAGTGCTTGCTAATCTACTCCTAAAACTACATGAAAATCAACTGTCATACAAACTGCAAAGCATATTGCCTGAAGACAGCAGAAGCACCCTAACCTGCCACAGGTAAAGCAGGTCCTCCCTAGGAGCTCCTCCCACTACTTAAAAAAAAAAAAAAAAAAATGGGGGAGGGGGAAGGGGGCTAATCTCAATTGGCAATATTTTACCAAGTCAAGAGAGACAAGTAGGGGTGCACCGATAAAGATTTTTAGGGCCAATACTGATAGCCGATTATTAACGAGCCATATCGGCCAATACCAATCCAATTGCCAATAGGTAGCTCGGTGGCTTGGAGAGCATCTGGCTGCTAAGTCTGTTGGAGGGAAGGAGTGTGTATGGTGGTGGTGGGGAGAAAAACAGATCAAGGCCCCTGCAGTGAAGGAGAAAGGGAAGGAGATTGGGGCAGGGGCAGGCACTCATGCTACCCAGGCAGGGTGGGGTATAGGACAGAGCCACAAGGGGCTTGTCTGGGGAGGCACATGGAGGCAGGGCGTGGCTCCCACCGCTGCATGCACCCCGGGGGAAGCATGTGGGAGGCATGTGCCCCCCCAGATCTGCATCCAGAGTGAGGATAGGTTGCTACTGTGGGCTCAGGCTGAGGGCTGGGCTGTTCACAGTAGTGGGGAGGGAAGAAAGAGGGGGGTTGGGCCAGGACTGTGTTTGGGGCAGGTGGTGGCAGCAGTGGCTCTGGGACTAGAACTACAGCCCAACCCCCCCACCAGGGAGAGCCTGGTGCTGCCTCCAGCCCACAGCAGCAACCCACCTTTGCCCTGCATGCAGATCTGGGGGGCACACCCCCCCCTCCATCCATTCCCTCAGGAGTGCGCACAGAGGCAAGATCCGTCCCTCGGACGAGCCATCTGCAGCTCCACCCCACGCCCTGCCCCAGCTTGGCAACACCTGCCCCTGACCCAGCCTCACTCCCCCTCTCACTGTGGGGACCCTGATCTGCCCTCCTGCTCCATGCTCCTTCCCTCCCCCCCCCCACAGACTTTCCAGCCCAACGCTGCTCTCCACACTGCTGCACCAGCTGTGTGCTTGCACATTCCATTTACCAACGACATTAAATCAGCCACATCAGCCAAAAAATGTCAATGGCTGATTATGTCAATTTTCCTTTTATCAGTGCAGATATGAGATGGACTGATGTACTGGTGCACCTCTAGAAACAAGGGCTTCAGGATCCCCTATGCCAGGTCATCATTACCCAGGGACAAAGTTCAGCAAGCCCTGCTGATTTGAAGTTCTTTCAAATGGAGACAGAGAACTTTTGACTCATCTTCAATGTCAACTTGCCTCCTTTCTTATCTAAATAATCTTTGCTGTTTGATTGCATACTTTTTTTTTTTTTGTGAAGACTGAAGAAAAGAAGCTATTGAGAAGCTCCACCTTCTTTATACACTGCAGCCTACTTAACAGTGAACCCACTCTGGCCTTCCTTTTCTGGCCAACATATTTATTGTGCTGTTTGTTGTAGTTAACTTCCCTCACCAGGTGCAGCTCATTTGTTACCTTTGCCTCCCTGATTTTGTCACAGCAAGATCTTGCCATTTCCTGGTATGGCCAGGTCACCAAGGAAACATCTTTCTATTGCCTATAGGCTTTTCTTTTGCTTTTGCAGTAGCCCAGAAGCAATTTGTGAAGCCACATTGGTCTCTTGCCATTCCTGTTTCCATTGTTAGGATAGCTTCTTGTTGGGCATACAATATTATGCCCTTTAGAAGGTTCCAGTGCTCCTGGGCCCCTTTATCCTTCAGTCTGTTCCCCTACAGCACCATGCCTACTGTCTCTTCAAGCTGTAGGAAATATACTTTTAAACCTAATATTTTAGCTTTGCTGCCTTCATGGATTTCCCCATCTCAGAATTATGACTATCATATTATGATCACTTCCTTTCAAGTTCCCATCACCTTCCTATCTCCAACCTGCTGGTCAGGATAAGATGGACAATCCTCTAGTTGTCTCCTCAGCCATCTTGGAATAGAAAGTTGTCCTTCCTCAAGTTAAGAATTTGATCAACTTGTTTTTGCTTGTTGTATTATTTTCCAGGTATCTGCTAGAACTGAAGTCCCATCAGTATCACCTCATAACTTTGAATAAATTTTACCATCTCCTTTGAAGAGTACCTCATCCACATTTCCTCCTGACTTGGCTGTCCATAGTAAATCCCCACCTTACTGCTGTGTCTTTCACCTTTTATTTTCATGCTGCTGTGACCAAACTTCCCAGCATCCAAGCTGCTTTGTTTAAAGCTACTGCAGGTATATCTATATGATGTTGCAGTGTAGACAATTCCTGTGCAAAAAAATCCCTCAGCTATTATATAGTTTTCTAGCCTATACAATTGCATAGAAAGAGCTTGAAATCAAGACCTAAGCACCACATGGAAGTCAGGAAGCAAAAAAACAAAGACAAAGTAACTTAAAAAAGATAAGACTTTAAAACCAACCAACCAACAAACATTAAATTTAAGCATTATCAAGGCCTCTTTTATTATTATTTTGAGTTATTTTTGTGTGCGAGAGACTGGGTTTACTGCAGTTACATCAGCTGAGGATCTGGCTGCTATTTTTATATAGTGGCTGCTCTCACAGATCTATTGGCAAGTCTGATCACCAGGGACCCTGTTTTTTTCTGATAAAAAAAAATCCCCAATCTAAAGATTAAAAGAGTAACCTAAAATCCACATTTTTCCGTGATCAAAATGAAACACCACTATAAATATAGATGTTAGTGGAGTTTCATGCCGATCATGGAAAAAGTGTGGATCTTGGGTTACTTTTTTTAAATCTGAAAATTTGGGATTTTTTTTTTTTTTTTTTTAAATCAGAGAAAACCAGGATCCCTGATCAGTGGTACTTTATTCCCTCTTTTGTTGAAGACTTACTTGATTTTTCACAGCATGCTGCCTATGGGTGTAATCAGCCTACTATGCACCACAGGGTAAGCTTAGATCGTTGTCTCCTGAAAATATGGAGAGAAAGGAAGCCCATAAACCAATGACATTTCAAAAAGGCCAGTTGCTGACACCCTGCAACTAGCACCTGTGATGTTACCACAAAAAACCAGAAAACCCCAAGACTGTTAACCAAACTTATAAAAAGGTTTGCAAACCTTTTTATAATAAGTGGTAGGGATGTCAGTGGGTCCAACTAAGGTATGCCATGGAAATCTCAGTGCAGCCTTACTTCTGGAAATGCCAATAATTCCTAACAAGATTCAGAGATGGCTAAAGCCGAGAGAGAGAGAGACAGAGAGAGAGGGAGAGAGAGAGAGAGAGAACACACACCAGCCATAGCCTCTGTGTGGAGTTATGCTTGCTGTCTCCACATTGCAGAGCTGAGCGTAGGATGTTTGGCATTTCCCATGCTTCTGGGCTTCCTTGGTTGCCAAGAAAGAATTTTTCCCCTTCCTGTTGCTAGTATCAGGTTTTTTTGTTTTGTCTTCCTCAGAAGCATTGAGTGCAGGTTGCACTGAAGGCGGGAGATTGTGACTGGGGTGTGCCAATTGCTCCTGAAGAGAGTAAAACCCAAATGATTAAAGAATCATGCTTCTTTGGCTCAGGGTCAGACCCATCACGTTTGGGTGGTACCTACCAGCATCTTAGTTGCCTGCTCAACCTGAGATACGATTCCCAAGGAGTAACCAACAAGTGAACAGAGTTTTGGGGGAAGGCTTGGGCTGGGCAGGGGGTGGGGAACCTAAACCACTAAGGATCTTAGTGGGATTTTCCAAAGCACTTGAGCAAAGTGATTCCAACTCCTAAAAAAATTAAAAATCACCTAGCACTGTTGAAAACCTGACAAAAAAAGCATCAAACAATGCTAGTTTACAACCAGTGCACCCGCATCACAAGGGCAGGGCATAGGTAGCCACAATTGTGGCCATTTTTCCCCAGAGACAGACTGTAACAGGGCTTCTAGGTCCAGGAGGGTGGCATAGGACAGAGAAGCAGGCAACACTACATGGCACCATTGAACACATCAGATCCAAGCTACCTCACACACTGATGGGAACTCTCACCTGACCCACAATTATACTACAGTATCAATTAATAGGGGGTCAAATCTTTTCATTTTGTGCCTCAAGAAAGACTTCTGCTCTACCAGGGCTAGAGATGATAGCCTGCCTTGTCACTAGTGCCACTGCAGCTTCCTTCCTATGCATGGAGCAAGGAAGAGGTGAAGCTAGGCATCACTGGCAACATGGTACACCCCCGACCAGCAAGGTGGCGAGATCCATGAGGGATCTGAAATGCTGAATCCCTCAGCAACAATATTTATTTCCATCCATTGAGACTGGACTACAGTCCAGTCTCGGGCACAGAGATGAAATCAGGAAGGCCAAACTGCAATTGGAGTTGCAGCCAGCAAAAAGACATGAAGGGTAACAAGAAGGGTTTCTACAAGTATGTTAGCAACAAGATCAGGGAAAGCATGGGTTATTTACTAAATGGAGGGAGGCAACTTAGTGACAAATGATGCAGAGAAGGCTGAAGTACTCAATGCCTTTTTCACCTCAGTCTTCACAGGCAAGGTCAACTCCCAGACTACTGCACTAGGCAGCAGTTTGGGGAGGAGGTGAGCAGCCAGTGGTGAAAGAACAGGACAGGGACTATTTAGAAAAGCGGGACATGTACAAGTTCATGGGGCTAGATGCAGTTCATCCAAGGGTGCTGAGGGGACTGATGAGATTGCAGACCCACTGACTGGCCATTATCTCTGAAAACTTGTAGCAAATCAGGAAGGTTCTAGATGATTGGAAAGGGGTAAATATAGTGTACATCTTTAAGAAACAGAAGGAGGAAGATCCAGGGAACTACAGACCACTAAGCCTCACCTCCATCCCCAGAAAAATCATGGAGCAGGTCCTCAAAGAATCCATTGCTAAGCACTTGGAGAAGAAAGTCATCAGAAACAGTCAGCATAGATTCACCAAAGGCAAGTCATGCCTCACCAACCTGATTGCCTTCTATGAGATGAATGGCTCTGTGGATGCAGAGAAAGCAGTGGACATGATACACTTCAACTTTAGTAAGGCTTTTGTTATGCTCTCCTACAGGATTCTTGCAAGCAAGTGAAGTAAGTAGGAGTTGGATGAATGGATTGTAAGGGGAACAGAAGTTGACCTGAATCATCAGGCTGAATGGGTAGTGATTAGTTGCTTGAGATCTAGCTGGCAGCCAATATCAAGTGGAATGCCCCAGGGGTTGGTCCTGGGGCCAGTTTAGTTCATCCCATCTTCCAGATTACTGGTGAAGATATTGGAGTGCACCCTCAGCAAGTTCACGGATGACACCAAGCTTGGGGGAGTAGCAGATACATTGGAGGGTAGGGTTAGGATTCAGAGTGACTTAGACAAATTGGAGGATCACAGCAAAGGAAGCCTCGAGGTTCAACAACAACAAAATGCAAAGTCCTGCACTTTGTACCGGTGGGATTATTCCATCCTAACTCAGGACCAAATGGCTAATTACATCACTGGGAAGGGCTAGCAATGCCTCACCAGAGGAGAGAGAGGAAGCTGATCCCCTCTGAAGCACCAGTCCTTTATTTGCTTTGAGGGGGAAAGCTCAACTATTTCCTATTGGTTGGGTTAAATGCATCCTTCACCCTGCTGGCTCTTGTGAACCCCAGTCCTTGGCATCCAACTCTGCCTAGTCACACTACTGATCATTTATACCATCAATAAAATGTAAGCTCTTGGCTGGCTGCAAATTCAACTCCCAAAGCTGAGCACACACAAGTAAGGCATGGCAGTACCAAGTGCTTGTGGATCTGGACTTCAGATACCAGAAAGTATGAAGAACAAACATCACTTCTCACAACACCCCTGGAAGGTGGGACAGTGTTAAAAAAAAAAAAAAAACTATGAATTTTGCTCAGATACTACACCAATAGGAATCATACATATACAATAAATAAAAGTCATCCTTCTCCCTCCTTTATATGGTCCAGCCAAAAAGGCCAAAGCCCAAGAGGGCCTGCATCTGATGCAAGTCCAAGATTTGCTCCAGGAGTCATTCTCTGTTTTCTCAAATACACACTTTAAAAATTTTTATTTATATAAAAAATCATTTTGTTTTAAAAGCGTTACAAGAGTGGGCACAGAAATCAGACAAAGAACAGCAGACTCCTCCCATCCTCCCCCAGGCACTGGGGTTGTGGAGGAAAGCAAAACAAAAAAAGTGGTCAGTTACAGGTTCCCCACTGCAGGTGCTGAAGCAGTCTGTGGGGGAAGGAGGAGTTTTTGGTTCATCTGGAATTACAAAAAGAATTAGTGTTTTACATAATATGCAAGAAAAAAAAGGTTAGACCCCCCAGGGAAAAAAAAGCCTGGATTTGTACTTCAGTCCCATCCCAAACAGGAAGAGGCTGGATGCAGCAGAGGAGGGTTAGAGGCACAGAGATCTCCCAGCCCACATATTTCCCCTTGTACAGTGCATGTGTCGCAGGGAGAAGCAGGGAGCAAGAATCCCATCCAAGCACACAAGTCTACAGCAACCCAGTTCCAGTTTCTGGCCCTCAAGGGAGGATTCCAGTTGCACGGTGCATGGAGGGGCTGGGATCTCCTCACCATGTGGAGCAAAGTAGACATCACACCTCCACTCTTCTGCTGAAAGGAAGGGAGGCACCAGCCCGTGCATATGCACCCCTTCCAGTTGCAGCAGGCTGCCCCATTACCTGCTGGGTCTGACTGTGGCTTTCCCCTCTCCATATCCCATCATTTAGGACGTACAGATAAGTGACTATTTACTGCCTCCGGCCTAGTCATTCCTGGGAATCCCAGCCCTTCCATTCACCCAGTGTCAGTACAAAAAGATGTTAAGGCCAGAAGCTCAAGTGGAGAGAAGAACAGCAACTCATCTGTGCCAGAAAGATTCCCCACAACCCAGTCCAAACACTCCTTGTCTAGTTGGCCATGGAGCCTATGAGTTGGAAGAAACTATTTCACAGTGGCAAAGAAAGGCACGTGTCAAGAGAGAGAGAGAGACACTTGCATTCATCTGGTTTGTGGGGGATGGGGTTAGTTACAGTTAGCCTTTCCCTTTCTATCACCACTCCACCCAATCCATCACCCTCTTTCTCCTCCTCTACCTGCCTGCACCATAAGCCCAGGTATCTCCTGCACTTTAAACAGCCAAAAAACCACATGCTCCTCAAAAGGAAACCCCACACCCCCTTTCTAAGATTCAGACCTCTTTAGGGATCAGGATCTGCCCCCATCCTTGCTACCTTCCCCTGGTTGGCTCCTGCACAAATACCTCCCACAGAACAAAAACAAAACACAAACACATCGCCCATCCACGATGGCCGCACACCCAAGAACACCAGAGCATACAAGGAGTGGACAAACTGCTCCCAACCTGCCTCTTTCTCTTTTAGATGAGAGGAGATGTTTTCTGTCTGAGTGGCTCATCACAAAAACAGACCCCCCACCTCCACCCTCAGTGTGATCTGACATCCAGATGCAGTAAGTCATGGGAAACAAGTATTGCAATCAATCACAGGTACCCCCACCACCTGGAATGTTCCAGTATTCCTTGCATCCTCTGTTGCCAAGGGTTTGCACATTTTGGAGGCTAAAAGAAGGCAGCCTCTGTCCCCATTATGCAAGCAGAACCAAAAGTGTCTCTTAAAGGAAAATGTAGTGCCTGTACAGCCAGTTCTGTGTTGTGCTGCAGGCCCAGCAGGAGAGGTGATGTCAAGGAAAGGGTTCTTTCAGAGTCTGTGTTAGTATCTCCAGTGAGATCCATCAGGAGTATTTGGTCTGCAGGAAGATTTGCTCTCAGAAGAAAAAAAAAAGCGCCCAAGGATTGGAGGTGCAGCTGTCTACAGGAGAGGGTGTGGGGGCCCTGACCAAGTTATGCCCCAGCAGGGAGAGGCACAAAGGGCTAATCGTTTGGCTGGATAGTTGGCACAAAATGTCCAGCAAAAAAATAAAAGGTAAGTCGGTCCATTCCACCACGAAGAAAGAGATATATTATAAACCCAAACTGAGCAAAGGCAGGAGAAAACTCTAGATCTTCTGCTGTGGAGAAAAGGGAAAACAGGTTAGCACCGCAGAGTCAATCAGTAATTCAGCATGTACCCAGCAATGTCAAGGGGGGTAATTACTGTCATGAGGAAGTGAACAATCAAAGGTCTTGGATGAAGCTGCAACCTCAGCAGGATTTGATTTCCTAAGCAACACCGGATTAGCCCAAAATGCCAGAATCAGTCCTCCAGCTTCTTAACTTACACAGGAGCAGGGGACTCAGGGATGTGTCATCAGGGGATAAGCCACAGTGTCATCCTCCTCCTCATACAGGTTTTCCTGCCTTTCATCCTGGTGCAGACACATGCGTTGTTAGTATGGAGATGGAAAGTAGGCAGGGAAGGAAGCAAGATAAGGAAGATGGTTTGGGGGAAAGAGGTGGAGATGGAGCTTGACAGATGGAGGCAGAACAGAAGCAGACTAGTAAACTGTCATATGATGAGCAGCCAGAGCCCTCTCCTTGGCTACTTCCATGGTACAATCCAATAGACGTCCCCCTCGGGTCATCCACCCCAACTACCATGATCCAGACCATCTCTACCCTAGGGGTTCCCATACTACCCACGAGGCTGTAAGGCAGAAGAAGCAGAAGGGTGTTTAAGAAGCAAGCAATGCCTTACTGAGAGCGGTGCTGCCTTCACCGGTTCCGCATTGCCAAGATCTCCAGATCGGTCCAATGTCCTGTTGTGGTCTCTTTCATTTAGTGTGGAGTAATTGTTGTCTACAACAAGAAGAGAAGTCAGGCACTCCGTAGAAGGGGCACTTTAAAGCCTACACAAAGCTCAATGAAGACAAATAAAGTGCCAAACACCACTATACAAAAGCAACTTTCCTGACCTCTTATAAGCTCCTTGCTTTCCCAGTGTTATGGTACCCACACTGCACAGACCAATGCAAGCAGATGCAGGATCCTCCCCTCCCAAAGATACCCAAGTATTTCAGCTTACATAGGAAGCTGGCTAAAGGTTTTTACCTGGTCCCATGTTGCTCATCTGGATCTCCTCCCGAGAGGATTTCTTATCTAGACAAAGATGAACACAGGTATAACCAGCCAGATCACACTCAGGATCCCAGAGATGCCCAGCGGAGGCAGCCAGCTATGCATCTAGCAGTTTCCCTATTCCCCAATAAGAACTAAGGTAAGCAAGCGCAAAACTATTATATTTACTTGGACAAAAAAAGGTTCTACTTTCACCACCCTAGCACAAGATGCTGAGGGGCAAGTTTAGCCCTGGATGAACAAGTGCTAAAGTTGGAGATTTTGCTACATTTGACTTGTACTCAGCTCATTTACACACAACAACTGGAATACACCAGCTGGAAACAAGCATTTGCGCACCCATATCCACAGTTTACCAACACCTCTCAACACATGGGCATCTGCACAAGCACAACCGGGAAAAATCTGAATAAAATGGAAGTCAGCAGGCATCAATAAACATGGGAAAGAAAGGGGTGCGAGCGGATGTTCTTCCCCTCCCAAACAACTGGCTTCTGTGAAAAAAAGCGCATACCTCCTTTTTGGTTCCTGTCGATGAGTGGCAAGGTGCTGTCATCAAACGAGCTGCCTCCCTGGTTTCGAGAGGCATTGCTCAGGTTTACCTAGAATGCGAGAGCTGTGTCATATGCATCACACCAAGCAAATAGTCACAACCTTGATCACACAGGGCCCAAAACCCACCACCCCCATATGCCCAGACATCTGCATTATCAGAATAATGCTCCATCTGTTCAGTGGGGGCTCAAGCCATTTAGAAGAATGTGTGGCAATGCCCACTCTCCAGTCCTGTGTCTTACTCAGCTGGGGTGCTCAATATTTAGCAAATGCCAGGAACCAGCTTGATGAATACACTTCTTCCCAACTAGACTCTTTCATCTTGATAGGAAACTATTTTTAAAAGACACCAAGTTCCCTTGGCATTTGAATGCATTTGTGCAGTCAAGTAAGGAACTGAAACAAAGGAAGATTTAGAACAATCTTAAAAAAAAAATCTTTAGTCTGTAACAGGCTGAACACAACTTGCCCAAAAGCAAAGGGAGAGTTGAGAACTGAAACCAAGTCCTCAAATCCCAGTCCAGTGTGCGATATACAGGACACCTCTCTCCCTACCATAACTGCAGTGGGATTTGGGAACAGTAGAGGGCACCAAAAAGGCAGAGAAAGATCAGACCTATAAGGCTGGTGAACAAGAAACCAGCAGTTAGCCAGAGTACAAAAGTCCACAAAAAAAGCTACAAGACCCAGAGGAGTGCTTCTGTACTGGGCACCTGGCTATCACATCACTGCTCACTCATCCCCTCCACTCTAGAGGCAATTCATCAACCAGTTAAGGTACCTGGAAGTCAGACTTTTTCCATCCTTCCTTCTCTAGTGGCTTCCGCAGCTCCTTATACCCCCAGATTGTCTGCAGGACTAGGGCTGCAGCCCGGACTTCTCTCTCTGAACGGTTCCTAAAGAGGGCAAAATGAAGATAATAAGACAGGATACAAAGTACTTAATATTGAATCCCTTCACAACATTCTCCACAGATCTATAAAAAGGGAGGGAGGGGGAGGGAGGAGAGAGAAAGGTAGCCAGTGTACTTGCTCCGTTCCAACCATCCCACCCCTCTGTCTTATAGTGCACCTACCCCGATTTGTTGATCAGCACCAGCTTCTCAATGCCTTGCGTCTCCCGCAGTTTCTTTGCGGCCTCCAAGTTCTCCAAAATGACCTCATTGATTGTGTTCAGGACTGATACCACAGTGTCCTCAGAGAGGTTCTTGGCTGGTGTCTGCTGCCCACCTGGCAAGTTCTTCACCAAGTTGGGGATAGCATGTTTACCTGGGTTGGGGGACAGGTAGGAAAACATTTAGGTCAGAAGGTGTGCAGAACAGAGCTGTCAAATAAATGGTAGGAGGAAAAAGGAGAGAGTCTAGGAGCGTCTGCCAGCCATTCATGGTGGTCAAATGCTTGGCAATGATCTGGACTTTAATACTACTCTGCCTTAACCCCAACCCCCCCACAGGCCCATTCTGGAAGATGCTCCAGCACCTACAAAGCAGTCAGCTTCTTCATGACCCTTACCTATCAGCTCTTTATTCCGAGGATCCACTGCCAGGTTGCGCAGTGCCCCAGATGCTGCTTTCACTACACGTTCATTGTCATGGTTCAGCAGGTCAGCAATAGCAGAAAGCCCTTTCTCCTGGCGTAATGCTGAGCGGATGTACCGACCGTACTGCAGGGACATGGCAAAAAGCAGCGTTACCAAAAGAGAGGAGCAAGCAGAAGCCCTTCCTTCCCAATCACACTATACCATATAATGATGCTGCAACCAAATTGCATGCGTCATCCATTTAACTTTTCCACAAGCCACTACAATCCCATGGAAGGAGAAGCATCCTATCCAGTGGGATCACTGGAATCACCACATCCAGCAAGTCAGGTATCAAAAGGACACCAAATGCTAGAGAAGTGTTCAGGAGCACTGCCAGCCCAAATACCACTTTACTCCTGTTGCCAAAAAAGTGGTTAAAAATTTCAGTGCAAGCTCCATTAAGGGCTCAAGGGCCAGAAACCCATTAACATCATTCTGATTCAGAAGAGGTAAAGCAGAATGTGATAAACTGACCATTATACATTTCAATATATTCAAACACTGCCCAACTCATTTACTTCAACAAGCAAGTAGTCATGTCCACAGATTACAACATGTCACGTAAAAGACCAGGTCTTTATTCTGAGTGTTGAGCTCTCATCTCCTCTGTTCATATTGTAGCTGATGCTTTCCAGCATTGATGGCTGTCAATGTTGTCCGTAATAGCCAACTTAGGGCTCTTTCAGCAAAATATTAGATGTTTGTAGAGACTGATACCCAGTAGTCTTTGACGAAATGTTTCACTTGTATCCATTTAAATAAATCAAACTACTTGGAACCAGAACTGTTCCAAAAACTATTCCACAGTGACTTGGATCAACCAGCATGCAGACTAAATCCATCATGTTCCATATCATTATCTGGAACAAGAAAAACTCTGCGGAACCAGTCACTGAAGAACAGCTATGCTTCTTGCCTGTCCCTCCAAAGCAACTGGTCCTGGTCACTATCATGGATAGTATACATTGCGAGAAAAGGCACTGCCAAACTAACTCAGACAACATTTGTACAGAAGTATCTGAGACATTGGCTAATTCAAGGTCTACTATGCCAGGCACTGCATTGGATCACAGCTTGAAACAGGAACTATCCAAGAGGACCTGTATTCCAAAAATACAAATCTGTTATGCAGACACAGTCGCATCAAGCCACTAGTGCAGGGATGGGCAAAATGCGGCCTGCGGGCCGGATGCAGCCTGCCAAGCCATTCTATCAGGCCCAAGGGGCCCCTAAAAAAAAAAAAAATTTAGAAAATTAATATTTATCTGCCCCTGGCTGCCTGTCATGCAGCCCTTGATGGCTTGCCAAAACCCAGTAAGCGGCCCTCCGCCCGAAATAATTGCCCGCCCCTGCACTAGTGACTCAACCAATACCTAAAGGTACCTTTAACAATGGAGAAAGTACAAAGCTCCAGAAGATAGGCAAGCCATGTAGGAAGCTGTTACTTAATTTGCAGAGCACAAAAAGATGCAACTTCAGGGGACAAACAGCTATTTTAATTGGACTCTGTCACCCAGTATTCCTACTGATATCACTCAAATTAAGCACCAAGTGCCCTCTTGTGGCCCAGGGTAGTGACCTCTTAAATTGTTCTTCCCTGCAAGAGCTCCATCGTGATACTCTTGTCTCAAGAAAGGTTCATAGACCAGAGGTTCTCAACCACCTGACTGCAGCCCAGTACCAGTTCGCAAAGCGCTGGCTGCCAGGCCACTGGCAGTCATGTGTGGGATTAAAACTAGGCAGCAAGGCAGCCCCAGCAGGGAGGCTGCCAGCTGTGTGCCCCGTCCCACTTCCACCGCCATGGCCGCTGCAACAAGGCACTGCCTGTGCAGTAGGTACCAGAGCCCGCACTGGGCCGGGCAGGACTCTCCAGCCCCACCCATGGCTGGGAGCAGGGGGATGCAGGCAGTGAAATGCCCAGGGCAGGGAGGCAGCTCCACTGCTTGCTCCTAGGGAAGGCAGTGGAGGCCCTTCTCCCCAGGCACCCCTAGCTGGGTCCCCCCCGGCCACCGCCTGCACAGCCCCCTCCCCTGCAGGGTCCTCCAGCACCCACAGCTGCAGTGCCCCAACCCAATCCGATCCTTGCAACCCCCCACCATGTAAAATTTAAATTTAAGTATGTAAACTTAAAATGTTTGCTGGTCCACAGTATATAAAAGGTTGGGAACCACTGTCAGACATTAGGGCTAGAAGGGACCTCATGCGACAATCAGGTCCAGCCCCTTGCCTGAAGGGCAGGAAGTCAGCTAGGATCAAAGGATCCCAGCAAGATACGCATCTAGACGTTTCTTAAAAAAAAAAGTGTCCAGAGTAGATGCTTGTGCCACCTCTGGAGGGGGGGGTATTCCAGGCCTTGGGAGCTCAGACAGTAAAGAAGTTTTTCTTTATGTCCAGCCTAAAATGGTCTTGGAGAAGTTTGTGATCGCTGAACTTTGTCATCCCTTGGGGGTGCTCTGGTGAACAGGTGTTCCCCCAGATCCTGATGCACACCCCTGAACCCATGTTTCTCCAGGCTGAAGAGTCCCATGGCTCACAGCCTCTCTTCAGAGGGCAAGAGAACAGGCCTTCTGATCATCCACATGCCTCTCCTCTGGAAGAACTGGTTAAGAGCCCAGTTCAAAGACTTGACATCAAGCATCTCTGATACCATCATCACTACCTTACCAACAACAGTCTAGCTGCCTGCATAATGGAAAGATGTCTAGGGTACAGATGCTTGGAAATACTGAACTCAAGGAGGGTTGTGCCAAGACCAGTCTCTCCAAAACTTCTAGGACATTTTTATACATGTTGTGTGACACAGAACTGGGCATTTTAATTAGTGAGCTGTGCCAATTAAGAGACCCTGCACATCACATGCATCAGCACCACTGTGCATCCGCACACTGAGAAAATGGTGGCAGGGCATTTTAAACTATAAAGCTTATAGAACATGTTTTATTTCAAACGGCCTTGCCACCATTTTTTAGCAGGGAGATACAGGGCAACATTGATGCACAAGGCTGCCAGAGCACGTCATTTTCTGTGCTCCAGCAGACTCAGTTAATTGAGGGGGATTAAAATCGAGTCTGCTCCGACACGCTGGATTTCCAGCGTGTTGGAGCAGGCTCCACGCACATTCATACGAGTTCTTAATGTTTTACTGGAACAGCCTTAAGTCAGCTATTACAGGCAGCACTGACAGCCATCAATCCTGGAAAGCATTAGCTACAGCATGAACAGAGGGGATAATCAAGAGCTCGGCACTCAGAATAAAGACCCGTGAAGAAACATGGACTGTTTTTCAACTGTGCTGCTAAATAACTTTCATTTGGTTTCCCCCATACGATATACTAATGACAAATCAAAGATAACAGTGTCTGAACTTCCATTGCTTTTGTCAGTATCAGGTGGGTCACCATGACCTGATCTGGCATAGTTCCCACTGCATTTTTAAAGCAGACAGAAGGAGGAATCTGTTACCTCCTAGAAGGGAGGGGACTCACCGTCCAGCGACCAGCACATAGATTTTGAATAGCACCTGCCGAAGCCTCCAGAATGGCAGGGGTCTTGCTCTCCTTCAGCAATGAGATGTATATCCGGACTACTTCTGGCTGGAATAGGAGCTCATAACCTAGGTGCAAGACACAGGAAGTTCGAACAAGCAAGAACTTAAACACAACCTGAAGCATTAAGAAGAAAACATACAGCCTGTTTAAAAGGTCAAGTAGGTTAGACCCAAAGCGTACACACTGGCTCTCCCCACCCTAACAACTAGAAGTTTGAGGAGCTAAAAACAGGTTTTGGAAGCTGCCACTTAGCACTGGATGCTTAAAGCAGCATAGTGCTGTGGCACACCTATGCTTAACAGAGAGTATCTTGGGCAGTTCTAATGGGGTAAAAAAACAAAACAAAAACCAAACACTGAAGCACTTTTGTTCCTTGCTTTGCAAAGCAGATGGTTAGAATATGTGATTACTTATGAGGATGATATTTTATTATCTATTTGATGTCAATGCCCTTTTAAGCCAGGCCTCACACAAGGCCAAAAAGTTGGGTGTGGCAATTATCCTAACAGCCAATCCTTGTGGTATCAGAAGACAGATGACTAAAGCCTTATCACAAGAGAAACAAACCAGTTCAAGCAGCTGTAATGTTTTAAAAGCCTTCTCCCTGCCTACAAACTCCCAGAAAACTAGTCATCAGCATTCCATGTGCATCCACAACTGTACTAGCTCAGAGCAGGGCTTCAAACCGGATCAGCCAGAATTAAACCAGGTTTTGGCCGTTTCCACTATAGACTGGAAATACTGGCATTGCAGTTACATCCAGGAGGCCCTCCACAGAGCGCTATGCAAGACCAATGCTGCAAAAATGCTTTGCAATGAGCAGTCTCTCAACACACTGTACAGAAGCTGAACTCTTGTGTTCCTTCATGTGGAGTATGCCTAAGGTTGTAGATATTTGAAAAGATTAAAAAGGCAGAGAGTTTTATTTTTAAAAACAAACAATCTATCCACTCCTATTTCTCCATTTGTTTCCCTTTCCTCTTGCTGGAAAGTTGGGCGAGGCACAGGGAAAAAAAAAAACAACTAAGTTTTTAAAATGAGTCCAAACTGCTATGAATTAAAAATAGTCCTTATTCCAATTAAATGAGTTAGTTTTCAAATACTAAAATGTTTTACCTTTCCAACCAGCTCTTGGTCATGAAGAACCATGTTCAAATGCTCATTGTTTGTTTTAATGAAGGGCAAAGTGCACATGGTTTTTCTAGTTTCATAAGAGCACAGGATGTTTGCCAAGATGGTGGTTTTTCAGAACAGAAGTTATTTTGTAGTTGTAAACAGCTACTAAACATCTGACGTAAAGGCTATAACTTATCCTCACCCCATGTCAGGGGGTGTGCTTTCAGTTACATTTCCAAGTGCTTCACTACCCTTAGTTTAAAGTTACCCTCAAAATCTCTTTAAGGCGGGGAACTAAAATCTGGTAAGGGCATAGAGCAAGGCAAAAAGGCAAAGTGAGGTGCCCAAAATTAAAAGACTACTATGGTAACAGAGTTAAAAAGTTTTGGGCTTCTGCCCACACCACAACAGCATCCTTACCCTTAAACCAAATGGATATCCTCATCATCAGCAATATTTTAATCTTATTGTATCAATGCCTCCATCGAGGAAGCCTTGCATTATCTGGTCTATGTTAAGCTCTCCAAAAATTGAAGAGGAGTGGCGCATAGAACAAGTGCACTACAGAATTGTACCTTTTGCAGGCGTTGTTCTTTTGGGAAAGTCCACTATATCAGCACCAGGATCTTCTGGAGGTTTTTTGCCTTCAAAAAAAAAACAAACAAGACTTTAATATACATCCCATCCTCCCTTCCCGCCACCCCTCCTCTTAACTCTCCCTCTTCAATCCAACCCAATGACTCAGACATTACATTTGCTTCAGAGAACACACCCCCAAAAAAGATAAAAACATAACACTGAGCTACCAGCTTCTCCCTGTGGGAAGTGCTATGGGGAATGAGCATGGACCTCTTCTTCAGCTAATATGGGAGCATGCATATCTAGCAAGATAGGGAAGAGGAAAGAGCTAAGAGTACCCAACGAACCAAGGGAAAAAGTGGGGAGGGGAGAAAAAAAATCCAAGGCAGACTCACCTCTGGAGAACCACTCGTCTATTGGTGAAGCGGAGAGAGGGACAGGAGAGAGAAGAGGCAGAAGAGAAGAGATGCCGACAGGATCACAGATGGTTTGGCAGAAAAGCGGGTGGGGGAAGGGGGAAAAAAAAAAGGACATGGAAAAGGCCTGGAGTTAGTGGAGATGTACTCATCACCACGCAAAGCAATCTAAACCCACCATGCAGGGCATTAGGCCCTGTAAGCAAGAGGCTAGAGATGCACACAATGCACAGCTGCTGCTGCTACCAGAGGTTTCTCAAAAAAAAGCAGTGATTTTAGCCCTCTAGCAGATTAGTTAACATCAGAGCAAGACAGCTGGAAGCTTCACTCCTTCTCCCACCCTCCCCAACTAAGGCAAGCATCAAGATCCTTGACATACCTTTGCCTTTCTTGGTACCAAAGCAGCTGGCAGCATGGGGCCCAGCATTATTGGTTGGGTTGAGGGGAGTCTCCTGATAACGCTCAGCGTGTGGGATCTCATGATGTACTTGGTATGATAAGTTCCGGAGCAGACAGACACAGTTCTCCACCAGCTATGAATGGAGGGAGGTGCTTTCAGTGAGAAAAGCTTGCCCTACACCCACCCTAACCTCTTCAGAGCAGTGATTAGGATTGTGACTTCAGAGTACCAACCGAGCCAGGAAGAGGCTGAAATAGCTCAGTTCAGGGCAGCCTCTTCCCCAGGCTTCAGGTCACAGACCCAGAGACATCTTTCAAAACCCTAGAACTGCACCTCCACTGCTTGGCTCAAAGTCTAGTGGCTGGCAGTCAAACACAAAGGACACTGTAGCTTCCAAATCATGGACTCGCATTTGGATTCCATTAGTTCATAGAACACTTTGCTTCCAAGCACACAAAAAAAAGCCAACCCAGACTTCAAACCCTCTTGGTACTCAATTTATTGGCATGCCCCGCCCCCCTCAGTGCAACATATGGCTTTGCATTCCCTTTCCCCTCCAGCTTTGAAAATAATCTATGCTGGCACAGTGGGAGTAGTCACAACTATGAAAGAAAACATGCAGATGGGCCAATTCTATTTCTGATCCTACTGGCACACTGGGAGGCCCCAAACAAGAGCAGAGGTGCCCCAGTCCAGACTAATTAGCACACCGTTGCTCCTCTCTCCACACCATTACCTTGCTGTCAGAGTCTTTCTGGCCAACCTCTGACTGGACAATGTATATCAAGGCATCCACCAACCCATCACACTCGCGCAGTTTCCGACGAGCCTCACTCCGCTCAGAACTCACATTTCTGGGAAGGAAGATTTGGATGGGGTGTGAGAAGACTGTGGTGGCAGCACCTTATTGAGTTTGAGAAAGCTGGAGGGCAAGTCAACCCACATTCCCACTTCTCACAGCAATGACCAGTCAGGGGGAGGGGAAGGGAGTGAAGGAACAACTGTACATGGAAATCGAGTTAGGTGCCCTCTTACCACCTGCTCTGCTCCAGAGGCCCAGCCTCAATACAACCACAAAGTTCAACCTCCGGTCATCCAGACACTAAACCTCCCCTGAAATATCTGTATCCTAATTCTAGGAACCCCGTTCCTAAAAGAGCTGCCATAAAACCACAGCAACCCTCCTCTCCCCACAATGCACATCAGCTCAGAAGCCACTTCCCTCATACCTAAGGCAGCCAGCAGTGTTGGTGAGCACCGACTCCCACTGCATGTGGCGGGGTTTAGAGTCTTCATTGGGCTCCCTCTCCCAGCCAGAGCGTGGGATGATGACTTCATCAGTTAGAGCATGCAGCGCATGGTCTACAATAGCCATCTTTATTGAGTCATGGGAGGAGAGATTCCACAATGTTCCTGCAACATGGCGCACATACTTAGGACCATAGCACTCCAAAAATAACCCCTCCCCTTCCACCACTTCCTTTGCCCAGTCAACCCATCACCCATGTTCTCCATTACCTGTGATGACCTCTGTGAGGTCCATGTCACGGGCCTTGCGCAACAGCCTCACCAGGGCAGGGACACCATCACAGTTCTTGATGGCTATCTTGTTGTCCTGATCTTTGCCAAAGGATATGTTCTTCAGGGCCCCACAAGCCCCATAGTGCACCTCTTTCTTGGGGTGGTCCAGCAGCCCCACCAGCACAGGTATCCCCTTCAGCTTACGCACCTCTGTCTTCACCTTGTCGTTACGGTAGCAGAGGTGCTGCAGGTAGGCTGCTGCATTGGACTTTACTGCATCCAGCCGGAAACTCAGCATAGCTATCACCTCAGGCAGCTCTGGCTGGCGCCAATTGGCAGGTGGTGGGCCTCCCTTCCGCAGACTGTCCAGGCTTGCCAGACTACCCCGTTCGTGCTGTGCCAGGGGGGCCCAGTAGTACTGGTCAGGGGCCACATCATCCACCAGCATATCCTCATAACTCCTACACAGGGGAAAGGACGGACAATTAGTGCAAGGACCAAGACCACCACCTCCATAAAAGAGCACAGGGCTACAACTCCAACTTCTAATATAAAAAAAACAGCTGAACTGGAGTGAGCTGCATTTGGAGGCAAAGATTTTCCAGGGCTGTCTGCACTCTGTAAACCCAAGTCCCTCTCTTCCAGAAGGAAAATGTTTTACATGCCCTTTTTAGTTCCTGGCTTCCACAAGCAAAAATTATTTAGGGAAGAAAAGGGGACCACAGTTGAGGATCCGAAAAGCCTACACTTCTCTACTGAGAATCAGACTGACCAAGATATACAGTCTCCTTCTCCTCATAGTCTGTTTCAATACAGGGTAGAGCAGCTTCCTTTGCCTGGGTAGAGGAAAACATATGAATAAGATGCACTGTCCAGGGCAACAGTAGCTATTTCTTGCCCATCCCTCCCAAACCCCACTTTTTACTTGGTTAAATAAAAGACTGCAACCTCTTGGGGGTAGAGTTTATTGAACTGCGTGTATTGCACATGGCCTGCCGGGATCCGGATCTCACTTAGGGCTTCTACAGATTCTCTATCAATAAGCAGGATCCAGAAGCAATGACTAGGGGTCTACTTAATTTATAGTAAGACAAAGCAATTTTTGCAAGCATTTCCTGTCAGCCCCACCCCTTGCCACCAACTGGCAGAGGGGCATATATGTTATAGTTTAATAGCAAATTCCGCAGAAAATAAATCATATAATTTATCATATTATTATAAATCTAAATTTAAAGTGTATTAATATACATAATAGGAGTTGTAACATATCATTATGTAGCATTCTATAAACAAAGTTTACAAATACTAATTAATGCTAACCTCAAAACAAAATGTTTTCACTTCACTGATTGGTGTCTCCACTTAGTCTGCCAGTGGCATAGTCTAATCATGTTATCAGTCTTTGTATTTCAATAAGCATTGGGACATTCTAAAACAGCATATTATACAAAATGGATTTTTTTTAAGTTGATTTCATGAGAAATCACGGCCAATGAAATATTTCCTTGCAACTGCAGACAACGCTGTTTTCCTATTTTTTACGATTTCTGTGAAAACCATGAATTAAGTAGACCCCCTAGAAATGACTAATTTAAAGAAAAAGAAAAAAAAAGCACTTTTGTAAGTAGTTCCCTGCTCTTGCCACTTGAGGGCATGTTAATGCCAAAAGTCTAAATCCAAAGAAATTAGGGGGGAAATGATCTACTAGGTTGGGTAAACCTACCTTCTTCACCTCAGGGACAGATTGCTCCTAATAAGTATTCTCTAGAGCTTAAGCCAGGTTTTAAGTGTTTCATGTAAAAACCATTATGTAGTAGTTAGATGGGTACAGTTCAACAGCAGGATCAGATTTTAAGGGCATCCAGTTTACAAAGGGCACAAATTGCAATCTTGACACTGCATCTGGACATTTGATCCATCCTTTTGCCACGGCTTACTGCACAATGACATCAGACACACCAACAAGCACAACTTGCCAGCACCTTTTTATTTGAGAATACTTGAATGCAGATTAGTTTTCCTCAAACTTTTTTGAACTATCTGCCCTGCCAACTGGTAGAAGATATTTGTAAAAGCAAAATGGCTCTCTGAACTAAGTGGAACTCAAATCTTAGATGCTACTGTTCTACAAGTAAGATTGCATTGCCACATAGGAACTGCCAAGGGAAAAGACTCATAGAAACATTTAATGATCTTTCAGTCATCACCTTAGCCTGCGAATCAGGAAAAGATGGCATTTCCCATTTGAACCACCTTGGGCAAGTTGCTCCATCTCTAAGCTAGTCTCATCTGTGAAGCGGGGACAAGTGCATCCAACTGTATGTAGTACTTGGCATAGACAACTCATTTTTGGCTGGCATTTCTAAGTAAATGACAAACTTAACATCACTCCTGCTAGAGAGACATGAGGCAGCAGGATGTGTAAGTGGCAAAATCCATGTGAAGGTGTCAATTCAGTCCCTACAGTTTTGTAGCTATATTTACACTTCCAAAAAGGGCTGGGGAGGAGGCACGGCAGGCAGGGGAGGAGAATCAAGACAAGAGGAAAAAGCAAAACAAAACAAGAGTTTGGTCGCCGAAACAGTCTTCAGCCTTGCCAGAGTAATTTTTTTTTTTTTTTAAGTTTAAAGCAGACAAGCAAATGGAGAACATGATTTTATTGTGTATTACATTATTTTATATTAAACAAGGAAAGCTGAACTAAGATGCTGCTTGAAACACCTTGCACCTGGAATATCCATACAGTATAGCTTCCATCACACAATTGCATTACCAGGGCTACATTCATAACTCCAAAGGATACCAAACTCTGGTTCAGCTTTGCCTAGAAGAGTATTTGTGGCTAAAGCAGCAGGGACCAATTTTTTTGGCAGGTGTGCCATAAAAATCAGCCCCACACTCTCCAAGTATCACTGAGTCCTTCCCCTGCTCAACTGACTGCTCTGATCTGCTGCTTTTTGACTTCCTGCTCTATGCTCTCTACCCAATCTGCTACTCTTTTAGCTACTCCCTGCCCTGCCTGTCCTTTCCCCACTCTGTCTTGCCTCACCCACAAAGCCTGTCAGTGCCACTTGTGGCAGGCATACCATAGGTTGGCCACTCCTGGGTTAAATCATATAGTGCTTCTTTGCATCTGACCTCAAGTGCACAAATTTCAATCTTGGGAGCAGAAGCAACTATACAAGTTCTGGCAGCAGGAACTCCTTTACTACTCAAAAGGAATTTTATCCCAAAATTAACACTCTGGTCTAGCTCTGAGTACATTCCATAATCAATAACATTCCTCAAGATATAGTGATTAAATGCTCTTAAGCTGTTACAGCTATGCCTATTGCACTGTCTCATTCCATTAAAGCTTGTGGTTACATATGGATCTTTTACAGCCAGAGGATAGGTCAGGGTCCAACCAGAGGTGCAGACCAAAATCACCTATGCGTTCTTGTTGGAGCGGCTAGTCAGAGATCTGAAAGCTATTCTGCTGGAGCCAAGGTTGATTTTATGGCTTTAATAAAATAAGAGTGACTCAAGATGCATGTCAATCCTGTGATCTGCAACCAGTGACCATGGGGCCTCAATACTACTTTAGCCTTACATGTTATAGGCGCGCACACACAAGCAGCAACAATGTAGATGGCCAACATGCTAGCACCACAAGATCTGATCTAAATAGCAAGGCATGCTACATAACTTTTGGCAAGAGACTCCATCAATAGAATTTACAGACTCCAGATCAACTGAGTCTTAAGCATTCTGGATAATACCACTTTCAAATTACTTTTGCTACAAGGAAAGCTCAACTTGTTTCATATCAGGTCTATTAGTCAGACTCAAGACAGCCTAAGTACTTCCACTGAAACAAGAAAAAAAAAGTTTACAGTGATTATGTCTCATTTTGTTGCACTTGAAGTTTTGTGAATGCTTAGTAAGTTGCTATAACACGTGTCAAATGGATCTATGTCCTTCATACTGATTACAGCCAGTGGAGATAGTAGGGAGATTCTTAACAAACTTTGAAGGAAGGCAAACTGCCAAACACACAAATAAGTTAGGCCATTGCTCAACACAAATGTCTCAGGGGATATTAATCGTGCCAGTTAGCCCCTAAAAATAGGAGGTTAAAGACAGGATGGAAATTGAGAAAGTGGTGATAAGCCAACTCCAACAATGCTTGGATTCCACATATTTCTGTGATGCTTATCAGTCTGTACATAGACCAAAGCACACTCATGGGACTGTGAACTAGAGTACAAGGGAAGTGCAGCCGTGCAAATTCTACAGACAGTTTGTCATTTCAGTGATCACAGACTGCCACTGAACATCATCTGCAGGCTTAAAAAGTGATTAACAGAATGACACTTGATAAGATCACACCAACAGAGCCTGAGAGACTGGGGTGGGGGACTGCTTGACCCTTCTCTCCCAGTGTACCCCACCAGCACTCTGTTCTCCTGGCTGTTCAGCATAAGCATAAAGCCGGCAGAGACGGAACCTTTGAGGAGCTGCAGCATCCTTATACTTTGCTTCATCTTGCCACTAAGCCCAAGTCTGTGAACCATCCATAACTCACTGGGGGGAAGAAGAGGAGGAAGACAGACACACCATGCACACACAGAGGACCACTGTTGTTCAGCTAAGAGTTCTTCTAAGATGCTGGGGCCCCAAGGATCTCAGGCTAGGTTAAAAATCAAGGAGAGAGACACCTTCCCAGCCTGGACTGGCTCACACACACACACACACACTGCATGTTTGAGCCCTCTGTGTTGCCACGGTTCCACTTTGAATTCACAATTCATTCCCTTTAACAGGCCAAGCCAAAAACTATGCAGGTCTCAACTCCGTGAAATTCTACATTTAGTTAAACTGTTAAGCAAGAAAGGACAAAGATCTTAAATCCCCTTCCTCAAAATAGCAGCTTAGTTTGTTCTTAGGTAGTGTAACACTATTTTAGCAGTTTACCTGGGACACTAAGTCTCAAGTCATGAAAGACGCACCACTACATATTTTTCCAGTATCTGGTAGGCTGCTCCTCCCATCAAGTAATCACTCTGATAATCAACTAGAGAAATGACTGAACCACCCAAGTTAAAAAGCCCTGCTGTCTTTAAACAGGTTTGACAGCTTCCCATCCTGCTACAAAGTACTTCAAGGGGCTGTATCCCTCTGGTAGTTTGTGGGATACACCTACCTAGTGACCAATCCTCATTCAGCCTAAGCCTCCCCTGAAAGTCTATTTCTACAGGCACATCCTGCATCTCCAGTTCAGTGGCAGTTGAAAGTTGAAGACAATGCCACTTCAAGATGAGGCCCGTGTCTTTGCATAACCACAAAAAGAACAGCAGTTATGGTGTCGTTATAAAGTAGGATGAGTCATAATGTAAACTTTGCCATAAATACTTTGTTCCACCCAATGGGCTGGCTGTTACAAAAGTAGAGTGCCCTACCAGTTTGGACAGACAAGGTTCCTTGGGTGAATTTGATATCTTTTATTAGACCAACCCAAATAGTTGGAGAATAGTTATTAAGCAAGCTTTCGAGTTCAAAAACCCTTCGTCAGGCTAAGGAAGTTTCAGCAGTTGGTGTGTGCTCTTCCTGGATGGAATGAAAAGTAAAGAAGCCAGGGCCTGGGCTGGGGTGTCAGTTGCCAGGAAGATTATAATGTATCAAAAATCCAATGTCTATGTTTAGTCCATGATCTCTAGTATCCAGGAGGTTGATGAAATGGAGCTCATAGGCTCGTCTCTGGGAAGTGTTGTGTAAGTTTCCCTTGAGGATCAGGACTGAGAGATTGGAGAGAGAGTGGCCCTCCTGTGAGAAATGTGCCCCCACCGGTAATTGGGTATTTCTGTCTTTGATAGATTTCCGGTGTGCGTTCATTCTGGTGCGCAGTTGTTGTTTGGTTTCTCCTACCAGTTTGGAGGAACTATCAGACAGTTAGTACCAAAGAGAACAACCAAGGGGCCCCGAGACTCAGAGCATGCAACAGTCCTTTCTTTAAGAGGACTGAACATAAGGGTACAGAGGCAAGCAATGGGAGGGTAATGTTTAGAATGAAAAACCCACTGAGCTCTCCTGTGCTACTGCAGGAAGGCAAGTTCAATTAATGTATAATTTTACTACCAATTAAAATACTCACAGCTATAATTAGAGTCAGGCATGTCTCAGCAGGTGCAGAAGAGCCACCCCAACACACACATCACCCTTTGAATCAGCCACCATTGGGCACCAAAGGCAGGGATAGAAGGATAACCAGAAGACCCGTTTCAAGCATGCCAAGTGTGACAGATACCTGAGTCGTCGTCGGGGATCCGAGGGTGTCCCTGCCCGTCTAGCTGTGCCATAATCTGACATCAGACCATAATCCATGTCATCATAGCCAACACTGCGCTGGTCATCTTCTAGCCCATAAGGCTCTGCATGGAAGCGGTTCAGGTCCATGTTGCTCCCCCCTACTCGCACCTGTGGTTGGGGACCATAGACTTCCTGCCGGCTAGGGGCCCGGTAACCATCCATGGAGGGACGGTAACGTTCATCAATTCGAGTCACACGGGACAGACTGCCATAGTTGTGATCACTGCCAGGGTAGCCATCATCATAAGGGCGGCTGTAGCCATCTGGGTAGTGGTAGTTGCGAGGAAGTGTGACAGTGCCAGCCTGGCTTATGTAGCTGCCAGGTCCACTGCTGCCATTTTTACGGAAGTTCCTGTCCATTGTCTGGACGTAGTTATTGGTAACAGGAGAACCCTCCAGAGGTAACCCATCTGGCCCAACAGGAACCTGCTGTACTGTCCTTGTGGTCACAGTCTTCACTACTTTCTTTACCTGGAGACATGGTCAACACAATGTTCTCAAATTATGATAGCATCCTGCTGATCCTCATCATCCCCAAACTATGCACCCCCTGCCATCCTAGTCCCAGGCTCCCTCAACATTTCCTCCAATCCAGGGGTGGGCAAGTCTTTCCTAATATCCAACCTAAACTTCCCCTGCTGTAACTTGAGACCATTGCTCCTTGTTCTGTCATCCGTCACCCCAGAGAACACTCTATCCTCTTTGGAACTACCCTTCAGGTAGTTAAAAGGTTACTATCAACCCCCCTCCCCCCAGTCTTCTCTTCTGCAGACCCAGTTCCCTCAGCCTCTCCTCAGAAGTCATGTGCCCCAGCTCCCAAACCATTTTCACTACCCTCTGCTGGACTCTCCCAAACTTAACTCATCGGGGGGGCAGGCGCAACTGGACACAGTACTCCAGGTGTGGCCTCACCAGTACAGAATATAGTGAAATAATCACTTCCCTCAGTCTGCGGGCAACAATCCAACTAATAGCCCAGTATGTCATTAGCCTTCTTAGAAACAAGGGCACACTGCTGACTCATATGCAGCTTATTGTCCACTGTAACCCCCACATCCTTTTCTATAAAGCTGACACCTAGCCAGTTAGCCCCAAGCCTGTTCCAGGGAAGAATCTGATGCACTGTTAAGTGCAGGACTTTGCACTTGTGCTTGTTGAACCTCATGAGATTTCTTCTGGCCTAATCCTCCAATTTGTCTAGGTCACTCTGAATGCTAACCCTACCCTCCAGCACATCTACTACACCTCTCAGCTTGGTGTCATCTGTGAACTTGTCTTCCAAATCTGCAAATTTGTTCTGCTTTTTGTTTGAGTAGTACATACAGGGGCAACTGCATTAGAGGGGGATGTGCACATGTGGCAGGTTGCCTGCATGGTCCCAGGAGCTGGGCAGAGGTGGTAGGGGGCAGGGGTGGCGTGCAGAGCTCACCTGGACAATGCAGTGCAGTCCACCCCCACCTGCCCCTCATCCAGCCTGTGGATGGGGCTGAGCCAGATGGGGCCAAGCCCTAACCACTGCCACCCAAGGCAGCCTATGCCATGCTCCTGCCTGCACCAGTCCAACAGCACCACTCCAACCCTGGCCCCACCCAACATGCAGCAGCCCTGTTGGGAAGGTGTGCTGCAGCTGCCCAACTACTGCATGGCTCTCCCCACCTCCAGTGGCAACTCCTCCTGCCTCTACTGCGTGACTCCAGGCAGCAGGTTACACAGGGAAGGTGTGGGGACATGTGCTGGGCACCACACACCCAGCTACTGGGGAAGCTGCAGCCACGCAGTTCCTGCCCCAACATGCAGGGCTCCAGCTCCTGGCTGCTTTCCACCCACTCCCTCCACCCAGAGCAGTGAACAGCCATCTGCAGACAGGTGGAGTGGGTGGAAGGCAGCCAGGAGCTGGAGCCCTGCATGCTGGGGCAGAAGCCACCTGGCTGAGGCTTTCCCACAACCCTCCTGGCCTGGCCGGACATGTGGTGCCCGGCGCACATCCCCACACTACCTGGAGCAGTGCAGCAATGCCAGGAAGAGCCATTGGAGGCTGGGAGAGCCAAGCAGTACCCAGGCAGCTGCAGCCAAACTGGGAGCAGTCGCACCAGGAAGTTGCCAGGACCAGGGCAGGTAGGAACGTAGCGCAGGCTGCCCCAGGCAGGAGCGGGAGGGTCTTGGCCCCATGAGAAGCACCGTGTGGGGAGCCATGGGCCAAATACAGTCAACTAATGGACGCCCACCTGCAGGCCAGATCCAATCAGTTGGCCTCCAGGCTGTATTTTGCCCACCCATGCTCCAAATCTCAGCCTCCTGGCCTCATACCCAGTTTCAGTTGCTATCACCAGAGAACAAAGAGAGCTTAGAGTACAAGCCCCCTCCCCTCACCAATATGTGCATGCATGCACACACACTTTTAGGAGAACAAACAAATCGCCAAAAAAGCAAGAGTCTTCCAACACACTCAATATCATCCTGCCTCATTCCTCACCGTGGTCTCTGTGCGCCGGGTAGTCCCATCATCCGATGTTTCCACAGAGACAACCGACATGGCACCCTCTGGGTCCTCTTCCATGGTATAAGTCTCCTCCACGATCTGGCCTGGGTCCTGCATCCTTGGGATAGTGCTGTATAAGAGATGGCTGTGGTCCTATGGCAAGAGGGAAAGTTGGATCAACTCAGCCCAGATGAAACAACTCTACCTCCCCCACAGACACCAGAGGAGACCTAGCTCTTGTACCCAGGCCATACAGGTCAGGAAAGTGGAAAAAGCTCTATCTTTCCCCACACAAGCTGCCCAAGCATGCAAGCAACTTATTACCATTTGTTCCCATCTCCTGGAAAGGAAGGAAAGCACCTATAATTTTTATGCCCCTGAGTCCTGGAGGAACCCATTCTTCTATGCAAGCCACTCAGCTTAGAAGCTTTTTAAAACCCAACCCTCATCTCCACAGGCCATACTCCTTACAAGTAATGTGAAATGACTATACAGGATGAGACGTTATGCAGAGGGGGCCAAGATAGGGCTTTTTGCTGAATGGAGGGGTTGTCTCCTCAGTGCCAAAATCTGCAATCATGAAGGGAAGCAATCACAAAAAAAAGAGAAAGAATATGCAGAACAGAAGTGGGAGAACCTTGCACCTACCACCTCACTAGGGTTGTCCCTGTCCCTTCTGGAGGGGAAGTGCCACAGGAACCCTCAACACAGATTTTACTATTATCCAAGAGCAAATAATACCTTCCCACATCATTCCTTTACCTGGGGTCCGTTAAGTTTCAGATCTGGAAATTTCTGCCTCTCCAGGTCAGCATCGCCCAGGAAGCGGCCGTTCTGAAACACAAGTTGTAACAGCATGCCCATGAAGCTAGTTACACCATTATCCTGCTGCCCAAATAAGATAGGTCAGATGCCCCCATGGCAAAGGCTACTCAAGTTTCAAATGCCCTTCTCACCCTAGTCAGGCCCAAATGTTGCAGGAGCTAGTTGCAAGGCCCTAGAAGTGTGGCGGCATCGATTCCACGGAGATTCCACATACCCTACACTCTTACTCCCTTACGTAAAGGAAGCAAGTGCCCTCGAGGTATGTACTGAACAGCCATGCCAAAGATGGATCCATTCCTCAGGATTTTTACATCTTTCTTTGATGTGGGAACCATAGGTCATAAGAAATTTCAGCATCTCAGAAGAATTAGAGGGAACGCCATGAATAGTATCAAGCAGCAGACCACTGTACTATGGGTTCTCGCTCCTTCCGATGACTCGGAAGCTAAACTTTACTCCCGCATATTCCCTGCAAAACTCTTACCCTCAAACAGCGCCTCAGAATTTTCTCAAGTAGAACTAGTATCCACAGCCAGAGCCAAACTCCACCCTGCAAACAGCATGCCTCCTGCCATTGTAATCTGGCCACTGAGGGGGCACAAAGGGTCTCAAGTTTAAGATAGCCAAAAAGCAGAGTGGGAAACAGAACCAGAGTCACTTTAGCAGAAAATACATTTAAAACCGTGTAAACATAAAACTAGTTCTCCTCCGCTTCCTTTGGCATTTGCCCTGTCCCAGCCACCTATCCAGCAGTTCAAATGCTAACCCAGGACTCCAGGAGCCTGCCTAGTTATCAGACATTGTAGGAGAGCAGGGAATTAAACCCATGTCTCTGGAACTCTGGGTCTCAGTTCTTGACCTACAAAATAAAGAGGTGCAGCCCTGTCTCTGATTTATATATGTTCTTTTCATGCCTGTAAAAGTGCCGAGGTGCTCAGATATCACCAGGATGTGGCCAAAGTGCCTCAGACTATGCCAAGTCTGGTCAGACTGGGGTCTAGCTAAGCTTCTGCGCAGGGCTGCTCACCGCTATCTATGTTCCTATGTGTGGCTTTGAACTCTTCCTACCATAACGCAGTGCACACAATGAAATTCAGGTGTCACTGCCAGGTTACAAGGCCAGAACACCAAGGGCAAGAACAGAAGTAGCATTTAAAGCACTTAAAATGCCTCTGAAATACTTAAAAAAAAAGTCAAGTGGACAGCTGTAAGTACCCTACAAAGCACTCCAGAAGTGCTCCAAAAATAATCCTAAAGAGAATGGATAGTATTTATGACCATTTCAAAGTGAAGCTATTCTAGGTACATATGCACAAGGGAGGACTCAGTCCTCTGAGCTCCCCAACTGCCCTCCCTCCTTCTCCCCCATACACACATTTCTGTCCAGGGTTGCATCCCTACCCAATCTGCTTTAGGAGTCTCCAGTACCACAGAGATCAACCAGTACCTTCCTATCTAATTGATCATTCTCTTACTGTACACCAGTCCTCCTATGACCAAATGCCCTATGGGGCCTTTTACACAACAAAAAAAATCCTTCAGATCTGCAGTGCAAATGACAAGTTTCAACAGGTACTCGTATCAGTTAGCTGGGGAAACAGCTGCTCTGTAAAGCAAGCTGGGAGGGGTGAGGAGTGCCCCTTCACTACAGGCCAACTCTCCTGGGAGTCAAGAGAGTCTCCAGTGTCCATTACTGTCCACAAGGAGGCAGAGAAGAGGGCTCTGAAGTCCAGCATGCCCACCTCTCTTGAGGGGGTTTTACCTGATGCCGACGGGTGAGGGTACCGTTGGCCATCGTCTGGCTGGCATCATGTGGGGAGACCCGGACGCGCTCCAGCTGTGCTGAGACATGACGTCGCTCCTCCTCCAGCGCCCGGGTCAGCTTCTCAAACTGTGCCTCCTGCTCCTTGACAGAGGCCAGGATGCTGGCAGTCGACTCCACTTCTGAGTCGTCCATGATGAGGACCCCACACAGGGGGTGGGCGTAGGGCACAGGGTACGTGTGTGTGAGGGAAACTGGTGTCAATCAGAGGGGAAGAAAAAAACAAGAGGGGAAGTACCCCTCAATTCACCACACAGTTAGGGCCAAGGAGGGAAGGGGAAGAAAGGAAAGAAGGAAGGAAGGAGAAGATATCAGTGGTCAGGAGACAGATTCCGAAAGATCAGATTATTTTAGCACTGAAAGAATGTCAATTCTGCCCCAACCTAGCACAACCCCAGAGATAAGAGCCACTGGCCTGATGCAGCTGGCCTGCATGGCAGAGGCATCCTCCCCACTGCAAGGGGGCTCCCCCTGATCCAAGCTTCAAAATGGGCCCCTAGGGATGAGATCTTTGATGGAATCGATGGATCGATCTTCCCCACCTTGAAGAAGCAACAATCCCAAGAGAGGCAATCCCCACCCAGTATGCCCAAGATCTCCTGTACAACCTTACAGAGTCCCTTTAGCTTCCCCTACAGGGATCACCTGAAGGATAAAGGCATTCTCTCAAGCTCCTTCAGGCTGCAAACACTCTTGACAAGACAGTCAGCAAGGCAAGTACAACCGTCACTAAGAGAAAGCCCATTCCATCAGAGAACTGACTGGCTTACAGAAGCCAGACAGTAATAGCTGCATCTTTATGGGCTTGCAGTTGTTGGAGAGCTAGTGTTCCCAACACAAAGAGCCATTCATTCTCCCATTCCCTGCCCTGGCTACCTCCCTACAAAAGGTGTGACCCTGGATCTTCAGGAAGGATGGGAGACAAAAGATCATTTTGGCTTGAGGAGACTATCCGGAATCCCCACAGCCACCCTTACTTACTGATGTTTCTATTCTCTACCCTAATGGGAAAGTAAATCCTCATGCTAGAGAAGCAAATGCTCCTAGCAAGAGCATAGTGTAGTTCCAAGCAGCAAAGGACAATCCTGACCCTGATAGTAGTACATGGAAGCTCTCTCTTCAGGCTTCTTTTTCTGAAAGGGAGCCTCCAGAGACAGCACTGCTTAAAAACTGACTCCCAGAGTACAAATGGGAAAGGCCACAAATACAACTCCCCTCTTCTGTCTCTTAACAACCCTGGGGAAGTGGAAGTCAAATAGAGCAGTGACAAGATCCTTCATCAGCCAGAGCTGCTCAAGGAACTAGGGTGGGAAGTATTTTAATAGGCACCCAATCAGACCGGCTCCTGCACTATTCTTTGTACTCTGCGATACAGCCAGACAATTCCCTGGGCACTCGGACTAGGATAACATTATCCATTCCCATTGCATTCAGTCCTAGATGCAATCATTCCCCAATAGGAAGAACCAATGAAGCAGGGGCCCCCCATAGGGGAAATGCAGTCTGTTACACTGCCCCTGGGATTCACTTTCAGTTCCTCCTTGGGCACCCATCCCAACTCCATAAAGTTTATGACTGGAATCTGAACCTGCTGAACCCACAATGCTCCTTTGGACCTGTACAACTGGTCTTTCATCTCGCATCCCAAAAGGCAGAACATCCTCTTGCCTCACCTGCTGTTCTTGCAGAGAATTATAAATAGTTAAAACAGGAAAGAAAGATTAAAAAAAAAAAAAGGGAAAAAATCACAAACATTAAATGTAAAAAAAATAATTTCCATACACACCTGTTAAAGAAGAGTTGATCTGATTGACTAAGGCACAGTGCAGCCACGTCTAGATGCAAAGAATCATGGGAGAAGCAGCCCGGCCACCACCAGTGAAGCAGCAGGAAGGAAGAATGCTGTAGAGATAGTGGGAAGGGAAAGGGGGTAAAGAAAAAAAAATAGTGACAAAAAAAAGGAAAGGAGGGATGGGACAGGCAATATAGAATGGGTCAGGATTTGACACTGCTGGGGAATTATGGGAGATGACTCTGAGCCATTCCATGGCTTTTCAGCATTGTTTCCACCAATCCCCCACATCATCTCCAAAGGATGTGGACAGTCTTGGTAGAAAAGAATGACTCCAAGTAGAAGCTCGCTTGCACTGGTTTTGCATATACACTGAAAAATCAACCCCTCTCCTGCAAAAATCGCTTGAACTAGCCCCTGTTCCTGCTCCCCAGTTCCAGAGCTTGCCAGTCTCCATTACAGCTGTCCATAAAGCCCCTAATACAGCCATCCAGATGCATTCCTGCTAGCTCAACTGGCCAAGTCAGCCCTTTACAGGCTGCCTCAGACTTAACAGGAAGGAACACAGACCCCCACTCTCCTGAGAAACCTGCACCATAGTGAAGAGTCAGACTCCCTCCTCCACCCACCTCAGACGCACTGAGTCCCAGCAAGCCTGCTAAAGATGTTTTAGAAACCGATAGTCAGAAGAGGCATGCAAGGACTAGCCTAGCCTCTCTGCCAGATGCCTCTCCCCTGTTCCCACGCTCTGCAGCAAGGCACCGGCCCCTGAGAGCAGGCTGCACCCAGGCTCTATGCCCCTCCATGCATCTTCCTTATAACACTCATTGAACAGATACCAGGGCAGAAACAGTTCTTGCATTTGCTCCCATAAGCTATACCCTACCTCACCATCTCTCCCCACTCCCAGATCCTGCCCACAGTGTTCTGGTCCTGGGTTCCATCTCAACTCTGCCAAGGCACCTCAATCTCAACACACAAGTAGCCATTAAAGTCTAGGGTAGAGGCCTCCCAGTCAATTTGTGACCTTAAAAAAAAAAAAAATTGAGATCAGGCTCCTCCACCCATTAAGATGTCTGACACTCCAGCTAGGTCCTATTCTTTCATCCCTCCAAGGCCCCCCTTAAACATAAGCAAGTAACCATCTTGGCTTCAGACAAAGACTAAACCCAGATGAGGTTTTAATTTGCTTTAGATTGTTTGAATTTTCTTTTAACATCTGGTGGCCTCTGCCCTGTAGTCTTCCTTCATCCACTGAAATCCAGTTCTACTGTTGTGCTCAACGTATGCAAAAGCAGAGAGACCGCCACATATAATACGAGCATGTGGGTATGCACATACATTCAAAATCCTCTTCAGGAACACACAGGCTGGTTTAATTTGTTCTAACTGGATTGATGGCTAGTTGGTGCTTGGCTTCCTGGGCTTTCATCAGGGTCAACAACAGTATCAGACTTCAGAATGGCATCTAGGGATACTGTAGGGAGCAGAACCAGCAGTGCAGTCAGACAGATCTCTGATCTCACCTGTTGAACTACATTTCCAGCCTTCCTGATAAAGAAAACTTTTGAGGACCAGACTCAAGGAAGCACACCTGATCAACTGCACTAGGAGTCTGACCCAAGTTCACAAAAGTCAATAGTCAGTTAACTGTAAAGCCCAACTGCATGGAAGCGCCTCCAAAAGCCCAAGCCCTCTTAGCAAAAGTGTTATGTGAAAGTTTTGCTGCCCCTTACTTTCTTGCGGCTCTGTTAAAGTGGTGTTCACCCTCTTACTGAGCATTCTTATCACTGCTAAGACAGACCTATCTGCTAAATAACCCTACCAGATTTGGGAAGAGACACCCAACTATCCAAAGAGGAAAGACTGAGGCTGACAGGGAGCTCATAAATGGACTTGGGTGGATGGCTCCATCTACTGCCACTTAAGGCTCTTAAGCACAAGACGATAACTAGTGCCCCTGGCCCAGGACTCCAGCATTAACGGAAGCTCAGTCTGCCAACAACCCAACATTTAGGAATACACAGCTATTAGACTAAGGGTAAGCCGTACCTGGCAGGAGGAAATAGGGCAGCAACAAGGTGACCTCAAAAAAAACCACCATCAGAGAATCATTTAGCAGCCAAGGACAGCCCTGAGAAGTTAGCTAATGAACTACACGGACCTGGCCCTTTCTCCATGGATTAGAGATGGGGTGGGAAAAATCCAGCCAGCCAAGGGATTCAATCCGGTCTGCAGCAGGTCCCTCAGCCCCATCCAACACAGGTACAGAGGACACTGGCACACGTAGCCAGTCCCACCACCCCCAGGCACACAGTGGAGCAGAGGCAGCACAGCAGCAGGACTCAGATTCCCAGCAACCCCCGGAGCAGCAGCAGCTCACTCTGCCCAGCTTCCCCTGCCACCAGACCCAGCCTCACTGCCTTGGCCACTGTCTGCCCTGCACCCACTGCCTGGGGTGCTGGATGGAGTGGGTGGGCTGGCTCTCCACAGACACTGGCCCAGGACCCCCACAGGCAGGGAACACAGCCAGGTGGATAACTGCCAACTCCTGGATTAAAGCAACTGCTCTGTAAGACTGGGGGTCTCAAAAGCAAAAAGGACTAGTTTAAAGTGATCACCAGAACATCTTGTTATTTTTTTAATTCTGCTTTTCAGGGTTAGATTGTAGAGCAAAGTTCTGCCCTGATGTTAGCCCTGTCCTACACTCTTCAGAAAGAAAGGGAGGCAACTTCTATTCACAAAACATCCACCAGGAAAAAGACCTCTAAATCAAGTATTAGATGAGTTGCTACTCCCCATCTATGCAGAGCACACAATAGCTTCCCACATTCCCAGTCAATGACCAGTAAGGAGATGCCACAGGGAACAGACAGATAAGGAAGAATGGTCCCATGGTTAGGAACTCAGTTTGGGCATTAGACAGTCAGGAGTCAGGTGTCTAGTCTTTGCTCCACCCAATGCATCTTTGGCAAAGACAGTTAAGCTTTGAGGCTCAGTCCCTTATACTGATCTGAAAGTGCTGCCCTACCTCATCAGGGGCTGGTGGCATTCAAATAGGGAGGTGGTGCTTACTAAAACATACATTTCTGCCCAGCTGTCAGCTAGAAACAATGGGATAAGCATCTTCTCACTGCCACAGAAGTACATTTGCAACTACATTCCCAGAGGGCACATGCCACAAAGTTCATTTAGCATGTTCTTTGATTATGAACTTGAAGAAGTTAGCAGCGGCTAAAAGAGTTCATAGACATTAGGGCCCTCATAAGATCATTGGTTCCAGCCCCCTGCCCAAGGGGCAGGAAGTCATCTACGGACAAAGGATCCCAGAAAGATAAGCGTTCAAATGTTTCTTGAAAGTTCAAGGTACAAGAGACTATGGAAGCAATGAGGCAACTTCTTTCTGGTCTCAGAGAGGGGAGGAAAAAAACAGACTATCCAGAAGAACCTCCTTGTGGCAAGGACTCAGCAGGGATTCTGCATGCCACCACTTCCTCTCTATATTCTTGCATTATACACCATATTATATTGGGCATCTCTAAATAGCTGTCAAGCATCAGCAGAAAGTACAAATTCTTCCCCACCAATGGTTCAATTTTCTATGCTATGCTCCAGCTCATCAGCATCAGATCCTAGCTATCCTCACTTGGACCACTGCTTTAGATAGCTCACCGCTTTAAGTGAAAGAGTGCCTTAGCTTCCCTCATGCCAGAATGGAGGAATTTTATAAAGCTGCACTTCAGAGCAATGAAAATAATGCACTGAGTCTGGTTTCGCTTCATCACTGATGACAAGACTGAACCAGATATTCACTCCATTGGGTTGAGGCCTAACAAATATCTATGAGTAATGGATACAGAAAATAGCCCCAAGTTGGCAAACGGACTCTAATGAAAAAATTCCAAGTTGTGCAAGTGCAAGCTGAACAGGTCAAGTATTAGTATTATTAACCCTATTATTGCCAATAGGGTTCACCTGCTGGACAAGGTCATACAGCAGGTGAAGAGCCAAGCTGGGAAAAGAACCCAGGTCTCCAATCCCAATCTGGGGCCTCACACAGCACTGCATGCTGCCACATTTGCTCACTTACCTTATACAGCCTCCAGATGTCCAAGGGTTAATTAAGCCTGCCACTATTTCATAGTATTATAGGTTAGAAAGGAAGTCTTAATCCCAATACCACTAATCCATGCAGTGAGTGACATTTCAATCTCTTAAAAGCAGCTGAAATTCAACCAGCTGCTCTGAACATTTGCTTATATGCCAACTTGAAACAGACGCCAACTGGAACAAGATAAAGCTAAAAACCCACCATCCATGGTCCATCTCAAAACACTGCCCTATACTCACCTGCATATGCACTCCCACCCATCCTTAGTAACCCTAATTCACAAAAGGAGGTAGCACACTATACCCGTATCCCTCCATTGGCTCCTACTCCACTTCAAACTCCAGTTTATAGCATTGGTGCTACTTTTCAAAGCCAATAAAGCCACAGATAGACTGCAGTTTGGCCAATGTGTGTTCTTCTGGAATGCTGTTCATCACAAAGTGTAGGAGGTCTCATATAAAACCTTGGGACAAAGTACTCTGTATCAAAGGAATCTGGTGACAAATCCAGACTAGGGAATTTCTAGAACAGATCAAGCAAACCTAGAATGTGACCCATCCTGAAGATATTCTGCAAAAAAACCTTTTTCCTCATTAGAACAAGACTCAGTGGCACACCCTTTACTTAAAAAACCCAACAAACCAAAGATATTTTGCCCTGAATCAAGTCAGCCTAAACAAAAACTGAAAAACAAAACCAAAAAGTCCTATACCAAGCAATTTCTATCCCAAAGAGGGAAGAGTGCCTGAATTTCTCTCACTTCCCCATTACTGATTATACAGGATGTGCCAGGGGCCCCAAAGACTGGCCAGTAAGCAAGTACTAAAACCCACAATAAGTGTTCTCCCGCTCATCATCCCTTCTCTCCAGCAGAAATCAGCTGGACAACTTTATTTATAAAAGGGATCTATTAAGTTTTTTGAGCTTAAGGCTAGAAGGAACCATTAGATTTAGTCTGACCCATCACAAGGCAGTCAAATTGCAACTAGTTACCCTTGTATTCAGCCCAATAATGCTTACATGGCTAAACCAGAATATCCAGAAAGGCATGCAGCCTTAATATCTTCAAGAGATAGAAAAGTCCACCACAGCCCTTGTTAGTCTGTCCCAACGGTCAGTTCCCCTCACTGTGAAGTTGAGTGCACCTTTCACATTTGAATGCATCTGGTTTCAACTTCCGCCCATTGTTCTTTCTATGCCTTTCCCTGCTTAAGAGAACTTTAATACCCTGTATTTTTTCTAGTAAAGGCCTTTCTATGTACTAATCAAATCATTTCCAGACTGTCTGTTTAGCTTATCATGAAGAGTCTCTGTACAAAACATTTTCCCCAGATTCAACTTGCAGATACAAGTCAAGAGCTCTAGGAAGCTCTAGGAATTTCTACCAGGAAGCTCAAACCAGAAAGCACTTAAGGATCAAGTACTAAACCTCCCCACTCTGAAGTTCAGGCTCCAGCACATACTGCTGGAAGGAAGGAGCTGCAGAACTGCAGGCCCTCCACCAAGGTTTCACTGGCAGCCATGAGGAGTTTAACCCCAGGGCTTGACAGACTATAGGAGCCTGTCCATTTTTCCTTGTCCTGTTGGGTAAGTCACAAAAATCTGGATTCCACCAGTACGCGAGAGACTAGAGACTCCAAACAGGCTCTCGTTACATTCTGAAGCCAGGGTACTGCCAATCCACTACCTACATCCTTGCCAGTTCAAGTCAACTACAGACAGCTCTGTAGTCTATGTGAGAACTTACAGGTAAAGAAGGTAGTATTTTCATCCTTCCTGCCCCAAATGTAGACATCACTAGAACAAGGTATGGAGTTCATCAGAAGATCAAGATGTAGGCTCTACACTCCATGCTGTACAGTACTCGAGGGCAAAAAATAAATAAATAAATAAATAAAAATATAGGAGTGGCTTCAGTGGCTCATGCCAACGGCATAACAGTGGGAGGGAAACTCGCCTGTTTCCCTACTCACTGGCATCAATTCAATCTTCTCCAGGTACAAAGCCCTGCCACATCTCCATTTGGTAGGTCCTGGGAGAGCATAAAAACAGACTTGACTCGAGAACATTTACACTGGAATCAAGAGATTGGTCACCTATTATGGCCAAGAGAAAAGCCCTGGAAACATCTCCTTAGGTAAGCAACCTCCTCACTGCCCCTCCCCTTCCCCCATTAAGAAAGCCTACTTCAAGGAAGTATAAGCAAATCTTCCCCAGTTTGCCCATCATCAACCTTCAGTACTGTAGATGAGACATTAGTTTAGCCACATTTTGGCAATGGACATCAAGTCAACACATCTGTATATTTATACCTCAACATGCAAGGCCAGGTAAGTGAGGTAAAGAACACTTGAGATTTAAGACTAGACCAACCTACTTGCAATGCAAATACCAATTTCTAAGCACAGGGGAAGGTTATCACCAAGATGTTCTGTGACAAGTGGAACAAGGTCACTCATCAAAGGTAGCAAAATCTCTCTTGCTTTCAAGATGCAAGACAACAAACACCAGCAATATTGGACCCCTGACCCCCCCTTTAATAGCAAAGGCATTGTGTTACTAAGGCTCAATTGCACATTTTGTAAATGTATGAGGGCGTTTCAGAAACTAACGCTAAAATGGCTGCCCACACTATGTCTGCAACAAACTGGGGAAACTATACAGCAGCAGGGAATACTGGTGGTAGCACTGTCAAATGCACCCATCATTTACAACAGGAGTCAGCAAACCCCTGCATGCATGCCGAGCATGGCACGCAAGGCCATTTTGCTCAGCACACCACTGCCAGCCTGGGCTCCAAGCAGCTGCTGCCAGCCACAGAGCCCAGGCTGCTCCCAGCAGGCAGCTGGGAGGCTGCAAGCCCTGCTGCAAGCAGACTGGGCCCTGTGGGCCTGCTGCAGCTGGAACACTGCAAACAGCTGCTCTGGGCTCTGGCATGTCGGCACTGGCACCTTCCAAAGTAGACATAGTGGTTTTTCGGCACTCTGGCAAAAAAAATGTTGCCTACCCCTAGTTTACAACTATGTAGAGATGTAAAGTGATGTGGTCCAGTAAATGATCACTGAACATAAAATGGCTTTATTTTGAAGTTGCCATTAGTCTCCAAAATTGAAACTACAATTGTCAAAGTAGATCATGCATGTAGTGGCACATTTCCTCTACTTATTTCACAATGGTTTACATCCTTAGTAATTCATGGTGGGGCTTTCTGTTCATTAGCATGAACAAGCATTTTTTACAGAAATCCTTGCACTTCTAGACACTTCCAGAAGATCTTCAGCAGCTTTACATCCAGCATGAATCATACCCCAGAAGGCAAGTATTAACACTTGAATACAACTGTTAAGCCAGTACAGCAAGGCAAGGTCAGAGTTTGTGAGTAAGTCAAAAAAAAAGAACCCAGGAGTCCTGATACCACCATCCCCAACTGCCACTCCCGCAATTAATTCATCTCTCAAGTAATGTTAATTGGAAGGGGAACTCCTTTGACTGTGGAAACAAACCATACAAAAGAACAGTCTGCTGAATTTTCACTGAAAAATCTGGAGACTCAGTTCCACTAGAACTAGTAAGAGGGGTAGGTTTCCAACAAAAACTGAAATTTTCATAAGAGAAATAACTCTGGTTCCCTCTCCTACCCCACAAGCTTCTGGTGCGTTACAGATGGGCAAATTAAGCCAGAAATTTTTCTATGTGTAAATAGAGCTTTAAGTCAGAGGTGACTTGTGACCCCAAGATGACAAACACATATGACTGAAACGCACACCTGATAGGACACAGCTTGCTGGCCTGTTACTGGGGAAGGCAGGGGGGAATGAAAGCAGCTCTAAAGCCTTATGTAAGAAAAGGCAGTATTTTGCTGACACAGGCAGACCTACTGTGACCACATTAGAACAGAACTATAGCTCTTTGGTAGCTTAAGCCAATGGTGCCAAACCTTCTGGCCCTACAGGCTGGATAAGTGGCAAAGGGACAGTCCAGGAGTCAGATCTCATGGGAAGGATCAATCCAGAGGCTGTATCTAGTGTGGGGTCAATACAATGGATTGGTCTGTGGGTGTGACCCTGCAAGCCAGGTTAGTCCAAGAGTGCCACAGGACATGCTGGCACAATCCGGTATATGGGGCCATATCAGACAGCCCACAAGGCCAAAAATTTTGGGGTCGGGGAGTGGTGGCAATGTTATTTGCTTCCAGAGCTGCATCAATTCATGTTGCCACTGCTCCTCTGCTGCCAAGTTTCCAGGCCTATGTGGAGCCCCCCACAGGCTGGATGACGTGGCCCTACAGGCTAAAGGTTGAGCACTACTGGACATAGCAAAAAGGTTCTTCATCTACTGACAACTAATCCGTCTACAACAGATGGCACCACCATCCCATCTGGAATTGGGAGCAGATACGCTCAAGGGACAGGGCAAAAGATCTATAGCTCTGTCAGCTTCCAGATTTTAAGTGAACTTTAGTATTTCTGAAGCGTGTCCTTTGGCTTGTTTCATTTACCTGCTCCTCAGCCTCCGAATACACATCCTCAGAAGGAAGGTTCTTTCTTCAGGGGGCAGTGGAAACTTTACAACAAAGCACAAGGATAAGTTAAATGCAGCATGGAATTTAAATGTCTTATCACCCACTTCTATTCATGCTGGCACCTTGGACACTGCGTACTTATGTAAACCTCTGCAGAGCCAAGTCTTCCTGGAAGGCAACAGACTTCACCAAGAAGGCTGTAACTAAATGCAAGGTGTGGTCTCAAGCCGACTGGAGCGCTGGCCTCAGGCAGAAAGAGTGCGCTTCTCTGTAGCATGTCACACGTACAGGACTGGTCTAACTAGTCGCTGATCTCACACTGGTCTGCCCATCTCCCTCTCCCCCCACCTACCAGTCTCAGCTCCAAGATAAGGGCTACATACCTAAATTAGGAAAGATCCCCACAAGAGCAGTTACCTGTGTCCCTGCTTCCACCCACACGCGATGCTTCACTTAGCCTTATAAGGGAAAAGCTCAGCAGCCAAGAGAAGATAAGGAAGGAGAGATAAGAAGGGCAGGGCACTTACTACCCAGACTAGAGGCCAGAGAAAGAAGGAAACAGATACAACCCCCATTCCTAAGCAACAATTCAATTGTAGAGAAAGCAATCATTTCAAGGATAGGTGTCTACCTGATTGGGAAATAAGAGCAATGAAAACAGGATGGCTATAAAAAGAGGGAGGACAGATGGGTGGGGAAGCACACTGAGAAGGCATGAGTTGCACCCTCAGGAGAGATTTGCCATCTCAGGTCAGAGGTCTTAACTACTCCAGTGCCCTGCTGGACTACCAGTTGGACCCTTTGATCACTGGCACTGGGCATATGGCAAATTCATGTTTCCCACTCACCCTTTCAGCTTCTACATATCCACCCACATGCCTTGTGCTGGAGGAAAAGGGGGGGGGGGGGCAGGGAAGAAATCAGATGTGTGCGCCAAAAGCCATTACGATAGGAGTGCTAACCTGCCCAGACTAATGAAGGCTACACTTCCTCACCTGACAAAAGGAAGTGGAGATCAAGCAGGACTGGCAGAAACAAAAGAAACAGTGTGGAGTGGGCAGCAGAACAGAGGGAAAGAATTGCTCCACTGGTATGTCAGCAATCTGGCTCCAGGGCAGCTGTCTGCTCGGACAGTCAAAGACGCATGCACATGTGTTCAGTGGCTGCCTGTCATGGCAAGATCCTGTGGACTAAAGTATATAATCTGCAAAGATGCCTCCCCTACCATTTACAGTGGAGGGCCCACTGAGAATGGGGAAAAAGAGCAGTGGCAGGAAAAGCATGTTCCATTTCTGTTTAGACAGAGGTGAACTTTCCCAGTGCAAATCCTTCCCAGCTCTTCCCAAAGCACAGGCAATTCCTCCTACTGCCCCATTGTTAGGCAAAAAGATCACAGGCTCCAGTAGGGCAGACTCACAGATACAGGTCATGTTCACCACTATTTTCTTCACCTTGCAACTCCACAACTCTTTTTAATTTAATTTGTGGGGAGGAGAGGAACAAAAGACCCTCAAGATCTCTCCTCCTGCCACCCGCATTTTCAGAAAGGAAACCAGCAGCTCTACAGAAACTCCATCTCAGACAGCCCAGCCAAACCACTGCATTCTACTGACTCCAACCTTTGCTCCCACCAATTACCGTCAGATCCACTGTCTGCATCTCGTGCTTTATCTCCTCCCTCAACTCAGCAAAATCCTTGTCGCCCAACTTCTCTTCTGAAACGCCCCAGTACAATACTCTTCCAAAAGGGCCATTCAGCAACAGAAGCCATATGCGAGATTCAGACTCACCTGTCCTGCCCAACTCAAAAACAGTCATGGTTAGGGCACCAGCACCTACAGGCATACACCCCAGGCTCTCTTCTGCGTGCTGCAGGATCCATGGAGCAGGCTCTGGATGCCAGTGCCAACATTCACACTCCCAGCCCCTGAGCGCAGGAGTTTCACATGTTGAAAACTCTTTATCCGCACAAAGGCCGCTCTCTCCTCTCTGTGGGAATTTGCAGCTGAGCTGCTCTCGGGGGACAAAGGGATTTCACAGGCACACATACAGCCGGCTCCCTTCTCCCCCCCCTCCCCCAGCTTTCCCACTTCCTGTCACAGTAGCACCAGACCTCAGGCTCAAACAAACAAACAAAGTGCTGGATTCTGGGAACCCGGCCAGAGCATTCCACAGCCGCCCAGCCGCCAATCCCCAACCAGAGCTCCCACTTCACCCCGGGCAGCTCCTTCTCATGCAAGGGTAAACAACCCCCCTCCTGGCTGCCCTGCTTCCCCCCGCCCCACACTCCCACTCCCAGTGGGTCAGCTAGAAACAAGGTTCGAGAAGTTTCACAACAGGCTCATCAGGTGAAGAGCCAGGGATCTGGAGGAAGTAGGGGCAGGAAGGAGTTGGATCTACAGCTCATCACAAACAGTGCTGCCAGTGAGACTACAAAGGCTCCTTAGAGCAGCAAACTGCCTGTAATCCCACACTCGGATTCCTCCTCCCACCTTTGGGCACAGCTCCGTTTGAGCCAGGCCCTCCTGCAACATGGAGGCAGCTGTGGAGGTATAGGGCGCTTCCCCAACACTCCTGGTTAAAAACAAAACAAAAACAAACATACACACACTTGCCTCCCTACAGGTTGTATTCCTTGCCCTCATTCCCCCCGCCCCAAACACTCCTGTTTGAACTTCCCAATCCAGCCTCTCCCCTATGGTTTAAAACAAACAGAGGCCCTGACATGGGCGTGAGATAAGGCCTGTCCTATCTGATGAAAGGGATCAAAGTCCCTTGTAGCCAAAGCCTAAGTATGTAGTCACCGGGAATCAGACTCCCTGCCAACACAACAGTGGGAGAGGTAGTTAACTTGTGTTAGTCAAGAATCAGGCATAAGGCAGGTTAGATGGGCAGCTTGCAGACTGTACTCTATACATCTTACTTCGTTACATGAAACGTGGTACATGTAAAAAGAATAAAAATCACACAAACACATGCTGAACAACAACACTGTACCATCCAGACACAGCTTTTTATACCCAGGGGAATGCAACAGAAAGATAAAGGACTATAGCACAACCACACATCCAAAAGCAGTATTTAGAGCAAATTCTCCATGAAGACCTCATATCCATCCCCCATGACCAGCATCTCCAGTGCAATAAAGAGCACCAACCTGTATCCATGGTCATGTAGAGAGGATGCCGTTATCAGGACTTGAGGAGCTGCAACAAGAACAAAGCAGTACCCCTGAAGGCATCCCTATGGCACCAGAACCTATACTTCTACCCGTCAGCTAGAGACCAGTGTTGGAACTAGAGGACAACATGGAAACTCCAAGTGCAGTATAGCCAGAGGAAGAGTTCTGGAAAGCAGTTATTAAAGCCACTCAGATTTTGTCTCTCCCACCCCACCGAACTCCCATCAACTGCCCCCCGTCCCAATTATTCATTTCAATGTTTCCCTTTGAAAGCATGCCACACAGGTGGAACACATACACCTGTAGTACAGAATAGGCAAGCCTATTTTGCAGCAACTTAGCTTGCCAACTTAGAGCCTGAATTCATGACAGCATGCGGACGTGAGGGCTTCCAAGACGGATCAATGTGTGGCCCACTACGGATGAACCAGGACAGTAACTGCAGTGCCCACTGCAGTTCAAGGTGCTCTGGCAGAGCTGCAAGAGTAGGGCGTCCTCAGCACACAACTTCCTCCAGGGTGGAGCTCAGACATCCCCCTCCCCCCAGCTGTATGAATTACTTAAGGAAAACATTGCATGAAGGAACCCAGAATATAGTTTCTGCCACCATCCCACAGATGGCAGGATGAGGAAAAATAAGTAATCCCTTCCTATTAGGCCCTGTAGTTATTTCTTCCACCATCCAAGCATACTCTCGAGTTAGGAGTATGCCCTTGAGTTAGGAGTATGCCCTCCACTGCCAAGTTGCTAGCTTCTAAAACACTGTCAAATTAGTTACTATCCCTTCCTCTCACCCTAGACATGCATCTCCTCCTCCAAGCCCACACCTTGTCAGCCAGGTCATGCACCTCCTGTTTCATCACTCTAAGCAAACAGGCAGGAGGTTAGAGGCTGAAGTCATGTTTGGCATGGGAGTAAGGAGGTAGGGAGTTGTTGGGATCAGGCCAACAGCTTTTTGGAAAAGGGAGGACAGTCATTGTGAAGATGTTGCAACTGCCTTCCTGAACTCATTACACTGGTGCATTTATGCCACTGGCAAGAATGCTCTGCAAGTTGTCCAAATCTCCCTGATCAGGGATAAGAGTATCACAGAGCGACTTGTAGCTACCCTGTGCAACTTGAGCTAAGGGAGGAGACAGAGTAAACCCAGATTAATTCAGCATGATCTCATCAAAATGCCCCTGTTCTAATTGTATGTGTGTCTGTGCTAAGAGACAGATTTAGAAAACCTGATGAGGGGAATAATGAATGGGTAAGAAAAGCAAGTCAGAGGAGCTTTACACAAGAGCCAGGAACTGAAGTCACCACTAAGCAGAAGATTCACTTCACCATTTGAATAGATTACTGTCTTCTCTAGTGGAATGTGGGGCAAGACTGCAATTCTTTACCCCATGGACATGTGACTGGATAGTGGTATCCAGGAGGACCCCCAAGTCTCCAATACCCACCACATGTGCAAAACAGGAAAGAGAAACAGATGAGGTTTGGCAAATGCATCAGCTGGCAAAGGGCTATAGACAGAGCTCACATTTGCAATACCGCTGGCTACCTGCCAGGACAGAGGACCAGAAAGCATCGGGTGCTACAGGCCAGAATGAAGATGCACCAGCAGAGTGGTGGCAGGAAAGGAGAGCCGCATTAGTGCTATGGATGTCACGTTACTGAAAAGATAGCATCATTGTGGATACTACCAAAGAAGAATATAGTACAAGTGGAGTAGGGAGTGCCCCATTCTACTACCCACACTGAGTGCCCTGGCACTGTTCAGTCACAGAACAGAGCTGAAAGACTTTTGTCAACATCAACATATTGTTCCAACATCTTTTCCCAGCACCATAACTCAATACGCCACTCCCCGCTGGAGCAGCTTTCCAGACCCTCTCTGCAGGCAGAAGGTAAGGAAACCAGAATTTCCTGGTCAGACAGGAAGTGACATCGTGCCTTCCCTTTCCTGCAAGGTTCTAAACACAACATCCTGCCAAGAGCTGTTTCCCGCCTCCCCCCAAGCAGGAAGACGACACTCCCTGGAACACAAGACTTAATCTTCTTCCCCCACAATCCAATTTCCCCAGCACTTTATACCTTTGCTTATGCGCTAGAAAGGGGATGCTAGAAGAGTGGGGAGGAAATCATTGCATTATATTAAAAGCGTGGCAACACAACACAAGGGTGCTTCCCTGCACCCAGGGAAGGAGGACTGAGCATGGTTTCATGTCACCCACAACATCACCCTCCCACTTTTAACATTTCTGATTTTCCACCCCCAAGTAGGCAACCGATCCTCACTACCTCGACCAGTTGGTTAATGTCCTAGCTCTAAAAAGCATGCTTAAGAGCCACTCACCTCTGTAGTAGCAACGTACCTCTTCCTCAAGCAAATGCATCCTGTGAGTTGGCCTGTTTGACACCATGCTGCTAGACGTGAATTTAATGACATGGTATCTCACTAGAAAATTAAACTGGGCACATTCCCCAGTTAGATAACGCTAGATTCTAAAGTTACCCTCTAGCTTAAAGAACATCTTGTAGCCTCAAATTTTGCTTCAGTGTTCAATTAGCACCAATGGCCACATCTGGATGAATGCGGCTGTGCAGTACATGGCATCACAGCCCCATCTGTAGTGCCACAGTGCACATTCAAGTGTTTCGGGGGGGGGGGGGGGGGGGGGGGGGGAGGTTGACCCCAAGGTAAAAAAAAAAGCAGGACAGTGTACATGGAGGCAGGGCACACTGCCCAAAAACTGGAGCCTGGCCGGCCAAAGCCACACTTCAGCTGCTGGCACGCTCCCAGCTGCAGAAGCAACGTGGCTGCAGCTTTCCTAGCTCCCAAGTAGGGCTGCTGGGGCCAGCAAAGTTGCTGGCCCCAGCCTCCCCTACCCCATCTGGGGTAACCTGCCACACACCACAGTACTCATGGCATGGGCGCTCCCTGGGGACAACTAGCACCTCGTGCTGCTGCTAGCTGTCCCCAGGGAACCAAAGATCTGCGGTCATCTGGACACTGCTAATAGGTGCAACCACTTTAGAACCTACCTCTCCCTGAACTCCCTAGCACCCCTTGGCCTGAACTTTAAGGTGATACAGGAAATGCCAGCAATGTGTCATTGTGGTCCCTCACATTAGCTTACTGCATAGCACAAGTCTGGGAGACAGACCATCATGAAATTCCCCACCCGCCTCCTATGCAGCCACACCCCTCATGGCCAGATCTATGAATTCACAAGAAAGGCCAGCTCCCCCCTACATTGGCTGTGGGGAAATAGCTTTCCAGCTAGTTTCGGGTGACAGAGGCCAGGTGAGGCTTGAGGGGGTGGGGAAGAGTTCCTGTTTGTCACTCACTGGAGGTAATCTCTCAGAGAAAAGACATCAAACAACAGGCTCCTGGTAATTAAAGGGACAAGAGGAAGCAGCACTAAAAGGAAGGTTTGTCCATGGTGTTCCTCTCCTCCTGGAAGTAGAAATGGGCTTGAGTATCTTCAGGGACCAATTCCCTCTCCCCCAGCAGAATTTCACTTTAGCACAAGGAAAAGAAACTACTGTCACTCACTCCCCCACCCCTAGAGGAAGGAGAACCTGCCTGAAGTCACATGGTCAGGCTGTGGTAACAACTTTGCAAGCAGCAACATGCTCATTAGAGGAATGCACCATTCTACAGGCCAGGGGCATGTCAAAAACATGCATACAGATCAGTAAGCCACCCTTCTACTGAAGGAAAAGTAGTCTTTGTAGTTATGTATGTATAGGACTGGTCTCTTGCTGATGCAACCCCCACAAAAAAAAAACACAAAAAAACCAAAACACAACAACAACAACAACAACAACAACAACACTAAACTGTCCATGCAGGACTGTTCTGGCCAAGGAATGCTTACTTTTCCTCCACTGCTATCTTTGCTCCTTTTGCTTAAACTAGAGGAGTGCTTCTGCAGGGAGGAAGTGATGGGACAGCAGTTGGATAGGTATCCAAGACAGAAAGCAGCATGAAGTAGGGTAGAAAAAAGGCCAGGCTCTGTAGCTGAAGATACATCCCTACTCCTAGCTAGGGTGAAAAGAATTCAGCCTAGGTATTCATGTACTCTTTCTATAAACTTTTTCCAAGGAGATCCTGCTGTAGTTGCAAAACCTCATAAACAGAACTGATCTGTGAATGGGAAGAAGTGTGTCCAAACCATGTCCTCAGATTTTGGCAGGTAGGAGGAGAACAACAACATGGTGGGGAATGGCATATGCAAGCCTCACCAACCATGCTGCTTAGCTTCCCAGTTCTTTGTTTTTTTTAAATATGTAAAAGGCAGGTTTTGTTACAGTGGTTGTTGACTCTCTACATATGTAGGCCTGAGTAAAGAGGCACCATAATCACCATCTACACAGCTACAGCCAGTGGGCTGGCACCAATATTCTCATTTTCAATCCAACACATTGGGTAAATCAAAGTGCAATGCCACAGAGAGTATTTCATCTGCCCTGGAACAATAAGTGTAGACATTTTAAGAAAGCACCCAAGAAAGTCTTCCTACAGCTTTGCCATTTTACTTCTTGGATCCGCACTCTGCTCTCCAGGTACTACCAAATTTCTCCACTTCCTGCAGAGGTTGGTTGTCTTTTTGAAGGAAGAAAAAATCTCAAGACTATAGAAAATTATCAGTTACAGCCCTTGTTACCTGGAAAGTGTTTCTTTTTTACACTGAGAGACATTTAGCCACCCAGTCCTACACAAGTCACTGTGAAGTCACTCGCCAGAGAAAGCTTATTCCAACTCACTTATTTTGTCATTAAGGTACCAATGTAAGTAGGATCCACTTGTGCTACAAAGACAGTCATAGGGAGCAGGCAAAGGAAGCACCCCTTCCTCACAGACACAAACTTAAGGGTTTTTTGGTAGCACTGGAGTGATGATGTAGCTGTGACGGTCCAGGCATTATATGAGAGTCACAGATTTTTGTGGATATCTTTTTAGTGGACCAACTGCATGCTTGGGACAGACAGTCAAGCTTTCAAATGCACAGCATTCTACATGACCGGATGACAAATACTGTGAATTCAAAAGCTTGTCTCAGTCTGCCCCGACAATGCAGTTGGTCCACTAAAAACATAAGTTACCCACGAAAATCCTTGCCTCTTGCATAAATAGTGTGTAACATACGAGTAAGCCTGGCTGCCAGGTATTTCATCCCTGGGAATTCTACTGCAAGTATCAGGGTATAGACACGGGTCTGTATTTCTTGTGAACTAGAAGTGGTGATGGGAAAAGGGCAGACAGTACCCCACTAGGAGTTCAGCTGCCTCTCCTTCTATCCTGGAATGATAGATGGCAGCATCTGCCGCTTAGTCACAATTCTCTTCCCCCACAACCACCTCCTCAATCTTGTCCTTTTATATTTTGTGGTCCATACCAAACCACACATCAAGAAGCAATACCACTAATGGGGAAACTCAGTTCTGTTTCCACTTCCTCTAAAGGGAGTAGAAATGGTCTGAGATGGTCAGTCATGTGGTGTCAACTACCCGTCTAATCGGAATAGTTTCCCCAACAAGACTTTTTTCCCTTGTTCCCTTGTGATTTAACTAAAAGGACTGACAAGAAGTTTATCAGCAACTCTTCCAGCCAAGTCTCCCAGCACTCAAAATCACTATAGATAAATCAATCTCACTAACCAAACCACACCCTCCTCCTTTAAGCAAGCATACAGCAGCAGTTCCCAGATTGGTAGTGGCCAAAAGCAGGTATCAGTAGCAATGACTGAACTGAGATTCTGTTTTGCAGGCCTCCAACTTGCTAACAATATTTACAGCAGCCGCTCATTATTGGTCCCCTCTTCCAATCTCCCATGCCAAGGGAGAAACTGACCCAAAATAAGACCAGCCCCATTACATCCAAAGCAGACACTGAAGTGCAGTGGTCAAAGCTTTTACTGGAAATCTGTAACTCTCCTGGAGGTCTAGTGGACTTTGTGGGCCACAAATTAAGCTTCTCTCAACAACATTATGCTTTAACACTGTTCCCTGAGCCATAATACAATAATATAGCTCCCTCCCAGTAAAGCCCTGTTAAATACAGACATTTCATCAGAAAGTTCTAAAGTTAACTAATTCAACTAACAAGTTTGGATTTTGTCATCCCATTAGCCAACACCTGTATGTATACAAGCCCAAACCAGTTTGCCAATTCTACTTATTGCCACCAATAGGAGATGCAAATAAACTATAAGTCAGCATCTTATTTTCTACCAGTGTGCAGACTCACTGAAACCACTGCGCTTCACTTGTATATGAACTTGCTGATGGAGAAACTGGAAGCAAGTCTGAAAGTCATGTTTTTTTCTCCCAACCAGAGGTTGAAATTAGATTCACCAATATCTGTAAAATAGTGAGGGCTTCGGTATTAAAGAAAACATTAGGTACTGAACGCACCTTTAGTCCTGTTTCCAAGTACAGTAACACTCCACTCTTCGGGGGATCCTCACTTTGCACAAAGCATTGAGTTGAAGAGTGGTATCTCCATTTTAGTGATGAAGAACCACAGGCACAGAGGTTCAACTGCACAGAACTAGACAGAGAACTCTTCTCCTAACTCCAAGCCCTGTGCTCTGGTGAACTTAGTGTTGTAACAGACACTGTACCACAAACATCTGGGTCTAGCAACAGAACCAGAAGGGCTGAAACTAAAAGTAATCACCCTGTAGGAAACCCACACAAGTCCAGCAAACTGTCCAGCACACACCATTAAGCTAGAAGCTTTCATCTTTCCAAACATCCCAGAAAGGCTCTTAAAAATTTCAGTAAATGCTCCCTGAAAAGAAAGGACAGCACCTTATATGCACAAGATCCCAGCCAAATTAAAGTCAAGTGTAATAGAAGGACAGGCTAAAGGGGTGAACAAGCATGAGGGCATTTCACAAACCACAATTTCAAAATAAAGCCACTGCTGGTATAATGATCATTTACTGGACCACATCACTTCTCTACATAGTTTTAAGCTACGGGTACATTAGACAAAGCTGCCAGCATTCCCAGCTGCTGTGTAGTTCCCCCACATAAGGTTTTATTGTGAAAATCCCCTCGTACAAGGATGTTTCAGAAAGTAACGGCAAAGCAAGGAGGACTATGCATACAGCCAGATTGTCCTGTTATACCAGGACAGCTCTTGCCTCCTTCACCATCTCTCATTTTTGCATAGCTTTGCTTTTGCCATTCCAGCCTTGCACTCCTGAGCAGGAAGTGCCAATAACATCAGATCTTTTAGTCTGGTTGTATACCAAAGCTTGAGCACTCAGAAGCTGGTAGAGGGGTAAAAGGAGCATGGCAAGATCCAGACTTACATGATCAAATCTGAACTGGACCCAAAGGAGGTATCTGGAAACTAGAATGGCCCTCAACTCACTTTGCCTCACGATAAATGAAGCAGCGAAGAAATAAAAATTCAGAAGGGCAAAACAAATCCCAAATCTCCACCAAGATCACAGTGAGTTTGAGATCACTGGGCTCCCACCTCTTTATTAGTATGTTTGGGATAACTATGTTTCTAAAGACTATTCCCCACCTTTCCATTCCTGCCAGGGAAAAGTTCACCAAGATCTGTACAAATGCTTTGAGATCACATGAAACATGTTAGGAAAAGTCCAAGTATTAAAACCATAAGGAGTCCTGCTACAAGTGATAGCACAGGAAAGAATTCCAAGAATTCCCAGTTGAGCTTGGGGAAGTGCTGATATCGCCTCCCTATTCACCGTATGCTATGGACAAAGCAGCACAGACTGAATAAGTGGGTAAGACTCTAACCCTAGGTAAAGCATATTCGAAATTTAGACCTGCTCAGATTGAACACTGGCATGACAGAAAACAGTCACATGACATCTTTGGGCAGAAAAGATAGCCCAATGACTGGAACACAAACGCAGGGTTTGGGTCCCTCTATTACCGACTGCTTGGACCCTGACCAAGTCACTTCATCTCTTTGCCTCAGCTTCCCTCCTGTAAAATGGGGATGATGACGTCCTATTAAATCTCAGGGGCATTAGGCTAACTGCATTCAAATTTGCTTTAGAGCACAGACACCATGGCCTCCAAGAAAGCTGCCAGACTTCAAACTAACGAAGTTAACTACCTCTCTCATAACAATAATGGCTACAGAAGTCCCTAAAATGGTCTGCTTTGCAGAACAGCCTTGCAGAAAGTCACAGCCCCAATTCTGTAACAAAGAGCATTAGAAGATGACACCAATCCCTCAGGACAAGAGGCACAGAAGGGGGAGGAGGGACAGATATTACCAGATGAAGGTGTTGCCAGTAAGACCTAAAGAAAAATGGCCTGACGAACCCAGGGCCCCCGGCTGTGCAGTTATTCTTTTATTGAGGGAATTTCAGCATCGCTTGTTAGTCAGGGTATCAGGAAGATTTTTTTCAGATCAGAACTGTCCCATTCGCAAGGATGAGCTCCACCCAATAGTTTTGACCCTCCCTAGACATACAATTCACTTCCCTGAAAGAACAAAGGAAGAGGAGGCAAATTAGACAGCAGGAGACAGAGTAGGAAGAGAGATAAGCTAGCCAGGGCAGAGCTAAAATTGTTAAGCCTGGTCTACGTGGAGTTCCCCCTTGCAAATGCACAAAGCCGATCCCTTCGTCCTTCCCACACAGATTAAGATCCTGAGCATCACAGAAAAAAAAAGATTTAAAGTTCAGGATACTCGGCCCTAGCCACCCCCTTCCTTGCTCAGAAGCCCCCAAAGATCTGCATAACCAAAATACTCCCTGCTCCCAACACATAAGAAACCTCCCCTACCCCCTCCTCTGACACAAAGGGAATATTATGATGAGAGAGCAGGGAAGAAAGACAGGACGCTGTCTGTAACACCAGACAACCCTTGTTCTAATGCTAAATGCCTGTCTGATGAGCTATACTCTCTCATTCCCTTGCAAGAGAGCTGCGAGGCTGGCACACAAACTTCCTTTGTTTTGGGGGCAGGAGGGAAAAGCCTCCTAGTTCATGCCTCGCTCAAAGTAGTGACACGCCAGAACCCAGTCAAATGTCTGACATGGGAGGTGAGGAACTGGGGGGGGGTTAGACAGCAATACAAAGCAAACTGAAAGGCTGAGACCCCAAGCCAAGCCTCTCAACACTGTGCTGCTCCTTTACCACAAGACACAATCCTTCTGAAACTACTTTTCAGAGTGCCTTCGATGGTCTTTCCCCACAGATGCCAAAGCATAACCCAGGACTGAAAGGGACCACTCCCAAATAGCCCTAGAAACATTTGCTTGAAGTAGGACAACGTTTTCCTTGTTCTGCTATATCCAAGACCTTGCTGGGGGGAAATGAGGCAGGTGTTTAATTATACAGAATAAGACAAGGGTCTTAAGGGGTCCAGGACCTAGTTTTCTTCACCTAGAAAAATCCCCCCCTACACACACCCCTCCAAGAATCTCTGGCTATGAAATCTAGTCATCTAAGATAAGGCATTACCATCTTAGCACAGCAAAGCGAGAAAAGAAAGCATACCATATTTCCAGAACTGTTACATTAAGCACACACTGCATTCCCTGTAATGATTCTGAATACAGAAGCACAGTCTAGTTCCCTACCCTAGCCTGCCACAATTAAACTGAAACTAGATACTTCTCTTTTTTATGGTGAAATTACAAAATTTAGAGAGGTGGGAAAAAAGACCCCATACTATCACTACCAGGGGATCCTAAACCCTAGTGTGTTGCTTTCATATAACATTCTTAGCAAAACCCAACAAGTCCAAATCACAGCACCATGCCAGACAAAACTACAAGAGCTCAAGGCAGGTTACGGGGAGTATAAGTAGATGTTCTTTTAAATGCCATCTAAATCTTACTACATTGCATTCCTACATTACTGACTCAAGCCTGTTTGCTTACCAAGCTATTTTGATGCATCCCATTTACCAAATGTATATGATCTTTTGAAAGAATTTAAAGGAAGAAAAAAAAATGTACTGTGCTTAAGTTACCACACACTTCAAAAACAGTAAAGTTTTTTTTTTTTTTGGAGGGGGGAAAGAGCGAGCAAGTCAACAAGCAAGTTGTCAATCAGAGCTTGGAATCCTTGAAGGGGCTGGTAGGGAAAAACCTCCTGCATTTATTTCACCCTCCTCTCCTCCCCCCCCAGAAAAAAAAGGAAAAAATCAAGAGGGAAGTTCTCCTTCAACATGGATTCTTTTTAGAAGGTTAAGAGAAAGGTCCCCACCCAACTATACCTGGAAGAAAAAAGGGATCCACCCATGCAGAAAGTGTGGGTCTAAAAAATGTACTGGAGAAAGCAGCTTAACCACACTCCCAGTGAGAATACTTGAAAAGAGAGACCTGACCAAGTTAAAAAAAAAACAACAAAAAAAACAAAACAAAACACAACAACAAAAAACACACCCTGAAATTCTCAGTTTTCCCAAAGTTTTAAAAGAAATATCCTACTTAGTGCAAACAAACTTGAAGCTTCCTTTTTAAACATGACTGAATTCCTTCCCCTAGGAAACATAGGGGATATCTATATATAAATATAGATATATAAATAAAATCAGCCCTCTTGCAACACCGCAGTCCAGGAGTTGTGTATTAGTTTGCATCAGATACACTCACCTCCCCAGAACAGAAATAGTTAAAAAACCAACAGCAGCCACCACCATCATTTAAAACAATAAAAGAACGAAAAGAAAGAAACTAGTCTTACCCTGGCTTTCTCCCCTCTCAAAGTTGCACCAACAAGAGTCTCCAAGTTGGTTTCTCCTCCTTGTATCTTTTTCCCCCGCTCTTCAAAGCAGCAGATTAAGAAATGGAAAGAGGGAGGGGGAGAAGTTGTCAGCCGGGTTATTCCTCTGCCTCCTCTCTTTAATATCTCAGCATGACAATATCCAACAACAACAACAAAAAAAGACCCTGGGTGGAAGCCTTCTTTTCGCCCTTTACAAACACACGCACCACAAAAAAAAGCCACACCAAAGAACTCTAAAGTCGAGTTTCCCAAGAAATCCCTAACAGGAAAACGAGAGCCCAATCCCTGATCAAATGAATTTAAAAAGAGCAAAGCGGCAATCTCTTCTTCCACCTCTCCCTTGCCTGGGATCTTCTCTTCTTTCTTTCTCTCTGGCGGTTTTTTTTTCTTTCCCCTTCTTTCAAGATCCAACACCTAAAATGGAAGTTGCACCCAGCCAAAGGCAAAGCAAGCTGGGTGGTGACAAACTAAGCTTGCCAACCCAACCCCTCTTTCCCTAAGTGATGTCAGCTTCTGCAAAGCTCCAATGGGAAGCAGGCATCAATCAGGGACCCGAAAACATCCAATAGGAAACTTTAGTCTAGGAATTAAAAAAAAAAAAAAAAAAAAAAAAAAGGGGGAAAAAATGAGGAAAAAAAACAAAAAAGGAAAGGTGGAGAGGGGCGCGCGAGAGAGTAAGAAGGGACAGAAAAATAACTTTTTTGGGTGAAGACAACTGAAAACAAAATCAGAGCAGGAAATAAAAAATAGCTGCGAGAAAAGACAAAGCAAACTTGAAAAGATAATCATTAGGGTATAGATGTGGCTCAGCTACCAGCACTCTTCATTTGTCTTTTCTTTCCCTTCTTTCACTCCTCTCTCTGTGTTGGCAAACTCAAATACATATTTGTAGTTGTTTCCTGTGCTCTCCTCCCTCCTTTGCACCCCAAAAGGAGAACGGGAATTGCAAAAAGGAGGGTTGGGAAACATGCTTATAATCAACCGATAAGAGAGGCTGAGATTTGAAATGCAACCTTGATTAGACTACATTTATCTATATGAGCCCAGATTGTGAGAGTTGCCATCAAATCTTGGTTGAGGGGTGGTTTCCTGTTTTATTTCAACCAGAGGTTTTTGCTAGCAATTAAGCACACTGATTTTTGGGTAAAGCAGATTAGGAATTTTCACTCCCTGCTTTCTCCTAAAAAACAGTGAAGAAGAGAGCTCCTTTGATTTGTATTTCTAATTCAGTACAGTTTGTATTACTGTATTGTATTGTATAATTCAATACAATTTCTATTACTAATTCAATACACTTCACAGCTTGTAAATTACATTTACAAACCACCAATTAATACAGAGAGGGAGAAAAATGCTCTAAACTTTTGCATTGTGGCTGTGAAGGATGTTTGCTTTGATTACATTTCTAAGAGTGCCAACCTGTGAGAGAACTAGTGCTATGTGATAGCACTTAGCTAAGTGTGGGAGTTGCTGGGAAGGACTCATGGCTTGAATATTTATGTGAAAATTCAGTTCTAAATAGAGGATTTTTTTATTAGGTGCTTTAGTTTTTATTTAACAATGCACATGGTGGGATGGAATATCAAAAATAGAATTATCATGGACTTCAAGTGGAGCAGGGTCAAGTCTGGATGCTGTGGTTATTGATTCAACCTGTACAGGCCTGACCCTAATATTAACATACCTACACTCTAGTTAGCACCAAGATAGCAATGAAGATTATCACTGTGTAAACAGCCACTAGGCTAAATCTATATATTAAATCAGTAGTTCCCAAAATCTGAGATTGCACACCACCAATTAAAAACAATACAACCTTTAGTACCACTAGCAAATTTTTCAGTTCAAACTTAAGTACCACCAGCAAATTTTTGTCATATAAAGTCATTATAATAAATCTGGTAACGCGTACCACTGACAGGTTGTCTGCGTACCACTGGTGGTACCTGTACCACAGATTTGGAACCGCTGTATTAAATAGTACATGGTGAAATCTCTGAGAGTAATGGATGCTCCATACCTTTAAAGATGAGGTCCTCTATCTGATTCACTGGGCAAATTCCAGATGCTCCTTACTTTCAAGGATAGCAATCCTTTTATTCTCTGGTTTAAGCCCAGGGTGCTCTTCATATTCCACTCGAGAAGCTGGGTAACTGTTGGCAGGAGGAGGGATTCTGTCACTCTAGAGCAGCATTTCTCAACCCATGGGCTGCGACCCAAAAGTGGGTCATGAGAATATATGAAAGGATTACGAACAAACTTTAAAAATGGATTCTCCTTTAAAGAAGAAAAATGTGGGAAAGCGTGGCTTTTCCCTTACAGGCTGACAGAGGTCCAGCCTGCAAGGGGCTGCTTGGGCACCCTGCCCCCCCCCCCCCCCCCCCCAAACACACACACCCTGAGAGGTTACAGTCTGGGGGTGGGGGCAGCCAGTTGGGAGTGAGGGACACTGGGTCAGGACTGGCCATCAAACGTTTACAAATGTGTCCTGGTACAAAAAAGGTTGAGAACCACTGATCTAGAGGAACTTAGACTCTAGGTACTCAAAAGTCTTCTCAGCAAGACTATGCTATCCTGTAGTGTAGGCTAAGCCCCAGTTCAGTGTGGCTCAGGCATGTAACCTGGGCCAGGCTGCTGCCAAATAAGCCCAGGCCATTTAGCATGCAATTCTTGCCTCTATGCAAGCTCAAAAAAAGATCTGCTTGGTACAACTCTGCCTATCTACTGCACTGAAAGTGCAGGGGAAACAGTGAGCGCTCCTGCATAGACTAGCCACATCCATTTTTACCTCTAGATCATGCTCACAGCGAGTCTAGATGACCCAAAGGTAAAATCACCAGTGGTCCACCTACACTCACAAACTTACTCTGTCTAACACCAGGGGAATGCCACCAGGAAAAGGAGCAATGGCAGGAGAATTACAGAAAATCCCTTTTGTAGTCAAGGCTATGTATATTGAAGACCCAAGGTCTGTAAACAAATTAAAATAATCAGCATACATATGATAAACAGAATGATGAGATAAGCATCAGTTTGTGGAGGGACATCTAATTAGGGTGCAGGGATCTCTGTTTGGCCTTGTGCTAATGATATATTTCAGGTAGATCTGGAAGGTATCAGATGTAAACAGCATGCCTATTAAATCAACAGAGGATACAAAGGACACAACACCGCTTCTATTGACTTTAAAGGCACTAAATCAAGAAGTGTTGCAAACATCGCTTTGTCACAGCAAAAAATGTAGAGATCTAGAGAGATTAGAGACATGGGCAGGAAATGACAGCATAAGGTTTAACAAACTGTCAGAAGAAACCTAATTCCAAAATTCAGTGCTGCATGAGATTAATAAAATGAGGAAGCATTAGTGCTTTCAAAGATCTAGGAATGGAAGTCAGTAGTCATTGCTGAAATTAGGCATGAGTTTGGAAGCAAAAGAGGCTGCCATGATTTGGGGCTGAGCACATTACATCAAAGGACAAAAACGTGGCAGCTTCAGCTGCAATTGTGATGTAGCTACATCTTTAATATTAGGATGATTCTTTGGTCCACAATGGCTCCTTTGAACCATTCTGGCTGCTTGTGAATTTGCCAATGATATGGAGTCTGCAGAGTGCTATCACATATATGTTCAAGCCGGCCTCAGAATCAAGAAGACACAAAGGTAACGTGAAGCCACTTTGTCCCCAGCTGTCAGGTTATTTGTCTGCATAATTACGTTCTAGATAATACATTAGCAGAAAGGTGTTGGCAAGCTGGAGGCAGTGGAAGAACGATTGGGAGAGTATGGCTGATTTATGGAGAAAGATTAAAATAAATAAATGTGCATGCCACTGCTAAGCAAGAATGAGGTAGGGGAAATAGGCTACATATATTTGAAATGGGTAATCCCCAGTAGCATTTAAGTACGCTGTTGCTTATGAAACTTTACATCAGGGTAGGTAACCCTTGGCATGGGTGGCAGAGTGTAGCACACAAAGGCATTTTGCTTGGCACGCACACCTCAGGGCGGACAGTGGGGAAGGGGCTGGGGCTGTGCTGCCACAACAAGGATTGCGCTCCTGGCAGCTGCCCCCACCATCCACCCCTAGCACACCATCTTACAAGCCGAGGTTGCTGATGTTTTTGGTGCTCTCCATTGGCATAGGGACAAAAAAAAAATTTGGGGGGGGGGGGGCTGAGCATGTGCACGCGCCCCACTGCAACAGGTAAGTCTGCGAGGGAAGGGTTGGGGGCAGGGAGTGGGGCTGGGGCAGGTGCTGCCCAACTGGGGCAGACCAGGGCACAGGACCTGGGCTGTGGCTCGTCCAGGGGCTGCAGGGAGGCAGTGGAGGGTTCCACCACTGCATGTACCCCGGGAGGGCATGGGGAGTTTGTGCCTCCAGATCTGTGTGAGGCAGGGTGGGCTGCCGCTGCGGGCTGCCCCATGCAGATCCAGGGGCACATGCCCCCATGCCTCCCAGGGTGCACGCAACGGTAGGAGCCGCACCCCCCCAGACAAGCCACTCACAGCTCAGTCCCACTGTGCAGCACCTGCCCCAGCCCAAATCCCAGGCTGCCCCAGCCCTACTCCCTCCCTCACCGCTGCCTGTGCACCCCGCCCCACCCCTGCTGCAGCTGCTGGAAGCCTGCGGCTAGGCTGCCTTGTGGCCCTAACACTGCCCTGTGTTTCAGGGGGCTAAATCCTGTTATCCCCTCTTCCTCCGCCTATGCTCTGCCCAAAAATAATGCTGACCTCTGCCTTACAGTCTGTAAAGTGCAACCCTGCTCTGTCTTCTGCCTGACTTCAGACTAACACATCTAACTACTTCTCTCTGCCCAGTAAGGGAAAAAGGACTCATCTACACGAGACTCTTTATTGTTCAGCAGACTAATTTACTGCACAGTAAAGCATCACCATCTACACATGTGCAGCATTTACTGTGCAGTAAATGAATCTACTGCACAGTTGGCTACTAGCCAGGGGGCCCTCCATTCCCTTCCGTCCTTGCCCCTCCCCCTGCTCCCCACCCTGCCTAGGAAAGATCCCTCATGCCCCCTGGAGTCCCCCCCTGCCAACACACAGGGAGGCGGGAGGCAATGCAGAACTTTATTGAGAAGCCAACGCTGTTTCACCTGGAGGACTCGTGGGCCTGGCAAGCCCAAACGTGGAGCAGCAGAGGGAGAGGGACTGGAGGACTGCACCTTCAGGGATAGATTCCTTGCTTCAAGGAGAGACACATTGCCCTTCTCAAGATGATGCTCAAGGCCCAGAAGCATGGTAGCTCAGGCAGTGAAGGCAACAGAGGAGGACAGTTGGGTGCTGGACACCATCCTGGCCTTGGCAGTCTCTTTCATGCCACCTGTGGCACAGCCCCCATCCCCGCCCAGCTCCTGGCAGCCGCCTGCAGCCCAGCTCCCAGCCCTGGCCCCGTCTTGCCTCTGGCAGCTGCCTGCAGCCCAGCACCAAGCCACCCAGTGGGGTTGGGACGAGGTCCAGAGCCACCTGCAGCAACCAGGGTTCCTTGCCTCTGCTCCTGAGCCAGATCCCTTGGCAGCTGCCCCCCGCCACATGCCATGCAGCCCCTGAGTGGGAGCTGCCTGCAGCAAGGCTGGCACCACACCTGGGCCCTGTTGGCCCCAGCCCCATAGTGGAGGAGGGAGAGCAGACTGTGCAGCCTGGACAGTGGCCGCCCTCACCCCCAGTCAAGCCCCCAACCCGCCAGCCCCTCTGCAGTGGTAGCATGGACACAGGCCAGGGTGCTAGGTGTGCCTCCTGCGCACACACCACAATACATAGTTGCACAGGGAAGAGGGTACTTTATTGATGGTGGGCAGTGGGGTTTGAGGTGAGATCAGTTGTTGGGGAGGGAGGGCAGGAGAACCTGTTGGTGGGGATGGAGTCTGTTGTTAGTGAGGGAAATAAAGACTGTTGCTTGAAACTTCCTAGTGTGCATGGTCTTGGGGTTGCCCTGTGGGCCTGGAGTTCATGGGCGGCCACCCAGGTGCCCTACTGTGGGGGGTGGAGGAGGAGGTGGTCCACGAGAGCCTGACAGACCCAAGAGTGTCTATTATGTGCTGGCCTCAGGCTTTCAGGACAGTGTCCCTGCCAGACTGATCCTGCCCATGGAGCCCCTTGCCAGGCTGAGCCTGTCCCCCCAGAGCCCCCTGCCAAGCTGAGCCTGTCCTCCCCCACAGAGCCTCCTGCCAGCCTGAGCCTGCCCCGCGAATCCCCCACAAGGCCAAGCCTGACCCTGAGCACCCTGGGACCCGGGCAGCTATGGCCAGAGCCTTCAGCTCTCCCTCACTGCTGCAGGAGGCAGAACAGGGCAGGACCAGTCCTGGATCTGTCTACTCCCATTGGGAGCAAATCTGTGCCCTAGAGGGCGCATGTGTAGGCACATTCCCAGGGAAAGCTTACTGGGTGTGTCTATACATGCTACAGGGGTGTAGGTTGTAGCTGTGTTGGTCTAAGGACATAGGCAGACAAGGTTCTTTGGGTGAATCTGATATCTTTTATTAGACCAACTTAAATAGTTGGAAAACAATTATTAAGCAAGCTTTCGGGTTCAAAAACCCTTTGTCTGGCTGAGGAAGTTTCAGCAGTTGGTGTGTGCTCTTCCTGGATGGAATGAAGAATAAAGAAGCCAGCAGTTGGGTTGGTATGCATACAAAACAGGTAGTCAGTGAAAATGTAGATGGAGGAGTCAATGGGTGAGAGACGGGGCGGGGGGCAGACACCCATCCTAGCCTTCAAACAAGCACCGAACCTTGCTAACCTCATCACCAGAAGCAAACTTCCTCAGGCCTAGAACACACCAAATGGATCCAGACCATGTCATAACTAGAAATGCAAAACCTGCCAGCACATCTCCACCACCCCCACAATTACTACACCCCACAACAGAGCCATCAGCATTCCTGGATCTTACAGCTGCACCTCCAGAAATGTAATCCAATGCACCAAATGACCTGATGGAAAATACACAGAAGAGACCAAACAACAACTATGCACCAGAATGAATGCACACCGGATATCTATCAGACAGGAATACCCAATTACCTGTGGGGGCACATTTCTCACAAGAAAACCACTCTCTCTCCAATCTCTCAGTCCTGATCCTCAAAAGAAACTTACAAAACACTTCCCAGAGATGAGCCTATGACCTCCACTGCATCAACCTCCTGTATAGTAAAAATCAAGGACTAAATATAGACATTGGATTTATGACACATTATAACCTGCCTGACATCTGACTCCCCAGGTATCTCTCCACTATTCATCCCCCTGCTCTCTTCTCCACCCCCCAGCCTGTCTCTCACCCACTGACTCCTCAATCTACATTTTCACTGACTACCTGTCTTGTATGCGTACCAGCTCAGCCTGGCTTCTTTACTTTTCAATCCATCCAGGAAGAGCACACACCAACTGCTGAAGCTTCCTTAGCCTGACGAAGGGTTTTTGAACCTGAAATCTTGCTTAATAATTGTTTTCCAACTATTTAAGCTGGTCTAATAAAAGATATCAAATTCACCCAAAGAACCGTGTCTGTCTATACATGCTATTAATTTGCAGTAGGCTTACTATGCAGTAAAATACTGAGCAATAAGCCTTCCCTGGGAGTACATCTACATGTGCTCCCTATTGGGAGCAGATTTGCTCCCAATGGGAGCAGCACCATACAGCACTGCCCCCACCCTGCTATGCCCCCTTGCAGCAGCCAAGGGGAACTCCGGGCAGCCCCGGGTGCTAGTGCAGGGGCTAGCAAGGGGCACAGGACCGGTCCCAATGCATAGGGGCCAGGAGACCTCTGTCAGCTGCAGCGGCAGCTGTCTCCTAGCCCCGTGTACATTGGGTGGGGACCTGATGTGCACCAGACTGGGAGACAGCTGCCCCTGCAGTAGGCAGAGCTCTCCTGGCCCTGTGCCCATCAGGACACAGCTTCCAGGGAGGTCCCTGCTGAGTAGGGCTTCCCTGCCCAGCAGGGGGTTCACTGGGAGTTGTGGGAGCTGCTACTCTGGGGAGCAGGCAGAGGCTGGTTCCTAGCCCCTGTCTACTCCCCAGAGCAACTAGCTCCATGCCGCACAGAACTGCTCTGGGGGGCAGGTAGAGGCTGAGTTCCCAGCCCCCGCCTGCACCATGCAGAGCTGCTCACCTTCCGGAGCTGCCAACTCCACACCAGGAGATGGGACAGGGGGTAGAGAGCTCCCCAGTCCTGGTGCTGATCAGCTCCTGGTGGGAGCCGGGAGCTAATCAGCATCAATACCGGGGACAGAGAACTCCCTGTCCCCTGTGATCCCCTGCTGCCTAGACTGACTGGGAGCAAATGTGCTCCCAGTCAGCATCTGCATGAGTGTTACCGCGCAGTAATTACTATGCAGTTAATTTAGTACCTGTATTTACAGATACTAGCTAACTGCTCAGTAGCCTAATTTACTGCACAGTAAATGCCCTGCACGTGTAGATGGTGATGCTTTACTACACAATAAAGCGTCTCATGTAGACATGCCCACTGTGCCTTATTTTACTGCACAGGAAGCTTAAAGTGCATTAATAGTATGTGTAGACGCACCCAAAGAAAGGGATTGTTTAGGAAGGTGAATAAGGAGAAGGGGGATAAAAATTAAGAAAATAAATTTTTAGCATAATTATTGGAGGAAAAAAAACCTCCCTCCAGTGGTGTGTATAAACTATACTGCTTGGTCTGCTTTTGGGATGAAGGGCAGAGAATGTAGGCCCTGTCACTTCTCTCTCATGAGACTTCTTGCTGACAAGAGGGGATTTTCCAACCTCATTATGGAGAGGAACTAAGAATCTTCTCCCCTCCTGTCCACCCCTTTCTCTTCTCTATTTACCCAGCACAAAATCAAAGGGCCAATGGGAAGAGAGCACAAGAAATGATTGAGCAGAGGATCTCAGCACTTTGGACTTGAAGTTGGATCTTATTCCACCTATTAGATGCATAATGGGACTTAGGCTCCTGAGGTCCTGTTTCACCCCACTTGAGTCTCTGAAAAACTGTTAATACAAAAGGTAAGTAGATCCTCCACCTCCTCCTCCTCTCTACTTTTTGGCAGCTCAGTCTGAAAGATAACATTCTGGTTGTTACAAAAGTAAATGCATTAATGAGCACTTAGGCACCTAAATCCAATTGCACACATAATAGGAAAAACAGATTTTGGTCCTAGGTAGATAACAGCCCTCTGAGCTCCATAGAGTACCACCATATCCCTACCATCTTCTTCAGCTGGAAGTTCTTCCACTTGGTCTCCCAGTTTCTTATGGTGACAGAATCACAAATGTTCCTTTACTTTCCCCTCACACTGTACATGGGGGGGTGGGGTCAGGGCCCGAGGGGAGGGCGGGGAAGGGGAGGAGAGGGATGGAATATTTCTCTCAGTTTATTCTAGATCAGCATTTCTCAACCCAAGGGTCACGACCCAAAAATGGGTTGCAAGAATATATGAAAGGGTCACGAACAAACTTTAAAAATGGATTCTTCTTTAAAGGAGAAAAACATGGGAAACTGTGGCTTTTACCTTGCAGGCTTGTCAAGAGTTCCAGCCGGCAAGGGGCTGCTTGGTTCCCTGTATCTCACCCCCCTCCCCAACTGCCCCACACATCTACACCCTGCCCCACACCCTGAGGGTGGGGGGCAGTGGGTCAGGACTGGACATCAATGTTTACAAATGGGGCCTGGCACAAAAAAGTTTAAGAACCACTGTTCTAAATCAATGAGGGGGGCATAAGTGCTCCAGGCCCCCCCCACAGTGTCTTTTTAAGTGAGGTGTCACCAATGTTCCTTTCCCCTCCAACTCCAAGAGTCTTAGGACTGCTGTAGTAGGAGCAACTTCAGCCTGTCAGGAGCCTAGCACTCTGTGATGACATATTAATCTACTGGAAGAAAAGAGAAAAGAGGGGGTCAGTCAAGATCTCTATCTAAAAAATAAAAATAAAAATAAGGTACTGTCTTAGTGGGAGTCACCAGCTGGCACTGTTACATGTCATGTTTTAAATGACAGTATGTTTCCCAGCTTGAAAGCTGTATGCAGCACTTGAAAAAACTGTTGTTAGTTCTGCCATGCTATTTGCTTGTGTGGGGAGGTGTTGGAAGCAGAAAGATTGTTTCCTTGTTGCCTTAATATCTACATATAGAAACAGTTCTTGAGCCAGAATTACTTCCTAGGAAATGACTTAGAACACTAGTCAGCAACCTTTTAAGGCTGCAGGATGGCCTGGCCCAATTCAGGTCAGAGGAAGGCAAGCAGGCAGATGAATAGGTGCTAGCACCCAGCCGCTACAGCTGCTTTTTCCCATAGAAGCATGGGGAAAGTGCCAGTAGCCAGTGCTTTTCCTTGCAGTGGCATATGAAAACAACTGCTGAGAAAGCCCCCTTCCCACCATATGCTGCTGAAGCCCCATGGCCATGGGCTAGATCAAAAGCTTTGTAGCTACCTGACCCCGGTCTAGAATGTTTGCACCAAGATCAGTAGAAGAGAAGTGTGCCTACCTGCTGCTTGCATCCACTTTGATACAAAGACTGGTGCATATACCATAAAGAAGTTGCATTAAAATATATATATCCAAAATCCAGCAAGAACCTGAGCTGCAAAGCCCCGATATCTGCTACCAATAAGCAAAGTAGGAACAACATACTTTAGCAAACATTTACTCACCCTTAGTGTCATACTGAGAGAAGTGATCTCAGTGATGAGACCTGCATATTAAGCATCTAGCACACTTTGGAGATGCCATAGAAATACATATAACAGGGATGACCAACCTTTAGTACAAGTGCCACAAGTGGCATGGGCAGCCTGTTTATGGCACATGGAAGATCAAGGAGATAGGTGGCAGATAAGGCAGGAAGCAAAGCAGGAGATCAGGCAGGGAGCACAAAGCAGGAAGCAGAGCAATGGGTAGGGCAGGGAATACAGTGTAGGGAGCAGAAAGCAAAGCAGTGGATGGGACAGAGGAATGGGATTGGAGTGGAACTCAAAGTGGATGCAGGTCTAATTTGTGGCATGCCTGACAAAAACCTTGGTCTCCAGAGACAAAAGTTCTCAGTCTAGCTACTTAAAAGTCTTTACACTAGATAATCTGCCCATGTAAATAAGTTCAATTAAAATTTTTCATCTAACCCACCCTAAGAATCAGCTAAGACTCTGGCACATTGATTATTGTCTCTGTTGGTATCTATATAACTCAAACATCTGACAAACACCCAAAAATATGTTTAGGTAGTTGGCAGGGAACTTCAGTGAAGACCAGCCTGTTTGGCAGGCATGCCACAAATTAGCACTGCCCCAGCCCCAAACATCACTCTGATCCCCTTTCTCTGCCCCATTTGCTGCTTTGCTTTCTGTTCTGTACTTTCTACTTCCTGACCAATCTGCTGCTCTGCTTTCTGCCTGATCTTCTGCTCTCACTTCTTCTCTGGTCTTCAAGGAGTTTTCTACTGAAAACAAAGAAGAGAAGTCTTGATATTTGTAAGGGAATAAAACAAGCAGAGTCCTCCCACACATTTTAAAATAGAATATAAAGAAGAAAAACATGGCACAAACTCATTTTTCTTTTGGAGTGACAGCAGAGAGAACAAAACACTAGAAAGTAAACTAAAGGCAACATTCCTGTACTGGCTGTGGGACAGAGCTTGATCCAAAACTTGTGGAAGTTCATGGAAGTGATCGCCATGGCATTTGGATCAGGCCCGTGAACTGGGCAGGGTCAAATAGAGCTTTTCCATCTTCAAATTCACAGATTCATAGATTGAAGGCCAGAAGGGACCTCGGAAGATGCACCAAGCAGGAAAGATAACTGGGGGAGGGAGCTTATTTCATAGTCTGCACACTCTGACTGAAGTTTTTCCTAATGTTGAGCATGAATCGATCTTTCAGGAGTTTGTGGCCATTACTCCTGGTTTTCCCCTCGGGTGCCCTGGTGAACAGTTGCTCACCAAGCTCTTGATGTACTCACCTAGTGTAGTAGTAAGCTGCTACCAGGTCCCCTCTCAGCCTTCTTTTCCTCAGGCTGAAGAGTCCCAGATCCCTCAGCCTTTCCTCATATGGCTTATGTGCCTGTCTTGCTTCGACTATCCGTTCACATGCCGTCTTGGCATGGGTGCCTGGTGATGGACACGGGGAGTCTTTGTGCAACCTCTGACAGGGACCCCGATCACCCCGGGGAAGACCCCAGAACTCACCTGCCACAACTTTGAGTGTTTCTTCAGTGGTGGGGTCTCCTGTTGGTGGTCCCTTGAGATGGGTTGTTCTTCCTGACGGATATTTGTGGGGCTCCACCTCCCCTACAACCCTTCCATATGCCAGCCTCCAACGGGCCACCTGATTTTGATGTGGCTAGCCCTCTGGTCTTGATGACTCTTTCCCACCACATGATCTCAGGTATCAGGGTTTCTTCTTTTCTTAATAAACTCTGGGTCTGTAGGATGTTCTCCTTTCCTGCGTGTCTCCCACGCTTCCTGCCAGTTGTCTGTGACTTCTTGCAAGCAGTCCTTGTTGTGCGGCTGTTGCCCAGATCCTTCAGTGGAGTGTCACCTTGCTCTGGGTTAATTCTTCTCCCACGACCCTGTCTGCAAGCATCTGGTGTGGGGAGTGTCTGCTGTTTCCTGTGCTTTTTTCTGCTCCTCTTGGAGCGGGATCCTTTCCCACAAGCCGGTGCTGCCCGTGGCCGGCGTGGGGCTTTTCCACAGCTGGAGGTTACACTGAGATGTCCCTGCCCGGTCAGAGTTTCCTCTATCTTGCCGGTGCTGATCGCAGCTGGCGTGCCTCCGTGGCTGAGATCATCTGCAGCCTCCGCTGCCTCTCCCGCTCTCCGCAACTCCCAGATGGTGCCAGCTTTTATCCTGACTGGCTGGTGATCATCTGTGATGTCACCTGCCAGCCCCAGCTGTATATAGGTGCGGCTGACGAACCACGCAAGTTTTTCTTGTCAAGAGCGTTCGTCTGTTGTCTGGAGCCCTACAGTAAGTAAGTTTTCTTTATTCTCAGGGCTTCCTCTCTGGGGTTGCGTAGCTCCTGTGCTTGTACCCCTGGGACAGCTTGCCTTTTAAGACTCTGATCATATGGGTGGCTCTTCTTTGGACTCTCTCAAGCTTGTCCACTTCCATGTTAAACTGTGGCGCCCAGCTGCAGTCTCACCAGAGACGCAGTACTCCAGCTGCGGTCTCACCAGTGCTGAGTAGAGTGGAAGCATTATTTCTTTGGTTTTGCTGGAGATGTATCTATTGTTGCATGCCAGAGTATTATTTGCCCTACTGGTTACAGCATCGCACTGCTGGCTTATATTCATACTGTGGTCTGTTATTACCCCCAGGTCCCTTTCATTCATGGTGCTAGTCAGTTTGGTGCCACCAAGCCTGTAGGTGTGTTGGGGGTTGCTTGTCCTGATTATGATTCAACACTACTCTGTCATCAGCTGGGATTCCCAGTGCTACAAGCTTATTTTCAGAGACAGAAAGAATCCTAGACCCTCTCCACTTTTGGGTTCTACAGCTTCATATAGGGCTTTTCCTTCACTAAAAACATCACGGCAGACAACTACCAACCCTAATACTTAGTAACAATAACATCTTACATATAAACCTCCTTTCATTCCAGAACATTTTAAACATTATTTACAAACAACACTTACTTCCTCTACCTCAGATATGCATATGCCTCCAAAATGGAGCAAGACAACTGTCTATAGGACATAGTAGTGCTACAGTACACAACAGTTTAGGACAGAAAGTAAGAAAAATCTAGAGAGCAAGGGTGACTAAAAAAGATGGACTGTATCAATAAATAACTACAACTTTGCCCTTTGCTGCATCTTCTGTCTGATAACCTCAGCATGATTTAAGCGTGAAAAGGGGTGTGATACATTATTTGTCTATTACAGAAAGAGAAACTAGCAGAGAGAGGCGAAATTACTTGTTCAGCATCACAGAGTAATTCAAGTCTAGATTAAGAAAAAGAAACCAGGTTGCTTGATCCTCCAGTTTTTCCGTTCTAATCCCAGGCCAACACTGCCACTCTAAGAGGCTAATAGGACATTAGAGCTAATGGAAAACCATATTCAGAAGCCCTTGACCTGAGCTGAGGTGTAAGGGGTACTGCTGACTCAGCAGGAAGAGTGCCACCTATTGAATTACCTGTGCCATTTCCTATTGCACATTGCTTTGGTTATACTCTGGTTTCTCTTCAAATCTCATAAACCTGTCACCTTGCTCTACACCTAATCTTTGAAATCTAACAAAGGTCACACCCTTCAAGTTGCAGCAGCTGCTTATTCAGACCATCAGGTTTCTATGACTTTTTACACATTATTATCTCAAATGTTCAACTGACTGCAGCCTCACAGAAATCTCTTCCCTTTTTCTCCTTCTATATATCACTGTTTTCATTCATTTCTCCTTCCTTATCCATATACCCTCCATTTCAAGCCCTCCTCTTCCCCAGTGCAACTGAGGAGTCATGAAAATAAAAAAAAGATATATGCCAAGAATGGAGAGGCCAAGGAACATCCTTCTGAACAATTTTCTTTGTTCCCCAACAGTAGTATTGATGAGTTTAGTAGCAAAAAATAAAGACAGTGTTGCTGAAAGAATCAAAGACAAAGATAATTAAAAAACAAATATACAAGAGGGAGTGTTTTGTCTACAGATTAGTCAGTGTCTGTCAGGCTGCATAATAATGGGTGCATCTACACAAGACATTTACTGCAGAGTAGTCTAGTTAACTCTGCAGTAAACATCTCACAGAACTATTAGGCTGCAGGAAACTAATTAATGCCCCAGAGTAGTACTTGTAAATACAAGTACTATCCTGCTGCAAAGTTTTTACTCTGCAGCCCCACACACGTAGAGGCTGATGCAGCTGGCTGGAGCACAAGGGTGTTTTAGTGTGGGGACTGCCTGCTGGCTAGCCCTGCATGGGAGCACCCTCATGCCCCAGCCAGCCCCTCCACAGCAAGTTGAGCCAGGTTGGAGCAGCCCTGGGCTGGCAGGCAGACCCCCTGGACCCTCTGCCAGCTAGGGCTGCTCCGACCCGACTCAACATTCCACAGTCCTGGCCGCACACATTAACGTGGCGCCCAGGAGCAATAAACTCTGGTGCAATAAGTGCCAGAGTTTATTGCTTCGCTTTAATAGCATGTGTAGACATGCCCAATGTTAATTGTTCCAGCAAAGGCTGGGCCCTAGTTTACACTTAAACATTTTGCTGGCATCTGTATGCTTGCTGGGGATATGATTCTTTTGCCAGCATTGTTATGTCAGGAAAAAGTCCTCATGTAGATGCTGTCATTCTGGCAATAGAAGTCATTTGCAATTATAGTTTATCTTGCTGAGGAACTATATGGGTTCACACCCTAGCTCAGAGGTGGGCAAAATGAGGCCTGGGGGCCAGATGCAGCCCGCCAGGCCATTCCATGTGGCCCGTGGGGCCCCTAAAAAATTTAGGAAATTAATATTAAGCTGACCTGGGCTGCCTGTCATGTGGCCCTTGATGGCTTGCTGAAACTCAGTAAGCAGCCATCTGCCCAAAATAATTGCCCACCCCTGCCCTAGCTACTGCTGCTAGCAAGGGCTCTTGGTCTTCTTCTCATGTTTCTACACTATTTTTGACCATTTTGTTGCACATGCTTGTGCTTGTTTATTGTACATCTTGAGATCTTTCATTGTACACGCATCTTCAAGTAGCAGGCATTGCAGCAGGTGTTGTATAGTCTGAGGCTCTGTGCCACAGTCACAGCTTGTGGAACCAATGGTATAGCCCCACTTCATTAGTTCTTTAGAGCTCCAGTACATAGGCAGTTAAGACATCACCACTTTTGCCACGGTTTTTCAGCCCCTGGTGGCAAGGACTCAGCCACTGGAATGTAATTTTTTTTGCTGTCAAGTATTTTCTTCAGCCTCTTGTTCCACCTCTGTAGTCGTGTCTCTTTGGGTGTAGCATCAAGGGGTTGGGTGCTGGTGAGGAAGCTCCTGCATGACTTCATACATTTGTGTGCTGATGTTTGTCTGCTTTGGGGGACATAGCAGAAGTGTTCACATTGCAACCCCTGTCAGGTAATACCTGGTAATGCCTGCAAATTCTGCTAGCACTACAATCCAAACCACGATGTTGAGGGTTCTTGGTGCATTCTACAGGAAATGTCAAGCCCCCCTCTAAGCCAGAGGCCATTATGTGTGCTGCACCCAAGATGTACAGTAAAGGCTGCTGTCATTTGGAACTGGATATGTGAAACTGACATTTGAAAAGTTTTGCTCTGAGTCACTTTCCAACTTGTGGCACAGAACATAATGATTCTTATTCAAAACTGCCTGCTTGCCTAGAGGGGATTCTACTGAGGGATTCTCCGGTTCCCTGACCACTTCACACGCACACACATTCTTTCTCTTGCCTCCAGCTGCTAAGCACAGTCACATGAGATTTACTTCTGTTGTCTCTGTGTGCCTGATTCCCTGCAGAAGCTGACTGGCTTCATAGCCCATACATCTACATTGTATAATATGTAGATCTCCATGGTCCAGATTAGTATTGCTGTATCCTGCAGAATATCTATACAATATACAGTGCCACCTCCATGCTCGTGGTTGTAACAGGGAGCCAGAGGCTCCTGTTACTTTAAGACAGAAACTGCAACAGATATGTCCACAGGCAGATGAACACAGTTGAATATGGGCTAGCGGCAAGAGTGTAGGCAGCCAGGGACCTATATGGTTGCAAGTGCTTACTGTGCAACTAGCTGCATAGCAATAGGACAGTAGGGCAGAGCCCCAAGTAGGTAGGAGAAAAACTGCAGTTCAGTGAAATAGCAATAGGCTGCCCTTGAGGTAAGAGGACACAGTTGCTGCAGTTAGGGGAACACCTGACTGGAAGAGGAGCTCAGGGGATATAAACCTGGGTAACTAAAAACCTGGGTACCTAATGCAGAGAGACATGTGTGGCCCTGAACTAATACAAAAAGGAGAGCAAGAGAGAGAGGCAGTGGTGGGCTGAGGTTGAGAGGGCCAAAAGGATCCCTGAGCTTATTGTGACCAGAGAGAGAGGCTGAGAAGCTGGGTTAGAGCAAGTAGGCCTAGGCTAGAAGTCTACAGTCAGGGTAACCAGTGGGCAAAGGCCAAGAGTGCTGAAGCCTATACAGGCTGGTGAGCGAGTTGAGAGAAAGAGCCATGATGCATAGGTGTGGCTATGGGGGGACACTGGAGGTCACAATTAAAGCCCTTAAGGCTTAATTTGGGCCAACAGGGCCATGGGTGGTGACCACAGACTTGAAGTAGTGCTAACCAGGCCCTCCTGGGCACAAGAAAGCTCCACAGAGAACAGAGGAGGTTCCATTAGTGGGCAGAGGGCCCAAGGACCAAGATAATTTAGTTAAGTAAGTTAGACACCAGTGAGATCTCTCTAGGACTCAGGGACAGCATCCCAGTCAGTACCAAAATAACTTTAAGGCATGGAAGTTGAGATAGGAAGAAGGCTTATATAGAGGACCTGGAGTAGGGGTAGGATTAGGGTGGCCCCTAGGGAGTGCCACATCTACCCTCATGGCCCAGCACTGCCATGAAATAGCTAAAGATAAAAAAGAGTATTTGTGAATTGTTCTACTGGAAGAATGCATCTGCCAGAATGTGGCCCTGTAGCTCTGGCTGAGTTAGTGTAATGAGAAGCCTAGCCTCCAATATTTTACCTTTCTGCTCTCTGACCAGAAGGAAAATGAGGATGAGCAATTACATAAATGAGACGAAATATGAGAGATGGCACCCACTTAAGTAGTGATATCCTCTGCTTCTAGTCCTGAGAGACTATTCATCATGTGTGAATGCCAGCATATCTTTATCAGCTAATGAGTCCACAGAGCCCACAACTCCCAAAAACTGTGTCAAAATGCTACAGGGAATGTACAGTGAGATGAGCCCATGCTTTTAATCTTTTTTAGATTAGGTGTTGAAACAGGTAGTCATAACTACTGTATCTATTTTGTTATGAATTGACAAGTAACCTGTCAAAACAAGCATCAGGCACCCAGCCAGTTTGGAGCTCAAGAACCAATCATAATGGTTTGTCCTAGGAAGCAGATTATCCCTATTCCACCAGGGATTTGAGAATTTCTGCACCATATTATTACTACTATTAGTTGTTTGGGGGGTGGGGTTTGGTACTGCTTCTTGAGTGGAAACATGATGTTCAGGTGAATCAAATGTCTGGCTGAACATGGAAAACAAAACAAGCCTTCCTATTTATCTACTGCATGGTATTGCCTCCTGTTCCCAAGAAGCTGCCCTGTGTCAGGTGCTCATAATCAATTAAACTTACAATTTACTAAGTTTTTCTTACTTGACTTTTTCTTCTGTCTCAGCTCAATAGGCCCAAAAATAATTTACATAGTTAATGCCATCCTAATTCCAGGTTTCAGATCTGCACATCCACCCATAAATCAGACGGACTGTGATTTCTTTTTTGATTATCATTGGACCCCCATTACAGAAGCACCTTCTTTTGCTGTAAGCTTAGTAAGAGGAAACAGAGAAAAAGGAACCTTTCTGGGCCAAGATGCAGGGAAGAGGCCAGCTTAAAGACAAGTTTGTTAGGGAAGGTCTACTTAGAAGAAGGACAGGAAGAGAAAGGCAGTGAATTAAGACAGAGATTCCCAACCACTGGGCTGTTGCCCAGTACCAGACCTTGAAGAGTTGGCTACTGGGTTGTGGCAGGAACCCACCGTGCAGACCCCCCATCTGTCCACCTGGGTGAGCAGCTTCCAGGTGAGTGGCAGTCATGTGCTAGGCACTAGGGCAGCCCCAGGAGGGAGGCAGCCAGCTCCGTGTGCCCGGTCCCACTCCAATGCTGGTCTTCAGAACAAAAAAGGTTGGCAACCACTGGATTAAGAGACCCAAAGAAATGGCTGGAGGATGTCACCATGCCAGAACCACTGCTACTGTCAACTCTTCCTCTGCTTGCACCTGTTAAGTAATAAAATGGGATCCCAGACTAATATTAAAGGATTGATATGACATCTCTTTCGATAAATGACAGATAGGCTTTTTTACTAAAAGTATTCAAGGTTAAATGAGCCCAAACCAAAGCAAAGTCCAGTATTTAGCTATAAGGGGATAATTTCTCACCAAACAGGCGACAGAGGCAGTCTGTTTCTTTTTCAGCTTCTTGAGACAGCTTGGCACAGTAGCAGTTCATGTCAGAGAGATTCCTTACTCTTGAAGCATGTCTGTTAGTAGTTTCATTCCCCTCTTCTACCCTTCAGCTCAGCATCTTCAAAGCATTCTTGTAGTTGTGCAAATCAAGAGAGAGTCACAAGCATAACTGGTAGGAAAATCCTGTTAATCAAACCACTCATTACTGGTTATCAGAAAGTTTCCATTTGAATGAATTACTACTAAGTTTGGAACACATCAAGAAACTGGTTAACAATCAGGGAAAACAAGGTTTTTGAGAAGTGTCCTTGGGAAAATCAAGGGAACCGCTAGGCAAAACAAAAGTAAATCAGTAGGAAACAGCAAAACAAAAGTAAATCAGGAGGAGATATCTATCACATATGGAGAATGACTCTTCCTGCACATAAACACAAGTTAATTGCAAAAGAAATATTTACCATGTTAATTAATCAGGGATAGACATGTCACACAGTTACATGCCAGACAACTAGGAGCCTGCTTAAAATCATTATGAATATAGTCAGATAAGCTGGAAGTGATACCTCACTATTTCTTCTCAGATAGCCTACCAGCAAACTTACATCCTCTTGCACTATGCAATTAGCATCAGTATTTTGTATTTTAATTTTTATGAGTAGGCCCCAGTTTAGCTTGAGTTTCATAGTCATCAGCACTTGTGAGGTGTCTGTCCAGGCAGGATTGCTCACTGTTAAGGCTTCCACCCAGGTTCTGATTTGGCACTGTGAAGACTGTGGCTTGCAGGTTCCTTCTAGTGACAGCCAGGTGGGGGAGTGCTGCAATGTGAACATCCTGGTGGTTTCCCTCAGGGAGTAGGCAAGAGAGCTACAGGCAGAGACAACCAACCGTAGCAGGGTGTGGGGCCTGGGGAAAATCAGCCTGTGTAGGGCCCAGCTGTGGCAGCAGCGAGGGGTGGGGTGGGGGGCGAGCGGCCGGACATGAAGCCAGACCGGCTCTGCGGGGCCTGGGGCAGTCACCCTGATTTGCACCCCCCCCCCCGACAGCCCTGGCTACAGGAGGAAGTGGCAAGACTCCAAAGCATACTGTGCCATGAGGACTTAATTGATTTGATGCTGAAGGAGACCTCTAGGACTGTGGAGGAAGAACTGCCAGAGGCAGTGCTAGAGAAATAAAAGGACATGGACTCCCAGGAAAGTGGAAGCTGGAAGCTTTTGATCTTTGGCAGCAAGCATAAATCTTCATTTCCACCAGCAGCAGTTTGTCTGGAGAACAGTGTTGGGGCCTCACCAGATAGGGCTGGGGTCCGTGTCTCTTATGTGCCTTGCTTGTCTGTGCTGTCGGTAGGGTAATCCCTGGATATCCTTGTCCGTATTGCCTTTAAACTACGCTCTCACTCACTTGCCTACCAGGACTTGACGGAAAAATAGGGAGGAAGAGTCTACGGAGGGTTGTGATCCCTGGATACTCCAAAGGATTTTTCTGGGGGCTCCTCCTTCCCCTAAATCCCCTTCCCTTGCCACCGTGTTGATACTGTCAGTTGTCCAGATACAACGTTCCCTGTTCAGAGTCTGTGCAGGGTTAACTGATCCCTTCTGTTGACTCTCTTTACAATAGTCCAAGCACAAGGCCCTTGAGCTATTTTGGTTTGAAATCAAATTCCTTTACAAAACACAAATGTCTGGCCCTTAGCTTATCCCACCATCCTCATTGACAGGCAGATTTGGCAGACTTCATCCTGTGTCCCTTGAGATGGGTTACAGTCCAGTAACATGTCAACTAGGACGCAATTTCCATTACCTCAGCAGTCAATGCAATGAAAAAAAAAATACATGCTTGCCTCACTGGGACACCATATGTGCCCCTACTGGCCCTTTCTCTTCCTGAGAGGCTGCAAGGACTAGCCTGCACTTTCAGCAGCACGGCAAAGTGGGGGTGGGGAACCAAAAAAACTCCACAACAATAGAGTAAAAGAAACAAAAATAAATGAGGACTCTTTCAGCAAGGGCTTCAGGGATCATCCCCATTGCTTCCTCCTTGTTCCTGCCTCTCTGAGTTATGGAGCCAGTTTCTCCAGGCTCCTGTTGCAGCCCTTCTGGCTGCTGCTGGGTCGGGCTGTCTCACAGGCAGTTGGTGCAGTGCTGACCACTCACTTCCCACTCCCAGCTACTGGCAACGCTCTTGGCTCCGTAGGAACAGCTGTTTCTGGTCCCAGCTGCCCCGGACGAATAGGTCCAAGGAGGTGATACTTCCCCTCTATCGGGCGCTGGTCAGACCGCAGTTGGAGTACTGCGTGCAATTCTGGGCGCCGCAATTCAAGAGGGATGCGGATAACCTGGAGAGGGTCCAGAGAAGGGCCACTCATATGGTTAAGGGCCTACAGACCAAGCCCTACGAGGAGAGACTAGAGAAACTGGATCTTTTCAGCCTCCGCAAGAGAAGGTTGAGAGGCGACCTTGTGGCTGCCTATAAGTTCATCATGGGGGCACAGAAGGGAATTGGTGAGTATTTATTCACCAAGGCGCCCCCGGGGGTTACAAGAAATAATGGCCACAAGCTAGCAGAGAGCAGGTTTAGATTGGACATTAGTAAGAACTTCTTCACAGTTCGAGTGGCCAGGGTCTGGAACGGGCTCCCAAGGGAGGTGGTGCTCTCTCCTACCCTGGGGGTCTTCAAGAGGAGGTTAGATGAGCATCTAGCTGGGGTCATCTAGACCCAGCACTCTTTCCTGCTTATGCAGGGGGTCGGACTCAATCTATTGAGGTCCCTTCCGACCCTAACATCTATGAATCTATAAATCTATGGAACCTCCTTGTTTCCAGTCTTCCTTTTTCCCCACTCTTGGTGGACCGGTTCAAAAGAGCCGATGCTGGGTTCTCTCCTCCAATCTGGAGGAAACACCAACTAGAAAAGTGTCAGTTTATGGCTGTATCCAGGTGCATGGTGCTAGAACCCACAGGTAACTTAGTGTACTGCTACACTGCAGCCCCTGCCAGGTTGGGATCTTCTTTCACTCACTCACAAAAAGATGTGGAGCCCTACAACAGAGGAGGAGCATGTTCTGCTGGTAGAGGAGGCCATACCAGGCATCCTCAAGGTTGGAATGATCGAGACCAATTCCACCAAGAAGAAGCGACAGGTAGTAGTAGTTGGAGACTATCTTCTGTAGGGGACGGAGGCACCCACCTGCCAGTCTGACTTGTTGTCTTGGGAGGTCTGCTGCTTGTCCAAAGCCAGGATCCAATATGTCACATAAAGATTACCATGACTCATCTGGCCCTCTGACTACTACAGCATGCTGCTCATCCATGTGGGCACCAATCATACTGCCAGGGGGAGACCCTGAGCTGATCAAAAGTGATTACAGGGCTCTGGGTGCAAGGGTGAAGGGGATGAGAGCTCAGGTCATATTCTTCTTGATCCTTCTAGTCAAGGGGAAGGGCCCAGGCAGGAGCAGACAGATCCTGCAGATTAATGCATGGCTGAACAAATGGTGTTGCCAGCCAAGCTTTGTATTCTTCGACAAGTTGCAACTAGCAAGGGACATGCACAGTAACAAGAAGGGTTTCTACAAGTATGTCACCAACACGAGGAAGATCAGGGAAAGTGTGGGTCCTTTACTAAATAGTGGAGGCAACCTAGTGACAGATGATATGGAAAAGGCTGAAGTACTCAATGCCTTTTTTACCTCAGTCTTCACAGGCAAGGTCAGCTCCCAGACTACTGCACTAGGAAGCAATTTTGGGAGAAGGTGAGCAGCCAACAGTGGCAAAAGAACATGTTAGGAACTATTTAGAAAAGCAGGACATGTACAAGTCCATGGAGCCAGATGGGATGCACTGGAAAGTGCTGAGGGAGTTGGCCAATGTGATAGCAGAGCCACTGGCCATCATCTTTGAAAACTCATGGTGATCAGGAGAGGTCCTGAACGATTGGAAAAGGGCCAATATAGTACCCATCTTTAAGAAAGGGAAGAAGGAGGATCCAGGGAACTACAGACCCTTCAGCCTCACCTCAGTCTGAGGAAAAATCATGGAGCAGGTCCTTAAGACCTCCATTGGAGGCGAAGCACTTGGAGGAGAAAAACGTGGATTCACAAAGGGCAAGTCATGCCTGACCAATCTGATTGCTTTCTGTGATGAGATGACTGGCTCTATGGATGTGGGAAGAGCAGTGGACTGGGGAACAGGTTTGAGGCCCTGGCAGCTGTGATGGAGGAAGACAGAGCAAATGCCTCCGATGGGGATGATGCCACTCCCCATGAGACATGGAATGGGCAGAGATCGAACACCAGCAGGAAGAAACGCCGGGTCCTCGTCATTGGAGACTCCATCCTACGAGGGCTGGAAGGTCCCATCTGCCGGCCTGATCCCATGACGCAGGAGGTCTGCGTCATGCCTGGAGCTCGGGTTCGGGACATCACAGAGAGGATCCTGGCCTACATCCAACCTGCAGACCAGTACCCCATGGTTGTCATCCACATGGGAACGAATGACATGGCCAGGGGCAACCCTAACCGCATTATGAAGGACTTCGAGGCTCTGGGGGCCAAGCTTAAGGAGAAGGGGGCGCAGGTAGTATTCTCCTCTCTTCTTCTGGTGAGTAGGCGGGGACGGCAACATGAGGCCTGCATTGGCAAGGTCAACTGGCGCTTACGGAGTTGGCGCCACCAGGTGGGCCTTGGGTTCCTAGATAATGACCCATGCTTTCGGGCGGGGGACTTGCTGGGGCGGGATGGGCTTCACCTCTCTCCTAAAGGCAAGCATGCCTTTACTTCCAGGATGGCTGATCTCGTACAGCGAGCTTTAAACTAGCCTTGCCGGGGGAGGGGGCCACAGGAAGACGTGAAGACACCACCTGAGCAAGACAGGTGACACATGCAAGGAGTGCCCAGGTAAGAAACAGGGGTCCAGATAGTTTTCGTAATCAGGGGGTGGCACGTGCAGCTATGCAAGGCCTTAAATGCCTGTATACCAATGCTCGTATTTTGGGGAACAAACAGGAGGAACTCGCCCTCAGAGTAGCCAGTTCAAACCCAGACATAGTAGGGATTACAGAAATGTGGTGAGATTCATCCCATGACTGGGCAGTTAGCATTAGGGGCTATAGGCTGTACAGGCGGGATAGAGAAGGAAGGAAGGGAGAGGGTGTGGCACTCTATGTCAAAGAGCAATACACATCCTCTGCCAGCAAAATGGGGTCGGAGGAGGGGCAAGCTGAAGTGCTCTGGGTCAAGATACAAGGGGGTCATGGGGAAAGGGATTTAATGGTGGGGGTCTACTACAGATCCCCCAGCCAAGAGGAGGAGCTGCACCGGGAATTTTCAGGCCAGCTTGCAAAGGCACTTAAGGCAAAGGATGTAGTTGTCATGGGTGATCTAAACTACCCGGACATCTGCTGGATGGAGCAGTCAGCCCTGTTGCCCTGTTGGACCTGGTCCTGGCCACAGGCGATGATCTGGTAAGGGGGCTCCAGGTCCTTGACCTGGGTGATAGCGATCATCGCTTGCTGGAATTCATGACCAGCACAGGGTGACAAGGGCCTGCAGCAAGGTGGTAGCCCTAGACTTCAAGAGGGCTAACTTCAATGAGTTGAGGAGATTGGTGGGAGAGGCGCTGGGGTTCTCGAGGGCAGGGGAACTCAGTGCCCAAGATGAGTGGTCGTTCCTTAAGAAGACAATACTCAGGGCCCAAGGGGTGATGATCCCAACAAGAAGCAAGGGGGGCAAGAGTGCCCAAAAGCCCCCCTGGCTCACCAAGGACGTCCGGGAATGCCTGGTTGCCAAAAAGGCAGCGTACACCTGGTGGAAGGGGGGGGCTATCTCCAAAGATAAGTATACCTCCACTGCTTGGGCCTGTAGGGGGGCTGTTAGGAAAGCTAAGGCGGACACAGAGCTAGGACTAGCGCCCAAGATCAAAGATAATAAATAGTCCTTTTTCAAATATATAGGGAGGATGAAGAAGGTGCCGGGAAATGTGGGGTCCCCGCAAGATACGCTGGGCAATCTGGTGGTTACACCAGAGGAGAAGGCAGACCTCTTTAACAAATTCTTCACCTCCGTTTTCTTGTGCAGGGACCGGGACTCCCCCACTGTGATTCAAGACGGACTCGAGGGGAACGCCTCCAGACCTAAGGTTGATGAGGACCAGGTTAGAGTGCTTCTGGAGAGGCTGGACATGTTCAAATCAGCAGGTCCAGATGCTCTCTACCCCAGGGTGTTGAGGGAGCTAGCAGGGGTTATTGCAGGGCCCTTGGCACGGCTTTACGAGCGCTCGTGGTGCTCGGGCCAGGTGCCAGATGACTGGAAGATAGCTAATGTGGTCCCCATCTTTAAAAAAGGGAGGAGGGAGGACGACCTGGGCAACTATAGGCCCATCAGTCTTACCTCAATCCTGGGGAAACTCTTTGAGAAGATCATCAAGGAGCACATCTGTGATGGGCCGGCAACGGGGAGGATGCTCAAGGGCAATCAGCACGGTTTCATTAGGGGCAGGTCATGTCAGACCAACCTGATTGCCTTTTACTATCAGGTCACAAAAGCATTGGATGCAGGTGTCGCTGTGGATGTGGACTTTGTGGACTTCAGCAAGGCCTTTGACACTGTCTCCCACCCCATCCTCATTAAAAAACTAGGCGACTGTGGCATCGATGCCTACATAGTCAGATGGATTGCAAATTGGCTGAAGGGTTGTACTCAAAGGGTGGTGGTGGACGGGTCATATTCAACCTGGGGGGAAGTGGGCAGCGGAGTCCCCCAGGGCTCGGTTGTTGGGCCCGCACTGTTCAATTTCTTTATCAGCGATTTGGACGACAGGGTGAAAAGCAACCTGTTCAAATTTGCTGATGATACCAAAATTTGGGGGGAGGTGGGCACATTAGCAGGGAGGGAAAGACTGCAGAAAGACCTGGATAGGTTGCAGGGGTGGGCTAACAAAAACAGGATGCGTTTCAATACTGACAAGTGCAGGGTGCTGCACTTGGGCAGTAGTAACTAGCAGCACACTTATAAGATGGGAAACTCCCTTCTTGAGAGCACGGAGGCAGAAAGGGATCTTGGAGTCATCATTGACTCCTGTGCGGGCCGGGAGCGGTCCGAGGCCCTCAGGGGCGCGCGGCGGGCTGTGGCCAGCAGCCCTGGCACGTGGGTCAGGGAATGCAGGCCGGCGGACTAGAATTAGGCACGGACGCGTAGCGGTTGATTAAATATTATTTTACTTACACCGTAGATGGTCGCGGTGCAGGCAGGAAAACTTGCTTGAGTTGCAGTTACAGATAGGAAAGAAGAGCGGACAAGAGTTCTAATCTCGTGAACTCTAGCCCAATCCGGCTGAAGGCTCTAAAACTGCGAGCCCGTCATGTCAACCGAAGAAAACAACTCGGAGAAGAGCTCTGGATACACTCACACGAAGTTTGCTAGGCTTCGTGGAACTTGCGCGCAGGGAAGGGGTTCGTCGAGGGATCGTTCGGCAACGGGGAGAGGCCAGAGGTTGATCAGATCCCTATAGCCTTCTTAAGGTACACGCTGGGTCCGTTTGGCTCTGCAGTGCTTAGAGTTCTTCACGAGACGTGAAGTCCTCCTCCTCCAGATGGTTGTGGAGTCCTCCAACTTGGGCGGACACCGCTCAAGCCTCTTATACGGCTAGCAAGCCAATCGCTAGCCGCCACGTGGGAATAATTTAGAACTGCCCAATAGTGGGACACAAATTTGCATGTGGGTGGCGGGAACTCCTTTGCAACGGGGTTTTCTCTTTGCAACTGAGAAATGCACCTTGCAAAGAAAGCTCCTCGTGGCCGGAAATAATTTAGCAGTGCCGAAGCGCGCGCACACAAAATCACACGCTTGGGTTGTGACAACTCCAAGATGAACATGGGCCAACAATGCGAGGTCACGGTCGGCAGGGCTAACCGGACCTTATCATGCATCCACAGGTGCATCTCAAGTAGGGCCAAGGAGGTGATCCTCCCCCTCTACGTGACACTGGTCAGGCCACAGCTGGAGTACTGTGTCCAGTTCTGGGCATCCCACTTCAAGATGGATGTGGACAACACTGAGAGGGTCCAGAGGAGGGCCACCCGCATGAGCCAGGGACAGCAGGGCAGACCCTACAATGAGAGGCTACGGGACCTGAACCTGTTCAGCCTTCACAAGAGAAGGCTGAGGGGGGACCTTGTGACTGTCTATAAACTCACTAGAGGGGACCAGAAGGGTTTGGGGGAGACCTTGTTTCCCCTAGCACCCCCAGGGATAACAAGGAATAACAGCCACAAGTTGTTGGAGAGTAGGTTTAGATTAGACATCCGTAAGAACTACTTCACAGTTAGGGTGGCTAGGATCTGGAACCAACTTCCAAGGGAAGAGACCCTGGGGGTCTTTAAGAAGCAGCTTGATGCCTACCTGGCTGGGGTCATGTGAGCCCAGTTTTCTTCCTGTCCAGGCAGGGGGTTGGACTTGAAGATCTACAAGGTCCCTTCCGACCCTACTTCTATGATTCTATGATATACCTTGACTTTAGCATGGCTTTTGATACGGTCTCCGACAACATTTTTGCAAGCAAGATAAGGAAGTACAGGTTGGATGAATGGTCTCTAAGGTGGACAGAAAACTGGCTGCATCATCAGGCTCAGAAGTTATTAGTCAATGGCTCGATGTCTAGTTAGCAGCCAGTGTCAAGTGGACTGCCCCACGGATCGGTCCTGGGGTGGTTTTGTTCAATGTCTTCATTAACAATCTGGAAGATGGGATGGAGTGCACCCTCAGCAAGTCTGCAGATGACACCAAGCTGGGGGGAGTTGTAGATATGCTGGAGGGTAGGGCTAGGATTCAGAATGAGCTAGACAAATTGGAGGATTGGGCCAAAAAAAATCTCATGAGGTTCAATAAGGACAAGTGCAAAGTCCTGCACTTAGGATAGAAGAATCCCATGCACTGGTACACAGGTGGTTACAGTGAACAATAAAGTTAGTATGAGTTGTTGCAAAGAAGGCTAACAGCATATTGGTCTGCGTTATAAGAGTATTGCCAGCAGAGCGAGGGAAGTCATTCTTTCCTTCTATGTGGCACTAGTGAGGCCACATCTGGAATACTGTGTCCAGTTTTGGGCCCCCACTACATAAAATGATGTGGACTAATTGGAGAGAGTCCAGCAGGTAGCAATGAAAATGGTTAGGGGGCTGTGGCACATGACTTCTGAGTAGAGACTGAGGGCACTGGGCTTATTTGGTCGAGAGAAAAGACTGACGGTGCATTTAATAGCAGCCTTCAGCTACCTTAAAGGTGGTTCCAAAGAGGATGGAGCTAGACTGTTCTCAATGGCATCAGATGACAGAACAAAGAGCAATGGTCTCAAGCTACAGCAAGGGAAGTTTAGGTAAGATATTAGGAAAAACTTTCTCATGAGGAAGATAGTAAAGCACTGGAACAGGCTACCCAGAGAGGTGGTGTAATTTCCATCTTTGGGATTTTTTAAAACCCGGTTAGACAAAGCCTTGGGTGAGATGATATAGTTGGGAATGGTTCTGTTTTGAGCAGGGAGTTAAACTAGATGACCTCCTGAGGTCCCTTCCAACCCTAATTTTCTATGATTCTATCACAGCAAAATATGGGACAAAACATAGTTTTCTCTATTTTTTCAACATGCTTGCTTTGTGCACATAAAAGAACTTTGACTGCAATGTGTTTTACTGCCTGGTGCAGTTACTTCCCTAACTGTGTTACTTCCCTGGCGCAGTTACACAGGGCATGATCCAAAGCAAAGGCAGGCTGAAAGTCAGTCATTTTCCCCTTTTGTGTTCATTTTTCAAACAGCAGAAGAAAAGCATGTCAAACATGAAAATACAATTGTAAAGCCACAAGAAGATAGTAAAATTCAGTGACAAGACACTGCTTTTAACATTTTTTTTATACTTAGTAGATTTCAAATGTACAGTGTCGCTTCAAGTTCCATTTCTTTTTAACACACACTCTTTTTAACACTCAATCTTTTATTCACATTGGTTATTTGTATTAGGCTGGGCTTATTATTATCATTGTTGTTCATCGACTCAGAGTGATTGATGCACACATTTTTACAATGGATGTTTTATAAAATCATAAAAAACTAAGTGTAAATGTAGGTTGCATAGATTGCACCAACGCTGTGATCCAAAACTTCATATTCACATCCCCTTTCTGCCTTTTTCTTTTTACTTGAATTTTTTTACTTCCTAAAGGAGTCAATTGCAACTGGTGCTGCTTCCCCCACGCAATCCCCACCCCCCAGTCCCAGGTCTGCTTACCTCTCGTGTCCTTCCCCACCCTGTTCCCCAGCACTGCTTCCCCCATCATCTCCCCCTGGTCCTGGAGCTGCTTCCCCACTACGTCTCCTCCCCTCCCCTCCAAGTCCCAGCACTGCTTACTCCCATGTTCAAGCATAGAGCATTGCCCCAAGCCAGCGCTGCTGAGCTGGGCTGCAATCCTGAGCTCCACATGGCTGGGAGCTCCGCCCTGCTTCTGGACAGCTCAACCCCTCACCTCCCAGCTCCTCTGAGTCCAGGCAGAACAGGGCAGGGGGGCAAGAGCAGCCATGGATTAAACTGCTCCCATTGGAGCAAATTTGCTCCTGGCAGGGGTGCACATGTAGACATGCACCTGGGGGGCAGTTTAATGAGCCTAAATATTCTTTGCAGAAAATTCAGGTGCATTTATTGCACGTGTAGACACACCCAGAAAGAAATTGACTTAAGATAAATAGATGTAAGCCACTTCTAAATCAGTTACAGACTAAGTAAATTACTTTAGCTGAATCTGTACAAGCCTGTTGAGTAAACAAGGCCTTTGTAACAGTTTTTGAAAAAAAAACCCAATTTTTCCCTGTTTTATTCTATTTCTAGCAAAAGGGCCTAGAGTTGAGAGGCTCTTAGATAAATGTACCCAAATTTTTTTAACAAAAAAGAGATGTGCTGTACACATTTTCTCCTTATTCCCTATTGATTCCTCTGTGTCACCTTTCATAGCCTCAGTCCTTAACCGTATGTTTAACCCCACCCCTGCATCATCACTGCATTCATTATGATTCTTTATTTCCAAGCTCAGACACTTACCTTTTTCTTATGCCTCTCCTGGGTTCTAGTTTGTCTTCCTCTTCCTCCTGAGTTTTCTGTCTTCTTTTTTTTTTCCTTTTCTTTCTTCCACTCTCCTTTCTGTCATAACTGCCGATTTGTGATAAGGAAAACAAAGGGTCTGGGTAGTTGGAGTGTCCTGGGGATACTGGCTAAGCTCCTGCTTCATGGTCAGACTTCTGCTTTGGGGCAGCTGGAAAAGAAATTGGTTTCATATTCTGAAAGAATCTAGACAGGACTTTGGGAATTTAATGGGCACTATATGAATATCCTTGCAATGCAGATTTGGAACCTGATTATACACTGCCTTGCTGCTTAAAAAGTTAGGCTGGATACTTCTTCACTAGAAAAAAGGATGTGTTCTTACTTTGAGTAAGCTAGCATGAAGTAAAATCCTCACAAAGACAAAGGAATTACAGTTTTCACATGCGCAAGTAGGTGAACGTGTAGATCATGGGTGGCTAACCTGTAGCACATATGCCACAAGTGGCACAGGTAGCTTCTATGTGTAGCAAGCAGCAAATCACGGAGGGGGCAAGGGAAAGCACTGGCAGACAGGGTGTAGAGGGAGAAAGCAGAGCAGCAGATTGGGTAGGGAACAGAAAGAGCAGTAGGTCAGGTGGGGGAGGGAGATCATAGTGAAGGTGCACAGCTAGTGGCATGCCTGCAAAAAAGGTTGGCCCCGCTGGTGTAGATCATGAGGGAGCCTATAGCTTCCTTTAATCTGTTAAATCTTGTGAAAAGTATAAATTGCTTCATCTTTAGTAGATGTTTACCCTGTGTTAGTTAACTTAAGAATATCCTTTTTCCCCAAATGAAGATACACTTTATGGTAACATTTTTAACATGTATTGTATCAGTATGTTGGAATTCCAATGCTAATGAGTACTAATTAATTCCAATGCCTAGATACCACATGAAGCTGCAGTACAAAAAGAAAATCCCCGCAAGTCACACACCATTAGTTATGACATACTATCCTTCCCTGGAACCTATATGGAAAATCCTAAATAATGTCCACCCATAATAGAAAACGACCCAATTCTTAAAGAGATCTTCCCAGAACCACCCATCGTAGCCTTTAAACAAACACTTGCCAATCTCATCACCAGAAGCAAACTTTTTATGGCCCAAAGCACACTGAATGGATCCAGACCATGACGGGACAAGAAATGTAAAACCTGCCAACACATCTCCACTACTCCCACAATAACTACACCCCACAACAGAACCATCACCATTCCTGGATCTTACAACTGCATACCAGAATGAATGCACACCGAAAATCTATCAGACAAAAATACCCAATTACCTGTGGATGCACACTTCTCACAAGACAACCACTCTCTCTCCAGTCTCTCAGTTCTAATCCTCAAAGGGAATTTACAAAACACCTTTTGTAGACAAGCCTACAAACTTCACTGCATAAATCTACTGGATACAAAAAAACATGGACTAATTATAGACATTGGATTTATGGCACATTATAACCTGGCTGCCATCTGATAACCCCAGGTAACCTGTCAGCATTTTACCAGCTACATTGTAGCACCAGGGCAACATTCTCCTCCCCCCCAATCTTCCTGTCTCACCTGTTGTCTCCCATGCCTCTGTTCCTCACTGCCATGTATTTGCATTTTCACAGACCTGCATTTTGCATATTGGCTTCTACTCCATCCAGAACACAAAACGACAGCACTCTCCCTATGCTGGCCCTGAAGAAGGGTGTTTGTGCACGAAAGCTTGCAAAGAACATTTTTTTTCAAACTATTTAGTTGGTCTAATAAAAGATATCATATTTACCCAAGAACTGTCTGTTCAATACTAAGGAAATGCTTCTAGTATAGACATGGGTTGAATGAGTGAGTTAGGACCTAGTTCTCTGTTCAAAATCATGTAAAACTATTTAGGAGCCAAAGTCCTCCTGAAAGCAACCTGAGGCTAGCAGTAATGAATACCCAAATCATGAGAAGCCTGTCTCCAATCTACCAGCTCAGGCCAACCAATTAACCTCAGTTTGTCACTGCATTAGAATTGGTGCCTTAGAGGTGAACAAGGGGTTAGCATAGCACTGCTGGATTTTGCAGCCATTGGTATAGGAAATAAGCCAAGAGAAAGAAACAGCAGGGCTGGAATGTCACTGTACTTTTATCCTCAGCTGTTCCCAGCCACAGGACAGTCTGAGCATGAATCAACCCTGCCCTGCTGTAATACACACCTGAGTAGACTTAAAAAAAAATGGAAAATGTGGTGTGAGGAAGACAAGAGATACATGCAGGCATAGTACACAGGTTGTAATTTGACTCCCTTTCAGGGACCGTCCCATCTTTATTACAGTCCCCCTAATACAGCCTGCTCCAAATGCGGCTGCAGCTGCTCGACTCCCCCCAGTGGCCCCTCCACCTCTTCCTGCCCCGCTCTTGGAGGAGAAGGGCAGGTGGAGTGGGTGGGAATTCGTGGGGAGCTGGAACACTGCGCGCTGGAGCAGAAGCTGCCTGGTTGCAGGTTCCCACCTCCCACTCAGAGCTGCGCAGCAGGGGCAGGAGGAGGAGCTGCTGGAGCTAAGGGCAGTCAAACGGCACCAGGCGTCTGCTGCCACACCGTAAGCAGCCCTGCTGAAGTTATGCGCACTGGGCCGGGCTGGGACCATCCAGCGGACACAGGCGCGAGCAGGCGGGGCTCGGCCCCGTGCGGAGCACTACAGGGGCAGGCGCGGCCACTTGGGCGGAGCACCTGCCCCCTGCTCCTCCCCCCACCCCTGGCTGGCTCCGGGGACCTAGCGCGGGGGCAGCCCCTTACCCCCCACACAAGGGTTAGACTTCATTTTTAGCTATTACGCAACTGCCTCTATCTATATATGCTACTCAAAAAAAATGAAATTGGAACAAAAATATTTTTTGGAAATAAAATGTTACAGTACATGTTTGATTTTTAGTATATGATTTGGTTTTTTTTAATCTATAATGTGTTACAGTCTTTTAGAAGATGCTGTTTTGTGTGCGCTGCCCTTTGACAGCTCATCAGAACTCATTAAGTGGCCCTCCAGGCAAAATAATTGCCTACCCCGATCTAAACTCTGTAGAGCTCCTGCCTCTAACTGAACCTTCTTTGAGGTGGAATATACTGCTTTTCTGGCATGGTTCAGGACACGCTGAGGTACAGCAGATTTAAACCCAGTTTAATGGAAATGGGAGTCTCCTCCCTTGCTTGCTCTGAGAGCCTTATGGCTAAGGGCAAGCAAAACTCGGGGGCATCCGAACCCCAAGCCTCTGGGCTTGGGCCTGCAAGTAGGATGCCCGCCAAAGGTTTTGGAAACATCTGAAGCCCCAGGTGTGGATGGAGGATGTTTGCTGGTAGTAGGGCCACTTATGGTGCTGGACATTTGAATTTGGAATTAGTTTTGGCTAATTTGTCCTCGGATACAAATTATATAATAAAAAAAATACTGACAATGAATCCTATTTCTTCTGAGAAGGCATTTTGGAGTCTCCATTAAATAGGACCTAGGGGTGTTTGCTGCATTTTGGACAGTTCCATACATTTGGGCAATCAGGACTCATAGTAGCGATAACGTCTTTTATTAGACCAACAAGATTTTTGCAAATCTTGAAAAAAAATTCTTTAATTGCAAGCTTTCAGGCACAGACACCCTTCATTAGGCATTGGAGAAAAGATTGTAAAGGTTCTCCTGGATAGAAAGGAAAGTTCAGATTTCATAGGATTTCACAGAGGAGCTTTTAAGCCAAAATGTCCCCTGGCAGCAGCTTTGGTCATGGTTTTGCTGTGTCAAATGTTGACATTTCTTTGTTGCTAAAGTTTTAGTTCAGCATCTTTTTCTTAAATTCCTCTAGATTGGGCCGTCTCGGGTTAAGCTGTATTGGTGCCATAGGTAATGGTGTCCTAAATCATCATCCCATGAGCAGTTCAGCCAGAGAGAATCAGTGGTGTAGATCAGTGTTTCTCAACCTTTTAAGTAGCAAGGACCCCCTAACTTCTGAAAATTTTAATAAGTACCCCAACACTCAATTTTCATGGGGATTTTATATTTACAGACTAATGTATACCATATGTTAGAAAAAGGGCTGTGTGTATAAGCCTGTGATATGACAGATGTCTGAACTGGTGTGGGTAGGGTTGCCACCTTTTACACCAGGGGTGCACAACTGAAGTATGTACCTGGGCTGGAGGTGATGTTGGCCAAAGCTAGGAGGGCTGAACCCAGTGCTGCACAAAGCACGGCACACCAAATTATTACTGGGGAATTTAATCTTTTTAAATTGCACCAAATTTTTTGTCATAGTTTTGAGAGGAGGAAGGGGCGAGATGGAGAGGAAAAGAGGGCGAGAGAGGAAAAAAAGGGCGAGAGAGAGAGAGAGAGAGAGAGTTGTGTCTTATGTACCCCCAGGAGTACCACAGGTTGAGAAACTATGGTGTAGATTGATATGTTAGGAGTGCCAGAATGGTATGTCTGAATTTAAATAGATGCTGTTTCAGGGTCTATACTGCTCTCTCAGCTTTTCCATTTCTCTGAGGATAGTGAGGACTGCTAATGTGATGCTGAAAATCCAGGTTCTCTATAAACTTTAGGAAGAGCTCAGAGGTAAACTGAGGTCCATTGTCCAATATGAGAACCTAAGAAGTGTTGGGCCTTGCAAATATAGACTTCAGTTTGTGGATGAGCTGTGCTGATGAAGTCTGTGTAAGTCAAGTCAAGTCAATGTATCTGTAGAAATAATCTATTTCAATAACAGCTGTGTCCTTTCCAGAAAAATAAATCTATTCCTACCTGAAGGAGACAGGGGCACAGGTGGTCTTCTCATCTGTCCTTCCAGTGAGCGGACGTGGATGACGCCATGAGACCTGCATCAGAGAGGTCAACTTGAGCCTTTGAGAATGGTGTCTTGAGGCAGGCTTCGGCTTCTTGGACCATGACCCATACTTCAAGACAAGAGACGTGCTTGGGTGGGATGGGCTTCACTTCTCCCCCAAAGGTAAGCATGCGCTCTCTTTCAGGTTGGCTGATCTTCTCCGTCGGGCTTTAAACTAGGCTCGTTGGGGGAAGGGGAAGATAAGGTCGGAGGGAGCCTTGGAACACCAAACCAAGTGCCACCCACAAGAACAGCCCAGCCAAGACTGACAACGAGTACAAGAAATACCCAGGTTAGAGACCCGGATAGTCCTGGGATTAGGGGGGTGTTGCATACATTTTCAGGAGGCCTTAAATGCCTATATACTAATGCTCATAGTATGGGGAACAAGCAGGAAGAATTTGCCCTCCTGCTAGCTAATGCCAACCCAGACATAGTGGGGCTCACCAAAATGTGGTGGGATTCAACGCACGACTGGGCGGTGAACATCAAGGGCTATAGGCTGTACAGGAGGGATAGAACAGGGAGGAAAGGTGGGGGTGTGGTGCTCTATGTCAAAGAACAATTCACATCCTCAACGAGCAGCACTGGGTCAGATGAGGGGCAGGCTGAAGTGCTCTGGGTCAGAATACAAGGGGGTCAGGGGGAAAGAGACTTAACAGTGGGGGTCTACTACAGACCACCCAACCAGGGAGAAGAGCTAGACTGGGAATTCTCAGGTCAGCTCGTACAGGCAGTTAAGTCAAAGGATGTAGTCATCATGGGTGACCTAAACTATCTGGACGTTTGCTGGGAAGAGCAGTCAGCTAGGTCTGACTGCTCACGTAGGTTCCTAGCCGTGTTACAGGACCTCCATCTAACCCAGGAGGTGCACAGTCCCACCAAGGGAAATGCCTTGTTAGACCTGGTCCTTGCCGCAAGCGACAACCTGGTGAGGGGACTGCGGGTGCTCGACCACCTGGGCAATAGCAATCATTGCCTACTGGAATTCACCATCCAGCGCAAGGTGGCAAAGGCCTGCCTGCAGCAAGGCAGCAGCCCAGGACTTCTGGAGGGTGGATTTCATTGAGCTAAGGAGACTAGTCGGGGATGCACTGAGGTCCCGGAGGGGTGGGGAGTTGGGAGTCCAAGAAGAGTGGTTGTTCCTGAAGGAGATGATCCTCCAAGCCCAAAGGGTGGCAATCCCAACACGGATCAAACGGGGCAAGAGTGCTCAAAAGCCCCCATGGCTCACCAAAAACATCCAGAAATGTCTCAAAGCTAAGGAGGCGTACACCCAATGGAAGGGAGGGGCCATCACCAGGGAGGACTATACCTCCATTGCTCGGGATTGTAGGAGGGCTGTTAGGAAGGCCAAGGCGGAGATGGAACTGGGACTAGCAACCCGGATCAAGGATAACAAGAAATCCTTTTTTAAATACATAGGGGGTAAAAAGAAGGTTCCGGGTAACGTGGGGCCTCTGCAGGACATGCTTGGAAATCTGATGGTTTCACCAGACGACAAAGCTAACCTATTTAACAATTTCTTTGCCTCCATTTTTCTGAGCAGGGACCAGGTCATCCCCCCCCACCGGGATCGCCGATGGTCCAAGGGGAGGCACAGCCAGGCCCAGGGTCAGCGAGGACCTAGCCAGGGAACTTCTGGTAGAACTGGACGTGTTCAAATCAGCTGGTCCTGACGACCTCCACCCCAGAGTGCTGAGGGAATTAGCAGAGGTCATTGTGGGACCCCTGGCATAGCTTTACGAGCACTCGTGGTGCTCTGGTGAGGTGCCAGAGGACTGGAAAAGGGCCAATGTGGTCCCCATTTTCAAAAAAGGGAGGACGGAGGACCCAAGAAATTATAGGCCTATTAATCTTACCTTGGTCCTGGGGAAGCTCTTTGAGAAAATTATCCAGGTGCACATCTGCAAGGGGCAAGCAGGGGAGTGTATGCTTAGGGGCAACCAACATGGGTTCATTAGAGGTAGGTCCTGTCAGACCAACCTGGTGGCCTTCTATGACGAGGTCACAAAATCCTTAGATGCAGGTGTAGCAGTGGATGTAGTCTTTCTGGACTTTAGGAAGGCCTTCGACACTGTCTCTCACCCCATTCTTGTTAAAAAATTAGGAGATTGTGATGTTGATGCCTACACAGTCAGATGGGTCGCCAGTTGGCTGGAGGGTCGCACCCAGAGAGTGGTGGTGGACGGGTCATTTTCGACCTGGAGGGATGTGGGCAGTGGGGTCCCCCAGGACTCGGTCCTTGGGCCTGCACTGTTCAACATCTTCATCAGCGACTTGGATGACGGGATGAAAAGCACCTTGTTCAACTTTGCAGATGACACTAAGATGTGGGGAGAAGTAGGCACGCCAGAAGGGAGGGACAGGCTGCAATTGGATCTGGACAGGTTACAGGGGTGGGCAGCTGAGAATAAGATGGGATTCAATACTAACAAGTGCAGGGTACTGCACCTAGGGAGAAAGAACCAGCACCATACCTACAGGCTGGGGAACTCCCTTCTTGTCAGCACAGAGTCGTCATTATCAACTCCAAGATGAACATGGGCTGCCAATGTGAGGATGCAGTCAGCAAGGCTAACTGCACCTTGTCATGCATCTACAGATGCATCACAAGCAGGTCCAAGGAGGTGATCCTCCCCCTCTATATGACATTGGTCAGGCCGCGGTTGGAGTACTGCATCCAGTTCTGGGCACTGCATTTCAGGAGGGATGTGGACAACATAGAGAGGGTCCAGAGGAGGGCCACTTGCATGATCAGGGGGCAGCAGGGACGGCCCTATGACATGCAGCTACAAGACCTGAACCTGTTCAGCCTCCACAAGAGAAGGCTGAGAGGGGATCTGGTGGCCATCTATAAACTGTCCAAGGGAGACCAGCAGGCAATGGGAGAATCCCTGTTCCCCTGAGCACTGCTGGGAGTAACAAGGAATAATGGCCATAAGTTGATGGAGAGTAGATTCAGGCTAGATATCAGGAGGCACTACTTCACAGTCAGGGCGGCTAGGATCTAGAACCAACTTCCAAGGGAAGTGGTGCTTGCTCCTACCCTGGGGGTCTTCAAAAGGAGGCTAGATAGACACCTTGCCAGGGTCGTTTGACTCCAGCATTCTTTCCTGCCCATGGCAGGTCGTTGGACTTGATGATCTGCTCAGGCCCCTTCCAACCCTACCAACTATGAAACTATGAAACCTGCTGCCAAGATCTATCTGGCATTTTTGTAGAAAGTAATGGCTCTGGAGATAGTATTTTTTCTTTGTTGCATGCATTCCTCCTAACCTTCTACTAAAATCTGAATTTGCTTCCTCAGGGCAGGCCACCGAATAGATTGTTGTGCTCTTGTCCTGCATTTGTTTATACCCTGGTGTCCTTCGTGAATCTTCAAAAGCATTTCTTCCTGAAGCTCCTGAGGGGTTACAGTTCATCTTTCATTAAGGAGCAGACCACTGGCCATTTGGAGGTCATTTCAGTTCTGCCAGTATAGTCGTAGGTCTTTTGCAGGTTGTGTCCTGTGGCCCCATCTGTTTTGAGAAAAATTAACTAGTTTCTGGTATGTGTCATCCTTCTGTTGTTCATTTCCCTGGTAAATGGTCAATAATGAAAGAAAACTGCGTCAGTCATAGTCAAAATCTCTGAAGTCTGGGTGGAAGGTCATCCAAGGCTATAAATCCCAGCAATGCCAGCACAGTGTCACCAAATATCTGCTTCTTTTTAAAAATTCAGACCAAACAAGAATGAGCTGAATGGTTCAGAGATTCAAGTAACTGCCGAGGCATCTTTTTCAACTTGTGCATAGCATTGCTCGGTGCCTGTAAGACACCTTGATATAAGGCCTCCAGTGTCCTTCTGGCTGTGTTTGAATGAGTACTGCTCCTAAACCATGTGAAGATGCATCTGCCGTGACTACTATGGAGTAATTTACTGAACACTGTGCTAAAACAGGTGGTGATACTACTAGGTCTGTGACTGTGCTGATTGCCCCTTGTTTTACATTCCTCCAGACTCCCATATTGCATCCATTTAGAAGATATCTCATAAAGGTTTTGTTAGCTGTGCTATATTTGGCAAAAAAATTCCAAACTGGTTGGCCATACTCAGCTATTATCTTATAGCAGGAATATCCTGGGGTTCAGATAAGGCGCGCAATGCCTTTATTTTGTCTGGCTCTGGCTGAATTCTATTTTTTGTTAATATGCTCAACTAATTTTAATTGTTCCTTCTCAAATTCACATTACTCCTTCAAAATGAGACCAGATTATTGGAAGCATCGCAAAACAGCATGCAGGTGTTTACTGTGTTCCTGTTTATTTTTGCCATATACTAACATGTCATCTGCATGGTAAAGGATTCTGGGAAGCCCTGTCACAATCTGACAGATTTGTCTTGAAAATGCTTTGGTGCTGATGATACGTGAAAAGGAATTTGGTTGAAACAATATCTCCCAAGTGGGATAAGAATGTAGTTAGTAGTCTAGATTCTTTAGCTAGAGAAATTTGCCAAAACCCTGCCATAGCATCCAATACTGAGAACACTTTAGCCTTTAAGAACTGAGCTAATGTCTGTTCTACATGTAAGAAGCAAGTCTTTCTCTGCATACATTTTTGTTGAGTAAGGTCCACACAAATGCAATTTTTTCCACTGGGTTTCAGTACTACAACTGTTCCTGAACACCAGTCCGTAGGTTCATCTATTTGGGAAATCATATTCATTGCTTCCATCCCCTTTAATTCTTCCTTGACTCTCTGTTGCAAAGGAATGGGAATGTGCCAAGGAGCTGTTAGAGCAAAACGAGTTGGCGCTGGCACCAATTTAATTTTATACTCCCCGGACAGCTTCCCCAATCTTGTGAAGACCTGAGGATACATCTCTTGTATGGTTTGCATTTTGCTATTAATCAAGTCTATTTTCTTCACTTGGCATAGCCCTTGTATTGCTGGCGATCCCAGTAAGAGAACAGTTAACACTTGTACCATATAGGTAGGTTTTGACAACACTTTTCTTCTTTTTTTCCAATTTCCCCTTTAACTGGCCCCACACTTCTAATGCAGTATTACGTGCCCCTCTGAGAATTTTATCTGGCCTTTGCAGATATCCATCCCAGGATGGATCATGATCTTTTGCAGGAATGGCAGTAACTGTAGCTCCAGCATCTATTTTGAACGTAAGGATTCAACCATTGAGATCTATATTAGTGTACCACTTTGTTGATTCTTCTCAAAGATTTAGTTCTTAGTAGTATAGGCTCATTGTTATCTGACGCCACTTCCCCCTGCACTCCCTTTCTTGTGGCATCTCCTGCATTCTGTACTGATTACTGGACATTGTTGCCAAAGGTGTGGCTACATGTGCCACACCTTTCTCTGCTTTCTCTGCAAAAGCTTCTTGACTTTTTGCCCCATCTTTGCTCTAGTTTTATGTTGTATCTTAGATGTAAGGGTCCCCTCCTCTCTTACATCTTGTCTTTTTTACTGTATCAGTATTATCTGATGAAGTTTTAGGTATACTGTGAGTCTGTGAATCATACTGCTGTTTATTGTCACTTGCATATTAACTTTTGTTATGGCTTTTGCTAGAGTGAGTTCTGGATCTAACTGCAGCAGTGCTGACAAACTGGCATCTCTAATGCCTACAACAGTGTTATCTCTTATGAGTTCTTTTTCAAAATTCCATAATTGCAGTGATCAGCAACAGCGTGAACTGCACTAATAAAAGATTCAGCTGTTTCCCCTGGTATCTCATATTAAATTTGGCCTATTCATGTATAGCTTTTCTTTTCCCTATGAAATGGGTATCAAAAACCTCTTGCAATTTTTTATAGTCTGTCTTCTCCTCCTCCTCAGTGTGGGGGAGGGGATGGGGCGCATACAACATCATCTGCAGCCTCTCCAGTGGCAAAGATGAGGGCATTTACCTGGTATCCCTCTCTTCTTTCTGGTAAACTGGAAACCATTTGGAACTGCTCAAACCTGATCCAGCAAGGCGAGCTGCCCACATTCATACAGTCAAACTTGTCTAGCAGAGCCATTTGTGTTACGGCCTCCATAGCTGCACTGGGCTTTCAGCCTGTGCAGTGCACAGTCTCCCCCTGACTCTGCCTGCACTCTGGTAGTTTGGGGCTCCTCTTTCTCTCTCTCTTTCACCATTCCCACCCCCAGAGAGGGATCAGGCCCTCTCAGAGATAGGGACATATTCAGCTACAGCATAGATTGTAATCTGGTTCCCCCCACCCCAGGGACTGTCCAACCTTTATTACAGTCCCCCAGTACAAACTGTCCAGTGGGTGTGGAAGACCAGGACTCTGTAATCAGTCCAGAGGAAGAGCTGAAGGTTTGAGCTAGTGCTGGGACTCAGGGAGGAAGTAGTTGTCCCTCCCAGTCATGCTTCATGGCAACATGGCAGCAGGAGCTGAAGTGCACACTGACTGGCCAGGCTCAGCGACTGGGTTCTCAGCAGTGGCGACGTGTAGGGGGTGCACATGCACCCCCTGAGCATGGCGGTGCAACCCTACGAAAAGGAGAGCAGTCACCCGCCGCCACCCCCGTTGCTGACACCACCACTGCTGGTGGCATCTGTGGGTGGTCACTGACTGCTGGTTGGCACTCACCCCCCCCAGTTGACAGTGCTGGTGGCATCTGCAGGAGCTCCCCGCTAACCGCTGCAACACTCTCGCCACCGCCACTGCGCTCCTGCTACCACCAGTGCTGCCATGCCCCCCCAGCCGCTGGGGACATGCATCGTTCATGGCTCTAAGACAAGGCAAGGACTCCCCGTTGTGCTTCACTGGTAGGGTGGCCATCATAGAGGACAGTCCAGTTGTCCTGTCCTCTATTGGTATCAAAACCAGACACCTTTATGTTCTCTATTTTTCTCTTCGAGAGAAAAAGAGGACATAAAAGCATCAGGTTTCGTATCGATAGAGGACAGAACAGCAGAAAACCGGAACATCCTCTAATGGCCACCCTATTCACTGGGCTGTTTGCCAGGAGTGGTGACCAGGGAAAGCACTGATTGGCCAAGTCCAGGGTCCACAAACCCCAGAATTTATGAGAGCTCCCCTGCCCTCACAAATATAATAACGTTGACTTAAAAACAAGGAAGGGCTAAAAACAACGGGATACATTACCCCTTCTCCCCAGGCCAACACCGGCAGTGGGACTTCCTGCGTGCTTTAGCCTGTGCCAACATATGTACCAACCATCAACATACGTCAACCAACTGTGTACCCATGGGGCTACCGTGCGCATAGTCCTCTATTCTCTTCCAGCTCTGCGACGCTTGCACATAAGCTGCACTTGAAACAATTTCTTAAGCAAATTTTAAACCTGTTAAATTTGATCAGTCAGTTAGGGAGGCCATTTTCTTTGTCTCAGTTTTAAACAGGCACACGTGGCAGCTCAGGCTTACCAGGGAGGCTGGGCCTGGGATCTGGGTTTTCATACTTTTCTTAAAAAAAACCCAAACCGTGTTCCAAGCCAAATCAAGTCCAAACCTGTGAGTCAGATCTGGATTTTCAAACTTTTTTTTCCCTCCCAAACGGCGAGGTTTGAAAACACCAGGAGGTGTGAAAGTGCTGGACTTGTGATGCGGAACTGAACTAACCTGAAGACCACTACGAGCAAGAGAAGAATCCCCACCTCGCAACAGGCGGCTGCAACGGCTCCTTACGAGCTGCTCCCGCCAAACCCATCCCCCGCGCTGATTGGCCAGAGGCCTGGCCAATGGTGAGGCTGTTGCTGGCCCGGGCGGGGAGGCAGGCCCCGCCCAGCAGCGCTCGGGCGCCTGCACGGGCGCGGACCGCGTGTGGTGGCGGGTCTCGCGCGCTGTGGCGGGTGCTGCAGGGCGGGGGCACAGCAGAGTCTTTGGGTCTGCTTACAGTGGGTGGGAAATGGAGTCCCCTCCCCGCCGGGTTTGTGTTGGGGAAGATGAACCCCCCCCGCGGGGCTCTGGGAAGTGGGCCCCATTTGGGGCAGGGTGTGAGTGGGGAATGGAGCTCCTTTTATGGGAGGTTGTGGTAGGATGAAGGGGAGGGGGAGCAGGGATCTTTCTGTAATAATGGGGTCTGCTGGCTTGGCAATGGGTGTGGGGTATTGCCCCTCTCTGAGCAGTTCTCTGGGAGGTGGGGGGAGCCCATGCCCAAAAGAAGGTCGCAGTCCCTTAGCTTCTTACATTGGAGTGAGGTGTCTTCTCTTTGTCTTGGCAGCACCCAGCCCCTCTCTACCTCCATAGCACCATACTCCGGTGCTTTTCCAGGGGCCTTGTGCTTGGCAGCCTTCGGCTTGTGTTGAGCATCCCTCTGCGCGCCCCATAAACTGAAATAACAGGTATGCCACAACCTGCTTCTCCCTCACTCCCTGCCCCCTTCCTCCACACATACACATATACTCTTCTGTGGCTTTGGGTTCCAGATGAGGTTTATAGGCTACCTGTCCCCACAAAGCAATGATTGGTGATAATGATGAGCCAACTGCTAATTACATTTTTGTATACATTCAAGGTTTTCCTGATTCCTAATTGACTAGCTATCAGGAAGATATCAGGAAGAAATTCTTTACGGTGAGGGTTGCCAAAATATGGAATCGGCTTCCAAGGGAGGTGGTGCTTTCCCCCACCTTGGAGGTGTTAAAGAAAATATTAGGCACCTGGCTGTGGTTATGTAGCCCCAGCGCTCTTTCCTGCCTAGGGCAGGGGGTCAGACTTGATTATACAAGGTCCCTTCTGACCCTAAAAATATATGAAATCTAGCTGCATGCATAAAGCCACGAGGGGAAGGCTGATACAGTGCTTAGGGCACTAGTCTGGGTTTTGGGAGACCCATGTTCTGGTGCCACAGACTTTCTGTGTGAGCTTGCCACAATTTCCCAGCTATACGGTAACTGCCCCACCTTAGAGGTGCTATGAGGAGAAATATGTTCAGATACTGTGATGAAAGAGGTCCGTGTAAGTTCATAAGGCCTTGTATGTATGCAAAAACATTGTCTGGTATACCATGAAGCATTTAAACTGATAAAGTTATACTAGTCTAACATACTCTGACTTGACCTACCCTAAAAAGTTTTGTAGCATAGTTAAATTGGTTTGCTGGGAGGACTGGGGGGGAGGGAACCTTATAAATCCTTTTGGATTGAATAGCTTATGTAAGGGTTGCTCAGCCTGCAGGCCAGGTCTCCCTTGCAGAGCCATGTAATTTGGCACGTGGGTCCAAAAATTTGGTGGTGGGGGTATTAACACTCCCTACTGCTTCCCCATGGCCAAATTTCCAAGACGCATGTGGCTGGATCAGCCCCATGCAGAGGGACAGCCCCATTCCCACATGGTTGGATCAAGCTGAAGCCTGATGCAGCCACATGGTGCTCAACATGGTGCAGCCACGTGGTGCTCAGCTGCCCAATGCAGCTGTCTGGGGTGTGGCTAGCTGCATTGGCCCTGGTTGGGCTGTTTCCACGTGGCTGAACTGGGCTCCAACTGGGCTGACACTGCATGAAGTATTGGGCCTACAGACCAGATCCAGCTGACAGTCTGACCTTGCATTGCTCATCCAGTCTGCATCCCAAAAACGGTCAGGCACCACTGGCTTATGTCATTCAGGGAGCTGGTTTAACTATCAGCAAAGAACTCCCTTTGTGGGTACAAGCTGTATTTCCACTTAAGGTTTTTTTCTGGCATAGCTGTAATAGCAAACCCTTGTTAGTGTGGACTGGATCTGAAGCCCCGTCTGCGCACCAATTTTGTTCGAGGATAACTGTCAGTTATGGGTGTGGATGCATGGTATGAGCCTGGGGCAAGAATTTACTGCGAATCATCTGTTCTATAATAACTGACCATGGGCATCCTGTACCTTACAGTAAATGAATAATAAATAACCTGCAGTACCCTCATTCTTTTTTTTCTTGGAGGGCTAAGCTCTTGAGTTATCTTTCATTTATTATAAGTAAACTGTATGCGGGTGGGTAAATTCCCTTTTATTCCAAGATATTTTTTTCATGTATCCATATCCTCATGCTTGTACTGGGATACACATGCCATATTATATATCAATACAATTTATTGCCTTCTCATATAGTATTGAGGGCCTTTTTGCAGATGTATCACAAATTAGCCCCAAATCCTCCCCAGCTGCCACTCTGATCCCCTTCCCTTGCCTGATGTGTTGATTTGCTTTCTGCTTCCTGCCCTATCTGCCACTTTGCTGCCTGTCCCCTTTCTGATCTGCTGTGTGTCAAACACTGACTGTCTGTGTTACTTGTGGCATGTGCCACAGGTTGGCCACCCTTGTCATACAGGAATAGCAATCCTGGTATAAGCACACCAATGTCAGCATAACTGCCTGTAAGGGGATTTGACTACACCAGTAGAATTAAGGCAGTACAACTTACATGTATGTAGGCAAAAGCCTTGCTCTGATGTAAAAGTAGTCTGCTTTTGGTTGGTATATGTTGCTTGGGACGTGCTATAAGGTAAAACAGATCCACCAGCCAAACGACGACTTCACAACTTGCTTCTACACCAGAATAAGTTAGGGCCGACAAAACAGATTTCTGATGCATGGGTATACTATATCAGGTAGGGAATGAGGTGAGGTTGGGACTTAAGACTGATGGCTGTGCAGCAAAAACACCTACAGCTGATCCAATTAAGGCCAGCAACTCTGTGCTTTTGTTGGTATTGGTTGGGTCCACAGCAGGAGCACTTGCTGGTATTTTGTTCCAGTGTAGCTAGCTGTACAAGAAAGGTTTGCAGGCACAGAAGCTCAGAGTCCATGAGAGGTGTTGGAGCTGTGTTGGTATAGCTGACAGGGCATTTCCCAGGTGGAAAAGTCCTAGATAACATAGACAAACCATTCTATCGGTGCTCAGCCTTTTGTCCCCATAGGCCAAATGAATGTTGCAGGGCTCGTCTTCAAACCAGATCAGATCCCACATCCCAGAATCGGGCCTACGCACCTGGATCTGGACTGCACCGTCCCCATTTGGCCCTGCATGCCAGGATGAGGGTCTAGACTGTATGCTGCCCCCACCAGGCCCCATGTGCCAGGATTAGGGCTTGGGTCCCTGTGCTGCCCCCACCCAGCCTCACAGATGGGAATTGGGCTCCAGGGCCCTGTGACACCTCTGCTCAGTGCCTTGTGCTGGGATCAGGACCCCAGAACTCATGCTACTCCTAGTGGGCCCCACATACCAGGATCAGGGCCCTGCACTGCTTCTGCCTGGCTCCACGTGCTGGCATCAAGCTTTGTGCACCAGATCTAACACACATGGCTGCAGCCCATGGGGCTCCCCACATACCCGTGGGGAGCCCCATGGGTCGGGTGGTGAGATGGCAGGGGCTGGACCTGGCCTGTGGCCAGGGGTTGAACACCCATTCTCTAAAACATCTGCTTCCTACAATTGGGTGAGAGGCTCTGTCACAGTCTGTGAGCAGTCTAGTCCCCAGCCCTCTAAACTAGCCTGGTTAGAGCCCCTAACTAGCAGTGACAGGCAGCATGCAGAACTATCTGGGGAAGGAAAACTACATCGCCATTCATTATAATGTTTCTTCCAGAGGCCCTGTACTCCGTGTCCCCTACTGGCTAAAATTATCCATAATGTTGTCTCAGAGGAAAGAGCGTGTGCATATACAATAGCTGAACGTACTTACGAATGACTTGATTTTCACTGTACCAGGGGTGCAGCAGGTCGGGATTGGGGGATGAGTGGTGCCTAGGCAGAAGCTGGCATAGACTAGAAGCAGCAAGATAGCTCTGTCAGTTACATCTATCAAGTGGTGCTGTCCTAAAGAAAGCAGACCACATTCCCAAATCTGCCTTCTTTTTGCAGGAGGGGTTGGCATCCGGCTCTGAAGGGAAGGGGGCACGGACATGTGCTCTCCTGCAGCTGCTGGCTCCAAGATCCTATACCGGAACTCCCGTTTCCTCCGCATGGCTTTCCTGCAGCTCCATCGCCAGCAGAGGGCAGATGTGTTCTGCGACGTCATCCTGCAGGCAGAAGGTAATCAGCATTGACCCAGGTGGGCTTAAACAAGGGTGGTAGGCTAGTACCGAGGTCCACGGTTGCAGTGTCCGCAGTGGTGGTCATGTGAGTCGATAGACCTTTCCATAGGATTTTAGCTGCACGTTTTTACTAATGGGGTTTTGTTTTGTTTTAATGTGTGGGCACCACTAAGCATGTGTTGTACTGCTGTGCTGTCTGTGGGGGCCTGCATCATTGGGAATGGTGATACTGATGTGGGCTTGCCAGTCAGTTGGCTCTGATTGTTCAGGGATTGTAATTAGAAAAGTGGAAGTGGCTCCACAGAGGTTCCACAAGTAGCAGCTCCCCTATGTGGTGCTGGGTTACTGTCTGTTAGCAGGCAACTGGAAATTAGCTGTGCATCCTCTTTGCTTGGAACATTGTGACCCCTCTTCATGTGAGTTTTGTCCAACTCAAGCATTTTTTTGTCTTTGAAACTTTCTGACTCATTAATCCAGCTGATCTTGGATGGTTCCTGATTTGTTCTGCATGAGGATGATTCCCATTTGTATTTTGCAAGTGGTTTTTTGCTCTGCTGAAACTTAATGGTGGTGGTGGAAGATTGGAAGCAAGGGCTTCCTATTCAGCTGTAAGCAGGTTCCCCACTGCTTTGTAAAGTTTTAATTATTTTGATTTTAAAGCTGGCTGTCTAATGCCAAAAGTAAATGCTGAGAAATGTGGGGTGGAGTACCCTTTGTAGAACGCAGCGCCTTGTGGAATTATTTCAGTAGCAAACTTGTGCAGAGGACTCATACAGAAGGTGAGTCAACATGTGGCTCAAGTTACCAATGGTGAAGTGGGCACATGTTTGAGGAACATTTCTCTAGCTTGTTCATACTGTATGTTATTCATCTGTGGGTATAAAGAGAGCTTTTAAGTCTTGCAGGCCAGCTGGTTTACACAAATATTGTCTGTCAGTCTTGCACTGATGTAAACATTTGCTTCCATGTGCCAGATCATCTTCCTTGCGCTCTTTCTTGGAAGGGGAAATGTAAATGCAATCTGGACATTTCCTCTGTTAAGGCAGTCTTGAATGCTTAAAAATCTAGGAGTTTTGCACCTTCCCCTGCACTTTTCCTCTCTCTCCACCCAGCCCTATCTTCACTGGGAGTAGTCTGTACTGCGGCAGGGGAATTTTGGCCCAAGCACCAGCTTCCTTGCTGCTGCCTTCCTTGACTAAAGAGCCAAACAGGGATGCAGCCAAAATGACTGCCTCCACAGCCTTCTGAGCTAGTGCTTGCCTAAGTCTGGTATAAGCAGTGCTGCTTAGGGGTGGGAATGTTCAAGGCTGGGTCAGGGCTGCACTAAGGGAAATGTATATGTACCTCAGGAAAATCCCTACTCATCAGGGTTCTGGGACCTGCTCTATAGCTGGTTTGTGCCCAAAGTCCCCTTACCTTTGTAGTCTCTTCAGTAGCTAATGGTGGCTGTCTGCATAGCCCACCTGTGTAAGCACTGTGGGGTGTAGTCTAATCAATCAGGGACTGAGACACAGGAGACAGGGACAAAAATATGTTATTTTTTGCTTGTTTAAAAATGGGAACAAACAGCTTTTTTTTTATTGAGGGTGGTTTGTCAATGAGCTTTACTTGACTGATAATACAGTTGAAAATATGCATGTGTCTGTTAGAGGAGTGGGAAAGATTGTAGATGTCTTTCCTTTGGAGAGATCTTCTAAGACAGTTGAGTTAGGGCTGCTTAAAGAACCGTAACTGAGTACTGCCAACTCTTCTGATCTTACTGTAACTCCTGTGATATTTGTTGCTTTTTCTTAAAGCCCCAGCTGCTGGAGTCAGGAGATTTCAAGAAACTCTCAGATTTCACTTAAAATCCAAAGGGAGCTTCAAGCTCTTCTTGGGTGGAGGAAACTTTAGAAGCCTGAAGTGAGACTGTTCTGACTATTCAGAAACCAACAGGAGCAAAAAAAAATGTCCTGCTAAATGCACGGTTATATAGATAGAGGGGTTCTCACCCATGACTTTTATACTTTTGGGTTTGGCAATAGTGATGACATGTAGCATACCCAAGGTGTGGGTTGGATGCAGTGTGATTTTCAAGGATGCCAGAATTAAGATAAATTGGGTTTCTGTTTATTCCCACCCTCCCTAGGCAGCCTAGAGGGGCTGTTGCCACCCCCAGTGAAAGTACTCAATGACAAGAGGAGTTGAAGGAGAGCAGTAATGGCTAATTTAGTGGTAGAGTTGGACTAATGCATGGTACTGATTGTCGCTCCTTTGTTTGCAGGCGAGGCCATCCCAGCTCATTGCTGCATCCTATCGGCCTGCAGCCCCTTCTTCACAGAGCGCCTGGAGCGCGAAATGCCGCCCAAGGGCCGCAAGGTAGTGCTGGAGCTCCGGGGACTGAAGATTGGGACTTTGAGGAAGCTGGTGGATTTTTTGTACACATCAGAGATGGAGGTGTCTCGGGAAGAGGCACAGGATGTCCTGGCTGCTGCCCGGCAGCTCCAAGTGTCAGAATTGGAGTCACTGAAGCTGGAGGGTGGGAAGCTTGTGAAGCAAGCCCTGGGCCGGCGCTTGAACCGGGAGTGCCTACAGTCGCCCAGCTCAGCTCCCATCTCTGCCAGGGTCATGTTGCAGGCCTGCAAGCCATGCCCTGCCCCAACTCCCACTGCCCCCCGGACTCCCAGCCCCATGGTGGCTGGCAAGCAGGACATTATAGCAAAGCCCTCAAGCAACAGTGAAGTGCCTGCCAGCCCAAGGGAACGTGTACAGCAAGGGGCAGCCACAGCAGCAGCCCCTAGCAAGGGGGCTCAGTTGGGGATGCAGGACAGCTCTGTTACTTCTGCACTGCCCACAGAGACTGAAGATACAAGACCCCAGAGCTGCTTAGCCAGGAGCCTTTGTGGGGGGAGGGTGTTGAGGAAAGGGGAAGGGTCACAGGGCAAGAAGAGCTCTAAGCAGGTGGAGCAGAACTCATCCGGGGGAGGGAACCTCACAGAGGGCTCACCCTTGCCAAGGAAAATAAAGCTCAGCCGCCTGAAACTGCCGCCTCCTGCCAGCATTGGTACCACAGAGGCACCCAGCGCCAAGAGCCTCACTAAGGCCCCCACATCCATCAAGCGCCTTTGGCGGCAGAAGAAGCCAAGGGGGGATGAGACAGGTCAACCAGACCAGGCCAGCCTCTTATGTGGGAGCCAAAGCTCCCCTGCACCTCTGAAAGCCAGTATCAAGAAGCGCAGTCCAAGCACATCAGCCTCCAGTTCAGACACAGCTTCTGAGGGGCATGTCCGGCGTGTGAAGTTGAGGAAGGCTGTCAATGGTAGCTGCTGGGAAGTGGTACAGGAGCCAGCTGCCCAGGGAGCCCCCAAGACCACAGGAGAGATGGATGCAGAACCTGCTACAGAGGACGTGTCCTTTGTGGCATCCTCCTCAGCCTCTGAATCACACAACTTAAGTTGCTTGGAGCTGCAAGGGACATGCTCAGCTGGCTCTGCAGCGCAGCTGCCAGGAAGGCTAGAGACCGCACCCTTCCCTGAGGAGGCTTCAGTGGAACAGGCATTAGGAGAGATGTCCATGGGTGAGCAAGCAGTCTGTGGAAACCCCTGTGAGCTGGAAGGAACTGTATTAGACCAGCTGAGTGAGGGTGATGAATTTGGGAACTTGGCTCCCTTAGGGGATCTGGAGCAGATGCTGGACTCGATGCTGGCAGGCAACAGCAGTACCACGGAAGGTCCATGCCTTGCTAAGCTGGGAGAGGTGGACGATGGGCAGCCTTCTGCAGGCCCATCATGCCAGTTAGATGCAGCTTTAGTGGATGCTGATGTAGCAGCAGGAAGGGAATGGCAACCCCTGGACATGCAGCTTTGGCCAGAATGGAATGAGGCAAGTGAAGTACTCATGCCAGGAGGGGAGCAGGGTAGGGGTAGCCCCTTTCTCAGCTCTGCAGCTGGAGATGCTGTGGGATACCCTGTGTGTGGCCAGCTTGTCCCACCCTTCCCTGCAGATCCTAATGAAGCTCTGCCAAGTAGCTACTGCCCCAGCCCCATGTCTGCTGGACTTTCCAGTCCCCACAATCTTCAATGCCATTCACCATTGGTTGGGAGGAAGGAAACCCGGTCAGACTTGGGGTCCCCTGTTCCAGTGGAAGATGGTGGGGGGGACAGATGGGAGCCCTGCACCACCTGGTCAGTCTATGCAGAAACTGCTGGGATGGAGACTATACCTGATGTTCAGGTGCCACTGGTGCTACAGCAAAGCAACCTGAAAGAGCATAGCCACTGGGACTCCCACCTGACACCACCCTCAGACAGCCCAGAAGGAGATAAGGTGGATGAAATAATTGATGTGACAGGGGTCGAAGAAGGACCAACTCCCATCAGTGTCCTGTGTGTCAAACCTGATCCTTCTTCAGAGTCGGATGATGAGGTGGATGTTTTGAACTAGCAGTGGAAGGGCCTGATTTCTGGTGAGGGGACCCTCTGCTGATGCCTGAGATGCTGTTGCCCCAGCTAATACTTAACCATTGGAGGGTGCTGTTAAATAAATGAGTAAATCCAGGTGTTTAGAGGCTGGGAATCTGCAGGCCCTGGTTGCTGAAGGACGTCCCTTGGTGCTAAAAGACTCCTGGAGGGAGGGGAGGGGGAAACAAGCCTCCAGATGGCATGATGGGTAGATCCAGTAGTGAGGCAAGGCCAAGATGCAGTGTCTGCTTTTGCAGCTGGGATTTGGCTTGAACCAGAAACACCCTGCAGTTCCCTGGGGGTGGTGCAACTGGGCTGAGAATGGTGTGGCCACAGCGTGACCTACTTTACCATCTTCGAAGTTAATAGAGCTCTAATGGCTGCTGCATTTAAAGGAAACTTGCCATGGCATTGGGATAGAGAGGAATGGTGGGGTGGAAACTGCCCTACCCTGCTTGGTCTTAAGCAGTTCCTTTTTGAAGAGCTTGCTATGGCAGCAACCTAGACAGGTGCACAGGTTATAAGTTTTTTGGGGGTTTTTTTGTTATGAGACCCATTGAGCTAACTTACGTGCAAGATAGAGCTGCTTGTGTGCTGAGAAGAGAAAGAATAGCCTCCAGGGGGACTTAAAGGGCATGGAAACATCAAAGGAAGGGAAAAGGGTCAGGAAGTTTGCCTTCTTGAGTGTTGTAATTTTTTTCAAAGGAGCTGATATAAATTTTCAGTATTGAGGACATCCAGCAACATCCTCCCAGTGCTTCTGCCTGGCACTGGGTAGTCCTGGCCTTGCTGAAGTTTATCTTCCATTGTGCATTTGACTCATCTCCATTCATGTCTCAACTCTCTTAACTGTCTGCACCTCTGTTGCAGGGGCCCTTGTCCAGTCTGTCCCTAATGCTCTTATCCTGTTTCAGGCCTACACTGCTGTGACTGTTGGCTTGTGAAGAAATGTCTGCATTAGCTAGTTTAACAAGCATGGGCTCCAAATCTTGTCTGAGACTTCTAGAATGAACCAAGAGGGCTTTTTGCTTGCATATTGTGTGCATGTTTGTTGGTTCTTTGCATCTAGGCCAAAGATGGGAGCTTCAGCCAAAATGTGGAATTCCTCAACTTTCTGCCCGAGAGGAGCCCTCAAACCTTTTCAGCCCTCTGAGAGAAACCAAAAAGCAACATCTGCAGATGCTTTTAAACATGATAGGACATTCAAGCAATGTGTTTGTAAAGCTGGGCCATGATTATGATTCAAGTCCCCTATTTCCTGTTCATGAATCCTACCCCTGCCCCCCACTTCAGGCTCTGCCACTTTGTAGGCAGCTGAGATTAGTTTCTGTGAGCTACAATCATTGCAGGGTGGACATACCAAGTCTTAAAAGTAAACTCATTTCAAACAGACACCTCAATGACAAATTTGCAGAGCAATAGTACTAGCAACAGTCCTTCATTCAACTCCCTATTCCTGTGTACCTGCCCCAGCACTTGAGGTAAGCAGCAGGTTGTTCATTTACTCAACTGGCAGTCCCTTATCTTTTCCTTCCCTGTTCTCCACCCCTCACAGGACAGAGTGCTGTCTGAACTGCTAGCTTTGTCCTCTTATGTAATCTGGACCCTTTTCTCTGAACTGCAATCTACTGCAATTCTTGATTTCTCGTAACAAAAGTGAAATCACCTGGGTGTGTCCTGATGTTCCCTTTGCCTTTCTTAGTGGAGGGCTTTGTCACTTTGCTCCAGGAATTCCCCGTGACAATAGAGAACAGGTAACAGCAAGAAGCTGGAATAAGTGTTATAGGTTGCAGTTTGAAATAAAGTGTTGGACTTGTTTGCACTGATGTGTTCACATCCTGTTCCTTGAGATGCAGCAGAGCAGGCAGTCAGCTCCCCCTAGTGGCAGGCTGTGCTGTATGAGATCAGAAGACACTTCCTGAGAGGGGAAAGGGTGTCTAGCAGTTATCCCTACTCCCTTCCCCCAAGGCAGGATGTTAGACACAGCTGACTTTCCCATGCCGAAATTAAGTTCTCACTGGCATTTCTATAAACTTTATTACAAAATTCTGAACTACAACAAATCGTCATTGCTGGTTTCTTGTAAGGAGGGAAACGGAGTGGCATGCTGTGGCCATTGGCTCCCTGTGCGTAGAGCTGCAGCATCAGAAATGTGACTGGGTCTGGCTTGTGCCCCCACTTCATCACACCTCTTCATAAATGCTCTGATTCTCACAAGGAGTAGACTGGTTCTCAGCCTGGCTGCAAGGGGAAGAGGAAAAGAGGGTGTTGATCCTGACAGAGGAACAAGGGGTGTTACATCTAACTACCCACCCTACATTTCCACCAAGAAGGCTGTCATGTTACTCAGGTCCACAGACTACTGTTAAGATGAGTGGTTAGGTCACTGGGCCAGGATGCAACAACAGTGACCTAAAACTACAGGAGTCATTAGTGGCATCAGGACAGTTATCCTCTCTGCATTTTGCTTCCCCACAGCACCCATCTGCACTGGAGGTGCTTAGTCACAAGGGGTTTTTTTTTGTTTGGGGTTGTTTTGAGTCCTGTAGATAGCAGGCCCTAACCTGAGGGCTGGAGAGAAGGAATATGCTGTGTACATTCAGGTTTCTGCTATGCAGCCAAGCTATCGATCCAGAACTCAATCACATTCTCCAGCTGCTGCTTTCCCTCCAACAGCATTTGGCAGGCAAGAGGAAACCCGTCCTCACAAAAAATAGTTAAGCCAGCCCTATCTTGGTACTACTTCCCCCACCCACCTTGGTGGTACTGGCTCTGTCTAGTCTGAGGCATCTGGCCTAGCTATGTGCCTGCAGCCTGCTGGACCATTCAGCCCATCACATCCCTTTAAACAAAGGTCTGCCTTATAGGCAAAACAGCAAAAGGGTGCATGGGAACCAGACCTGATGCCTGCTGAGACGGCTAATGGCTGTGACAAAGTATTACCATGCAGAACCAATGCAGCCAGGAGACTGCCAGTGGGACTTGATTCTCACACAGCCAACACTTGGAAACCAAACCCCAGTGACAGGGCCTTGCAGCAGAGCCAAGGGGAGACAGAATGGCCTTTGAGATCTTCCATTCTGGCAAGGAGGAAAGAGCCCTGCTTGGTTCAGTATTAGGAAGTCATGAATTTATCCATTAACAGAACAGATCTGCACCAGTCTGCAGGGTTCCCCCTCATAGTGGTTTTTAAATGCCACAGTAACTCTAAGGTAGGGGGGTTTCCTTACAGCTCTGCCCCTGACTGAGGAGGTGCAGTCCTTCCTTTTGCCCTAGACATGATCTCTGTGAAAACCCCACTAGGAACAACTCACCTCAGTCTCCTGTCCCATTGATTCTGCTTTATGCCAAGCTGCTCTTCAGTGCTTCAACCACCTTCTCCGGCTCAGGAAATTTGAGCTTGCGAGGCGGCCCCTTCTTAATGCCACTCCATAACTCCACCACTAAAATGCGCAAAGCAAAAAAGGCTTGGGGTTACAGAGGGTACTGCTCACTGGGTTGTACTGCAATAGCCCATGGCTGGTCTTAGTGTTCACAGCACTGCAGACCCTGGAGGAGGAGCAGGGATGGTCCTTGCCTCACTGAGCTCAGTCCAACAGGGGCCTACCTCCAAACTGCCCAGCCTGCCTCCACCCTCCTTCCCAGAGCACTGAAACCCTGGCAAAACACTGCTTCTAGGAAGCTCATCAAGTGTCCATCAAGGCACTGGCCCCACCTGAACAGGACCTTTACCCCACCTCCCCATGAAGGCGGCACTTACTGCTTCCATCCTCCTTCACCAGGGACACCTCGAAGCTATTCCTACGTGGTTTCTCAGGGTTGATTTCCACTGCCAGGTTGTCAACAGCATGGCGCAGCGCCTCGCTCAGAGCACTGGCATTGCGCCCATACACTCGTCAGCTTTGACTGCAGGAAGAGAAGAGGGGGTTAACCCACGGGCAGAGAAGGATAGGGAGACAGCAGCAGTAGCAAGGAACACGTGTGAAGTGATGAGGGCCGACAGGCTTGGGATCCTGCTGTAACCAGCCACCCTCAGGCTGTACCTTCCATCCAGCGTGTCCCAGGCACCACAGTCTGGCTCGGCCCCCCCAAACCGCACCCTGCTCCAGGACACGCTTCTCTCCTTCTCCAATGAAGACAACCACTGCCACCCATCCCTCCTTAGGGGGCAGCTCTGGCGCCTGCCATAAGGACTGAGCAGCACCCAGCCGCAGGGACTCACCAGTGCTCAATGACCACACGGGGCCCAGCCCCCGCGCTGCCTGCACCCCGCTGCTTCTTTGGCAACTTATCGAGGTTGTCCTTGGCCTGCGAAGCCCCCGATTTCTCAGCCTTTGCCACGGGGGCCTCTGCCTTCCTCTTCTGCCCCTTGGGAGCCATCCTGCCCAGGAGAGCAAGTGGGGCAGGTTCTCAGCCGCCCGCGGGGACCGATCTCGCGCTCGCCGAGGTCCCAGAAGGCTGCTCGGGCGCGGACCGGGCCGGAGGGGACCCGGGGGCAGAGCCCGCGCACCCCCACCCAGAGCGCAGGGATTTCAAGGGACAGAGGGAACCAGCCGGACAGGGATAACCCCGGGCACGAGACAAGGACAGTGACAGAGCCCGCCCGGGCCAGGGGCCGGGGAGGAACGCTCCGGTCTGATCCGGCCGCCTGCGCGAGATGCGGCGGCGCCTCCTGCCTGAGCACGGCCCCGCCGCGTCTCGTCCCCTGGGCAGGGCCCGGGCCCAAGGCCGCCGCAGCTGCCGCGCAGCACGAACCCACCTGCCACCGCCGCCCGCGCCGCCACTTCGGGAGGCACGTGGCGCCAGCACGGGAGGGGGCGGGGCAACGCTCTGGGTTCAACCATTTCCCAAAGAAGTGGGGAGCGAAGACAGTGGGAACGCAGAAGACGGGAAAAACCTTCCATCAAGCCTGGCCCTGGCCCACCCCCGCTGCAAGTCAAAAACGCACTGCGCCCCCACCCCCCGTTTTGTGGAATGGTTCCGGCCCCAAGTGATTACCTAACATTTCGAACGAGGCTTCTCTGGAGCTAATTGGCACCCGAGCTAGGCAGGGGGCGTGGCCTCTTCTCCAAGGGAAGCGATAGGGCCTCGGGCTGTGGTGTCCCCCACCCCCTCCGCCTCCCCACTGCTCAGGGGCCGCAGCAGTACCCGCGAGAAGCCAGGCCTTCCCCCAGGCCCTGCCCGTAGGAGGCGCGCATTCCACTCTGGTCCCAGCACCCAGCTGAAACGGCCAGTGCCTCCGGTCGCCCCTTCTCCTCTGCGAGCCCAGACACTGCACAACACAAAGGGTGGTTGTTGTCAGGTTTATTACAGAGTAACTGCCAATGGACGAGATGATTTCTAGAAGCATAAGGAGCGTTTGTCCTGCATCCCCTACTCCTCCCCTCCCACCTGCTGGCTTGGGTGAGGAGGGCTCTGCTGCCATGCACAACTCAGGGGCTGCGCCACCTGCTCTCCTGAAGACAGAGCCCCTCAGGCAGCATCCTGCTAAGCCACTGGCTGCTCGCAGGCACCCTCACAACTGCCCCTGTGGCCAACTCTTATGTCCAAGGAACTGAGCCATGGGGACTTGAAGTATTTAAACCAAAAACTGTTAGACACAGGGACAAGAGCAGGGAAACAGTGGTGAGCTCTGCCCTCCTCTTCCAGAGGAAGGGAAGACGGGCAGAAACCCCTGGGTCAGGAGGCAGGCAATCCTCCCTCAGGAGTCTTCCAGAGCAGCAAAGCCCAGTTCCCATCATTCCTTGGCTTGGATGAGCAAGCTGGTCACCTACGTACTGCTCTGCCCCACTACAATGCCCAGAGCCTTGCTTTCCCCAATAAGCAACATAGACAGCTCTCCCAAGCAGTGCCACATGAAACCAAGAGCCTATGGCTTAGAAGAGGAAGAGGGGGGAAGGGGGAGAATATACTCTGATAGGACTCCCTCTAGGTAACAGGCCAACCCCAACCCCCTAGTGCAAAACCCTGCAGGGGGGGGAGGAGAGGCTGAGACCTACTAAGCCAAAGTAACCAGGGTACATCTGAAACAATCTTTACCCCACAACCGTGATCCAAATTGAGAGCGCAGATCTTTGGCCAGGGCATATCGGACTAAACACAGGGTAGACCAGAAAGGCATCTTCTTCCCTCAATCCGTACCAGGTCAAACCCAGCCCCTGCTCCATTCCCAGATTCCCTACCCAGCTCATTCAGTCCAATCTGGAGCATGGGAGTATAGGGGGAAAATCAGCCCTTTACCCCCAAGCCAAATTGCTTTAGATGTCAAGGTAGAATCTCCCTTCTGGACCATAATGACATGACTTGATTAAGCATGGGCAGTGCTCACCCCTAGCAGAGCCATCATTTCTCACCCCTTGAAGCTGGCTACTAGCCATCACCAGTTCCTGGGGCTCAGTGACCCTCCTTCCCTTTCTGCCATTCCCATGGGGGCACCCTGTCCCAGGAAAGGAAAGAGTAGAGATGCAGAAATGTGACTAGTCCCACATGTCACAGGGTGCGTGTGTAGGGGGGTGAGGGTGGTGGGGTGGTATGACCCATCTTCACACAGCTTCCACTAGTTATGGTGGGGCACCAGCCCCCAGCTGGGCCTTGCTGGGCACTGCTGCAGCACAAAGGGGAAAGGAGGGGGTTATCTGGAAAGGGTAGGAAAGGCTCTACTTGTCCTTCTTGTTTTCACCATTAGGGAGCTCCACACCAGCAACCAGCAGCTCTGACTGCTCTGCAGCCTCCTCAGGCACGTCATCTCGTGGCTGCTTAGACAGCTTCTTGGCCTTCTGGTACAACTCATTGAGGTTGAACTCCCGGATCACATTCTCCTGCAGCACAGAGACATCAAAGCATCAGCACTGCCACAGCCTTCATGCACCCTTCAACAGGAGGACCCCAAACAGCCAGTGGGTAGAAGTGCCCTGCAACAGGGAGCACCTGCCCTGTTACTAGGAGAAGGCTAGGGAACAAGCAAAACCTGCAAGGGCCATTTAAAAGTAGGGTCTTCATAGCCTGAAGGAATATGAATGCAGGCAATAATGCCACTAGCAAAAAGTCCTTGGAGGACCTGGCTGGGTCTGGGACACTCCATGGTCCAAAGGTGTGGGGGGCAGAGGGTGGGAGGGGCAGTATATCCTGGGCAACATTTAGTTCCGAAGAGTGATCTACACCATAAGAAGGTTGGAGACCACTGCCCTAGAAGGAAAGGAAGCCAAAAATGGAATAGGATTGGAGTACCTTATCTAAAAAGATGAGGTAAGGAACTTGACAACTGGACAGTGAGGTGAGAAAAAGTAGTAGACAAAGATGGTGTGCGTTTTGTGTTGCCACCCTCAGGAGACAAGAGCACCCTTGTTGGAATTCTTGTTCGAACAATGGGGATTCCAGAAACTAAAGTATCCCACACACAAAGCAGAGGATCTGAGGCCGGTACCACCAAAAGTTGCTGTTGTAACGTCTGAAGAAACCAGTTGCCATGTCACATTACAGGGAGGAAACTTCTAATAAAGCCTACAGGTTACTATTATTAAAGTTTACTTGACACCAAACTGGACGAAGGTTCATGTCAATCCTTGGGGGGCTCTAGTAAAAGGAATCCTAGGGGCAACAACAGGACACCTGGTGCATACAGCCCCCTATGACTCAACCATGAGAGCATCCCCTTGCTTGATAGTGCAGGCACCCCCAGACCCCAGCCTACACCTCATGCACACGCACACCCCACCTCAGAGAAGGTCCAGGAGACAGCCCGGCCTTTCTTATCAATCTGTGGCCGACGCATTACTTCCTTCCCAGCCTGGAAGAGGATCAGGGTGGGCAGCTGCTTGGTGAGGGGTGAGGTGCTCACTTTATACCTGCAGAGACAGAGGACACAAACAGTGCGACTCCCCCGCCAGCCACTCATGTCCCCTACATGATCCCTGGATCTCTAGAAGAATATTGGCTCCCTACTGCAGATAGGCAGAGGCATGCTGAGCCTACCTGCCCTTCCCAACCAGAAACCCCCCTGGTAATGGGGCAGAGACAAGAGGAAGGGCTCAGATTTCAGACCCTTTCCCCATGTAGGATTAGAGGACAAGGGTCCCCTGCAGCCAAGGCAGAATTTTCAGATCCTGAAGTCACTCTAGTGCTGCAGGGAATGGGCAGCCTCAGCACTGCACCTCTTGATCCCCATGCCTAGCACAGCCTGAACATGCTCACCTGGTGCTCACATCCGTGTAGCGGCCCACATCCACCTTCCCAAAGTGCAGCCCTGTGCAATTGTATCTGGGTGAGGGAGAGGAAAGTTGTGGTTAGTGCAGGAAGATGCCAAACGAGCCGATTCCTTTGCCATGAGCCCCAGCTCTGGCTAAGGCAGCTCCACTTCCCATTCCCAGAGTCCAGCTTGGCAGAGGGTGCAACTGGGATCCTTCCCATTCCCCCCTCCACCCCCCCCACCAGCCCCAACTCACCAAATCCCCAGTTGGACGTCACTCACTTGAGAGAGAGGTCAGCAAAGATGGGTGCAAACGACTGGCACTCACTAGACCAGTTGGCAAAGAACTCCACAACCCATGTCACCCGCTTGTCCCGCTCCAGCTCCTCCTATAAGATGCAGCAACAGATCAGTTGGAGACCAATGCTCCAGGTCTGGCCCCAACTCTACCAGGCCAGCACCCTGGTGGGTCTCCCTCCCTTGTGTTATAGCGCAGCCTGCTGCATAGGCTGAAAAGGGGGCAATCACAGGCTCAAAGCTGGTCTCTAAGGGCATGTCTGCCCTGTTACTCAGCCCTGCCCCTGCTATTCCTACCCTTCTAGCCTACCATGAACACCACGTGCCCTTGGAGGTCGGGGCAGGGGGTGTGGCCCGCGTATGGTGAGTTTCTGCAGGCAATGGTGGCACTGTCAGCAGTGGGAGTGTGGTAGCAGTAGGCGGTGAGCTCCCGCAGGCAGCTGTGGCACTGTCAGCGGCAAGGGGGTGGGCAAGCGCCGACCATGGTCGGCAACCACCCACAGGCAGCACTGGCAGCATCAGTGGCAGCCAGCGGCGATCAGGGACCATCTGCAGATGCCACTGGCAGTGTCGATGGGAGGGGAGGAGAAAGCAGCAACTGCCCACAGGTGGCACCGGCAGTGTTGGCAGCGCCTTTCACAGGGGCTGCACCGCCTAGATAGGGGGTCCTTGTGCACCTGTGTGCACCCCCTATGTGTTGCCAATGCACCCTACAGTTAAACACCCTTAAACTCATCCTTGGCAGCAGGCCTGTTGACCCCTAGAAGCTCTCCTAAGCATGGCTCCCATCCCCCAAAGCATTCACCACAGTATTGCAGGATCTTGTCTGCTAGCACCCAGCTTCCAGATGTTCTGTGTGTTACTTCCTAGCTTTACTGCCTATCATCATAGCCAAGCACAGGAGAGACAGGTGGTGGACAGGCAATTCCTAGAAGAGCTCCACTGGCATGCTGCCCACTACCCGTCTCTCCTTTTGTGCTTGGCGTGTATATGACAAAGCAATGTAAACAGAGACGAACAACTTATGTGGTAGGGGTAGATAACGGTGACCCTCTAAACAGCAGTACAGATCTACTGCAAGCCAACCCAGCCTATACGCACTTCATGGCTTGGAGAACAGGGGGAGGCAGGGAAGCAGGAAATACTCACATCAATGGTTTTGTCACTGAAATACTTGATGTACTCAGGGCCCATGTAGAGGGGGGGCTTGCAGGTCATCAGAAACACTAGAAAGGCATACACATGGCATACACATCATGAATGGGCCAACTCTGTACAAGCCTCCACCCCAGGAGCAATTTGCTCAGTCTTTGCACTGTTCAAAGCTGGAGGGTGCTGGACCTGTCATACTGGAGCACGAATTGGGGAAGTGGCAGCAGCCAACCCTGGTGAGGCTGGTTTAAAAGCATCCTGCTTTTGAGCCAAGTGGCAGCACCTCCACCTGGCACTTAACATCAACTGGAATCAAAACACATTTCATGATAGGGAAACTGAGGCACAGATGGTGGAGGAGCTGTGCCCAAGCTCACCAAGCAGGGACAGTGGCACAGCAAGGAACAGAAGAAAAGAGGTCCCAAGTCCTAGCCACTTTGCTATGCACCAGAAAGAGCTGCCACCCTACGTCCTGAATTCTGCATAATGGGCAGGCTGGCAGCGGTTATGCTGCATGTGCAGTGCCTGGTGCAATAGGCACTATCTTGGGCTGGAGCCAGTTGGTGCCACTATAATTCAGACAATATTAGCAAGCAAGTCCACTGATAGGGGCAAAGGGCTGATATGGAAGGAGTGGATGCCCTCTGGGGCAGCCACTGCTCCAATGCAGACAGAATAAAAGCGGGAAGACTTCATCAAGAGGATGATGTTTGGTCCAAAGATGGATCACGGATGACACTTAAACCTAAAGCAATGCTGTCACATGCCCTCTCTGCCCCTGCAGAGAGGAGAGGCAGGACAGCCCCATAATGGCCGGGAGCTGGACCCAGACATTTTAACTCCCCATCCCATCTGCATCCCTGGGACAGCCCAGCCCTACTGAACCAGCCACCACAGCAACAACCAAGGAATGGGCTGACAGGCAGAGGGACTTTGTCCAGAGGCCACAGTTCAGACTTCTCTCAAAGAAGGCATTTCAGAAGCCCCAATGGGACCTGGGTCTCACCTATGCACAGCGTGAGGTACAGCAGCCCCATGCGGATGTCCAGCCGGAAGAAGAGGATTGCATTGGCCACTTTGCTGAACATGAAGATGTTCCCTATGTGCTGCTCGATGGTGACTGGGGGGAGACAGAAAGGCAGGGGTCAGCAGGAGGGCCAGGCACTCATCCCTGGATACCAGAAAGCCAAGAAGCTTGAAGGAGAAACAGTAGTATTGCACCCATTAGCCAAGTTCCTTTCCATTCAGACCCAATATTTATTGTCCCATCACCTCCCTAAACCTCACCCCATAGTTTAGGGATATAAACATCCTTTAAAACAAAACAAACAAAAAACCCTATCCATTTAACCTTCTCTAATTATATTGGTTAAATGGTTAACACAGGGGTGGGCAAAATGCGGCCTGCCAGGCCATTCTATCTGGCCCATGGGGTCCCTAAAAAATTTAGAAAATTAATATTTATCTGCCCCAGCTTCCTGTCATGCAGCCATCAATAGCTTGCCCAAACTCAGCAAGCAGCCCTACGCCCAAGATAATTGCCTGCCCCTGGGTTAATCGATAACATAACAATTGTAACACAACTGCTGCTGGGAGCTGTGCCCACAGCTAGACAACGGGCTCCCAAGGGAGGTGGTGCTGTCCCCTACCCTGGGGGTCTTCAAGAGGAGGTTAGATGAGTATCTAGCTGGGGTCATCTAGACCCAGCACTCTTTCCTGCTTATGCAGGGGGTCGGACTCGATGATCTACTGAGGTCCCTTCCGATCCTAACATCTACGAATCTATGAATAACCCACATGAAGTCCCCTGTGAAGGAAGAGGTAATTGCTTAATTGACGAGTTGAGTTATTAGACTACCTGCTGTTTTTCTGGTTAGCCTCATGGGCTAAGGATACTAGTTCCCCTCACCTGCCCTTCCTGCTGGGGCAGTGGAAGCTTCCCTTCCCTGCCAGATTGTACCCGGCCCTGTGCTAAACAATAACCAGTAAGCCAATTAGTTATCACTGGGCTTATTGGTTAAACAATTAATCATTTAACCTTTCACATCCCTACCACAAACTGACCCCCCCCCCCCACACAATTCCTCCACAACTTCTCCTGTGCCCTCTGACCACATGCTCTGGGCCTGCCCGCCCTCCTTCCCCAAGCAGTTCCACAGACCAGTCCTGGGGGCATGAAGTGGAGACCCAGCCATCCCACAGGCATCCAGAGGAAATCGCCCACCCCAAGGGCAGCACAGGGAGTCAGCCCCATGCCAAGGAGGCTCCTGCCCCAGGAAGAGGAGCTGCAAGGAGGGAAACAGGAGACACTCACTGGATCTGCGGTTCTTCATCATCACAATGGCACTGAGGAACATCAGGATCTCCACCTCCCGCTGAAAGAGACTGTGGAGTGAGCATGGGGCTGGGACATGGCAGCAGGGGGCTGGGGGCAAATGCAGGGATGAACCAACAGAGCACAGGCCTGGGGGCACCTGTGGAGGGCACGGAGGTGGTGTACTGGGCCAAACTAACACAGCACAGGATATACGACATGCAGAGAGCACTCGCACAGGATGGAGGGGAGTTCTGGTGTGAACCAGTACAGCACAGGACTGTAGGCATCTAGGCCAGCAGTTCCCAAACTGACAGATTGCATGCCACCAATTTAAAATGATACAACCTTAAGTACCCCCAGCAAATTTCAGTACCACCGGCAGATTTCTGTCCTACAAAGCAATGATAATAAATCTGGTAACAGGTGCCATGGACAGGTTGGCTGCATACCACTGGTGGTACCTGTACCACAGATTGGGAATCGCTTTCCTAGGCTGAACCATCCCAGGTGAAGGGAGAGGAGGAAGGAGGGGCATCAGGCTGAACCAATGCAACCCAGGGGTCCTGGGCAGACCGCCCTGCACGGAAAAGGGGGCCAGCCGCAAGCATCAACCGGGACAAGCTCCGCCTGGAGGGACCCAGCACAGGCTGACACGCACACGACCTGGTGCCAGCAGCACATGCCACCGGCGTCCACTGGAGGCAGCGATCACACCTGGCTCCGGCCTTATCTGGCGTGCAGGTCTCAGCCCGCCGGCACCTGCCCCATTGTGGCACGCAGCCGCCCGCAGCCCCGGTCTGCTCCGGGGCAAGGCGGACACCCCGCCGCGAGGCGCGGCACGGCACGGCACGGCCCGGGCTGAGCGGGGCCTGCCCGCGCCCCGCACGCACCCAGTCGAAGTCGCAGGCGTTGCCGTCCTCGCGCTGCGTGGGCAGCCCCTGGCATAGCGGCGGCACCTTGCGAGCCAGCAGGAAGGCGGTGGAGAGCAGCGCCGAGAGCAGATAGTAGGGCCGAGCCAGCCAGCGGCACAGGCCAGGCACGGAGCACAACAGCGCCAGCAGCGGCGCCACCACCGCCATCTTCACCTCCGCTGGGGCGCCGGGGGGCGGGGCGGGGCACTGAGCCACGCATTGGCCAGCGCCGCCGCCAGTCACCTGCCATCCCTCCTCCTATTGGGTAGCGCGGGCTCGGGGCGGCGGGACTTCGCTGTCAGGGGGCGAATCGGGTGCTGGGCCACGGGTGGCGCCATCAAAACGCGCCGGAGAAGCACCAGTAGGACCCCAGCAGGGGGTGGAGCCGAGCGCAGCGACACGCCCCACGCGATGGGCAGGGCGCAGGCTCATCCAGCGAGCAGGCGCGAGGCGGAGCTTGGGCAGTTTTTATCCAGTCAGGGAGGGGTACGGGGCCTCCCACCACTCCAATGGGCAGAACCCCAAGCCGCTAGGCCAATGGGAGGAGACCGCGCAGGGCAGGCTGGGATGATGGAGAATTTCTCGGCGCTCTTCGGCGGAGCTGAGCCGCAGCCTCCCGCTGCGGCCGCCGCGCTGGGCTTCGGGCCGGGGAAGCCAGCAGGGCCCGGGAGCGCGCCTCCCCCCACCGCCGCGGCGCCGCAAAGCGGAGAAGACCACTCTCGCAAGACCGCGGCCTCCAGTGGCCCCTTCTATCTGATGCGCGAGCTCCCAGGTAGAGGGCGGGGCTCGCGGCAGGTAGCCAATCCGGGGCCGTCAGGCGGGCTGAGGCGCAGCAGCCAATCCGGGTGCTCCGATGGTTGGCTGGGCAGGCCGGCCGGCCTATCACCGCATCTAGCGGCGGTTTCGTCCACGGGGCGGGGCGCTCCTTGCGTGAGGGAGAGGGCGGGCGTTCTGTATTTTTTGTGACTGACAGCCAGTGACCGAGGAGGAGGGCGTGTGGGTGGGGAAACAGCCTCTTACCCGATGAAAGGCCGCCGCGGCACTGGGGTCCTTCCTTGGGAGGGGGCGGTTCCTACGGACTCGGGTCTGTTGCCGGTTCCCCCCGGCGGCGGCCGCCGCCTGCCTGTGGTGGGTGGCATGGGCCGGTCAGGCCTCGCCTCGGCTGCGACGGGCACCCTCGGCCCACAGGCAACACGGAGCTGACGGGCAGCACCAACCTGATCACGCACTACAACCTGGAGCACGCCTACAACAAGTTCTGTGGCAAGAAGGTGAAGGAGAAGCTGAGCAACTTCCTGCCCGACCTGCCGGGTATGATCGACCTGCCTGGCTCCCACGACAACAGCAGCCTGCGCTCCCTCATCGAGAAGCCACCCATCTGCAGCAGCTCCTTCACCCCCCTTACTGGCACCATGCTCACGGGCTTCCGCCTGCACGCTGGCCCGGTGAGCCGCCCTACCCTGGGCAGGGGTGGGCATGTGGCCGGGGAGCAGGGCTGGGAGAGCGATGTGGGCTTGTCTTGCCCCGCCCCGTGGGAGCGGGAACTCCCCGAGCTGACCCGGTCCTGGTGTCTCCTCAGTTGCCAGAGCAGTGCCGCCTGATGCACATCCAGCCACCCAAGAAGAAAAACAAACACAAACACAAGCAAAGCCGCACTCAGGATCCTGTGCCCCCAGGTAAGGGCTGCAGCTCACAACCCCACCTGCCTGTGTGAGAAAGCAGCAGCCCATCCACCCCAGTTGTCTTCTGAAAAGGTCAGGCCCTGCCTGGACAGGTAACTAGCCTGTCAAACCTCAAACTGTGGCTCTTCTTGCAGAAACCCCTTCAGACTCTGACCACAAGAAGAAGAAGAAGAAAAAGGAGGAGGATCCAGAGCGGAAGAGGAAGAAGAAAGAGAAGAAGAAAAAAAAGGTGAGTGGCAAACTAAGAGAGGGGCTGGGGGTGCACTGGCTCCACTCCACATGTCCGTGCCCAGCTGTGCTTGCCGTGCTGGGGTGGGACAGAGCTGCAAATCTGTCTAGCCTAGTGATTCTCAACCAGGATGTTGTGACAACCTTTCACAGGGTGCCACTGGGAGAGAGGAGATGAGTATGAGCTCTTCTAACTACTTCTCTGCCTTCTTTTGCTCCTGCCCCGACACTCACTGCCAGCTGCTCCTCTTTCTTTGCAAGCCACTAAAATAAACACGTTGGCTTTTGGAAAGAGGTGTTGCTCAATTTGCAGTTGTGGAAGGGTGCCTTGAGCCTAAAAATGTTGGGGACAGTTAGTCTAGCCCCTTCCCTGTGACCTGTTTTGCTCGGGAGTCTCCGTCCTGGCATAAAGCCCCTTTGTAGGGGTCTGACTTAAAGGCTGAGGAGGCTCCAGCAAGAAACAGTGTTTCCCATCTGGATCTGGCTGAAAATAAGCTCCTTCCCCTTCCTCATTCCTCTGCACAAATGGAAGCACAAAAACCCAACAAACTGAATTAGAAAATACAGCTGTGGGCAGTGGTGGAGAGAAGAATTGGTAGTTCTGGCTGCCTCATATTTCCATTTTATTCTTTATTTTCCATGCACCCTGGTCTCCTGCTGTGAGGAAGCAGTAGTGCATCCTGGAAATTGTAGTGTTACCAGAGGTCTTATAGGAGGATAGGAACATGGGCTGTACTTCCATGGTCTCCTATAGGGCCCTGTAGCAGCATTTTTAAACATCTCCCTCCCCAACCCTCAAATGTTTTCCATGAAAGTGAACTTCATGGGGAGAACTGGAGTTATAATCCCAGTTTTTAATGAGAAGACTGCTTGGGTCCCTTCTGACCCTACCAACTATGAAATTATGACTGTTTGTTTTTAAAGGAAAAAAATCTTCCTCCAGCTTCAGGGCTAAGCTATCATAGTCCACTGGTAACCTGTACAGTCTCACTGTGGATTCTCAGGGAAGGGTGTCTGTGTCTTGTCTGTTCTTCCTAGAACCGTCACAGCCCAGAGCACCCAGGAGTGGGGAGCTCGCAAGCCAGCAGCAGCAGCAGCCTCCGGTGAGGGCAAGCACGACCCCAGTGCTAAAGTGGCTCTGGGAAGATGCCTGCTGCAGATGTGGGTGACTGGGAGAACAGTCCTGGAGGCAACACTGACTGAACTCTTCTCCCAAAGCGGCTTATTGGAGGGCACTTGGGCTGCCTTGCCTGGGGGCACAGACTGTCCAGACACAAGCCGGCTGGGAACATGGACTGAAATGGAGATGGTACACAACCTGCTGCCCTGACCCAGAGCCAGGCCCAACTTTTTCCTTTTTTTTTTAAATACTCCTGACTAAGTCAGGTGCTTTCTCCTTTTTATTCCTGTTTTAATTAAATCTCTGCTTGGGAAGAGGCTGAGGGCCATGTCTGACAGTGGTCTGAGCCATGCTGCTGTTATCTGATCTGCAGGACTAGGAGATGTCAGCAGGGTCAGGCAACACACCTGCCTGGCTGAGACTGCTAGGGAACCCTGCAGTGGAGCACTGGGGACAGCAGGGGTGGTGGTCTCTCTCCTGCAAGGCCTTCTGTGTCCCTCATGCATTTCTCCTACTCTTCTCCCCAGCCCCGCCCATCTTTCGTGTGGGTAAGTGCACAAAGCAGAGCCTGTCTGTGGTGGGACAGAGCAACATCCTTCCTTGGCAGGCTATTTCCCCACAGGTTTCCTCAGGAGAGCCTGAGCTGCAAGGCTGAGGCACGCTGTACCTCAGACCTGAGTCTTGTGCTGCTGCTGCTCGAGGGAAAGGAAGCCTATGCTGGAGTGGGTTGCTCCTGTCTCAGCTGGCAATGCACCTGCCCCATTGCTGAAGCATGCAGCTTCCAGCCACCTGTCTGCCTCTGGACTCCCTTTGTTCCCTGCTACACTCAGCCATTCAGCTGTTTCTCTGAATTGGAGAGTGGTTTTGAGGGTCTGGCTCTCCTGAACCATATCTTTGTGTGCCTCCCTTGTGGCTGTGTACCTTCAGTACTGAAGGGGATGGGTGGCAGGAAAAGCCCAATAGCAGCCACAAGCATAACTTGCTGCAGCTCTCCTGGCTTGAGCTTTCCATCTCTGGGTGTGTGGCTGGCAGCATTAGTGCCTGCTGTTTCCACAACTACTCTACATTTCCCCAGCTTTTACTGTTCCTGGTCCTTCCCCCCAGCTATTTTTGGAGAGAGAAGCCAGGGAGAAAGACTTTCTACCCTGTACAGGAGTAGCTCCCTTCGGGCAAGGGCCATCCTTACGCCTGAAGAGGAGTGAGCAAGGAGCCTCCATCTTGTTCCCATGCCACATGCACAGCATCTCATTACATGGGACTTATTCAGGGATCAGAGCCCTCCTTGGGAGGACAGAAGACCAGGTCAGCTTTGGGGCTGACCCTTTGCTGTATTTGGATCAGTAGAGAGGAGGATAGGGATGGTGTCAGAGGTCAAGCTGAAAATTGGGGCCTGTGAGCACCCTTGCATCCCATTCCTGCAGGCCACCCTGCCTGTCTCAGGTTTCTCTGGGAATGGGCTGCAGCCTGCACCCAGGCTGAAGTGAGGACACAGCTGTTCAGGCACTGGAGAGCAGCTAGAGAATTCTGCCTCTGTTGTGGTCCTTGAGCCCCCTGGTCAGAACATGCAGTGGGAAAGGCTTCGCCCTGGGAATCCACACAGCACAGAGGCTGAGAACACTCACTGCTCGCTCTGCATCAGCATGGGGCTAAAGACTGATGTTCTTGTGGGTGTGAAGGAAGGCTGTGCTGGCCCAGAGGACTTGCACTAGGGACTTGCTACAAGTCACTCCTGTGAGCTGGAGCTGAAGTCTTGTATAAGACCCAGGAGTCCTGACACCAGGCCTTAGAGGTTGAGTGCTGCTCTGGCCTGGCCAAGAAGGAGCTGAAAGATGGTGGTACTCAGCCTCGAATGTCTCCTGTATTGAAACCGCTTCCTCTGCCTCTTTCCCTATGTCCCCCAGTCCCCTCCTATCTGGGTTGCTCCAAAGGTCCTAATCCATGCCTGACTCAAGTAAGGCTGTGGGGGATAGTGCAGGCCTCAGCTGAGGAGCAATAGGCTGTAGCAGGTACCTACAGGTAGGGTTAGTGAGGTGGACAGAAAGCCAGCCTTGATGCTACTCAGCAGAGCTTCCATCCTGGAGTCCTAAGGCACTTCCCTCACAGCATCCTTGATGTGCAGTTGCAGGCCTGCTTTGCTGGCATCTCTGCCCCCACTAGCTCATATAGTACCTTGCACAGCTCATCTAGTCACCTAGTGATTCCTGTTCTTGATACTTTGGACAATGGTACAGGGCAGTCACCACCAGAGAGTATGTCTACCTTCTAAACCAGCTGGAGCTGCAGCCACCCACTTTCTTTCCTGGGCAGAGGGTGTGCAAGTGCATGGGATCAGAGCCTGAATGTGTCACTGTCACTCATAGTGGCCTTGGGCAAGTCACATTGAGCCTGCATTCTCCTCCCTGGGTGAAGGAAGAAGCAGTTGTGTTCCTTTTCCTGAGCTACGAGCCTTGCTCACTATCATTCTAGCCCCATTCCTTCCTTGTTATTTGTATTTCCTTCAGCTGCAGCAGTTTTGCTTTTACCAAAGTTAACTTTCACTCCTGGCTTCCCCACAGCTCAGTCACAGTATTTGCTTGGAAAATAGTTGGTCATGGCCATTGGCTTTAATATGCTATAGAAACAATGCAATTGGCTTTTACTCTTATAAGCAGCTGTTGTACATACAGTAAACCTGAACCTGACCTTCAGCTTATGAATCTGCTTGTACATTCTAACTATCCTAGTCTTGGAGGCAACAATTTATACTGCCACTGTGAAGGAAGAACAAAGGCAAAAAGGGAAGTTGAGGTCCTGATAAATTCCTGCTACAAATGAGAATTGACAAGGATTGTTGTGCCCATGATGGTCTAGGAAATATGTGAGATTTTGTGAATGATCTTTTATTGGACCAACTGCCTGATGGGGATAAAGTTAGGCAAGCTTTCAGATGTTGCAGTACCCTTCCTTTGGAAGCTTGTCTAAGTCTATCCCCACAATGTACTTGGGCCAATAAAAGATATTGCCCACGCAAATCCTTCCCCGTTGACAAGGAAACAATTCTTTGTGTGATCCAGGCTGCCTCATCACAGCTGCAAATAAAGTTGTGACGACAGTGACCAGGGCTGCATCTCTGAATAGAGCGTATGGCCCAGAGGCTTGTCAGACATGACATGCGCACTTGCTGACCCAAAGAGAGCAGCTATAGAGGAAGAAGTTAAGTGGGTCTATTTTTTTCATCTCTAAAGTTAACTTCAGGGTTTTCTGCCTTTTCTTATATGGTTAAGCCCTACTGATGGACTGCTCCCAGTGTGTGATTGCTCTGTGGGGTTGGTTTTAGTAGTTAGCCAGGTGACTAACATAAGTCCAATCATTGAGTGGATAGAGCCTTCACTGCATGGCTGATACTACCCACTGGACAGTCTTCAGGCTTCAAGAGAGCCTTTTACCAGAGATGACGGATCTTTTGACCAGAGATGAGAGATCTTTTGAAGCCCCTCATGGAGCTTCCAGAAGCTTTGCAAGGATTGCATTCATAGCCCCTTTACATTAGGGCTGAGAGCCAATAGGAATCAGATGACAATGCATTGACCGGGTCAGGCAGGGATATCTTCTGTTACTTCATGGAAATAGCCTGCAAGAGGGGTCTTAATGTCTCTCCTTAAGGGTAACCCTTTGGGAAATGTCACAGTAGAAAGCAAAGTGCCCTGGAGAGAGATGCCACAGGACAGAAGCTGGATTCCTTGTTTCTGACCATTTCGAAGGAATCGAGGGGTGTGGGGGCAGATTACTGCTGAGAGCTATTAATGGCTTTTGCTGAACAATGTTTCCCAAACCAGATGAGACAGTGCACAAGAACTAGACTGAAGAGAAAGCCCCTGTCTGTGTATCTTAATTCAGTTCCTGTGACTGCAATTACATTCTGGCCAGGACTGAAAGCCTCACAAGTTATTTCTTGAAGGAAATATGGCAACAGACACTGATCCTGGCTCAGGATGCCATGGTTTGCAGAGGCCCCTCAGGTTGAGGGAACAGACCATGGCCATAACTAAATGGAAGAGGATCTAGCTTTGTCATCTTGGTAGCTCTGAAGACTCGGTGATCTGCTGCTCCAAAGATTTGCTAGGGATCCAGCTACCAGGAGAAACATGTGGAAACCTCACTACTTGGTAGGGAAATAAGCACAGCCAAACAGAAGCTATGTTCAGAGGCACGTCAGACAGTACCAGTACAAAGTGATCTGCCAGAGAACAACCTGCTTCACCAGCCCTTTCATGGGGGCAATACTTGGGGGGGCGGGGTTTGCCAGTTGGCAGGGTATATCCCCAGTCCGGCTTTTTCTCCCTCAGGTCAAGTGGCTGTCAGGGTGAATTAAGTTCTAGTCCTCCACCTACATCACTTCTCTACACAAGAACCGGCCCCTCCCCTATCATCTACGTGAAATACTCATCTGATGGTATCAGGGTTGATTTGGGAATTCCAAAATCCTGACAAGATCTACCTGACATCATTTTGATTCTTGTAGACTGGTCCCTACATGGGTTGGGGCTCCCACTTTCTTCTCTCCAGGATGGGTACACCCTGGCCCCTCCTGATGGCAGTTCTAAGATCTCAAGTTCTCCCATGGCAATGCATCTCCAGAAGATTTTCCTAGAGCAGGGTTTGGCAACCTATAGCATCAGTCTCAGTACTTCGTTGGCAAGAAGGGGAACAGTGGTGCCAGCAGCCCACCTTTAGAACTAGCTGTGTTAATTTAGCCCATCACTCCTGACAGGTTGCTGACCCTTGGTCTAGAGCAGGGGCAGGCAATTATTTCAGGTGGAGGGCTGCTTACTGATTTTTGGCAAATCGAGGGCCACATGACAGGCAGCCAAGGGCAGATAAATATTCATAGATGTTAGGGTCGGAAGGGACCTCAATAGATCATCGAGTCCGACCCCCTGCATAGGCAGGAAAGAGTGCTGGGTCTAGATGACCCCAGCTAGATGCTCATCTAACCTCCTCTTGAAGACCCCCAGGGTAGGGGAGAGCACCACCTCCCTTGGGAGCCCATTCCAGACCCTGGCCACTAACTGTGAAGAAGTTCTTCCTAATGTCTAGTCTAAATCTGCTCTCTGCTAGCTTATAGCCATTATTTCTTGTAACCCCCAGGGGCGCCTTGGTGAGTAAAACCTCACCAATTCCCTTCTGTACCCCCGCAATGAACTTACAGGCAGCCACAAGGTCACCTCTCAACCTTCTCTTACGGAGGCTGAAGAGGTCTAGGTGCCCCAGTCTCTCCTCATAGGGCTTGGCCTGCAAGCCCTTAACCATATGAGTAGCCCTTCTCTGGACCCTCTCCAGGTTATCCACATCCCTCTTGAAATGCGGCGCCCAAAATTGCACGCAGTATTCCAACTGCAGTCTGATCAGTGCCTGATAGAGGGGAATTATCACCTCCTTGGTTCTGTTCGTCATGCATCTGCTGATGCATGATAAAGTGCCATTAGCTTTTCTGATGACTTCATCACACTGACTACTCATGTTCATCTTGGAGTCCACTAGGACTCCAAGATCCCTTTCCGCTTCTGTACCACCAAGCAGGTCATTCCTTAGGCAGTAGGTATGCTGGACATTTTTCCTCCCTAGGTGCAGCACTTTGCCTTTCTCCTTGTTGAACTGCATTCTGTTGTTTTCTGCCCATATGTCCAACCTGTCCAGGTCTGCCTTTAGTTGTTCCCTGCCCTCTGGTGTGTCCACTTCTCCCCACGGTTTTGTGTCATCCGCAAACTTGGACAGAGTACACTTCACTCCCTTGTCCAAGTCGCTGATGAAGACATTGAAGAGTATCAGTCCAAGGACCAAACCCTGCGGGACCCCGCTGCCCACACCCTTCCAGGTCGATACCGACCCATCCACTACCACTCTCTGGGTACGACCCTCTAGCCAATTCACCACCCACCAAACTATGTGGTCATCCAAGTCACAGCCTCTTAACTTGTTCACCAGTATGGTGTGGGATACCGTATCGAAGGCCTTCCTGAAGTTTAAGTCTATTATTGGTCTAAATTTTTTAGAGGCCCCACGGGCCAGATAGAATGGCCTGGCGGGCCAGATCCAGCTCACAGGCTGCATTTTGCCCACCCCTGGTCTAGAGGCATTAGACTAAAGCTATGAATAAAGGAGATTTGAATGACTGCAGCCACCTACTATTAGGACAAAATCTTTTATATCCTTCCAAAGTGTCATTTTGTGCAGACAGATGCTATAAGATTATAAGTAGCTTTCAAAGTACAATGCTACGTCAGTGGCTCCTCTTACAGCAGTATGCTTGCACGGGACCAATGTCCTCAGCTCACTGAAGTCAAATAGACTATTTGTGCATCTTTATGCCAGGTAACTTGCCAAATGACACAGGAACTTTATGATCACATCAGAAATAAGACTGCAATCATTTTAGGACAATTCCTCCCTATGCAAAGCTGTACCCTTTTAACAAAAATGTGATTTCCTAAAACCACTTCCAGATTTGCTTGGAACTAAAACAGAGGATGTTTCTGCAGTCAGAACTCGCTTCAAGTAGGCACAGGGTTTTGTTTTTTTACATTACCTCATTTCTAAACATTCAATGTAAAATGTCTTAGTCCAATTGCAGCTGAAATGTAGCTTAACCTCCATCTCAAGAATATGCTTTGGATGAGGCAAGACCAGAAGGTTCAATGTCATTCCCTTTTGCTATGGAGATTTATTCACCCAATACTTCCAATGCCTCTTTATGGTCGTTAACATTAAGTGTAGTTGGTTGGGCAAGTAGCTGGCTACTTCGTACAAAGGTAAGATTCTTTTTATAGTTAAAACTAATCTTTTCACTCAGACAGGCCACTGTATGTTTGGAAACCATGTTACGAAGAATTCATAGACTTCATAGACATTAGGGCTGGAAGGGACCTCGGAAGATCATCGAGACCAGCACCCTGCCCCAGGGGCAGGAAGTCAGCTGGGGTCATAGGATCCCAGCAAGATAAACATCCAAATTTCTCTTGAAGGCATTCAAAGTAGGTGGTTGAACCACCTCCAATGGCAGGCTATTCCAGACCTCGGGGACTCGGACAGGAAAGAAGTTCTTCATGTCCAGCCTGAAACGGTCCTGGAGGAGTTTATGACCATTCAACCTTGTCATCCCTTGGGGTGCTTTGGTGAACAAATGTTCCCCCAGATCCTGGTGAACACCCCTTATAAACTTATAGGTGGCCATCAGATCACCCCTGAGCCTGTGCTTTTCCAGGCTGAAGAGTCCCATAGCTCTCAGCCTCTCATCATAAGATCTGTTTTCCTGACCTCTGATCATGCGCGTAGCTCTCCTCTAGACTCTCTCAAGCTTCTCCACATCCTTTTTGAATTGTGGAGCCCAAAACTAGATGCAGTATTCTAGCTGTGGCCTCACCAAGGCTGAGTACAAGGGGAGAATGACATCCTAGGATTTGCTTGAGAAGCATCTACAGATGTAAGCCAGCGTTTTGCTCGCTTTACTAGCAGCCGCATCATATTGAAAGTTCATGTTCATTTTGTGGTCAATCATGTCCCCCAAGTCCCTTTCATTCATAGTGCTAGCCAACGTAGCAGTGCCGAGCCTATAAGTATGCTGCAGGTTTTTCCTCCCAAGGTAGAGGACCTTGCATTTTTCGGTGTTAAACACCATCAGGTTCTCATCCACCCATTTCCTGAGCCTGTCAAGGTCAGCTTGGATCACCCTCCTGTCCTTAGGTGTGAATGCTTTACCCCAAAGTTCGGTATCGTCTACCACTTTGAGTAGTTTCCTGTGTAGATGACAGCTTCTCTATTGGGAAGGTTGCATACAGCCTGTCTTTGCAGAGCTGATTTTCTGATGCTTTTTAGCCTCAAGGCTCCCTTCATAACTTTTCTGAATACTGTGGCACCCCAACTGAGAATCACTGGGCTAGAATTCAGAAAAAAATTGGAAGGGGCCTTGAGGCTAAAGAGGTAAGAACTGCTGATCTAGCCTGTGCCATTTAAGGGCACTGGGGGCAGGACCTCACGCTGTTGTACCCTGCTCTTTCCACAGTCTTCCCCCCTCCCCATACCTGGTCTGTACCCAAGGATGCATGGGAAACTCCCACTGCTGAGGCTGCTCCTCCAGGCAATTCAGGTAGGGTTTTACACACTGGCAATCCCTCCTCTGCCCCCACCCAACCCTGGGAGCATGGAAGAAGTGGAGAAGACAGGTCAAGCTGCAAAACAACTCTGGCCCTTTGTCCACCTACCTGCCTGCAGCAGAGTGTGCTGCTGGGAGTGTGGAGGCAGCCAACACAGGGACTACTGGGAGTGCGGGCAGGAGGGAAGCAGTGGCAGCAGTTCCCAAGAAACAGCTGCAGGAGTAGGTGCAGGTTGCCAGACAGGTAAAGAGAGAGTATTTACTTCCTCATGCAGAGGCCAAGTGGTGGCACGGTTAAAGAGATCTTGAGGCACCCTGCTTAAGAATCACTGGTCTAACCCCTTTTAATTCCAAAGGAAAGTAACTTCATGCTTTCAAATTCTGAGTGGCAAGCCTGACAATGAAAACACATTCCAAACTTTCAACCAAGTAGATTAGGAGAACATGCTGTCAATGGAGCACCCTTTATTTTACCTTTTTGCAGTGTTTAACACATTCATCTCTTCCACAAGGCAGTCACATTACATAACCCAACTGGAGACCACAGTAGGCTGACCATGGCTCATGGAAGGGGCTGAGTTTAAAAGCAAGACTGTCAAAAAAATTAAGTTTTCATAAAAATTAGATATGGATTTTGAGTCCATGAAGCCAGAGAAAAATCATGCGAGAGAAAGTTCTCCTCCAGCCTTGCCTGAGGTAAAGAAAGTGGAACACAAGCAACTGATCTCTTACTGTATGTTCCTCTTTGGCCCAAAAGGAATGAGCATGAATCCATTTCTAAGACACAGTAAAGAAAGAATGAAAAGGGCTTAACACTCACAGTTGGTTTGTGATAGCACAGGGAAGAGAGGGCCAGGATCTCAGTGGTTAGATCCAAAGCTCATCCTTTTAACTGTCGTAACTCAAAGATTATTTTGTTTATGGCAACAGAGGATGTTCAAGACACCACTCCAGAAATCCACTTTGCTGGGTACCATCTTAGGCTCTGTACTTGGGCTAACAATGCCAGTACACCTTGATAGAGCTACATATGGAAACAGGAAAAATCAAACCATTATTGGTTACTCCCTTTGAACTATGTGCTTAATGGTAACTTAGTGGAAAGGCAATGGCTGGAGAACTAAATTCTAGTTTTCAAGATGACAATGAAATGGCTACCTCATTCAGCATTTTCCCATTTCAAGTGGACAGTAACTCAGCTGGATGGCAGCAGGTACAGAAAGCATTAGCCTCAGAAGCCATTAGCAACTCCTCCCAGAGCAGCACTTTCATTTATTGATCCATTATTCAACCCATTTAAAAAGATAAATGTCAAATTCTTCCTTCACTCATGCATATTGGAAATGCTTTTTGAAAAAAAATTTGGAAATGTCATAAAAGCTCTTTGTTTCCAAGCCTGTTGAAGTCGCTAACTGACAATGTACACAGACTTGTCCAATAATTTGAAAAAAAAAGACAAATGTACAAGTGTTTAAAAGCAACAAAATTATTAGACCTAAATTTTACACTGCCTACAAGATCACTACATGATTTTGTCAACACTGATCCAAAGCAAATCCTCAAGGCCAAAGGTTTCAAACATACGCACAAAACTGTTCTGAAAACACAGATCATAGACATCAACTCACGCTTATCCATCTTCAGATAACTCTTACACTTCCATAAATTTGATCAGAAGAAGCATACATTTTTTTCCTTTCAACCCTCCTTTGTACAATATTCTCAAAAAACCATAGATCTCTACTTTACCAAAATATTTTATTGCCAATGGATACACATATTGGTATTTCCCCAATTTACCATAACATTATCCCTTGGAAGAAAATACACTGAGATACCAAAATTAAAGGCAATACATGTATATTAAACAAAACAGCCAGTCAAAGTTTAGAAGTGAAACTATTATAGTGTTGAAATTAAATATTCCCTTTTTAATACTTGTAACTTTGGAGAATGTTGGTATAATCGTTTTGGGAGTCCACCCTGAGACATGTTTAAAGGGGCCTGATTTTTGTAGGGCTAATGCTCAGCCTTTCTGAAATGGCCCTTTTTGGTTGCACCCCCAAAACAACTAGTCACTTTGGCTGATAAAAATATCATGGTTGCATGTTTGTGTCTCTTACTATCACAGCTTTCAACTGGCTTTAAAAAAAAAAAGAAGAGGCATTTGGTTTCTGAATGCTCATGGTACCATGGCAATCCCAGGAAGAGCCCAACTTGCATTTGTGGTACTGCCTTTCTGGCAGGAATCAGAGACCTGGCCAGGACCAGGTTAACACAAGCCTCATAACACCTTCTGCTAACAGATCAGCACCTGTGACTGGTTTGAACTCCCAAGAGTTGGAGGCCACAGAAGACTAGGAATGCTAAGGCTTTTTTTTTTTTTTAAATCTATCAGCAAGAGCCAGGTTGATATGCCCTCTAGGACAGAGGCTAAGGCTCAGGAGTTTCATTGGCAGGAAGAAGTGGCTCTGCAGCTAGTCAAGCTGAACTGACAAGCTTGATAGGAGGAAGAGTTTCAAGGACATTGATCTATAGCCTTCTGGAATGCTGAAGGGCCCAGAGGGTTGGGACTGGGTCCTGGAGACAGGCAGCCTTTGATCTTGGCCTCCAAAACAGAAGCTTCTGGATGGCATCTAAGTCCTCCCAGCATGCACACAGTCATGTGCCTGGCTCTCCGCACAGGAATTTTGTGCTACTTCCCAGGGACTTGCTACCAGGGACCAAACCCAAGGCACATGCATTTGGTCGCAGGAGAACTCACTGGATATGCCAGGCACGTTTAAAGATCTAGCTGTGATTAGACTAAGTGGCCTCCAGGAGGGGAAGGGTAAAGCTTTGCTTCATTCCTGTGATGAAACAAGAAAATGTGGAGCTGGGAAGTGGGAGGCTAAATCATTACCATTAAACCCAGGCCTTCAACTCCATGAGGAGCTCAGGCACAGCTACTTGCCAAGCATCCCAGCTCTAGCTGCCCTCACAGGGTTCCCTTTACTTGAGAAGGTTACCTAGCTGGTAGCTCCCAAAGTCACTTTGCCTTCTCATTGCTCACCTGCCATCAGGTAGAAGGACCTGACTATAGAGGAAGATGCTATCCACCAGGCCATTTCAGCAAGCTGGCTTTCACCCCCATGCTGGCATAGCTTAAAATGAACTGCAAGGATCTGTTCTTGGTCAGACTGCTCTTGGCAGAGGAGCCCCGTCTTCAATTATTTTAACCTTCTGGCACTTGAGGACTTAGGACAAGTTGTTGCAGTTTTTTTGGATGGTGTCATAGGAAACACAGAAGCTGATGTAGACACCCCCTCCTCCCTCTATTCCCTCCATCTGGGGACAAAGAAACAAGCGCAGAAGCCTGAAGGGGTGGCTCATTAGATACTCTTTTATTCCTTGTTTTAAACTAGCTAATCATGATAAAAAACAAAAGTGTGGCTCTGTGGGAGGCCACATGAGATATTGCCATAAAGAAAGAGTCAAGTAGTGCCTGGAAATGTCACTGCATTTTTGTCTGGTTTGTGTGAGACTTTTATGGGGGGAGAAGGAGCGGGGTTTGGTGAACCTCTACAATTTTTGGCATATGACATGAAAAAAATATTGCTTTACAGATATTTTCCCTCCCCCATTCTCTCTCTTCCCCAGTTTGGAAATAAAAGCAATTGTGACATAGTGAGAAACCATAACGGAACCATCAAAATAAAATAAAATTAAAATTAAATTAAAAAGAGAGAAGAGCAGCTAAAAACATCAGGGGTGGATGGGTTAGATACAGGTTCAGGTTCTATACAGGGGACCCCAGCAATAAATCTACCCTGACCCCCCCCCCCACTGCCTGTCTGAGTCCAAGTGATAAATCCCTAAGCACTGTGCAAGTTCACCTGTTTGGTTTGAAGGGGCGCAGAGGGAGGTAGTAAAAGCTAGCACACCCCTCTCTTCCCTTTGCTGGATGCCAGTGTTGAGACAGGTTGTGTCCCATCTGAACAAGAAGTCTGAATACTGGAGGCTATAAAAATGGGAAACTGAACGCAATTAAAACTGCCCCTGCCCTCAACTGAGTCCCTCTTGAGGGAGACATGGAGTCATCCCCTCCCCACCCTCCCCACACATGCGCGTGCACACACACACACACACACACACACACACACACACACACACACACAAAACCAGAAGAGGTTGCAACTCCTGAACCCCAAGCAAATGTGGATGACAGAGGTGCCTTCCAGCTCTTTCCCATTTCCTTTGCTCCCTCCAGACAAAAAACTTCTGGAAGCAATCCTGGGCTGAGGAACAGGAAGGGGAGGGGCAGAGCATGCAGAACAAGCTGGACTTTTGACCCTCCTTGTAGCTGGTAGAGGAAGGGCAGGCCCCAGACAACTGTGAACAATGGTTAGGCCTGGGCAACTGCAAGCCAAGACCTGGAGTCTGTCCCCAACTATAAAATATCCCCCGCTCTTCCCATAGAAGAGCCACATGTGCCATCATCCCCTCCCTATCCAGAGATACCATAGATGCCTTGATCCGCTTGGGCTGATTAATGCAAGCACCTGTCCTACTGGAAGCTTGTAACTCACACGTGTCAGGCCATGCTCCCTCCCTCTTTCTCTGTCCTGGGATCACTTGTCAAGAAGGGGGCATGTGGGGCCATTCCCCCTTCTCTCTGGGTAGATATATAATTTCTTTTATATTTATATTTTTATATATAGTTATTTATATATACACACAACTGGTAACTTAGAAGAGAAAAAAAATAGAATCCGTAACAATAATCATAAAAAAAATTATTCTGGTTTAAAAACGATCTGCCCTACCACACGAGGCGAGCAATTGCACTAGGTCTGCGAGTGTCAGGCCCGTTAGGGGCAGGGCTGCAGGCTGCCTGCCCTGCCTTTCTCCCAGCTGGAGGCGCTGCTGGTGTGGTGTCCCCTTCTCTCGGCAGTGTGTGCTATGTTTGCAGTTTCTTGGTTGGTTCAGAGAAGGTGGCCAGCTGTGGCGAGTAGCCAAGCTGGGCCCGGCACTACTGTGATGTTGAGGGGGTGCCCAGGGCCTCGCCCCAGATCCCAGGGATTGTAGTTAAAAACGGTCACTGTCCTCGCGGCTTTCTCTCCCAGTCGGATTCTAAAAAGCGTCCATGCATTGAGAGCACAGGGGCGCCTGGCTGCTGTGCCTGGGCCTTTGGGCATCAGCCAGGGAGGAGGTGACAGTGGGAAGAGTGCACTGCCCTTCATACAGAAATCTCATAGGTGGTCCCGCCCACTCCAGACACCTTCTTGACTCCTCCACGTGTGGGGCTGCTCAGAGGCGGTTGGCCAGGGGTGGGGGAGGCTGGGCCCAGGCTCTTGGGCTGCCCGTTGGACTTGCTGTAAGCTGTTCGCATCTGCACCTCATCTCTGGGGAAGGAAGGACACAAGGGTGTCAGGAAGTGACCACACACTTTGGTGCTGGAGGTGTGGAAAAGGAAGGACAGAATATGTATGCCCAAGGGAGAGGTGAGGATACTCTACCTCAGAGCTCCCTGCACAGCCCTCCTCCTCTGGGTATCCCAGACTCACACTATGCCCTTAGTAAAGACCCTGATTTAGCAAGAAAGCTCAGAGATGGCTACAGCCCCCAGTTTCCTGAGCAGAGGAAGGTCTTGCCCCTTGCTCTGGGGAGGAGTCTGTCCAACACCCCCTGCACTTTGTAGGGGAAAGGGTGTGATGGAAGGAAAGGGACATACACACCCCAGGGAGGAGTCTGTCCAACACAATGGGGTTGGGTGAGTGGGGATGTAGGTCTTTCACACCCCAGGCAGTGTCTTCCCAATACTCCCCACAACACTCCCTGAGGAGAGGTAGGAAGGTCTCACCCCCACCTCTGCCTGCAGGAGGTGCATCTTTCCCACTACCATCCCACCAAACCTGCATTCACCAGGGAGGTGGAGGAAACTCTCTCTCACTCCCTAAACTGCCTGGGGACAGCTAGGTCACACAGAGGGAGGGGTTGATTAATGGCATTGGACTGGATGTGGGAAGGTATGGGAGTGGAGAGGGAAGGGCTATACTCAAACCATGTTCTCTGGCAGGGATGGGTAGAGCCAAAGTAGGAGAGATAAGGACGAAAGGGTAGACGAGAGCAGGCGAGTTATCACCCCTGGCCTCTCCCTCTGGTGTGCCATCAGCTCACTCTGAGGTCCTGGGCATGGCAGTGGTGGGGCAGTAGCCCAAGCATGTCCTCAGCTGAGTCAAGGAACACTTAAAAGCACGAGGCTGGCAGAGTTTGTACTTACTTTGGTGCCAGTAATGGCTGCAAGGCCACCTCCTCCGTCTCTGGGACGCTGGCCTGAGACGATGCTTTTTGGCTGCTGTAAGACACAGATTTGCCCAGGTGGAGGGCAGCAGGCTGGTCTGGTGAGCCTAGTGAGCGCACCCTGAGTGCATGCAGAGGCTCGGGCTTGCCAAAACGGGGTGGCACCGGGCGAGTGAGTGGGTTCTTTGCTAGAGGCGAACGCTTCGAATCGTCCGAAGAGGAACTGGTACGTGGGGCATTGCTAGAGCCTGGTGTGGACTGGATGCCTGAGTCCACCTGCCCTGTGTCTTCCTCCCGAGCCAGAGGTGGTGGGCTGGGTGTCTGCTGCAGAAGCTTCTCCCGCTCCTGTATGGAGGCCACAATGTGGCGTGAGAGATTGTCATAGCGGATAGGAGAGTGCTCACGAGGGGGGTGGTGCTTGGGTGAGCCGGTGCTGGGGAAGCGGCTGTGCAGGTCAGCCTCACGCTGCTGGGTGATGCGGGCTGAAAGGAAGGGTGATGTGTAGCCCACAGGGGGGTCTGGCTCTGGCCCAGCCTGCACAGACTCGAAGTCAGGGCTGTCAGAGGGGGTGAGCAAGCTGTCATAGGACAAGCTCCCATTGCGCGTCTGATTCACTAGGCTCTTGTAGGATGTGGAAGTGGTGCCCTCAGAGCGGATCGACTGCAGGTGGCCCATCTCGAAACCCGTGCCCTGGGCTGACTTGAGGCTGGAGGAGCGAGAGCCGCTCGACAGTGGGTCGAAGTGGAAGCTCTTGCCAAAGGTGGGCGAACGGAAGCTCTCCGGCTCGAGGCTTGGCTCCGACCGATAACTAGGGTTCCGGCTGCTCTCAGCGATGGATGTGGACTCTTTCAGGCTGTCCCCTCGGCTCAGCTGGAAGGAAGGCAGGCAACCACTCAGTGAGTTCCCAGCACCAAGTGGGGGCTCTTCCTAGGTTGTCATACCCCTCAGACCATCCTGTGGGGCTGGTCTTGTGCACCCCGAGACAGGGCCAGTGAGCTCAGCAAAGTGTCTCCCCTTCCAAGGGGTCCCACTTCCCACCCTTGTCCTACTCTGCGAGGCCAGCATCAAAAGCCTGGGGTAACATTCCCCATTTTGAAGAGCCCTGACCCTGTCACAGCCTCATCTGACCAATATGAGGTAGGTCACAGTGGGAGACAAAAGCCCACCATTCTCAGACCAACCACTGCCCTCCCAGTGGCAATGAACATTGGTGGTGTTGGACAGGACCTAACCACCACACTCCAAGACATAAATTCACAGTACAATACCCTTCCACTGACTCCCCCACCCCACACCTCTGAAAAGAGTGCAAACCTCACCCCCAAGCCTGCCTCTACAGGCAGCATTACCTTGGCGCTGGTGGAATGGGGCAAGGCAGCTGAGGTGCTGCTGCTGCTGTAGCCAGGTCGGTACTTGTACATGGTTGGAGTTGGAGGGCTGTCCTTGCCTATCAAGCTGCTGTCTGGGAGATGGAAAGGGGGAGAATAAAAAGGCAGGAGACACTCACACACAGACTCACCATGGTGTTTCTCCCAAGGCCATACAGAGGAAGAAATTCAACTTGATGATCTGTGAGAACCAGTTCTGAGCCGGGGGTGAGTGTAGACACTGAGGAAGGGGAGGGCTTGATTGGGATGGTGCATGGGGATCACTGGGAATGGATGAAATGGAGCAGGAAGGACATTTAGCAACAGCAAGACCTCTCGAGTCCAGCAGTTTCCTGCCCATGTACAGCCTGCCCAGTGCTAAGGTATGAGGCTGCTCTAGGGGTCCTGGCATGGGGAAGAGAGGTGCTGCGGGGCAGAACAGCTATGCACTGGGCCATGCAACACATAGGGGACCCTGCTGCTTAAGGCAACTAAACTCATGGCTGACGCCTCATATGCCATAGGGGAAGAACAGTCCTGCCCTGTATCCTTATCTGATGCGAGAGCTGTGCCCACTCAGAGTGTACAGTTCCAGGGATCACCTCCTAACAGGCAGGGGACATGTGGAGAGAAGAATACTATGTGTTTGGGCAGCCTTTTCCCAACAGCTGCCCCTGATGCTACAAAGGGGAACTTCAGCAGCTTCTTCATAGAATCCAAACCTCAGAGAATCACAGAAAAAGTAGGACTGGAAGGGACCTCCAGAGGTCATCTAGTCCAGCATTTCTCAACCTATGGGTCACGACCCAAAAGTGGGTCACAAGAATATATGGAAGGGTTGTGAGCAATTACGGAAAAATGTGGAAAACGACAGGTTTCTCCTGTAAAGGAGAAAAACGTGGGAAACTGCATGTTTCCCCTTGTTACTTAAACTATTTACTGGGTCAGAACTGGCCAATGTTTACAAATGGGTCCTGGTATAAAAAAGGTTTAGAACCACTGATCTAGTCCAACCCCCTGCCTGAGGTAGGATCACCCCTATCCAAACCATCCCATTCAGATTCCCTGTCTAGCCTATTACTAAAGCTACAGGCAACCCCTTCACACAACCACAAGGTGTAGCACCCTAACCTGCCACAGGTAAAGCAGGGGGACAATGGCAACCAATGTCCTGCTGCTGCAAGGGTCACTAAAATGAGCTTAAGAGATCCAAGGAAGAGGCCATACCCCTGCTACAGAAGAAAGCAAAAACTTTTTTACCTCCCAGGTTCCAACACTGCCTGAAACTCACTGGATCCCCTTCAAAGCCTCTTCTCAAACTGCTCCTTCTCGCTCCAATAAACCTGGGAGGACTTCTCCTCATCCAGCAGTCTAGTCACACCTTTTTCTTTCCCCAGGGCTGCCCTTTGCTTTCCCCAGTCTGGCCCAGACCTTGGAACCTTGTGATGCTCCACTGCAGACACACTCTTGGGTCCATTCAGCTAGAAACCTCCTTGGGGCAGGAACAGTGAGCCAGTCAGCTACATGGAGCCTAGGAGACTGTATTCCTGGTAATGGGTTCTACCCTATTCTCTACACATTGCCTTTGGGTTGGGACACCAACCCCACTCAGGAGAACTCGGCACTAGCATCCCTGTTCCTACTGACATAGGAACAAGGTTGCCATGGTGCCCTGTGGCCAAAGAAATACTTAGATCTCCCTACTTGTCACTCATGAAGGAAGCAACATAAGCCTTTCCAGAGACCTAGGAGCCATGGGAACAACCTCCCTATTGCAAACACCAGCTCTGCTTTGTCTGTCACCCCCTGCACTTCACAGGGGCTGGAGGCTATCCTAGAAGTGACATTAACCCCACTGCCAAGTCCTGTAAACCAGCAATGTGGCACAAACCAAGCTGCCCCAACCATCCCCTATGCATAGCTCTGCCAGTGCACATCAGTCCTGCCCTGCAGCCCCTGACTCTGTGCACGCAGCTCTACTGGTGCTTCTGACCCTCGGCCTGTAACATGGGCTCGCCTTCCTGCAGCTGTTCGAGAACTCCTTTCCTTGGCATGCCTTCCTTACCCTCATTGGTGGCCAGGGTTAAGTGCGTCCTCAGGACCGTGTAGCGGCCGAGGTCTGGCTTGGGTGGGGGTGGCGGCTCAGCATCTGCAGACTGGCTCTCCGTCACCTCGAGGCTTCCTTTGGACTGCAGAGACAAAGTGCAGAGGAGCAATCAGAAGGGAGGAGAATGCGAAGTCCCTGATGCACCCACCCCTGGGCACAGAAGTTAGGCTGGTAGCAGTGGAGCTACCCAGGAGCTATGTGCCAAGTGCTGGCAGGCAGCATGTGTCAGATTCTGGGCTGGAAGGGAACAGACTCTTCAAACTACTCGGGGCAGGGGGACAGAGAGAGATGTAGGGTGGGAGCTTTATGCAGCAGCAGCTGCTGCATGAGAGGGACATGACTTCAGTCATCAAAGGAGATCAGATACAGAGTGAAACAACACAGAAGGAAAGAAGGGGATCATGTTAAAGGCTCACTTGGTTCTTACTCACATGGCAGGTTTGTACCCCTTGGTATGAGGGAGGCCCCATCAGGGTGGTATCCCTACCCCTCTCACCTTCGTTCTCTTCAGTTCAGTCTGGATACCATTGTCCATTATCTTGACAGCAATCTGTCCATCTGACAACTCAGGCCTGAGGAAGGGTGGTTTCACCAGCACTGTCGGCTCTGCCTTTGGTCGCCCGAGATACCTGGCAAAGCCCAGGGAAGAAATGAGTGTTAGATTGAACATTCTTAGTAGCTGAACTGGGACAGTGTCTCTGGAACATCAACTGCTCCCAACCTGTGACATTATGGACAGACCTACACTGCCACAAGGGCAGGTGAGGGGGATGCAGTTAGCAGTATGTGGTATGTAATATGTTGTTCCCCATCTCCTTTCCCACAATTTACCAGGTTACTATACAGGGGACATCCAAGCTTCACACAACAGCAGGCAGATGTCTGGAATGCATGTAGGGGGATGAGCAACGGGGCTGGGGGCAGGTTCGGAGTTAAAGCCTGGCCCAGGAGGAGCAGCCATCACGCAGGAGACCACATATCTTGAAATGGCCTGGCATTCCCAGAGCAAGACCAAGGGCAAGCAAAGATCTCCCTACAAAGGGAAGGGCCAACTTACCTGGGAGCCGGTGAGCTGCAGAGGACACGACTGACATTTTTACAGCAACCATTAGTGAAAGGGTTCACTCCTCCCCGGAATTTACCTGTAACCTGCAGGGACACAATCTGTCAGGAAGACCCAGGACAAACACAGAAAGAGCCGTTGAGGGGATGCTACTCTGACCTCTAACTGTACACGTACCTGTTCATTGGTTGTGCGGCCCCTTGCCACCAACACCACGTGGAACCCTGTAAGGCCAGCCACAGGAATGAAGAACAAGCCGGCCACACACATCACAGCCATACTGCCAGCAGAAAGTCAAGGAAACGACTACTGTGTTGCTCTAAAGTACATACCCTCCATTCTCCTGTTTCTCAGCACTGATGCTCTCCCTTGCTTACTCTGAATTCCTACCATCTGGCACTCTAGTGCCCCTGGGAAAGGACCCATTCCTGCAGCCCAAGCTGCCTTCTAAGGTTCATCCACATGGAGGATACGTGACAGCCATACGCACTCCAGAGAGCTCTTCCACCTGGTAGAGGACGTAGAGAAGGCCAAAGCCAAACACACCCATGATGTGTGTGGTGAGTGACAACAGGAAGAGGAAGAAATAGCGATAATTGCGCCGCCCAATGCAGTTGTTCACCCAGGGGCAGTGATGGTCAAACTCCTGTTGGCCAAAAGAAAACAAACACAGAAAGAAGCTTCAGGTTGCACAGGGGCTATGGGCTCTACCCAAACTCCAGCACAGATCTGCCATACCATGGCACCCCACTGTCCTGAGGACAGAAATACACAACCCCACCCCTCCACTTGTGTCTGAGCTTCCCAAACCCCCAGAGTGATCAGTGAAGACCTCCCTACAACAAAAGCAGAAGTCAGAATTCCTTTATCTTTTAGGGGGTCTTGCCCCATGACTAATGAGGCAGAGTGCAAGATGCACATCCTACCTGTGCTGCAGGGCAAATGCAGCACAGAAGCACAGAACCCCTCCACCTTCTGGCACTCCAAAAGCTTGGGGTGTGAGGTGAGGTGGAGGGAGGGAGGGACAGGCAGAGAGAAATCAGTTCAAACCACCATGGTGTCTATCCTTCCCTGCTGATGATCTCTTACCTCTACACAGTTGTCACAGACACTGCAGTGAGAGCAGCGTGGAGGCCGGTAGAAGCGACACGTCGCACACCATTTCATGCGCACCTGGATGCCCTTGATCTCCACCGTCTTGTAGAGTGGGGCTCGGAAGTCATCCTCTTTGTCCTCATCTTCCTCAGCTGAGGAAGGGCAAGCCACCAGCACAGCAACAAGTCAGATGGGTTGGTGAGTTCCAGAGGAAGCTCACCTGTTCCCTCCCCGCAGGACTTGGGGAGCTTCCAAGAAGCCCAACCTAGGAACTACCCAGGTGCTGTTCCAATGCCACAGCTCAGTCGGTGTTCTGATCTACCAAGCCTGAATATTGCAAACAGGCTCTCCTAGGGCATACACCTTGCGTGGGTGATGCTCAGGGACCAGAAGATTTATAACTACTCTGGTTATGGGATAATATCAAGAATGCCTGCTCTGGCAATGGCCAAAACTGCACCTGCCACAAGCAGGTAAAGCCCCCAAAAGGTCTCACACCCAATGCAACATCATATTGGCAGGGGAATGGGGCCCTTGAGCCCTGCTGCAATCAGCTTGTACCCTAAAGTTGAACGGTTGAGAAATTGGCTCCTGGTCCCACCAGAGAGAAAAAAGTTTGTTTCCCCTTGGCCAGTCCATGGGAGGCAGCAGTTCTCACCTCGTGGGAAGATGCCTGGGTCCATGAAGGTGGCCATGCTGAAGTTGGCCAGCACAAAGAGGAAGACGATGACATTGTAGATGGGGATGATTGGGGAGATGTACAGACTGAGCCCTGGGCACCTGCACACACAGACACACCAGTGGGACAGTGCAAAACCTCCTCCGCTCACTCCACTGCCTTCATTGCCATCCTGCACTTCAGCCCGTGCCCCTTCCCAACCTGGTCTTAAAGGCATCCTCCTGGTAAGGGAACTGGCTGATCTAAGGAGGAACTTCCAGCAACCCTGTTTGAGTGCAAAGCAGGGAAGGGCTTGGGTTGGAGCAGCCTGCCCTCCACATTCTGGCCAAAGGCAAATCCCCTTTGCCCTGCTGCTGTTTCTTTCTCTAGAACTGTGTCCAGCAGCAAGAGTAGAGATAAAAAGGAGGGTGTGGACGTGCTGGACAAGCTGTCCCTGCTGTATGCTGCAGCGTTCCAGCTCCTGGCAAGTGGGTCGTATTTCCCACTGTCACTGCTGCCAGATGTCAGTGCAAGGTATTCTCACATTGCCAGGGGGACTCAGAAGCCACATAGCATGGGAGCTAGGGAATTCACTATGCACAACATTAACCCTTCCTCTCCCAACAAAGGCTGCTCCCTCCACCCCCTTTTTTCAATAGTGAAACCTGGCAAAGGGCACACTTGAAGATTACACTGCCAAGGTCAGAGGCATCGTGGGTTCCTCTAACAAACAAGGATGCTGATACACACTGCCAACTGGGCCCACTCCTCAGACAGAGAAGGCACCAGTCTTCTGAAGCAGAATCAGTACTTGCTGGGACTGCAATACATTCCAGGATGCAGAAGGCTCCTAAGGTGCATAATCAGAATCTTACCCCTGCTCCCTGACTGCCTGCTCTTGCTTTTGCTCCCATACACTTTCCCCGCAACTCCAAGGAGCTGGCTTTGAAATGCAGTATGAGTCTTCCACACTGAACTACTCTACAAGGGTGACTGGGAGAACAGCTAAGGAAGACAACTGGTAGTGGGTATATGTGAGGAGCACTGTGCTGGGCTCATCTGCCCATCTTGGAAAATCCACTGAAATTTGAGAGCTAAGAATAATCACCTCCCCAACCCTGAGTCCCAGAGCAGAGGGAAACCTCCTCCTAGCCAGCCATGGTAGAGGACAAGGTCAGTGAAAAGATGGCACCATCCTGCTGGTAATAACAGCTTGGCCCTGCCCTTCCACTGTGCTACATCTCAGACACCTCTAGAGCAGAATAAACCCAACTCTCCCAGGTAGAGGCAATGGCCAGGCAGGGAAACAGGATAAGCCAGTTGGACCAGCAGCTCTATACAAGTGAAGCCTGCAAGCAAGAGATGTGGCTCTGACAAAACACACCAGGAGAGTACATTACAGGGAACAAGGGCCTTCTCTACACACCAGGCTGAAAGCCAGCCCCCTGCCTAACAAGCCATGGTAGCTATTTAGACTGGTGCTATGGAATCTACTCAGAGAATGTGATGCTTTAAGCACATTACTGCCCACTGCTCCGCAAGGGGGCACAGGTGTCCCCTGGGAAATAAAATAGCCTTTGATTACAGGGATGGAGTCAGAGCGGGAGTCTGGCAAGTCCTTGTTCTGGCACAATAAGGCAGTGGGCCATTACCATGACACTCATACTTGTGAAGACGCAGCTCATCTGAGGATGCTGGATCTAAGACCCTCAAGTGGCAATGAGGATTATGGACCACACTACTGCAAAGCCTGCTTCAGCAGAGGTCCACAAGACGCTAATGGTAAGGCAATTACACTCTTGGCTAATTGACTTCAAGATGCAGGACCTGCTCGAATTAGCCTAGCCCAAACCAGTGAGTTTTTTCAAAACAAAGACAGCTCTGCAGAAAAGCAGCACTGCAGGGTGGGACTTAGAACTGACCTGGGAAAACAAAGGTCCTGCATGGTAGGGTGCAGGTGCAGTAGCAAAGCTACAGGGGAGGCCCAGGACTGAAGAAATGCAGAACAGGATTGTAGATAACAGCACAGAAGAAATCCCTCAAATCAGACTGAGCTCAATCTTTTTGCTTGGCAGGCCAGATGGGCAGAGCCCAGTCTGTATGTGGGCTGGATCTGGCTGGTGGTCCTGATTTAGTGCCCAGGGTACACATGGCAGGACTCAATCTAGCTGTGCAGGAGGGGTAGGAGGTAGCCTGGCCCCAATACAGCTGTGCTGGGGAAGGGGGCTTGGCCTAGCTCCAATGAGTGGAGCAGAGAAGGGGCATGACCTGGCCCCAATCCAGCCACACAGGTCTTGGGAATTTGGCAGCTAGGAGGGGTAGCAGTATTAACTGCCACTGCTCCTCTGCCACCAAATTTCCTGACCCACATGGAGCCTTGGCACCTGGGCTGCAGGGCTCCGTAAGCCACATTTGACTCGCAAACCAGAGATTGAGCACCCTGCCTTAAATGGATCCTGCAGGTCACTCTCCACCCCTGGCACAGTAAAGAAGATGGAAGGAAGGTAAATATGGGCTGTGCAGCAGAGAGGGCTGCCAGGGGTCCCAAATGCTGTACAGAGACCTCCCCACACACAATCCTGGCTGGCCATCCAAGTACCCAGGAGGCTCCAAGCAGTAGAGGTGCCAGGAAAGGCACAGGTTGCAAAGGTAATCACCGTCCCTCCAGCCCCTCCCCAGGAAGAGTTTGGGCTCCAGAGACAGTGGGCTTCCCCCTTGAAGGCGCCAGTGTAATACCCTAATCTGCTTTGCTGCTCGGTGCTTAATCCTGTGGATCTAGGGCAGCATCTGTCCCTTCTCCCCGCAAGTAGGAGCAGCCTGGGATAAACACAGAGGGATTTAAGCAGTGAGAGCACAGAACTGGGGAGGAGCATGTGTAGCTGGCTGAACAGTATGACGTGGTGTGAATGGAGTAATCCACAGCAGCCTCAGAGCTTGGGGGAGCAGCACAGAGGCACAAGCCAGACTGGGCTGGAGCTCAGCATCCCAAAACCCGTTAGCAAAGAAAAGCCCAGTTTAACCCAGCCTCCCTCTCTCAGCTCAACAGGAGTCCAGGGGAGGGGAAAGCAGATGCACATTATTCAGACTATGGCTCCCAGCTTCAAGCCTGCTACCAAAACCAGAGGTGGATGAGGAGGGGAAAACGCAGGAGTGGGCTACAGGAAGATAAGCAGTTGCCTTATGAGGCCAGGAGGAAAGGGCAGCAAGAAGGGCTGCAAGGGAGAGGGTGATCAGAGGTGCTGGTATAGTGGCAAAGCAGTCACGGCTGGTGCAGAGGACCTCTGTCCAAGGCCTTACTGGGCTGACACTTGCTTCCAAAAGCCACCAGCACTTAACTTCTTCCTGCAAACAAGCTCAGGAAAGGGGCTAGGGTTTGAAGAGGCCCTAGCCAAAGTGTCCCTATTACTCTTTGGCTTTTGGGGAAGCCCAGCCTTACTACTGCTAATGCTGTACCTATGTGTAGAGGGCTTCGTTCTGCTGCTGGAGCACCTCGCGGGGCTGAAGGAGTTGCCAGATGGAGCATGGCCCTTAGGTGAGTGACCAAAAAAGGGGCCACATGTGGCAAGCAACAGGGAGGTAAATAATCTGTTCTCGTCTAGGGAACAGTAGGGAGGAGCCCCTGTATACACTTGTCCTGGCACGCAGCTTCTAGAAAAGAAAGCATAAAAAGGAAGTGAGGGAAGGAAAGGGAGGTCCAGAGCAGGGAGAGGTGGCCAGAACACGAGCAGGCAGGCAGGTGCTGCAGGTCTCGCCCAGCGGTAGCATTGGAGCAGGCCAGCTCATGTCCTGGCCTGATAATTAAACCACTTCATTCTCCTCGCTCTCTCCTCATAGGAATGAACCTGCATCCAGGACAGTGCCCCTCCCAAATACCCAGCTGCCAAGCTCTCACTTTCATACTGTTGGGTGACTCATTCACTAAGCAAGTAGACAATCCTCCCAGCTCTTTGCCTATGCAAATCACCAGCTGCAGGCCTGCTTCAACACTGTGGTCTGAGATCCCCAAAGCTGAGCTAAAATGGTGGCAGGTACCACAGCAAAGCATGGGCAGGACTAGGATTGAGCATCCCAAGTCCACCCTAGTCTGCCATAGACTAACTGAGATGGGGTCTTGGGCAAGACATTACCCTTCTGGGGTTTCCCTATCCCTACTGTACAGGGGGTCACAAGGTTAAATTCACTAATGCCTGCCATGTCCTTTATGGTCCTAAAGGGGCCAACAAACACCTCTTCTGATAAATAAACAAGGTCCCTTCCTAGTCAACAAGCAAATGAAGCCAAGAACAGCCCACCACAAGGATCACTAGGACTCTGGCACCCAAAAGACACTGAAAGAAGCTGAGGTTTCACAACTCCTGCCTGAAACAGATTTTCTTTGACCTTGACTTTCAGCATCAGACTTCTCTTATCTCCAGCTGCTCCAAGCTCCCAGGCAGCCTCCATTGCCATCACTTATCAATAATGTTTGATACAGCAGTGCCCACTGGTCAGCCAAACATGCAGCCTTGGTGTGGCAGGCACACCACACACACACAGTAGTAGTCAATTCTTGCTCCAGACAGTTAACAGTTTAAGCTACCCTGAACCTGCCCGGGTTTTAGTTATACCAATACCAGAACCTCAGCCCTGACCACAACAACTTGGCCAAATGGTCTCCCTCCCCAACCCCCAAGCTGCCCTTCACATAGTCAACTCTCTTCGCATTATATGGCCACATTCCTCTGAAACATTCTTGTGCTAACCCATCCAATAATGTGTTGTTAAGATGGGATCTTCAATTCACCTGGTACATTCAACTGTTCTCCACCCAGTCCTGAGATTGTACCTGGGGCAGCATCATCTGTTTGGTTTAGCCGAGAAGCCCATTAAGGCAAGGACGGTCCAACACCAGGCCTGCTAACTGGTCAAGCACACTGACAAAATCCCAAATCCTCAGATGTTAGCATATCAAGCTTCAGTAAAGAACCCAAGAGACACTCTCCTTTGTAGGGTTTTAAAGACCACTGCTGCCACTTCACAGGCAGCCACTATGGAGTCTGTAGGAGTATGTGTGACAACTTGATGCCAGGGTCTAAGCAAGCAAGGAATAAGTAATGGTAAGGGGGAGTTCCATTGGGCAACTGAGCCATGTGGTCCCCAAAGCATCTGCAACTGTTGAAAGTCATTGCAGAATAAATGCTCAGTTTGTTCAACTGAAAGCCTCCTTGCTGAATGTGTTCAATACAAGAGACTCTCCTTAGGGGGAAGGTGTAACATGAAGTAACAAAAGTACCAAGCCTGCCTCATTACCACACAGTAAGTCTTGTAAGAAAGCTACAAGAGATCCCCTCCTTAATATTCTTAATACTCAGACAAGGCTCAACTCTTCTTGGACTGGACCAGTGATCTGTGCAACAGATCCCCTAGCCTCTTTCTCTGCTCTGTTGGCTAGAGCAGCTCAGGACATGAACTCAGATGTGCTGCCACAAGACTGCTGACCCCAGCATGACTGAAGGTGAAGGAGGTTCCATAGCATCAAACCCACAGCAGTGAACAGACAACTTGGTTTCTCCATTTCCAGCTACTCAAGGTCTACTTCAGAGCTGTCAGCCCAGAAGGGAGAGAAGCAGGGCACTTTCAAAACTGCTGTTTGAGAGCTTTACAGCTAGGGGATGATGCTTATCCATTTCCCAAAATGAAAACTGGAAGAAAATCTCTCCAGTGTTTTGTGGAGGAGAGGGCATCTCCGTTCTCTAGCACTAAGGAACCAGGGAAGAAGGCCTTGCTCCATCACATGCTGCAAATTGCCACATTTCAGGCAGTCATCAGTTTGCTAGTTTCAGGATTATTGAAGCACGATGAAACTGTGAAAGCCCTCATGGTGCATCAGATGGTGCAGCTGGAGATAGGCAGTTGGGCAAGAGTCCAACAGTAGCTATACTCGCTCAGCAGTAAAAATCAGGTTTTCAAGGTCAGTAGCTGTGGCAACCACTCGGCTCTGTGCTTTCTCCTACTCTTGGCAAAACCAAAACGTCAGATCCACTCAGCTCCTGGCAGCTGAGGAGTTAGGACTTTCTCGTCCCTAACAATTTTATGCAGGTAGATCTGGAAGAGGCAATGGATGGCTTCAGGAAGTCCTGTGCCTGAGATCTGTCTGCACAATAGCCCTCATTCACCAGAGTTAGCTCTCCACCCTCCTCCTACAGCAGTGCTAGGATGCAGACACTACTGAGTAGGAATAGGCCCTGCAGAACAGGATTCTCACACCAGTAGATGGGGAGACAACATATAACAGAGCCAAACATGACTGACCTGAAAGCCCAGTCTGTACCAGCGGGGGCCACACACCCTGCGAGTGCTTCTCTCTCTACAACTGCATTGCACCATGCATGGGCACTCTCCTCACCTCTCCTTCAGCGCCCCATGGGCTTCCCTGTGGCGCTGTGCTTAATGGGTGCTCCAGGCTACCAGCCCCCTGGAAACCATGGGCTGTGCTGCGCCATGCTGTCCCACCTCCTGATGCTGGAGTATGCAGCAGAAACCAGGGGAGGAAGGAGTCCTGAGACACCAGTTGCTGCTGCAGCCAGAGCAACAGGGGCAGTAGTGGGATTGCATGTTAACCCCTTGTGGGATGCATGTACCTTGTGGGCTGCCAGATGGACAGCCGTGGATTATAGCTCTGAGGGGATGGGTGTCCAGGTGCCAAGGGAGTAAACTCATTCTCACCCCCTGCTCTGCACAGGGGCTGGCATTACCAAAACAAACACAGTACATGGGCTTTAGGGGGGCACTGCATTTATTCCACACCAAGAATTCATAAAGGACATGCTTGAGGGACTCGAGTTTAGAAAGACTGAAAAAGCAAAAGTGACTGGAGAAGCTGGTCTTGTGCAACTGCCCCACTTGTCCTGTAAGTTCCACCCTTATCAGGCCTAGTTAGACACTCACAAGTGGGCAGGCAAGCTGCCAAAGACCATTCTGCACAGAGTGAACTTTATCCTCTGAATGACAGGCCAGGGATTCAAAGCCCTTCCAGCCTGAGATTTCAGAGGAAGAACTGGGCAGCTGAGCCAGGGCTCAGACGAATGCAGATTCCACACAGCGAAAAGCCTCTCCCAGAGACAAAGAGGATCCACGCATTGAGACGCTAGTTTCTGGGCTGGCATTCCCAAACGCAGTGACCTCTCGGCTTTCAAGCCGAGCAAGAGCTGCCCCACCCCCAGCACACTGATGACAACAGTGCACTAGTGTTAGCAATATTTAGTCCTCAGCTGCCAGGTGAAAGCAGGGCCCTGGGGCATGGGTACTAACACCAGAACATGCACCCCCAGCTTTCTTACAGTCAAATGTGCAGCATGCTAGCACCAGGACTCTCATGATCAGTTTTTGGTGCCCTAAAGCCTGGTAGCCATTCTTCTGAAAAGCTGAGGGGTGCAGTTTGGCATCAGTGCACTCTGATGTGTAGATGTCACACTAACATCCTCCAAGCTTACCAAATTTTGCATATTGAAGAAATAATGCTAAGCTCCATGCTCCAGCCTCCCAAGTACAACTCCTCTCAGGCACCAGTGCCTGGAGTGTGGAGTCATGGCACAGGAAGCAAGAAAGCCATAGGTGGGTACCACTGGCAGCTGCCACAACAAAGGCTAAGTGCTGGCAGAACCTTTTTATCTGACATTAGGAAGGAGAGCACATTCTTGCCTTTCACTGTTGCAACCAGATACCACAAGGCTGTTTCCCCACACTTCATGGTAAGACACAAAACACCTATTGTGGAAAGTTCCCAAGCTCCTTTGCTTCCTTCGAACCATGCAAAAGGGGTTCTTCAGGCCAGATGAAACCCAGGGAACCCCTCTAGGTTTACTGTCTAAATATAGTTTCAAAAGCAGTTTGTTTCCAGAGGACCTGTTGAGGCACGTTTCTCACTGTATGCTACAGAGCTCTTGGAAACAGTCTTAGCCTGCTGTGCTGAGTCACACCGTGGGTGCAGAGGCATAGAAGGTTTCTTTCCTACTCACGTTGGGGAAGCTGTGGTCTTTGATGTAGCATGCTACTCCTTCCCCCTACAGAGCAGGATACAGGTTCAATACCATTTCCCACAAACCTTCTGCTCTTCTTTACCTGCTAGTAGCCATTTCACTTCCCCCTGCAAGAAACAACTCTTACTTTCCGCCTCTGAGGCTGAACTTTGACCTTTCACTACATACCAAACAGAGGAGACGTTCAGCCAGGTGAATGCGTCTCCCCCAGCAACCCTGATGGGGAGGGGATTGCTGCCTTTCCAGTTTCTGTCCAGTGCCTTCAACAACATGTGGCCAGAGAAAGCTTCTCATCATTTCTAGGATTTCAGCCTCTGGTCTGGCAGGCTGAAACTGGCCCACTAAAAGTCCTGATACTTCTTCTTTCCCCTCACTCTAAACCAAGTTACAAGCAAACTATAGTACTCTGACCCCTCCTCAACATTCCCTGCTTTTTTCACTACTGCAGAACAAGTTCCCCATTCTTCCCCTGACAGGTGAGAAAAATCTAGGGTGAGGGGGAAGTTAGATTTTGATGGTCCTCTCAGCTGACAGTGACAAAGGAGAAAAAAAAAAATCAGTACTAATGGTCTGTGATATTCATGTGACTGTAGGAGACAGAGATCTCAGCAAGTGGCCTAGACTGAGAAACTTACAGGAGATGTCAGAGCCATCACAAGCCTCAGCACCTTCACAACAAAACACACAACCCTGCCACAATCCACCCCACCCAGAATAACTGCACCCAAATCTCCCCCAGCAAAGCCCCAGCAAAAGCAAAGCAAAGAATACTGTGTACAGTTGTGGTCTCTACATTTTAAAAAGGACACGGAGAAGAGTTAGAAAGGACAGACAATGACAGTGATAAAGGGCTTGAAAGGCAAGCCATATGAGGAGAGGTTAAAGGATATAGGCATGTTCAGCTTATGGAAAAGGCACATAAAAGGTGACAAAACTGCAAATAATTGAAAGGCAAGGAGAATGCCTCGTCTATTCTAGCTGCAAAGAACAGGATGCAGATCAATGGCTTGAAGCTGCAGCAAAGTAAGTTTACATCAGATACCAAGAAAAACTTCACTGGTAGACCAGTGGGTCAGTGGAACAGACTGTCTAGGGAAGCTATGGAATTTCTATCATTGTTGGAGATGTTTGAGAAGAGGGTGGATAAGTGAAAATAAGAGTAGCCATGCCTGTGCTCTACTGTGAGTGTTTCCTATGCTTCTGGGCTTGGCTGGTGCTGTATGGGGCCAGGAAGGAATTTTTCCCTGCTTCTGTTGCTGCACACATCCTGGGGTGGGGTAGTGGTGGTGTTCACTTTCCTCAGCAGCATTGGGTGTTGACTGCAGCCAACACTAAGGATTTTGACTGGGGTGCGCGAAGGCTCCTGCTAGGACTAAAACCCATAGGTTTCCTGGCTAGAAGGTCTTTTTCCCTCCACTCCCGAGTCAGACTAATACCATACACAGGGTCAAGGAATTGTATGGGATGGTTTGGATAGAAGTTGGACCAGTTCAGTTGTCTTCAAACTTCCTGAAGTCACGGAACCCCTTCATATCACTTCTGCCATGGAGCCTCTACCCCTAGCCAGGAGGCCTGACCTGACAATGGCAACACACTGCCTCCTGGCACACACCACCATTACCCCAATCTTTTTGCAGAACCCCTGATAACCTATCACACAATTCCAGGGTTCTGAGGAACACAGTTTGAAAACCACTGAACTAGATGGCTTCTGGAGGTCCCTTCCAGCCCTACTTTTCTATGATTCTATGAAAGCCAAGCCAAGACATAGAAACATGCTCTCACTTTACCAAACATGCAAGACAATCATGTACTGCAGTGACAGACTCAGCATAAGGACAGGTAACATGAAAACCAGTGACAGCTAGCCCAACTTCATTTCAAATAAGGACCCAAAGTACTGAAAGTCGATGAGCTTCCACTAATGCTAATCTGAGAGAAATTGGGGTGGTGCCCCAAGGAAACTCACATACCAATAACCATGCCCATGACTGAAAGAAAATTCTGACCCTCAGTGCCAATGACTATCATGTTTTTATTTCCTAAGATAACCAGACCCCTCCTCCCCAGAAGAGAATTGCAATCTACAAGAACTACCCAGTAGATTGGAAACTCTTGCGTGGAACCCATGGATGGTGGTTCTCTCTCTGTAAGATGCCCCAAAAGACAAGGATGGAGGTAAATAAGGGCTGGCAAATAATGGATACTTAATTGGCAAGACCAAAACAAATGAAATGGCAGCTTGGCTGGGGAAGGGAGCAACAAACATACTGAGCTGTAACTACCTCAGGATTCTGGAGAGGCCAGTAAGGATGACTGAGTTGTCATGAATGTACAAAAGGACCAAACTAAATTTAGTCAAGAAGATATCTGCGAAAGGTGAGGTTCAGTAGAAGTCCAAATTATCCTCGGAAGGGAAGGACACTGAAAACAGGACTGAAACAAGCTCTGGAGAATAGGACCAACCTGTTAAGTGCAGGGTTAAGGGGGTACAAAGAAAAGGAACACAGAAATGGGCAAAATGACCCAATAAGGGCGCCTCAACTGCTAGGGAGCATCCAGGAGATGCAGTTTTCAGCTTGTTCCTCCTTTCAATACAACTGAGCTGTGGGGGGCAGGGTAGAATAAGCTCTGTTTCTCCATTTATTTTCACTCAAGCCAATACTGCTTGCTCAGCCTCTCCCCCAACATAGGAAGAATTTGCACCTATTAGTTGAAGGATCATGTGGCTTCTTCTAATCTGGTCCTTAAATTAAAATGGGATTTTTCAGTCCAAAATCAGGATGGCCCAATGGGCAGCAGGACAACATGCTGGAAAGATGCAATGGAGAAGGGTCCCTGATCAACACGTAAGAAAATGCAAACACCAGTCTACCTCCTATGCCCTGTGCTCAATGTGGCCATCACAAGGGTGATGGGGGCTGGAGGGCCCTGGATTATAGCTCTGACAGGATGGATGTCCAGGTGCAGAAGGAGTAAACTCATTCTCAACCTCTGCTCTGTGCAAGGGCAGCTATTCCCAAAACAAACACAGCACATGGGCTTTAGGGGGGCACTGCATTTATTCCACCCCAAGAATTCATGAAGGACATGCTTGAGGGACATGAGTTCAGAAAGACTGAAAAAGCAAAAGCACCTGGAGAAGCTGGTCTTGTGCAACTGCCCTGCTCATCCTGTAAGTTGCACCCTTATCACCACATGGAATCTTCTGTTTTAACCTACTTTACAACATAAAATTAAACAACTTCAGCTGACCTACAATTAACTGGCTCTGCCCAAGCATTTCCATTCTCAACAAACCTGCTCATCAATGCAGGTGGCCCGATCACACACTAAGGCTTTCTAGTGTATATCTTTCCGATAAGAAGCCTAGGGGGGAGAGGGAAGAAATGAGAGGGGAGAAAGAGGGCAAGGGAAGAGCTCTTCCTGCTGATGCAATTGATCACAAGTGTCCAGACAGGTTCAGGACCAATAGCCAAAATGAATTTCCTTGGGTCGGCTTCTACCATCCCATTATGGCATTGTGCCCATAACAATGGTTGCAGGAAGTGGGGAGTTGCTATTCCCCAGGAACATGTGGAGATGCCAGTCAGGGACTGAAGGGCAAATTGTGGCTACAAACACCAATTTTCTGCACATGCTGCTATACCACAAGGCCAGAACCAATCAGTTACTTGACAAGAAGAGATCATGTAGCCCCAAAAAGCAGAGCACTGACACTTTGTAATCACTGCCTTGGTTGAAATTGATACAGAAGTCTCTCTGGTAAGCAGATGCTCCATGCCTTGGTGTTGGGGATTCAGAAGGCAGCCAGTCATAGTAGGGAACAACTGAATAAGCACTTTCCCCACCAATTTAAGCAGGTCATCTCTCAAAACTCCCCAACTCCTGCCTCTTTTGCATGTGCTAGAGAGGACCTCCTGTCACCTGCTCTTTCAGCTTGGCAGTTTTTTCTGATGGAGTGACAGAAAAGGAAGCAATGTCCTACCCTACTCTCTCCACTTCCCCACCAACCACTTGCCATTTTACCACGCTAAGGTGCTGCCTACAGAACTAACCCCCTCCTATTACCCTTAACATCAGTCAATATTCATGGCTCCTCCAGTCCAACACTTGGTTCAAGCAATAAAACCCATCCAGGAAAAACTCCCGCACTCAGCAACAGCAAGTCACTTTCTAAACACGTTTCTTAGTTGCTCCTCCACCCCCAGCTGCAAGAAGTCTACTGCACCCTATTTGTTCTGCTTAGCAGATGCTTAACACAAGAGCAGCCAGCAGTTGAGGAGAGAGGAGACATCCCTGATAAGAAGAAAAAAAAAAGGTGAAGCCTCCCTTCTAGGCAAGGAAGAGCAGAGAAGCTGAAGTTCAGTAGACACCAAAAGGATCTCCCTTCTGTCAGCCTTGGCTAGTCTATATTTGAGGTTTCTGAGCCCAGCTATCCCAAGCAGCAGATTAATCTTTGCTCCATGCTTGCAACTTTCAACTACCCAACCCCCACCCCAATTTCAAAGGAAAAAAGGAAAAATTCTCAAGTCTCAACAAGATTAAAAGCACAAATGGGGTCAGCTGGCCACCCAGTAGCAGCTCCAGAACTAAGTAACCCCCTGCTGAAAAGTGTGGGCAGGTGAGCACCTTTCCTCTTGCTCACTAGTGGAACCAAGCCCCAAAATAAGGAAGATTTCATTTCACCAAAGTAATTGGCATTTCCAATACTGCAATAGGGGTTCCAATACTCCTGGATTCCCTTCAGACACTGAAAGGAAAAGCCAAAAGGTGGCTTAAACAGAAGGGCTTCAGCAAAGAGGTAACATCTTAGCACTTTAGCCATAAGCATCTGCAGCACATATATTAGTCACCACACACGCTTTTCCCTCTTGCCCCCTTGAGCTTGAAGTGCTCAGAAGTCACATGCATCTTGCTGTTTTACCGAGCAGGGTTACAGAAGCTGTCTCTGTCTCATTCACTGTGGTTTGGATCCCCAACAGTCAGTACAGCCAAGACTGCAGCCTATATGCATCACGTGAGATATGACAAGTCAAGATGCTAAAGTGCAGGCAAACTACTCAGCATAGCACCAGGTATAACCAGCTCAGGCCACACACACACACCTCTGAATCAAGACCTACTTCCAAAAGTGGGAGATGAGACAGGCATAGCAACAGCTCCTACAACACTCATCCTTTCCAGCTGCCTGGGGATCCTACTTCTGCCTGCCTGCTGTCAGATCTAGATTGTTCAGCTCTTAGCTTAATGAGGTTTTTACCCTTGACAAATTGAATCCAGACATAGTGCATGGCCTCTTTGAACTAAGAATGAGTGGGGGGAGGGGGCATAGTCCCAAAGAAACATTACCATGTGGCATAATTATGACCTAGTTTCCCTTATATGAACCAGCACAATTACACGCCAACATATACCCACAACCTAGGCCTGACTCTTGCTCTGCACTGGATCTGACATCAGCCTTGGTGGCCTGGCCCTAGACATGGCTATTCCTCAAACAATGGGTAAACTGGTCTCTCTCTAGAGACACTAAACCCTTCATACCAGCCAAGGGCAAGAGTGATATTAACTGCAGTAAGAGCGAGTCAAACAGGGAAGGACAGTGCAGTGATCAAAGGTTGTTCCTGTCTGGACCGTCCCTTAGCAAGTCAAGACTGTAATTCTTTAAGTACGATATGCTGGCTCCACTACCTTTCCATGATCCAACAAGCTTCTTGGGGCTCTGATTATCCCTGACCATTCACCACATAGAGAAGCCCCATGTAGCTACTGCTCACATAGGGCAATGGTCTGAGACAGAATGGCCAGCAAGATTTGCGAGTTACCCCAAATGTCCAAAGACAGGAATATAAGAGTGATGCTATAGCCATAATGGTCCAGAAATTATGCAAGAGGCAAGAATTTCTCAGGATGATATCTTTTATTGGACCAACTGTGTAGCTGAGACAGAATTGGACAAGGTTTGTTTTTTTTTTTTTTTAATAAAAAACATTATTCATCAGGTCGAACTTTATCCCAAGACCAGCTGGTCCTATAAAAGATATCGTTCTAAGAAAAACTTGACTGAAGACAGGACACCAGATCTGCAAAGAATGGGGGATGAAGGAATGCAAGGCACCTTGCTCAGTGTGCTCCATTTTCTTTGGCTTGCCTTCACAATGACTGGGAAAACCAAACAAAAGGGATATGGATACTGAGGTGCTGGGTCACAGGGAGGTGGCAACAGGTTTTAGGGACACCCTGATGTGACTGAGGCCTGGAATCCAGAATTCATACTCCAGAACACAGCAACTTTCCTCAGCAGGTCCCTGGCAAAGTATTATCTCCTGTACTAAGACATGACATCCCACCCTCCATCCTACCCGGATTCCACCTCTTCCTAGCCATAATGCAGCCCACATAACCCTGGGCCGCTTTGTTGACATGTGTCAGTTTTTCTCCCTCCCATTTCCACCCCCACCCAAGCTACTGCTTCCATTTCATATGAGACTCACGTGAAGGCAAAGAAGAGGCTGGTGGCTCCCACTAGGAAGATGGCAGCAGCAGAGACTGGGACGTATTTGCTGGGTTTGAACCTCTTTCCAGATGCTGCTGGCATGTTGGAGCTCTGGTGGAGAATCTGCCCTGCAGCATAGCCCAGGCCCAACTGGAATCAGAATGGATATGAAAAGGGGGGAAGGGATCTTCAGAAGGGAAGGGAGATGGGGGGCTCACAAGGAAGGTGGGAGGGGAAAAAGTTAGGGGAAGAGGGGGCAAGCAGTTACCCAACTTCCTGAAATACACTTAGAGATTTCTCAATGGAGTAGAAGACACAAGACCATCCAGAAAGAGCCACAGAAACTCCAAAAGGTAGAGATCCAAGACAACAGCCAAAAAAAATACACTGTGCCCCGCAAGAGAGTTTGGGGGGATAGAGAAGGAGATTTTTTTTTTTTTTTTTTAAAGGGTGGGGGCTGAACTCCAATTTAAAACACTGTTGAGACAGGGATGTCCTTGGCTGCCCACATCTGTCCTGAGCCAGGCCACTATAGTGCAAGGAGTAGTTCGCTGAGCAGCTGGTGGTGAGGACTGGTTTCACCCTGAAGGCAAGAGTAAAACAAAGGCTAGGGAAGGTGGCAACTGAAACATGCAGAACTCTGTGGCACGTGGAGGAAAGCTGAGCTGGGCGAGTCTTTCATGCCCTTGTGAAGGTATCCAGCCTGTCTTGGATTCCTCTGAGAAAAATCCGCACCAAAACGCAGAGGAAGTCTCTTCTGTTTTTCCTTTCTAAGCTGCTCCTGGAGTCCAGTGGTCCCTTCTGGTCACCACTCTCTGGGAGGAGGTTCTGCTTCTGCCAGTCTTCCTAACACCACTTCGTTTCCTCTTGCCCTTTAATACAAAGACAGTTGCAGAAACATTCTTTCCAATTTCACCAGGATCTGGGACTGTCTGTCTAGCGGTGGTTGTTTAATTTTATTTATTTCCTCTCCTGACGGCTAAAGCCAGGCAACAGCTGGTGTGAGGTTGAGCTGTAAATCCTTTTCTTTATAAGGGGGGTTGGAGGCCAAGGTCCATTGGCTTGTGTTTTTTTGTCCTCCTTCTATTCGTTCCCTCGTGCTTGACACCCAAAACACCCAGTAGGTCTCGTTTCCTTTTGGCTTTTAAGAATAAACTTGAATTTCCAATCCCTTCTGTAGCAACTGTCTCTAGAAAGTGCCTAAGTGGGGTGAAGGAGGGCAGACTTGAAAGGAGAGATTTCAGAGAACTCTTAAAACTCCGGAAGGCAACTGATGATTAAAACAATGCTGACCAGACTTTTTTCATCCATGGCCCAAGGGTCTCAGTCTCTTCCAGGTCAATCCATTTCTTCCTCTCCCCCACAAAATAAAATAGTTCCTCATTAATCCATATTGTTAAAACAAACAAAAACAAATCTAGATAAAATAATTAAAAATTGACATCTGGAGCTTCACACTTTCACCTAGAAAACACAAAAAAAATTGAATTAAGAGATGAGAGACCAAATGGCTATTTAAAACAGTTAAGAAAAATAAAGCACCTTTTATCTTAAAGGTTTTGTATACATGTTATTTTCAAGAGGGAAATGTGGTCTAGTAGTGATTTTAGAACAGGGTTGGAGGAGGGGTCAACAGATGTTGAATTCTAAGCCCAGTTCTGACAGATGTGTTGTGTAGCCTTGGGCAGAACACCCAAACATCCTTGAGCCGCAACTTCAACATTTCCAAACTGGGATAATATCATCGTTGTGAAGAAGGTTCTCATCCCCTAATAACTACTTAACGTTTGGGCCTTTTGTATTCCTTTTCACCTCCCATATCTTTTAAAAGATTCGCTAATTCACCACTATCAGGTAAGAGCAGTGCCCAGTTTATTGTAAATAAAACAGAGGTATATGCAGGTTACTCAGTTTTCATAAAAATCAGAGAAAAAGTCAGCGCCAGAACTGAGATTAGAATTCAGGAGCCTCTGGCTTTTCCCCCTATATTCACATCTTTGTAGAAAGTTATTACAACTGCAGGAAAATGACTTATCTGGAGATACTGCTAAGGGGGATGGATAGTCCTTGTTAGTCTGCTTAGTTTATATGAAGGTGGTATGACTTATGATTTACCTTAAGTAGGTGTGTCAGATTTACATGAAGTAAACAGAAAAAACAAACATCTCTCTGAAAACAAAATCAGAACATAGCAACCTGAACAAGAACCCAAGAGCTGGTGAGGCCACCACAGTGCAGAAACAACCTGGGGACAGATTATGTTTCATTGATTATTGTAGTTATAGCAACTCTGCTCAGTTTCAACTTTATTTGTAGCACTTCTCCACTCCACTGCCTCAGTGTTTTATCATGAAGCCCCCATTGCATTATGTATCAAAGAACAGAGTTATTATTTTACTATTCTAATTTCATAATCTTTTGCTTCTCACACACTCTGTACTTAGGTGAATTTCAGTGCTGATTAAATGTGTCAGACCAACTTTTCAGGAGATAGGAAGAAAAGTGCAGTACAGCATTAAAGATGCACTTCATTCTTGCAGGTAATTGTAATAAGCAGGAAGTCAATTAAGTCAAGATATTGGCTACCAGGGCTGACAAAAACTCTACCAGTGAAGGGAAGGTTTGGCTGAAGCCAAATCTAAACTGAAGGTTTTAAAAATTATATTTCTAGCCTACACTGTTGAAGAGATGTTTAACCAAAAAGGGATTTGTGTAGGGCAGCTGCCAGACACCTTTCCAGGCTGCTACCAGACACCTCCAGTTTCACTCCCCTGCTGTTCCTCCCTCTCCCAAGCACCAGGCATGAAACTGACAAACCAGTCATTTTCTTTGCTGCTCTTAAGCACTTTTTAAGCAGAAGCAGCTCCTCAATTTCACTCACATGCTTCCCAAGGGAAGTTCTAAGCTGCAGGAGAGGTAAGCAATTTCCCCACAACTTAGAGAAATCCTAAAATATAGAAAAGAATGTACAGGAGAGGATTTCCAAGGGTGACACTTTTTACTGGATCAACTGCATGGTTGGGATAGACTTAGACAAGATTTCAAATGTGGTTCATTCTTCTTCAGGTTGTATCTACAGAAAAGTTATTTACAAAGTTAACCACTGCAACTGCATTACAGCAGACAGCACTAGGAACAGATGTTGCACTTACTGCAGGAGAAAATGTAAGAGACAGTGATTTTAGGCTGAACCGAATCATCTCAGAAGTGCATTAACTCTAAAGTTTACCAACATCAATGTCAATCTTGGTAGCTATGCCACTAGGTCTGTAAAAGCAGTCAGCTAATGCACTTTTCTGTGATGAATGGCCCATTCGTCTGAAAAGCCATTCTACAGAAATAAGGCTCTATCTTTGAAAATCTCACATAAGCAAGGATGGCATTCTGTCCAACTGGAGGAGTTCCCATTTTCAAGATCCTCAGAGCAGGTCTCCACCCTCAAGCCCTTGCTTCAGTGTTCTGCTTTATCAAGACAGATATATCCCAAGGCCACCCAGGCTTCAACCTGCATTCAGCAAAATCTTTTGGCTTCCCACCCAGACAATGAGCACAAGATTGTATAGCAACTCAGGCCTCAGCTGACTTTGCCCATACTGCTCTTAAACCCAAACTTAACTGTGCACACTGGGTTACAAGCTGAGTACTCTACCTCCTGTACCAGGTGACATGGCATGCTCAAGGACTGGCCAGGGCCCAGGCTGCTTCAAATACAGACAGACAAGGCAAGGAGGAATGTAGCCTGCAAGCTCCTCAGATTTGACTGTTGTTAGACAGCTGGACCATCTGACCATTAGAGAGTTGGAATTCTTCCAGTCACCAAGACACTTCAGCTTTCCTTAGACACGAGAGTAAAGGTTAGAGCATGGTCAGGGTCCTATAGTGCAGTTTGGAGGAGTTTGGTGGGCTCCTATAACATTCAGTTGTCAGATGGCAGCTTATTTAACCGCCTATCTTTGAGTGACCTTCCTCGTAACTGACAGCAGTATCAGATGGCATCAAATGGAGATGCAAAGCTGAAGAGTCCATAAACCCATCCCCTGAAACCCCACTGATTTGAACCAACTCTATAATGACTACACTGACACATAATTTCTTGTTCCAACACCCTTCTGCCACCTGGTCTACCAGTAGCTGATTAACCTGCCCCTTCTCCCTGCTTTATCTTTAGCCATCTGGTTCCTTTATACCCAGCTACCTGTGCCCTGCCTGGCACTCTTAATAACTGAACATTCAGTGCTCTCTGCTCTTGTCCCCTAGATCTTACTCCTCAAGCCTAATCCCACTCTTTGCACTCTGCCAAATTGCTCCCACTAAGGTCTATAGCCACCTTTCCTTCCTCTCCAAGACAAGGGCCTTTCTCCACTGATGACTCCATTTTCCCTGCCTCAGGATTTCCTGAATCTCCCACACTGCTGAGACATTTTCAGTGTTTGTCCTGGTGGCTCCTTGTACTCCCCTCTCCCCCTCTGCTGGTGGCTGCCACAGCTCTATTTCTTGCTCTCATGGACTCGCCACTACCTCGAGAGGATCCTAATCAGCCTCCCATTTCTGCACCTACTCTCCTGTCTCTTCAGCTCCTAATATTCTCCCCTGGTCTGCTCTGCTGCCTCCCTTTTCCATCCCTAGTGGCAATCCATGACTGCCCTTGTACGTCAGACTCACCCACATTGCCATCTTGGTCTCCTCCCTCTTTCTAACTCCTTAGGATCCGCCCTTTCCTTGACATCTGCTCTATCAGAGCCTTTGACCATCTCATTTATGTCACCTTGTCCCACGACACTCCAAAGTCTGCTGCCACCATCCATCCTGCTGTTGTATATCCTCCATTTTCAGTGAAGCTCCTTTCCCTCACCTAAAAAACCCAGTCTAATCTTACCCTGCCTACACTCCTGTCCTAGTTTCCTCTTCTCACACCCACTTGCTCCTTACAGATCCTCCCAGTCCCTCTCTTACTCCTTCCTTCATCACCTCCTCTCTATTCCCAGGCTTAATTTACATTACAGGGCTGTTGCCCCTTCAGCTATAGGCATCAGAAGTTTTTCTGTACCAGGTTTACCACCCCTCCAAAGCAGTGAAAGCCTTCCTCTGCCAACAGAGCTATATCCATGATAGGGATTTGCCAGTACATCTATACAGTGTAACACCCTCACAACTCTAGCCAAGGCACATATGCTAGCAGAACTGTGCAACAAAGACAGAACCTCAGATTTCAGTCTTCCCCTCACTTTACTCTGTTGCAAGTCCCAGGTCTCCTCAAAATCTAGCTCTTCCTCATCACTATTGTCTGAACAATTATCCTGCATCTTATCACTTCAGGAGGGTCAGAAGCCCAACCCCACTCCATTACTTGGAAAAGACAGCACATGTACCTCTGCACCCCACATAATGCCTAAATAGCTCTTCTTTTCCCTCATATTTCTGAAATGTATCTTCTGGCCAATCCAAAAACTAAGATGCTCCCTTTTTTGGTTTGTGGATAAAGCCTTACACAACTGAACCTCTTCTATCCTCTCTAAATTTAAGACCATGTTTGGTTTAGGAAAATATTCTTAAATGGGCCCACCTAGTGGCTGGTGACACACAACTCATCTTGACTAGATACCTTATTTTTCACACCATCAAAAGGAGAACATCACTTCCCTCTACAGCCATATCTGCCTTCTAGTTCAGAGTGAGACTGATGAAATCTAAAAGGAGGTTGGGCCAAGACACCCTTGCCTAGTCAAGTCATTCACAATTCAGTGCCTTGATGCTGAAAGACTCAAAACAGGAAACCTTTCCATTAAGGACAAAGTGTGTATGCTGAGGCAAACTACATATTACAATAAAAAAATAAAGCTAAGTGTAAAATTAATTCCACATTAATGTAATTTGGGGGCTGTAGAACTAAGTAATGAAGTGAGGAAGTACAAACATTTAGATCCACCTAGCAAGATTAACCTGGGTGTGTTGCTCACATTAAATATTTCACATTTAAATATTTATTTATATTGTAATACCACACAGATACCTAATCAAGGCCCTGCTGCATGGAATGACACATAAAGAGCCCCACGCCACAGAGCAGGCTAGGGGGTCGACAACATACAGTCCATAAGCTGGATCCAGTCCACAGAGCTCAAGAATTCGCCTATACCCACACGAAGGATCCACAGCTTCAAGCTGTGCCCACACTGTTACTGTTTCTTTCTGCCCTCCTGGTTCTGGTCCAGCTCAGGCTGGGTGGTTTTGGTGTTGCATCACTTCACCCAGCCCCTGGCTCCCAGCTGCAGCAGAGGTGCAGTTTCTAGACCAGAGAGCTGTCTTGGGGCCAAGGATCAGCAAACTGCATACCTGGTGCCACCACTTCTCCCCCATGCCTCCCTCCTGCTGTGGCATGGATGAGCTTCCAACTGGTTGGGAACTGTGCTGACCACGCAGGTTCCGACTGTGCCTACACTGCAACGGGCAGGGGGAAGGGGGGAAACGGCAGCAACACAGACACAGTTTGCAGATATCTGCTCCTGGTGCAATGCCACACTGGCTGGAAAATGTACCTGGCCTACAACATGGGATCAGGGCCCTGGGAGAAGCAGCGGTAGTGTGGGGGCTGCTCCCAGCTGCATAACTCCAGAGTGGGCATGAGGAAAGCTCCCCTGCTATCAACATGCTGCAAAAGCCACCCAAACAGAATTGCACCAGAGTCAGGTTGTTCTGGCCGCAACTTGTAAAAGGCTGTTGGCTCCTGAATAAGGCAATTTTCTTCTACTTTTTCCCTTTTAAGAAATGATTCTTTAGAAAATATGAGCTCATATCAGGGCAGACAAGTTAATGATGCTGTGGAGGACTAACTTTTGTATTTCCTTACTTCTAGTCCCAATTGTGACACCCACATTTTGCCTGGATATAGTGTTATGTACTTAGCTTTATTTTTGGAGAAAAGTGGAAACACAAACAAAGCGACCAAAGTCTGACTCCAAAGCTAACAGGAGTGGTATCTGCTGCCGTAATTTGTACTGTTACTAAACACTAATACCCTACTTTCCATCCACAGGTCTAAAAATGCTTTACAAAGGATTCTCCCTATGTTACAGGTGAAGCACAGGGATGTCTTACCCATGCTGCAGCTTGGTTCACAAAGACGGGAACGAACTCCATATTTTGTGTCCTATCAATAAAGACTCACTACCACCAGAAGTACTGGTCAGGAGCAGAAGCAATGGACACATTCCACAGCCTGCCATAAATCAGCCTAATCTAGTCTAGGCTTTAAAAGGTGTGATGTTACACCAAGCTAGAAAGCTCAAACTAATTAACACCATCTCAGGCTAGTCAAGAAAAATCCAATGCATTTTAGGAGAAACTAGGATGAATCAGAGCCTCCTCCTAAAACTACAGTTACTTGGCCTTGACTAGAGTCTGATAGTGTCATTTAGATCAAGCTTCTTTGAACATCGCTCCTTTAAGTCTGAATCTAGACAAAGTCTTAGTTACATTTGCTGATCCAGAAAGACTCACAATGGGATGACACCAACCAGAAAAACGCCATCTAAAATAAGACTGCTTAGAGAAATTTCAAACTGCATAAGACAACGTTACAAGAAACCATTTCCTGAAAGCAGGATCCACGTAAGCTATGCATGCATTCAAAGTCTGCTTTCCCTTGATCTGTGAGCAGAGTGAAAAGGCAGAACAGGTAAAGTTTGACAGACTTAAATGTCGGCCTTAATTTAATGTGGGGGCATTATCTCAAGAGGATATAACATAACACTGGAAACTAGTCATGTGGGGTTATATGCCAGCCTGCATTGGGGTTATAATTTTAACAGTTTCATAGCTCACGGGTAAAAGTGATCTCAAACATGTCCCAACAAAATATCTGTATGTAGCCACAACAAATATGGAGAGAGGCCCGTGGAGAGCTACTGGATTGAGCCCAGGCAGCAGGAGCGGGCACAGGCCAGCATTTAGAGCCAAAGGAAGAGCCCGAGGCTCTGGGAAGGGCCTGGAGAAGGGGGAGAAGGGACCCACCAGGCCGTATCAGAAGCAGAGAGGCCCGGGCTCTCTTTTGAGCAGATCATTTCTCAGGAACCAGGGAAGAGAGAGGCCTGCCTGCCCCCTTGCTCAGTGCTGGGGCTGGTCCAGCGTGGCCGGGCAGGGAGGGGGGCAGGGCCGGGCCGGGCCGAGGCGCTGGCAACACCGCACCTTTACTTCAGCAAAGCGGTGCCCACCCGCCCCCGGCTCTGCCCAGCGCCCGGCACGCGCGCGGGCACCGGCCCCAACGGCCCAGCCACGGCGCGGGGGCGACAGACACCCCGAGCGGCGGCCGGCCCGGCCCGGCCCGGCCGCTGCGACCTGTTGGCCGGCGGCTCCGCGGGGCGGGGCGGGGCCGTCCCCAGTGCAGGAGCAAGCAGCCGGGCCGGGCCGGGTCGGGCCAGGGCTGTCACCGGGCGCCGTGGGGGGCCAGGCGCCGGCCTCGCTCTCCGCAGGCCGCTCCCGGCCCCGGCCCGAGCGCTGTCCCGGGGGTGGGGCGGCCCCGGCGGAGGTGAGGCGTGCCCGGTCGCACTTACCCGCTGGCCCCGGCCCGGTGCGACCACGCGGCCCAGGCAGCAAAGAAGCCGCGCGCCCCCACCCGCGCGCTCGGGGTCGGGCTCGCGCCGCACCACTCTCCGCTCTGCTCTGCCGCCGGTTGGTGGCGGCCGCGCACGCCGCCCCGCGCCTGCGCCCGCGCCTGCACCGCCCCCGTGAGCGCTGATTGGCTGCTATGGGCCGGGTGCAGGGGGTGGACGTTTCCCCAGCTTCGCCATTCCTCAGGTCTGCGCCTGCGCCAAGTCAGAGACGGGCAGGGGGGAGGGGGAAAGAGACGCTCTCTGAGCATGCGCCCAGCGACCAAACGTGGAGGAGATCTGAAGTCTTCCCCCCTATGCCAGAAGGCCGCATTTGGTATTGCTCAAAACTGATTGATAGCAAGCGTAACCAATCAGCCCTCACGCCCCGAACTCCTATGACAAAAGTGTGCTGGTATTGGCTGCTCAGGTAGACCCGCTTTAAAGGTCTCCCCCGCCCGGAAGTCGGGTTGTTCAGGCAGGGTTCCGGGTCCTAGCGTCCACCTACTTGTTTGCGCGTCCTGCTGGCTCGGCGATGAAGCTCTCGGTTCTGCTGCACCTGAGGATGGAGTTACACAAGCTCCTAGGCAGGCACCGGGCCCCGGAGCCCCCCACGTGCCAGCGTGCAGTGGCGGAGGCGCTTCCCTGCCCCGTCACTTCTGCAGCAGCCCGCAGGTGCTACCCCCCGGCCTCCCTGCGCTTCCCCCGCTGCCCAGCACGGGCGAGGGCAAGCGGGAGCTGCAGCAGCGGGGCACGAGAGAGGGCAGCCTTGGAGTGGGGAGGGCTGGGGCACTGCGGAGGAAGGTGCCCCGGAGGGGACTGGCAGCCCACAGCAGCAGCCCTCAGCCCTAAAGGTCGCCAACCCCGAGCTCCGGGGACACAGCGCGACTGCGAAGCAGCTGTGTCAGGACAGGGTGATGGCTCAGTAGCAGGGAGCGCCCTGCAGCATGGACCGATTGCCTCTAAGGCTGCAGCAGGAGATGGCTGTGGGGTGAGCTGCAACAGTACCAGTGTAAGAAAGTCTGAATGCTGCGTGTTGGCCTACTTATTGGGGTGTGTGTTGCATAATGATGTTGGTTCGTTTCAATATAGAGGCCTAAAAGGAGGAAAAAACAGGTGAGGAGGGGTAAAAAGGATGACTCACTCCTCCACAAACCTGTCAGGGTTGTAAAGGGAAAATGCTAGCATAGAAAGACGCCAGTGGATGGAGGGGATTCAGAATACCGCAGTTTAATGATGAACTCTCAGTGAAAAGAAAGCTGTTCAGGTCTGCACTGTGGAAAACCAGGAACCTGCTCACAAACAGGCACTTGGACCCCGCAGCCAAGGACTGTATTAAAATGGGACTAAGTGAAATGTACTGGTACTACAGAAAGAAGAGGACGACCGGAAAGAAATGGCAGGCCTCATCTGGTGGAGAGCGGTCTGGCATAGACTTTTTCAGGATTAGCCCCTGTGAGGAGAGCAGTGGGTGGGGGTACTGGTATAGGGATAGGTGCAGTGCAAACTGTGTAATGGATTTTTAGTGTGCTTGAAGCTGCCAAGTAAACCACAAGGGCCACTTGGCAGAGTGGAGGTGGAGTTTATATTTATTTATTTAAATAAATACTTTTGAAAAACCCCCCCATCAAACTAAGAGCAACTGCTTGCTGTGGGGGTTGGGGAAGCAAGTTCTTCCTGGGCTCCTATTAGAGGGCAGGGCAGTTTGCCTTCAGGTAAGATAAACATGATAATTATTTTAAAATCCATTTTCTCTCAGTGCTCTGTTTCTACCACTAAAAGTGACTCAGGGTGTTCTTGGGTTACTGGCGGTGGCGGTCCCTCGAAGTTGAAGATGATGATCCGTCAGGCTTGATAGGTCCTCAGGTGACTGAGGAGCCCGATTCTAGATGCGCGCATTTTTCAGCAATGGGGTCATGTTTTGCGCGGGGGAGTGGGATTTGCAGGGTTGGTCTCCTTCTCCTTCCTCTTCCACTGCCGTTCTGCCTCGGTATCAAGTCACTGGGCCTCAAAGTGGCACATCCCTTGGTGGACCAAGTGGTGCCTTGGGGCACTGTACACGCAGCAGACCACACACTCCTGAAGGAAAGTACAGCTGCTGCTGAATTCAGTGAGTAGGGTGGATACGCAACTGACCATGGCCCAGGGCCTTGCCTAGGTGTGGAAACATTGTGGATTTCAGTCCTGGCATAGGTAAAGTTATGATACCTGAGGGAGTGCCCTCAGAAAAAGATCTAGAAGTAGAGGGAGGAGCATCTAGTATGGTAACATGATGGCTGTGAGCACACTTACAAAAGTCTGGATGAATAAGAAGGATTTAGGCCTTAAGCTCTTCTTACATTACAGTAACACCTATAGATCCTAACTGTGGAGAGGATGTCCTGGTGTTGCATGTACACATAAGCAAAGATGGTGCCTGCCACAGAAAGCTTCATTATGCAGAACTAAGAAAAATCATTATTTTCTTTTTACAGATGCAGAACTGAGGGCATAGAAGCTAAGTAGATTGCCCGTGGTCACACAGGAAACAGGCAAGGATTAAAGTCAAGACCGTTAAGTCCCATTAGAGTATTCTTGCCATAGGGCCATCTGTTTCCTTAAAGGCTGTCAATGTCAATCAACTGTCGATCTGTAAATCAGCAATCAAGGCCAATGGCCTACTGCAGTGGTCACCAACCAGTGGATCTCGATTTACCGATAGATCTTGGAGCCTCTTGCAATAGATCTTGGAGCCTCTTAGAGTCTATCCAAGGCTGGGGTGGGGGGCTGAGTGCCTGTGTGCATGCACTCATATGCCCCAGCCCAGCAGATCAGTCCATGGGGGAGGGAAGAGGTGGGGGCTAGATTGAGACCCCCGCAGTGAGGGACAGTGCTGCAGGAGAAGGGCAAGTTGAGTGGGGCTCCAGAGCCAGATGGGACTTACCTGCTGGGGAGGTGCACCCCCTCAATTTTTTTCTCCCTCTGCCTCCATCTGCCCCCCACTTTCCATCCCCACAGATCTACCAGCTGGGTGGGGTGGTAGCACATGGTAGATCTTGGGTTGCTTTTAAATGCCAAAGGTGATCTCCTAAAAAAGGTTGGAGACCAACAGCCTACTGGGCTGCATTAACAGGAGTGTCACTTGCAAAGGAAAGGAAGTGAACCTTCCACTCCCTTCAGAACTTCTCTCGAGTACTGTATCCAATTTTGGACCATGCACTTCAAGAAAGATGTGGACAAATTAGGAGTCCAGTAGAAAGCAACAAGAATGATTAGAGGCCTGGGAAACATGACTTACAAGGAGAGGCTTAAAGAACTCAAGATTACTTAATCTGGAGAAGAGAAGACTAAGGTGAGGACTTGATAACAGTCGTCAAGTACCTGAAAGGTAGCTGTAAAAAGAATGGTGACAGACTTTTTTCTTGGGTTGTAGGGGCCAGGAGTAGCAATAATGGTCTCAAATTGCAGCAGGCAAAATTTAGGCTGGACATCAGGAAGAACTTTCTTGCTCTGATGGCGATTAAGCATTGGGGTAGACTGCCCAAGAGAGGTGTGAAATCTCCATCCTTGGAGATTTTTAAGAACAAGTTCAACAGACACTTGACTGTGATGGTTTAGTCAGGGGTGATCCTGCCTTTAGCAGGACTAGTTATGACCTGAGGTCCCTTCAGGTCTAACTTTTCTATGATTCTGTTAACACAATGGACAGGAATATAAAAGCTAGCTAACTGGTTGGTGTTTGTGATACCAGGTAAGTATCTTAGTCTTAGTTTTAGGTGGTTTTCTTCTGACTCGCACACAGGCTCAGAGGCCCAGACCAGGAGGTTCTCCTGTAAATGCTGCGAGACTAGTCTGTCTCTCTAGTTCTCACAGCATAACAACTGCTTCCTATACAGACTTTTTCAGCAGGTCTTGTTCCTGGGTGAAAAAAGAGGTCTACATAGCTTTAGGGATTGGGTAATCTAAGCAACTGGTCCTTATCTGGAGCTCTTGAAGAATCTTTTGATCTTCAGAAGAAGTCAAAGCATGAATTCATGTATGTGATGGACAAGCTGAGCTGTGTGCTGTAATCAGTTCAGCTGGGAAACCTGGTTTCATGCCTTCTTCCCCATAGCACTCTCTTTTACAATGGCTGAAATAGATAGTCACTGTAAGAAGTTAACTGGTTTTGATCAACAACACCTCTAGGTCCCAGTAAGAGGGCGCATGACAAAGACAGACTGGAAGCCCTCAGCTTAAAATTCAGAACCTTTTCTTCCTGCGACTCCCACAGATCTTAACATCAGATCCCCACTCTTCCGCTATGCAGACTCCTGCATTACATTTTCCAACTCCAGGCTCTACACTAAGGATGCAAGTAATTGTTTTAAAAATATTTGTTTAACCTCCTCTAATTATACTGGAGTAAACAATTAAGCAATAACACAGCAGCTCAGACAGCTGCTGCTAGGAACCTTCTCCAGGGGCCCTTTGACTAGGGGGAGGAGGGAAGGAGGCAAGCCCAGCCGGACAACACTGCCCTCCTGAAGCACCGCTGAATTGCTTAACTGATGAGTCATTGAGTTGCTTGCCACTTTCCTTTTAAGCTATGGGTATTAGTCCCCCTTGCTTCTCCCCACCTCCCTCCTGCCTGCTGATTCTTGCTGGGGCACCAGGCAGCTTCCCTTCTCCGCCTCCCCACCCCCCAGCTAAAGGATAACCAGTAAGCTAAACAGTTATCACTGCACTTATGTTAAACTAGGTGTGTCCAACCTTTTTGAATGTGGGGCCAGATCACAAACTTTTTATCACCCAGTGGGCCCGTGAGCCATATTCAAAGACCTCACAGGAAGTGTCATCACATCAGGAAGTGATGTCACATGACTTTTGACACCAATGCAGTTGCAGGAAGTGACAATGAAATGGGTCGGCTCCGCACGGGAACTTACCCTGTGCCTCCATCCTGCCCGGCATGGCCTCAAGGTGCCCCCAACTCCGTGTGGGAACTTACCTCGTGCCTCTGTCCATCACACATGCGGGCAGGGTGCGGGCCATGCTGCAGCTCCCCTGGCCACATGCTGGGGGCAAGGGGCGGAGCCCATCCCCAGCTCATCCAATTGGTGCAGCTGCGGCAGGACCCAGCTCACTGATGAACCGGGCCCTGTGGGGGTAAGCAGCTCCGTGGTTGCCCCACCGCCGCTGCCGCGGTTCTGCAAAACCGCCGTCGCTGGGGCTCTGTGCTCCGCGGCGGCACCACAGTGCTGCTCTCTGCCACCACCACTGTGGCTCTGTGCTCCACGGCAGCCCTGCCGCTGCCGCCACGGCTTTGTGCTCTGTGGAGGCGGCAGCACAGATGCGGGCCAGATAAAATGGCTTGGCAGGCCACGGGCCGTATGTTGGACAAGACTGGGTTAACCAATTAACTATTTAGCCTTTTACCTCCCTACTCCACATGCAACAAGAACTAATATTGTTTTGTTATTTATATCAGTCTCATGCTGCCACTGATCGGGGTTCCAGGGCATGAGGCTCTGTACAAACATAATAAAAAGACAGATGATGGTCTGCTAATTAGGGTACCAATCTAGCATTAGGAGACTTTGGATTCGATCCCCTACTCTGCCATAGACCCTATATGTAACCATGGCCTAATCATTTGATAGCCATCTGTAAAATGTGGCTAATATCATTGCTCTACCTCACAGAAGTGTTGAGAGGATACATTAGAGATTGTGAGGTACTCAGAAACCATGGACGTGGTGGCTATGTCAGATGGGAGAAAATTCAATCTAAGAGAAAACAGCTGGTGCAGAAGCAGCAGCAGAGCACTTCAAGTAGTGGCCACAGTTGCTCACTCAGGAGTGCATGTGTTGTAGGCATTCTGGAAAGCTAACTTTAGGGAGGGGACTGAAAGACAAAGGGAGCTAGCTGTATGAACACAAGATAGCATAATGGCTCTTAGCTGTGTGGGTAAGCCATGTTTAATATTCAGTCATCTCAAGAGGACAGAAGGAAGTGAATTTACTGGCATTTGGAGTTACGATCAACACTGTGCAGAAGGGCCTCAGTCCATGTGTGTCTATTGCCTGGAAATTCCTCACTCCAAAGCCAAGAGGCCCCCTCATACATGCCCTAGAAATTCCCTCCCTCTCTTACCTGAGCTGAAAGAGGTTGGATAAAATTCATATGTTATCAAACAGCAAAAGACCAGAACATTTATTAAAATTACAAAAAAATATAAAAGACAATGCAGGTCCTCTCCTACAGGAGGTCACTAAACAACCTGCTGCTGTATAGAAGGTGTAAGAGGCCTGAGATTTTAGGAAGAAAAGGGTGGAAACTTAGAGAAGGATGTAAACAACAAGTGACCTTATCTACAATTGCATTTAACCATACCTTTTCCAAAGCACATCTACCTATGAGTCATTCCCTGAACCTTCTCATCCCACCATCTCTGGTTTCTCCCAATAGTTTAATTTGGAAGGCAGCATCTCACTTTTCCCATCCTGGTTCAGTCTGATTTAGCTTGCGTAGAAGACTGTATCTCCTCCCCTTCTAGTCCCTAATCATTGTATCCATGAAGGAGACAAACTGGGGAAGTTTACTTTTCTCCACCAGTGGAGCCCCTATTTGAGGTCCATGAAGCGGATGTCCATAATGAGCAGGAAGTTTTTGGGCAGGGGGCGTGGTGCTGGTGAGAGGACTGTGAAGACCTGGCGCTCCAAGTCCACACCAGTGACCACGATGAAGCCAGCCACGCTAGTCTCAGAGATGTTTTCATCGGGGCTATCAGCTGTGCTCACACTCAGTAGATGGTGTACCATATCACGGCCGGGAGTCACTGGGACCAGTTTGAGTTGATTGTCTTCCTGTGACATGCCAAGGGGCAGGCACGAGTCAGGGATGGTGGGTGCACCCACCTTGTATATCTTGACATCAGAGAACTTGACATCAAAGGCATGAGGATAGAAGCAGCCCCGGAAGCCATAGAAGTACTCCCGGATACGGTCATCGCGGCATTCACGCCTGAAGTCCTTGGAGCGTTCCACCACGCCGCCTGACTTGGGAAGCAGCACTGTACGCACAAAGTGAGGAAGATCCCTCTTCAGCTCATTGTAGAGACGCTCCTGGTCCAGCACTACCACCACATCCACCTCAAAGGCAGAGGCTGCATGTACCAGTGCCTGGTACCCAGAGCCCTTCACCCAGCCGCACGTGTTGATGATGCAGCCACTGACTGAAGCTCGGCGGTTGACCTCACAGCGCTGGTTAAAGACATCGGCCAGACGAGATGTGATCTGGGAAGAGAAAGAGACATCAATAGCTGGAACCCAATCAAGGGAGAGGGCTGGACAGCTGGACCTATGAAGGCAGAGAAGTGGATATCTGAAATAATCCTTCCCACTCTGTCCTTCCTTTCTCAGGGTTGGGTTCATATCCTTTGTTGGCAGCCACCACAGGAAGAAATTGTGGCCACATACAAATAGCTACTCAAGCATACCTAACAAGGACAAGGAAACGTCTGCTTGTCTAGTGGGTAGACTGAACAATCTGAAACGTTTTTGCTAGTGCAGATTAACATGGTCCTATTAGACAGAGAAGGCTGAAGATGCCTCAACCATCTCCTGGTGTCACTTGTGTGCAACCTGTTGGAACATCCCTTCCAAAATGCCTCTGTTTGTGCAAAAAGTAGGACAAGTATTTAAGCACGAATAACCACCCCACCTGCAACGTATACCATTCCAGAGTCTCCCCCAGCCTCAGAACCAGATGCTCCAGGGATAAAATGCCTTTTGGGTTCTACAGAACTTGAGTGAAAGGAAGGAAGAACCTTTAGATTCTCTCCACTACCAGTCTGCTTCTGCTCACCTTGTTATAGAGTTTGATGTTGGTGCCAGGCGTGGTGGATCCAAAGTGATAAACCAGGGGGGCCTGGAGGGAGAAGCCCTCCTCCACATCTGCAGGCCGCTCAATGTACAGTGCACCCATGGTGCCAGGAATAGAGACCGAGCCTTGGCCCACGTCCAGCTCCACGAAAGTGGGTCGGCGTCCCAGCCGCACAGCGTAGTTCAGCAGTAGCCGGCACACAGTTGACTTGCCCACATCTGTAGGGCCCACTACCATGACCCGGGGCCCTCGCTCATCCTCGCGCTCCGCCTGCCGGCGCATCTGTTCCAGGGCCGTGTGGGTGTTGAGGTACAGCAGCATCGGGGTGTCCTTAGAAATGTAGGCCACTTCTGTGCGGCCGCTCAGCTGCACTGTACAACCATGCCAGGTGAACACCGCCACCTTGGCGCCGGCATCAAAGGTGAACTTCTTGTTCCGAGTCAGCTCCGTGCCAAAGATCTCTGCCATGCCCGTCAGCAGCTCTAGCTGAACAGTTTGGGAGGCCTCCACCTCGAAGCGGAGCTCTGTCTCCCGCTCCAGCTCAAATTTGGCCACCTGCTTCTTCTCATCCCCCGTTTCCTCTGCCATCGCTTCCCCCTTGCGGGCCTATCAGAGACACAGAGAGATGCCACGCCAGGGGAAGGAGGGCCTGGGGCCGAGGCTCTCCACGGCTCCAAAGTCCTATTCGGAACCAGCCGGGCCGAGGGCCCCACCCCCACTCCCTATTCGGGAGGCCGCGCTCTCCGGCCAGTGTCTGCCAGGCCGGGCCGCGCGGCAGCACCGCCACCAGGGCAGGACCGGGGGGAGGAAACGCGGCACGATGAGGCCGCTCAGGGCCGGGACAGGCGACCCACGGGCTGGGCAGGCCCCTCCCGGGCCCGCGAGCGCGGGTTGGGCGGACGCAGTGTTACCATGACAACGAGGCAACGGAAACAGCGGAAGAGGACAGGGAGTGACAGGGGCCAAATGCCGCCCCACGGAAAGCCACCCACCTACTGCTCCCGCCCGATACAGCGGAAAGAACAGAATGCAAGCACACTTCCGGACCTGGCGCCGGAAGTGCAGCAGCAGGAGTCAACCTCGGCAGTGAACGGCGGGAGGCCGCGGTGCCTGCTGGGGGCTGTAGTCCCCGCGTGCAGGAACCACTCAGAAGCTGGGGAGAAAGGCGCATGAGTCCTCCTGGGAAATGTAGTTCCATGGTGTCGGAAGTGGCCGTAGAAAGACGACTACGCGCAAGTGCTGATGGGAAGTGTAGTTCCCTGATGACTCAGCGGAGCAGCCGGGCTGGGAGGCGGAGGTGGGGCCCGGGCCACTGCAGCCCCAGCCCCAGCCCCAGCCCCGTGCGCGGGTTTCCCGGGGCCGGGCTGTGATCCTCGCGGGGAGTTTCCAGCCTGCTCGGGCTGCCGGTGCCCGGCGGGATGGAGAAGGGACAGGCCCCTCCGCGCCCTGCCACGGCTGCCCGCGCGGCCCTGGGCGCGTTCCTTAGCCGGGCCGGGCCGGGCCGGGCCGAAGCCTCTTCGAAGAGGGCAGTGTCCAGACCCGGGGCAGCCTGACGCCCTCCCACTCCCTCGGCCCGGCCTGGCGCAGCGCGGCCCTCCCTGGCGGCGGCGGGGCCTGGCCGGGGGCACCCGCGGGGGCGGGGAGCGGGTGGGGCGGGGCGGCTGCCGCTGGCCCCGCCCCGCCTGGGGCCGCTGACGTGGGTGGGGCGCGTGACTCGCAGTGTTGTGATGCGGCTGCACGACACCCAGCCCCAGACCGCGCGCGGCGCAGCCCCCGGCACGCGAGCCCCGAGCCCGGCCCGCTCCGCCCGCCGCCCCCCGGCACGGCCGCCGCCCCGGGTCCCGGGACCCGCTCTCAAGGTGAGGGGCAGTGCCAGGCGCCGCCCGCTTTTTCCGGGCCGGGCCGCCCCGTCGCCTTCCCGGGTCCCGCTGCGGCCCCCGGCCCGGCGGAGCTGCCTGCGGCAGGGCCCCGCCGTGTTGCCGAGGGGCGACGGGGGTGGGCGAACTCGGGGCCCCACGGGCCCTGCCGGGGGATAACGCTTCTGCCAGAGTGGCCTGTGCAGGCCCAGCTCCGGTCTGCCCTTGCAGCCTGGCAGGCTCCATGCTCTTCCCCTGGGCCAGCGGGAGGGGAGGACAGGGAGAGGCGGGTGCAGCTGCTGCTCATCTCATGCCCTTCTTATCTCTTTGCAGGTGACCCCCCTTTCGGCCTGGTTCTCATCTTGGGGGGGCCCTGGCTGCGCAGCCCCCCCAAACTCCTCTCTTCCTGAATCACGGCTCTAGCCAACCTGCTTCGCTGCTTCACCTGCGACCGTCTGTGTGGGGGCTGCACGGCACCCACCCCTCCACCCCGCCAGGGCGTGGCTCTTCAACCCGTCATGCCCAGCTGTGAGCCGGTGCCACCTGCCGCCTGCCTGCCCGCCAAGACCTTCCGCAGCTACCTGCCCCGGTGCCACCGCACCTACAGCTGCGTCCATTGCCGGGCACACCTGGCCAAGCATGACGAGCTCATCTCAAAGGTATGCCCCCGGCTCCCGCTGGCCAGGGGCCCCTGCCACCCGCCACTGGGCCCTTCCTTAGTGCTGGGAGCTTCTGCATAGGAGCGCCCAGCCGCGACTGCAAAACTGACAGTTTCCCCACAGCCGTGCCCTGCTAGTGCTCCCCTGAGAGTGCCCAGCTGAAGACCCAAAGTTTATGAGCTTCCCTACAGCAGTGTCTCCAGTGCTGTGACCTTTTCCACACCAGTGCCCAGCCAGGATCTTGTGAGTTGCCAGCACTGCCCATTCAGTGGCCAGGCAGGACCCCAACACTGTGAACTTCCTTGCAGCAGCACCCTGCCAGTACCCTTGGCACTTTGATCTTCTCCTCCGCAGTTCCCAGGTGAGATCTCAAAGCTGTGAGCGTCCTCATAGCAGTGCCCTACCCAATCTGCGCCTTCCTACACTCCAGCACTCATGGCATTGGGACCTTCACTACAGCAATACCTTGCCAATGCCACTACCCAAAATGCTGTGAGCTTTCCCATAGCAGTGCTTGCAGGTGGAGGGGAAGGCAGGGTCACTTATGTGAGGGTGGGGTATAACTGCTGTCTTTGTTTCCACAGTCCTTCCAGGGGAGCCATGGGCGTGCCTACCTGTTCAATTCTGTGTGAGTGTCCTGTGATCCACCATTCCTTTTGAGAGCATGGCAGGAGGCAGGGGTGTGGGCATGGAGTCTCAGGCAGGCAGAAGAGAGCAGGCAGTAAACCAAGGCTCATTTTCCTTACAGCTAGTTACTGGTTACACCCAGAATTCCCCAGGCGGGGACCAGAATGTGGCACTGCCAGGCGCTATACCTGAGCAAAACGCCTCTGGTCATTGCCACCCCTGGAGGGTAAGTTCTAAGGCAGGAAGTCCCCTTTCTTTTTGGGATGGGGTCACCTTGGTGGAGAGCGCCATGGTAGCATGGCTACTGTTGTCATGATGATGTATGTGTGTACACACACAGTCTATCTCTCACCCCCTCCATCTCATCGGGACTCCTGGAGCACTCCTACCCTCATGCCTTGGTTGCAGTCCCCCAACAGAGAGCAGCTAGACCTTGTGTTGGGGTCGCTGGGGACATCACACATGAACTGGCTGGTTGTTTCCTCATGGTTTTTGGACTGGTCCCTTCCAAGCAGGTCCTGACTAGAGGATGAAGTCATAAAGGGCCACCTGTGAAGGACTTTCATAGAGATTATGACCATTCCTGGTTTTTGCGAGGGAAATAGCTGCTTTCTCCCTCCTTGGGCTGATGAGTGGAATCACTCCACTCTGGGGGTGCATGTTATCTACAGAGATTGTTTCCTCTGTATTGACCCCAGTGCTGAAACACATGGCCTGGCTTTGGCCTCTGCCATTCAGGACAGGGATTAGTGAATGGGAGAGGATCAGAGCAAAGCCACCATGAGAGCCAAGGGGCTTGAGTGCAGTAGGCTTCAGAGGCACAGGCCATACCATCTCCTAGACTTAGTAGCAGCACAGGTTAAGTGGACATGTGCAGGTGAGAGGTGAGGCCCAAGGCTTAGCAGTGAGAGAAATTAGCCATGATTCCAGGCAGCCAAGGGGCAAGGCGGGTTCTTTACATCTGGCATTAGGTATTTATAGAAATCAATTCCTGATCTGGTCCAGCCAGGATTAAAGCAGGGAGTTTTGTGGACTGGATGAAGTCAGACTACATGATCAAAAGGAGTAAAAAATGCCACAGGAGGGAGAGATGAGCACCAGGCAGACCTTGCCAGTAGGACTGGGTGGTGTGAGGGCCATGGTTGGCAGGGTGCTTCCTCTGTAGTAGAACCAGGCACACTCAGTGCTGGATGTCTGTTTGCTTGCATCAAAGTCTGTCAAAGGACTTTCATAGAGGTCAGGGTTGGGAGGGTTTGGCCCACTAGCTGCAGGCAGGAGGGAATGCTCCATCTTTGGCTGGTTCAAGAGAGATTCCCACAGTAACTTTGTCTTTTTTTGGGTGAGGGAACCATCCCCTAACGGGATGCTGCTTGTGGGGACAGCACTTGAGGCAGCAGGACATGGTGTTTTGTCATGGGAATTAGATCTTGGTATCCTTTTGAACCTGTTATAAGCATGACTCTCTAAGCCTTGCATTGGCAAGGGTGGCCCACACCTCTCTTTGCCTTGGTTGTCCAGATCAGGGGTGTTTAACTTGTGGCTTGCAGGCCAGATATGGCCCTCAGGACCATGACATCTGGCCTGTGGGACTCTCCACAGGTCCAGAAATTTGGCAGCAGGAGAGTGATGGCACCACTCCTTTGCTCCCAAATATCCAGACCCATGGGAAGCCCCAAACCCTGTGTGCTGGATCCGATGCCCAATCCCAGCATGCAGGGTCAGGCAGGGGGAGCTATGCAGCCAAGGGGGCAGTTCCAGTGTAGAGGGCTGGGAAGGGGGAGCACCACGCCCCTGGGGGACAACTTTGCTTTGTGGGGTAGTGCCACACCCCCAGAAAACAAATCCTGGCCCACGAGGGGTATGAGGAAGCAGTACTGGACCCCTGAGGCACAATCCAGCCCACAGAAGTGCCTCAAGCCATTCGTCTGGTTTATGGGGCCAAAAGGTGGTGCATCACTAGTCCAGATCATGGCCACCTCCCAGTCGGGCTCTGCCCTGTGCTGTCTTTATAGGGCTACTTTGTTACTATGCATCATAACCCACCTTCTAGCAGTGATGCAGGACCCATATGGCCACTAAAATCAACTGTATGGCAGCACCAAGCCAGAACAGGTGGTAGGAGTCACCTTCTCCTGCCATTAGGTACTCTCCCTCTGGTTCGTTTGTTTTGGCTGTCTACACTAAGCCCTCATGCTCTCTGAGGCACCATGCCCGTTGGGTCAGGGCTGGCTTTAATCACATTTGCCTATCGCCCAGGAGTAGTGCATGAGGAAGAGGAAAGGCTGTGGTATTCCCCTCTCCCACTAGTTGGTCAGACTAGGCTCCTGCCTTAGCTAGGCAAAGACTCTGGCAGGGCTCAGCCTGAACCTGCCACAGTTCCAAGGTTGGGGAGATGGTCTCTTCCTGCAGGGACCCAGATGGAGGCCCTGCAATAGCTGGATGCCTTAACCCTGCCAGAAGGTTTGGGGGAGGCTATGAGCCATGGTACATCCTCAGAGCCCTTATGTCCCACTCCAGCATAGCCAGCCTCACAGCTATTTAGTATTTTTTCTTTAAGCCCCAGCTCCAGGAGTCGGGGGATTCTAAGAACCTCATTTCACATGTATTTATTGCTAAGTACGTTTCTAGCCTTTGTGGTTGGGGATAAAAGCTGGACAAGGTGGCCGCCTGTATCAGCAAGCTGCTAAAAAGGCCCCGACAATGATTAATTTTTAAAAGCATTTCTTCTGAGCATGAGCCAATCCCTTGATCTTTTTGAAACCCAACTCATGATGGTTCGGGGCACGGGGCAAGGAGATGTGGTTCTGGATGGGGCAGACTTATTATAGCTTGCTGTTAATAGCCTGTCTGCATGTCTATCATGCAGAAGCAGTGGGAAAAGGGCTTCAGGCAAAGCTGAGGAGTCTGGGCCTGCATGCTGTGATCTGAGGGTAACTCTCAGGATTCCCCTTCCACTAGACAGAACGTGGAGGCTGACTCCTGGCCTCCCATAGGTACCCCCAGAGGCATAGGGAAGCTCCGCATCTGGGGCAGCTGTGACACACGGGGCAGCACCAAGCTGCCACAATATGGATTGTGATGGTATGTTCAGCTGCCACTGCAATGGTGCCTGCCTATTTTTTGTGCCCCCCTACAGAGATGATGGCTGAGGCTGCTGCCCCAGCTGTCCCTCTCACTGACACTACTGCTTACCCTTTCCCCAAGCAGGACTGGGGTCTTGGGGGGTGCAGGGGCCTGGCATGACCCTGTCCCATGCTGCTCCTCTCTTCTGGCCCAGGGTTAACGTGGGCTGTGGGCCAGCAGAACAGCGCCTCTTGCTCACCGGGCTCCACTCTGTGGCTGACATTTTCTGTGAGAACTGCAAGACCACCTTGGGGTGGAAATATGTGAGTACTGAGCCAGCCGGCTGTGCCCTGCACCCTGCTCTACCTCTGGGGCCCAGGGCAGCACCCCTCTTATGTCTCAGTGTTCCCTGCTGGGGAGGGTGGGGCTGGGCACTGCGGGCTCTGCCCCCTTTCTGGTGCCACAGCACCCAGCTGTGGAGGAAACGGGGCTGGGCACTGCAGGCTCTAATCCCTCTGGCATTACAACATCTCCTGCTGGGCAGGGTCTGTGGGTAGTGTGATGCAGCTGAGAGGAGTTGGACTGCTCACTCTTCCCTTTCTTTTCCACCAGGAACAAGCCTTTGAGACCAGCCAGAAGTACAAGGAGGGAAAGTACATCATCGAGATGTCACACATGGTGAAGGACAATGGCTGGGAGTGAGGGGGTGGGCTGCAGCCATGCCCTCAGCCGCATGCCCTGTCCATACACGCTGCCACACCACCCATCCCAGCACGACACCCTTGTGGTCCTGCCCTCTGCACAAGCATTGCCCTTAGGGAGTGGGGGGCACAGGATCCTCAACCTATCCACCCTAGCTGGGAGAGCTTGCCAAACATGACTAGCACACAAGGAATTCCTTTCTCCCCCCAAGGCATCAGAGCTGGGCACAGACTAGAAGGCTGGCCCTGAGGTGGCAATCCTGCGGGCTCAGAGCCTGCAGACAGCAACACCTGCTAAGCACCTTGAGGTGCAGATCCCACCAAGGAGCACAGAGCCTGGCAGAGGCATCCCCTGACTCTGTATGTGGGCATGGGGTCCGAGTCTCCTTCCGGCTGTGGGGCATCTTCCCCCGCTGCTGACCAGGGGCTGCCCTGTGGTGCAGGAGAGCAGGGAAAGCACAAGGATGGTCTGCCCTGGCACAGGACTCAGGTGGATGATGATGAGAAGAAAGTTGCCCAGGCCTGCTCATGGGACTGTGGGTAAGGAGACCAAGAGGATCAGTGCTCTCCCTGTCCCCTTCTGGCCTGGGGCAAAAAAGTTGAGGCTGGGCACTAGTAGCAATGGTGTGAGGCCCTGAACAGGCCTCAGTCCTGGTACAGGAAGTAAGAGGCTGACCCACAGCCCCATGGCAAGGGGTTTGGTGTGGAATGAAGCATGGGGGTTGGTGGAGAGGGTCAGGGCTGGTCCCCATGGTATGGGGATGGGAGGGGGAAAGGGAGCAGGTGCATGTTACAGAGGTCAGGGCTGGTCCCCCTGGCATATGGGGGAGGGAACGGGCATGTCATGAAGGCCAGGGCTGGTCTTCCCGGCCTGTAGGTTCAGGGTAGTAGAGAACAGGGATACTCACAAAGATCAGGGCTGCCCCCCCCCCCCCCCCCTTTCCCATCCCCTGTGTCATCCATTCCACTTTTCCCACATCTGTGTCTCCCCTCCCCAGGCGCTACATGCACTCTACCCTGTCTGCTCTGTGGGTTACCATGTCCCGTTGATCTTGGGGACTGCCTCCCCCCACCTTGCCCACTGATGCCCTGCTGGGGAGAGGTGGGCAGGGGCAATGCCTTGGCTCCATCACCAGCGCACGAGGTTTTTGTATGATCAATAAAGGCATTTTTTATAAAACACTGTCTTTGTGGCTGGGGGGAGGGGGAGAGGTAGAGGCCTCCCCCATCCCCTGCACAATTCCTGTCCATATGTCCCTCCCTTTAGGCTCCATCTTTTTCCCCCTTACCTGTGCTGCCCCAACACTTATCACCTCCAGCAGTCCTGGCCTTGTTCATTCTGTGTGTAGTCGGCCACTGGGGGCACTTCATGCCAAGGGAAAACAAACCCACAGTACTCTCCTCCACCCCAACTGGAAGGCACCAGTGGGTCAGCTACAGCTCCTCCCAGCTGGATGGCACTGGGTTTGCCATGGCTCAGCAGGGTCCTTCCCATGTGGCAGCTTCACCCACCTTAGCTTTGCATCCTATCGGGTGAGGAGTAGAGGGGGCGTGTGGGGGATGGGGCTGCAAGCAGCATTAAGCCCTTGTGCTAAAAGACACTGAGGACCAAGCCAAAGAGAACTACAGCTGGCACAGAGATGAGCACCCTGCTGGCGTGGGGTGATACCCTGATGAGAACAACCCTCACTGGCATCAGCATTCCTTCCACCCCCATACTGGGAGGGGTTGTCCTCCTGCCTCCTTCCCACCCCTGTAGTTGTGGAAGTGTTGGGTGGGCATGGTGGGGACCACCTACCCAATGCCCTTTTTACATTGCATTGCTTGGCAGGGGCTCATACAGTAGTACAATGTGAAAAGAGCCTTGGACAGGGGCCTGGCAGGGATGGGCTCTGCCACAGCTCTCCGTAACACATGGGGAGGCTGTGGGTAGGAGCAGGAGGTTTTGTGGGGTGGGGTTCAGGACAAAATGGGGCTGTGCCAGTACGGCAGACCTGAAGGCATGAGTCAGAGGAAGGAGTCTGACTTCATCAGTTTGCTGGTGCTCTTCTGTGACGAGCTTGGGAACCAGATCTGGCAGAAAAAAAACAGCCTGGATCATCAGCCTCACAGCACGCAGCCAGCCACATCATGCCCGGTTCCCATGCCCTGGAGCCAGGCTGCAGCTAGCAACTGTGGACAGGGATGTGGGGGGAGGCTTTGTGTCTACACCCAACCCCCAGTCAGCCTCTTTCTGATGCAAGACCAGCAGCCCCCAGAAAGGAAAGGCCCTGCATCTCATAGCTTGCCCAGCTGCCCCAGCCAGCCAGATGCCCCTGAAGCAGAGCTGATGCCCCTACAAAGAAAAGCCCCTGTCCCTTTTCCCACCCCCTGAATAACTCATTCCTCAAAGCTGAAGATATCTGATGGCAAACACAAGCAGAGAGAGATTCTTTTTAATTCTAAGTAGAATGGGATCTCAACTCTGCTGCTCTCACCTCTGGGCATGGAGGATGAACACTGCCCTTCCTACCCCAGTGGACCCACCAACCTCCTCAACTGGCAAGGTACAGGATCACACAGCAACAGCTTCTCTCTTAGCTCCTCTAGTGGCCCTGCCCTGACATTGCAGAGGAAACCTCAGAATAAAGGCCCTTTTCCACAGCAAGAACCAGTTCTGGTTTCATTTGGAGAAGCTAAAAAAACTACCTGTGTATTATAATTTGTATATTAAAACAGTGCCCAAAGTGGTTATAGCTTAACCTAAAAGCACTGCATTAAAAACTTTAAGATTTTTAGACTCAAGAACAAACTTTTCCTTCCCCCATTTGGGCACATCTAATACAACTCATCCTGGATTGCCAGCATTTCCTAGTAGCAAAGTCCCTGCTGCTATGTTCAGTTCTTCATATTCTGCTTTGTTTGTCTGGGTTTGTTTGTTGTGTGGAAAAAGATTCTCTACATTAAAAAAAAGGGGGGGGGATCAAAGGTTTTCCACTAATTTAAAAAACAAGCCCCTCATTCTTTCTGTTCTAAGTTTCTGTTTGCATTTTTCACCAAAGGTTTTTGAAAAACCTGTCCAACAGCTTGTTTTAAAGTTGTGCAGCTTTCTCACAGGTTGCTAAGCATGATCTGTAACAAGTTTTCCAGGGAGCTGGAACCTTCTGCAAATACATTGGAATATTAAAGTTACAAGGAAACCTAGAAAGAAAATGGTATGGGTGCACAAACACCCACACCATCCCAGATCCCTTACACACAAACACCCAAAATTTCACATGGCTTCATTTACGAGGTGATCCCTGTCCTTCCCAAGTGCAGCTAGCTGGCATGTTAGCCCTGGAGACCAAACCTGATTTTCTAAGTGTAGTTAACATCCAGACAGTTCCTGCAGTGAACAATCCTTCCCTCTGCAGGGATTTGGGACAAGGGAGCTGTTGGGCTAGTTACACCTCCAGTTTCAGCCCCCATCTCAACCACTGTGAGGAAGTGATGTGAAGCTGCCAAGCTGGTCCTCCCTGAACATAGGCATTGCTTCCTCCCTCCCCTACCCCAAGCTGTTACATGAGCAGTTCTGTATTTTACTTATGCTCCTGCACCAAATCCCCAGCTGGCTCAAATCAACTATTGCCCTGTTGGAGTCATTAGATCTACATTACTTTACAGCAGGGGGGTTGGCCTGACTCTGCCCTGGGGCCACATACCTAGCTCATTCCCCAGGCCCACTGGCATTCACATGGGCAAGGGTTCAAGTTCAAATGTGACCCTGTGGCTGGAGCTACGAAGCTGGGCTTCAAACCAGCACAGATGCTGCTCTGCTCCATGCTAGACATGGTGGACATGCAAGCAGGGTGCTCTCGCATCTCATCTCACAAGCCAAAAGACATGTCATTGCTCCTGTTGAAGCAATGGAAAGCAGCTTCCCCCCTCAGCCCAAGGACTGCAGTGTGGCCTCGACACTTGCTTTGGCAGTCTCAGTACCCAGCGATCCAAACCTGGGGAGTGAGGTCACCTGGGTCCTGACAAAATGATATCCAGGACAGACCTACCTGGGCACTCCTCCTGGGAGCAGGAGGAACAGGCCCCAAGGGTCCTGCTAGAACTTCTACCTGTGACCTCCCTGCTGGGTTTGCCTAAAAGGACCTGCACCACAGCCCCTCCTGCCACTACCTGCCTACCCCTAACCAGCTGCCTGTCACCTCAAGAGAGGCTTTGTGGAACTTGGCTCCTGGACTCTGCCACTGCCAGGATATCCGTAGATCTCATCAGGAGGTCAGCAACCCACTGATAGGGATGAACTTTGCACCCACAAGTGATGTTACACACACGTGCGCGCGCACCCCCCCCCCCCCCCAAGTATGCATAAATAAAACTGAATATAGCTACAGGTCTGCTTCATCTTCAGTTTCTAGGATTTTTTTCCTGTTCCCTGAAACACACAGACATAAAGACAAATGGATGTTCTTTTACATGGAATCCAAAGCCATATCATATTCTTAGAAGACATTTGTGTTTTTTTACCAATCCTGTTTCTGGAACTGGTTCCTGGGCTGACGCAAATCCCTATTGCTTCACTGCTATCAGCTCACTGCCAAGGATGGTCTGGCCTTTGCTTTCAAGGAATATAGCTGTGAGTAACTGCCTACTTGGGCATGAGTTTCTATGACAGGTAAGATCATAGACAAGGGTTTACAGCTCCTGAACTAACAGAGCTGCTTTTTTAACTCAGAATGCAGAAACTCATCTTTTCCGATTCAGAAGTTGTGGGTGTCAGTCCCCATGCGAACTGGGCAGAGAGTGTGGTTCACACAAGCAGAGGGAGAGCATTTAAAACATATTGCAAAAAGACCTGCAATTGCACTGAGAAATAAGGGGGGGGGGGGGGGGGAAATATTTATTTGGATCAACCACAATGTTCCAGTCCTCTGAGACTACACACAAAAAGGTGCATTTAGCTCTTCAGTTATTTGGGTCTTTTGAGCACAAGTGCCCTGGGGGTGGGGCACTTTAATTAGGGTGGCTCTGAGAGCCGCTTTAATTAAAGCACAGCAACATCTTGTGTATCAGCATCCCCGTGCTTCAAAATGGCAGTGGGGGTGTTTTGTCTAAAGTTTGTGGAATGAGCTTTAGTTAAAACACCCTCGCCTCCATTCTCAAGCGGGAAGCTGCTGGAGCACACTAATTACCACAGAGCTTGGCGTGTTCAGCTTGTGGAAAAGGTGTTTAAGAGGGGAGAAGATGTCTTCAAATATTTGAAGGGCTTCCAGAAAGAAGAAGGAAAGCACCTTTTCTCTCTTTCTGCAGAGAGGACACCTACCAATGGCTTGAAGTTGCAGTAAAGTAAATTTAGATTGAATAGCTGGGAAAGCTTTTTCACTGTTAAAGTAGAGAGACAGTGGAATAGACTGCCTAGGGAGGTTGTGGACTCTCCATCACTGGAAGTGTTCAAGAAAAGGATGGAAAGCCACTAGTCCAGGATGTTTTAAACATAGCTAAGCTAATTTTCTACCATAGGTATTTCCTATGCTTCTGGGTTTTGCTGGTTGCTTCCCCCCAATCCCCATCCCTATTTTTGCTATATGTGTCAGGGTGTTTTTAAGCCTTCCCAGAGGCACTGGGATTTGAACCAGAGTGTGCCAATTCTCCTGCGTGCGTGGCTGCAGAGGCGTGCTCATGCTGGGCTGCCAGGCACGCCTGCACAGCTATGCACACCACACAGCTTAGAGGGAATGCTGGTCTTATGTAGAGTTTAGATTATGGTTGTATGGGATCATTTGGATAGGGATAATCCTGTCTCAGGCAGGGGGTTGGATGAGATGATCTCTGGAGGTCCCTTCCTGCCCTACTTCTCTATGATTTCTGTGACTAAGACAAACAGCCAATATTTTACTTTAGAATAAAAGGTGCCCTAAGAGATTCTGCTGATAAACACGTATTTACACATTTATCGCAACAGAGTTATTGCATCAGATCACACGTCAGGCAGAGTTAAGGTTACTGGCATGCTGAACTAAATATTTCCATGTACAAATATTTCCACGTACAAATTTGTATGCAATACAAGTTTCTTCAAGGCTTCACCTTACCATAAATTCTTTTGTCTTATTCTGAGAAATCATGACAACATCCAAAGACGTGCATAAGTTTGGTCGATCCTTGTGTTACCAATACAGACAGTCCTCGGATTTATGACACAATAGGTTCCTGAAAACTGAGACGTAAGTTGAAACGTTGTAACTCGGAACCAATTTTCCCATAGGAAACAATGTTATAAATGGGGGATTGGTTCCTGAACCAAGGCTTGATACCCTATTTTCACCAAAAATACCCCAGAATTTTGTACTCAATCAATTATAGACGAGTAATATAGCTACATTAATGTATTTATATTGTAAATAGCAATTATATTGATTTGGAAGGACTTCTTTGAGGTGACTTTGCTGGACTTTTTGAAAGGCTCCTGACTGGACTTTGTGAAGGGTTCTTGACTGGAGTCTTCTCAGGAGTCTTGGCTGCAGGTTTTTCTGGAGTTGTGTCTGCTTTCTTAAAGAAAGTATCCAAGGAAGTTTGGACAGATGTTCTCCAGGGAGATGGGCGAGGCAAACTTGTTCGCTGATGTGGCATTGTGTCGGATCAAGTGTTGTAAAGTCAAAACTAACATCAGAAAGTTGAAACAGAGTGTCAATTATAAACATTGTAAGTGCAAAACATTGTAACTTGAAATGTTGTCGAGGACTGCCTGTAAATACTTTCAACCTTAGCTCCATCTTAATAGAATTTTTTTTGTTTTGTTTTGTTTTGTTTTCTTTTTAGGCACTTGGATACTAGACCAATGGACATGGCAATAAAACAGAACATTGCAAGGAATTCCATGGAGTTTACTGCAATGACCTGCTCACGGTTGGTGCCATTGTCCCCGACCAATCTTTCTAATGAGATTCTTAGCCTGAAAGCCATTACAAGAGATCTGTGCACTGAGAAGCTGAAACAGAAGAAGAGAGAAGGCTAAACAATCACTTCTGCCTCTGGGTGGCAGCTCCATGAGCAAATGGTGCCTATGCACAACTAAGGAGGACATGGGTTTGGAAAGTCTAAGGGAGGAGCATTCAAGGACACCCAAAATGCTGCTGGTGGAAGTAACAATTCCCACCAGCTATCAGCTGATGGAAACACAGGGAACAAGCCAAGACTCCAGATCTGGCATATTAGGACCAGAACGGAGCATGACATGGCTCCTTCCCTGAAAGCCAGTGAGGTTCATTTAGAGCCGTGCAGAGGTCATTTTCAAGTACCCAAGCAGTGCTGGTTCTATAGGCCAATGCTATGTATGACCTGCTGACTCTGCACCTATTTGCAGCCACATGGACACAGGCCACTTTCACATGGAGGCTCACGGCTGTTAGCTCCTTACCCACATCTGGCATGGACCACCAGTCAGCATCTCTCCTGCAGTGAGGAAAGATGTAGCAACAACTCCTAACACTACTGGGTCTGGTCATGGTCAGGGCCAAGAAACCACACAATGCTGCATAAAGGCTGCACAGCAGAAGCATCAATCATCAAGCTGATTCCAGAGATTCCAGCTACACAGGTAGGCCTCGTCAAATCGCCCGGGCTGGGAGTGTGCCACAGCCAGGTTGGAGGATACACCCTGCCAGCTTCCATGCTCCAGCCCTACTCCCCATGAGTTTCTCAGCCCTGCCAGACCCAACCCTGGTGGTTCCTCTGGTCCTGCAGGGCTGGGCTTCCCTGCCTGAAGCACTGATGACCAGCTCTGCAGAGGTTGAGGGGCTCCTGACCCCAGGGGCTTCTCAAGCCCAGAGGCCTTTGCTCCTGCAGCTTCAAGGTTACCCCAGCTCATCCTTTGCTCCTCACAGCCCCCACAGGATGTGACAGGCATGGCGTGGCATATCCCATCCCAAACGCTCTCCCCACATCCCCAACCCCTGGCCCCAGATCAGCCAGGGCTCTCAGGTGGGCATTTCTAACCCTCCTGAGGTCTCTTAATGCTATTGGGGAAGGCAGCCAATCTGACTGTCCCTGGGGACCAAGCCCAAGGCGCCCTTGCCATGCACTTGTCTCCAGGCAGCCGCCCCCAGGAGCCAGGACTCGTCTCACCTCCCCTCCCCTCCTTTCTTGCTGCCTAGGGTTGCCAGCCCTCCAGGATTGCCCTGGAGTCTCTAGAAAGTAGAGATAAATCTGCTGAGAGTCACTCAGGAGATAAATGATAGGGCATTCATTCAAATAAATATTAAATGTTTAATCTGATTTATACAGATGTCCAGTGGGTTCTTAAAATGTAATAGTAAAGTGCGTTTGCCTTCCTGACGTAAAGTCATTAATGTCATTACATCATGTGATGAAGCCTCCCGGAATAGATTTAAACAGAGTTGGCAACCCTATTGCTGCCTCAAGCTCAGGAAGGGACTGGCCTTGCTTTTGCTCGCTCGCCTGCCTGGCTGCGGGACCAGGGCGGGAACTACTTGGAATGCTAGGGCGGAGAGGTGCAGATCTGTGCATGGGGCAGAGCCGGCTGCCACTGTGCACTGGGCTTCGAGCCCTGCTGTCCTGAGATCTGTGCCACACCACATGCGTCCTGCCACCAGGGAGGTAGAGGGCGTGGCTCAGCCCAGTGGCAGCAGGCACATGGTGTCGGACACTCCCAGGGTAGATGCAGCAGGGAGCAAAGTACAGCATGCAGCACCCCGTGCACAGATCAGTGGGGGCACATGCCCCCCCAGGCCTCCACTTATCACACCATCCAGCCTGTCCGGGGCCCTACTCACCCCAGCCCCTGCTCCTGCACTCCCTCCCTCCCTCACCACTGGGGCCTCAATCTGCTGCCCCCGCTTACCCCCAGTGGTGAAGGAAGTGAGGCTGGGGCAGGGGCAGACCCTGCACAGCCAGGCATGGAACAGAGCTGCGAGTGGCTCGTCCAGGGGGCACCCGGCATGGGGAGCGGGTGGCAGAGTGCGTGCTGTGGCAGAAGCCAAGGAAGGCATGGGGGTGTGCGCCCCAGATCTGCACATGGAGTGAGGGTGGGCTGCCAGCAGTGGGACGCAAATGGTGTTGGACTCGTGCTGCTCTTGAAGCAGCGGCAGCAAGGCGCAGAGGCAGAGCAGAGCTCAGCCCACAGCAGCAGCTTGCCCTCGTCCCACGCACAGATCAGGGGGACATGTACCCCCACCCTTGGCTCCCCCATGGTGCATGCAGTGGTGGGAACTGCCCTACCCCCCCGCACCCCTGCATGCACCGCCAGGGTCCAATTGTCCCACCACGACCTGGCCTGGCTGGGACCCTATTCACTCCTGCCCCTGCCCCATTCCATCCCGCATTGTGGGGTTCTTGATCTGTCTCCCGCACAAGCTGCTTCCCCTTCACAAAGAAAGTAAATTAAAACTTATGTGCCATGCTGTAGGCATGACAGCCACACACTAGGCCTGCAATCTTGGCCGCATACGTATCTGTGTGCGCGCACTCCTCCCCCCTTCCTGCTCCCTCCCCCACCCCACAGCAGCCTGCAGCCTAGCTGCCCTGTGGCCATACCTGCTGTCCTGCGTTTGTGGGGGCTGAGCCCCAGTAGCGCCCCTTCTACCACCTATGGGATGGATCCCATCTCCCAACTGCCCCATTACCTGCATGGGGCCCCATGCACTGCTCCTGGCTGTGCACTATGCCCCACCCCCAGGCCTGGTGCCTTCTGCCGCCATCTTGAAAACTTGGGACCCTTGTATGGAGAGTGCAGGCAGCATTTCTATTGACTAGCCCTGGTGAGCGGGACCTGCCTCTCCATTGCCTGCCCAGCCCCCACCTCAGCACCCTGTCCTAGTGCTCCCAGACCAGTGCCCTCTGTGCCCTTGTCCTGGGCCCGCCTGGGCTGGGCTGCACCTTGCTGTGCCTGTGAGGGTGGTCCCTGGGCTCAGCCTGGCCTGTGGATGCTGGGTTCCTGATCGAATGCTGGGGTGCTCACACAGGGAGCGGGGAACCTGCTGCCTCACCACCTCCCCCCGCAGGGATGCTGCTGCCCCCACATATGCAAACACCAGGGTACCCCATGGTGTCTATAGCACCAAAAGAAATTATTTGGGACTAGGGTTATGGGTGAAAAAAGGGTTACCATATGTCTGGGTTTTCCCGGACATGTCTTTTTTTCGGGGTCCTTTCACTCTGTCCAGGAGTTTTTTTAAAACATCAAGAAATGTCCAGGATTTTTCTCTGCCTCTGCTCAGCATAAATGTTTTTTTCCCAGCACTTCCTGGCTTGCCCCAGCAAGGAGCTGCTTGAGGCTGGGAGGAACAGGGAGAGGGGGATTGCAGGCAGGGCCATCAGGTGCATCTCTGCACTGCCTGGCAGCTACGTCTGTGGAGGGTGGGGTTGCAGGGGCAGAGCTGGAGACTGTCTGCCTATCTGTCTCTGTGTCCGTGCATGTCTGTGTGTCTGTATGTATGAGTGTCTGTGTGTACCTGTGGGTGGATGGGTGTGCAAGGGGGGCAGGTGCCTAAGCTGTCTGGGCCCTGGGGCTGCAACAGGGCAGGGAGGCAAAGGAGGTACCTGCCCCTCCAGTGGGGGAGGGAGGTGGGGAGGTTCTTCTCTGGCAGCAGGGAGCTGCATGGGCAGCAGAGCTAAAGGGGTGCAAGGGGCTGCAGATCAGGAGTGAGGGGCACCAGCAGGGCTGGGAGGTTGTGGCTTGGGAGTGAGGGGCATCAGCAGGGGTGGGGACTGTGGGTTGGGAGCATAGGGCATAGGCAGTGACATGAGGCTGTTGGTCAGAAGTGAGGGATGCCAGCAGGGATGGGGGCAGCTGTGGGTTGGGAGTGAGGGCACCAGCATGGTCTGGGGGGTGGGGTACTGTGGGTCAGGAGTGAGGGGCAGCAGCAGAGCTGGGGTGGGGGGGGATGTGGCTTGGGAGTGAGGGGCAGGGCATGGGCATATCACTGCCTCCCCCCCAATCATATTATCTTCCACCCCAGACAGGTGTCCTCCTTTCTGAAACTGGAAATATGGTAACCCTTGTGACAATCCTGTTTGGATCACCCCAAACCACATGTCTCTGCCACCAGGGGACTCTCTCGGAGAAGTATGGGCAGGGCACTGCCTGTCCCATTTTTATGTGCCAGCCTGAGAACTGACAGACCCCCAGACTTGTCTGCTATGTACGTTCCTGTGAATAAGGAGCTGACTTCGGGCTGGGATTATGAGGAAAAACCCTTTTTGGATCATCTCAAAACACCTCCTCTCCACCACCCAGGGACTCCAGAAGAAGCCTGGACAGGTCCCTGCTTGACCCGATGCTCAGTTTTTGAGTGCCAGCCTGGACCTGACACCCACCTCTCAATACCTGCATTGCCCCATATATTTCCAGCTGCCCTTCAGCTTCCCCAGTCAGCATCTAGGTCAGAGGTAGGGGAATTATTTTGATTGGAGGGCTGCTTAATGAGTTTTGGTGAACTGTCCAGGGCTGCAACAGTAGCCCCACCCATTGACAGGTGCCCCACCCCCTGGCGGCCATTTTAGCACTGGAAGCCCTCCCCCTAATCCCTGACTTCTTCCACTGAAAGTCCTTCCCCTTGCCCCCAGGAGTACTTCTTTGTGGCAGGGAGAGGCTTGCCATCTTGGAACTTGAAAAAATCCAAAGCATATGTTAAAAGTCAAACATCTGCTATAACATATTTAAATTTTATTTCAAAAAAATATTTTTTCCTAATTTATCCTCCGCAATAGAGGCAGGCAAGCCTGGCAGGCCATGAGCATCATAGAAAATTTGGGTTGAGGGGACCTCAGGAGGTCATCTAGTCCAACCCCCTGCTCAAAGCAGGACCAGCCCCAACTACGTCATACCAGCCAAAGCTTTGTCTAGCCAGGTTTTGAAAACCTCCAAGGATGGAGCTTCCATCACCTCTCTGGGTAACCTGTTCCAGTGTTTTATTACCCTCCTAGTGAGAAAGTTCTTCCTAGTATCTAACCTAAAACTTTCTTCGCTACAACTTGAGACCATTGCTCCTTGTTTTGTCATCTGCCACCACTGAGAACAGTCCAGCTCCATCCTTTTTCAAACCTCACTTCACATATTTGAAGATTTCTATTAAGTCTACCCTCAGTCTCCTCTTCTCTAGACCAACTTTTTAATATTGTGGACCGGCAAACTATCTAATTTACATATATGTACTTGATTTACATACTTCATTTCAATTTGCGTACTTTAATTTAATGGGGGGGAGGGGGTTGCAAGGATTGGATTGGATTGGGATACTCCAGCTGTGGGCACCTGGGGACCTTGAAGGGGAGGAGGCTGCGCAGGCAGTAGCCATGGGACCCAGCTGGTGCTGCCTGGGAAGAAGGAGCTCTGTTGCCTTTCCTAGAAACAAGCAGCAGAGCTGCCTCCCCATCCTCTGCCCCAGGCAATTCCTTGCCTGCATTCCCCTGCTCCCAGCCGTGGGCAGGGCTGGGGAGTCCTGCCTGGTTTGGCGCAGGCCCTGGTACCTGCTGCACGAGCAGTGCCTCACCAGGCGTGGCCATGGTGGCGGGAGCGGGACAGGGAACATGGAGCCAGCTGCCTCTCTCCTGGGGCTGCCCCGCCACCCAGCTTTAACCCCGCATGTGACTACCGGCAGTGGAAGCCACAACCCAGCAGCCAACCCGCTACAGCCTGGTACAGGGCCACAGCCCAGTGCTTGGGAAATTCTACTCTAGACTAAATAAGCCCAGTTCCCCTAGCCTTTCCTCATAAGTCACGTCCCCCAGCCCCCTCACCATTTTTGTCGCCCTCTGCTGGACTCTCTCCAATTTGTCCACATCCTTTTTATAGTGGGGGCCCAAAAAGGAACACAGTACTCCAGATGTGGCTTCACCAGTGCTAAATAGAGAAGAATAATCACTTCCCTTGACCTACTGGCAACATACCTGAGATTCCTTTTGGCCCAATCCTCCAACTTGTCTAGGTCACTCTGAATCCTAGCCCTACCCTCCAGCATATGTACAACTCCCTTCAGCTTGGTGTCATCTGCAAACTTGCTGAGGGTGCACTCCATCCCATCCGCCAGGTCATTGATGAAGACATTGAACAAAACTGGGTCCAGGACTGACACCTGGGGGATTCCACTTGATACCGGCTGCCAACTAGACACTGAGCCATTGATGACTACTCTCTGAGCCTGATGCTCCAGACAGTTTTCTAGCCACCTTACAGTCCATTCATCCAGTCCATACTTCCTTAGCTTGCCGGTGAGAATGTTGTGAGAGATTGTATCAAAAGCCTTGCTAAAAATCAAGGTACACTACATCCACCATTCTCCCTGCATCACACAGCCAGTCATCTCATCATAGAAGGCAATCAGGTTGGTCAGGCATGACTTGCCCCTGGTGAATCCATGTTGACTGTTCCTAAATCACTTTTTCTCCTCCAAGTGCTTAGAAATGGATTCCTTGAGGATTTTTCCAGGGACTGAGGTGAGGCTGACTGGTTTGTAGTTCTCTGGATCTTCCTTTTTCTCTTCCTTAAATATGGACACTATGTTTGCCCCTTTCCAGTCATCCAGGACCTCTCCTGATTGCCATGGGTTTTCAAAGATGATGGCCAATGGCTCTGAAATCACCTCAGCCAACTCCCTCAGCACCCTTGGGTACATCCCATCTAGCCCCATGGACTTGTACACATTCAACTTTTCTAAGTAGTCCCTAACCTGTTCTTTCACCACTGAGGGCTGCTTACCTCCACTCCAAACTGTGCTGTCCAGTGCAGTAGCCTGGGAGTTGCCTTTGCCTATGAAGACAGAGGCAAAGAAGGTATTGAGCAGTTCAGCCTTTTTTACATCCTCTGTCACAAGGTTGCGTCCCCCATTCAGTAAGGGACCCACACTAAGCCTGATCCTTCTCTTGCTACCAACACATTTGTAGAAACCCTTCTTGTTACCCTTCACATCCCTTGCTAGGTGCAACTCCAATGGCACTTTGGCCTTCCTGACTTCATCCCTGCATGTCCAAGCAATGCTTTTCTATTCTTCCCTAGTTATTTCTTCAAGTCTCCACTTCTTATAAGCTGCCTTTTTGTGATTTAGTTTACTGAAGAGTTCCTTGCTCAGCCAAAGTGGTTTTCTGCTATACTTGCTAGTTTTCCTGCACATTGGGATGGTTTGTTTCTGCACTCTCAGTAAGGCTTCCTTAAAGTACAACCAGCTCACCTGGACTCCTCTCCCCTTCTGTCTGGTTTCCCAGGGGATCCTGCCCATGAGTTCCCTGAGTGAGTTGAAGTCTGCTTTTCCGAAGTCCAGGGTCCTTACTCTGCTGCTCTCCATCCTTCCTTTCCTCACGATCCTGAACTCAATCATCTCGTGGTCACTGCTGCCCAAGTTGTCATCTGCTACTATATTCCCCACCAATTCTTCCCTGTTTGTGAACACCAGGTCAAGAAAAGCATGGCCCCTAGTTGGCTGCTCCAGCACTTGAACCAGGAAGTTGTCCCCAGTACTCTTCAAAAATGTCCTAGATTGCCTATGCACTGCTGTATTGCCCTGCCAGTGGATGTCAGAATGATTGAAGTCCTCAATGAGAACCAGGGCCTGTGATTGGGAAACTTCCACTAGATGTTTGAAGAAAGAAAGCCTCATCTACCACTTCCTCCTGGTCTGGTGGTCTATAGAAGACCCCCACCATGACATCACCCTTGTTGCTTTCCCCTCTAACCTTAACCCAGAGACTTTCAACAAACCTATTTCCAGTTTCATACTGGAGCTCTGAGCAATCATATGGCTCTTTTACATAAAGTGAAACTCCTCCTCTTCTCCTGCCTGTTCTTCCTGAACAGTATATACCCATCCATGACAATGCTCCAGTCATGTGAGCTATCCCACCAAGTCTCTGTTATTCCAATCATGTCATAGTGCCGTGACTACAAGGACTTCCAGTTCTTCCTGCTTACTCCCCAGGCTCTGTGCATTTGTGTACAGGAACCTGAGGTAACTAGTTGATTGCCCTGATTTCTCAGGAAGTATGACAGCACCTCCCCTCTTGCCCCCTCCTGCTTGCTCTTCCTCCAGGTCTCCCGCTTCCCCACTTACCTCAGGGCTTTGGTCTCCATCCCCCGGCAAACCTAGTTTAAAGCCCTCCTCACTAGGTTAGCAAGCTTGTCTGTGAAGACACTCTTCCCTTTCTTTATCAGGTGGATCCCATCTCTTCCCAGCAACCCATCTTCTTGAAAGAACATCCCATGGTCAAAGCAGCCAAATCCCTGCTGGTGACATCAGCTGCACAGCCAGGTATTGATCTGCAGGATGCACCTGCTTCTGCCTGGGCCCTTTCCCTTGACTGGAAGGATCAATGCGAACACAACCTGAGCCCAGACCCCTTCACCCTTGCACCCAGAACCCTGTAGTCACTTTTGATATGCTCAGGGTCTCCCCTGACAGTATCATTGATGCCCACATGGATGAGTTCTTGGGGTAGTGGGCAAAGGGCTAGATGATCCTCAGTAACCCCTCTGTGACATCTTGGATCTGGGCTCCAGGCAAGCAACAGGCCTCCTGGACAATAGGTCAGGCCGGCAGATGCCTCCCTCTGTCCCCTGCAGAAGGGAGTCTCCAGCCACCACCACTGTCAATTCTTCTTGGTGGTCGTCGTCTTGATCCTACCCACCTTGGTGAGGCCTGATCCGTCTTCCTCCATCAATGGAGTGTGCTCTTCCCTCTATGCTGCTAGGATTGGATACCTATTCTCCAGATGAATGACTGCAGGTGGAGGTGAAGTTCTCTGCTGGCTGCCAGAAGTCACAAGGCTCCAACTTCCACCCTCTTGTGAGTCTATGTCCTCTCTCTTCTCTGGCACTGTGTCTAGCATTTGTTCCTCCACAGTCCTGGAGGTCTCCTCAAGCATTAAACTGATGAACGCCTCACGGCAGATGATGCTTCAGAGCCTTGCCACCTCCTCCCTTAGTTCTCTTGCCTGTTCCTTGAGAGACATCACCAGGAGGCACTGCTCACACCACAGGCACTCCCTGACCTGGCCATCCTGAAAAAAGGTTTCTTGAAAATGGAGGGAAAAACTAAAGAGGATACATTTTTCATGAGAAGTACTGTGCCTCCTTCCCCCTCCCCTTTGAGTTTTTCTAAAAAAAAAAAAGCCAAACAAAAAACCCACATTCAGTTAAACTCAATTTTCCATCAAAAAAAGCAAGTCACAGAACATTTATGATGAGCCCTACTGAAATGTCTGGGCCAAGGACAGGAGAAGTAACTGAGGCAGAGTGGACAAGTAACTTATGGAAATTTACAGAGTGCGCCAGTAGCGGAGCAGGGATTAACACAGGGGCAGGCAAAATAAAGCCTGCAGGCTGGATGCAGCCCACCAGGCCATTCTGTACGGCCCACAGGGCCCCTAAAAAATTTAGTAAATGAATATTGATTTGCTCCTGGCTGCTTGTCAAAGATGACAGGAGCCAAGGGCAGTAGGACCCAGGGGGAGCCAGCAGCAGGTTGAAGCAGCCCAGCCCCACCCCACCCCCATCCATTTCCCTGTCTTCCTGCCCCAGCACTGCTCCAGCACCACCTGGCTCCCAGCTGCATCGAGGGAGCACAGGGCCATGCCAGTACCCTGGGGCCAGGAGTGGGAAGGTGTGCGTGTGTGTGCAGAGAGGGGCAGAGTGTGTGGTTTGTATGTTCATAGGGTGAGTCCCGTACACACCCCCCACCATATACATGCACCCACAACCCCCTTGCACTGTCATACACGTAGACCCTCACCCCCACACACAGCCCCCCACAATCCCCATGCCCACTGTAACAGGGGGCCTTCTCGGGGCTGATTTTACCTTTGGCCTGCCCACCTGTTTTTGGGCCAACCGCTCACTTTCTTTCCTGCCATGCCTTATTATTATCTAATTAATGATCTTAATTAGGCAGGAGGCTGGCCATTTTCTTGCCCCGGTACCAGGGGGCGCTATCCGCGGCACCACACCTCCCCTACACCACAGCCCATGCTTCACAGATGGCATCCATAGTTCTTACAGTCACTGGCCCCATGCTGGGCCCCAGAATTCTCCAATCAGGACCCCTCTAAGATCCCTCCATTCAGGTGGCCTACCCCACCTTCATTCAGGCTATCTAGCTCCCTGAAACTATTTCCCCTCTTGGGTGTGGTCCCCCCAGACCTTTGGCCATACAGGCCCTGGCCTCACCTCCAAAGCCAGTCAGAAACCCCAGGCCCTCCTAGCTCTGGGCGTCCCTCGCAGTGGGCCCCTGGCCCTTTTGACCGGTCTGGTCCTGGCCCCAGCATTGACCAGTTCAGGGTATTCTATATCAGGTCTCTGAGCCTCTAGCCCCATTCTCTTTCTGGCATCTGCCCTCTGGACCTTACTAGCGGGTGACCCACCATTCACTGGGGTGGTAACTGGCCTGGCATTTCCTGGGGGCTCCCATGCCACTGAGAGCTCCACCAGGCCATTCACTCCTGGCAGGACACAGTTTTAGGTCATGCTCAGGACCAGGAGCCTCCTAGCCGTCCCCTACAGCTCCTCCCTTACCTCCAGCATGTTCCAAGAAGACTCACAGCCCAGCAATGTTGCTGCCTGGCCTGCTAGCAGAGAACTGATCTATTTATATAGGCAGCCAGGGATCTAAAATGGCTGCCACAATCAAGCACCTGCTGGCTGCTTGGCTCTGATCTTAAAGTGGCAGGCACAAACGGTGTCCTGCCACACCACCTACACCCAACATGTCCACACACACACCCACATGCTCCCTCGTCCCACAAACCCACACCTACCCACCCCCCCAATGGCACACCCACACCCTCCTCCACACCCCACATACCCACACACCTACAGTCCCCCACAAACCTATACCCACCCCTTATGACCCCTCACAATATACAAGAGTAAAACTTCATTTTATGCTATTGTGCAGTCACCTCTATGTACACTACACAATCACATGTAAATCAGGACAAAATACTTTTTGAAATCAAATGAATGAATGTTGTAGACGTTCAATTTTTAGAATATAATTTGGTATTTTTCTGGTTCCAAAATGGCAAAACCCCTTGCTGAAAGGAGTACTTCAGGAGGCAAGGGGAGGAAGTTCTGGTGGCAAAGGTCAGGGAATAGAGGGTGGGACTTCCAGTCACAAGATAGCAACCAGGGGGTAGGGCACCTGTCAAGGAGCGGGGCTACCCATGCAGCCCTCAATAACTTGCCAAAACTCGGTAAGTGGCCCTCCACCCAAAATAATTGCCTGCCCCTGGACTAGCACCTGCATTTCCTGATTCCTAGTTTGCACCCTCCCATCATTATGGGCTATGGCACAGTAGCTGAGTTGGAGCAATGTCAAAGGCCTCTAATGCATGAGCCCCCTCGACCAGTGCAGTGCGGATTGCTCCTTGCCCAGCAGCACCAGGTGAGCACCGAGGCTTTTCTTTAAAATGATGAGCTGGGGCAGGCAGGGGCAGCCATGGCAGGGCTGGGGAAGTGGGCGGGAGTCAGAGGGGGTTGGGGGAGTGGGGGCATTGTGGGGGCTGGCAGGGGTCCCCCCACGGTCCCCTCCCTCCTCCCCCAGCCCCCTCTTCCCTGCCCCTAGTACTTACCAGCTTGGAGTCACCGGGGACTGCCCGAATCATCAAAGCTCTCTGAATCTTTGCCAAAGCTTTGGAGAGCTTTGAATCGATTTGAACCTTTAAATTGATCCCCTGATTCAATTCGGATTCGGAGATTTGGCCACTGAATTGGGTCAAATCTCCTCCAAATCGAATCACCATCGAAGCTTTGCACAGCCCTAGCCATCATCCTGTTTACAGAGGGGACATGAGGCACAAAGCCATAAAATGAGTTGGCCAAAGAGTCATAAGCAATCGGTGTCACAATTAGGAATCCCACCTGAAGCTTCTGCACCACAGCCCACAGGGCCACAGCCCCTCAGGCCCAGCTCTGGCTCCCTTCCCCTTTGGTCTGCTCCAGGCACAAGCTGGCACAAGCTGTGAGTGCTTAGGGCCAAGGCTGCTTCTTATGCCATGCAGTGCCAAGCAACACAGAGCCCCAATCTCTACCTAGGAACAGCAGTGTAACTACAGCAGGTTACAGAAAGCAAAGGTATGGTTGGGGGCTCACATGACAACACATGAAGCCACTGCAGGCCCCTGCTTTGTCCTTCCCATAGGCAAGGTCCAACCACCAAGGGGAGAGGGTGACTGGCTGATCATATGCTGGGGAGCATTCCTGGTTTTACTTGGGAGGATATCCATCTTCCAGGTCTGAGTGCCCTAGGGATGGCTACATGTAATGTCACTTTTTAGGAAAGTCCAGTGAGATGGGGAAAGTGAGACACTTATGGACCGAGACATATCTTCCCTGAAGTCCCGCAATGGCAGAGTATGAGGAAAACTTACCAGAACCAGGAGAGAGGCAGCGGGATGCCGCGCCAACAGCCAATTGCGGCAAAGATCAAAGGAAAAACCCGTGGCGGAGCCAGGAGAAGCTGGGAAATGCTCCCGTGTCTGCCTAGGCATGCTTTATAAAAGTGTGCCAAAGGCGATTGGCCGGGCGGGCAGCCAAAGATGGCAGAAAAGACCCAGCCAGAAGGAAGCCAGGGGGACTGGAAAGAGCATCCCCAGCTGGCCCAAAGGGGTCAGAGCAGCTGGACGACTGGAGGAGAAGGCTTGGTGGCTCCCACAGGAAGAGAGCATGAAGAAAATGCTGGGCCAGTGTGGGCCCAAGGAGCTGCTAGCAGACTCAACGTGGACCAGAGCCAGTAGCCCTCAGCAACTGGAATGATGGCAAATGCAACAAGGACGGGACCCTGACCCAAATGACTGGCAACAGGTACCGAACTTGGGGGGCCAACCACGCATCAATGGATGTTGGAGCCTGGGTAGAATCCGGCTCCACGTAAACCAAAGAGTAGAGAGGGGCCACGGAGAGCGCTCGGCACTAGCTACACCAGTGGCCAACAACCGCAGCCCCAAGAGACCAAGCGTCAGGAAGAGCCCGAACATCGGCCCTGACAACCAACATCACAGTTGGCATTAGGCGGGGTGTAGGGGAGGTGGAACCCCAAGAAGAGGCAGTCACGGACGGCCAAGGGAAAGGACCAGGGGGGGCAGGACCAGACATCGTCCTCTCAAATTGAAACTACTTATCATCAAAGATGTGGCAGATGAGACCCCTGGGGATCTGACCTGAGGCCACTCCCACTAGCCTGACTGTACAGCCCAAGAAGCCACAGTGAGATTCTTAAAGAACCCAAATGCGTGGCACTCGGGAGAAAGGCACGGGAAGTTACATAGAGCTAGGAACTGAATCTGATCTCCTGGCTTCCACACCCAGCCTAAGCTCAAGAGCCCAGGCTCCCCTCTGGCAGAGTGCCTTCCTCTGGGTGTGTTTAGCAAAGGGCCTTGTGAACATGGGTGGGCATGGCAGGCTGGAGCCTTTTGGTATAAAGACTGGCCCAGGATCTGTAGGCACAGCTGTCTGCTGATCCTGGCTCACTAAAGGGACTTGTTTGGGGATAAGGGGTAGAGAGAGCCTGAGAAATACAGCATCATTTGGTATAATTTAACCTTCGCTGCCTGATTGAGAAGAGCAGAGGAGACCTAAAATTCCAACATACCCTTTGCCTCTCAGGTGCATCTCCTGGAGAAATCATCACCCTGGGGTACATGGTCAGCTCAGCTCAATTGCAGACAGACAACTGGACAGAGCCTGCTTCCTCTGGATGCCGCAGGCTTGATCCAAACTACATTTGGTCCTGACTGGGCACTCCACAAACCTGCCCTCCCCATCCCATCCTTAGGCTGGAATTCTAGGAGATACTGTAAACATCTGTATGTTGGGAAACAGCCTGTAGCAGGTTCCAGGTTATTGTTTAGCTCATAAAGCCTTTAAACATGATACAGTCCTTTATTTTCAGGACATGCCTTTCCCACAGGCACCCTCCTACATCAGTCAATCCTCCAACAGTAGCATAAACACAGTCCATAAGGAGTTAATTCAGAGGTCTGAGAAGTGGCTTACTGCTACTCCTTCCTCACTGCAATCTTTCCTCTGAGGCTGGCTGTGACTCAGCTGCCTCCCATGGTGCTGCTGCTCCCAGTCTTACACCCCCTGGGACTCTCCCCAAACACTGAGAGCCCCTGATCCAATATTGTAGCTGCTGGCCTGGCCACTCTCTCTCACTTTCTGTCTAACCCCTGGCTTCCCCTCCCTGGGAAACTTTCAACTTCCTATGGCAGGTAATTATATCCCTTAGCTGGCCTAGTCCTCCTGAGCAGTTTGTATTTAGCATTACTTCCCACAGCTGGGCTGTAGCCTCTGGCTCCAGCAGCCTGCTACATCCTGCTATATAGCTGTTCTTAGAATATGGTACAATCAGACACAAAGACTAGCCCAGGCCAGCTATCTTCTTCCAGGCAAAACAGTACAATCCCCTTTCATGTGTGAACTTAGTCATACTGAGACAAATGTGTTCCAGTTCTGCTAGGGCATGAGGTCCTGCCCAGAGAGGGGAATTTACTAAAGCCCCTTTCCGTCTGTCAACACTAGTTCTCCAGCTGCCACCATATGGGTGAAATCTTTCCCCCTGGCTTGGAACACGAATGAGGTATTGTGGTGTGGCAGGTAGGCCCTAGCCAGGTAACCAGAGTTAAATCAGCTGCCATGAATGCTGGTCTAGGCATTCTTTCCACAGTAGGTTGGACCAGGTTGGTTTGGCACATGTGTAAGCCACTGTGTTACTGTTAGCATGGCAATGCCTGGTAATACCTTTTCCTGGTACCAAAGGTGGTAAAATCCAGACCAAAAAAGGCAGCATCCCCCACCCCATCCCAAGAGGCAGTGTTGTCTAGTGGCTATGACACTGGACCAAGAGACCAGAGATGCGAGTTCTACCAGTTCTGCCAATGGCTTCCTGGGTGATATTGTACAATTCACCTCCTCCCTGCCATTTCCACCAACTGTGCCTCAGTTTCCCCAGCTGTAAAACACCCACCCCTACAAAAAGTGTTTTGGGCTCTAGAGATGCAAAGTGCCCTGCCATGGCCAGGGTTTATCATGGTTCTTATTTATTCACATGTGTGCTCAGGTCCCAGCATAATTGAGGTGCCAGACATTCTGCCACGCATTGACTGATCGAGACAGGTTTGTGGATCTACTTGGGAGTTCAATTAAACCTGCCAACAGGCATCCACATGAGGATTTGACTCTCTTGACACTACAGGCAGTCCTCGACTTACAAAGTTTTGAGTTACAATGTTTCAGACTTACAACGTTCATAAATTGATACCCTGTTTCTACTTTCTGACATCAGTTTCGACTTTACGACGCTTGATCCGACTCAATGCCACACCAGCGAAAAAGTTTGCGGTGTCATCCATCTCCCTGGAGAACATTTGTCCAAACTTCCTTGGACACTTTCTTTAAGAAAGCAGACAAGACTCCAGAAAAACGTGCAGCCAAGGCTCCTGAGAAGACTCCAGCCAAGAACCCTTCAAAAAGTCCAACCAAGACCCCTTCAAAAAGTCTAGCAAAGTCACTTCAAAGAAGTCCTTCCAAATCAATATGGTTGCTATTTACAATATAAATACATTAATGTAGCTATATTACTCATCTATAATTGATATTGACTACAAAATTCTGAGTTATTTTTGGTGAAAATAGGGTATTGGGCCTTGGTTTAGCAACCAATCCCCCATTTATAATATGGTTGCCTATGGGAAAATTGGTTTCAAGTTATGTTTCAACTTAAGACACAGTTTTCAAGAACCAATTGTGTCATAAGTCGAAGGACTGCCTGTATGTCCTAAGCCCCCTTCTGCCCCTAGTGGAGACACAGCTGGTGAAACACTTGCAAAGGACTGTTAGGCTCCCAGATCTGCAGCTGTGTGGTGAGAGGAGGCTATGGGGGGCAGAAGGAGAGGGACATTGTGCTATAGGATGGATGTGAGTCCTGCTCTGCCTTGTATTGGCCCACCTGGAACAGGGCACCGGGACATGGGTGCAGGGGGAAGGGGAGTCATGGCAGGATGCCAGCCATACCCCTACTCTATGTCTCCTTGGCTATAGGACCTGGCTAGTCCAATGGGCCCTGGGCTGGAAAGGGACTTTAGTTTGGATCTCCAAAAGTCAAGGGAGCCCTGAGCTGGGGGATGAGCCCAAAGGGAGATGGAAGCCATGGGCAGGAGGGAGCAAGTGCCCACAGAAGGGATACCTGGGTACCATGGGTAGTGGGGAGCTAGCACACTCCTCATTGTCTCTTGAGGGGGTGCTCTTGCCTGAGCTCAGCAAGGATCTCTGGCAAGAGTGGTTACAGTGAGAGTGAAGTCACTGCCTCTGTGTAACCCAGTAAAGAAGGCAGTCCCTGCTGCCCACGTATGCCCTCACATCCTCCGTTCATGTCCTACTTTGAGTAACTACCTTGGGTTGGGTTAGGCTCAGAGAAAGCTGGATCTGTGAATTGGGCTGGCAGGGAGCTGTGGGGAGCCCAGAATTGGCGTAGTGTGCAAAGATATAGGGAAGCCCAGAATTGGATTGGGGGTGGAGGGGTGGGCAGGGGGTGCAGAGTAGGAGTGAGGGGCACCAGCAGAGCTGGAGAGCCCAGGGCTTGGGTAACAGCAGTTTGCAGGTCAGGAGCAAGGACAGTACTGAAGGTTAGACCTTGAGTCAGGGATCCCTCTTTAGCTGTGCCCTGGTGGAAAGCCCTCTCCCCACTCCAGCACTGCTGGGTGCAGGGTGAGTTCTTTAGCACAGGGAGCAGATGGAGACTGATTTGGACCATAGTTCCTGTGGAAGTATCCACTGCAAGCATTCAAGGGTGCCTGCGTTTTCCAGACTGTTCACAAACAGACCATGTCTCCAGTTATAACATAAAACCTAGTGGAGAATCCTTAAAGAGAATGAGCTCTGGCAACACGAAGCTCCTGCTGGAGCCAAATTCCTCTTGTCCAAACAACCTGAGGCACACTTGCCAAACTCAGCAGGTTAGCCCCTGCCTGAGCCTTCCCGCTCCTCACCAACTACTGTGGAAGGAGAGGCACCAGTCCAAATAGGCTGGGTTATGATACAATCACAACATCACCTGCTCCCAGCATACTCAGACCATATTAACACCAGCAGTACCCTTGTCAGGGCAGGCAGGCTGGAGCCAGGTCCTGCTGTGCACCCCTTGTGGGCACTGCAACCATGGGGAAGAAGGGCTTAAGGGCCTGGATGTGCCCCCAGCTCAGCCTGGAGGGATGCACCTTACATGTGGGGCAGTGAGGATGAAGGGGCAGAGGATAGCAGCTAGCCAGGCAGAATGAGTCCCTCTGTCCTGTCAGCACTGCTATGTCTAGCCAGCCTGCTGGGAGGCAGGGCCAGTCTGAGCCCAGTGCCCCAAGCTATGACCCATCCCCCAGCCATGCCCCCATGGCCCTTCTGTGCTGTTCCCTACAAGGCTTCCAAAATGCTTTGAGAAAATGCGAGAGTATGAGGCTCTGGTGGGGCAGAGGAGATGGGGTGGGGGGGGAGGGAGGGGTGGGGGACCTGGGATGAAAACAGAGCTCCCCAGAGCCAATTCCTGGTGGTGTCAGTAGGGGAAGGTGGGGGTGGGAGAACAGGGCATCCCTCACCCTGCCTTAAATGGTGCATGTGCTGAGCCCTAGCTGTGGATTAAAGGCAGCCAAGGATCCTGGGCTCTGGGGCTTCCTGCATGGAAGTATGAGGCCCTCCAGTCCTGTGGTATGTCTGTTACCTGTGCACCTGGGCATGGAGAAGGTCAAGGGAGCATTTCAGAGGGAATGCCTGGGACAGAGCTCCACAAAACTACCTGGGTACTGGTTGTGCTGGCAGGAGGTGGTGGATCTGCAGCCACAGGTTGGTGGGGCAGGGAGCTGTAAGTCGGGGCTGAGGGTCAGTGGCAAGGCTGAGGGGGAGCCCAGGCTTGGATAAGCAGGGCCATGGGTCAGGAGTGCAAGGCACCAATGTAGCTCAGAGGGAGCACGAGCCTGTGGGCCAGACTGGGTGGTGGGGGCTGGGATTGGAGACATTTCCAGTTCCTCCTGTGCTTCTGCACATCCGGGAAGGGGCGGACAGATCCTTTGACGTTTCCCAGGCCCCCTGTGACGTGCAGGGATAGGCACTGGCATGTTGTGGACTCCATGCCCACACCTATGCAGAGCTGCCAGGGCTCATTTCATCCACATTTGTGGTTGATGTCCCTGCTGGGAGCTTTTGCAGCTGCTTGGAGCTGCATGCCTTGGGCTAGGTTGGGGAACTGGCAGGCAGGTTCATTCTTCTGAGGAGCAGTTAGATGGAGACCTACCCCATAATGGGGTATGCCTGGTTCTGCCCTGGCATCTGCCTCCTGGGGTCTATCCAGCCCTGCTAAGACAGCCAGTGCAGGGCTTTGACCATGTTTTGTGGGGCACCACAATAGGTAATAGGCTTGGCAACAAAAGGGTTCCATGGTCCATTTAATGTTAGATCAGAGCCCATATCTCCTGAAGGTGAAAGGTCCATGTCCTTCTTCTCCAGACATTTTTATCATAAACTTCATACAAGGCAGCTGCAGACTTTTATCCCAGACCCCATGTGCTCCTCTTGTGTCAGGACCCCTATCTGCTCTCCCAGTGCCCACAGCCCCCTTCTCCTCCAATACCCAGTCCCTCACCGTCCATCTTCTCCCTCTACCTCCCAGTATCCTGCTTGCTCCCCAAGTGCCCAGGATCACCTCCTGTTCTCCCAAAACCCCATCTGCTCCCCAGAGTCAGGTATATTCTAGGTCACCCCATTGCTCTGGGGTGTGCTGTATCCATTCTGCCCCACACTGCTTGCTCTAGGGCCTCAGACCATGCCAGTGTCTATTAATGGATCCAGCCCACCCCCTTCAGGACTCCATAACACTGGCCCCACCCATCCTCCCAGGAACACCCATTTGCCTTCCTCCACCCCACTGGGTTGAGCCTGCTCTGCTCCACGTGCCAGTCTGGGAGGTCTCCAGAACCTGGGCATGTTGCTCTGTGTAGGAAGGTGGTGACTCACAGGACCTGTGGAGGGGTGTGCTCCTGCCAGCAGGTGGGATAAAAGGATGCAACAGAGCAGCAGGGACAGAGCCAGGGGTGAAGAGGAGACACTTGGACTTCCCAGAGGCATACACAATGGGGCTGCGTGAGTAGTACTTGCTGGGGCTGGGGAGCAGGTGGCATTGAGCAGTGGCATTGAGCAGGCTCTTAGTGCAAGGAGTTTGCTGAGACTCAGGAAGTGGGGAGGTTGCTCAGCAGAACCTGGGTGTCGGGGACTCAGTGGAGTGGAGGGGTAGGGAAGGGTATGAAGGTCCGACTGTTTCAGGAGAGCTTGGATGGTCGAAGGAGCTCAGCTTGGTGGAGGCAAGGGCCGGGGGCTAGGAGAGAGCTAGGCTCCTTCTACAGCATGCAGGTTCTTTCTGAGACCTCACTATCTGCAATACTCAAAGCTGGCAGCAGACTTTACAAAGAAATGATGTCATGTGTTGGGTCTAAGAAAGGGCTGCAGGGTGGGGGCAAGGGACACTGGTAGAACTGTGGGGAGTGGAGGGCTGGGCTAGCAGAAGCCTGAAGGTTGGGCTGTGCAGCAGGAGATTATCAATGGCCCTGCTCAAGGAAACGCCCATCTGCAATCCCTCCTCCCTGCAGAGTGGTCCCCTGCATGCTCCTCCCAAAGCTGAGGCAGCTGCAGGACATTGTCTGACCAAGGATGGATTGGACCTGCATGCACTGTAAGAACAACCCTGTGTTGGCCTATTACCCATAGATATGGGTGGAGGTGGGGATGGCTGGTAGGGGTGTGCAAAATTTTGCCTGGCGTTTCATTTTGAAGCTGTTTCAATACATTTCGAGCTCAAAACAGTGAAATCAAAACAAAACAAAGTTTTGAAACATTTCAAGTTTCAAAGCCAGGCTTACTGGCTTCAGTGCCGGTCCCAACCGGTAGCATCTGCCTCCTCTCATCTGGCAGGCAGATCAGGGGCTCACTGGCACCCCTGGGAGAGCTGTGGGGGCTGTGTCAGGGTCCTCCCAGGGGTGTAGGTCCCCGATCTACCTGCTGGATGACAGGGGGCAGGTGCTGCCACCTGGGGCCAGCAGCAGCACCGATCTTCCCGGCACTGGGTGTGGGCTGCACCCAACACCTGTCTGTCATTTGGGAGGTCATCACTCTGGGAGCTGCCCCAGAGCTGCACCCTTGAAATGATCCTGGATAGCAGAATCAGTTCCCACACACCCTTCTTCTACCCCTGGATGGGGCGTGGCAGGCTCCAGCAGTGACTTGGGTGTTCTGTGGTGGGTGCATCTGTGCCACACCTGAGTAGATGCCTTGAATCCTGACTTGCTGCTACGAGCCAGAGGTGTTCTTTGCTTGGAAGCTCACATGCTGCCAAAAGAGCGCTCTGCTGCCCTGAATGTAGCAGAGCCAGGCAAAGAGAGCCAGTGTTTCTAGCTCTGAAATCCTCATCTGCCCCTCTAGTAAGTCTTATATCTGCAAAACTCTGTCTCTGCCTGACCTCAGGGTCCTGAAATATTAGGGCTTGCACCAGTGCAAGCTGGAACTTTTGCCCTAGCCCCTGGGTTCAGGCTCAGAGGAAGCACTCAGCCCACATAGCTTCACTTTGACCTGTCTGGTGCCCTGGATGCTCCTTCTACTATTTATACTTGTCTCTGGCATTTAAAGGGGCTGCTTCTTCTGCTCCTAGTCAGGCTGAAAGGGAGTAGTTGGCACCACCACTGGCTGTAACACTTTGAATTTCTTTGGGTCTAAGACTTGTCTGATGGCAGCCATTAGCATCTTCCAGTATAACAGGAAGGAACCTCATGGGCACAATTGTATCTTGTGTTTTGTAACTGCCAAGCCTGGTTACTTAAAAGCTGCTGCTATTGTTCATTTTTGGCACTTTCTGCAACATAGAACATGTGAGCACCTCTAGAGTATTCACCACCTGTTTAAAGGCACATTATCCTTTTCAATACACTATGGCTTTCAACACATTCATGATGGTTTGTTATTATGTGTATCATGCTAGCACCTAGGAACTTCAAAGAAGCAGGATGTCACCACATGCCTGTCTTTACTGGCATAACTAGCCAAGTTGCTTTAGGGGGTGGTTATAGCTGGCCTGATATTTGGTTGGGTGTGTATATTTCTCACCCTCCTTCCCAAAGTTCCTTTGATGGAGGGTTTCCCACATGGGCTGATCTGATCCTTCTTAGGAAGTGGGGAGGCATTAGAGCAGGGTGCTCTTTAAAACCAACAAGGAAAAAGAGTCCAAGCAGAGATGTCTTTGCAGAATGGTGATTTCTGGCATTACGATCTGACTGTCTAGCCTGCTCTTCTGCCTGATGAGGAAGCCTTACCCAGAGACTAGAGCTTTATCAAAAATCTCTATTCCATTGCATTTTCCCCTGAATAGTAAAATTACCTTGACTGTGGGTAGAGGAATCTGCAACAGCTGAACATGAATCCTGGCTCAGAGGTGTGATGGCCCTGTGGCCACAGACAGATGCTTATTAGGTCATAACTCCCCCTCACACTTACTCCTCCAGGGAGTTGAGCCTAGGGCTTGTGTCCCCAGAGACACCCCTGTGAACACAGGGAGACTCACAGGTAGGAGCAGGGCCCTTGTCCTCTGTGTATGTCCAGCCTTACATGTGTTCCTGGCTGCATGTTACAGAGCAATACAACAGGAAGGCTGTGGGTTTGGGGAAATGTAAGGAAGCCATGTGCTCACTAAAAGGAGAGTAGGGAGCAACATGCCTGAAATGTTGGGATGTGGGTGAACCCTTTTGGGTCAGGACTGGGGTCAGAATGGGAAGACCAGGAATGCAGGAGATGACCAAATAGAAGTGGGAGTGGATGGAGGAAAAGATCCAATCCCTTCTACCCTGGGTCTAGAGCAGCTCTCAGAACCAACACCAGAGCATGTGCTCACCAGGCTGCCAGCTCTGAGCTCCATGGCACTGCAGGCCCTTGCCAACTTGTCTACAGCCGGTCAGCCTGATCCACACAGCAGGGCTAGGGACAGATATTCAAAAAGCCTGAATTGATTCAATTTTTGCAGGTTAGTTTAACCTGGCTAGGCTAAACTGGTTTGTAAGCACAGAGACATCCCCTGTGGACTGAAGAAATGTAGGCACATGCCTGCAGTGGCTCAGGCTAGAAGCTGGGGGAGGGGGCGCTAGAGCAACCCTCCCTCCCCTTCTACAATGCTGAGCTGTGGGGGGCATGACCAGGCAGAATGCTCTGATTAGGGAGGGGGTTGTTCCCCACCCCTCCTGACCAGGGATGGAGCCAGCAGGGAACAGCATTTAGTTACACAGCAGGGAATTACACAGGGAGTTGATAGTATTTAGCACCCCGTCAGAAAACAAAAGTCTCTCTCTTTAGTTCAAGCTCTTAAACAACTTTTTCCAAAGAAAAAATGGAGGACCAGCTGACCTGTTGATTAGCTCCAGAAAGCCCTAAACAGACACTGTCCTGTCTGCCTTTGTCCTGTCTGCCTTTGTCCTGTCTGCCTTCCACAGGTATCTCTAAGCATTAGCCAGCATACCACATGCAGGCTATAGTCCATGATGTGGGAGGGTGGGGGGAATCCCTGCTTGAGCAGGGAGTGGTGGGGTGGGGGGAAGGAGCAGAAGGAAGCCAGGCAGATGCTGCTGTACCTGCAGTCTCTGCCAGAGCTCCAGCTAGGGAGTAGAGGGGTGGGGCCAGCCCTTCTGGGTTGGAGCAGATAGCCCCACCCAGGGTTGCAAAGCATCTGGAATGCTGGGGGACTCTGGTTTAAGTTAAACCTGGAAGGGGTCTGGGACAGACATTGCATAAGCTGGTTTAACCCAAATCAGTTAAGTCTGATACTACATTCAACCAATTTTATCTCAAACCAGTTTCAGCCATTTTCAAACTGGTTTATGTGCACTGAATATCTGTTCTGTTACATGTTTAAACCAGTTTATGATCACTTAAACCAGTTTATATGTAATGTCTGTCCCTAGCCCAGTAGAGACAAACCACAATAGCTGGGGAAGAGCCAGCTACTCTATTCCTCTGTCCCTTTTCCCAGCATCCTGTGTCACAACTCTCATTGTTCTTAGGGACAAGCTATTATTGTTAAAGGGACCATTAAAATCCCTTCCTTCCAACCCCACTTTTCATCCCCAAGGCTGGCCCACCAACCGTGTGTGTGCACATGTGTGCTTGTATGTATGTATGGGCACATGCATGCCTTTACATGTGTGTAAGTGCATGTATGCATGTGTGCGTATGTGTACATGTGTCTCTCTGTATGTGGCTCCTCATGTGTGTTTATGTGTCATTGCATGAATGAGCATGAGAGAGAGAGAAAGTGTGTGTGTGTGTGTGTGTGACCATCTGAATGTTGGAGGCTTGGCCCTCACATGACCATGTGTTACCCATATTCAGGATGGAGTGACGTCCTATCCGTGCTCTTGGTGCTGGCTATGCCCTGGTCCTTGGCTGAGGAGAACCCAATCCTCACATGCCATGATGAGCTGTCCAATGCCCTAGAACTCCAGAAACACCTCTGCAACATGCTGTCAGACCTATGCAACAAGTACCAGGTATGAAAGAAATGTCCCCTCCTCCCAGGGACCCCCCTGTTCAGGCCATTCCCCCACTCCCCAGGGGAGCCCCCACTTAAATGGACTCCCTATTCTCCCTTGCCTTGCACCTCCCCTTGTTCTCTGCTTCTCACCCCGTGCAGGACTTGGGCCTTGGTTCCACACATACAAAAGGATATATCTGCATCCAGGACAGCCACATACTGACCCAGGCCACTGATCTGGTAAGGGGATGCCCAGAGTGGGCTGGGTTTGCCCAGAAGACTGTAGAGCAGAGGCGGGCATAATATGGCCTGCAGGTTGCAGTCGGCCCACCAGGCCATTTTATCTGGCCTGAAGGACCCCTAAAATTTGTAGTAAATTAATATTTATTTGCTCCTGGCTGCCTGTCAAAGATGACAGGAGCCAGAGGCAGTAGGACCCAGGGGGAGCCGGCACGACTGAGCAGCCCAGCTCCGTCCCACCCCCAGTAATTTCCCTGCCTTCCTGCTCCCGCACTGCCCCAGCACCACATGGCTCCCAGCTACATTGCCAGACAGGGGAGCAGGGGGCCGCACTGGTACCCCAGGGTGTGTGTGTGTGTAGTGAGGGGGAGGGTGTGTGTGTGTGTGTGTAGGGAGGGGTAGAGTGTGTGCGTGTGTAAGGTGAGTCCCACACACACACCCCACCATACACATGCACACACTTCCCCCCTTCATTGTCATACATGCAGACCCCCCCACTCACACCCCCTCACATGCCCTAGCCACCCTCACCCCCCACAAACCCCATACCCACCCACACCCTGCATACCCACCCCCCATACCCACACAAACCTATACCCCCCCACAATATACAAGAGTAAGGCTTCATTTTAAGCTATTGTGCAATCACCTCTATTTACACTACACAAACACATGTAAACCAGGACAAAAAATATTTTTTGAAATCAATTAATGATTGTTTTAGATGTTCACTTTTTAGAATATAATTTGGTATTTTTCTGGTTCTGAGATGGCAAAACCACTTGCTGAAAGGAGTACTTCTTGGGGCAAGGGGAGGGACTTCTGGTGGCAAGGGTCAGGAGTTAGGGGGCATGACTTCAGATCACAAGATGGTGACCAGGGGGCATGGCACCTGTCAAGGGGTGGGGTACCCATGTGGCCCTTGACGGCTTGCCAAAACTCAGTAAGTGGCCCTCCACCTGAAATAATTGCCTGCCCCTGCTGTAGTGTTACAGACAAGGCAGGGGTAAGCCTGCAGTGGGCAGTAGAGTTGAGATCTGTGGCACATCCCTGGCCCCAGTTGGGGTTGTTAACATCAGGGATGGTATCTGGGGGCAGGAACATGAGTCTGCCACTGGAGCTAAAGGAGTTGGGGTCATAGCTGGTACTGGCTGGCTTTGCACATGGCATTGGACCCCAGGGCATTAGCCTGGCACAAGGGGGTCCACCCTGTACATCATCTTCTAGCTGCTCTAAGAGGTGATTTTGCTCTGGCCTCCTGCCCAAGCTGAAGCAGGATGAAGCATCCCACCTACAACTCTCCCAGGGAAACTCATTATCCCACCCCTGCTCTGCAAGCCCCTACTCTCAACCCAGCTTCCTCCTGTTCCCCCTCCTCCAGCATGTGCAAACCACCCTGCTTCTGACACAGCTTGTGAGCACCTATACAAACCCCCACATTCTGGCACCAGGTGCTGAGACCTGTGGAGGGGAAAGAGGTCCAGCTCTGCTATATCCAGGTTTCACAGTAGGTCAGGGGTGTGAGCTGGGGGCTCCTTGGCAAACAGGCAGCACAGTTCACAATGGCCTATGTGCACAAGTACCAGGCCACTGCCTTTCAAGGTCCAGGTTGTGTGCTTAGCCACAGCTCTTCAGGAGCCAGGTGCTTGGGGCTTGGGGTCAGACCCTTGGCAGTCCCTTGCCTCAATTCTTGCTGCTGGAGGGAAGGCTCTAGTTACTTCCAGGGCAGAAGTCCCAGTGATGCCTCCTGGACAGCGCCTGGTGGACTGCACTAGCAGGTGCCCCTGGGCCACAAGGGCAGGAGAACTACAGTATTGTATATGTGGGGGGAAGGTAATGCACTGCCCTTCCACTAGGTGGGTGCACAGTCTGTTGCTTTAGCATGGGATAATCCCCTCTGTCATTGATAGGGTTGTAAATTGAGGCAGGGAGCAGGGCTGGGAATGAGACCCTGGAGTCATCCCTGTATACCCCAGAGCAGGGGTTGGCAACATTTTTTGGCCAGAGTGCCGAAAAAACCACAATGTCTTCCTTGGAAGGTGCTGGAGTGCTGGCATGCCAGAAAAAAAAAATGAGGGTGGTGCAGGGGGAGGGTGTATATGGCAGGACACACTGCATATTAGTATATTTAATAATCATAAATGTTGCCTTTGTTGTGTATTCCTTTTTTGTTGAGCATATTGCAATGAGAGAGAGAAAAGAGACAAATAAGAGGAGGAGAGAGAGAAAGAGAGAGAGAGAGAGAGAGAGAGAGAGAGAGAGAGAGAGAGAAAGGAGAGCAGAGAAAGAACCGGACACACGCACACAGGGAACCACCTGCACAAACACAAAGGACCAGAACACACCCAGAACAGACAAAAGCAGACACACATCCAGAACCAGACACATGTGTGCACACGCAGACACACAGAACCAGACAGAGGCAGACAAACACACAGAACCAGATGTGCGGGGGCACAGATCTGGGCTCCTGGGCCACTGAACAAAGTCCAACGCAACAATGCCCTGGTCCTGCCAGAGCCCCTGTGCTTCCCCGGGGAGCCAGCCCCCAGGCTGCAGCACAGCTGGCCAAGGCCCCGGCCCGGGGCCTGCCCATCAGCCCAACCAACCACCCAAACCACACAGGTAAGCCCGCAAAAGGTGCAGTGCTCCTGGCAAGAGGCAGTGCCAGCCTCATCCCGGTGGAGGGGCTGGGCCAGGCCTGGGCTCGGAGCAGGTGGGAGTCAGGCAGGATCAGCTGCAAGCCCTGCTGCAAGCAGCCTGGGCTCTGTGGTTGGCAGCAGCTATCAGAGCCTGGGCTGGCTGCAGCTGGGAGGCTGCAAACAGCTGCTCCAGGCTCTGGCATCAGCTCCATACTTTTGAGTGCATGCATGCCTCGGAGCAGATGGTGGGGATAGGGCCTGAGGCAGCACAGCCCTCCTGCTGTCTGCTTCAAGGTGCACGTGCTGTTGCCGCCAGCATGGAGCTGATGCCAGGGCTATGGAGCCTGGCGCAGCTGTTTGCAGCCTGCCTGCTGCCTGCTGCAGCTGCCCAGAGCCCAGGCTGGCTACAAACAGCTATGCTGGACTCCAGAGCCCAGTCATCAGCTCTGTGCTGGCAGTGGGGGAGAAGCCAGGGTTGCGCTGCCTCAGGCTGCTTCCCCACCATCCACTCTGAGGTGTGCGTGCACCCGCCAGTATGGAGCTAATGCCGGAACAGATGTTTGCAGGCTTCTGGCTGCAACTGGCCCAGGCTCTGGGTAGCTGCTGCCAACCATGGAGCCTGTTCTCCTTGCAGCAGGGCTTGCAACTGCCCAGCTGCCTGCTGAGAGCAGAGCAGGCTTCGTGGCTGGCAGCAGCTGCCTAGAAGCCAGGGTGGCGGTAGTGTGCCGAGCAAAATGGCCTTGCATGCTGTGCTTGGCACATGTGCGGGGGGTTGTTGATCCCTGCCCCAGAGGAACAGTCCCCATTATGCCACCCAGAGTGCTCTGCTTCCCATATCCAACACATAATCAGGGCTTGATCCCTTGGGTACAACAAAGAAGGAACAAAGAACTGGGCTGCCCCTTTGGTCCTCCTGGGAGCCCCACAGATGCAGCTGGAAACATGGAGTGCTGACTTCTCTCTTCCCTCAACACAGGACACCATTGACACCAGGCTGTGCCAGTTCAACACCTGCATTCAGCATCTCATCAACACGCTGCGGGGTACGAAGTTGTCGGAAAATGTCTCTTACTTAATGCTCACCTGCCAGATCCACCTCTCCTCACTGAGGAACACCATCAGCAAGATGAAGGTACAGCAGGCCTGTGCCCCTTCCTGGGACAGAGCTGAATCCTGCAGCTAAACTGTGGGAGAAACCCCTGCTGCCTTTGGGTCCAGAAGATGGGGGTGGTGGTGGGGTTTCTTTGCATGTGGTTTATTCCTTGTGCTGTTGGAGAACTGTCTTGCCATACTGGGTGGGACCCTGCAGCAAGAAAGTGTAGTTGTGCCATAGAGAAGATACTCAGGGGACATGGGTGCAATTCTGGGCTGTGTGTCAGTCTGATCACTGCAGATGCACCCTCATGCCTGGGCCCTGGCCTCAGCAGGCTGCTCCAAGGCAGCTAAATTGCAAGCCAGGTGATACACACAACAGTCCCACCCTTGCCAGGTTTCATTAGAGCTTCCCTCAGCAAAACTCTGGCAAAAAAGAGTCCCAAACTTAACACCAAATGAAACCCCTATCTCTGCAGCTTCAGCACTGCCCCTCACCCTTCTCCATCCTGAAGCATTTAGCCCAGTAATGCTTAACCTTTTGGCCATGCAGACCAGGAGAGTGGCTCAGGGCCCCTTTGCGGGCTAGATTGGGCCCTGGGGCTCAGATTACCCACCTTCACGCACACTGGGATTGGGTCCCAAGGGCCCAGTGCCACCCCATCTCACCCCACCCCCCCGCTCCCCCATGCTGCGATCAGTTCCTGGGGGCCCAGCACTGCCCCCTCCTGCCAGGATTGGGTCATAGGAGGAAGGCCTGGCACCACCCCCTCCTCATCCCTCACACTGGGATGGACCCTGGGACCCCTGCCTGGCCCTGCCTGCTGGGGTTGGACACTTGATCCAGTGCACAGAGCTTGGTACTTCCTATGTGTCTGGAGATTTGGCAACAGGAGGGCGGTGCCATTGCTCCTCTGCCACTAAATCTCCACACCCATGGAGAATCCTATGGGCCAGAAGTTGAACACACCCAGCTTACTCCCATCCTGAATAGTCCTCAGCTTTCTTGAAGAGCCCAGAGGTTGGATCCCTGCGAAGTAGTCAGCTGTTATCTTCCATGAGAACTAGGTGTCTGCATAATAGGAGATATTCGGCCTATGGTTTCCATGGCTGTTGATGGCCAGCAGAGTTTCAAGACTCCTGGGCTGCAGGATGGGCTCTCCAATGGAGTGTGCTCCAGTGGTTAAAACCATTTCTGCCCTGCCCTCACCTCCATTCCCCATTACCCTCCCTGTGCTTCTGTCTTTGTTCCCCTCTGTCCCTCCCAGCCCTTTCCCCCTGTCCACATAGACAGCAAAACCCCAAGGAAACTGTCTCTTCCCTGCTCTCAGAGCTAGTGTGTGGCACCAAGGCAGCAGCTTGCCCTGTGTGCCTGGTCTTGATCATTCAGTTGCTGGGTCCTAAGGATTTTCTACTGAGCCTGTGCAAATTGAGATTTTCCAGGGATTCATAATTTAGGCAGGTGTTCCTGAGGTGAGAGTAGCCAGTGCCTCTGAGCACCACTGAACCGCCCTCATGCCCTCCTGGAGAACATGGAAAGCTAACTTACCTGCTATCCCACTGCTGAAGCTTCCAGCACAGATCTGTGGCCACTGCTGCTCCTCAACGTTAGGGCTTGCACCAGGGCACTGAGAGGCTGGGAACAATCCCACTCAGGGGGTGACAGGTGCCTGCAGCCCAGCTAGTTCCATGCTCAAGCAGCACCAAGAAGCCCTGGGACCTGTCATGGACAGGGGTGCTGGGCAGTTGAAGCCAGGTACTGCACAGCTGGATTTTGTGTGGAGAGGTGTTTCATGCTCTGGCTGTCTTTGCTCTTCCCCCAGATGCAGCGGACCAGCTCCAGCACTGCCTGCAATGTGACCTGGTCCTTTAACAGCAAGTGGAGTGAGATTGCCAAGGGGCCTCAGCTCTTCCAGGAGCTGCTGGAGTACTTGAAACAGTTGCAGTTCCCCTGTAACTGAGGACAGGCGTGGTGCTGCTGTGCATATGCCTTTGGGTGTGTACATGCATGAATGTGTGTGAGTTGCAACAGATAGGGTATGTGTGCGCAAAAGGAGTGATGAGTGTATATGTGGAAAGTATGATGTATGCAAACTGACAGGGGTGGTGAATGGTTGGGGTGGGTGCAAGGGGGCAATGTGCGGGTGTGGACAGAGTGGGGCAGGGTCTAAGGGTTTGGCATGTTTCCCATAAGGCAGCACGTCAATACAGTGTGTTTGCATGTAGTGGTCCAGTATGTATGTATACAAGATGGGCAGGGTGACCCTGCAGGCAGCAATCTAACACATGGAGGTATGTTTGGTGTGGTGTGCACATGCGCACTGGAGTACTGTAGTTTGTCCCAGATTGAGATCATGAGTCAGATTTTCAAAAGCACCTAGGTGACATAGGAATGTAAATCTCACTGAGACTCAAGCTTCCTACTCTCTTTAGAAGAAGGGGCTAGAGAAGCCTATGTCACTCAGGCACTGTGGTGGGGTAGAGCATGGTCCTTTCCCATGGATCTCAAGTGTATTTAGCAACTACTTCCTGTCTTTACAGGGGGAGGACATTGATAACACCCTTATCCTCCTGCTTCGCTAGTGGGGAGTTTGAGTGTTTTTGATACTTTAGGCATTGTGCCTGGTAGTTGGGAGGCTTGTTTGTTAAGTGTCTAAGAATAGGATAGACCAAGGCATCAAACCTGTGGCCCATGAGCCAGATCCAGCCTGTGAAACCATTCCATCCACCCCCTTGATAATCCAGCAGACTATCAGAAGCTGGGGGCTGGGCTAGTAGGGTATGATCTGCTGCCATATTTGGGGCTCCACTGGATATGACCGTAAGTGGCAGGAGGGTGAGCAAGGGCTATGCACCACTGCCTGTCCCCTGCTGTTGGCCTCGGTCTCATGCTGTCACCTGAATACAGACCTGTGCCATGACATGAACAGACCTGCTGTAGCTGCTGCTGCTGTCTCTATGGAGCCACCCCAAAAGGAGCCCCATGGTCTGGATCCAGCCCAGGGGTTTCAACACCCCTGGGACTGACAAACAGTCAACTAGGATGGTTTAGGCAGAAATGATTATGGTTTGAGCAGGAGGTTGGACTAGATGACCTCATGAGATCCCTTCCAGGCCTACTTTCCTATGATTCTATGAAGTTTTCCCCAGTGCTCCAAACCTAACAGGATACCAAGTGCCTGGCTGAGGAGGACAAGGGGTAGAGGGAGAAACTGACCTGGAATAAGAAGTGTCCCACCTTTGACCTGTGCTGTATGACCATGTATTTATGATGCTACAAATATATATATATATATATATATATATATATATATATATATATATATATATGTATATATTAGATTGATATAAATATATCTATTGCTTCTTTCACCTTCCACCTCTGTAATGCCCAAAGGCCCCACTGGGGAGCACTGCTGGCAGTTGTATTTTTAAATAAAACCCCTCTTATTTCTAATCCCCTGACACTTGCATGTTTTATTCCTTCAGCTCATTTACATCCAACACTCCCATTGATTGGAGCATATTATATATTGCAGTGGAACATACTTAGCAGATTAATAGACCAATCAAAACACATCTTGCAAATTAAATGAAGTTTCCTACTGCCAGATTAGGTAGCCCAGTGTGTGGAGATACTTGTGCTTGGGTTGAACCACTTGGAAGGTGGGTAAGGGTGAAAGGAGAGGAAGAAATGGAGGCATGGGCTTGTATATGGTGCTAATGCTGGGTTTGGAGGCGAGGGGGTGGCACAGAAGCAGAGTCAGTGAGGGGAAGAGGAGGCATCTGGTGGTGCTGTGGGGTCATTCATTTACATACTGGATAATTACCCTCTTGCAGTGCTACCCGTCCCTGTGCCTCTACAGCTCCCACCTGGGGGTAACAGAATAATTACCCCTGGCAGTGTTATTTACCCCTGCACCACTGCATTTCCCACCCAAGGGGGTAACTAGATCAGTGGCATTATCCCCAGCCTCCATTCTAGGAAGCATTCCCCAGGTATAGCTCCTCTATATGTTACTCCTTGGAAAAAAGGTCACACGAGCCCAGGAAGCTTATAGATTCAAATTTATTCATTGGTGGCAGGTCTAGGAGTAGCGGGGGGGGGAAAGGGAAAAACAAGAGTTGAAGGCTGGTGTTGGGGAATACAGCTGGGGGGTAGGGTGGTGGATCCTGATCTGTGTGTATTTTGGTAGGCCTGAGCTGAAAAATGCTGGTTGAGCAGAGAGTGAAACAAGGCATGTGCATGTGGGAGAATCTAGGGTCTCAGGAGCAGGAAGGCAGGGGCAGGAAACAAAAAGAGCACAGAACTGGCAGATCAATAGTGACAAGTCACAATTTTTACTCTTTGTTCATGGCACTTGGCTAAGCAAATGTGTCACCCCATAATGCAGCTGGGGAAATTGAGCAAGCAAAGGCACAATGACTTGCCCAGATATATAACAGACCTGGGAACAAAACTCAGGCACTCTTGAGTCCCAGCCCAGTACTCTCTCCACTAGGTCAAACTCCCTCTCAGATATCTGAGTAGGTAAATAGATGGATGCTATGAACTGGAATAGATGGAGAGTTATGAAGAAGGAGGGAGGGATAGACAGACAAACAGATACTCCTCCTGCCAGCCAGGTTCTACTTTGCACAAGCCACCATGTAGAGTGCCCATGCCCTGGTGCATGCCACATGGGTGCCCCAAGCATGATGGACAGGAAGGGCAGGCTCATGCACTGGGGTCATTCACCCGGCCCATGAAGATGGGGAACCCATGCTGGTCGTTCCACACCAGGAACAGGAAGGGCTGCTGCACCTCAAAGAACAAGGCACTGCGGGCCACCGAGATAGCCATGGCAGCCGCGGCCTCCACCCCTGTCTCGCTGATCTCCAGCACGGCTCGGTGCTGTGCAGCTGACACCGCCAGCTCCTCATCCTCTGAGATGCCACACAGGTTGGCATCAAAGAAGAGGCCGTAGTCTGGAAAACAGGCCACAGAGAGAGTATTTGGAGAGGATCCCTCAGTACCCCTGATCACCTAAGCTGCACATGCCTCAGGATCAGCCAGGCAGAGATCAGTGCTTCTGGGGCAGGTTAGTCAGGTCAGTTGGGGTCACCTGGGAGAAGTTCTCTGAGGGCACCTGAGGTCGTAGGTCAGCTGTTCCCCCTCTAGGAAGTGATGTCACAACCCAGGATTGTCTGAATGGTGGCCTACCGGCCCTACACAGCCTATGAGGGGTTAAATTATGGCTCCCAGGATCCTGCTCCCCCATTGCTCCAACTACAACAGTAGCAGGGAGCTAAGGGTGAGCCTGGGGCACAAAGTGCAATGGGGGTGGGAGGGTCTGTAGGGCGTGTAGCTCAAGGGGGCGGTGGCTCACCCTGATACAGCCTGTGAGGCACGCAGCGTCTGGTGGTGTGCCTGTGGGACAGGCAGCCCCCAGCCATTTGGAAGTTGGACAGACCTGTCATAACTCAAACACTGGTCTCCATGCATCCCTGAGGAGTGGAATGACCCTGTTTGCAGGGCCTGTCCTCTCTTCTGCAGATTTTCCCTCAAACCACCCCAACTATTCAGCAGCTCCTGGGCAGTGGCTGCATGACACTGATAGGAACATCCCATATGGGGCTGGCCACATAAGGGTGCCCTGCCACCCCTTTATGCTTTGGGAAGGGCAGTCCCCATCCAACCCTTTTTACCCATGCCCCAGTGATGATCACCCACCCCAGTGCTTACCTATCTCCCCTAGGATGGCCATAAGGTCCTGGGAAGAGTCTAGCTTGAATTTGGGCATGGCCAGTACAGTGGGCTTGAAGGGGATGCCCATGAGTTTGTTCATCACTGCTGAGAAGTGTTCTGGGTTCAGCTTCTCCTCCACATCAGTGAGCATCTGGTTGAAGTGCTGGGGGATGATGATCACCAGACTCATATTGTTTGACAGCTGCAGCCGGCCAAACTGAGGAAGGAACAGATGCCTCTGAGTACCTATCCTGTGCTAGGATCATGTGTCCCTTGATTGCAACCCTCCATGGCACAACTGAACCCAGATCTTCTACAGCCATGGATGCTTTGATTCCAGCATCTCCCCACACTGTTCCACATTTTCCCTCATCTCCCTCCAAGCTACCAGCTCCTGCAAACTAGCATTGTACCATTGTCTGTAGTCTTAGAGAATAACAACTGCCTTCCCATGCACTGCCCCCAACCTGGGAACACAGTCTACACCACAGTCAGTGCTGTCCTCTTCAAAGCCTTCCTGCCCTTCCCTTTCTTGGTTCCGCATCCCACTCCCAGCCTGGGTAGCTCCTGCCCATGATGCTTTTCATTCAAATCATTTTTCTTTCAATGGAATAAATCCCTTTCAGCTACATTTGTGGCAGAATTACCCTGCTCATCTACCTGTGGACAGAATCTGGAAACCAACTGTTCTTCTGTATCAACACCCAAACCCCCTGGATTATTTAAACTGAAAAATATGATTTTTTTTTTTGCTTGAATTATTTTTTTAAACAATCCTCCTTCCTAGCATGCTTTTCTCAAATGTGATGTTTAAATCAATCTTTTTCTTAATAACAGACATATTTATTTCTAATAGAAAAATAATTTTCTTGTTATTGGGAAAAAAAACATTTCCTGCTCTAAGACAGGAACTTTTAAAAACCAAAATCAATTTTTAAAATGAAAAATCTTTTCTTTTTCGTACTGAAAACAGATTTTCTAACTAAGTAAAACATAGCTGTTTTAACTTGGTGCTGATTTTTTTGAAAACAGAAAACATACTGGTTTCTCATTTATATCCACTCTTGCCAGTCCTCTCCTTCCACCTCAAAATGATTAGCATGGAACTATCAGAGAATTAAACCTTTCCTATGAAAGTTATGGGGTGTGTGCCAGGCTACTGGTATACTGGAAATGTGGGTCAGGAAGTGCTTGCAGCTAATCTAACATAAAGTTTTTATCTTGCTTCCCATTGTTGTTGCCTCTGGGCACTTTCTAGGAAAAATCAAACTGAAGAAACTCCTTGCCAGGCAAACAGCTGCCCATACACAGACACACAATGTGCACTCCCTCTTCCCTGCCCTGACTCGGCTTCTGTGAAACTCTGATTCATGCAACTGAGATGGGGCACAGATCTGGAACTCAGGGGCCATCATAGAACAACAGTGCTTCTGGGAAGCAGGAGAGATGGAAAACGTAAAGGTGAAGGATAAAATGAAGAAGGAGAGAAGGAAAGGAAGGAAGAGAAGGAAAGAGTGGCATGGATATGGGAGGTGAGCAGGCAGGACTTGCTGCTGAGACAAGAAAGCTGTGGCAGACAGTGCCCTGGTATTACCTTGGCCTGCAGGCTGGAATCAGTGAAGGAAGCTAGTGGGTACTTCTTGCTGGTCATCATGAGCACTTTGACAGAGCTCTTATCCTGGCGGTAGAAATTCTCCAGTTGGGTGTCCTTCACATTGAAGGTAGTCTTCCATTTAGCTGGAGGGTGAGAGTGAGGAGACACAGCTAGGGTGCATGGTTGGAAGGGCTGGAGAGGCATAGGGTAGAGCCAAGGGGTCTCATGAGAGATGTCTCAGAGGCTGGGGTAGCTCTAAGGGGTTCCTCAGGGGAAGGGTCTCAAGATGTGATCTCTGCAAGCTCAGTGACCTCAGAGGACAGTCCCTGAGGGCCCAGTTACTTGATGGGGCTGGTCACTAGGGGTGCTGGGTATGGAGGGTGGGGATGTCCAAGGGGCACAGGCATCTCAAAGAGTTAGTTCCAGAGGATTCAGGTCTCTTACATGTGGGTCCCTGGGAGCGTGTATATCTGGGGATGCAGGTATCTTGGGGGCATGTCCCTTGTGGGGCAGGGGAGTGGCTCTCTACGGGAGGAAGCCCATGAGGTCATGCAGTGCCATGTCCTTACACTGCAAGTAGACGGCACTGAGCAATATCAGCTGGACATCAGTTGCCAGATCCTCCATCAACTTCTTGATCTTGCCATTGGTCTTCTTGCTCACCCACTTGTTGATGCGCTGGAGGTCCAGGGTCTCATTGCCGCTGAGTGCCTGGGGCTGGTTGTCACTGAAGTGTTGTGAGTGGTTCAGAAAGGCCTTGTTTATGTGAAGGCCTGAAAGCCATGATCATGAAGATGAGGAGTTTGAAGTTCCTGAGCCCACCTCCATTGCCAAGGCAATCCCACCTCCTTCCATGTGCCTATGTCATCTACCTGATACACTAAGACAAAGTTCCTCCTTGTATCTCTGTCTGCCCCTCTGCTGAGCAGAAGCAGATGTTCAGGACTCTGGTTTCCCACTGGGGGAGAAACCAATAGCATGGAATCTATATGTTTATGTTTGTGTAACTTGTTTATTCCTACTTTTTGCCCCAGTCCTGGAACATGACCACAAACAGCATGTGGGCTAACTCCCTCTTTCAGAGATTTTAGACCAAATCTAGGTCTCAGCCTGCTGCACTAAGGACTAGTCTAGTGGGAGAAATGACAGATGAGATCAAATGCTCTTGCTGCCTGCAACAGCACATCCTAATGTGAACTGCAGCATGAAACTAACAATGATGCAGTACGTTTTAAAGTTGGGATACTGATCACAGACCAAGCATTGGAAAGGTGTATCATCACAGTCCCATCTTGTGACTTTCATCAGACCAGCATCTTCCTCTACTACCTAAGTGCTGCTGTGGGGTTTTATTGGGACATGTTGCCACTTGTAACATGATCAGAAGTGTGCAGAGGGGCGTGCACAGCACCCCTGCCTCTTTGGTGACCAAAGTCTTTATCCCCAAACCCACAGTGACTCTGCCTACCCTGGCTTGTATAGCTGCTCACCTTTGCGATGGAATATCTGGGAGGCAGTCAGCAAGGCCTTGGATTTGATGAGCTGCTTCAGTGGTCTGTGGACACAGGTGAGATCCGGAGGGTAGGAGAGGAGACTGCTCAGCCTCTCCCTGGTATCACCCTGTGCCCCTGTTAGGGAAGGACAAGGAAACAGAGAGGAGAGAGGATCAGCAGGGGTAGGATGGACTAGGTTTGAGAAGAGGTCAGTAGGATCCCGGTTGCACCTGTAGCAGAGCCAGCCTGAGACAACTGCTTGGCAGATAGGTAGTGGTAACCAGGAGTTGGGCTGGAGATTCATCTTACCAGGGTACCCCTGGCCAGCTAGGCACTCTCCCATCTTATCTGGGGCTGCACATCCCCATCACACCCTCCTGCCTCTGTGTCAGTAGGAACCCAGGAGGCATTGCTGTCCCAGGAGGTCTGCTGGCACCATGGTCAATGGAAATAGGATCCAGGTGTGCTGTTCTGCCAAACTGGTGGGCCCAGTCTTGACATGAGCCCACAGACATGGGAGAGGGTAAGTGAGGGGCCTAGATATGTGGTATTGGTGTGTGAGTGGGGAAGGAGGCAAGAAGTATCAGGGGGTGAGACTGGATGTGAGAAAACAGTGTTCAGTAGTAATGGTTGCATGTCAGAGATGGCTGTGTGTGTGTTTGTGACTGGCTGCAGTGACTGGATAAGCAGTTGTATGTGTTGTAGACAGAGGTGTTTGTGCTTGATGATTGTGAGGGAGTAACATGTGTGCCATGCTTGTCTGAGCATATTTGTGCATGATTGGAATGGCTCTGTATTTGTGCAGTGCCTGCATGTGCCTATGAAATAGCTATATATGCATACATGTCAGGTGGCTGACACCTACATATATATAATGGTCAGATAGCTGTGATGTGTGTAAAGATTGTGGATGTTTGTATTATGGTTGTGCGTGCATGGCTATTGTGTGTAGGGATTTGCATACATGCCTGTGACTATCATGTGCCTCTGCTGTGTACTGTAGCTGTGTGAGTGATGGCTATGTGTTCACGCATGTGTGCATAGTAGTTGTGCACATTCAACGGCTATGTATATGATGGTTATATGTAGGATAAGTGTGTACTGTATGTTCATGCAGTGGTTTTGTGTGAGTAGGCAGCAGATGTATGTACATGATAGATGTGCATGCTTATAAATAATGACTGTTTGTAGGGGACTGTGTAAAGATCTGTGCATGTAACAGCACTGTGTGTGTGCTTAGTGGCTGTGCATGCATTCACTGCCCTTACCCATCAGGAGATGCGAGATGCCCAGCGCCAGATTGAGGGGTGAGAAAACCATGTTGGTACCCATGCCCTCCACTTGGCCTGCTGCCCTGTAGAACTTCAGTGCAAAGTCAGTCAGCGCCCTCGCCACCCGGGCTTTATCCTCCAATGAGACCGAACTGCAGGTGCTCCATGGGTCATCGGAAAGGGTGCACCGGGGAGGCGCAATGAGGGACACAACATGCGGGGAGATGGGGTCTGGTGCTGGCACTGGCATTGGCTCAGTGGTATTTGCTTCCACAGGTTCAGTGGTGATATTGATGTCTGGCTCCACAGCACCCCAGCCTCCCAGCAGGTGTTCCTCAGGACCCCCACCCAGCTTGCTTGTCCTGTTAGCCTCCTCTTCGTCTGCTGTTCTCACATCAGGGCTGAAGCCTATGGTCGTCTCTTCACTTGAGTTCACCTGTGCAGCTTCCTGTAAGAATTTCTGGTCCTCTGCTTCTCTCCCCCAAGCTGCTTTGTCCCATTCCTTCTGCTCAGGAACTTCCTTAGGCTGTGGCATGTTCTCCCGAATGGGCATGTCATCTTGTCTGATTTCGCCCAGAAGCTCAAAGCTGGGACCAGCATTCTCACCCTCCTTGTCTCCAGTGGTGTCCTCATTGTTAGCCGGCTAGGAGAAATCCGTAACAAGCATCAATTTTATTGGCTCTATGTCAGCTGTGTTCTTGGGGCTTGGACAAAAGGAGAACAAACCAACAGGTAAGTGGGATTTGGGGGTAATGGACTTGAGATTGGAAGACCTACAATTGTTTAGTCTGGAGAAGATAGGGGTGGGAGGAGGGTGCGGAGGGAAGATTTGACACGACTCTTCAAATAGACAAAGAGTTGTTATAACAATGATGGTGCTCAACCATTTTCTGTGCTCACAGGGGGCAGGGCAAGAGGTACTGGGCCAAAATTGCAACAGTACAGGTTTAGTGTAGATACTTTCCTGCTCTCAGGGTATATCAAGGCTGGAGAAGAGGCCTGAAGAGGGTCTAGAACCCCAGTCCTCCCTTACCAATCTACTGCTCTGGTTTCTGCTTCTTGCCCTATCTGCCACCAGGTTGCAGAAATGAAGTTCTTATTGCAGGTGAGACAAACATTTGGCTGGGCTGGCTTAGAGAAGTTGATTCTTGCTCTGAGCAGGGGGCTGGACTAGATGTGAATGTAAAATACATCCCATGCATATACAGTATACAAATGCAAGAAGTGTGGGGAACAAACAAGATGGGCTGTGGCATGTGAAAAGAACTATGAACTGACTGGTATCATAGAGACTTGGTGGGATAGCTCTTATGACTGGAACACAACTTTGGGGACTATGCTATTTTTCAAAGACAGGTTTGGAAGTAAAGGTGATGACATTTCCTTATATATCAAAATACATACATTTGTTCCTTGGTTCAGGAGGAAGAAAGTAGGGGATAAGAGTGTATTTGGGTGTAAATGGTGAAAGGTACAGTAGTGATACAATGGTGGGATTTATTATAAACCGTCATATGAGGAAAAAGTAGATGAGGCAACCTTCAAAAAGAGGATAAAATTATGAGATGGTATCAATGGGAAACTTCAGTTTTATGGACATCTGCTGGAAGAATAGTACAGCCAAACATAATATGTCAAGCACGTTTCTAATTTGTGTGGAAGACAACTTTCTGCTTTAGCAAGTTGAGGATACAGCTAAGATCATTTATCTTGGATCTTGTCCTGATCAGAAGGGAAGAACTGATGGAGGATGTGAAGGTGATGGAAAACTTGGAAGGAAGTGGTCACGATATGATAGAATTAATGAACCTAGATGAAGAAAGCATGAAGTCAGCAGAACTAAGGCACTGGATTTCAAAAAGGCAGATTCCAACCAACTCAGAGATAATAGGCATGGTGACATGGGAGGAGAGACTGAAAGATTAAGGGTGCACAGGAGGGCTAGAAAGCTTCTAAAGGGTACAGTATTGGAAGCCCAACAAGAAGCTAGTCCAACATGATAATAAGAGACCAATGTGGCTCCACAAGGAGTATCTAGGATGCCTCAAATACACAAGGAAGGCATACAGGTAATGGAACAATGGGAAAGTCATCAAGGAAACATACCAGGAAACAGCAAGATCTTGAAGCAACAAAATCAGGAAGGCAAAGGTAAAAAATGAGCTGCACCTGGCAAGGGAAGTTAACAACAATGATAAGAGGCTCTATAAGTACTAGCCAATTGTGCATCAAGAATGATTTGGGGGTGGGGTGCGGGCAGGGACAGAGGCCTGCCCCTCCTCCCCTCACCTTCAGCGCCAGGCCTGCTTCCCTTTTCCTCCCTTCTGCTGCAGGGCCAGGCCTGCCCCCCAACCGCCCACCGCCATTTTGGGGCTGTGCCCCCACCCCCACCATTGTGGGGCTGGGCTTGGCACCCCCCCGCCCGCTGCCATTTTGGGGCCAGGCCAGGCTGGGCCCAGTGCGCCCCCCACCCCCCTCCTTGCTGCCGTTGTGGGGCCAGGCTGGACCCAGTGTGCCCCGCCCCCTGGCCTTCCCCCCCTGTTGCTACTTTCAGCCTGGCGTGACACCCCACTCTCTCTGCCGCCATTCTGGGGCTGGGCCCGCTTTGCCCCCTGTCCGCCCAGTGCACATCCACCTGTCTCCCTTCCCCATGAATGACGGGGGGGGGGGGGGAAGGAGCGTGGACAGAGCACCACCACACAGCACCCCATGTTGCTGCCACATCCAGAGAGCAGGAGGTGGGGAGCAAGGCCAGCACCACTGGCCTCGTCCCCTGCTCTGTCCACTCCATCACTGCTGCCTTCCGGGAGCAGGGCAGCGGGGGTGGCAAGGCCAGCTGTGTTGGGCTCACCCCCCACCCCCCCCACCCACTCCATCCCATTCATGCCACCATGGCCACCTCCACGGAGCAAGCAGGGTGGGGTGAGGCCAGCAGAGCCAGGGCAGGCTTCTATCCCTGGCCCCAGAGGGGGCAGATGGGTAGCCTGTGGGGAAGTTATTGACTCAGAGGGGGGACTCTGAGTTTACAGTGATTGTTTGGATTTTTTTTCTAGTTTATACTGGAGAAGTGGATATGGTTGCAAGGGAAGGAAAGGAGACCACAGGGGGTGCCTGAGGGCACACTAGGTTTTGAGCCCTGCAAGGGGCAGGGGTGCAAGGGACAGAAAGGCTAAGGCCAAGAGGACTGGAGCCAGAGCCCAGAGGGGGCAGTGCAGACAACCTGAGGCTGAGAGGGCTGGAGACAGAGCCCAAAGGGGGTAACACAGGCTGAGGGCAAGAGGGCCAGAGCCTGAGCCCAGAGGGGCAACAGAGGGAGCCTGAGGCCGAGAGCCTGTGCCCTGAGGGGGCAACCAAGGTGGCCTGAGGCTGAGAAGACCAAAGCCAGGGCCCAGAGGTGGCAAGAGAGGTATCCAGAGGCTGATGGGAGACTGAAACTGAAAGGCCAGGCCAGAGCCAGTGGGCCCAGGCTACCAGTCTGCAGCTAGAGTAATCTGTCGGCTAAGGCTGAAAAGGCCAAAGACTGCACAAGGGAGTAACTGGTGACAAAGTACCGTCTGCAAGGCATCGGCATGGCTGTAGGGTCAGAAAAAGGCCACAAATAGCCCTTAAGGCAAGTGGTGCCCTGGGGCATGGGCAGGGCCAGGAAGGCCCCATTTAGTGTTTGTGGAGCAGCTGGGTCTGGTAGAGACTCACTAGCCAAAGAAAGAAGATGGCTCTCTCTGGGACCCCTTTTTACAATCAAATAATTCCATCAAGGCGTGGCAGGAAAGAGGAAAGGGAAAGTGAAAGTACCTGAGGGGCTGGAGGGGGGCAGGAGACATGTGGCTGCCAGGGGCATCACAACTGCCCCTGGGACCCAATCCTGTCACAGGTGGATGAAGGGAACACAGTAGATACACTTCTTCAAGGCTTTTGACAAAATCCCATATGAGCTTCTTATAACAAATTGGAGAAATGTAAGCTAGGTAGATAGGCAACTGGCTCAATAGCAATGGTGCCAGGTCATAAATATGAAATTATCACGTTGGAAGCTCAAAATTATTGTATTTGCTGAAAAACTATCGTACACTGAAAAATATGTATATAAGTATGCAAATAAGCATGCAAATACATCTTCCTCTTATTTACTGTATATTGCTCACTGTAATTGCCAGTAAGTGAGTGAGAACTGGGTCGTCAAAGTTAAAGCATTTCTTTATTATGAAGCAAAAAGTCATAAGAAAGTGCTGATAGCAAACCCAAAAGTCAGTTAAGACTCCCTGAGAATGACCTGGGTTTTGCATATGCTGTATCAATTAGCTGCCTCAAAAATTACCATACGTTTTGAACACTTTTACTATTACTGGTCGTAAATCATACAACAGTTGAAATTATCGTACAAATACAATAATTATCATACACCTGGCAACACTTGTCAATAGCTGCAAGCAAAGGGTAATTTTAAATGGTTCTATGTCAGAGTGCCAGAAGGTTTTGAGTGGAGCCTCACTGGTGTCTGTCCCGAGTCCAGTGATATTCAACATGTTTATTAATTATATGGATGCTGGAATAGAAAGCTTCTTGCGCAAATGTGCAGATGACACAAAATTGGGGAAGAACTGTGAATATTCTGGAAGGACCTTGACAGTCTGGATATCTACAACTCGGGAACAGATACGAGGTCCTGGCAGCCCTGGAGGAGAAGGACAAAGGGGATGCCTCCAGTGGGGACGGTGCTGCTGCACGCACGACACAGACGGCGCAGAGAGTAAGCACTAGGAAGAAGAAACGCCGGGCCCTTGTCATCAGGAGTTCCATCCTAAGGGGAACGGAGGGCCCCATCTGCCGACCTGACCCCATGGCACGCAAGGTCTGCTACATGCCCGGGGCTCGGATCTAAGATATCACAGAGAGGATCCCGGCCTACATTTGACCCTCAGACCAGTACCCCATGGTCCTTACCCATGTGGGAACAAATGACACGGCCAGGGGCAACCCAGACCGCATCATGAAGGACTTCGAGGCCTTGGGGGCCAAGCTCAAGGAGACGGGAGTGCAGGTGGTATTCTCCTTTATTCTCCTGGTAAGTAGACGCGGACAGCGACATGAGGCTTGAATCGGCGAGGTTAACCGGTGGCTATGGTGCTGGTGCGGTCAGGCAGTCCTTGGGTTCCTGGACAACGACCCACACTTTTGCACAGGGGACATGCTTGGGAGTGATGGGCTACCTCTCTCTCCTAAAGGCAAGTGTGTCTTTTCTTCCAGGTTGGCTGATCTCGTATGGCGTGCTTTAAACTAGCTTCGCCGGGAGATGGGGCCACAGGAGGACAGGAGGACACCTCCCAACCAAGATGGGTGACAAGCACAAGGAGTACCCAGGTAAGTGATGGGGGTCCAGATAGTCCTAAGAATTGGGACGGGGCGCATGCACCAATACAAGGCCTTAAATGCCTCTACACTAATGCTCATAGCATGGGAAATAAGCAGGAGGAACTTGCCCTCCAGATAGCTGGTACAAAACCAGACATAGTAGGGCTCACAAAAACCATGAATTCTCGGTCCAGCTTGCGGAGGCACTTAAGGCAAGGGATGCAGTTGTCATGGGTGATCTAAACTACCCAGACATCTGCTGGGAGGAGCAGTCAGCCAGGTCGGACTGCTCGTGAAAGTTCCTTGCTGAGATACAGGACCTCCACTTAACTCAGGAGGTGCACAGTCCCACCAAGGGGAATGCTCTGCTGGACCTGGTCCTGGCCACGGGCAACGACCTGGTGAGGGGACTCCAGGTTCTTGACCACCTGGGCGACAGTGATCATCGCCTGCTGGAATTCACCATCCAGCGCAGGGTGTCAAGGGCCTGCAGTAAGGCAGTAGCCCTTGACTGCAAGAGGGCCAACTTCAACGAGTTGAGGAGGTTGGTAGGAGAGGCACTGGGGTCCTGGAGAGTTGGGGAACTGGGTGTCCAAGATGAGTGGTCATTCCTTAAGAAGACGATCCTCTGAGTCCAAGGGGTAACAGTCTCAATGAGAATCAAAGTGGGCAGGAGTGCTCAAAAGCCCCCCTGGCTCACCAAAGGCATTCAGGAATGCCTGAAAGCCAAAAAAGAGGCGTACACCCAGTGGAAGGGAGGTGCTATCACCAAAGAGTATACCTCCATTGCTCGGGCTTGTAGGGGGGCTGTTAGGAAAGCTAAGGCAGATATGGAACTAGGGCTAGCATCAAGGATCAAGGACAACAAAAAGTCCTTTTCTAAATACATAGGGAGTATGAAGAAAGCACCGGGTAACGTGGGGCCCCTGCGGGATACACTTGGCAATCTGGTGGTTGCACCAGAGGAAAAGGCAGACCTTTTTAATAATTTCTTTGCCTCCATTTTTTTTTGCAGGGACCAGGACTCCCCCACTGAGATTCAGGATGGACTCAGGAGAGATTCTGATGGGCCTAAGGTCAGGAAGGACTGAGTTAGGGAACTTCTGGAGGGGCTGGACGTGTTCAAATCAGCAGGTCCAGATGCTCTCCACCCCAGGGTGCTGAGGGAATTGGCAGAGGTTATCAAGGGGCCCCTGGCATGGCTTTATGAGCACTTATGGTACTCTGGCCAGCTGCCAGATGACTGGAAGAGGGCCAGTGTGGTCCCCATTTTCAAAAAAGGGAGGAGGGAGGATCTGGGCAACTATAGGCCTGTTAGTTTTACTTTGATCCTGGGGAAGCTCTTTGAGAAAATTATCCAGGAGCACATCTGGGAAGGACCAGCAGGGGGGATTATGCTCAGGGGCAACCAGCATGGGTTCATTAGGGGCAGGTCCTGTCAGACCAACCTGATTGCCTTCTACGATCAGGTCGCAAAATCATTGGACGCAGGTGTCGCGGTGGATGTAGTCTTTCTGGACTTTAGGAAGGCCTTCAACACTGTCTCCCACCCCATTCTCATTAAAAAGCTAGGTGACTGTAACATTGGTGCCTACACAGTCAGATGGGTTGTAAATTGGCTGAGGGGCCGCACCCAGAGAGTGGTGGTGGACGGGTCAGATTGGACCTGGAGGGATGTGGGCAGTGAAGTCCCCCAGGGCTCAGTCCTTGGGCCCGCACTGTTTAATCTCTTTATTAGCGACTTGGATGAGGGGGTAAAAAGCACCTTGTTCAAATTCACTGACAACACCAAGATCTGGGGCAAGGTGGGCATGCTAGAAGGAAGGGACAGGATAAAGCTGGACTTGGACAGGTTACAGGGGTGGACAAATGAGAATAGGATGGGATTCAATACTGACAGGTACAGGGTACTGCACTTGGGCAGTAAGAACCAGCAGCATACCTATAGGCTGGGGAACTCCCTTCTCGAAAGCACACTGTGCAGCACTCTATGCAACACTGGTCAGGCCACAGTTGGAGTACTGCATCCAGTACTGGGTGCCACACTTTAGGAGAGATGAGGCCAGCATCGAGAGGGTCCAGAGGAGGGCTGCTTGCATGATCCGGGGGCAGCAGGGCAGACCCTATGAGGAGAGGCTACGGGACCTGGACCTGTTCAGCCTTCACAAGAGAAGGCTGAGAGGGGACCTGGTGGCCGTCTACAAACTTACCGGGGGGACCAGCGGGGAATGGGAGGCACCCTGTTCACCCGAGCACCTCCCGGAGTAACAAGAAATAACGGCCATAAGTTGTTTGAGAGTAGGTTCAGGCTGGACATTACAGGCCCTATTTCACAGTCAGGGCAGCTAGGATCTGGAACCAACTTCCAAGGGAAGTGGTGCTGGTTCCTACCTTGGGGGTCTTTAAGATGAGGCTTGACAATTACCTAGCTGGGGCCATATGAGCCCAGTATTCTCTCCTGCCCAGGGCAGGGGGTCAGACTTGAAGATCTACTTAGGTCCCTTCTGACCCTACCAACTATTAATCTATGAATCTGTGAATCTAGGCAGGAGCCAAAAGGATGAATTTCAATGCTGACAAATGCAAGGTGCTATACCTCAGAAAGAATAATCAAAAATAAAAATACAAAATGGGTGACGACTAGCTGGATGACAGCACTACAGAGAAGGATCTAGGAGTCTTGGTATATTACAGACTCAATATTAGTCTTCAGTGTTATGCAGTTGCACAAAATGCAAATGCATTTTTGGTTTGCATCAATAGGAGCATTAGGTGCAAGACATGTAGGATTGCAAACTCTGACTGAAGCTATTCCAGGAGATTTTTTTCCCTCAGCATGACGTAATGACATTAATAGGGGTGCACTGATAGAGATTTTTTTGGCCAATACCAATGGCTGATTTTTAACAAGCCATATTGGCCAATAGTGAGCCAATTGCTGATATGCAGCCAGGCAGCTTGGAGAGCAGGGTCTAGCTGGTAAGTCTGTTGTGAGGGAAGGGGCAAAAGGAGAGGGAAGGGGCATGGTGGGGGCTGCAGATTGAGACCCCAGCAGTGAGAGAGGGAGTGGGACTGGGGCAGGGGCAGGTGCTGCACAGCTGGGGTGGAGCACAGGACAGAGCTGTGAACGGATCATCCAGGGGGTGCGGTGGGGGGGGAGGTGGAGAGCCAGCTCCTGCTGCTGCGCACACCCCAGGAGGGCATGGAGTGCATGTGCCCCCAGATCTGTGCATGAGACAAAGGTGGGCTGCTGCTGTGGGCTGGGACTGAGGTGGCGCTGAGCTCTTCCTTGCGGAGGTCTGAGCCAGGTGGTGGTGGTGCTGGGAGGGGGGCTACAGGAGCAGGGGTGCAGCCAACCCAAAATTTGCTGTAGTCCCACCACACAGCACTGCTGTCTGCTCCAAGTGCAGCCCCAGCCCAACCTCCCTGCCAAGAAGAGCATGGCACCACCCCAGCCCTGACCCGCAGCAGCAGCCTGTCCTTGTCCCACATGCAGATCTGGGGGCACATGCCCCCCATGCATCCCAGGGTGTGTGCAGAAGTGGGAGCAGCCTCCCCCATGCCTCCCAGACGAGCCACTTGCAGCTCCATTCTGCACCCTGCTCTGGCTGTGCAATGCTTCCCCCTGCCCCTGCCCCAGCTCCAGCCCCACTCCCTCACTGCTGGGGTCTCAATCTGCCCCCTCCATGCCCCTTCCCTCATAACAGACTTTCCAGCCAGACGCTGCTTTCCACACTGCCAGGCTGTGCTCCTGGCTACCTGTGTACTGTGCTGCAGCTGCGCATATGCACAGGGCATTTATCGAAGACGTTATTGGCCACATCAGCTGAAAAAAGTCAGTTGCCAATACTGTTAATTTTCCTTAACATCAGTGCTGATCCAATATGGGACTGATGTATCTGTGCACCTTTAGTCATTAATTGTACTGTTTAACCTGTTCACTATATCAATCTCCTAGATTGCTTTCAATAGTCACTGGGACATCAACGCGATTTTGGTAGACTCCTGGCCAGTCCAGGAGGGTTAACAACCCTAAAGACATGGGAGCTAACAGTGCCTCTTTATTTAGCACTGGTTAGTTCCCATCTAAAGTATTATGTGCAGTTTTGGGCTCCATATCATAAAAAGGGTGTGGAGAAGTTAGAGTGGGTCCTGAGAGGGCAGCAAAAATATTAATGGGCTTGGAAGTCAAGTCATACTAGGAGAGGTTGAAGAAAGCAGTAGTTTGAAGTAGCTTTCATATATCTGAAGGGCTGTCATAAAGAAGAGGGAGCACACCTTTTGCTGTTGCTGCAGAGAGCAGGACACAAACTGATGGCTTCAAGTTGCAGCAAGACAGGTTTAGACTGAATAACAGGAAAAAAAACCTTTTTCGCTGTTAGAACAGTGAGGCAGCAGAATAAACCGCCTAGGGAAGCTGTGGATTCTCTATCATTGGAGGAGTTGAAGAAGAAGCTGGATAAGCATTGCCAGGAATTATCTAGGACAGTGTTTCTCAACCTCAAGGCATGCCCCGCCTAATTTTCCTGAATATAGCAGCACCCCAGGGAGCCAGTTGAGAATCTAAATTCAGAAAAGTTATGGAATGCTGCCTTGAGGCTGAAAAGGTTGGAAAACATTGATCTAGCTGGTGCCAGGAGGGTGGAGGGCAGGGGAAGAGCAGGACTTCACTCTTCTGTGCCCTGCTCTTTCCACCCCTCTCTAACCCTGGTCCATACTTGAGGAGGCAAGGGTGGCCTTTGAAGGCTGCTCCCTAGGGTTATGTTTGCCAGTGACCAGAGCCATCTGTCCTGGGAGCATGGGAGAAGCTGTGGGGCCAAGATGGACTGAAAAACATGGCTCCATCCATGCATCCATCCCTTTACATGCCCACAGCAGAGTGTGCTGCTCAGTGTGGGGACAGGTAGCACAGGTGTGCTGGATGGTTGGGGAGGGCAGCAGCAGCAGCAGTTCTGAGAGGAGTAGCCAGGGACCCTGCTGGTCTGCAAGATGCTACAGTGGGTGCAGGGAGCTGGACGGTAGGAGGAGAGTGCTTTACTCCTCACACACAGGCTAGACACCACAGCACCCCTCAAAAGATCTCATGGCACTCTGGGGTGCTGCAGTACCCTGGTTGAGAATTAATAATCTAGGAGTAGCTATCCTTATGCTATACTATGGGTATTTTCCATGCTTTTGGGTTTTGCTGACTGCCAAATGGGGCCAGAAATAAATTCTTTCTTCCTGCTTTTGCTATATGTGCCAGAGATTTTTTTCACCTTCCTCAGAAGTGTTGGGCATTGGTCACAGGCAGGTCTGGGGATTTTGACTGGGGTGTGCCAGTGTTCTTCCTGGAATTAAAACCCAGAGGGGTTACCCCCTCCAGTCGGGGTCAGACCAATCACCACATTTAGGGCCAGGAATGAATTTTACTTCACAGTCAGATTGATATGGACTGTGAAGGTTTTGCCTTCCTCTGCAGCAGGTGGCATGGCCTTCTTTTTTCTTGGATATCTCAAGAGTATTTGAACATGTCTTGCAGTGGCAGGACGCTGACCTCCATTGTCTCCCTGCTTTACCTGTGGCAGATTATGGTGCTATGCTTTGTGGCTGTGTGATGGGGTTGACTGTGCAGTTTTAGTAATAGTGTAACCCAGGTATACCCAAGGGTGTGCCCTATTCTCAATTGGATGGGACGGGTAGGCAGGAGGGGGTACTGTGAGAGGGATGCCAGAATTTCGAGTGGATCTCTCTTTCCTCTATAGAGTTAGCCCAAGCCCAAAGTTCTTAACTATATACAATTTATTGAGTTATACATAAACATAAAACTAAATATCATATACATATATTTACACAGTGAACATTAACTAATAACCAAGGTCAAACCCTAAATAACACTATTTACCCATCACAATAAAACAATTTCAGCAGCATCAACACAATACAACATCACAATACAACATTTCAATTGCAAAATATAAGGTGCAAACAGGAACACTCTTAATAACATCTATTCCTTTAATATAGTCCCTGACTCATGGCAAGAGATAGTCCTCCTTCCAATGGGATCCCTTGGTGGGTGTCCAGGAAGCACCAGGGGCCCCTCCCCTTAGGGCCTTGACTAGGTAGGGGGGCTGCTCGCCCAGCCCCTTCTCTGGGGTTCCCTGCCCCAAATATCTTTCCCCTGTGGGACCCTTGGGCCCAATGACTCACGCTTCCTCAGGTGGCAGTGGTCAGGGCGCAGCTCGATGGGGTCTCCTCTGCTGGGGCGCCTCTCCAGGCCTCTTCCACGCTGCTGGGCTCCTCCCTACGCTGTGCCCCGCTCTGGGCTCCAAGGGCTCAGCTTCTCTCAGCTGCTGCACCACCGCTGCTGGCTTCTGGGTGCTGACCCTCACGCTGCAGCACTACTATTTCCCCATGCCCTGGCTTCAGTACCGAGGGCTCTCTTAGCACAGGCTGGGCCCTTCAGGCTCCGGCCATTTGGCCGGGTGCCTAACCCAAGCCTCCACTGCTCCCTGGCTCCCAAGGCTTGGGCCCATGCGCCGTCTTGTGCACCGTACGACCTGGCCATTTGTCTGGAGACGGGGCCTGAGCCGCCTCACTGCGGCCCCCAAGGCCCTTGCCCCATGCACTGCTCCATGCACCGTGTGGCCCGCTGGCCCTGCCGGAGTTGCAGGCTCGAGCCGCTCCTTGTGGCTACCAAAGCCTGGGCTCCGTGCACCGAACCGCGCACCGTGATGGGCCCGAGCCGTCTCACACCGTTCCCAGGGCCAGGTCTCCCCGCACCGTTCCCGTGCACCATCAACAGCCTGAGTGGTCTTGCACCACTCCCAAGGCTGCTTCTCCAGTGATGGCTTCAGGAGCCTTGGACCTATTGCCTGCTGGGGGAGAGCTCCCCCGCTTTTCTTAGCTCTACTCATCTTGAGTCCCTCGCTGCATCTGCCCAGTGTGCTCAGCACGCTGGGCTTTTATTTACATGGGAGGCTCCACCCCTGGAGTCTGCCAAACCTGCAAAGTGCAGTCTTCAATCAGGTCCAGGAGCTCCTTGCACCCTCCCCCACCTCTGAGCAAGGGCGGAGTAAGCCCCTCCCAGCTGTTACCTTATTGGTGGAAACGTTCCACCAATCTGCAGTGTCCTTCTCCAAGCCAGGCTTGCCAGGCAAAACCAGTGAGCCAGCCGCAATAGGTTAGACAAAGATTTGTATGGGGTGGTTGGGATAGGAATGATCCTACCTCAGGGTTTGGACTAGATGAGAAGTGGCTAACCTGCGGTATGTATGCACCTGCTATGTGTGGCACAGGGCACATCAGAGATGAGAAAGGGCAGGAAGCGGAAACCACAGAGCAGCAGATTGCGAAGGGGAAAGGAATAGGAGTGGCATTAAGGGAGGATGTGGGGCTCGTTTGTGGCATGGTTGCCAAAAAGGTTGGACCCTGCTACAGTAGAAGCTCCAGAGGTCCTGTCCAGCCGTACTTTTCTATGATTTCCAGAGAGCAGACTCAAAGAGGTGGGTGTTGCTAATGCACACTGGACTGAGTGATACTTTTTACCCTCCCCCCCTTTTTTTTTGTTGCACAAAGGGCTTTTTCCTCAAGGCTGAAATTTCTGAGGCAGGGGTTAAAGGTTTAAAATCTGGATCTTCATTTTTAACACACGGCATATATTCAGTTTCTGGTAACTGAAAACAGAAACATTCCAGGGTCTGAGTGAAAAGCTTCAGTGAAACCAAGCAGTTTTTACCAAATGGCTGATTTTTTTTTTATTTGGTTTTCACTTGATGGTAACAAACAAACTGATAAAACCCCAAACCAAGCCAACAAAACAAACAAATCTTCAACTGTGCAGTTGCCAAAGATCAGCTATTTTCACTTTCAGATTTACACTGAATAAATACTTCTGATAACGTTCCTGTTTTCTGTAATGAAAACCTGAAAGACAGTCAGGCAGGAAACAGCCTTTTTATCAGGCAATTTTTTGTTTTGCTTGAGTACAGTTTTGAATTTCCATCACTTTAAACCCTAAAACTTTTGCAAAAAAATGGCAGTTTGTTTGCCAAATATAGAAGAAACTTCTCTTTTTATGAAACACCCCAGGGTTTTGTCAAAATTTTTGGTTCTAGCTTAGGCCATCTTTGTCTATCAGGTGGACAGTCAAATCTCCCCCAGGATGTGCCGGCTGAACCCCCCAGGTGGACAGCTCAGCTGAGACACATGCCTCCATGTCCATTATCCTCTGCTGTGCCATGTGAATCTGGCTGTATACTTTGGCAAATGGAGCACAGAGTCCAATGTCTAGATATGCCGTGAGCCACTGGGTCCTGCTCCCCACTATCCCCCTTGCTGCCTCCCCAGAAATAGAATATGAAGGATGGGTACATCATTCCCCGCTCACCTGAGGCATGTGGAGACTTCTGGTGGGCAGATTGCATGACTTCTAGGCTCAGCCCAACCCATTCACCCATAGTGACTAGTGTTAATCATGGAGGCCCCACTCCCTAGCTTAGTAGCACTTATCTCCAGCACTCAAAGGGTTAACATCACCCCATATCCCTCTCCAGAAGGAGAGGACACCCGCTCCCCACCCCCAACCGCTCCATTTGGAGGAATGGTGTGTAGGGTGTTAAATCTGCCCCTCTAGCACACAAGGGAGTTAGCAACATCTTCAAGTTTCCCTGGGATTGAAGACTTAAAATTCGCGCCCCCCAAGGAAGGAGAGGGGTCTCCAGGATCAGAAGGAAGGGGGTGCCCGGGGTGTGGACTCACAGCTGTGAAGTTGTCTGCCAAGGCAACAGCCAGCCACACTAGGATCAGCCAGTTCCTCATGGTGGGGGATCCTGCTGAAGCAACACTGAGGAGTCAGTCCCCACGACAGCACACTCCCAACACCTCCCCAGCACCATGCCTGGGCCAGACTGGGGGGTGGGGAGGGCAAACTCTTCCCAGAGTCCTATGCCTCTCCACCCACCCCTATGTCCACTGCCTGGTCATCCCCGGTATCCGTCTGTCCACTCACCCCTTGTGTCTGTCCACCCCCACTTCTCCCTGGCAACATTCATCTGCTCCTCTACTCCTTCCCGTCTGTTTGTTCATTCCCCCTCCCCCATGTCCATCTGTCTGTTCAGCTCTTGTGCCCACCTGCCCACTGATCTCCTGCATGGCCCGGTCTGTCCATGCTCTGTGCCTGTCTGCCTATCTGGATCTGTCCACCTGTCCAGTCTTTCTGTGCCCATCTGCCCTCTTTGTCTGGATCTGCTTGTCCCTTTCTCTCTGTGCCTGTTATGTCTGCCCCTGTGCCTTTTACCCACCGTGCTTGTCTCTGAGCCGTTCTGCGTCTGCCCCTCTCTCTCTGTCTGCGTATCTGTCTCCCCCTCTCTGTGCCTGACTCTAGCTCTGCCCGCCTCCTGCCCCCCCACCAGTTCTTTCGCAATCTTTCATCACATGTCCAGTGTAGACACTAGTTTCATAGGGCGGCCCCCCCTCCTCAGCCCAGTGGACAGGAAACCAGGCAGAGAGACTGAGTGAATTTGGTAGGATGGGCAGAAGAGGAAACAACAGACCCATAAAGAAGAGGGAGTGGGGACCCCTACTTAGCAAAAACCTGACCTACTCCTTGCCCTCCAGAGCTGCCCTTGTTGGGTACTGAAACCAAGTCCATGGCAGGGGATTTGGGAAGGGGGTGGGGGTGGGGGGGGTCAGATGGGTGACCCCCCATTGGCTGGCTCTGGCCCTGGCCTGTTAAAAATTAAGGATGATTGATCCCTGGTGTGACTTCCCGCAAATCAGGAGGGCGGGGGCTGCTGGGCTTGTGGGGCTCTAGAGGGACTTTCCAGTTCTGGAGAAATGCCAGGTAGGAAGTGGCCACAGCCTTATCCCCACAGTAACTGGGGAGGGTGCCTAATAGTTCAAGGGCCAGCTCTGCTGGGAGAGTCTCTCCTGGTCATGCCAACACATTTTTTTTCTAATTGAACATTTTTCAGGTTTCAAGCCAAATCAATTCCAAATCTGTGAGTCAGTCAAGAACCATAAGTGGCCCTACTACCAGCAAACATCCTCCACCCCACCTGGGGCTTCAGATGTTTCCAAATCCTTTGGCAGGCATCCTAAGTGCAGGCACAAGCCCAGAGGCTTGGGGTTTGGATGCCCCCGAGTTTAGCCATAAGGCCCCAGAAGCAAGCTAGGGAGGAGTCTCCCATTTCCATAAAGTGGGCATAAAGCCAAGATCTTTCCATTGGAAGTCTAAGTGGGAGGTTAACTATACATTACCTCTGTGGGTACTCCCCCATGCCAGGAGAGAGGTTTTCCCCGGGTGTGACTAGGAAAACTGCCTTGGTGGTTACAGTGTTTCCTCTGCCAGGTAAGTATGGTCATGTCAACACTCCATAACAATGCACAGGCATTTCAGTGCCCCAGCCAGGGCCCAATCCTGATTGCCATCACCCCAGCACTGATCAGGAGCTCCTTGAAGGTGACGGGTAAAGAAGAGATTAGGATCTGGCCCTGGTCTTCCACTACTGGGCTCCTTTGAGTGATGGGTAGGGGGTGCACGTGGGTGCATGTGCACCCCCTGAGCTTGGTGGTGCATCCCCTGCAAGAAGCGCCACCAACGCTGCCAGTGGTGCCTACAGGCAGTTGCTGCTCACCACCCCTGCTCCCCCTTGCTATCAGCACCACCAGTGATGTCTGTGGGCAGTCCCTGACTGCTGCTGGCAGCATCTGTGGGTGGTCGCTGACTGCCAGTCAGCACATGCCACCCCCCGCCCCACCCCCCCTGGCTGACACTGCCACAGCTGCCTGCAGGAGCTCCCTGCTTGCCACCGCCACGCCCCGACTACCGCCTGCGGGTGGTCACTGTGCCCCCCCCAGCCTCTGGGGCCTTGCAGCATTTATGCTTTGAGCAACAGTTTGCATGTGGGGCAGGGGGCTGAGATCTCCATAAGCATTTTGGATCCCACCCCATTCTCAGGGATAACAAGTGGGTGAGCGCCCCGGGTGCCGAAGAGAAGGGATGCCAACAGGTGCTGCCTGGGCAGGGCGAGGGACACAGCCGCGAGCAGCCTGTTTGGGGGGCTGCTGGGAAGGGGGGAGGGTGGTTCCTGCCACTGTGTGCACTCCTGGTCAAGCATGGCATGTGTGTGTGCCCTCTGGATTTGGGTGCAGGGCGAGGGCGGGCTGCCACTGTGGGCTTTGCCCCAGGTGCCAAACTTCCTTGCCACGGCACTGGTGATAATTTCCCCAACCCTGTGCTCATCCCTTGGCAAGTCCCCACTCCTTGCTTCTCCAGGGAATGTGATTCAGTCATGCAAGGGTTATCTGGGCCTTGCTGCCAAAACAGGTATAAAAAAAGCCGTAGACAATGAGCTAGGCCAGCTGGATTCTCTACATAGTGTCTTGTGGTACAGGCCAGGCACCAAACCAAACTGTTCTGCTCCTGTCCTGACTAAAAGCTGATAAACTGGGGCACGATTTTGAATCAGGCCTGGAGTCAGGAGTTGGCCTGGAGTCAGGAGTTGACAGGAACTACTGCAAAGAGAAAACAGAATGGGATCAGAATCTGATCCAGGACCTGGTCTGATCCCTAAGGGGACAATGGGCCCAAGTCTCCTTTCTCACCCACCTTGTTACATCAGCAAGCCCACTGATGTCATCAGCAAGCCCACTGATGTCATCAGCCTCCCTTGTAACTTACCCTGGTGGAGAGGGAGCCTGCTGGGCCCACTAGGGGCATTGTGACTCTGGAGCTTGCAGGAAAGACATCTGGATGAGGCAATCTGAACAGCTTTCTAGAGAAGAGGCATGCAATGAAGGACAATGTCTTTGTAGTTATAGCCCATCCCTAGTGGATTAAAGTAGTAGAATGGTGCTTATACTAGGTGAGCCGTACTGATATAGAACACTACTCTACCACTGTAACTGTGTCCATGCTGTGGGTTGTACTGCTCTTTTTGGCCATAGACACATGAATGGGACCTGTGGGGTAAATCCCAGCTGCCCCAAGGAAAAACAGAAGTTGAGGACACATGACACAGTGACCTGAACCACAATAAATCTAATCTAAAAAAGGATAGTATACCTCAGATCCAATCCAAAGTATTTTCTTCACAGACTAATTGGTTTCTTTCAGGGAAAGTACTTTGTTTCCAGTTGGTCATGGCTTATTTCTGTCTTGGGCCAACACAATTCATGTAGCTATGACCTCATCATCCTCTACCAGTTGGTACTGGTACAAAATCTGTGGCTAGAACAGGCCTTGTGAGAAGAAAAAATGATGCTACTATGACCTTTGTGGAGACCTGATGAGCTGAGAATGTGCTTGAAATAGCTCATGAGCAGTTTAAATGAATGGTGTGGTGTAAGTGTGTGCTGCAGGTGCGGCATAATCATTCACAGTCCACATCAAATATACACCAAGGGACCAGAGTTTGCAAACTTAGACCTCGCTAAGGTCCTCATTTGTGCAAGAGGTCTCCATTAGGGGGTTGGATTAAAGCTGCTAAACAAACTTGCTAAGATCTGATAACTATCCTAAAGCTCCCCACTGTCACAGCCAAGTGCAATATGCATCTGAGGACCTTGCCAAAAATCAGGGTCTTGTGGGTTGCTTCTATTTAGAAAAGAAATTGATGATAACTAAGGGTCTTTGTTGGAATTGTGTTTATTAACAAAGCTTAGGCAGGAAGTCATGCTTTCCTGATCACAAGTGGCATCAAGCACCAAGCTAGTATTTCATTAGTCACAGGTGTAAGCCTCTTTCCAGCCAGCCCTATGCCCAAAAGCTCTTTCTGTCAGGGTTGTGCCATCTCTCTCTGGCTGTCTTTTGACTTTCTTCTCTCTGTCTCTGTTTCTCTCTCTCTCTCTCTCTCTCACACACACACACACACACATTCACATACACAAATAGCTGCACTCCAATGATCATGATCATGATCATGGATCTAGTTGTGATCATGATCTTCAAATACAGATGGGCAGATCTAGGATTCTGAAAAGGGGGGTGTAGATGGTATGGCACATCACCATCGCTTGTAGCACAATGTACCTTTTCCTCCAGTTAAAGAGAACCTGGAAGGTTTACTAATATGCTAGGTGCCTGGTACTATATTATCGAGTTCAAGATCAAAGCTAAAACAACATACCTTCACTGGAACGTGCGCTCATTTGCTAGATAATATATTGAACTAAAAAAAACTAGACAACAAAAAAAGAGTCAAATGATCATGTCATCAATCCTGTTGCCATTTTTGTTAAATGTACGTCTCTTGTTCAGATTCATAAAACAAAATCTAATTTTCTGGAGTGCCTTGACAGTGCTTCCAATACTTCACGGCAAGCCATTTCTACACTCCAGTTAATAGCACCACACATGGATGAAGGTTTTGAGCTAGAGCTGAGAACAGTGTGCAGGCCTGCGAAATAGGAGAAAGAGTGATTACCAAGAGTGGCTGGCCCTGCTATGTGTTCAAATGAAAGCTGGACAGCAACCGCTATCCAGTTCTTACATGCTTTCAAGCTTTAACTTGGCAGCTGGTTGGCTCTTTTTATAGCTAGATTGTCATTTTAATCCTGTGATGATTACTTTGCAGGTGTGGCCAGGCTAAATTTACTGCGCGATTCACCTTTTAATTGTGTAATACATGTGTAGAGTGTAGTAGGGGCCATGATTTAGCAGGCAGCAGGAGAAAGGACAGTTTCAACAGTGCAACATCAAGACCATTAAAAAGGAGAAGAGGCTGGTCAGCACCTGTGGAGCAGAGAGATGGCTGGGAATCAGGGAGGTGATAAGGAACTACAGGGGCATGGGTGACTGGTTCCGCCTTAGTCAGGGCCCCCCCCTGTGACCAGTCTGGACAACAGGGGGGATCCCCCCATGGCCAATCCTGCTGCCCAGGGTGGGGGGTCCCCTCTTGCTGCTGATTCTGTGACGGCCAATTGCTGTGGCTGATCGCTGCAGCTGCTTCTGGGGGTGGTGGCAGCAATTGGCCAGTGCTTGCGGCGGAGGCACCTGCGCTCCCGCCTGCCCATCACCTAAGCGGTGAGTGTGGCCGGCGCTCTCGGTGGGTGCACGTGCACCCCCGTGCAACCCCTACGTGTCACCACTGTACAGGGGTGGGCAAAATGCAGCCCGCTGGCTGGACGCAGCCCATGGGACCCCTACAAAATTTAGAAAATTAATATTTATCTGCTCTGGCTGCCTGTCATGCGGCCCTTGACGGCGGCCCCCCCGCCCAAAATAATTGCCTGCCTCGGAGCTATGAATAGAGGAAAGGGCTGCTACCAAACTTGGATCAACAAACTTTAAAAACGGATTTTCCGTGAAGGGAGAAGGTCCGGGGCCTCCCCCTGGCAGGAGGGCGCAGCGGGGGGCAGGAGGGCACGCGCTGGGGCCAGGGCTGGGGGGTCGCGGCTGCCGCTGACGTTTACAACCGGGTCCCGGTGCAGGACGGCTGGAGAAGCGCTGGTCTCGGCCGAGAAGACGTGCCCGAAACGAGACCTCCTGGGGCCAAAAGGACGCCTTGACGAGACCAGCCGGGAAGAGGCGAGCCCCGTCCTCTCCTGCTCCAGTCCAAGGGCCGCGGCGGTGCGGCTGGGCGCGAGCCGGTGCCCTGCCCGGCCGGCGCCAGCGGGAGGGGGCCGGCAGCGGGGCCGGGAGAGCCGGGAGCGCCGCCCCGGGGGCGGGACCGCTCCGCTCTGTTCCCTCCGCTCCGGCAGACGGGCCGCTCCGGGCGCCGGGTCTGGTCGGGCCGGGCCGGGCTGGGCTGGGCCGGGCCGGGCCGGGCTGCTGCGGCTGGGGAAGATGACGGCTAGCCGCAGAGTCGGGAAGGTACCGCTGGAGCCCTGCGCCCGGGCAGCCCGGCGGGGCTGCCGCTTTGGGGGGCGGAAGGCCGAGCGGGGCCGAGGCCGGGCCCGGGGTTGAGGGGACGCCGGGCCGGGGCCGGGGCGAGCGCTTTCGCTTTCGGTTCCCGCGCCTGGGAGTCCCCGCGCTGCTGCTCGGCAGTGGCCGAGGCGGGGGAGGGGGCGCTTGGCCCGGCCTGGCCTAGCCTGGCCCCTTCAGCGCCTCCCGTCACGGCCGAGCGGCTGGGGCAGCCCAGGGCCCCCTGCACGGCGCCCGGCGGCGGCGCGTCCTCCCCCGCGGCTCTGCCCCGGGCTTTCGGGCGCAGGCCCGTTCCTTGCGCACCCGGCCGAGGCCGCCGGCAATGCGCCTCCCTCAGCCGGGGAGGCTGCTGGGTGCCCACGAAATCCCTTGGGACAGCAAGAGCGAGAACGGAGTGCAGGGAGCGAAGTCGCGGGGTGGTAACAAGGGCTGGGGAGCAGCGGCCAGCGCCCACTGCCCCTTGAACTTCTCGGAGGTGAAACTGCCCCAGGCTCAGGCGCAGGAAGTGAGGCTGTCAAGACACAGATACGAGCCCTGTGCAGAAGGGGCCTGGGCTTGACAGGTGGGGCTGGTTGAGACCTGGTGGGCCCACCCGGCCCCGCAGCCTCCCTGTAATTGGGAGATTACAGGATGAGGTAGGGCTGCACATGCTGCATGGATGTGGGGTGGGAGGTCTAAGGCAGCGCTGGACAGGCGCAGGTGGGAGGCTTCTGCAGGCAGTGGGCCGTGGTCCCTGATTGGTCTGTGTTTGCTGTGGCAGGAGCTGGATGAGATGAAGAGATCGGGGTCCCGCTGCCTGCAGGACATTGAGGTGGATGACACCAACGTGCTCTTGTGGAAGGGGCTCCTGGTGCCGGTGAGCATGGGGGGGGGTCTGAACAAGGGGAGGATTGCTCTTGGGGGTCTTGGCTAGTGTCAACACAGAGGAGTTCCTTGGAGTCTAATGCCTCAAGGGCCCTTTAGGGCTGGATGGCGCTCGGTAACTCCCCTCCCCACTTTCCTGACCCACATCCAGGACAGCCCTCCCTACAACAAAGGCGCGTTTCGGATCGAGATCAGCTTCCCTCCTGAATACCCCTTCAAGCCTCCCAAGATCACCTTCAAGACCAAGATCTACCATCCCAACGTGGATGAGAAGGGCCAGGTCTGCCTGCCCATCATCAGTGCTGAGAACTGGAAGCCCGCCACCAAGACAGACCAAGGTACATGCTCTCCCCTGGCCCCTGCTCACTCTAGCCTTCCTGGAGCTCGACAGGAGTCAAGGGGGCGTGCGGGGCCTGCAGGCATTCATTTGTTGTTTAGTGCTGGAAGCAGGTACAGTGGGGCGGTGGATGAGGTACCACACTTGGGGTGGGCGGGGTGGTTTGGGGCAGTAGCATAACAAGGGGTGGGTGTGTGGGGCACTAACCAGAGGTCCCAGAATCACTTCTCACCCCCATGGAGTCCAGGTCCCAACAGGAAGAGCAGCCTTACAGCATGTTCTTGCAGCAGCAGCCAGGTGCATGGTCCCCCTGCCCACAGGGTTTGTCCAGGGCACCTGTTTACTGCACTTCTGGTTTGGGGCAAGTCCCCCTGCCCCCTCACACTGCATTGACCACCCTGGTGCTTTTGGCAGTGATCCAGGCCCTGATCTCTCTGGTGAACAAGCCTGAACCAGACCACCCACTGCGCGCTGACCTGGCCGATGAGTTCACCCAGGACCCCAAGCGCTTCATGCGCAACGCTGAGGACCACACTCGCAAGTTCAGTGAGAAGAGACCAGGCGAATGACACCCCCTCTCTACTGCCTCCCGCCAACCTGCTCTGCTCCCTCCTGCCTGTGCCTACTCCCTCTTGGGCAGGGGCAGGACACCTCCACATATGCACTGAGACAGGTGGCAGGATGCATTCTCTGGAGCTTTGCAGCATGTCCCTTGCCCTTGACTGGAGGGAGGGGCTGCCCATGCCTTGACTTCACTGCAGACCCTATGCCTGGAGAGGAGCCAGGGCCCTACCCCATGGTGTCCCTCTCCCTGCACCAGTTGACTGTCTATCCCCTCTTTGCTGAGGACTCCTCTCTTCTTCCCCAGCTCTGATGGGGACACTGGGGCCTCTCTTCTGGCACCAGAACTTTAAGCCACGAATCCTCTTTTCCATGTTGATTGTTTAGGGTTTATATGTGTGGGGCTTTGTGTTTGTCTGTCTGTCTGCTTGGCACTTTAATATCTGAGCTGCAGAAATCTGGGAGTGGTGGAGCAGGCAGTTTTCATGGTTCAGATTTTCCTAATAATTGAGACCCGACAAGATAGGAAGCAAGGAGAACCTGGAGTGACCCACAGCAGGAAGTGACCTCAGGGAGACCTGGGCACCGGGCACTGAGGAAGGTGGTATGAAGAGGCTGAGGTCAGGCCAGCTGTGCCCACTCTGATAGGGAGAGCAGTGCTGGGCTGGGGAGTTTGGTGAAAGACCTCCATCTTTTTTTAAACTCTCCTTTTCCTGTATGGGGTGGGTTTTTCTCATTGTGAGCACATGTTAAGTAGCTGTTTATTTTTGCCAATAAAAGCAGACCACGATCTCCGAGCTCCACTTGTGTCACGCCAATGTGGCTCCTCTCTTGGCTGGGTCTGGGGTGGGTTCAAACCAGAGGGTGTTGGGAGTCCCACCTGCTGCATCGGAGATGATGTCAGAGCAGAAGCTCCCAGGGTTGGACCATTCTCAACCCCTATGCCAGCCTCTGCCCTCAGTCCTGGCTTCAGGCTGGTAGTGCAGGAGTGAAGGACTTTGATACCAGTGGGCAGCTACAGCCTCTTGCTTTTGGAGATGCTCCTGTTCTTCTGTACCAAACAGAACTGAGGCTCGGGTCACAAAAGCATTGGATGCAGGTGTCGCCGTGGATGTAGTCTTTCTGGACTTCAGCAAGGCCTTTGACACTGTCTCCCACCCCATCCTCATTAAAAAACTAGGCGACTGTGGCATTGATGCCTACAAAGTCAGATGGATTGCAAATTGGCTGAAGGGTCGTACTCAGAGGGTGGTGGTGGACAGGTCATATTCAACCTGGGGGGAAGTGGGCAGTGGAGTCCCCCAGTGCTCGGTCCTTGGGCCCGCACTGTTCAATTTCTTTATCTGCAATTTGGACGATGGGGTGAAAAGCAACCTGTTCAAATTTGCTGATGATACCAAAATTTGGGGTGAGGTGGGCACGCTAGTAGGGAGGGAAAGACTGCAGCAAGACCTGGATAGCTTGCAGGGGTTGTCTAACAAAAACAGGATGCATTTCAATACGGACAAATGCAGCGTGCTGCACTTAGGCATTAGTAACCATCACCACACTTATAAGATGGGAAACTCCCTTCTTGAGAGCACAGAGGCAGAAAGAGATCTTGGAGTCATTATTGACTCCAAGATGAACATGGGCCGACAATGCGAGGTCACAGTCGGCAGGGCCAACCGGACCCTGTCATGCATTCACAGGTGCATCTCAAGTAGGGCCAAGGAGGTGATACTCCCGCTCTACGCGACACTGGTCAGGCCACAGCTGGAGTACTGTGTCCAGTTCTGGGCAGCCCCCTTTCAAGAGGGATGTGGACAACATCGAGAGGGTCCAGAGGACGGCCGCCCACATGATCCAGGGACAGCAGGGCAGACCCTACAATGAGAGGCTACAGGACCTGAACCTGTTCAGCCTTCACAAAAGAAGGCTGAGGGGGGACCTGGTGACTGTCTATAACTCACTAGGGGGGACCAGAAGGGTTTGGGGGAGACCTTGTTTCCCCTAGCACTCCCAGGGATAACAAGGAATAATGACCACAAGTTGTTGGAGAGTAGGTTTAGACTAGACATCCGTAAGAACTACTTCACAGTTAGGGCGGCTAGGATCTGGAACCAACTTCCAAGGGAAGTGGTGCTGGCTCCTACCCTGGGGGTCTTTAAGAAGAGGCTTGATGCCTACCTGGCTGGGGTCATTTGAGCCCAGTTTTCCTCCTGCCCAGGCAGGGGGTTGGACTTGAAGATCTACAAAGTCCCTTCCGACTCTACTTCTATGATTCTATGAGGCTGTGTTAGCAGGGGGCAGCACCAGCCCTTCTCACTTCCCCTCCCACCCTCCTTGCAGCCCTAGGCATTGGTAGGGAGGAGGCCCAGGATCTTCTACAGGCTGGCTTGGAGACAGGGAACAGCATGACAGGGCACTAATGCAGTCCTTAAACTTCAGCACCGATGTGCCTTTCTGTAGGAGGCACCCTGCTCTTGTACTGCCTGGATGGTCATGCCCATCTGACTGCAGGGAAGGAATGTGGCTGCAGGATGTGTAGGCAGAGCCTTCCATATGCCTCTGATCAACTGACCCCAAGGACTGCACAGCAGCTACTTGAGCTCAGAGTAGACCTGCTTTAATGCCTTGAACACATGCACATGCTAGCTGTGGTTATGCACCTGCTGTGGACATAGCAAACGGATGCTTGGAGAGGGCTCCCAGGGGAGGAGATGCATGCGGTGCTGAGGGGGAGCACATGTCCTGCTGGCCAAGGGGAGGGTGACATCTGTAAGGCACAGGGTGTTCGGCTTCCGGGGCAGGAGGACAGCTTAGCATGGTCCCTGCCAGCTGCTACCATCCCAGCTGCTTTGGGGCACCCATGAGAAACATGCTGTGCCTGCCACCGGCTACTTTCTTGGCAGGTAGAGGCAGGGGCAGTCCAAATGATCTGCCAGTCTAGAGGGGACTGCACGGCATCTGCAGGTCTTCCCCACCTCTGTAACGGACTGTCTTGGTATCTAGCAACTCCATCCCTCACATTGAAAGCAAAGCCAGGCTCATAAACATCTGGGACCCACAGTGATGCCCCCACTCCCATCACTGGACCAGGGCTGTAGAAGCAACAGCACTTGGTGGGGGGACTCTGGGTCCTAGCAGAACTGAGATGGCAGCAACACCCCGCTATCCCTGAGCCTCTCACCCAGTCTGCTCTGCATTAGCAGGAAGAGCCTCTCCACCTCCTGGGGCAGGAGGATGCTGCTGTAGGAGACCTAGCAGGACAAAGCCACAGCCCAGTAGCCCCTCAGGCTGCAGTTGTCCTTGGCAGATGGGGCAGAGGCTTTGTGTTTGGGAATGTGGGAACACCCTCCTCCCCCATGCCTGTGGGCAGTCTCTGCAGGTGCTGGGTCTCTCCCCTTCCCCAGTGTGGGCCCTGCCCTGCTTCACCGCTTCTTGGTCTTCACCAGCCCCTTGGTCACCAGGCTACGGTACAGCTCCTGGAGATAGGTGTAGACACACTTGGAATCAGGCACACTCATGCGCACCATGTCATCTACCTCCAACAGTGGGGCACAGTCGGCATGCTTCCTGTGGGCAGAAAGGGCAAGCACTCATCTCCTTTACCCCAGCCTGGCTTCTCTGCCTACTGGTGCCAGCCAACATGGATGGCTCACTCCACCCCCTGCTGTGGACCTGTGCCCAGGAGCCTGAACACCAGGGCCCAGGGCTGTGGCTTGGGGCATGCCCCTCTGAGCAGGAGGCAATGGGCAGGATGTCTGGGAGAAGGAGGGCTCAGCCAGGCCACTCAGTGCAGTCTGGAGGACACTTCCCAGGAGCTGCCTGGTGCTTTACCAGCTTTGCTGGTCACCCCTGGATGCCCTGGTCTCACCATGGCATGGGCAGGTCTGGCCCCGGGGCTGGGTCCATGCTCTAGGGCTGGCTGGGAAGGAAGCAGCTGTGGCTCATGGCTTTTGTGAGTTTGCCAGCTCATAGGGAGAGCAGCCAAGCCACAAAAGGAACACCCTGCTAATCATCTAATTGGCTAATTAGTGCAGTTGCAGCAAGAGGGCCTTCTGGCAACAAAAGCTTTGCCAGGCGCATAGTGGGAGGGCATGTGCTCTCTACCCTTGTAACTTCCTCTAGTAGGTAGGGCAGGCCCCCTACTGGGGAAGGTTGGGCTGGGCAGTGCAGGCTCTGCCCCCTGTTGCCCCTGCCTCTGAGGGGCTCAGCTCTTGACTCAAATGTTCCTCATAGAGGACCTCCAGGTGGGCACTCACTCAGCGGTGGCAAAGGCCAAGGTGAAGTTTTCTCTGCGGTTCTCGGGCGTGAGGGCTGCATAGTCAAAGGCATCAGGGAAGAACTTGTGCACCAGGGCACAGAAGGCCAAGCCGCTGCTCCAGCTGGAGGAGAAGTTCACGATATCCACGTGCTGGGGTGGGCACGGGCATGGAGAAGGGAATGGAAGAGAGGGAAAAGTGGTCAGACTATGAGTTCTCATTGTACTACCCTCCTCACTCTGCTCGCACCCCTACCCCTTGACATCACTCCTGCAGGCCCAGGAGGAGCCTAAGCCTGACCAGGACAGCTGGTGGTCTGTTCTCCGGCTGGTACCCGTGGCTAATGGCAGACACCATTTTGCCCTGGCACCCATCCATAGCCAGAGGGGAGAGGGGACAGCAGAGCAGCCGGCCAGGGGCTGTGTGGTACCAGTGCCTGGTGGCCCAGTCTGTTGGGTTTCAGGCACTGTCCTCCTGCCTCTGCATACCTCCAGCACACCACCTGGGCCAGGGCTGGACAGTGGCTATGGGGCAGGAGGTCATCAGGCTGTGCCATACTGGCTGGCATTATAGTGGTCATGCTCCTGCTCATGTGGGTACCGCTTCCTGCCTCAGCCCGTTGGTTGCCTCTTGCTCCCCAGCCCCTTACCTCATAGCCACGGGTCTTTGCACGACACCATTCCAGCAGCATGTTCTTGATGGCATTGGTGCCCCCCGTACGCTTGATATTTGGGGCAGGACCACTGGCTGCCCTGGAGGGGAGGGATGGGAAAAGAAATCCCCCTGACCTTCTAAAATGGTCCCAGAGCTGGCACAGGGACAGGGTTTTCTCCTGTACTTCTCCAGCCTAGAGAAGACCCTCCCTCCACCTCTGTCCCACCAAGGTCAAGTGGGACTAGAAGGGGCCTGACCATGGAAGAGCCCACCCAGGAGCTGGAAGTGGTGCTGTATTATCCCATACCTGGGAGGGTACCCCTGCCAGACTCCACCCCCTGCCCAAGCCCTCCATGGAGTTATGCTGTTGTAAGGGGGGACCCCAAGTACTTTGTCCCAATGCCTTATGGCAGGGTGGCCTGCTGGCAAATCACACCCCTATTCCACTCCCCATAGTCCTGGAGGGGCTGGAAGTGCTCCAAGGGTCACCAAGAGGTGCCGCACCCCCCAAACTTCTCCACGATGGCCTTGCGGGACTGAGCCCTGGGGCCCAGGCGGGGCCGGGTCAGTTCCCTCCGATCCAGTGCTGGCTGCTTCGGTTTCTCTTTGGGGGGTGCTGCTCCCTCAGGTGCGGTGCTCTTCTCCCTGGGCTGCTGCATTGCCTTACCAGGGCTGGGGAGAAAGGGAGGGCATGTCAGAGACGGGGGCTGTGGAGCAAGAGCATCATGCTGGAGAAACCACCCGGTGCCCCCCACTCCAGCTGCATGCCTGACCCCAGCCTGGCATTAGGGGCAGCTGTGCAGCAATGGATACCAGCCCCATGCCCTGGCTGTGCACCAGGACCAGCCTATAGCCAAGGGGCACTGTGCTGCTAGAAGGACCATGCCTGAACCTTGGCTCTGCACTGCTCCCCAGCCTGGCCAAGGGGTGCTGTGTGGCAGTGTTACCATCTTCTCACCCTGGCTGTCTGCCAGCTCCCAGCTCAGCACTAGCAGGGTTGCATAGAGACACCATCCTGAGCTGCATGCCATGTTGCTGTCCCAAAACTGCAACCTGGCACTTGGGACGCTGCCCATGCCCCAGTGGCAGACCCAGGCAGTGCAACAGCCCCAACTCAGCCTGGCACTAAGGACGCTGTGTCTTATGGGGACACTAAGTGTAGCCCCAGGCTGTATGCCAGCTCCAATACTGCAGCCTGGCACTAGGGGGCGTTGTGCTGCACAGGGACCCCCCCATCCCAATAGGCAGGGCATGTACCAGCCCTTAGGTCCCAGCTGACATGGGATGATGGGTACACTCACCTGGCACTGCCCTCTTGGCCCTTGGAAGCACCTTCTAGAAGGAATTTAGAGAGTTAAAAACAGATCAAGACATCACCCACAATGGGATTAACCGGGAACCGGAGCTGGGGCTGAGGGGGAGGTGGGAGGCAGCTATGCTGGAAGTGACCCTGTGTCAGGGGGAGAGAGGGAAGGGGGGGGGGGGGGGGGCTGTGTAGGCTGATTGCTCCCTTCCATGCACACTGGATGTCTTGTCCCTCCCTCACCCCTGTCCCCTATGCCCATTGCCCTTACCTGACTGTGAGCCCCCTGTGTCCTGGGCAAAGACAGTGCTGCCTGTGGGGCTGGCTGGGCCCTGATCAGGGGAGCTGGGTGCAAACTCAGGCCAGTACTCCTCCTCTTCCCCCAGGTCTGGGGACACTGGCTCCTCTGAAGTGCTGGCAGTGCACTCCTGGGGTGAGGGAAGGGTAAAGCCTTTATGGGACCATCCTCACCCCCACAGCTCAGGACTCCTAGGTCTGCTCAGCCATCCCCATCACCCCCAGTTGTTTCAGAGGTCCCCAAACTGTGGTACGTGTACCTCTGTGGGTACACAAGACACCTCTGGGGGGAACATGAGAGAAATTGTCATGGCAGATTTAATTTTCAGTATAATAATAATTGACATTTAAGGCGTTAAAATATAACACATATACCCGTAGCTGGTTAATCTGGAAGTGGGTATGCAATAAGAAAAAGTTTGGGAACCTCTGCTCTAGGAGGGTTCCTGACTTCCGTGGCGGGGAGATTTACTTCAACACCCTGGCACCACAAGTGGGGCAGCCTCCCTGCCCCCTGCTCAGTGTTCCTCACACACCAATGTGCGAGCTGCACATGACTCCCAGTTGGGGGATGCATGGGTGCAGGCAGCACCTCCAGGTCACACTTGGCCCTGGTGAGGTGGGGGCAGCAGACACAGGAGGAGCACTCACCTCTTTGCCTGGGGCTCCAGCCCCACGCTCCTCAGCCACCTCCTTTTCTGGTTTGGTCCCAGCTGCTTCTTCCTGGGGTTCAGCCCCAGACACTCCTACTCCTGCTGTCTCCACTGCTTTGGAGCCCACACCTTCCTCTGCTCTCACCTCAGCCTCAGGTCCTCCCACCCCACTGCCCACCTTGGTATCACTCCCAGCATCCTCTGCTCCTCCTGCCTCACTGCCCCCCTTGGCCTCACTCCCAGCATCCTCTACTACTACCCCACTGCCCCGCTTGGCCTCACTCCCAGCATCCTCTACTACTGCCCCACTGCCTCCCTTGGCCTCACTCCCAGCATCCTCTACTACTGCCCCACTGCCTCCCTTGGCCTCACTCCCAGCATCCTCTACTACTGCCCCACTGCCCCCCTTGGCCTCACTCCCAGCATCCTCTACTACTGCCCCACTGCCCCCCTTGGCCTCACTCCCAGCATCCTCTACTACTGCCCCACTGCCTCCCTTGGCCTCACTCCCAGCATCCTCTACTACTGCCCCACTGCCTCCCTTGGCCTCACTCCCAGCATCCTCTACTACTGCCCCACTGCCCCCCTTGGCCTCACTCCCAGCATCCTCTACTACTGCCCCACTGCCTCCCTTGGCCTCACTCCCAGCATCCTCTACTACTGCCCCACTGCCCCCCTTGGCCTCACTCCCAGCATCCTCTACTACTGCCCCACTGCCCCCCTTGGCCTCACTCCCAGCATCCTCTACTACTGCCCCACTGCCTCCCTTGGCCTCACTCCCAGCATCCTCTACTACTGCCCCACTGCCCCCCTTGGCCTCACTCCCAGCATCCTCTACTACTGCCCCACTGCTCCCTTTGGCCTCACCCCCATGATCCCCTGCTCCCCCCAGCCCTTTGTCCCCCAGTGCTGCCTCTTTGGCTTGCATCCCTGCCGTCCCTTTCGCATTCTCTCCTGCTGTGCCATCAGCTTCCGAGGGCCTGGGCTGCTCTGTTGCTGGTGTGGGGAGGGGCACAGCTTCCTGTGGCTCCATCTCTGCAAGGAGACCAGAGGTAGGAGGGTCAGATTTGGGCTGTGCAAAGAATACAGTCCAGCCTGCCCAGAGCCCTGTGCTCACCTGCAAATCGCCCCTCATGGCCTCTACTTACCTTGGCCACACTATTGCCAGGTCTAGGAAGAGAGAGTGGGGGTGTGGTGGGGTATGTAAACAGGAAGCAGGAGCAAGGTGAGGGCTTTTAACCCTTTCCCAGCAGGCTAGAATCTGGCCCTTTAAGGCAGGGGGCAGCACCAGACCCTCCTGTTACCTAGTAAACAAACCCCAAATACCCATGACTGGATCAAGCCAGTGACTCAAGCACTAAAACCTGCACCAGGTGGGGGTGGGGAGAGAAGCATGGGTGCTGCGGGAGGGGGGAGTGCATGAGTGCCAGCACCAGCTAAATATACCCCTGCCTCTCACTGTGGGGCCCCCTTGGCAAAACTGTGGTCACCAACCTGGTCCCCTATTCAAGCACCCTCACCCCACGTTGGGTGTTCAACCAAGCATAGTCCTGCACTCATGACCCACTCCTGACTCTGCTGGTACCCCTCACTCCTGACCCACAGCCCCCTTCTAGCTCAGCCTTGGGGTCCTCCCAGCTCTGTTGGAGCTCCTCACTCCCACCACATGGCCCACCTGCCATCCCAACCCCGAGCCCTTATGGCCTTGTGTCCCCCCAGGGCCTGGCACAGGTACTGTGGGGGTGAGTACAGGAATTGCCAGGGGGTCTTCAGCAGGATAGCAGTCTATGGAGGATGCGGGGCTTCAGCCCGATCCATTGGTGCCTGCTGGGGGCAACCTGGTGCCAGCCCCTCTGTGATCCCTCCCACATCTCTGGGTTTCTGCTGGTGCCTGAACCCCTGGGCTGGCAAGCAATGGTGGGCTGAGGCTGCACCTACCTGCTGGCTGCTTCCTAGGGCTTGTGGGCTCACTGTGGGCTGCAACTGTCAGCCTAGCTCATTGTATCACTGCCCTTGGCATGCCCCCCCCCCCTGCTAGGGGATCCTATTTTTATCAGGAGAAACACATGGCACTTTCCTTCAGCTGCCCCCTCACACCCCTCCCCTCCTCTGCTGCCCTTGCATGAGCATACACAGATCTCCTCCCGCACCCGCATGCTGCCCTCACCAGCCCCCCAGCCCCTGGTACTGAGCCCCCAGTGCTCCCCTGCAAATCCCACGGTCCCCACAGAATGCCCTGTTTCCCTCACACCATGACTTCTCTGCACTGACCTCCCCACTACCAGCCACACCACCCCAAACCCTCCTTATTCCACATGTCCTTACATACACAGGAGGCCAACAGCACCCCTCCACTGACCCCAGACTCCTCACAACACCCTACTGTCCTCTCCTCATACACAGAGCACCCTAACACCCCCACACATAACCACTTCACTGCCCCTGACAGCCCTCCACCACCACTCTACAGAGCCCTCCAACTCCCTTGCAGCTCCTTGAAAACCTCCTCAACCGCTCTGAACACAAACACTCCCCATCAGTTCCTCCCCACAAAGATCTCCACCACCCACAGAGCCTCCCTTTCCACTGCCCTCTGTAGACAGAACCCTCACCTCCCCATGCATGCAGACCCCCTGCTACCCGCACACACAGACCTCCCCTTTCACTGTCCTCTGCTCACACATATATCCCACCTCCCTTCCCCCACACAATTCTATATGTGCCTACAGGGTTGTTGGTTGTAGCCGTGTTGGTCTAAGGACATAGGCAGGCAAGGCTCTTTGGGTAGCTATCTTTTATTAGACCAACTAAATAGTTGGAAAGAAGCTCTTTGCAAGCTTTTGGGCACAAGCACCCTTCTTTAGGCATTGGGAGACTCTGCTGCTGTTATGTGTTATTCAAGGTAGAAAAGAAGCTAAAGTCTAACAAGAAGTCTATGAAAATGCAAATGAGTGGAAGTTTAGAAGACATTCACAGATTCACAGAAGTTTAGGGGGTGAGGGACCTCCTGAGATAAAGTCCAGCCCCCCTGCTTTGGGCAGCAAAGACTGCTGGGATCAAATAACTCCAGCAAGGTGTTGGGTACAGAAGTGGGGGGAGGGAGGGAAATGTGTGAACAAAAGCAAGTGGTCATCTTGAGGCAGGTTACCTGGTGTATCAGATGTCAGGAAGGTTGTAACGTGTCATAAATCCAGTGTCTATAAGTCCATGATTTTTTGTATCCACTAGATTAATGAAGTGAAGTTCATAGGCTCACCTATGTGCCTACACACACACACCCTCCACTGCCCTCTTCACACAGTCCCTCATACACACACACTCCACTTCTCCACACAGAGACCCCTGACTCCTTCAACACACCCAGTTCCCAAGTCCCCACCATAACCAAAAACTGTCCACACAAACACACACAGTGCAAGGGAGGAAGATTACAGGGGGTTCCTCAGGGCTCTGGGTTGAGACCTGGACTGTTTCCCATACTCATAAATAGCCTGAATAGGGAATAAATAGGGAGATGACAACATTTGCCAAGATTCAAGATGATTCCAGGTTGCCAACTCCACAGTAGGTAGCAAAAACTGCAGAAAGATTTTCCTGTGCTGCAGAGGTGGGCAGTTAAGGGGCATGGATAAATGCAAGGTTGTATGCCCATGGAAGAGAAGACCCTTGGTATTTATCCAGCCCTGGCACAAGTGCTCAAAATATATCGTCCTGGTCCTAAAGGCTCCATGAAGCCAAAAACAGACCAGAAACATCCCTGTGCAAATTCACAAGGTGTCTGGGCTCTGCCCAGAGACAGATTCAAGATATCACACAGAGAAAATAGATATAAACCTGGAATGGCGGGACAGAGTGGGCAGTATTGTGCAGGGTGTAGCAGGGCACTAAGATGTGCCTGCTCCTTTAAGGGCTGAAGCAGCCTGGCCCGGAAGCCCTGCAGTTGCCTGAGCAGCAGCCTAATGGGGTAATTGGCTAGCACCTGCAGACCATGACCACCAGAGGGAGGCAGGGCCTTAGGGACATAAGCTCAGGGCTGGAGCTAGCAGGGTTCACGCTCTCTGGAGACTGCCAAGGGAAGGAGCCCAGCCTTAGAAAATTACCAAGAGATGTTCGGTCACCTGCTTTACTACCTACAAGGATTAAGGCTCCAGAAGCCTACAAGGTACCCAGGGCTAGGATTCACACTATCATAGGATGGAAGTTTTGCCTTCTTAAAGGGGCAAAACACAGTCTCCTTTGCTATTGTTGGGTTGTAGCCAAGGGGCTTGTGCTTGTATTATTGTTTAGGCTGGTGGTTTTGGGATGAGACTATAAAGGGAGGCAGAGGCCTCATTAGTGCCCAGTGGGCAAGGCACCCTATTGTGTAGGGCCTGGTGCCAGAGGGGCATGGAGGCACAGGGACCAGAGGGACCAGTGTCAGAGGGGCACACAGAGGTGACAATAGTAGTATAACACCTGCAAGGAGAACAAGAAGTCCTTCTTTAGGTACACGGGGAACAGGAAGAAAACAAATGGGAGTGTGGGCCCATTGCTCAACAACTTAGGAGAGCTGGTTACTGGCACCCAGGAGAAAGCTGAACTCCTGAATGACTACTTCACCTTGGTCTTTCACTGGACCAAAGGGAAAACCATGCCATGTAGAGTAGAGGATAAGCATGGTAGGAATAATTGCTTTCCTACTATTGGCATAGAATTGGTTTATGACCAGTTAATAAAATTAGATATATACAAGTCAGCAGGACTGGATGATCTTCATCCAAGAATGCTGAAGGAGCTGGCCGAAGTTGCTGCACAACCCCTGGCAAAACTCTTCCACAACTTGTGGCACTTTGAAGAAGTCCCTGAGGACTGGAAGAGGACCAGTGTTATGCCCATCCACAAAAAGAGCAGGAGGGAGGACCCAGGTAACTATAGGTCAATCAGCCTAACTTCCATCCTAGGGAAAATCCTAGAAAAGTTCATCAAGGAGTCTATCTGCGATAAGCTTGCAGAAGGTAAGATTCTGAATGACAGCCATGGCTTAGTCCCGGGCAGGTCTTGCCTAGGCCTTTGATCTAGTATCCCACAATGCCCTCGTGAGAAAATTGGAGGATTGTGGGCTTAACTCCGAGACAGTCAGGTGGGTGAGAAACTGGCTGCAAGATAGGACCCAGAGAGTCATAGTGAATGGATCTGTGTCATCCTGGCAAGAAGAGGGCAGCAGTGTCCCTCAGGGGTTGGTGCTCGGTCCAGTACTTTTCAACATCTTTATTAACGATTTGGATGTGGGTGTGAAGAGCTCACTGGCCAAGTTCGTGGACAATACCAAGTTATGGGGAAGAGTGGTCATGCTTGAAGATAGGCTACAGTTACAGGCGGACCTAGACAGGCTGGCAAGTTCGGCAGATTGGAACCTGATGAAATTCAACATTGAGAAATGTAAAGTGCTCCACCTCGAGACAAGCAACCCCCAACACACCTACAGGCTTGGCAGCACCAAACTGACTAGCACCATGAATGAAAGGGATCTGGGGATGATAACAGACCACAGTATGAATATGAGCCGACAGTGTGATGCTGTAGCCAGTAGGGCAAATAATGCTCTGGCATGCATCAATTGATGCATCTCCAGCAAAACCAAGGAGGTGATTCTTCTGCTCTACTCAGCACTGGTGAGACTGCAGCTGGAGTACTGCATCCAGTTCTGGGCACCACCCTTTAACAAGGATGTGGACAAGCTTGAGAGAGTCCAAAGAAGAGCCACCCATATGATCAGAGTCTTAAAAGGCAAGCCATATAAGGAAAGGCTGAGGGATTTGGGACTCTTCAGCCTGAGGAAAAGAAGGCTGAGAGGGGATCTGGTAGCAGCTTACCGCTATACTAGGGGAGTACATCAAGGCCTCGGTGAGCAACTGTTCCCCGGGGCACCTGAGGGGAAAACTAGGAGTAATAGCCACAAACTGCTTCAAAATCGATTCAGGCTCAGCATTAGGAAAAACTTTTTCACAGTCAGGGTGTTCAGACTATGGAATAAGCTCCCTCCAGAGGTAGTGCAATCACCTACCCTGTAAATCTTCAAGAGAAGACTAGACACCTTGCTGGAGTCACTTGACCCCAGTTATCTTTCCTACTTGATGCAGGGGGCTGGACCCAATGATCTTCCGAGGTCCCTTCCAGCGTTACAATCTATGAATCTGTGACACAGTAAAGAGTAGATCAGAGCTGTGTATTATGCCCTTGGCATTAGGGCATTAAAGGGACAGCCTTCTGCCTAGAAACAACTTGTTAATTACAACAAAGGCATGGCAAACAAGTCAGGTGGGCAGACTGCCCTAGACAGGTGGGTGCACCAATGTTGTGACCGGCCTTGAGATGACCCCCTGTCACAGTTGTGCCTTGGTCAGGAAGGCCGCGCACGGGGAACATCTGTGCCTCTGAGAGGGAGGGAGCGAACTCTTGGGCCAAAATAGAAACCCCAAGAGTTAATATAGAGGAGCAGTGCCAGGGTTGAGAATACTGCTGGAGGGGCCAGGAGATACTGGCCAATACTGCTCATTTGGCCTGACGGGTGGGGCCAGGGTCAAGGGAAACCAAAGGCCCAGACGGGACTACAGCCAAAGACTATGGGGAAGATAGAGGTAGGCCTAGAATAGGAGAGCTCTCATTCCTGTGGGGAAGGAGCAAAGGATAGAACAATGGAGAAAGAAAGACCTGAGAAAGGTGCAACGGAGACAGAGAGTACCAAGGGACTGAAAAGTAAGACACTCAGTTGGAGGGTGTGATCGGAGGAAGTGGGAGAGAGAGGAGCTCACCTGCAATGAGAGATGGATGGAGAAAAGTCCAGACCAAACAGGCTGAAGCCAAGGTGGCTGCCCTGTAACAATGTCTGCAAACAGGGAAGAAAGATGGCAGATCCAAAGAAATTCAGTGCCTGATGGCATTTCAGGTGGAAAGGACAAGTGCACTCGAGTGTCTTATTGTGATAGAGGCAGAAAAGAGCAGGAAGCATGAGGAGAAGCTGCAGTTCCTGGAGAAGGAAAAGGTGGCACTAACACCAAGACAGGTAGAGGCCCAGGCAACCCTGAGAGATGAGAGGCCTGTTCTTGACCAAAAGGTAAAAAATGTAGGTTACACCATAGAGGCCTTACAGAGACGGTTGGCATGTCAGGACAATGTGGTGGAGGAACTGTGTAACAAGATCGAGGAGTGGTGACAGAAGTATTCTCAACTGCAGGAAAAAGCACAGGCATTACAACAAGTGGTAATTGCAGCCGAATCCACATCAGCAGAAACGGACAGAGTAATAATGGCAGAAATGAAGAAGGCTACCAAGCAACAGCTAAAGAGCAAAAAGCTCCTGAGTAAGCCACCCTCCTTGGAGACAGAGCTGGGACATAAGACAGAGGAGTGCAACACATTTGAAGGCTCAGCTGCAAGTGGTAGAGTCTGAAAATACGCAGCATGGAGAAAAGATACAATCCCTGGAGATGGGCAAAACAAGAGAAGCAGAACAAGCCACTGAGATAACTTGCCTGTAGTCCCTCCCACAAGATGCAACCGAACAGGTCCTGTTCCTTGAGAAAGAAACGTGACCAGTACAGGTAACCACAGAGACCAGGGATTTCTATGAGAGTGCAGCAGTACATTGTTGATTAGGAGGGAGCTACAGAGACTCCCATGGGCTACAAAGCTCTGAGACAATGCTCCCTGCAGGGTGCTGCGCTCCCACTCAGACACTAGGTGGTGCTGCTTTGCTCTGTCTGCCCATCAAATCTGATTCCACCTTCTTTACAATGAGGGCTTTTCAATCAAGCTCCAGGTTGCTTAGTTTATGGACAGCCCATTTTTATGGACTTTATGAACAGGCATTTTTAGCCTGTTTTTTACAGACTGTTGGTAAACGTATGGATTGTTGGCAACCCTATGATCTGATAGTCACAAGTCGCGCAGTATAAGCGCCGAAAGCTTCAGTCAAACCATGCTTTCCCCTGGGATTCTGGCTCCACACACCTCTGCCAGCAATGATCCCACCTGGGGCAGCTTGGATGGGTTATAAGGGCCTGGGAAAAGCTGGGAAGAGGTAGAGGAGGTAATGAAGGACTGGACTAGGGAGAGCTCACGGGGACAGGGGAAGGAACATGGGGGAAACAAAATTCAGACAGCCCAAAAGCATCTTGTGCCAGTCACATCACATGGACACTGTTGGGTCATGGGACCTAAAGTTATGCTGCCCTGTGAGTGGGTCCTCAGACAAGGGAGTCCTCCCACATCCCATCCCATCCCATCCCATCCCATCCCATGCCACCTCCTTAAATCCTGAGACTCCTTCAACAAACTGACACAAAGCCCAAGTGGGGAGGGCTGATCTATCCTCCTGGATCCCCCACCTTGAGCATCACCTCAGTGGTGATGAAGCTGTACTGGCAACACCATGCTGGTTCCCCAGAGATTTGTTGCTCAGAAAACCCTGGCTGAGAGGACAGGAAATATGGGACAGGAGACAACACCATGAGGTCAGAACTGGCCTTGCCCCCAGCCAGTCCCAACCACTGAGTACTGCTTGGGTGTCCCCAGGGACTCCGGTCCCTGCACCAACCTAGTAAAGGCAATTGATGGCATGGATCTCTCCTAGGCAGGGGCACCCAGATGCCTTATGATGAAGTGTCTTCCTGTTATGGCTGTCCTGTCCCACCTCACTTCGGAGAGCTCCAAAGCACAAGGCCCATGAGCAGGCACAGCACATTCACTGGGCTAAGTGAGCATCCCATGCCATCACCAGTGCTAACCATAATGGCAATTCAGACACAGGTAGGGCAGTGCCCTTATACTGGTCTTGGTCCTGGCCAACATCAGACCATGCTGTCCTATCCCTCTCTACCTACACAAAAGCCCAGCCAGGTCTCCTCATACCCTAGAGAGAGAGAATCCTGAGAAGTTTCCCCCATCCTGTTTTTCTGTTCAGCCCACATTATGTTGGTAAAATATAACTCGGGAGTTCAGGAAATGTGAGAATGGCAAAACCAAGCCAATGAGATAAGCACTTGGCTCATGCCCTCATGTGTGAGATTAGACCTGATACAAGCTCAGCGCTTTTGCTTTGGAGGAAAAATGAAAAATGCTTCTGGAAAATGTACTGCAAAATGGTGTATAGTAAATAAGGCTATTTTTAGGGCTGAAATGTATGAAATGATACACAGACACCAAAATAGTACTACAGGTATACTAAGTAGAGCAAATATAACCAGTTACATGTTATTTCTTATTTGCTTATATTCTAAAGAGATGAAGGCAGTTCTAGGTAATATATGTGCCATCTTTATTCACATTCCACACACCCACAAACAAGACATGTACCTTGTCTTGGCAAGTCAGAATGAAAGGAAAAAAAAGATTTGTCCTTTTAACTAAACCATTCAGAATCACTTTCCTCTTTAAGACACTCATCCCAGTTTTCAACTGCTAATTTTGGAGAAAAGGTGAGTGTGGTATGTGAATAATGAGGGTATTATTATTGTTGGCGTTACTAAACAGTTTACAAGTATGTTGGCAAGACTTCAGCTGAGAGAGTGGAATTTTATTTAGAAAACAAAGTATAGAAATGATACAAATGGATGAACTGTGGAGGAATGTGTGAGCCAATAAAAAAGATTTCTAGAAATGTGAAAGAGCTAAATGGCTCCATTAAAAGGAGGGGAGTATTGGAATCAATGACATGACAGGCCTAGTATTGTGTTTTTGCAACAAACCTATTTGCAGACTGGGCTTGAAAAATATCAGGACAAGAATTCACTAGCCAGTAAACCAGTCTCTCACCAGATTCTTTGAGTATTATGGAATGCCATGTTTACATACATGAACATTATATTGATAATGCAGATTATAAATTATAAGAATTATTGTACATTATTTCTGTTGGTAAGGGATAATAACTTCAACCTCATGCAATACCTGTGTATTACTACAGTGTTGGAATTTTGTTTCTATAGTTGTTTAAAGAAAAGAAAAGTGTTGTGGACCTATATTGGAATAAAACAAAGCTTTGAAACATTTACTGTGTGACACAGGATACTAAGCAAGATGAACCTATGGTATGACCCAGTAGATGGCAGTTCTTATATTCTGCTGTAAAAGGAAGTTCACAAATTTCTATACTGGGGAATGTCTAAATGTAATTCTGTATTCAAGAATTTGTTTTGACATTTTCATCATTTGACAATATTTTGTTATATTGAATCACAAGGTTGGGATGGACCTCAATGGTTCAGTGCTCTTCCTCTAAAGCAGGGGTTCCCAAAGTTTTTATGCCACGGCCTGGCAAACCGTGGCCTGGAAGTGTCCACGGCACAGCAAACCATGGCCCAGCAGTCACAGCTGACCGTGTCTAGAATTTCTGGCTGGCAGACAGATGAGGATCCCCCCCACCCCCGGCCAAACCCTGTGCTGCCGAGGGTCCTATGAAAGGAGCCATGGCCTCTCCACCCAGCTCTGGGGGCTGCAGTTTGCCACTTCCCGTCCGGCAGCTGACCATGCTGCAGACCAGCAGCCAACCTGCTGCGGCCTGCCACCAGGCCACAGCCCGGGGATTGAGAACCCCTGCCACTGTTAGAAACAGGACACTGGGCTAGGTGAACCATGTGTCTGACCCTATATGGCACTTATGTTCTCATATACTGATCTCCCTTGGGGCAGGCAAGGGAAAAATAATTTATCCTGTTTGTAGGAGACTGATTTCCAACAAAACACTGAGACCATGACAGCAAATGAAAAGCTTCTTCCTTCATATGGCATCAGATATCAACTTGCAAATCTATGAGCCACTGTCTGGCATTATCACTCAATATATGGATTCTATCCACCCCTTCTGGGCATTTGTAGAGACTGCAGCGTCAATTAAATGCTGTGATGTTTATTGGACTCGCATTCACACAGGGGGCTGTCCAAAATGTTCATCTTGTGAAGTGTTGTTCTGAAGCATATATATCCAGATCTCAGTCTGTTCAGCTTGACCCATGCTCCTCTGCCAAGGTTGTGCCCAATGGGGGACTTATTTAGTGTTGGTATAAAACACTGTAGAAATAGGTCTGACCTTTTCTAATGGTTGGTCCACTGTTGCTGCCCATAAGTTTAGTTCAGCACCCCCAGAACAGCTGTACAGCCTGGACAGCTCCAGCATATGCTCATGCGGAGATGGCCAAGGACCAGGGCAAGGAGATGCACCTTCTAGGTAAGGAGGAGGTGGAGCACTGAAGTAACCACTCACATGCCCATTTGAGAATCCCATCTTGCAGTGATATTTTGCACAGGGAGCAGGGAGCAGAGAGGTGTGAGATAGGACTCCACCAGTCTGCCACAACCCACTAGGACTGCAATGTGCAGAGCAGGGGTTTGCAAAGCTGGAAAAAAATAGTATTTGATGTCAACAGCTCATTAATCTGTGCTTTGTCTACATTAGGGGAGACTCCCAAAAAAGCCCCATGCAAAAATGGCTCCTTGCCACAGTCTTGCCAGAAGGATGGGGGACAGTAGAAGACAAACTCCCTGCCTTGTGGCAACCACAGGAACAGGCTAAAGGAGGTGCTCTCAGGGAGAGGTTCACACCAGCGACTGGCTAAGCCAGGGCCTGATTCCAGGGATACGTAACCATGGAGAGAACAGTGAAGGAGAACCCATATCCCCCACAATCACGCTACCCCAGGCCAGCATCTCAATGTGAAGAGACAAAGCACAGTGATCAACAAGGCTTTGTGGAAACCTTGGCCCTGGGCAATCCAGGAGGAGCAGTGTGAAAGCCACACAGAGAAGATTTTGGGGAAGGAAATGAAGAACTCCATGCTTCTCAGGGTGTATAAATGCCTTAGTGTTCTTAGTAACTTGGTGGGGTGCATACAGCGGGTCAGCAATGGAAAGGGAGGCTCTGCTGCATACTTTGTCTTACAGGGCAAATATATACTCATCTGCTATAACTTGGTAAGTCTCATTGCTGGCCCAGGTATAGAGAGGAAGGACTGGCCATCAATAACCAATTGCTCTGTTTGGGTGACTTTCTCTTATGAAGATGAACACGCCCCAGAGAACAGCTGGCTAGAGGTGGCACCTTTGTTTGAAATATAGGGTCCTGGATTTGCTGTCCTAACACTGAAAAGAGAAGCAGACTGGCATGATACTAGCAGGTTTCCTGCACTTAACTTACTTGATGCCACTTACAGTCCAATCTATTTTTGGCTATGTAGATGGGCAGGAAAAATCAGTTGACAGCTGTACTGTAGTTTGTGTGTGACCAGGTATGTCATGATCATGTGCAGCATGACAAAATGTGCAATGATGACAGTTTTGGCTCTAGGTTCTGGGAGTGCACCCACATGTTCACCCAGAGAAGTTCTAATCTCCACAAGGTAGTCAACAACCTCAATGTTGTCACTTAAAACACCTGCTTCTTCTGGGTGTTGAGGGAGTGTCTTCTGGCCCCCCACTGTTTGATGTGGCTGGCCAGCTGGTGTCCACACATGATGTAGGGTATAAATATGTGAACAAGAAGCAAATCCTGTAACATTGTGGAGTTTGGCTATTCCCTCGTGGCCATACCTGAAGCAATGAAAGAGAAGCAGAAAGCCTGGCCTGAGAGTCTGAGATCATCATCCAGAGTTTGCCCAAAGAAGCATGAGCATTTCACCAGTGCTTACCTGAATGATGTGCAAATGGAGAATGTGGAATAAAAAAAATCTTTATGAGCTGCCCCAGCCCCCTCAGGGTACCTCCCCTTCACACAGGCCCCACATTCTCCAAAGAGGCACTTTCTTGGGACTTTTCTCTCCAGCTACAGGCCCTGTGGTATCCCACTGTGTCCAGTTTCTGCCTCTTGAAATACCTCCCAAACACCCTGGGCATAATTTTATCTTTAAAGGGTTTGTAATGAAGGGTGGTGAGTGTGAGAGGCCAATGCCTGAAGCATGGGGCTCTTGTACAGGAATGACCCAGGCTGTTTTGTATTGGCAGTGCTCTTCAATGGGTGCCAGGAGTTTGAAGACTGTTACTGTACTCTTTCATAAAACAGGTGATTTTGATGACCCAAGCAACCTGATGCCCGTCAGCCTTTCCTCAACCATCTGAAAATATCAGTTTCACTGCAGCCCAGATCACAGACTGGGCTATGAAGGAGGGAGGGCACCAATTTGAACCAAAAACTAGGGCTGCTATGAACACAACTCTTCAACCTCGCACTGGCTGAAGAGCAACATCAGCACAAGACAGCCTGTGTTTTTCCTTTGCAAGAGCCTCACACTCGGGGTACTGACTCTCTTATTCCCCTGCACAGAAAATGTACTACCTGTGTTAACCAGGCAGATAGAGAAGTGGTTTTGAAAACAGTTCCTACCTTCCTTAAACTGAAATTGAATCACATACAGTTTAACTGTTGTGACTGTGATGGTTTGCTGAGTTCATGTATTCACTTGGATTGGGAAGCTGCACTATTTTAAGGCACAAGTAACCCTGTGGTGCCCTGGCTGGTGCATTAGCTTCCTAGCAATTACCAGGCATTCAAAAGTTGTGGATTCAAGTCCCATCAGAGCTAATCAATTTGAAATACTACTACCATACCCAGAAAGGGACTATCCACATTCACACAAGACAGGCCCAGGGAGCTGTTAAATGGCGTGCCACAGACCTCCCCTCCTCTTCCCTCCACCAGGGGCAGACTCTCTGTGTAGCTGCCTGCATAAATCAGGGACAGGGGCAGCTGGGGCCCCCTCCAGCAGGGCTGGTGGGAACAGGGGGATGTGTGTCAGGAGGAGCACTGGCAGAGCTGGGGAGGCTGTGGCTTGTGGGGGATGGGAGACTGAGTCAGGAGTGCGGGGCACTGTCTGCACTAGGGGGATGTGGGGAGTGTGGGGCACCAGCAGGGATGGGGGGGAGCTGTGGGTGAGGAGGAAGGGGCACCAGCGTGGCCCAGAGGTCAGGGTGCTGTTGGAAGTGAAGGGCATTGGCAGGGCCAGGGGTCTGCAGGTCAGGAGTGAGGGGCAGCAGCAGGGACAGGGGGCTAAGGGTTGGGAGTGAGGGGTACCAGCATAGCCGAGGAATGGGGGACTGTGGGTTGGGAGCAAGAGGCACTGGTAGGGCAGGGGGAGGGTGGTGCTGTGGCTTATAGTTTTGTTTTACATTTAATTTCTGAGGCAATAACACTTGCTAGTTACTGTAACAGTTAGAAAGTGTCCCCCCCTCTCCACAATCATATACAGTTGTTCTCTTTTTTGGAACTGGAAATATTGTAACCCTACCTTTCCTTTCTAAACAGCCTGGGCATTTCATTATGCCACAGAACAACAGTGTTGAACCCTGTTTGTTCTCACTGGGAGCTCCTTGGGAGATGGTCTGGCACCCACCATGTACCTATAAAGACCTCGAGATGGGCGAGGCACACAGATCCTGTGCAGTGCCAACAATGAGAATACGAGGAGCATAATGAACGTTCTGGCCCATTTTGCAGGAAATCAGACCTAATTCCTATCCGTGTCCCTTTTGCCTTCAAAACTGATGGATACTTCAATTTTCTAGCCATTTTTTTCAGATGTGGCTGTCACTCTCCTCAACAGGGACTATTGGCATGAAGGGGGCAGGCCTGCAGGCTTTTAGCTGAAGGTAAAGTCCAGCCACCATCTGTCCAGTGAAGGAAAAGACCCACTTCCCTCCACATATCATAAACACTATAAAGCCTTTTCCTTAACCTTTCTCCAGTCACTCCTCCTTGAGCAGAGTCAAAGCTTGAGGAAGCCTGGAAACCTTTTGGGGACTGCTATGAGTGAGCACAGCAGGCTGCTAGGCAGCAACCTTGACCATAGAAAGCTTGGGCATTAGTCCTAAAGAGGACAACTGTATATGATTGTGGAGAGGGGAGGCACTTTGTAACTGTTACAGTAAATAACAAGTGTTATTGCCTCAGAAATTAAATGTAAAACAAAACTAAAAGCCACAGCACCTTCCCCCCCACCCTGCCAGTGCCCCTTGCTCCCAACCCACAGCCATGCTAAGCTAAACTGACTTCTTTGCTGTATTTGCAGACAGGCTGGCCGTGCTGCCGGCCGTAGCATAAGGGAAGTCTCTCGTTAGCTCCCTGACGTCCAAGTCATCGCTGTGCTTCTTCCATGGCCTGTGCGAGGGATCCACGACCCTTGTGATCCCGGGTCCCCCGGTCGTGCCAACTCCTGCCCCCAAAGTCACACAACTAGCTTGTCTGACTTAAACTCCAACCCCGACTCATCACCTAGCATCACGCTGAACCACATCGGAGCACCTGCCTCCCCTGCCAACACCCCCGTGCAGCTGGGGGCCGCCCTTGGACTGCAGCGGCCGCCACGTCTTGCACGAGGAGCAAGAGCGGCTCAGGGCAGGAAAGCGCCCCCTCGCCCCTGGGGACCCGCACGAGGAGAGATGCTGCACGTGGCGCCTCCAGGCTGCTCCGAGCAGGGGCCCTGCAGGAAATGCAGGCTCCCTCCCCGGTTGCTTTTGGGGCTGGGGAGCGCAGGGCGGGGACGGCTGTGTGCTCTCGCAGAGGACAATGCTTCCAGCTGTTCAGTGAAGCGGTCACATCCACGCCGAGGCCCAGACGGCTTGCAGCACGCACATCCCGCCAGCTCTCCCCGGCCCCCAGAGGCACGTCAACCCCAGCCCCCGCGTCCCCATGGCAACATGCCCCGCCCCACTCCCGGCTAGCCCTCCACGCCCCTGGAGTCCCACCCCCTGCCCGTGCCCGCTCCCGCTCCTGCTCCCTCCCAACCCCGCCCCCGCGCGTCTCTGTGGTTGGCAGGCCGGGCCTCCCGATCCCGCCCAATCGCTGCGCTGCCGGAAATGACGTTCTCCCCGCTCTTTGAGCCGGGGAGGGGGGTGCCTCCTTCCCGGAAGTGCTGGTGGCCCCACGTGGTTCCGGCTGGCAGGTGGGGTGGAGGTGGCCTCCTGCCCTCGCCCGGCCCCTGCGCACGGGCATGGGGCGGCCGAGGCGGGAGGGGAGCACGGTGCCAAGGCTGCTCCCCTGCTGGGGTCTGACCGCGCTCCGTGCAGAGGGTGCAGGGGCTGCCCCGTAGGGAGGCGCCGCCAGCTCCTCGGGGTCCCCGCGGCCTCGGGTGCGCTGGGGTCGTCGTTGACGCCGCCTCGGGTGTAGCTGGGCGCTGCCCGGGGCTGGGGCAGCACTGACAGTTTTTGTGCCTTTCCAGGAGATCCCGGCCCTGCCTCAGCTGCACGGGACGCGGAGCTTAGGCGATGGATCCTGTGCAGGCGCAGCGGCTGGCAGCGGAGCTGGAGGTGGAGATGATGGCTGACATGTACAACAGGTCATGACCCCGTCCAAAGACCCCTGCAGGGCTCTGGGCTTTACTCCGTGCTCCTAAGCGCCTGGGGGGAGGAAGAGAGAGGGAAATATCTGCCTGTGGGCTGTTGCAGGCCACAGGACTCCTACTTTCAAGTGCAGGAATATCTCATGTGTCCATTTCCTTGCTGGGGGGCCCCTGCAGGATGCATCACCAAAGCTGTGTGTATGTGAGCAGGTTCCTGGAGTTGAAATGTCAGAGAGCCTGTGAATGGATGGAAATACACTGGTCGAGCTATGTGGGGTGTATGGATCTGTGATGGCAAGGGGATGGGGCTGCGGAGTGTGAGCAAGGCTGTGTGCATATGGAAAGGAAAGCCTAGGATGCAGTAGCAGGGGAGGTGCAGTGGCCATTTAAGGTATCCACAGAGCGGGGCGGGGGAAGAACTAATGTCTGGAATGGTTGCTGTGCTGTGTGTGAAGGAGACTGGCCTGGTGAGCAGGGGCGTGTAGAGATTCTCATAATGTCTCCCTCCTTTGTACCCCAGGATGACCAATGCCTGCCACCGGAAGTGTGTCCCCCCCCACTACAAGGAGGCTGAGCTCTCCAAAGGGGAGTCTGTATGCCTGGACCGCTGTGTCTCCAAGTACCTGGACATTCATGAACGCATGGGCAAGAAATTGACAGAGCTCTCCATGCAAGATGAGGAGCTGATGAAGCGGATTCAGCAGGGGGCTGGGGCGGTTTAAGAATCCCTCTTCAGCTTTGGACAGCAAGTGTGATAGGCCCTGAGTGCACTGGACTGCCGCCTAGATTCAGCCCTGGGTCCCCTGTCAATAAAGCCTTGATAGTTTTGTATGAGCAGCACTGGGCCTCTGCCTTCCAACAAGGGGATCCTGTGCTGAGATTCGCTGTTTAGCTGTTTCCTGCTGAGTGGATGAGGTCCTATCTCTGCCCTTCCCAGATGATGCTCCTAGTGAGCAGCATTGTCCCAAATAGGGATGAGGTCCCAATCCTATCCTAGTGGTGTCTCTTTATTGACTAATGGAGCAAAGGCTTGATCCAGGGTAGTTTGTGATGAAGTGTCCTCTTGCAGGAGGTCGGGCTAGAACCCTCGTCCCAGCTCTTTTACCCCTTTGATAGCATGATGGATTGGCTGCAGGGGGCACTGCCTCCAGGTGGATGTATATTCCCTATGGTATTGTGCTCATCAAATCTCCATGGTACTCTCACAGAGCAGCATGCCCCTGTCAGATTTGAGTAATCCCCTCCTGGCTGCAGTTTGCCTTTCACTTTCAGCTCCAAACTCTGTGACAGAGCCTGTTCCTATTTTCTGTTGGGCAACCCTTGTCCTTTTCCCCCCTCCCCCCAGAGATGGCTGCATTTTTGTTCGGGGAGGCAAACTGCTGGCTGTAATCTGAAGAATTTCCTTGCAATCCTTGATGGCTGTAGCTGCTATGTGTGGCCAGCAGGGGGCATGCTGCTGCTGGGGAAAGCACATGGGAGTTTCACTTGGCTTTCAGTTCATGGCTTTAGTAAATATTTTTACAAGCCTGGCTCCTAATTGGTGTTTTCCTCCTTTCTCTCATCCCAGTTTCTGATTTGTGGTTAATTACACGGCAGCTCCATTTAGCCTGAGGGTGAAGCTTCTAATCCCAGTGACCTCCAGGGAGTGGCTAGGAGTTATTTTTACTGCATGCAATTCAGTCCTCTTGGGGCTCAGTCTGGTTTTCCTGGAAGATGCTGCATGATGATTTCCTCAGAATTCGCTGGCAGGAAAAACTATGTGTACAGCAGCTTTTGTTTGCACTGGGGACTATGCAGGCACCTGGGAGGGGGATTTTGAGGTTGGCTTGGGGGTACGGACAGCTATAGCAAGGCTGTAGCAGCAAGTGAGGGTAGGGGCTGTGTTGGAGGAGACTGAGAGGGGGTTGCATGAGGCTAGGGATAGCAAACAGCAGGGGGAAGGCCTTACTGGCCTGGCTTTGTCTAGCTCTAGCCTTTGATTGTTAGGGCGAGAGAGCCGAGAGGGAGCACAGCAGGGGTGGAATGGAAATAGGGATAGAAGTGTTTGGAGGTTAGAGAGACGGACATTGAAGACTATATGGACTAAGCTCCTTGGGGGTGGGGAGGAGCAGGACCCTCAAAGCCTAGTGGGAATTAATCCTCTAGGGGATAGGAGTTGATGTAAGGAGCATGATTTTTTGGCAGCTCCCCAAAAGGGCAGCCAAGTTTAGTGGGGAGGATGGGTCTGTGTGTGCCCCTTGGGTGAGGCTAAAGATTCCTAATTCCCAGTTCTTTAGTCTCAGTCTCTAGTTCCTTATTCCTGGTTCATGGCTGGTTTTTCAAAGCTAACTTTAAATAATTTAAAGTTGTAAAATTATACCACGTATCAAGTACATAGCCTTGAATAAGGAGATGAGATTAGGCTGGGATTATGAAGCAAAATCATTTTCAGGTCTTCCCAAACGACACATTTTCAGCTGTTTCTTCTGAATAAGTCTGAGCAGGGCACTGGCTGAACTGAAGTTTGGTTTTCACTGCTAGTCTGCCAACTGACAGCCCCTTGGGTATGTGTGTGGTGTACATTTCCCCAAATGAGCTTAATTTGGGTTGGGATTATGGGGCAAGATCCACTTTGGGTCACCACAAACCATACATCTCCATGCCCGGGGGGACTGTCCTGAAGAAATTTGGGTAGCTCCTCCTGACTTAAAGCTTGGTTTTTGCGTGCCAGCCTGCCAACTAATGGTTCCCTGGGCCATGTATTTACATGGTACTAAATAAGGAGGTGATTTTGGGCTGGGATTATGGATGAAAAGCCTTTTTGGGTCACTCCAAACCATATGTCTCTGCCACTGGAATATTCTCCTGAGGAAGCCTGGATAGGCCCTTGCTCAACCCAAAGCTTGGTTTTTGTGTGCTTCTCTCTTGACTATTGCCCCCCCCCCAGTTTTGTGCTATGTACATAGCACCAAATAAGGAGCTGATTTTGGACTGGCATTACAGGTCACCCCAAACCGCACCACTCAGTCATTGGGGGACTCTTCCCAAAAAAGCCTTTTCAGGTTGCATTTAATTCTTGGCTTTGTCCACCACAGATTTCTATATATGACATGAAATAAACTGATAGTATAAGAGTTGTGTTGTAGCTGTGATGACATTAAGTACATCAAAATAAAAATATATGCATACCTAGTTCTATATCAAATTACTGAACCATGCTTTCTCAAATGTCTATCACTGACTTCTCAGAGATGGTAGGACCTTGTTTTCTTGCCCCCCAAATGCCTTTCTTGTATCCTGTATTTAGGTCTTTTGTATTTAAGTAGATGGAATGTTTCTAGATAAAACATCTTGCCAGTCCTGATCAATTCAACAGAGGACAACAGACCTATTTGCAAATTCATCAGCGTTCAAAGGTTTTCTCATTGCAGGTACAAGGTAGTTGAGGTAACATGCAATACTAGCAACCATTTTGTGTGTTTCCACAGACTTGGTGAGACTTGGAGCTGGTGTTACTATGATGGAATTTTAGAATTAAAAAAGGTAGGATGTGGAGATACACCAGCAGCTGAAGAAGAGTTCTCAAGAGCTCTTAGGAAAGCATGCCAAGTCTTGTTGTTTCTTTATGAATGTCTTTATTGTTTCTGACATCAGCAAGGACACGCACAGATAGATAAATACATACTAAACTCTCACTTGGGGAATTAAGAACACAGTACTGGTGCTAATATAGGTCAGGTCAGGTTTGGAACTACCTGCTAACACTGAGTGCTGAGCAGCGGTTAAATAACCTGGCAATCTCTAGGGTACTGGTGGCTTTGTGCAGAAGAACACCTTAGAGGGGATACTAGTTTTACCCCTGGCAGAGGAAATGCCACCAAAAAGTTGAGGAACTGAAATCCACTGACTGCGTAGACTGGGCTCTTGAACCCTGGTTGGCACCCAGGCTAGGAGTGGAGCTCTAATAGATGGACAAATGGGTGATCTTTGACCTGACACCTTTTGCAGTCAGGCTGGTTCCAAATATATTGGTATCTGCCTTTCCTTTAGATTAAACCTGCAAAGCCAAGAGAGGGATGCTAGGGTATGGAGAGCTCAGCGTCTCCATATACACTACTCAGGCTTTTGTGCCCTAGAGAGGTCACTCCAGCTTCGTGTTATCTTTCAAGGGAGGCTTATGTTCAGTGAGCTGATGTTTCACTTGGAGTAATTCTATTGTCTTGTGAGATGGATAGATGCCTACTACTACTACTACTGATACTAATACTGTGATTTTATGTTCTCATCTGTTTTCTATGTTCTGTTATTGAATGGAATAGTGTGTGTTGATTATGATAATTTATTTTGTAATTAATACCATATTTACCTAAATCCAAAATGGCTTTGAATGTAGGATAACTATCCCAAATAGGTAGATTCCATACATGGAAAATTATAACATATTATAATTCTATAATCTGCTGTAATTTTCCATGTATGGAATCTAGTTATTGGAGGGTTGTCTTAAATCTGTCCTCAACCATGGAATGGGGGAGGCAGGCAGCCCTGACCCCTGCCCCTTGCTCTCCTGCCCCATGCCTGTGCCCTGTCACTTGTCCTCTGACCCAGAACCCACCACTGGCCCCACATTCCCAACCCATACTGCCACCTAATCCCCATCACGTGGTGCTGTCCACCCCTGCTGCTGCCCAATCACCAACATCTGCCCAATCCCAATGCGTGCTGCTGCCCAGTTCCCCATCTGCTTCCCTGTGTGCACTGCTGCTCCAACCTGTGATCCCTGCTGCTTCCCAAACCCCCATGCAAGCTATTGCCCAATCCCCCAACACATGCTGTTTCCTGATCTCCTGCCCAATCTTGAGTATATACTGCTGCCCTTCCCTACCCACACTAATGCCCCATTCCCCACCTGATCCTCACATGCGCTTCTTCCTGATCTTTATGAAAACTGCTGCCCCATCCTCTGCCTGATCCCTGACCTGTACTACTGCCTAATTCAGGACCTAGCTGGAGACAAGAGTGCTGGTACTCGCATCCAAGAAGAGGCATGTTTTTCCTCATGTTGAATGAGGGACAAAAACTTGTCTTGGATTTGAGTAAATATGGTAATAAATATTAAGTTTGGAAAAATCAGTGTGAGTTTACACACACACACCATATGTTTCCATGAGAAAAAATGAAGGAGAGAAAATGTATAATGTGGTATTTCCTGCCAGAAAGCAATTTAAATAAATGTGCTTTATTTTACCTTAATAAATAATAAATAAAAATAATAACAGACAAAGAGTAGAAACAATAGTTCTAAATGAATAACATCACACATTCATAATGCAATGATATGACAGGTGCCTATCCAAAAATTCTCATATTGGCCAAAATTTCTGTCTGAGAAGACTGTTGCATATTTAATAAGAAAAAACAAAGAAGGATAACCATGGCATAATTTTTAGCATGGTTTAAACCTGAACCAAAAAGTTAAGTAATGCAATGATGTCCCAAGTCATTCAAGTAGGTTCCATGTTCATAGTGATATGTATTAAAAAATTTAGTTTTCTATATATGTGTACCCCAATTATGTTCTGCATCTTTGATTAAGGTTATGTTCCATAGTGAAAACTTTCTATAATTCCTTATCTGCACACCTGTATTAGTATGCAGTAGGTACATAGGTTTGAAGAGCTCCTCAAGCCTGTTTTCACTCTTTGTAGTCTTGGGTTATACTGTTTGACGTACACAATGGTAAAGGCAGGAGAGAAGCAGTAAGGTGAGAGGCAGGTTAAAAGGTAAATGAAATTTTGTGTTTATCAGCCCTCCCTTCCATATTTGTGAAGTCTGATGCTGATGCCAAGTTATACAAAGGTGACGAAAAGGTCAGCTCCGTTGTAATCCATGCCATAGTCTGCAGTGTGTGGCCCTTACTTTTGGCACAAAGCACAGGTGTTGGCAAAGGGGGAGATATTCCAAGCAGGAGTCACTCCCTGGACATTTTCACTCAATCCCTTGGATTAAAAGTGCTTCTGAACACAGTACTATGTAGTAAGTTTAGGTGATTCGTTATAGTAAAAACAGCTGAAAAAAATCCCAGAACCTACCACTGATATAGGGCAGGACCTAAAAGATCTGGGGTTTCATGACAACCTGAAGAGGACCAGCAGAAACCCCTGGCAGGATGGAGGAGTGATAGATACCCTGATGGAGTGGAGAAGCAGCTGAGACCTCCCAGTGGAGCAACAGAAACTCCTGGCAGAGCAGTGGAGACCCTTTGGTGGTGGCATCCACAGCAGCATGCCCTAGCATTGCACCCTACCACCACTCAACAGCATCAAAGTGACAATGACTCCTGTGTGTGCCTTCCTATCCAGTACTTGCTATTTTGACTGGCATAGGTGGCAGACCCCAGGAGAAGGGTGGCAACACCTGGCAGGGGGAGCAACAGGGCCTCCAGGGTGGGCCTTCCTGCCCAGCACTTACTACTACGCTGATGCAGGTGGTAGAGCCCCTGGATGGTAGTCCTGGGTGAAACCCCCTTCCCAAGTGACTGGGCTAGATGGTAGTTCTCCAGGTTGGTTTGCCACTGACTATGACTGTGATCAAATTCTGAGCTGCCATTAAAGGTTAATAGTTAAGGTTTTACTTAGGGTGTACCCTTGCTCCCCTTTTGCCTTGTAATAAACTTGTTTTAATTCAATGTTAGCTTGTGAGTGGTCAGGTTTGTTCACATTAGAACATCCAGTTCAAATTTACTTTACTAAGTTTCTGGGTAGGGGCTCGAGGTAAATTTGAAAAGTTGGTGTAAAACCCCTAGGCATTTTTACATATGCATGTGTTGCAGTGCCGAGTGCTTTGAAAAGCACCTGGTGCCGCAATGTATGTAGTTGTATAAGTGGCAACTTGCACGTTAGCGCTGCAAAAAAGGCAGCAGCATGCTTTTGAACTAAAACACTTTGGAGGTGCTTTAGTTCAAAAGCACATCGCTACCATTTTCTGCACGCTGATGCGCATTTCACCGCTTATACAACTGCACATGGCGCAGTGCAATTTGCCGCAGCTCATGTGCAAAGTAGGCTTGATTAATTGAGTCTGCTCCAAAGTGGCAGATTTCTGGCGCATCGCTGGAAAAAAATATGTGTATAAATGCCCCCTATATTTGTATGCAGCCATTCTTACTGCCCTCCAGTGCCTGGCAGAACAGCAATATACAGGCCTTCCAGTGTTGATGTCAATTGACAGGCTGCCACTCAAAAACTGAACTTTGGGTCAAGTAGAGACCTATTTGGGTTTCTTCAGAAGAGTCCCTTGGTGGTGGTGGTGATGTGTTTTGGGGTGATTCAAAGTGGGTTTTCCCCCATGATCCCAGCCTAAAATCAGTTCCTTATTTGTAGCAATGTAAATAGCACATAGGTCTGGGGGCTGGCAGTTGGCAGGCTGGCATGTGAAAAACAAGATTTGGGTCAGGAAATGCTGTGCCCAGGATTTTTCACAAGAGTCTGTCAGAGTTGGTGACATCTGTTTTGGGGTGACCTGATAATCCTATACAAAACCCAGCTCCTTATTCAGGGCAATGTATTTATGGTTTGAGGGGCTGTCAGTTGTCATGTTGGCACTCAAAACTGGGCTTTGGGTCAGGCAGAACTCTGCTTAGTATTTTTAGGGAGAGTCCTCCGATGGCAGAAACATGTTTTTTGTGGTGACCCCCTGTGGGTTTTGCCACATAGTCCCAGCCCAAATGCAGCTCTTTATTAGCGCACAGCCCTCAGGGGCTGGCACTTGGAAGGCTGGCACTTGAAAGCCGAGCTATGGGTCAGGCAATGCCATGCTCAGATTTCTTCAGGAGAGTCCTCTGGTGTCAGTGATGTATGGTCTGGGGTGACCCAGAGTGGATATTTCTTTATAATCCCAGCCCAAACTCAGCTCCTTGTTCAGGTCAATGTTTAGCAACAGGTTTAGGGGCTGTCAGTTGAAACACTGGGACTCGGAAGCCAAGCTTTGGGTTGGGCAGGAGCCTGCCCAGACTTCTTCGGAGCAGTCCCTCTGTGGAAGAGATGTGTGTTTTGGGGTGACTAGCTGGATTTTGCCCAACAATCTGGATCCAAACTCAGCTCCTTTTCAAGGCTATTACATAGCATACTGGCCTGGGTGGAGAGGTATTAATTGGCAGGGTGGCATGCAAAAACTGAGCTTCAAGTCAAGCAAGACTCACTCTGCCCAGACTTTTCCAGGACAGTACCCCAATGGTGGCAACGTGTGGTTTGGGGTGACCCTAGTGGTTTCTGCCTGATAATTCCAGGCCAAACTCAACTCCTTATTTGTGGCAATGTACTTAGCGCACAGACCTGGGGGGCTGTCAGTTAGCAGGCCTACATGTGAAAACTGTGCTTTGGGTTGGGCAACACACAGCCCAGACTTCTTTAGAATAGTCTGCCAGTGATGGAAACATTTGTTGTACTCAGATGAGGTACCCCCTCTCCAATTGAAGGGATTCTAGTGGGTGAGAATGTGCTGTGGGAGGTGGGGCTGCTTAGAGTGAGCAGCTCCCCTCCTCTCCCTCCTCTACATGTTTCACAGAGGCTTGGCAGAATTTGCACTTATTAATGGCCAGCTTGAGCCTGGTGGCCTCTAGCCAGTTCAGTACCTGGAGTAATCGCTCTGCATGCTCCTCCAGGGTCTTACCAAAAACAATAATACAATCTAGATGAATTAATACTTGGATCATATGCATATCCCCACCTACTTTCTCCATTAGTTTCTGGAAGGTGGCAGGAGCCCCAGATATTCCTTGGGGCACCCACTCAAGCTGGTAGAATCCAAGGGGACAAATAAAAGCTGTTTTCTCCTTATTCTCTTCATGCAGAGGTATTTGGTAGGAGCCACTGCAAAGGTCAAATACCAAAAACCACTTGCTCCCCACTAAACAGTCCAAGGCCTCCTGTACCCAGGAGACAGTGTATTGGTTAGAGATGGTATGAGCATTCAATGTGCAGTAGTCAATACATATACAAAGCTGGCCGCTCTTCTTTCATACGATCACGATGGGAGAGGCATAAGGACTCCTAGATTCTGTCATGATGCAGTGGTCCATGAGCTCCTGTAGATGGCATCTCAGTTGGTGCATTTCCACTAGGGGATTGCACCGTGACCTTTCTCAGAAAGGCCGTGGATCACTGAGGCAGATTTGGTCTCCATCCCTTTGGCCTCTCCAACATCCCACTCATGCATCAAAAAGACATGGGATCGAGCCTTGAGTTTATCCCTGAAGCAGGCCTTCCAGGCCTTGAGCACAGGGGAGTCCTCCGAAAAAAGCTTTTGAGGGTCAACTGGGGAGGAGCTGTCTCCCAGCTTGGGGCTCACCACTTCAGCCTCCCCATCTCCACCACCTTTTATCTGTGGTGGACTATAATATCTTTCATAGTCGGGTTGACCACTATCATAGTGACAATTTCCTGGTCAACCCCTTTCATTTCGATTGCCCCATCTGTGACTTCCAATGCCCCAGAGCTCTCTCCCCTGGTGGGAGTCTCTACCACCACTAGTTTGCTCCTTTCCTCCCCCCTTACCCATTTACACACAATGGACAAAACCCACTGGCCCTGCACAGGGACCCATTGGGGTTGGACCCTAGAGAAATGTAAAGCCCCCAGAACCTTAGGGGGAGCCCAATTTCCTCTGTGCTCCCACCGGCCATACACCTCTGAACACAAAGCATGCATCTTTAACCCCTGTTGATAGTCTGGGCCTACCTGCTGTTTGCAATACTGAGCAAGAACCTGGAAGATACTGGAATTTGTCCCTAAAATGATAGAGGCCCCATTTATCCACCCTGAATCAGGGCACACTAGAGCGATGGTTGACACCAGTCTCTCCACTCCAGCTATTGGAGCAGGGAATTTTATTCTTATTTCACGTAACCCCTATAGGTGTATTGCTCCTGGCTCAAACCACAAAGTCCTAGCTCCATAAGGGGGAACAGTGTTTCAAATGCTCCCCATAAAAGGATTCAAATAGTATGGTGACCTGGGACCCACTGTTTAGAATGGCCTGGCATATGCGACCATTCACGGCCACAGGGACCTCTGCTCAGGGTCTCCCTAGCCCCTTGGTAGGAAGGTAATGCTCAGGAGCCTGCCTGGGTCCTGGTTGGAGCTGACTTCTTTGCTCTGCCCCTTCCCCATTTCCCACCTCCCACTGGCCTTTTAGTCATTGGAATACCAACTCTGGGTTATCTGGCTGGGTACCTTCCTGGGCCATGTGCCCATACTCCCCACATCTATAGCAGAACCCCGGGGTCCTAGAGCGGGCACCTGTCTGAGGTCTACCCAGGGTACAACAACTGGGCAGGGGTGGTACCCTAGAGGGGGTCCCAACCACAGCGATTGCCAGTGATGGGGCCAGGGGTTCTTCTCCCACTCCTAAGGGAACTTCCTCTTGCAGAGCCACTGTTAATACCCAGCTAACAGGTCCTCTCTGGGGGAGGACATCCTCCCAGACCCACATAGTGTCCCTTAAGTTGAAGATCTCTTCCTCTTTCCAGATTTCTCTGATGAGTTGCCTAAATCCGGGTAGGCTACTCCTACTGCCCACCAGATTGAGGTTCCTGATTAGGGCTGAGCTATATCACACCACAATCTGAACCTGCCAGAAACTCAAGTGATCGACTTCAGCTACACTGAGAGCCCCTTGCCCTGCCACTCATAGCACCTGTTCCAGCTGCAGGATATAAGCTGAAAGAGTCTCGCCTTTACTTTGGAAAGTGCTCAGCAGCTTGTAGTAAGCACCTCTACCCCAGGTGGATCACCCAAATACATCCTGTAGAACCTGTAAGCATTGCTGGGTGGTGATGGCAGAGTTTTGCAGCTTGGCAGTCCTCAATCCCAAAAGCGGGTTCTTTCAACACGTCTAACAAGTGACGCTGCTTCTCCTCATTGGGTATTTGCCAGGTTAACAAAGTCTCCTGGATGTGAGAAAGCCAGGAATCAAATCCTTCCTCCCCTGGGGGGACTGGAAAGTTTCCTGAAAAGCTTCTTAGCCTTTTGTATGCCACAAGGTCACTAGAGGATTCAGCCACCACCCTGATGACCTGGTGCAACACTGCAACCTACTCTGGGGTAGTATCAACATGGTTTGTCAACCCTCCTCCTTCTGTCCTAGGGGCAGTTCAGTACACCCTGACAGTCCCAAGGAGCTGGGAGGCTCAGACATGTTTCTTTTGGCTTTCTCTCTGTAGGGGTACACAGCTTTCCTCAAAGGCTCAAACGCATGCCAACAGAATCCCGGATGAACCCCCAAACATGTAACCCGGGTGGTACTCAGATGAGATACCCCCTCTCCAATTGAAGGGATTATAGCGGGTGCGGATGCACTGTGGGAGGTGGGGCTGCTTAGAGCAAGCAGCTCCCCTCCTCTCCCTATAGAGCAAAGTCAGGACACCTGTTGAAGCTTAACTATACACAATTTTAATGATACAGAACAAGATTGAAATATAACATAAGGACAGGGGGGATTAAGCACTATAAGTATTAGGGATACAATTTGGTGCACGCCCTCTGAATGCCTGTGAGGAAATCCGGAGAGCAAAAGGGCTCAGTAACTGGTATGCAGACTTATACTCTAAAGCCAGATGTTGAATTACAAAGCATGAGGCACAGATTTCCAAAATGTAAGGTGCAGCTACCCAACCACCAGCAAGAAGGGAAAAGAGTGGAGGGTCCTGAAGCCCTAGGGTCCTTGAGCCCCTGCAGCCCCTTTAGCCCACTCAGATACTCCAATCCCAGGTCACCACAGTGGGGGGGGGGGGGGTTGAGTAAGGGAACCACCAACTGTTGACGTTGACTTGGTGCAGAGTCACTTGGATGGACTGGATGTGTTTAAGTCAGCAGGCCTGGCTGAGCTTCACCCAAGGGTACTGAAGGAATTGGCCAGTGTCATAGCAGAACCAGTGGCACAGCTGTTTGAGTGCTCATGGAGCTTGGGTCAGGTCCCAGAGGACTGGAAAAGAGCCAGTGTGGTCCCTATGTTCAAGAAGAGGAGGAAGGAGGATCCAAGTAATTATAGGCCAGTTAGTCTCAACTCTCTCCTTGGAAAAGTCTTTGAAAAAATTATTAAGGATCACATTTGTAGGAGTCCAGTGGGAAAAATAATGCAGCAGGGCAATGAGCATGGTAGATCATGCCAAACTAATCTTGTTTCTTTTATGACCAGGTCACAAAACGCTTAGACACAGGAGTAGAGGTGGATGTCGTTTACTTGGATTTTAGGAAGTCCTTCAATATGGTATCTCATCCCATTCTCATAAATAAATTAAGAGGCTGTGACTTAGATGATTACACTGTCCGCTGGGTTGTAAATTGGCTTGGGGGTTGCAGACAGAAGTGATGGTGGACTGGTCAGTATTGACCTGGAAGGATGTGGGCAATGGGGTCCCACAGGGCTTGGTCCTTGGACCTGTACTCTTCAATGTCTTCATCAGTGACTTGGATGGGGGCGTGAAGTGTATTCTGTCCAAGTTTGCAAATGATACTAAATTGTGGGGTGAAGTGAACACACCAGAGGGTAGGAAATGATTGCAGGTGGACCTGGACAGGTTGGTAAAGTGAGCAGTACACAATAGGATGCATACAACAAGGACAAATGCAGAGTGCTGCACCTAGGGTGTAAAAATATCCAGCGCACCTACTGGCTGGGGAATGACCCTCTCAGCAGCACAGAAGTAGAAAGGGATCTCAGAGTCCTAGTGGACTCCAAGATGCACATAAGTTGGCAGTGTGACAAAATCATCAGCAAAGTTAACCACAATTTATCACGCATTAGCAGATGCATGACGAATAGATCCAAGGAGATGTTACTTCCTGTCTATGCAGCACTGGTCAGACTGCAGTTCGAGTACTGAGTCCAGTTTTGGGCGCCGTACTTTAAGAAGGATGTGGATAAACTCGAGAGGGTTCAGAGGAGGGCCACTCGTATGGTTAAGGGTTTGCAGGCTAAGCCCTATGAGGAGAGACTAAGGGAACTGAATCTCTTCAGCCTCTGCAAGAGAAGGCTGAGGGGCGATCTTGTGGTTGCCTACAAATTCATTAGGGGGGCGCAACAAGGAATCAGAGATGCTCTGTTCACTAGGGCACCTCTTGGGGTAACACGGAACAATGGTCACAAACATGACAGAGAGCAGATTTAGGCTGGACGTCAGGAAGAACTTCTTCATACTAAAGGTGGCCAGAATTTGGAATGAGCTTCCAAGGGAGGTGGTGCTCTTCCCTATCTTGGGGGTCTTTAAGAGAAGGCTGGATAGGCATCTGGCTGGGGACATCTGATCCCAACACTCTTTCCTGCCCAGGGCAGGGGGTCAGAGTCGATAATCTATTGAGGTCCCTTCCAACCCTAGCATCTATCAATCTATAACCCTTCTCCCAATGACTTACCCCCTCACCAGGGGGCTGGTGGGGGGCATCCTAAATTCCCAGAAGCTTGGCATCCTTCCTAGGACAGGGGAAGGGGGGGGGGGGGGACACAACCACTGAGGAACCGTCCTGTCCTAGTCCCACTCAGGGTTCCTGGGCTTCCTCCCCCACTGGGGCCCTGCCTTCTGCTCGGGGTTGGGGACCCCAGTCACCTTGTGCGGGCTAAGGGTCCTGGTCCCTCCTGTACGCTGGGGCCCTGGCCACGTGCAAGGGGGAAGTAGTGGTGGGGGATCTCAAGCCACTGCCTGTGGCTCCAGGGCTCTGCCTTGGTCCAGGACGCTCTGTGCACTGCCCTGTGTGCTGAATGGGGCCTCCTGTCAGGAGGGGCAGAGGACCTGAGCTGCCACTTGCAACTCTGGGGCTGGGGATCCCTGCCATGGACCTTCTGTGTACTGCTCTGTGCACTGAGCTGAGCCACCACCCGCAGGTCCATGGCTTCAGTCCCAGCTGGGGACCCCCATCCTGTGTGCTGAGCTGCCTCCTCCAAGGCTTCAATCCCAGCTGGGACCCTCCATGCTGCCTGTGCACCCAGTTCCACCCACGGCTTCAGGGCTCTTCTGGGGCAACCACTCTGCCCTGCTGGTCAGCTCTTACCAGCTTTTCGTGGCCCCGTCTCCTTTGTTGCTTGTCGGCAGTGCCCGTGCTCCTGTCGTGCTGCATTTTTTATTCCTTCCAGGGGCTCTGCCCCCAGCTGGTAAATGGGCCAATCCAGGGAGAGATGGTGAGTTCTGTCTCCCATCCAGGTTCTTCACCTTGCCCTGAATAGGTGGGGAAAGGGAAGTCCCCACCAATCACTTTTGAACTTTTACAATGGGTGTGGCAAGCCCACCACAACTGAGCTTCAAGTCAGGCAAGACTCTACCCAGACATTTCCAGGACAGTTCCCCAATGGCGGCAACATGTGGCTTGGGGTGACCAAACTAGTTTTTGCCCGCTAATCCCAGGCCATACTCAACTCCTTATTCGTGGCAACTTAGCACACAGACCTGTGGGGCTGTCGGTTAGCAGGACTGCATGTGAAAATGGTGCTTTGGGTTGGGCAACACGCAGCCCAGACTTCTTTAGAACAGGTCGCCAGTGATGGAAACATCTGTTGGGGAGTGATCCAAGAAGGATTTTCAATCCCAGCCCAAACACAGCTTCTTATTTGGGGCTTTGTACCTAACACAGGCCTGGGTGGAGGGCTGTCAGTTGGCAGTCTGGCACATGAACACTGAACTTCATGTCAGGCCGCACCATGCGGTTGGACAAATGGGCAGAAAACAACAGAATGCAATTCAACAAGGAGAAATGCAAAGTACTGCACCTAGGGAGGAAGAATGTCCAGCATATCTACTGCCTAGGAAATGACCTGCTTGGTCACACGGAAGCGGAAAGGGATCTTGGAGTCCTAGTGGACTCCAAGTGGACTCCAAGATGAACATGAGTCGTCAGTGTGACGAAGCCATCAGAAAAGCTAATGGCACTTTATCATGCATCAGCAGATGCATGACGAACAGATCCAAGGAGGTGATACTTCCCCTCTATCAGGTGCTGGTCAGACCACAGTTGGAATACTGTGTGCAATTTGGGCACCGCACTTCAAGAGGGATGTGGATAACTTGAAGAGGGCCCAGAGAAGGGCCACTCATATGGTTAAGGGCTTGCAGGCCAAGCCCTATGAGGAGAGACTGGGGCACCTGGACCTCTTCAGCCTCCACAAGAGAAGGTTGAGAGGCGACCTTGTGGCTGCCTATAAGTTCATCGCGGGGGCACAGAAGGGAATTGGTGAGGTTTTATTCACCAAGGCACCCCCGAGGGTTACAAGAAATAATGGCCACAAGCTAGCAGAGAGCAGATTTAGACTGGACATTAGGAAGAACTTCTTCACAGTTTGAGTGGCCAAGGTCTAGAATGGGCTCCCAAGGGAGGTGGTGCTCTCCCCTACCCTGGGGTCTTCAAGAGGAGGTTAGATAGGCATCTAGCTGGGGTCATCTAGACCCAGAACTCTTTCCTGCCTATGCAGGGGGTCAGACTCGATGATCTATTGAGGTCCCTTCTGACCCTAACATCTATACTAATGCTAGGAGCATGGGGAACAAGCAGGATGAACTAGCGCTCCTGCTTGCACAAAACAGCTATGACTTAGTAGGGCTAACAGAAACCTGGTGGGATTCGTCCCACGACTGGGCAGTACATATTGAGGGTTATAGATTGTACAGAAAGGACAGGGTGGGGAAAAAAGGGGGAGGGGTTGTGCTCTATGTCAATGAGCGATATACATCAACCCTCATCAAGACGGAATCCAAGGATGAGGAAGTAGAAGGATTGTGGGTTAGGCTACATGGGGGGCAAGGAGAAAGGGATTTGGTGGTAGGGGTCTGCTACAGACCCCCACACCAAGGGGAAGAAATAGATTCGGGGCTCCTGAGGCAGCTCTTGGAGACCATAAAAGCTAAGGAGGCGGTAGTTATGGGGGACCTAAACTACCCAGACATCTGCTGGGAGACGCAGACGGCAAAGTCCCACTGTTCACACAGGTTTCTAACCTGTGTACAGGACCTCCACCTGACACAGGAGGTACACAGTCCCATTAGGGGGAATGCCTTACTGGATCTGGTATTGGCAATGGGGGATGACATGGTAGGGGACCTACAGATTAGTAGCCATCTGGGGGACAGTGATCACCTAATAATAGAATTCACCATAAGACGTCGAGTGGGTAAGGTAACTAGTATGGTGAAAGTGCTAGACTTTAGGAAAGCTGATTTCAATGAACTCAGGCGATTAGTCAAGGACGCACTGCAGTGGCCAAGGTCTGGAATGGGCTCCCAAGGGAGGTGGTGCTCTTGCCTACCCTGGGGGTCTTCAAGACGAGGTTAGATAAGCATCTAGCTGGGGTCATCTAGACCCAGCACTCTTTCCTGCCTATGCAGGGGGTCGGACTCGATGATCTATTGAGGTTCCTTCCCACCCTAACATCTATGAATCTATGCCCAGGCTTCTTCAGGAGCCTGTTGGTGGTGGTGATGTGTGGTTTGGGGTGACCCGAAAAGGATTTTCACCCCCAATCCCAGCCCAAACACAGTTCCTTATTCAGGGCACTGTACATTACAGGCAGGCTGGCAACCAAAAGCCAAGCTTTGAGTGGGGCAGCGCCTTGATCAGGCTTCCTTGGGAGAGTCTCCCAGTAGCAGAGATGCATGTTTTGTGGCAGCCCCAAAAGACTGTGCATCCACAACCCCATCCCCAGATCAGTTCCTTATTCGGTGCTACGTAGCTAGCACACGGGCCTGGGTGGCTGTCGGTTGGCAGGTTGGCATGCAAAAACCAAGCTTCTGGTGAGGCACCGCCCTTCTCCGAAGTTTTCAACAAAGTCCTCTGGTGGTGGAGACTGGTCTGGGGTGACCCAAAAAGGATTGTGCCCCATCATCCCAGCCTCACTCCAGCTCCTTATTCAGGGCGATGTACTCGAGACACGAGACGACGTGCCACTTTGAGACATTTCCAGTGAAACCCGGTCTCTTTAGCTTGTCTTATTCCTTGGTAACAACCTTTCATTTGGGGAGCGGGGTGGCGACCCCGTCTCCCATGCAAGAGGCTCTGCTCATAACAGCCCCCTCTATTAGCCTGACGGTGCCAGGGCCTGGCTCTGTGGCGTCCTGGCCTGCATGCTACCTGAGCCCCCCTCCACCCCTTGTCTCAGGACCCCTTCCCGGCAGCTTTGATCCTGGGGGCCAGCGCCGGGACAGAGCTGCCGGGTGCCCACGGACCCGCACCTGCCCCGGCCCGGCCCGGCCCGGCGAGGCGCGGCGCGGCGCGGCATGGGGTAGCCCGGGGCAGGGGGCGGGCCCCAGCGCTGCCCCCCCCCCGTCCGCGCACACGCCCCGGCGCGCGGAGGAAAGTCCTTATAAAGCGCCGCCGCCGGCGCTTCCTCACACGCGGCCGGCCCCGCGCACACGCCCGAGCGCCCGGCCAGACCCCCGCGCCCGGCCCCGCCCGCCTGCTCCTGGCCCCCAGCGGGGCGCAGGGTGAGTGTGAGGGGCCGGGGGCCGTCGGCGTGCGAGGGGTGCGCGTGTAAGGGGAGGGCAGCGCGCGTGTAACGTGCCCGCAGGGCCGGGATCCGGGCGGCCCGCGCACTCGCTCGCGCCAAGAGAGCACCCGCGCACCGGACGTGTCTAGAAGTGTGTGTGTGGGGGGAGGGAGTTTCTGGGGCAGCAGCAGGCGGGTCGGACTGGAGTGTCACACGCGCACCCGTGTGTGTGCGCGCGCGTGTCCCTGTGTATGTGATGTGCAGGGCCCCGGGTGGGCTGCGCCCTGCCGAGAGTCCACGTGGCAGGGCTGCTCGGCCTGGCAGGCACCGGCGGAGCCGTGCAGGACTATTCCTGGCGCGGGGCAGGCGGTGCAGGGAGGTGGGGGGAGCCAAGCATTGGCGGCCCTGGGGGCACTGTGGGGAGAAGGGCACATAGGGACGGTCCTGGGGGTTCTCCAGAGTGCTGCACAGCTGTGTGGGACCCACTGGCAGACACCAGCTGGGAAAAGTGGCAGCTGTGGAAAGGGGAGGTGGGAGCCAGCCTGTGTGGGGCAGGCTGTGGCCACATTGCAGCAAACATCCTGGGAGAAGGGGTCCTGGCTCCACCCCATGCTGTTGTCCTCCCCAGATCCGGCTCTCACTGAGGATGCGTCCCTGCCAAAGTCCCCTGCCACTTCCCCTCAGCCTCCCTTATCACCAGTGTCACATGCCCCCCCCCCCTTCTCAGTGCTGCAGGTCCTGTCTCCAGGCACCTGTTTCCCACAGCTGGCAGTGCCCTGGGTTGGACCTGGCTGGGATACTTTTTTAAAAGAAGTTTTTTGTGTTTCCAGCCAAATTAAGTCCAAATCCATGAGTCAGTCCAGAACCATAAATGGCCCTACAATCAGCAAACATCCTCCACCCCCACCAGGGGCTTCAGATATTTTCAGCATCTTTTGGCAGGCACCCTGGAGGCTTGGGGTTCAGATGCCCCCAAGTTTCTCCTGCCCTCAGCCATATGGCTGCAGGAGTGAGCTAGGGGGGAGCCTCCTATTTCCATAAAATGGTCATTAAGCCTCAACACCTCGGCAGGTACTAAACCATGCCAGAAAAACAGTTATCCCCAGGAGCGCCTAAGGAAAACTGCCATCATGGACCCAGATACGTGGCGTTTCCCCTGCCAGGGCCTGGCTGGAATACACCATGAAGAACCCAGTGTTCCTCGTACCAGCCTGTCCTATTGTAGGAGGAGCTGAGCAGTGTCACAGTGGCTGTCCCTCTCCCTGGCTGGTGTGTCCCTGGCTGTCCTTGGGCCTGTTGGATCCTGTACAGGTGTTGTGTGTGGTTGGCAGACATGCAGGCTCATGAAGCTGCCTGCCTGGGGACCTCCTCCCAACTCCTGTTTGGACAGGACAGGGCAGGTCCTGTAGAACATCACCCAAGTGTGGCTTTGCCCCGTTACCTGTGATTCCTCCCGATCCCTGTGTATCGGGAAGGAGGAGAGGGAGAATGGTCTGGTGGGTAGCATAGGGCTCAGCCCTTGCTCTGCCACCACCTCCTTGAGTGACCTTGGATAACTCACTTAGCTACTCCTGGGCCCACCTACTCTGAGCCCTCCTCAGCCCCAGGCACTAGTGATAGTTTAGTGCTCAGACACTGAGGCAATGGGGTACTGCTTGGCCACTCCAGTGGGGAGAGAGCACAAGGGGGCCTTGCAGCACCTGACCTTTGTTTGGAAGCAGGAGGGTGGATGGGACCAAGGACAGAAGGTGAGAGGGGTCATGTGGGATGGATAGGGACTGGCATGAAAATGGTAGAGCCAAAGTGACATTGGAGGAGGCTCACACACGGGTAGGGAGAGGGGTAAAATGAAGGAAGAGTGTGCAGGAGTGGAAGTGGTGGGGCTGAGAAAGGCGGGGAGGAAGAGGGTTTCACCGGCTAAAGAACCAGTTTTGCTCTAACTGTGTTGAGAGCCAGGGCCTAGGCAAGGGCTTCCCTTCCTCTGTTTTCTTAGGTGGGGGCCATGCACAGATAATGCTCTGCCTCCAGTTGTGTCCAGTTCAGATGTCAATCTGCCCAGCTTTCCTCCAGGCTGCCAGGTTGGCAGCCTTGAAGGCTGTCCTTAGCTTTGCTTGGTGAAACCTGTTCTCTCCCATCCTGGGCTCTTCCTGGGGCTGACATGATCACCCACAACATTCCAAGGCAGGAATGGCTAGCACTGGAGCTCTGCTTCTTACTGGGAGGAGTCCCACCCTGGTCCTGCTTCCCTCACAGGCCTGCAGTATTGCAGGGCTGTGGCACCCCAGCCCTCCCCCTGCTGCAGGGCAGTGCCTGGAATGAGGGTGGGTGCTCAGTGCCAGGGGCTTTCCCCAGGTGGTGATACAGTGCTATGTGTTGCCAGGCGGTGTGCAGGATGGCGCCAACACTACAGCAGGCATACCACCGGCGTTGGTGGATGGCATGCACCGCTGTGCTGGAGAATCTCTTCTTCTCTGCCGTGCTGCTGGGCTGGGGCTCCTTGCTCATCATGCTCAAACACGAGGGCTTCTACTCCCACCTCTGCACAGGTGAGAGCCCCAGGCCCATGGGAAAGCGGGCAGTGCCCTGCCAGAGAAGGGTAGGGCTAACAAGAAAAGCAAGAAGGGCAACTGGGATGGGGAGGAGCTGGTTGCAGGGGTGGGGCTGAAGGAACAGTGCTGGGGGACCCTGGCTGCGCCCTCCTTGCACTGCATATGACTCTTTGGTTCCCACCTCCTTCAGGGGGGCTGGCACAGCTAGGGCCCTGCAAGCCATGCACCTCCCCAGACCACCCAGGCTACTTTAGGCCTCTTCCTCCCTCATCCCAGGCGGGGCAGCAGGGAGCCTGCTAGGGAATGGGTATGTTTGTTGGAGCCCAAGCTACTCTGCCCAGATTAAAGACAGACACACCAACAGAGGGAGGGGCAGACAGACAGGTCTGTGGGGCCAGAAAGTTTCTTCCTTTGCGTCATGAGTCTCCCTCTCTTTCAGGAAAGCCTCCTTCCTCCCCCACCCCTTCCTCTCCCCCCCTCCCCCGCCATATCAATTCAGGACTGCCCTGGGGCATGTCCCCAGAAGGGACCCTGTGTGTGGTGACTTGCCCCAGGGAAGCTGCACTGACCCTATGGGTCTGGATGCCGGCCCATGAGGATGGGGATCAGGCCAAGCCCTTTCAGCCAAGGGAATTGGGGGGCTGGAGTCTTTTGCTCACCCACTACCCCTCTCAAGAGACCCTTACCCCTTTTCTGACAGCACTTGCCTACCCTTCCAAAACCCTTTTGTCCCTTCAGGAGACTCCAGCACAGCTGACAGCCCCTTCTCCCCCTGCCCCATCCCAAAAATCTTCTTGCCCTGTTCCCTAGCAGGACCCCAGCCCTGCCATACCCAGGTCCCGTCACCCATCAGTCCACCCCAGAATGTCACCCTCCCCAGCAGGCCCCACCCCAGGGCTGTGAAAGTGCCATCTTGGAGGGGTGGTGGGACAGTGCTGTTTGGTGCTGGAGTGCATGACTGTGCGGGTCTTATGCAGATGAGAATGCCACCGAGGCCCACGCCAACCTCAGCACAGGGTCCAGGGCCAGGCCACTTGCCTTCCACTGGCCCAGCTGTGTGGAGCAGGAGGAGATGCTGAACCTGGGCTTCACCATTGGCTCCTTCCTGCTCAGCGCAGCCACCCTGCCACTGGGGGTACTCATGGACAAACTGGGCCCACGGCCCCTGCGTCTCCTTGGCAGGTATCGCACAGTGGGGGACGGCAAAGCTGCTGGGTGGGGGGTAGGGGAGAGGGCAGGGATTGTTGGTGCCTGGGAGGGAGTGAGGTGTAGAGCAGGTGCCTGTGGGGTGGGAGGTCCCCTGGGTGCAGGGCAGGATTTCCACGACCCCCAGACACTGAGGTGGAATCCAAGTGCCCCCACTTACGGAGACCCTGTGGTCACCGGGGCTTCTGGGGCAGCTAGCTCAGGCATCTGCATTCTGCTCCCAGGATACCCACCTGACCTAGCTGAGGTCTGGGTGCAAACATCCCAAGTATGCCTCTTTGGGATTTATAGACCAGGCTTCTTTGTGCCTGAGCCTACTGGCTGATGGCAGGGGCCTTTGAGCCCTCCCAATGCTGACTGACAGCACTGGGGAAGGGATTACCCACTTTGTGCCTGGTAGCTCAGTGCTTGGAGCAGTCACCCAGGGAGCAGGAAACCTGGGTTGTAGGTCCTGTCTGCCTGAGGGGACCCAACCCTCAACTCCCGCTTCCAAGAAAGTGCTCTGACCTCCTGGCCATGGGCTAGGTTAAACTGGGGGCTCTCCCCTGCCCCTCCTGCTGTAGTTGGGCAGCTATGAGCTATGGGCCAGAACAGCAAGCAAGCAGGGGCCTAGCTTTGTGGCCCTGGGAAGGGGAGGTCAGGACTCTGCTTCTGCTTTGCAATTGTTCGTGCATTTTATGCAATGACCCAAGTCTCCCCTCATCCAGGGTAGGGCCCCCTCCCTGAGCTACCCAATCAGGCTCCTATTTGCTAGCTCATTTTGGCCCCAGGCTCTTGCATTCGTACCTGCCCCTAGCCAAACATCAGCAGGATGGTGAGCTGAGGCCTCAGCCAGCCTGTACCATAGCTTGGGGTGAGAGTGCTTCCTTTAGAGGTGTGAGATGAGGGTTTAAAGGCCCTCAGCCTGAGGGGATCTAGAGCCCAGGTCTCCCACTTCCTGGGCTGGTGCACTCACTGCTGGGCTACTGGGCAGAAGGCAGGTGTCACTACCACCTGTGTGGGAGTTTCAGGCTGCTGGTCCCTGTCTCAGGAGCACCAAGCCCAGGGCTGCAGAGAGGTGCCCAGGTCTGAGGTAGGCTGGGGAGTCTCTGGGTGTCTGATTGTTCTGTGTCTCTGCAGCTCCAGCTTTGCTATCTCCTGTGCCCTGATGGCCCTGGCTGCCTACAAGCCCCAAGGTGAGGTTAGGTGAATGCCCCATCCCCCAGTGCCTACCAGCCCCTGCAGCCCTGGCCACCCACCCCTTCCCCTGCTACTGCTCAGCCACCTGGGTTGAAGTCTTCCTTCCCCATTCCTCACCTTCTCCCTTTCCTGTGCCATTGGTTCTCCCAGGGAGACCACCTATGTGCATTGCCCTGCCTCACTCAGCTGTTACCTCCAGCTGTTTTCATCACCACCACCCCTACTGCTCATCCTCACCTCCCACTTTCCCATTCTCCCCCCAGTTCTGTCCCCACTGATTTTCCTGGGCCTCTCCCTGAATGGGTTCGGGGGTATCTGCCTGACCTTCACCTCCCTCACGGTGAGTGGCTTTTTGTGCCCTGGGGGGATGGGTGGCAGTGTGGCAGGAGGCTGGGTCTCTCCATGCCCTGGGTTTGGTGATGGCCTCCTCATTCCTGTCCTACCCTGGGCTAGTGATTTCCAGGCCCTGAGTCTGGTGGCAGAGTTTTACCTCCATCCCTGCAAGCAGTGACCAGCACCCACTAGTAGGATATTGGGGGCAGAGGCCTGACATGGGCAGGACTTGGTCAGGCGGTTTAGGGCTAGTTTGTCCCTGCTGCAAAACAGGGGGATCAAGGTGGGGAGGGAGCACTTAACCCTTGGCATGCCGTAACGGGCCAATCCAGACATATGACTCCCCTGTAACAGCCCAGGGCAGTTTAAGTCTGTGCACTAGAAGGAGAAGACCGGGATGTCTGCCTAGTCCAAGCTGGGGAAGGCCTGGCTCCTGTGGGATTTAAGCTTTGCTGGCTTGACCTTCTCTGCTCATTTTTCTGACCCCATGACTCCTTTTTGGGCTTCCAATGGGCTTGCTGTGTCTGTCTGTCCAAGGCAGCCTGGGCAGAGGTGTAAAGAGAAGCTGCCATTGAGGTAGGGAGAGGGAGGGAGACAGGCTGCACATCACTGGGCTGTGGAGATTGGCCAGAGGTAGGTATGGGGGAGGTATGGGACCCTCTTGCCTGAGTGGCACAGCCCCATCCTTGGGGGTCTGTGTGTGTAAGGAAGTGTTGTTCTGAGTGTGCTGGTGTGGACTGTCAGCCTAGGGTTTTGGAGTAGGGGTGTCTCTGGACCTTTGTGTGGGAAGAGGTCTCCTTCCTGGGTATCTTTGTGTCTCTAGGCTGTACATCGAGTCCCTTTGCTCTGGGGGTTGGACTCTTTGTGTGTGTGTCTGCGTGGAGAGTCTCACGCATGTGTGATGGAGGGCGTCCTCTGCGCATGATTGCATATGCGTATTTATGAGGAAATGGTATGTTTTAGAGGGAGTTCTGTATATGTTGAGAGAGTCTGTTCTGCCGATGTGTGTGGTGGCAGTCTTCTGCGTGCCTGCATGTGTGTGTATTTGCGGGAGCTGTGTGTCAAGTGAAGAAGTCTCTTCTGTGCATGTGGTGGGGGAATGGAGTCTGCTTTGTGTGTGTGTACCTAGGGGAGGGATTGTGGGAGTGTGTGGCAGGGGATGGTGAAATCTCTACCGCATATATCAGTGCTTGGTCTTGCTGGGGGTGTGACTGTCTCTCCCTTCAGCATAATGCAGCATGGTCTCACCCTGGGAATGGGGGTGCCCCATCATCATATATACATTTCCCCATGGCCACGGCCCAGCCTGGGCACTTGCCCTGTGCCCAGCTGGAAGCTGCTTTTTTCCCTTCCATGGTTTGTGCTGCTTTGGGTGCTGCACTGGCATAGTCAGTGCTTGTGGACCCTGCATGGTCCTGTTCGCATGGCTGGGCAGTGGCCTGCATTGCAAAGCCCCTTACAGGAGAGACCTTTTGCTAAGTGCTTGGGTCTGGACACTGACTTCAGAGCTGGGGCAGGGGGTGCACCTGTCGATGCTGCTGCCTTGGGCACATGGCAAAGAGGGCGGTTGACAGGGATGACATTTCCATGGGGGTGGAGGGGGTGGTTGGAGGGGCTAGTCCTCAGTGACTCCCCAGAGCAGGTTGGGCCAGGCCAGTCTGTCTGGAATTGCTGGCAGGGGTGTCATGCAGAGGTCACGTCCAGTGGAAGGCGCATGGGCATGTGTGCGGCTGGCTCCCTGAAGGGGTAGAGGGATGGGTGTGTAGGACTGCATGCGTGTCACAGACTGTTCTGGGTTCCAAAAGGGGACTTGTGCCAGAGCAGCAGGTGACCTTGGCATTGAGATTGGTATACCCCTTGGAGCCTGGGGCTGGAAAAGGAGCAGGGGCCATAGCACAGGGCTGGGGGCTCAGGGAGGGGAGAGCTGTGCTGGGCCTGCAGAGCAGGTGTGGGAGGGGCAGGGTTGGGTTCACCTCTGAGGAGGTGATTTCTCCTCCCAGTGCACAAGGGGTTACAGGGCACCCAGGCAGCCCTCCCCCTGCCTATGATGCAGGCTAGGGACAGCCAACAGGAAGGCAGGGGGTGTGCCACGCCCCTACCAGCCTCCCTGCCAGGGCAGGTGCTGATTCTGGCTGTGCACCAGTGCTGCAGTGTTTGTTTACTAAGCCAAGGTGCCCTGCAGGGGGGATCACAGGGGGAGAGGAGCTGGCTTTGCTTCTCCCACACAGGGGACCACTCCCACAACTAGGGTGGCCATCATAGAGGATGTTCTGGTTTTCTGCTACTCTGTCCTCTATTGCTATGAAACCCCACACCTTTATGTCCTCTATTTTTCTCTTCAAGAGGAAAATAGAGGACATAAAGGTGTCCGGTTTCATATCAATAGAGAACAGAGGACACCTAGACTGTCCTCTGCGATGGCCACCCTATCCACAACACAGCCTGACTGCTGGGGGTGGGGTCCCTGCCATGATTGTCTTATCCCCCACACTACCCTCACACTGTGGCCCTGGCTCTGCTCAGTGCTGGGATCCTGAGGAGATGCTAGATTTCAGCTACGGTCCTTCCTCCACCCCATACACTGCTCCACAGGTGGACTGTGGCTCTGGTTTTATGGAAGAGTGGCTGGGCTGGAGCAGATGGGAGCCCAAATCTGCCCCCACTGCTCTGTTACTGCCCTAATGGGACCCAGACTGTATCCAGGACACCTTCTTTGGGCAGGAGGAGACATGGTTCTGCATCTTTCCACCCCTCTCAAAAGTGCTTCCTTCCTGGGACCCCGCTCCAAAGCATCCCCTCCCCCCTGGGTGACCCCCTCCCCACACCTGAGTGGGTCTGGGCCCCCTTAGCTGGAGTTTCGTATCCCTCAGGCCTTGCCTGGGCTTGGTTGGGGGAAGGCCATTGGGGGAAGGGGGTAATGCAGATGGGCTCAGGATGGGGTGGGGGATGGGCAGGGGCTGTTCCCTTGCTGGGTCTTCTCCCCTCCCCAGCACTACCCTAACCTCTGCATCCTCCCCAGCTGCCCAATATGTTTGGGAACCTGCGCTCCACCTTCATGGCTCTCATGATCGGCTCCTATGCCTCCTCGGCTGTCACCTTCCCTGGAGTCAAGGTACAGAGCAGTGAGATGGGGGGAGGGGACGCAGGGTCAGATCCTACTCCCAACTCCCACACCCCAGGCAGCTGATGGAGGGGTCAGAAAGCCCTCCCTTCAGGGGCAGGGCTGCGCCAGGCAAACAAGGCCCAGGATGCCAGCCAGCCCCACCCGGTTGGCTGTGCCCATGCCCCTGACCCCCTGCTCTGCCCCCTCCAGCTGATTTATGATGTGGGCATCTCCTTCATTTCCATCATGCTGACCTGGGCAGGCCTGGCCTGTCTCATCTTCCTCAACTGCTTCCTCAACTGGCCCAAGGAGTCCTTCCCAGCACCTGAGGAGGCCAGCTACACGTGCGTGAGCACAAGGGGTGCTGTGGGGAGCAGGGCAGGAACAGTGGCTATGTGGAAGTTCTCCATACTCTAGTCCCAGGCTCTTCCAACAGGGACCAATGTCCCCAGTGGGGAAGAGGGTGCTGTGGGGTGGCCATGGTTGGTGTCCCTAGTGGGGGGGCGGGTTGTGGGTTGGCTGAGATGGGTGGAGGCATTAGCTGTCTTCACCCCACCCTGCCCCCAAACAGAAAGAAGATCAAGCTGAGTGGGCTGGCGCTGGACCACAAAGTGACTGGTGACCGCTTCTACACCCATGTCACCACTGTAGGGCACCGCCTCAGCCAGAAGGAGACATCACTGAAGGAGGGCAAGGCACTGTATCCCTCCACGCAGGACCTGTGCCACGGGGACACGGCACCTACTGAACGTATGTGCCTGGCTGGACCTTAGAGAAACCGCATCAGGGCTGGGGGATCAGGGCAGCTCTGGTTGAGGTGCCCTGCAGCAGTGATACCACAGCATCCAGAGCATCCAGCAGAGCCCCTGCTGGGCTCTGTGTGTCCAGGGCAGGGTTTGAGTAGCAGGGTGTGTGGGGAGGAACACTCCCCAGCAGGGTGTGTGGGTCAGTATCCCACAGTGGGCATGATGGGTGCAGAGTGCCCAGGCAAGCCAGGCCAGCAATGGAGGGCAGTGTGGGGGGCTTTGGGTGTCCAGAGCACCACTAGATGGCACACGGGGGCAGGATGGGGGGGGCAGGTGTGTGGGGTGCAGTGTGTCAGGGTCCCCCCTGTTGGGATGGGGTGTAAGAGGTTCTGGGTTTCCCTGGGGAAACGGGGCATGAGGGAGAGGTGTCTGTACCCATGTTTGTTTGAGGATTGTCAGCCCCAGGGCTGCAGGGTGGGAGGGTGCCGCAGTGTGTCTGAGGGCAGGGGTGGGGAGTGTCCCATGTCAGCTGTAGCCCCTGCTTCAGCAGCTGCACCCTGTAAGCCCAAGTAACTCTTGCATCAGTCTGGCTGCCCAGGCTGGTGGCTCTGTTTGGGCTCTGGCTCCACCTGCTGACAGGTGCCTGAAGCTGCACTTCCCATGGCATGGACCTACAGTTCCTGGGCTGGATCATGCTGCCCTTTCCCCAGGAGGTCTTGACCCACAGGAGGAGCTGAGCTACTTGGGGAGGCAGGGCCAGCCCATGGACACCCGCAGGGGTCCTGTCTTCGAGCCCCCTACACTATAACCCAACACACTGCACCCCTTTCTCAGCACTGGGACAGAACTCATGAGTCCAGCCGGAGTAGTGAGCTCCCACAGATAGGAAGAAGTGGGGGTGAAGGGAGTCACCCCATGGGGTGGAACTGGGGCATCTGGGGGCAGGGGCAGATACCATGTTAATAGCTCTCGTCTGTGCTGTAGGCTCAGTCCCCTTCCGCCGCAGCGTCTGTTCCCCCATCTTCCTGTGGAGCCTGATCACCATGGGCATGACCCAGCTGCGCATCATCTTCTACATGGCCGCCATGAACAAGATGCTAGAGTTCCAGGTCACCGGTGGCAGCAAAGATGGTGAGAGTATGAGCCGGGGGGGGGGGGGCTGGGCCTTGTGGGTAAGGAGTTATTGGGGCATTTGACAAGATAGATGGGGGGTTGCTGGAGGGGCTGTGGAGGGCTCCTGCATCCTGTGTTACTTTTGGGGGTAGGGGCTTGGGTGTGTTTGGGGAAGGGGCCCACCTCTCTCCAGTGTGTACAGGGGCACAGGGGTCTAGATCTTGGGTGGGTGTTGCGCGCGGGGAGGGGTGGCAGATGGGAGCAGGGGAGTGACCCTCCACTTACCCCGTGTCTCTTTTCTGGATGCTGCGGTGTCAGAAAACCTGCAGGAGGAGGCGGAGCACATAGGTAGGACCCTGGGCGTGAGCACGGAGTGGGGGGAGAGGTCTGCACCCTGTACTTCTGGGCTGCTGGCTCCCCCTTGAGGGGGCAGGACAGGTGGTTATGTGAGCAGCCCTGGGGGAGCCCCTGGCCCAGCACAGAGCCTTTGAGAGATGAGAAGGAGGGGCTGAAGTAGGGTCTCCCCTGCGGGGTGGTGGACAGGTTGTCCCCCTTTGCACCATGTTGGCAAGGAAAGTGTCTCCTTGTGGGGTGGATCCAGCCCTGGGGAAGTGAGGCCTGGGCACAGGATTCCACTGTGGGGCAGGATGAGGCACCAGCTTTCCTCCCTTGCGCTGTAGGTGGAGTATGCATGTGGGCTCGCCCCAGTGGGATGGGGTATGAATTTGGGGATACCCATATGGGCAGTGCTCTCCTTGTGGGGCAGTGCTCTCTGTAGTGGGCAGAGCTGTCTCCATCTGGGTAGAGTGGGGTATGCCTCCCTCACCATGGGGCAGGCCCTGGTGTAGGGCTCTCACACTCTCCCCGCTTTCCCTTCTGAGCAGTGGCCATCTACTCCTCCATCTTTGGGGTCATGCAGTTGCTCTGCCTCTTCACCTGCCCCTTCATTGGCTACGTGATGGACTGGCACATAAAGGACTGTGTGGACAGCCCGCTGGGCTCTGGGGACAGAGCATCAGGGTGAGAACACACGTATGCACCTGTATGTGGGCACCCTGGTGCTGGGCATGGGTCTCACTGGGTGGTCCTGGCCATTGTGCCTTGGGTGCACAGCCTCTGCGAGCTGTGGGTTGACATATTTCCTGCTGTTCACAGGGCCGGGCCGAAAAAGCCAGCGGCCAAGCCCCGGTACTGTAAGGTGCAGAAGCTCACCAATGCCATCCGTGCTTTCACTTTCACCAACATACTACTTGTGGGCTTCGGTGTCACCTGTCTCATTGACAATCTGCCTTTGCAGGTAACTCCTGTCATGCTCCCCATGCCTCCCCCTGCTTGCAGCCATGCCCCTGGTCTGCCCTTCTCCCCCTCCACCTACTCTGACCCATCCTCTCCCAACAGTTCCTGACCTTTGTGCTGCACACCATGGTGCGAGGGTTCTTCCACTCTGCCTGTGGGGGCCTCTATGCTGCTGTGTGAGTTGTTCTGCACCCATGCCCAGCCCTCCTCCCCCATTGCACCTAGCATCTGGTTTTGGGGCCTGCCCTGTACGTAGGGGCCTGCCCTGTACTGCTTCCCCCCCCTCCCCCCCCCCCCGGTGGTGTAGGCCATGGAAGTTGGGGTGGGAAGCTTCATTGGGCAGGACTGATGGTCACACGGGAAGGAAAGGGGACAGAATCAGCTTCCCCTTCCGAGCCCCTGTAGCAGTCCCCCTTATCCTAGTCTTTCTCCCCTCACCTCTGCATGCTTTCACATATTCACTCCCTCATGCAAACATTCATGTGCAGGATTGGAGGGGGTCATTGAAATCGGTTGAGGGGTGTTCCTAGGGCTCACGCAGGGGGTGAGACAATGCCCACTGTGCAGAGCCCTCATTAACTGCTTGGCCTTTGGTGACAGGTATCCATCCAATCACTTCGGCACCCTGACGGGCCTGCAGTCACTCATCAGTGCCGTCTTTGCCTTGCTCCAGCAGCCACTGTTCATGGCAATGGTGGGGCCACTGCAAGGCAACCCCTTCTGGGTAAGCCAGGGGCTGGAGCTGGGCACCTCCTGGGACCCCCCTATACCTCATGTCCTCCTCATGTTCCCTGCTGGAGGAGACTTCACACACATACCTGAACCCCCACACATATACCTCCTCACAGCCAGTTGCACACCCCCCACACATACACATTCCCTCTTTACATAATCACACACATACACACAATCCTATGCATCCCCAGCATCCACACATTCATTCATCTCACACACTCACATCCGCTCCCCCAACATAAACACATTTACGCACCCCCTGACACGCACTCACGGACACATTTACACATGTGCACCCTGTGGAGATGTCATGTGGAGACATACAGTGCCTTTGGGGAGCTTTGCTTGGCCCAGACTCCTTTCCTAATGGGAGCAGGGACTAGGACAGGGTGGGGGTGGGTCATCACCTCATGGCCTTAGCCCTAATGGGGCAGGTGCTTTGCAGAGCCCCCAGAATTTGCCCTGGGAGTGGCACCCAGTTGATTGATTACTTTGCACTGGAGAGGATCATGTTCAGTGCCAGGGGCAGGGTGTGTGATTTGTACTGGATTGCCCCCAGCCTCACCTGCCTGCTCATGGTTTACTGGGGGAAGGAACAGGGTGCACAGGTGGAGGAATGGCTGGACTGGGGTGGCGAAGGGCTTTCCCCCCATCACTCTTCCCCCTCGCCTCAGTTTCCAGTGATCATGGCTGCCTGCCTGCCTGCCATCCAGCTCCAACTGGCAGCTTTGCCAGCCAGGCCACATAACTTGGGAGGGGCTGGCTCTGCTGGGAAGGAGAACATGGCTGCTGCGCTGGCCCCTTTCCCAGCATGCTGTGCACATCAAACAGGGGTGGGGAACAAACATATTTTGGTGGTTGAATCACGGAGTGGGTAGCTCAGCTGCAAGATGAAATCATTGCTTTCCTTACCCCCCCTCCAAAATCCCTCCCACATGTCTTTCCCCCTCCTCAGGTCAATTTAAGTCTCCTCATCTTCTCATTCCTGGGCTTCCTGCTCCCTTGCTACCTTTGCTACTTCCGCCGGACCCTGCTCTGTGACCAGGCTGCTCCAGGAGGCCCCACAGACCAGGCCGAAGGGGCTCAAGTGAAGCTCAAGGACAGCGTGGCCACCAATGGCAAGCTGAGCACTGACGACACTGCAGCATAGTCCGAGGAAAGGGGATGGGAAAGGGGGGGGGGGGGGGGGAGCGTGGGTGACAGCAAACAAAATGCCAGATCCGCTCATCAACCGATTGCCAAGCAGATGGGATGAGACACCCAGAGCAGGAAAAAGAAACACTTGTAGGTTTCTGTACACGGGAGCCATGGAAATAGTCAGGCTGCGTCAGATTTCTAACCATTATATATATATATATATATATATATATATATATATATATATATATATATATATCTATATCTAGAGAGAGAGAGATCTATATATTTTTGCAGGGTACTTTAAAAAGCTCCGTGGCCTTAAATAGCTAACCAAAGAATGGGGTGAGCCTGTGAGCCCCAACGCAGAGGATGCCTCGCTTATGAAGTTCTCCACATTGGAAAGGAGCTCTGGTCTGGATGTTAATCATATTGATGATAACCTGTAACACTTACCAGGAGTTGACTGCAAGGTGCTGGGTAAGGGTTGTGATTCCCCCACATCGTAGATGGAGAAACTTTCTTCCTAGCCAAAATCTGGGGTGGGATAAAGTTCATTTCTGTCTTTTATGCCCCAAAGTGCTGTCATTGGCACTTACTCCTTGCTAAACACCCCTTCTCTGCCAACTGAGGTATCAGTGAATTTTTCACTTCAAAAAGGGACAAGGCAGGCTACCCTTGTCAGACAGCACAGGGGTGTCCATAAAGTTTCCTCTTATAGGTTACCATGTGCTTCTTATAGGGAGGTGTTGATAAAGGTCTCCCTTTTCTTTAGAAGTACAATGTCATTCTCTGTCTGGGGTGTCAATAAAGTTTCCTTTTCTTGTAGGTCATGTTATGCTAACAGTGAGGTGTGACTAAAGTTCCCTTTATTTTAGGAACCCCACAACATCCTGCCTGCCTGGATTGTTGATCAAGTGCCTCCTCTTCCCCCTCATTTTTCTTAAGCCACCTCTCTAGAACAGGGCTACCACTGCCACTGGGATGGGGCTCAGTATGCCTGTAGAACATGGACGTATTTTTCATGTGTTTCACTTGGTTGGGATAGAGAAACAAATTCCTACATTCAGAACTATCACTTGGTAAGGGTGGACCAGATCTGATAACGGGCCAGTGGGTTCTGAGCTCCCCTAGGGCTTCCTGAGAGGGGAGAAAAGGAAGGACTGAAGGTCTAGCCAAGTGAGTCATAATCCAGGTTAGTCTTGACTCTTTTGGAGAACAATGTCACCAGCATCCATGGCAACTGTTTACCTTCCAGTGACACTGTGGCAGGCAAGTCCCTGCCTGTTTCTGCAATATTGCCACCCTATGGTAGCCAGAAATGGGATTGGCTGGGCAATGGTGGGAATGGGTCCATGACCCCTTCCCCTTCTCTGTAAGCTCCCTTGTCTGTCCCGTCCAGAATCACTGGTGTTCCTTAGCCTGCAAGGGATTTAATTTATTGTTCTGCTTGTATATTTCATAGGAAATAAAATGGCAAACATGAGGCTTGGTTTTGATTGTACCTTGGAAAACCTGTTGTTTCACTCCAGACCATGTCATACTTCACTGGGGACTTCCCAAAATCCAATAGCAGGGCCCCTCAAAAGAGATTATTAAAAAAACTGGGGTCAGAAGGAAAAGATGAAAAACTAGCCAATAAACAGGGACCAAGGGACAGAGCTGAGGAGATTTTTTTTTTGCTTGAAACATTTTGTCAGTAAAAACTGCAGCACAGAAACATTTAATAAATGAATCTCTCCTTTATTATTTTTGCCAAATTGTCACATTGGAGAGGGGAAAAAATAGGAGAGAAAAGTTGAAACATTTTGTTTTGACATTTGTGAAATGCAGTGTTTTGATTTTTTTGCATGCGAGATGATTTTGTGTTTTGAAATTTCCTTCCATTTTATATATTTTTTAAAAAAAAATTTAAAAGCTTGACTAGGAAATACTTCATTTGACCCAAAATAATTTCTGTTTTACTAAAAAATGTCAAAAACAATTACATTTTGGGCAGACCAGAATCCAGCTTGCTTTGCTTTATCCTTTTGAATTACCAGTGAACCCAACATCCATTCTTTGTCCACATCTGGCAAGTACGTTGCAACCACCCCTTTTCACTGTGGCAGAAATTAGTTTATGCACAAGGTCCCCTATTGACTCCATGGATGGTCTGAAGGAGGACAGATACAGTGAGGCAGCTGGAGGGATCGAGCAGATAGGTTGGTTGGTCAAGTTGATGTTGCAGCAAGGGGCTCCAAAGGGAATGGAGTGGGTAGTGAGCTGTCAAAGGAAAGTCAGTGCTAGACATGTAGATGGGCACCCCCTGGAAAGGAAGATGTGCAAATGGGATCATGATGCCTATGTTACCCCTTTGTGCGGCTTCATCTGAGTGCTAGGTGCAGTACTGGGCACCCCAACTCCACGCTGAAGTGGCAGAATGAGGAGTTCATAGAGGCACTGGTAGGACCAAGTGGGGCACTGCAAGCCAGGGGCTGGACCAGCAGGTGCCCCCCTTGGTAATGGGAACAGGCTGTTCTCATGCTTCAGGGAGGCACAACCAGCTCTGACCTACAGCCCCTGAGGACCAGGACCTTAGGGTTGTTGCTCATTGGTTGTTATCTAGATTAGATGGACATCATCCTCAGTGCTGCTGTCTTCATCCAAGTTACAGCTTGTGATGGTGTGTCAGGACAAAGTAGACCTGGCTGTAGGATATTGGTTACATTCCTTCTGCTGCCTCCAGCAGGATGTGCTATCTCCTGGCAGACAGTGCCAGCCCAGTCAGTAGCACCAGGGGGCACTGGGCCCCAGTACAGTTCTCAAGGGCTACTGTGCTGCTGTTAGCTCTGCCTGTCAGAGGATGCTTACGTTTGGGTGGGTGGGTTTTTAGTAGGGAAAGACTAATCATCCCAATGTCCCAGCAAGCTGACCTTGCTAGTACTTTCATTCCACCTTCCCTCAGTTGCTGGTAAAAAGTAATTTGGGCACAACCACGTCCTGCACTTCTCAATTGCTATGTGTGAGGGGGTGGCATTAACAGCAGCTGCTGTGCTCCACTCCTGAAGTAGCTGCATTTCAGTGCCAGGGCAAGCAGCCTTGCAGGGCTGACAGGCCTTGTATAAAGGTTGGCTGTGTTCCTGCTAGTGCCCTGTTTTTGCTGGGATAAGGGATCTGTATCCCCTGATCTAGCACAGCCCAGCACCTTCCCTGAAGCTTTAGACCTGGCATTATGGCCCTTATGGGGTGTACCAGGTGTAGCCATTCACCTCTGTGGGAGTGGGCTCAGTGACCCAGCAGATCCTTTTCAGTCCTGCATTCCCAAGACCAGCAGAGCCAGCCTCAGCAGGGCTGGATTAGTATGACAACAGAGAAGGGGCAATATACAGTAGTAGCCTGTCCACCTACAGGGCTGAGGGAAGGGATGTCTCTGGACCCCTTAGACCTTACTACATATTGGATCTCAGGCATTAGATGAAAATGCACCTGTGGTTGGGTGGCAGGGTGTTTGAGTCAGCATTTATTCTTTGGGGAGGGAGGTTTTGATGTGCACGTGCGCACGCACACACATAGAGTGGAATTGAAGAGAAAGACACACACACGAGGCAGATCACACAGGCAGAGGTTGTGCGTGCGCGCGCACACACACACACACACACACACACACACACACTCTCTCTCTCTCTCTTCAAACGTCCTGTCCCATCAGGCCAGGGGACCTGAGAACAGAGGGGGGGTGGAAATTAATGAAGGCTTTTGCTTGAGGAAATTGCCTAATGCTTTAACTGAAACAAATTTTGGCAAGGCAAATGGGCAAGTGAACAGCCAGGCCAGGGACTGCCGCACCCTGCAGCCATGGAGGGAGATCTTCCTCCCACACCTGGGACCAAATCCTTGTGCAAGTGCAGAACAGGAAAGGTAGGGATAGGCTGCTAGCAGTGGGCTGAAGGGCAGGGCAGGAGGGGAGGCTGAGAGATTAGAGGTGACACGCAGCACTAGATGAAAGCACTGGGTTGGCTGGGGAGATCCCTGGCTCTGGTGCTGTCCTGCTGGGTGATCTTGAACAAGGCACATTACCTCTCAGTGCCTCAGTTTCCCCAGTTAAAGTATGGGAGACTTGCAGCAGGCCAGGGGCAGGCCTGGATTTCTAATCTATTGTGCTAAGTAGCTACGTTTCCCAGCTCACAGACTGCATACGCAAAAAAGTGTCAGGAAGTTGCCTTTCCCATGTCCTGCCTGCTTCCTGCTGGCAGAGCCTGAGGCGTAATTCCTTGTGAGGGCCCCTAGGTGCACTACAGCTCCATGTGCAGGGGGAGGGAGAGAAAAAGTGGGGCAATAATTCCAGCTGAGTGTCTGAAAGTGAATCTAGCCCATGAGCTTCTGCATCCCACTGAGGGGCAAAGCTCCCCTGTGAGGTGCTGAGAGGCAAAAACTCTCCAAAGAGACTGCCACAGAGCAAGGCAATGGCAAAAATAGGAATAGCATTGAGAAGTCCTGGCTCCCAGACCCCCTGTTCCAGCTCACCAGATCCTTCTCATCTCCCCAAGCTGAGACACAACTCAGGAGTCCTGGCTTCCAGCTCCTCCCCGTTCTGCCCCACTCCAGCCCAGCAGATTGGACTTCCTATCTAAATGACTTATCTAAATATGTAGCAACACTACTGTCCCAGGTGGGCACCTATTATTCACAGCACCTTTTCCAGTTGGCCCACGTGGACTTAAGTACAAGGGTGGTAGGAAGCCCAGGACCACCACTGGGTGGAGGCTTGGAAGGGTAGCTCCCACAATTTTGTCAAGTCTGTCAGTGTGGGATGATGCAACAGTGCTGGGGAACCTAGCAGGCAGAGACTGGGGACCCTTTACCACTATTTCTGCATCAGCCAAAAGAACAGGCAGAGGGGTTTGTCTTGGGGGATGGGGGGAGTAGGAGATACCCCTGAATAAACCCCCCTTATACTCACAGATATTCCAGAGAGCTGAGGTCATGCCAGCCTACTTGTGGGGAAGTGTCTGCTCTTATCAGCACATGACATGTGGGTTAAAACTTCTACCACTGGCACATATTCAGGTGGGGCATAACTCTTCCTTAGCCCCAAGGTTGTACCCACCACCAGGGCAGTGCCATAGGGAGGCTCTTGGTGACCAGGAGCAGGACAAGCAGGTGGCCAGCAGGTGAGCTGGGTGGGGAGTCACAGCAGGAGTCCATGGAGGGCTGTGCATCTTACCTTGACCACTACAGGAGTCACACCTCTGTAAGTACCAAACGGCTGCCCACACAAGAGGGTAAGGTCCAGGGCCAGACACAGTTTGAGGGCAAACCTCCCGCTGTCCCCCTCAGCCTTGTGGACCTGGCAAGTTTTGGAATCCTTATGCCCCTGCAAAGATGTTTTCTGGCTTCCCATGGTGACATCCTCCACATGTCACCCTATCATTGCTCCCCTGCACACTTGCACAGGACTGTTTTGGGGCTAGGCAAAGGCCAGGCCAGGCATACCTATCACAGGCATGACAGGCCAAGAGGTGCTCCCCTGTCCCCCCGCCCCACACACACACACATCCCTATCACACACCTCACTGGGGCAGGCCAGGGAATAGCATGGAGAGAAGAGGGGTATGCATGCATGCATGTTCACTGGGCTAGGGATAGAGATGAGGTGTGAGTGTGTGTATAAGAGGGCAGACAGTCATGCTGAGGGACAGCACTGCCCAGTGTTTCTGGCAGAGCTCCCCCTACAACCCCTGGCCTTCCAGCTGGGAACCCCCCTCAGAGAGTTATTGGCCACCCTATCCATTTCTAGCAGTGCCATAGCAATGAAGTTTGGTGCCTGGGGCAAAGCCTGCAGTGGCAGCCCACCCTAGCCCCTCGCACAGATCCAGGGGGGTGGGGTACATGCCCCCCTCCCCCCATGCTTGCCCGGGAGTGCACACAGCAGCTTTCCCCTGTTCCTGTGCCGCCCCCCCCACAAATGAGCTGCTTGTAATTCCATCCCACGTCCTGCCCTGGCTGGGCAGTGCCTGTTGGCGACCCCTTGCTTTGGCGCCTGGAGCAGTTGCCCCTCTTTCTCCCCCACACTGCCACGGCACTGATGTCTAGCATTTGCGGGTTCTTCATGGTCATTTCTGCCTTCCAATATTCACAGGACTCTGGAAGGCCTCAGAGGGGGTAATCCAAGCTGTTCTCATTCCTACAGCACCTCCTGCAGCCTGGCAATGCTCCCAGGGCTCCTGTGCAGAGCTGTCAGCATGGACATGAATCTGGCATGCTTCATCAACTCCCCCAATACCTGCCAGTTCTGTAAGCAGAAGGAGAGACCTTGAATGCACCAGGCTGTAGCCCCTCTACTGCTTCCTCAGGAACCTCTTGAGGTTCTGGCTGCACTTCTCCCAGCAACTTTTCATGTGTGTACTTCTCATCCATGGTCCCAAGTCCCAGGACCACCTGGTGAATTTCTTCCTGACTCTGGCCATATTCATCATCTACTAGACCAGGAAGGAGGCCCTGGCCAGGGGGGAACCCAGGCATCTGTGGGGCTGTTTTCCTGTCACTCTGTGCATGTTTCTGCTCAGTTTCATTGGGCAGTGACCACAGACTCCTTGGCTATGTTGGGGGGCCAGTTGGTGCTGGCTACAGTTTTATGCTTGGTGACCCTTCAGGACCCTCATTATCAACCTGTAACCTTCACTTTCCTCCATTTTATCATTTGGTGTCCCCAGTAATCACTTTATATGCACCCTGTAATTGAGGAAGGCTTATAGTTTCCTAGTGGGCCTAGGCCCACTGCTTCTTTTGCATATCAGATATGCCTGGCCATGTTCCCAGGCTGGGTTGGAGCAGGAATATCAGCAAGCATATGTATAGTTATGCACAATTATGCAAATATATGCAAAATATCATAAATTAGATTTTTGTTTTCAAAGATTGGCGGGGGGGCAGTGTAAAGAGAGAGACAAAGGGAGAAAGAGAGAGAGAGTGAGTAGATCTCTCTAGGTACTATCTAAACCAGCACTTCTCAACCCGTGGGCCATGACCCATAAGTGGGTTGTGCAGGAATGTATGAAAGGGTCGTGAACAAACTTAAAAAATGGATCAACAAACTTTAAAAATGGAATCTCTTTTAAAGGAGAAAAACATCAGAGTTCCAGCCTGCAAGGGAAAAGCCACAGTTTCCCATGTTTTTCTCCTTTAAAGGAGAATCAATTTTTAAAGTTTGTTTGTGACCCTTTCATATATTCCTGCGACCCACTTTTGGGTTGTGACCCATGGGGAACAGTGGATTGGGAGTGAGGGACACTGTGTTGGCCATCAATGTTTACAAATGGGTCCTGGTACAAAAAAAGGTTGAGAACCACTTATCTGGACCACAAAAGCCCAGGTTTTCCCACCTCGGTGGTGCCACTGGGGTGCTCTTGCTCAAGTGGCTATTACACTTGCTGGTTTCCCCCTCCCAAAACAAATTCTGCAGCCCTGGCACCTTCTTGCCTCTCTTTCAACTGTGCCTTGACCCTCCCCCCAGCCCATGCTTTGCACATACCCACTGCCAAATCTGTGCACAACGTTGGCACAGGTGCACAACACATCCTGCTGTGGGAGCCCCACAAGTGTTACTGCATTGCAACCCAGCATGGTACCCCTGGGCTTAGTCAGGAGAAAGGGGGTAGGAGGTGGCAGCTTAGTGCTGAGAGTCAATTCTGATGGTGGACGATAGTTACAACTTGCCTCCAGATTTTCTTTCTTCTTTGGAAGAGCCTCCACAATGCTGTAAAGGAGCTGACCTGCATTTTGCATTTTGGCTTCTATTCTGCGCAGGAAAGCACACAAACACCAACAGGCTTTCCCTATGCCTGAAGAAGGGTATTTGTGCCAGAAAGCTTGCAAAGAACAAATTTTCCAACTATTTAGTTGGTCTAACAAAGGGTATCTACCCAAAAAATTGTGTATGTAAAGGAACTGAAGGATCAAGTTCCAGGTCTTCTGAAAGTCAGTGTGCCCAGAGAGCCCATTCTAGGGGGTAGTCATCTAATTCCAAGTCTTCCCCAGGGTGCTTGTCTATAGGGTCTCTCGGGCTCAGGGATCCAGTTGTCCCAGGAGCACAGAGCAGAAGAGGTCAGGGGGGAGAAGCAGTGGTCTTTGCCTCTCCTCTACCCCACCCCCAAATCCACTGAGAGAGAGCTTGCTCAGTGCTCTTTAACTCTTCTCTACCCAGTGGGCAGCGGTGCAGTGGGGCTCAAGCCCAGCAAGTGGCACTGCAGTGTCATGCCCAGGTTGGCCATAGGCCCATACTAGGGTATGGGTGTGTGGAGTGGGGAAATCTCACACTCACCAACCCATGTGATCCCAGGTGGCAGTGCAGGGTGTTGGGCTCCACCCCGTGGGTGAGACACCCCTGCCCTACACCATGCCTCCACTTCAGCCCTAACTGGGTGTAAAACAACAGGCCTGGGAAATTGCCAGAGCTTCTCTCAGCTGCTCCCACTCAGCCAAGCCCTCTCCTCTTCCCTATGAAACTTGGCCTCCCTCTCAGCCCACGTTAATCCCCCTCCCCCAAATAATCCACCCCGGGGAGATTATCAGAAGCTGCTCTGAGCTCCTTGTAATCCCAGAGGGGGTGGGGGGGCACTCAGCCCATTTTAGCCAGGGAAAGGGAAGAATTTTGTGGCTCCCAGCATCTTGGCCTGAGCGTGGAAGAACCCTGTACCTCACAGTCTCTCTCCAGGCACTGCCCCCCACTCCAGGACAGGGAGCCTGGCCTGAGGTCTCCACATGCAGGACCCCAGCCTGCTCCCTGAGCACTGTGCCCCACCACAGAGCATGGATGAGGCCCTGAGGCTGGGGTCCCCTTAGGCACCAGGCCCAGCAGCCCTGGGCATCCAGAGCAGAGATGGCAGGGGAGACAGGCATTCATATGGACGTGGCAGAGACAGATTTCCCCTTACCCCTGCCAGGCCAGGCCAGGCTAGGGCAGTGCTGGGCTCAGGGGGACAGACTAGACCTGGAAGTGGGTTTCTCCACAGCAAAATGCCCCCAGTCCCCTGACCTGCCTCCCCAAACCTGTGATGGGGGTGGGGGGGGGGGCGAGGGGGTGGAGGGTTGATGTGGGAGGTGTGGGGGAAGAGGCTGCTGAAGTTGGTGGGGGGCATCTCCCCCACCCTGCCCTGAAGCTGGAAGGTTGGGGGGGGGGGGGCATCTGCTTTTTGCATTGGAGTGGGGTGGAAGTGGGCACAGCAGAGGGCAGTGGAGAAGATAGATGTAAGTTGAGGGGGAGGCTAGTACACTACCCAGAGAGGCCTGGGGAGGGTGGCCAGGAACATAGAGATGTGGGGTCTTGGATCTGCCATGCTCCCCAAGCCTTTACAGCACTTTTCAACCCCCAGCCTCAGACCTCAGGCTACAGTACAGAAGAGGGGTCCCCGCTGGGCCTGTGGCAGGAAAGGGTTAACACCAGCTCTGTGCTAGAGTGGGAGGTTCCCACTTAGTCAGCACTGCCAATTCCTGTAACTGGGGGGAGAAGGTGCTAACTGGGGTGGGAGGGGTGTGGAGATGGGAGGGGTGGGGAGAAGGGTGTTGCAGCAGGCTGGGGGGGGGGGGTGCTGGGGAGGGGCCAGGGCAATGGTCCAGGCCCTGTGTGTCACTCCCAACTGCATTCTCACACTTAGGTGACCAGGGAGAGAGCAAGAAAGAGAGATCGTGTGTGTGTGTGTGTGTGTGTGTGTGTGTGTGTGTGTGTGTGTGTGTATACCTGTGTGTGTTTGTGTGTGTGGGAGGGGTTTGCTGTTGATGTGCACACACTCAGGTTGTGCTATGTGTGTGCATACGTGCAAGATGCACACATTTTCACCTGTCTATGGTGTGCCTCTTTGAACACACAGTGGGAGTGCTTTGTGTGCATGCCTACGTGCAGGTATTCTTTGTGTGCGTGTGTGCACACGTGTGGGTGTGCATGTGTGTGTATATGGACATATGAACAATTGTCTTTGGAGTGTCAGCTACTCCACAGTAGGTGCCCATGTATATGCTTTTATCCCATGACAGAAGCTAAACCAGGGTTTTATCTCCTTCCATGGCTAAACTACTGCCGTGTGGCTTTTCCTTCACCTGTGTTGTGTACAGGTGATTACCACAGAGCAGCTGATGTGCTGTACAGCCCTGCCCCTTTGCCTACTTCCATATCCTCTTCCTAGACTTGTGTGCAAAGTACGCTCCAGAAGCTTACTCAAAGTCTTGACTGGTGTCCTCAAGGTGAGTGTACCTGGTGCTGTATGTGTGCATAGGTGAGCATCTGTCTTCTGAACGTGTGCTCCTGCCATCGCCAGGTCCCTTGCCCCTCAGGTAGCTGGGGGTGCTCACACACACACACACACACACGTGCACACACACAGTTCTGGGCTGCTTAGCCAGCACCCTCCAGGCTGGGGTTGGGGAGTGAGAAGACAACTCCTCCACACATACCCCATAATTGGCTGCTGGAGCACAACTCAAGCCTTGTTGGTGCGAGGGAGCCAAGCCTCAGGCTCCAGAGCCAGGAGTCCTGGGATGACGGCAGGTTCAACCTGCAGAGAGAAATAACTTGGTGGATCTAGTAGGAGGGGAATGCAAGGCAGGAATGTGAGCAACACAGCAAAGCTGCTGGAGTGTACAGAAAATCTGGGACTGTCATTTGTGGGGGGTGGGGTCATGGGGAGGAGGACTGCTCCATATGCTCCAGTGGGGGTTGACTCCCCTGCCTCAGGGCCTGCCTGCATCCCCTCTAACACCTCCTCCCTTCCACCTCAACCTGCCTCCCCTCCCCACTTTCGCTTAGCTCCCCCTCAGGCCTGTGCCTTTGTTGCTCCATGGTGGGGGGAGTCCCATCTCTAAGCCAGCTCCGCCCTCAGCTTCCCCCAACACAGGAAGGGTTACCCTGGCTCCCAGCCCCAAGTAGGGGTTGCATGGGATGGAGGGAGGGGGACAGAGCTCTGTCCCTGCCTAGAGGGGCTGGCAGGGGTAGGTGCCTTCCTGGGTGTGGGCAGCTGGCTGGGTGTGCAGATCGGGGCAGGATGATGGAGGAGGTGTCCTCAGGGAGTAGAAAGCGCGGAGCTGGAGAGTGCAGGTCATCCTGGGACTGGGACATGTTTACGCCAGGCAGCTCTCTCTGCAGCCCCTGCCAAAGCGGGGTTAGCTGGGTGGGGATGGGACTGCATGGCCCAGGGCTGCCCAGATGTGAAGTAAGGGGGTGCCCTGGTTGGGTGGGCAGAGGGGTGGCACACAGGGACAGGGGTGTGTGGCCCTGGGTGCAGGTACCAGCTGCAGGTCCAATGGGGGATGGGGAGGGACATGCCAAGGTGAGCGCTGCCTTTTGTGTTTCAGAAGGTCTGATGGACTGCAGGACATTAAACATTTATGGTAACTGGACACTCCCCGCACGTGGCACAGTCCGCTCAGAATGCCACACAGGTCACCTTAATGGCCGGCAGCCCTGCCTGGCGCCACAAGCTTCCCCATAGCAGCGCTGGCTTGGCCCCAGCACTGTGAGCTTCCCTATGGCAGTGCCGTTAGTGTCCAGGTTGAACCCTATTGTGAGTTTACCAGCAAATGTGACCTAGCAGAGTCCAGGTTGCACCCAGTTTCTTCTTTACAGCAGTGACCTGGAAGTGTGTGTTGGGGGGGGGGGGGGGTCGGGAGGGGTGTCAGTACATCAGTGGGTATATGGGGGTCGGGAATGGGGAGTGTGTGTCAGCATGTGTATATGTGTATCAACATGAATATATTTGTGTGTTGTCTTTTCATTGTGTTTGTGTTCATCTGTATGTATCAATTTTTGTATCAAATTTTGTATTGACAGGTACGGTCAGTATACTGATGTGTGTGGATACACATGTCTATGTGCATGTGTGTCAGTGTATCTTAGTGTACACTAGTTGTAAATGTGTATCAATCTGTGAGGTGTGAGTATGTCAATGTATCAGCATATGTAGCACTTGGTGCCTATTGCTTTATGTATCTATGCACGTGTGTGTTGCCTCGGATGTATTTCTGTATGCATGTAACTGCATATGCCTAGTATACAGGTTTGGTGTTATGTATTGCATGCACATATATGTGCCAGTATGTGGTGCTGGGCAGCATGTTTTGTGTGTGCACGTGTGTGGCATGGTGCTTTGTGGTGTGTGTGGCAGTCTGATGTGTTGTGCTGTGTGTTTCTATTGTGCTGCGTGCATATGGCTGAATTGTGTTGTACACATGCACGTGGTGCACATGGTGCCATATCATGCTGCATGCATAGGTGTGGACATGCATGTGTCATTTTGCTGTGAGGGCATATATCATTGTTGTGCTGTATGTCTGGCTATACTGTGCTGTGTGCAGCATTGTGTCGTGTGCTATGTGTGTATATGTGGTGCTTTGTTGTGCTGCGTGGGTGCTTTGCTGCATTGTGCTGTCTACATGTGTGTGTTGCTGTGTTGTGATGTGTGCTTCATGGTGCTTTGTTCTGCTGTGTTCATTGTGCTGTGCATGCCCCTGGTATGCATGCCCCAGGTCAATGTGCTTGTGTGTGCTTAGTGCCCTGTGCATGTGTATGTTACTGTGCTGTTTGTGTGTAGTATTGTATTGTATTGTATTGTATTGTGCATGACCCATGTATTTGTCTGTGTGTTGTGCTCTATGTGCGCGTGTGATGTGCTATGTGATCCATGTATGGGCATGCTGCTATGCGATGCTGTGAGAGCCTCATGCATCTGTTGTGCTCTGTGTATGTCTTTCTGTGTGGTGCTATATATACCCTGTGTGTGCAGCTGTGCTGTATGGTGCTGTGTGTGTGTGTATGTGTGTGTGTGTATGTGTGTATGTGTGTGTGTAGTGCATGCTGCAAATAACTTGTTGCATGTGTGTGTGTTGCTGCATAAGTGGTGGTGTGTGTCTCTGCATAGTCTTGTTCATACCCTGTGTATGTGGTGCTTTGTGCGCCCCCTTGCCCCATGCCCCTTGCCCTATGCATGGAGGTATGTAGTGCTATGTGTTGTGCTCTGTATGGTGCTGGTGATGTGTGTGTAGTGATGCATGCACTCCATGCATGTGTAATGTGCTGTGTAGTGCTGAATGGTATTGGTGAGTGTGTGTGTTTGTATGCTGTGTGGTGCTGGGCATGCCCTGTGCGTGTGTGTGGCTCCCTTGCCTCCAGCCCGGCATTATCTCTGGGGCTGAGTGGCTGGAAAGTGGGTCAGTGAGTGCTGTGATGTCAGCCTGGGGCTCCACACTGCTATATGCAGGGCTGGGAAGGGGTGGGAGCTGGAGCAGTGCCAGGCAGAGTACTAGGGGCATAAGCCTGGCTCTGCCTGGGGAGAGCACCCCAGCCAGCCAGGCTGGGGGGCTGGGCAGGACCTCCCCCAGTGATATCCCCAGCTGGGCTGGAGGAGTTTTCCTGTGGGTTGAAGCAGCCCCTAGTGAAGCAGTTCCAGCTGGCATGAAACAGCCCACTGTCAGTGTCCACATGCACCTCCACTTCTCAGCCCCCTGAAAACTCACATGCTCCCCAACCCCCACAGGGTGCCAGCCCCCCTGATCCACCAACACCCCCTTCTGCCACAGAGCCACTTGAGAATCTCCATCTGCTAAGGCAGTGTGGAGCTCATGACACAGCACCCTGCAGCCCCTCCAGCAGTGAATGGCACCCTGACCTCTCCAGGGGTCAGGAGAGGTCAGTGGGTCCTATGCTGGCAGGAGGAGGGAGATGGCATCCCACAGCAGATCAGTGTGGGCCGAAAGATCAGAGCTCCCCCATGGCAATGCCAGCCTAGTGCCAGTGCTGTGAGCTTCCCCAATGGCAGTACCAGCTTGGCCACCAGGCTGCAAACTTCCCCACGGCATAGCCAGTCTAGCCACAGTGCTACAAGCTTCCTCACAACAGTATCCTGTTATTGCCCAGGTTGTTCCTTCTGAGTTGGACTGTGCTGATGTCCAATCTGTGCCCATCTGCTCTGTGCATTAAACATCTTTGTGGACCCCTTGTCCAGCCAGGACTCCACTGCCCTTATATCAGGAGTGGCCCATTAAAGCAGCCATGGCAGGCTCCTGGCTGAGATCTGAGCCATTTCCTGGCTCCCTTTCCCATCCTGCTTGGCAGTGCACAGCCTCTGACTGGGATCAGGGCCTCCATAGAGCTGGGTTTTTCACATTGTGTCAGATACTGTACAGACCCCTCCTGAACCAGGTCCCCACCAGTGTGTTAGGTGCTGCACAGACCCCCCCCAGCTCCAAGAGCACAGAATCTGCCGGGGCAGCTGTTGGGACTGAGGCCTGGAGCAGTGAAGTGACTTCAGTACCAATTCCATGAATAGAGCTCAGGTATTGTGAAGCTGTTGCCACTGGGCCATGTGGCCAGCCTCTCCTGAGGTATCTTGGCCTGTGTCCCATTCATTCTTTTTGTGAGAAGCCTTTCCATGAGGCACTGTCATCGCCTGGTGCCTAAAGCCCCCACCTCCACTGCACAGCCACATAAGACAATACAGTTCCCAGGACAGAGAACAGGCAGTGATGGCCTCCTCCTGAGCAACTGGGTTCATCCTCTGTATAGTTAGGCTGGAGGGGACAGCAGGGTGGGTACAGTGGGCAGGGTGGGTTATAATGCTGCCACGGGGCTTGGGTTTGGGGGGGCTGCTAGCCCAGAGCTCCTGATGAATGCAGCTTGTTGCTTTCCAACAGATGCTGGCTCATGGGGACCTACTGGCCTGGTCTTCTCTCCCCTTCCAGACCTGAATTTAAAGTGCCATCCCCCAAAGTTGACTGCTCCTTCCCCTAGCTGAATATGTAATCCCAATTTTGCTACACATGCCCTGCCTGTGTAGTCCCTGGGACCCTAATCAGGGTTGGCTGTGGAGGCAGACAGCAGCTCAGTACCCAAGCCCTGATTGGGAAACAACCCCCCACCAGAACAGGCTGCTCTTCATTTGCCCTCTGCTCCTGCCAGTCAGCCAAAACATAGTCCAAGGATGTCATCATTAGACTCAAGAATTAACCATGCCATATGCAGAGGTGGGTCTCACTCATCTCAGAGCTGTGGGTGGAGGCTGCAAAGTCTCAGGCACATGTAACACTGAGGCTGAAGCTTTGTGCAGCTGCTGAGAACCAGTCCTATGCAACCTGCTGGTTTACAATCAATTGAGGCCCCTCCAACCTACTAGAATTTGGAGGAATAACCACAAAAATCCTGTCTCCTGAAAGGCCTGGGACTGCAAGCAGAGCTCCAGAAGTGCTCTGTGCATAAGTGTTGCTTGTATGCATGGAAGATAAGGTGCACCCCTGCCACACAGCATCCCTGAGAGGTCAGCGCTAAGCTTATGCACCCGGGTACAGAATTTTCCCAACCCTGGTTCCAACATGCTCCCAAAGGGCAGCCTAGTCATCAAGGCACCAGCCAGAGACACTTCGTTCTATGCCCAGATCTGTCATAGACTTGCTCCGTGAACTCAGGTAAATCACTTCCCCTCTCTGTGCCTCAGGTGTCTGTGGGTACAAGAGGATACACAGTACCCCCTGCCACCCAGGGCATAGGGAAGAGAGGACCCAGGAAACAGAGGAAGTGGCATCTCACTATATGTACTGGCCTGGGGGTGCATTGTGTAGAGCAGAGGAGGCCAATCTTTTTGGTAGGCATGCTATGAATTAGACCCGCACACTCCCTGAGAGCCACTCCAATCCTCTTCTCCTCCTTATGGCATGCGTGGCACAGGTTGGCCATTCCTGTTGTAAAGTCTGTGGGCTTGTGCATACAGGTGCTTGCACTGATCTGTTTATGCTGAGGTGCGTATGTGGGTCGGAATTCCATATACATGTGCAGTTTCATGAGATGGGTCCTGTCTTGGTGGGGGGCATATGTGTGCGCGCACGTGCAGAGTGTGTGCCCTGTTCTGCACCTCTTCCAATGTGCAGAAGGTGTGGTTAGTCTGGGCATGCTCTGGATCCATGCCAGGGTGTTGGTGTGTGGCTGGGGGGAGGTACAATTGAAGGGCTCATCCCAGAGAGTGTGCATGCATGCGTCAAGCGTGCACGGCTGAGCTCTTTGTTGTCATGGGTGAGTCTCCTTCGTGAGTCCTCGCACTCCATCCCTGCTGTTCTGAAATAGCATCTGGGCTGAGTGGCCATGAATATTTCACGAGGAGAATTACATGACCTGGAAAGGCTGAGCCTCCTGTCGGTGCAGCCACAGCCCTGCTCCAGCCTGCATGCTCATGGGTCCTTCCATGCTGGCTGCCCCCCCAATGCACTCCACCCCTACCAGTTTCACAGTTAGGGGTGCCACAGCATCCCAGGCTCCATCCCAACAACCCTCCGCCTATCCTCACTGCCCTATGGCCCTCTTCTCCTTCCCCCGCTCCCCTGACTTTATCACAGCACTTTTAACTGGTCCCTTAGTCCCGCTACTCCTATATTGCCCTAACCTGACATCAACCACTGATCCACAGCCCCCAGCCCTACCATTACTTCATCTCCAGAGCTAGACCCCTTCCTGGCCATGTCCTGATTCTAGTCATTGACTCTGCACCCCCACCCCCCCCAGCCCCTACTTTAACCCTGACCGTCCCTAGCTTCACACCTGGTGCCTGTGACTAATTTCACCCTCAACCCTGACCTAGACAACTCCCTGATACCAGCAACTGGCCCCAGCCCCAGCCTATCCCAACCCCTAACCTGAGCTCATCTCCAGCACCAGTTATCTCCACCTCCCCCAAGCCAGCTCTAAGCCTTGGCCTGCAGCTGATGCCAGCAACAAACAGACTCCTACCTCCCCTCCAACAATGAATCCAGTCTCCCCATCTGAAGTACAGACAACCACCATCAGGTATGACTCCCCCTCCCTTCCTGACAGTCTCTTCAGGCCTGTCCCTACCCATACTCCCCCACCCTGCCCTTTTCACTTTCAACCTCTGATGCTGCCCTGCCCGCACTACTTTTCCCATAAACCTGCCCCTAGCAGCCAAGCTTGCCCCACAACCCAGCACCCAGAACCCTGACACTGCCACAGTCCCCCACCAACATTAATGACACACCCAATGGGAAATAGTGCAGCGTGCCCCTCAATGTGTCTCCTGTGTTTTAAACAAAAGCCAACGGGTTCATGGCAGGGTTGTTCTCCAACTATCACTAGATTTTAGAGTTACACTGTTTTGCTGAAGCAGGGAGTCCTGCCTTCTTGGAGAAACTGTAGTAGCAAGGCAAATCACAACCACCACTAGGGTCCTGAGCAAAAACTTTGTTTTGACAAAGTGCAGATCACACTGCCCTGGAGAAGTTTCCTAGGTCTCAAATGGCTTTCAAAGTCAAAGACATGAGAGCTTGGGTCTGTCACCATGGGCAAGGGCACACAGACAACCCATATCTTTCCAAACCATGGTTCACATCAAGAAGTATGGGCCTTTAGTGGCTTTTAACTTAAAGCTGAGACGGAGTTATGATGAGACTACTGCCAGAAAGATGGTGGAGTCAGCCCACATGGGCCAGCCACTATCTTGTGCCTCAACCTTTGGGAGACCCAGGTAGGGGTGGAAGGAATTGTGCATTTAACCCTTTCACTGCAAGGAAGGGTCATCCAGCTTTAAGCCACCCATAGCCTGAAGATGAATGCTCTTAGGAGCTGAGCTCCTTGTCCCTGCCAAAGCACCTGCTGACCATCTGCCGCCCAGTGACTAAGTCTGACAAACTGTCCTAAAATAATATAATTTTTAATAAATAATTTTCCAACCTTTTTTCTCCTTTTTTGCTTCTTAGGAAGAGGGAGGGGAAGCAAAAAGAAATGTTCAGCACAGGAACAGAGTGCCTGCAGGGAGACCATGGGCTCAGGGCTGCAGAGTGTAGGAGCTGGGGACAAGTGAGGGGTAGGATGATAGGGGCCTCAAAGTCTCACAGGCCATTGCCAGTCCCCCTGACACACCAGGGTGGGTAGGGCAAGTTGAATCAGAGGGGGATGATGCTCCCTCCCTCTCCAGAAGGAGGCCAGTCTGGAATTCTCCTTTGTATGTGCGGGGGTGGGGGAGAAGGGGAAAAAAAGAGGCAGGATAGCATATAGGGTAGGTGAAGGGACACTACTTCTTCCCATATCCCCCCCTCACCTCAACAGATTAGGCTTTAGCACCCTTTGCAGGCAGGGAAAAAAGATGGTAGAGGGCAGCTAGACCTTGCCTCACCTCCAACCTAGAGCCTCTGCCCCCTGGGGCAGGGGACCTTTATCTCCCTTGCCCATCTCATTGCAGGGGGGGGGGGGGGGAGGGGAGGGGAAAGAGTACAGCCTGCACCAGCATTAATGAGGACAACCAGTGTAAGGATGTGAAATGGGGAGGCCCCTAGGATATATGTGGGGGAGTATCAGATGGAACATGCTGGCCCCACAGCATGTAGGCATCTCAGGGCCCACTGACAGGTATGGGGGACAGGGGCAAGGAAAGGATTCCCTGGCTCATCCAATCCCCATCCAAGCAGCAACAGCATGTGCCCTAGGGAGAGCAGTTTGCCCAATGAGTTCTGCAAGTGCACCCAACCCTCTGCTCTCTCAGTCAACTGATAGGGGCCTATGCCCCAGCCCTGCATGCACTGTCTCCTTAGTCCGCAGAAGTCTGCCAGGGGCCAGTCAGAGCCAGAGGGCCCGCAGCAGCAGCAGCACTAGGCAGGACAGGGCTGTGGGCAGCGCACCCGGCCGATGGGCCCCAGAATCCAGTGGGGAGCAGGCTGCACCTGTGCAACCCTCCTTGAGGCGCCCCTCTTCATTGCCGTAGCCATTCCAGTAGTCATCCTCAGTGGGAGAGTCGTACTTGGGGCTGCGGATATCATTGGCCGGCAGGTCCCGGTAGAAAGAGGAGGGGTCAGCTGGGGGTGCCCCGACCTCCCCCAGCCCATACAGGTGGTTGGAGGAACCATTGCCTCGGGGACGTCCAGCCACAGCCTCCCCACCCCACTTGGGCTTGGTACCTGGGGCAGGCCGGGCAGGGGCATGATTATGGTTGGCAGGGGGGCAGGCCCTGAAATCAGCCTGGCTGAGGCGCCTCAGGTCACGGCCCCGGTGCTCAGCGGGGCTGGTACAGGTCACGTCCGAGCTAGAGACCCGGGTGCGCTGGAACCAGGCCCAGAGAGAGTGGGCACGGCAGTCACAGGCCCAGGGGTTATTGTTGAGGCGCAGGAACTCCAGGGAGGGCAGGTCAGCCAGCGTCTCCCCTGGCAGCACAGCCAGGCTATTGTTGAAGAGATAGAGGATGGTGAGCTTGGCCAGGTCACGGAAGGCCCAGCGGTGCACCGAGTGCAGCCGGTTGACATGCAGCAGCAGCCGGTCCAGGCCCCACAGTCCTCGGAAGACATTCTCTGACAGCAGCCGGATCTTGTTGCCATGCAGGAAGAGGTGGCTCAGGTTGGCCAGGTCCACAAACAGGTCATCCTGAGGGAGGGAGGCAGGCAGGCAGGTGGGATAGAGCCCTTAAGGTTAAGCCAACTTCCCCAGCCCTGCAGCAGCATCTCCCCTCCCCCCAAGCAGTGGATAGGGTGGAAGGGTTGCAGCAATGATGATCCGGTCCTGCCCCTCCCCACTCCAGCCAGTGTGGGCTGCAGGGCTGGGCTACTCCCTGCAGTGGGCCAGCCGCAGCGCCCGCCCGGATGGGCTTGTGGTCGGAGAGTAGCTGGCTGGCACAGAACGGAGCAGCCCGCCACTGCAGAAGAGTGCGGAAGGGGTGGGGGGGTGGGTAATGGCACACCAGCTGTGTTCAGCATGCAGCTGGGCTTCCAGCTCCTGGAGAGGAAGTGGGGGGGAGCCTTAAACCATGCCCCAAAAATCCCCTATTACCCACTGAAAGCTGTTCTTGTCCTGGTCTCTCCAACTCCCCACCCCCCTAGTTGGTGCTCCTCACTTTCAACCAAAAGCCCCCTGCTATACCAGCCCTGGGCTTCTTCCACAGCTATGAAGCTCTCTGAGCCAACCAGCTCTTCAATAGCCTAAAACCATATTGGAAACAGCATCACTTAGAAGGGAAAGCCCCTCCATCTCATTTCCTGATGCTCTTTAATGCCCAGCTAGTCAATCCCCCTTCCCCAAGAATCAGCTCACTCCTCTCAAAGCCAGCATGAGTCTTGGCTGTGGGTGACTTGTGCACCATCTGTGGGAGTGTCTTGTATGTCCCTGTCCTCTAAGGTGTTAACAAAATTCTGGACATCTCTTCCCCTCCTTCAGAGGAATCAAAAAAGTTTCTCCCTTGGAGGCCTTATAGGCCAAGCCCCTCCCCCTCCCTGCCTCAGGTCCATGGGGTTGCTGCTCCCCTTTCCCACTCACCTGCAGGTACATAAGGCTGTTCTCCTGCAGGTAGAGGTACTGGAGGCTGAAGAGGCCACGAAAGATGGTGCTGGGCAGGCTGCTGAGCTGGCAGCGGTAGAGGTGCAGGGATTGCAGGCGCTCCAGCCCACGGAAGGTATCTGGTTCCAGACTGCGCAGGTTCCGGTTGTCCCCCAGATCCAGCTCCTCTAGGGCAGGCAGGTGACGGAAAGTGCCAGGCTGGATGGAGGAGATGTTGTTGGAGTAGAGCCACAGTGTCACTGTGCTGGGCCCAAAGGTGCCTGCCCGCAGGGACCGGATCAGGTTGTTCTGCAGGAAGAGGCGCTGGGCATTAGGAGGCAGCACCAGGGGCACCGACGAGAAGTTGTTGGCCTGGCAGCTGACCGTGGGTGGCGAGAAGTAGCAGGTGCAGAGCATGGGGCAGGTGGGTGCCCCAGTGGGCAGGACCCCCAGCAGCACAAAAAGGCCAAAGAGCGTGGGGACCCAGCCTGCAGACAAGAAGAGGCAGGGTGAGTGGGAAGCAGCTCCACCAGGCAACAGTGGACAATATCATGGTCTTTCTGTCCCACCAGGACCGAGCAACAGCTTTTCCACCCAGGTGGAGCCATACCCCATTCCCTCAAGCACATGAGGACCCCCTTCCTCCAGCCATGCAGACGCAATACACCCCTGTCTAACAGAAGGCTCCCCCTCCCCATTGAGATTAGGCAGGACAACACCCACTCATGTAGACAGGCCCAGGCCCCCACTCCCCAGGTAGCAGGGGAGCTGTTCTCTACATGTAGAGAGCCTGTACAATCAGGGCATGGCTCTCTCTCCCTCAAAGGAGCATGTGTGTGGCCAGGTGTGCTAAATGCATGCATGCGCAGCTCAGGTACATTTCCTCCCCCTGCACGAGGAACACTCTAGCGTGCTAATCTCAGCAAAGCAAATGCACAGGGGTACATGTGCACCCACTCCCCATGAGGGCTCGTGTGCAGCGTGCAGCCCCATGTGAGTGCGTGCTCCCGTGTGCGAGCGCGTGTTCCCCAGCGTGTGTGTGTAGGTGGAGGCTGACGCGAGACCAAGTGACACAAGCTGCTGCCGTTCCTGTTGTTCACACCACCTCCGCCTCCCCCCTCTCTCGTTACCCACTCACTGCTTCAGCACATGCTCCCCTCCCCCGGCCCCCCCACTCTGCCTCCCATGCATTTGGCTCCAGCAGCCCTCCAATTCCCTGTGGGAGAGAGGGGGGATAACATGCAGGGCCTCCGTTTCATACCAGGGAGAGAGTCACTGCTACTTCCTGGGACAGCCCCTCCAACCCAGGGGCTCAGCCCCTCCTCCTCCATCCAGCTAGATACAGGACAGTCAGCATTCCCCATCAGAAGGTGACCCTGAAAGGATGCTCCCTGCTGGCCAACTCTGTCTAGTTTGGGGCATTGATAAATGTCTTCTTCCTTTGGCCCAGGATGGCTCGTCTCCCTGTCTGCCACACTGGGGTGCTCATAAAGTTCTTTCTGCAGTGCTCTGCACCAGGCCGTCTCTCACTCTAGTATGTTGATAAAAGTTCATGGCTCACCCAGTCTCTCACCCTGGGGTATCAATAAAATTTCCCCATAAGAGCCTTGCACCAGTCCCATCCCCCCTCCCCCCCAAGTCCTCCTGCCACGTGTGGAGCAAGTCTCACCTGCAGCTCCCTGTGCTGGGTGCTCCTGGCTCCCCCCCCCCCCCCCAACTTCCCAGGGAGGGCTTGAGGAGCCAAATTCCTTGATCTTTTAATCTTGCTCAGAGCCGTCTTTAGCTGGAGGACTCTAGCAACACATGCCTTCGGATAGGGATGTCATCACTATCCAGATCTGCCCCACCCAGTTGTCCAGATCCAGATACAGCCAGCTGAGCCCCAACCCCCCCCCCCCCCCCAGCCTACTGGATTAGAGACCCACCCTCTGCTCCAACCCAGATGGACTCCCAAGCTTCTCTTAACCCTTTTGCAGAAGGATGGCCATCCTGGCAGGGGAGGGATGAGAGGCAAGGCTGGCAGGACTCCAGCACAGCTAAAAGGCCACCAAGGGTCTCCTACATAGGGAGGGGGACAGACAGCAGAGGGAAGGGCACAGCCCCATTGGCCCTAGGGGTGGATCCAAGTTGCCCAATGACTGTGGGGCTGCTCAGTTCCCCCCCCACACCACCCGCTACTGAGCGGCTGTAACCCAAGGAGCCTCATCCATAATTCAGGCTTGTGGCTTTGCTGAGTGCCGGCTGCAGGGGGAGGGGAAGGGGCTGGAAGATTGTTATCCCTTTGCTCCCAGGGACCTGTAGGTCCCTGCAGGACAGCTCCAGCAGAGCCAGACTAGCCCATCCAGGCATCTCTCCCGCTGCCCTATATCCCACCTGCTGCTCACACATTTTCCAGCTGCCTGGCACAGCTTTCATACCTGACACTGCCTGTGCATATGTTGGGGGGGAAGGCAGGGGGAGGAGAGGAGAGTGTTCAGAGCCAGGGCTCCCACTGTTCAATGGCTACTCCCCTCCAGGAGAAGCATGACCTTGCACTCCACCACTGCACAAGGGCTCACCCACCATGGGATGTTGCCAACACACCTCATGCTTACACCCAGTGTCTACCTGGGGATACGGGGTCTTCCCCACAGCAAAAGATAACACGGTACCTGTAGGCCTCAAGTCACTTTCCTGGCCACCCTCTTTGCCAGGAGATTTAGTTCTTGCAGAAAGGCTAAGGATGACCTGGGCACTGGCTCTGGCTACCTCCTTTAAAGGCTGTACCAACCGTCAAGAGAACTGTTGTGTACCACACATCTGCACCTGCCTACCCATCATACCAGACAGCCATGGAGTGGGGCTGGGGCAGCACAGTGCCAGGTACATGCCATCTTGTCATAGGAAAGGGCTTGGGGAGGCACGGCATGCAAATATATAACACCAGCAGCCCTAGAGTGCCAAGATTCACCATAGGGACAGTTAACAGGACAGGAGGCATGAGGTCTGGAAATGCCAGCTTGGAAGTTACGGGGACATAGTGGGTGACATTGGTGAGGGGGCTCCATGCTGCTGAGAGCCACTCAAAGCTCATCCACAACTCAAGACCTCCAAAATAAGCCACCGCTGCCTGCGTTAATCATGCACGGGTGCCCCACACAGAGGGGCCAGGCTATAAATAGTAGCAGGCAGAGCTGCCAGAGCATCAGGCCTAGGCCAGCCTGCCAGGGCAAAGTCAGAGGCAGCCTTGCCAGTCCTATCCGCTCGCCCAACACCAGGGGCATCCCACCTGGATCTGTGCCCCATGTCCAGTACCACCGGCTCTGTGCCTCGACCTGCACCCCACACCCCTTGCAGCAGGGGGCTGTCACCAGCCCCACCTCACGCCCACTGCGCTCAGCTACTCAGCTCTGCCCAGCACACCAGCCCCGCTTCTCAGCCCCCCCAGCAGCCGCTAAACCCCCTCCCTCACCCCATCTGTCACTCCCCCTCTTCTTGAGCTGAGTCAGTTCAGCGTTGAAGTCACCAGCCCTTGGGCAACAAGCCCCCCTCCCCTCCCCTCAAAAAAAGCATGCTTCCCCCGTGGCCCCCCGCCCCCCCCGGAAGGGGTCCAGCAAGAGGAAGGGCACTAGGAAGCGACTTCCCACAGCACTGCCCCTCTCCCAAGCCAGGTGCTGGGGTAGAAACATCAGAGAGGAGCCAGCCAGTGCCCCCAGGAAGGGAGAAGCAACTAACCCCCCCCCAAAAAAAGTGAAGAAAAAGAAAAAGCGTGGCACCTCCTCACTCAAACTTGGTCCGGCGCTCAGAGACTCGCAGGCAACAGGGGATGGAGGGGAGCCCCTTGGCACCCCCAGCAGGCAGGGGCAGGAGCTGGCCCACCCAGGTGCTGCCCAGCCCACCCCACTGCCCCCCTCCTGCGCCGCACACGCCGCCCCTCGGCCTCGACGGCTCCCAGGAGCTGCCCCCCGGCCCGCAAGCGCCGCGCTGCCCTCGCCCCCCGGGCGGCCCCATCTCACCTCCCGTGCCCCGTGCCCCGTACCTGGCGGGCGGCGCGCCCTCCGGGGCAGCATGGTGCCGAGGCGGGCGGGCGGCAGGCGGGCGGCGCACGCCCCGAGGCAGCGGCAGCTCCAGGCGGGGCGCGGGACAGGAGCTCAGGGCCGGCGCGGCGCGGTCCCCCGGGGGCGCCGTCCCCCCGGCGGCGCGGGCCGCATAGCGCGGGGCAGACGGGGCGGGACGGACGGAGCGGCCGTGCCCCGCGGCGCCCGCACGGGAGTGAGCGCTGCCCGCCGCGGCGCCTTATCCCGGGCCGGCTCGCTCCTCCCCCTGCCGCGGGGCCGCCGCCGTTTAACCCTTTGCGGCGCGGGAGCCTCCCCCCGCCTCCCGCAGCCTGCTGGGCCCGCCCCGGGGCAGCGCGGGGCGGGGACACCCCGCTCGGGACAGTCCCCTGGTACCGGCCCCCTCCCGCGCCGCAGCGGCAGTGGTGCGTTGGGGCTGGACGGGAGCCATGGAAAGGCCCGGGACCGGCCCCTGCGCTGAGCCCGTCAGCCCCGGGCCTCGCCCTGGGGCCGGCTGGGCCCCCGGAGGTCACAGAGCCGGGGCTTGCCTGGCAGTCACCCCCCTGCCCCACCTGAGCACCCTCCGCCTGCTACAGCCCAGCTGCTCGCTGCTGGCAGGGGAGGATGGATTTCATGGGGCGCAGGCACCAGTTGGGGGGTCAGCCCCCCAAGCCTGCTTTCGTCCACGGGCCAGCAGGAGCCAGAGCTGACAGGCACATCTGGGGAGCAGAGCAGGGGGAACAAGGAGAAGCCGCTGCTGAAGACAGCCAGGGAAAGGTGCCAGCTGGTCCCCGGCGTTGCCAGGGACTCCTCTGCCAGCAGGCACTGTTCTCCCAGGAAACCAACCAGCAGCCCTGGCACTGGGCCCCCTCCCTCCCTCCCTCCCTCCCTCCCTCCCTCAGCTTCACTTGCCACTCTGGGTCAAGGGGAGCACTGCTTTCCCATCTGAGTGTAGAGGGATTCATGCCCTGGCTGCCATTCACGCTCCCGGCTCCTGCCAGCCCAGTGGGACTTCCAGTCCCAGCCCTCTGCACCCCCCACCTGGTCTGCCCATACTAAGCCAGTGAGATCTGCACCATGCTGAGAGTTAGGCCACCAGCATCCCCAGCTCAGCAGGCTCTGCTCTCTGGCCCTGCCACCAGTATTCACCTCTGAGCCCCCTCAGTCAGTCTGGTATGGTGCCTATCCTGAGGCAGAGGATTAAAATTCACACCCCCAGTGTCCCAGCTCAGTGGGATGGGTGCCTGGGGGCTCAAGGGCCAGGACTGGGGGCCTGAGAGTGCTTCAGCAACCATCCTGGGGTCCTTAATTCTGGGATCCACACTCCTTGTTCTCCAGGCCCATGCAATCTGGGGCCTGGTTTGGTAGTGCCCTGTTCACATTCCCAGTCCTGTCCTCAGGGCAGAAGCAGCCACATTCTGGGGCATGAGTCCCCCGTTCCCCATTCACACACCCAGTCCAGAAGGATTCCCACCCTGGTGCCCCCAGTCACCTCTGACCCCAGCTCAGCAGCAGCTCAGGCTAGGTGACTGGACAGTCATGATCCTGCACCTGTGTGTGACCTGGTGGCAGGGCTGTGTCTATGTATCATGGCCTGGTGGGATCCATGGCTCCTGGGACCCAGGCACAGTATGGGGGGCGGGGGGGCTGGGCGAGGCAGGCCATGCCAGGCTGCGGCGGCACAATCTGGCGCAAGGTTTGTTTGCTGCGCTGCCTCCGGTGCGGCTCCCGGCGAGCGAAATATCACAAGATGGAGAGACAGACGCTGAGGGTGCGGGTGGGCGGTGGGGGGCGGGAGCTCGGGCTGACTCAGGGGGCTGTCATCCGCTTGCTGGCCATGTGCTCCTCGCAAGGGGGGACACCAGGCTCTGGAGCCCCAGGTGGGCACAGGACACACAGGGTGCTCAGGGGTTTCCCCACCTCAGCACTTGCATTGTGCCACACACCTTGCCGAGCTGTGGCCTCCCCAGCATCCCCCTGGGCACCCCACAGAGCTGTCCACTCTTCACCATCCCTCCCACCATGCCCTTAGATCAGGGCCCAGTCCGCTCCATCAGTCTTCAAAAAACATCACACTCCCTTCTCCTTCTCCCATTCCTCTGCTGTGTCCCCCACCCCTTGCAGCCTCTGCTCCTTCCCTCATACTCATCCCATGCAGGACCTGAGTGAGAAATTTCCCAAACTAGGTTAAATCGTCTCATAAAGAGTAGGGGGTTAGGGAGACATAGGAGCTCATGTCCTTATTACACTCATACAGTCTCCACAACCCAGCTTAGGGGGGGATGCTGCCTGCTGGATCAGCCCTGTGTGCTGCATGTAATGTGTGAGGCCAAGGCAGGTAATCATTTTATGCAGTGTGTGGGTCCACTTCAGGCCAGTTGATGGGACTTCACAGGTCAGAGCTGGCTGTATCTTTGATACCCCTGGTCTGTACCACATATGATCTGTCTGCCTGGCATACACACCCTGGGACACAATTATCCATTTGGCCAATTCAGGACACATGCTGCATACAGTGCCCACTCTGGCTGATCTAGGATGTGTGCTGCAAATGGCACCCACTCCAGCTAGTCCATGCCATGCAGTGCATATGGTGGCTGCTCCGGGACGTGTGTTGCAGACAGCACCCACTCTGGCCGGTCTGGGATGTGTACTGCATGCAGCACAGGGCCAGTACAGTACACGTGCTGCACAGCACACCTGTGCCAGGCCAGTCTGGGACCCCACCTGCTTGCAGTGCCCACACCAGGCTGGCCCTGCACACTGGATTTGGCACGTGGGGTCAGCCTGAGGACCCAATCCAGCTCCTTGCACTATTCACTTGGCCCGGGGAGGGCAGTGTAGAGGGACACTCCCGGCAGAGACAGAGAGCAAGACAGAGAGCTGGGTGGAGCTGGGAGAGGGTTCGGGGCAGGGGCCAGAGGTCTATGGGCTGATAGGGCTGACGGGAGAGAGAAAGACAGGCCACAGAGGCTGGCGGGGTGGGCTCCAGGGAGAGATGAAGGGCGAGCCCGGCGGATCAGCACGCGGGGAGGGGACAGAGCAGAGGAATGGCAAGGGGCGCGAGGCAGAGGTGTGAGCAGGAGGAAGCGGGCGGGCGGCGCACGGGCTGGAGCCGCGGAGAGGAGCAGCCGGGGCGGGGCCGGGCCGGGCCGGGGCGTGCAGGCGGAGGTGACCTCGCGGGGGTAAGACGCGATCACACGCCAGTGCGGGGCGGGGCCGAGCAGGTTAGCAGCGCGGGGCCTCGGAGCGGCCACGAGGCGGTGGGGGGCGCCCTCTGGCGGCTCAGCCCGGCTCGCCCTCCGGCCTGGGATGCTGTAGCCGGGTGAGAAGCGTGGGGGCCGGCGCCTGACGTCAGGCTGTGCGGGCGGCAATGGCAAGAGCGACGGCCCCGGCGTGAGGCGGGTGGTGAGTGGGGCTGGGCGGGAGGGTGCCCGGGCCCCGTGGCGGGGAGCCCGCGTGGGCGGGGCGGGGCGGGGCGGGGCGCCGCTGCTCCCACGGCTCCGCCGTGCCCGGGCGCCCGTGCCCCGGAGCCGAGCCTGGCCCGGAGCGCTGGCAGGCGCTCACCTGCAGCCTCCCCCCGACCCCCGGCAGCCAGCCCGTGTAGCAGGGGGAGGGAGGGGGGCTGGGTCCTGGCTCCTGCCCTGCCCTCTGCAGCGGGGGTTGCGGGGGACCCCTCCGCCGTGCCGGCGTCTGAGCCAGCCGGGGTCCGACCCAGGGAGCAGGCAGAGGCTGTTCCCCAGGGGCAGCTTTCCCCAAAAGCGCGGCTGCCCAGGCTCTTAGGCGGAGGGAAGTGATCTGGAGGCAGACTCCATCACACGCCACTTGTGACCCCAGGTCCCTGCCAGGCTCAGCTGCGTGTGGGTGCATGGCACTGGGAAGGGCATCTCTCTCCCAGTAACCGTGCTGGGGGGAAGGGCCTGGGAGCCAGGAGCAGGGAGCTGTGGAAGGCCTTTGGACAGGATGCGGCCCAGGCTGCTGTGGGAAAGCAGGAGAGCTGAGCAATCGTGGCTTTTCGCTGGTTGGGGGAGGGGTCTGTCTCTGGAAGGCAGCAGCTTCTAAGATCTCTCCTCTGGTTTATCCCTGTCTGAAGGCTGGAAGCATGGTGTGTGTGTGTGTGTGTGTGTGTGTGTGTGTGTGTGTGTGTGTGTGTGTGTGTGTGTGTGTGTGTGTGTGTGTGTGTGTGTGTGTGTAAAGCTTCACTACAGACACCCCAGGACTTCTCCAGCCTGCGGCTTTCCATGGAACCAAAGAGATTTAGGATCCAAGCATCTTAACTCCCTTTGTCTCCATGTTTCTCCTCCATGAGCCTGGTAGACTTGTTGGGGCCAGGACTTTTGCGTGCCTTATCCTACTCATCCTGATTCCTGCAGATCTTGGCACCACTGCTCTGCTCCCGCAGAGGTCATTGAGCAGAGAGCATGGTCAGAGCTTCTGGCTACTGCAGCTGAGTCTGGGAGAGGACTGGAGGGCCTGGATTGATTAATTGATTGGATTTATCAGAGTGGCTTATAATAAAGAAGCAACCCATAGACAGGATTTCCCAAACAACACCCCAACACTTGAGAACTCCAGCTTCCCCACCAGCCACTGCCTCCCTGCCTGAACCCCCACACAGGCAAGCCCCCTTGCTAATCCCAACCGCACTCACAGCTGCCGCTCACATACAGACAGAAGAAAACCTCCTTCCTCAGCCCCACTGACCCTCCCACACTTACCATTACCACCACTACCTCTGCAGGTAAGATCCCTCCATCTCCCTAAGGTCCTCTCCAAGCCATACCCAAGCCTTAAAGAGGGGCTGCACTAACACTTCCCACCCCAGCAAACAGCTAGCCCTTTCCAAACCTCCCAACAAACACAACCCTGAAATTCCAAGGACCCCTAATAAAAAAAGTAAAACAGAAAGGCCCTGTATCCCTGCTGAACAATGCCAAAGGCCACCCTTCGGTGAGTCACAGGCCTGTATGCTGGCTGAGTTGTTCTCCATCCTTAAGAGTGGCTGAGATGATGCCTGGGCCTGACCCCAGACTCAAAATTCAAAGCTGTGCTGCTGACATAGGCTGTCTGTACTAGTGCCCAACCTAAAGATGCATAACATCCCTGTGTACTACAGACATGGGCTTCAAAGTTGCCAGGTATTTCAAAGTTTTTTTTCTTCCCTGCCCAGAAGCACTTCAGTACTCAACTCATGCATAAGATCCAGAAACTAGGTGCTCTTCTTTCCAGGGCCCAGGCCTGGTGGCAGGTATTCTCAGGGGCAATCTGGCTCACACGCACACAATTAGGCCTAAGCATGGATGGTGGTAGTGGTGCCCCTCTCCTTTCACACAGGGCAGCTTGACAGGTGGAGTTTTTTTACTGGGGTATGCTGGATCACTTCCTTCCTCTGCTAGGAGGTTTCTAGCTTAGTGCCCCTCTCTATTTCAGAGCACTGTTCTCACCCCTAGGGCTGTTTCAGATGTGGGGAGGAAGAAGGTCTTCTCAGGTAGAGATAGGAATTGAACCAACACCCCCCTGATATCATAGGTGACTCTGTTAGCCACTGGGCTGCTGCCTCTGTAGGAACTCTAGTTAGGCCTCTAAGGCTAAGGAGCTGCTTTTCCTGGAAGAGGGTTCAAGGCAATGGCTCCTGTGCCTTTTGCAAGGCATTTAAAGGGTGGCCTGGATGCAAGACCTAGCCTTGTGCTCCATGTGCCCTGCTGGCTGGCTCCAGGCAGTGCCTGAGGGGGCAGCCAGGTGGGTTGAGCCCCAGCATTCCCCACACCCTATTTTGGAGCCAAGGTGCCCAGCCCTGGGTTTTGCCTTCCTTGCTAGGAGCTGCAGTGCCTGGGTTTCTGTGCTCCTATGGAGCCGATTGCTGCCCGTGGTGTGGAATTCTCCTGAAATGGGAGAGGAGGGGCCACAACTAGGGGGAGGGGGTGTAAGAGCTGCCAATCCTTGTGGGGAGTCCCGTGTTAGATCCAGTGGTATAAATCCCCCAGGGCTTCTGAGGGGTCTTCCCCTCTCTGGATACACACTGAGGTATATGAGTCTCATCCCTAGATGATGCACAGTCTCCAAAGTGCCATGGCTGTTTGTGGGCAGCACAGTGCAGCCTGCGAGGAACCTGTGTCTGTTGGCACTCACCTGTGCGGGTGCAGATTAGCAACCCATGCCAATGGCCACCCACAGTGTGAATCTCCACCCAGTTCACACCACTGCTTTGAATTCCCCTGTCTTTCATCCCTGCTGCTCTGGGTCCATCTCCCCCAGTCTGTGAATTCCCCCGCCCCTCCGATAAGCTCCAGGCAACATCTACCCGCTGGTTCTAGGTGTCAGTTCCCACTCATAATCAAAGCCGCAGTTATTAACACAGCCTCTGGGCAGTGAATCACAGGGCTTCATGGACCCAGAATGTGGCCTGACTTGACTGTGGGACAAAGGTGGGGAGGGTTGGGTGCAGCCCACCTCTGCAATTCAGTGTAGCACTGTTGAAACAGCTTTCAGGACTAGGCACAGAAATCAACGGTTGAGAAGCAGGAGCAGGTCAACCCACACCAGGCCACAGAGAGGCAGGACCATTACACAGCCCTTTGTTTCTTTTTGGTTACCCGTCAGGCAGATTGTTTCCCCACATCTTCGTCACCGGATCACAAGGATTCTAATTTCTGAGCCAGCAAACAGGAAAGTCCTTCACCAGACACAGAGCTATTTATTCTCTCAACCCCAGTTGTGGTTACAGAATGACAAGGAACATGACAGACCTGCTGCCTGGGGCACAGATGATTTTTGCCTTTGTAGGCCAGAGCAGATGTCTGGCCAACCTGCCCAACTCTATGTTAGTGATAGAACAAAGAAGATCAGCGGCATCCTATGGGAAGGCTTTGTAGGGTGGAGGATTGGTCACTGAGCTATGACTCGGAAGATATGGGTCCTAGTAGTCCCAGTTCAGCTGTTATCTTTAACCTTGGGGAGCAATAGTATTTAGTAGCCTGTGCCTCAGTTCTTTCACCTGTAAAGTAGGGGGTCATATAGTTTGTGCTTCTTGGCCTTTTAGCTCAGATCAGATACCTAGAAAAGATACTTACCTAGCAGGGGAAATACCATGATCACCAGATCTCTTGTAGAGGTGGTTTTCCCAAGTTGAGGCCTGTCCCTTGTACTCTGGGTGTGCGGACCCCTGCTAGTTTCCCCAAATGCAGGAAACTTGACTGCACAATTTTGTGGCAAAGATTTTCTTGCTTCCCCCTGGCTTGCTCTCTGGCCTTTGGGCTAAGAGCAAGCAAGGCAAGGGGGCATCTGAACTCTAGGGGCTCTGCCCCTGGGCTTGCACATAGGATGTCTTCCCGCCCCCAGACTGAGTCTGGGAAGGAGGATACTTGCCCAGTGGTAGAGCCACACGGACTTGAATGATTGAGCTCTGCTCAATCAAAACCTGGAACTTGACTTTTGGGCTTTGCCCAATAGAATTTGGAACTGATTTGGCCCTTAAACAAGCAAACAAAAAAGCTAGGGAAGGTGACCATAATGTACAGTAATTGCTAAAGAGACTACTGGGGCTTTGTTACATTGCAAGGTCTGCCTGTGCTATCATGTGCTGTTCAGTGCATTCAAGATTGCCTGTTTGCATTGTGCTGAGGCCTGTCTTTCTGTGATTACGTGGTGGTGAGCTCAGCAAATGGGCTTTGGCTACCCCATGAAGATCTGCTGACTGGCAGGGGAAACAGATTGTGCCCTGTGCCACTGAGATGGGCACAGCTCTGAGACAGAAGAGGACCTCTGCTGCTTAGGGGAGTTGCTGCAGCCCCTAGGCATGTCTGTACCTTCATTAATGCTCAGTGATAAGCTTGCTTAATGAAGTATTAACTAAATGCACAATAACTACAGTTACTGTGCAGTAGCGCCAGCACACGCTTTTTAGTGATGCTTACTGAGCAGTTGCCTATTAGCAGAGTTTTTGCCTGGCACGCTACTGTGCAGTGTTATTAGGGTACTGCACATTGAGCGTCTCATGTAGATGCGCCCTCTGTAGTTAAAGTGACTGCAGCTTGTTGTGTAGATTAGGCCCAAGTCTCTCTCAGTGGAACTTGTGTTGCTGCTTTGATTCTTGCGTCTGAAAGCTTGTCTAACTTTGGATCAACTATGTAGCTGGGCTAATAAAAGATATCACACTAAGAAATCCTTGTCTCCCCTGGCCAAAGACAGTTTTCAAGGCTTTGTGCTATAATACCTCTCAGCCACTGTCTTCCCAATGCTTAATTTGGAGTAGTGTTGCGCAAAGGTAAACTTCCAGCCACTTAGCATCATCCTCTTCTCAATTGTGTAAAACTTCTCAATTGTATAAATGTAACTGCATAGTGTGAGCTCCTGGCTAGAAGCCACAAATGCCCTCTTTTGTACTTCTGGATCCGTTACTGGACAAACCATTTGAGAGGGAGAGAGACCTTGAATGTGAAAGGTATGGGTACGCTGTGTCCTGGGGCCACTCACATTGTGTTTACACTCTAACATTTGACGATAGACATTCCCTGTATATCCACTGGCTGTTTGAGTGTTGAGTATGTTTGAGTACAATAGGTTATTATATTTTGCACAAGAAATATTCTGCCTTATCCTTTGTCAGCAGTTTCTTTGACAAGCGCTTTATTATTTGCTAAATGTCCAAATTATCAGGGAGAAGAAATCTTGTTTGTTTGGTCTTTCAATCCATAAGCACGCCTGTTTGTCTGTCCATCTGTTCATCTGAACAAAGTGGGCAAAATATCATGGTTGCAATATCAAGCACTTGAGAGCTGGGGAGAACCCCTGTGCGTGTGCTTATTCTGCCACAGCTTTTACTCACAGGAACAGATAGCACTTCCTTCCGCTGCAGGAGCCCCGGCTTATTCAGTCTGCATGGTGAGTGATTCATAGATTGTAAGGGGCTGGAAGGGATGTCACAAGATCATTAGGTTCAGCCCCCCTGCACCAGGCAGGAAAGACAACTGGGGTCAGGTGACCCCAGCATAGTGACCATCCAGTCTCCTCTTGAAGATTTCCAGGGTGGGTGATTGCACCACCTCTGGAGGGAGCTTATTCCACAGTCTGTGCAGTGCACTTTTCAGTTTCCTGCTTGGAAGACAGGAATCAGAATTTCCTCATGTGGCGGCAAGGACCTCACACATCTGCCCAAACCCCTGAGAGCCCTGTTGGATCCTGAGGGGAAAGGGTGGAGAATGCCAGGGGATAGAGGAAACTTACCAGTGAGGGAGAGTGAGCCCAGAGCAGTGCAGTGCGTAGTGCCACAGCACTGCTTTTTAAGCGTGCTGTTGGTCCGGCTTGGTGGTTCCTGGCTGAGGACATCAGCCCCAGGGGAGGTGGAACCCCAAGTCAGCTGCGACTGTACGGTGAATGAGGCGGGGAGAGAAGGAAAGTCTCTGCCCGCCTCATTCACGGAAGGAAGTTGATGCTGTCTTGGAGAGTCAGGTTCTGCCCCTGGCCTCTGCCACAGAGCTCCTGTGTGATGTTGGATATGTTGCTTAAAAGCCCATTGAGCTAGGGCTTTAGCACACACAGGACTTGAGAAATACCTCAGATCACAGAAAAATTCATGGGCACTTGTGACCTTTTTGCCTCTGATCTCCGTGCCAGCAGGGGTAAGGTTACCTTGTCACCTCCCAGGGGCAATGAGAAGATAAATTTGTTAGCATCTGTGGAGTAATCTCATCCTATGGCGTTGAGAACCACAGAGTCACTGATGAGGTGTCACTCTGCAGCTTGGCTGGTGAATGACCATGTGAGTGCCCTGAGCAGGGCCCTTCCCCAACTCTCCTGCCACGTCTTAATGATATACAAAAGAAAAAAAGGGGGGAGGGTTCCCATGATATAATCAGTGGGCCCCTATAGGTGTATTCACGGTACAGTCATGGCTGACTTGGCCTTACACCCTGTCCACTCACCAACTGTTGATGTCAATTCTTTGCGATCTGCAGTAACTGCTCTGGCTCTCCAGCCCTGTTCATCTCTCGCTGACTGGAGCTCCGATGTCCAGCCCTCTACTGGGCTAACTCAGGGTATGGCAAAGGTGTGCCTGGTGTTTTCCTCATTGATTGACATCAATCCTTATCTCTGAGCTCACAAATCTGAGCCTTCCCCTACCAGGAAGTAGCCCTTCCTTCTTGACCCAACAGGGCTCCAAACAAAAAGCCAAGGGCAAAAGAAAAAGAAAATGAGAAAGGGGCTGTCTTTGAAAAGCTGAGAGAAACCCCAGCAGACTACCTCCCTTCTAGGTTTCCCTTCCAGGTGGATGCAAGGGACATGGGGGAGGATAAGAAGTAAAACAGGAGCATCTCCTGTTCTCCTGTTCCTATCTCAGCAGCTTAGGGTACCCTGCAGTTTTGATGCCCCATGGCATCTCCTGCACCCATGCTCAGTCTGCCCAGTGTTGGCTCCCTACCTCTTCCCCCATCTCTTTGGCACCATATGTGCCTTTTAAATCCCCCACAGCGGTGCCTGGGGCTGACATCATCAGCTAGGCACCACCAAGCCGGACCAACAGCCTGCTTAAAAAGCAGTGCTGTGGCGCCGCAGACTGCACCACTCTGGGCTTGCTCTCCCTCACCGGTAAGTTTCCCCGATCTCTTGGCATTCTCCACCCTTTCCCCTCAGGATCCAACAGGGCTCTCGGGGGTTTGGGCAGATGTGTGAAGTCCTTGCTGCCAGCATGCCTCCCTGGAGGTGGGGCACACCATCTACTTGGGTGTCATTTGCTGCATAACCCTGCCATGTCTCTGGGGTGAGCTCATGTTGTGAGCTGAATGAAGTAGGGCTCCTATGGAGAAAACACAGATAAGCCTGTAATTTAAGACAGTAGCAAGCATCATGTGTGTAGAGGTGGGGAATGAAGGATGGTTTCTCAGGCAATCTGAATCCTATTTCTGCCCCATTTCTAAGCAGCTGGCCTTACTACCTTGATGGTATATTGAATTGGGGTTTAAAAAAAATGTAATTTCCTAAGTTTTTTAAAACCTTAAACATTGGGGAAAAAATAAAACCCCACAGACCTCTGCCACCTGTGCCCAAAGGACCTGCTACTAGCGGGGTAGGTGGAAACAATCAATGGTCTGCTGGCTGACAGTGGAGTACTGAGACTCAGGACTACTGGTTTCAGCCCCAGGCTCTGGAGGGGTTATGTGCTTTAGCATGTGCTGTTTGGATTACAGACCCTTCCTACCCCACTTCCCTTTGGTCCCCACCCCAAGCCCTGCACTGAAGTCACACTGACCCCTGGCTGCATGCTAGGGAGGGCACTAAGAGGCTGGAGGAGAGTGGTGCTCTCCCCTCCATGCCAGTGCTCAGCACCACAGCAACCCAACCCAACCCAACACCAACCCCCTCCCCCCCAACCAGGAAGACCATTTGCAGAGTCCACCTGTAGCCCTAGAACAAAGCATGCTCAGTGCAGACTCAAGCGAACAGCTTCGGGATCAAGAGACACCTGGATTGATTTCTTCCCCCCTTGGTTTTGTAATTTGGCCATGTTTCAGCACTGTTGCCTGGAAAGCCCAGCTCTGCCCTCAGGGTGCCTCCATTTCAAACCCCTTTGATGCTTGGGAGTCATCATCATTATCATCGGCAATCCCTTGCAGTCGAGGCTGTTCATCTTCCATGACTGCTTTAGCTGTGGCCGTGTCTACACACTCATTAATATGCAGTACTTACCATGCATTTAATTTAGTACCTGCTAAATGAAGTACTAAGTGAATGCGTGGTAACTACAGGTATCATCAGCGAACGCCATTTTAGTGATGCTACTGCGCAGTAACTTAACAATATTGTGCAGTAGCGTATTAGCACTGTCCATGGGCATTAAATGTCTCATATAGATGTGGCCAGTGGGTTTGAAGAGGACTGATGAGGCTGATCCGGGATCAACAGACCCTCTTGCAACTTAGGGACGCTGGATTCTTGATTTGGTCCATGACACGCTGTTTCTTCCACTCCTGCTTTTCTGTCTCCTCCTGTCATTGCGAAGTTTCAAAGTACTTGCAATAGACTTTTCCTCCATTTGGGGAAGTCCTGGGCTATAGTCTCCCATGAGTTAATGCCAATGTTGCATTTTTTCAAATTACCTTTGAGGACATCCTTGAAGTGCTTTCTCTGCCCACCTCTTGAGCATAAGCCTTGCCTGAGCTGGGAGAAAAAAACTGGCTTTGGGAATCTGGAGTAGGACATCCAGATAACATAGCTGGCCCAGCGAAGTTGGATGATCATCACCTCAGTGCTTGTGGTGTTTGCTTGCAAGAGGATGCTAATGCTGGTGTGTCTGTCTTTCCACTGGATTCAGTATCTTCTGCAGCATTGATGATACTTCTCCAGCAACTTGAGGTGTCTCCTGTATGTTGTCTATGTCTCAGCTCTATACAGTAAGGTAGGGGTCACGACTGCTTGATAAAACATGAGCTTGGTTTTGAAATTGATGTCATCGTCTTTGAACATTCATTTCCTCAGGCATCCGAAGACTGTATTTGCACATTTGAGGTGATATTGGAGGCTTGGGAGCGCTGGGGTGTTTGGAGGAAAAGCTTGCAGAGAAGTCTCTAAATGTGGTAACTGGCCAGATCTGCCTTGAATCTGATTCTCAGAAATAGATGCGCTGCATTAGCCAAACGAGTGGAGCCCAAGGCAGAGCCCCCATACGGGAAATTTCAGTTTGGCTGGTTAGAATTGCAGAGGTACAATACAGGTACATATTGGACTATTTCCGCTGCAGGCAGGGCTACTAGTTCTCCTTACTGTCAGCCTGTCTGGCCCTCTGTCTGTCATTCCATCTGTCTGCCCCTCTGTCTGTCTTCCTGTCTATTTGTCCATCTGCCTGAGTGCTTGCATCCTTCCGTCCATCCGATGTCACTGTGCAGTCACACATGTTTGCAGACTTCAGATTGCTCTCTGGTTAAGTATTTACCAAGGACCCCTGCTTCACCCCTCACCCCCGGACATTTCCAGGGCGTCCCTGGCTCTCCTACCCTTTGGTGCTGCATATTTGCTGCCCTTATCATGGTCCCGCAGCTCTGTTTGAGCACCTCCCTCTCTTGTCATTGGCCCCACAGTTCTGTGCACAGCTTCTCCCCCTCCCCCTCCTCCCCCTTCCCTCACTCCTGGCCCCTCGCAACCTTCAGCAGACCCATGAGTCAATAGATTCAGGATCCTTGGAGCAATAGGCCCATTATGGCATGATCCCATCTCAATGTCATGCTGATCCCTGTGATTTGGTTCTTCCAGCCGTTCCTCTCACTGTAGGTTTTGCCCCTTTGCCTCCATCTTGCCTTGTTTCCCCAGCCATCTCAAGGTGCTAGTGCCACTGTCTGCACCAACTAAATTGGATGCTGTTGCTCTGCTGAGCTTATGAGTTTTGGTTCCCACATGTTCCTGGTCACTGTCTGATCTTGGTTACCTTAGTCTTCCCCTGCAGTCTTTTGCAAGCTCAGGGAGCTGCTCTCACCTTCATGGCCAAAGCTACAACAGAGTATGGTTCCTTCCAGATGTCTGTTTTGTGCATGGATACTCTGTTCAGGAATTGTATTCAGGGACTTTATTCAGGAGGTGGAGTGGTTAGTCTGGCATGAAGTTGCTTTTGCTTCGCAACAGAATGTCTACATACGACAAAGAGTCTGGAAGGGCCCTTTTCATAGATTTCATAGATTTCATAGACATTAGGGCTGGAAGGGACCTCGGAAGATCATCGAGTCCAGCCCCCTGCCCAAAGGGCAGGAAGTCAGCTGGGGTCATAGGATCCCAGCAAGATAAGCATCCAGTTTCATCTTGAAGGTGTTCAATGAAGGTGCTTGAACCACCTCCGGTGGCAGGCTGTTCCAGACCTTGGGGGCTCTGACAGTAAAGAAATTCTTCCTTATGTCCAGCCTGAAACGATCTTGAAGTAGTTTGTGATCATTCGACCTCATCATCCCTTGGGGCGCTCTGGTGAACAAACGTTCCCCCAGATACTGGTGGTCACCCCTGATAAACTTGTAGGTGGCCATCAGATCACCCCTGAGCCTGCGCTTTTCCAGGCTAAAGAGCCCCAGGGCTCTCAGCCTGTCATCGTAGGGTCTGCTTCCCTGACCTCTGATCATGCGCGTGGCTCTTCTCTGGACTCTCTCAAGCTTCTCCACATCCTTTTTGAATTGTGGAGCCCAAAACTGGACGCAGTACTCCAGCTGCGGCCTCACTAAGGCCGAGTACAGGGGGAGAATGACGTCCCGGGATTTGCTTGAGAAGCATCTATGGATGCAAGCCAGTGTTTTGGTCGCTTTACTAGCCGCTGCATTGTATTGCAGGCTCATGTTCATCTTGTGGTCAATGATGACCCCCAAGTCTCTTTCTTGCATAGTGCTAGCCAACATAGCAGTGCCGAGCCTATAAGGATGCTGCGGGTTTTTCTTCCCAAGGTGGAGAACCTTGCATTTATTGGCGTTGAACACCATCAGATTCTCATCCGCCCACTTGCTGAGCCTGTCCAGGTCAGCCTGGATCACCCGCCTGTCTTCTGGTGTGGATGCTTTGCCCCAAAGTTTGGTGTCATCGGCGAACTTGGTCAGTCCGCTTCTGACTCCAGTGTCCACATCATTAATGAAGATGTTGAACAGTATGGGTCCAAGGACAGAGCCCTGGGGGACCCCACTGGTCACAGGACACCACGATGAGTGACTTCCATCAATTACTACCCTCTGGGTCCAACTCCGGAGCCAATTTTCCAGCCAGTGGATCGTGGAGGACCCAAGGCCTCTCTGGGCTACTCTGGAGTAGTCTGACTTTACTTTGGGGAGTGCATAGTCTTACTCCGGTATAACTCACTCCACTCTGGAGGGTGATGAACCTTTGGAAAGTGAGGAATGCAGTGGTGTAAACTACTTCAGCGTACTGGCTATGTGCCCTCCCTCCCCCTAATGTGGGGGTGAGCAAAATGCAGCCCCGGGGCCAGATGTGGCCCACCAGGCCATTCTATCGGGTCCGTGGGGCCCCTAAAAAATTTAGAAAATTAATATTTATCTGCCCTGGGCTGGCTGTCATGCAGCTCTTGATGGCTTGCCAAAACTCAGTAAGTGGCCCTCTGCCCAAAATAATTGCCCTCCCTGCCCTAATGAGTTTCATCCAGGGGGAGGTGTTTGATCAATGGAAACTGGCTCTCCTGCCACCTAATGGCTAGATGCTGTAATAACACCTACTGTGGACAGCTGGTTTAGGAGAGCTGGTGTGTCCGCACTTTATCAGAGGAAAATCTGGGGTAAATTAATGAGTAATTGTGCCCACACTGCAGGTGTAAGAGGGTAAGTGCAGTGCTTGGAGGGTCTTTGTCTGGGTTGGAAAGATGACAGACCTTGAGGTCATTATCTGGGGTGGGGGCAAGTGTGATCTATTGGCAAGACTAGGGGGCCTCAGTGCTGCCCATGAGATTGGCCATGGAGTGTCTGAGTGATGTCAGGGGAGTCCCCCCTGCCACTGTGTGCCTCAGTATTTCTAGTTTAACAGATAACACTGTTTGTATACCCCAGAGAGGGAGTTGGAGGGCTTTGTTCATTCCTGGGGGCCAGAGGCTTCTGCTGTGGAGAGGAAATCTATTGTGCAGAAGAGGGAGGTGGGGGAGAGTGGGGAACTGTGTCTCTGTGTTTGAGACAGATGCAGCCTTCAGGCACTGTGGTAACGGAAAGGATGCAGGCTTTGAGCACTGTGGAAACAGAGTGCTCTCTGTCTGGGCGCTCAGTGTTGTCCTAACTGCAGCACCCTGCTGAGAGGGAAGCATGGCTGGCACCAGGCATCAACAGGGGCTGTATAAGCAGCTAGCCCTGTCCCTGTCCCAGCTCTCCCCCATCCTCCCAGTTCCTGCCTAAGCCAGGTCTGTCTGCTGGGGGATTTCAGGCCTGGGATGTGACAGGGCAGGGCATGGATGGGTGTAAACTGGGTCCTTTGGGTGCTTGTACACCAGTGCAGAGGCTGTTCCAACGCGCTATAATTACAGCGCCTTGGAGCAGACTCAATTCAGTCTGCTGGAGCATGGTAATTATTGTGCTCCAGCAGCCTCTTGCATTTTGTGTATCAGCATCCCCGCGCTTAAAAATGGCAGCGGGGATGCTTGAACTAAAGCCCCCACCACCATTTCTAGGTGCAAGGATGCTGATACACGAGATGTTGTGGCATTTTAATTAGAGCAGCTCTCAGAGCTGCTCTAATTAAAGCACCACCGGAAGAGCATGTGTAAAAGTGCCCCTTGATTCCAGGGGAGCAAGGGCACATTTGCCACAGTTGGGATCTGACGTTGTCTAACTGGACGTACAGTGGTCAGAACAGACTATGCACCACTAGAGTTTGGGGGAAATGGTTTAAGAAGGAAGGAAGCTGGCAAGCTTGTTCTGGATTCTGGGGCTGTTGTAGGGGCTGCTTGATGTGAGGTCCTGGTCTGATACCTGAACTTTGCTAGGTGTTTACTTCCTGTGCAGTGATGAGGCTGAGGCCATCCCAGGCCTGGAGTTGAGAGGACAAAGGCATCAGAGGCAGCTGTAGAACTAGCAGGGGATGGATTTTACCTGGGAGACTCATTATGTGGGAAGGAAGACAATGCACCATGGTAGCTTCTTGTCCTTCCTTCTGTGCTTTTCCCCAACTTATGGTATCCATTATCTCACAAGGCAAGTGGCCCAAAAGGAGATGAGTGCCACAGTAGAGAGTACAGCTCGTTTACATCCTTTCCCCTGATACTAGTGCCCCCTGCTCTTCCATGGCACTTCCTACTTCTTGATTTCAAAGTCCATGGCACAAGGAGGTCTGGGGCATTTCCCCTGCTTTGCAAATGGGGAAAATGAGGCATGGGGAGGAAAGTGGCTTGCTTAAAGTCAGCTAGTACCTGCCCATTGGCTGTGCTGGAGCCTTTGCTTAGTGTTCTGTTCACTGGTTACCACTGTCTACTGTCACTCTTCATCCATTAGCTCCCATCCTGCCCTGTTTCCTCTATTCTGTATCCTGGTCCAATCCGTCTCTTCCTTGGAAGTAGTTATTGCCATTCGGAGTTATTGCCAATGTGAATAGGACAGGTTTCTGTATGTGCGTGCATCATGTGCTTGGGTGGATATATGTGTACATGTGTTTGAGCATATATATGTGTGTGTGCATGTGTGTGTGTATAGATAGATAGATATAGATATATAGGTGTTTACACATGTGCATGCATTTGAATGTGTGCACACGTATATATACCTGATAATGTGCATGTTTACATATGTGCATGTGTGTACATGATTGTAGGTGTGTGTACACATGTATATATACCTGAGAGTGTGTGTATACATATGTGCATGTGTTTGAGTGTGTGTGTGTGTATGCCGACTGCAGGGCAGTTTTAAGGCAGGTGTGCGTATGTGTCTATGAGCATGGGGGAGTGCGCATGCCTGATTGCATGTGTGTGCAAGCCTGTGCATGCAGGGGAGAGGACCAACTTAGATTTCTGCTTTCCTTACACTTCCCCAGATGTTTCCTGAGTGACTCAGAGCTGGCAGGGGTGGGGGAGGGTGTGTGTGGGGAGGGCTGGGGATGTGCATAGGGTGGGCATGCCTTGCAGCATTCTTGGCAGTAACTCTCATGCTGTTGATGGTTCAGTGGCAGCTCCCAGTTCTCCAGCCTGTGACCCATTAATGGATTTATTTTCCTATAATTTGCCTTCTACCACTGGGAATCAGACGTCAGTTACAATATAATCTGAAAGACCCAATCAGAATGGAGCTTGAGAACATGAGCCCTGCCCTATGCTGATGATGTCACACTTTGTAGCCCATAACAGCTTTTTTGAATGGGTAGAAAGCACTGGAGTCTCTTGGACTGCTCTACGTGGAGCAGGCTCCAGTCCTGCTTATACTGGACAATTCATCTCACAGTGTTTACACTGTAAAGTGTTCCAGGTGACCGATGGCTAATCCTGTTAATTAACTCTGGGTGTGGACACATGACATATTTACATCAGGATAATTTTACCTTGCTCTGGTGTAAATCTGGAGCAGACACACAATGAACAGCCTTTTAGTGGTATAATGAACTCAGCTATGAGCTTGAGTTCCCCGCTCAGAAAGTGAGGAGGTATGCTGTTGTACTAGTCATGCGTCACCTCCCCTGCACAGTTTTACCCTCTTTAGGCTTCAGCTGGAGTATTGCTTGCAGTTCTGGGCACTGCAGTTCAAGCATGATGTAGAGAAACTGAAGAGGATCTAGAGGCCGGTGACGAAGATAACAAAGGAGCTGGAAAGCAGGCACACAAGGAAAGGTTTCTTGTTGTCTCCTAGGACCTGCTAGATCCTACTGTAATATGGTTCCAGTAAGCACACAGCAGCTATTAAATGAGTACAAACTCAGCATAGTCTTTATTCATACTATCAACCAGGTGATCAGACTGGCTAACAGAAGGGATAGTGCAGGTTTAAACAAACATTCAAGGTATATTTCTGTTACGCTCTTTTTATACATTTGAAATGCTGTCATCAAGCCGGCATCATTGCAAACACATGATCAAACACATTTGATGTCATGCACCTTACAATTAACTTACTTAAACACAGCATTCTTCTTGTAACAGGTAGCCAGGGGCTCCTTTCATTTTAAAGGTGGAAACTGTTATACATAAAGTCCATGGGCAGGAGCAGGCAGCAGAACCAGGGCTAGCTGCAGGAGAATAGGCAGGTAGGAAGTTAAAGGGCTGCCAATAACTACTTGTAGCAGGCTACAAAGCAAGAGGACAATAGAACTGAGCTCCAGATAGGTACAAGGGAACAACTCCAGCTGAGCCAGGAGAAAAGCAGCAAGCTGCTCAATAGGCCTAGGGAACATACCTGTGGCTGGTAAGCAGGATACCTGACCAGAAGAGGAGGAGCTCAGGGAATATAAACCTAGGTCCCTGAGTCAGAGGAACCAATGTTGCCCTGAACTCAGGGTGAAGAGCTCCTGCCAACCTAAGCTGTCAGGGAGCAAAAGCTGCTGGCATGGAGGTACTGTATGTGCTAGGAGAGAGCCAGGGAGAGGGGCTTCTGCAGCCATATGATGGCTTAGAGGGGCTTTGAGGGTTGTATTTGAAGCAGGTTGCTGATATTTTGGTTTTATTTTATATAAGAAACTGGACTGTGGCTATAGGGGTGGACTTGCAAGGATGCCTGAGAGATGCTTCAGGTTTTGAGCCCTGCCAGGGAGAGGAGCACAAGGGAGAGCAAAAGTGGGACAAGGGCTCTCTGAGGCTGAGGGGGCCAGAGCCTGCTCCCTGAAAATGAGACGCAAGCAGGCTGAACCTCAGAAGCCAAGCCAGAGCAACCAGTAGGATAAAGGCCAAGAGAGCTGAAACCTATACAGTCTGGTGAAGTGTACAACCCGTGAGGCATAGGTGTGGCTATGGGGGAGGCTGGAGGCCATGATTAAAGCCCCTAAGGTAATTTAGTGCCTGAGGGGCAAGCCTGGTGCCAACCAGGCACAGAAGGTGGTGAATAGGTGAACTGACTTTCATTTCAGGTCCTTAGGGCAGCTTCCCTAAGGACTAAAATATCTATCAAGGTGTGGCAGGAGAGACAAACAATGGAGGGTACCCTGAGGATCTGAGGTGAAGCGGGCTAGCTTGGCCAACAGGGGGTGTCACTGCTGCCATGATGGTCCAGGACGTCCTGCACCTGCATACCTTCTGAGATATCTACCAGGTTTGGTTGTACCATCCTATGTGGTTCTCTTATCCACTCTGACAGTTCATACTGATTCTGTGCATCTCAGGATGTTCTCAGCCAGGTTCCAAATGTTCTGATGCACTCTGCAGCCAGCTAAAGAACTGCAGATTTACCAGCTTTTAACTCTTCCTGCTCCTAGCTTGCTTTATAGGCCTGCAAGGCTGAGGGATGTTTAGCTTAGAGAAAAAAAAAAGATTAAATGGAGACATGATAACAGTTTTTGAGTGTCTGAAAAGCTGTCAGGAAGAAGAGGGAGAAAAACTGCTATCCCTGCCACAGAGGGCAGGATAGGAGGCAGCGGGTTTAAATTGCAGCAAAACAGATTTAGATTAGATCTTGGAAAGAGCTTCCAAATTGGCAGGACAGTGATTAGGATGCCAGGGGACATAGTGGAGTCTCTTTCTTTGGAGGTTTCCAAGAAAAAGCTGGAGAGGTACCTGTCTGGGATGGGTTAGGAACAAACAGCATGTCCTGCATCCCTGCAGGGGTTGGATCATGGGTAACTTGTGCCTCCTGAGTCTGGTGGGGCACACCGCAGACTGAATGCAGCCAGATGGGCAAACTGGAGACCACCAGCTGGAACACAGGGAGGAGCCGCAGCCTCTCCACTCGGCTCTGTGGTGCCACGGTTTGCTGTCCTAAGTGTTGCCAAGTCAGGGGGCCAATCTGGGGTGGGGGGCATGTGCCATAGTCGTCTGTGGGTTTGATGAACTAGCTGACCCTCAAGGTCCCATCCACAGCTGCTAACTTGCTTTTCCTTGTCACAGAGCTAGCTGCTCTGATCTGAATTAGCTAATCCAGATTAGCTACTGTAGGGGAGGAACCCCCTTCTTCAACATAATCATTTACTTGGTAAAATCCTGTCCTGTGCCACGTAGGATTAGCTAATCATAAAACTCCACTTTGGCATTTCTGACTCCTCAACACCTGCTTTTTTCACTCCTTCATATTGTGGTGTCTGTTCTGGGAGCCGGTCAAGCTGGTCCAGAAGAGCGGTTCGGTAATGGGATCATCAGGCAGGCGAGTGGATGGAGAAGGCCAAGACAGCGTATTGGTAACAAGAATATTTTACTTATGCCTCTGACAACACTGGCGTAGGTGGTGAACGATTGTTTGGTTACGGGTAATGGGTAACGGATAACAGGCAACTTGACAGACAATGTAACAGGTAACAGGTAACGTAACAGATAGCGTAACGCGGCGAGTCGACAATTCGTGAACGCAGCGAGCATGCAACGGGAACGGGGTACGTCTGGAAGGTCAACGATGGGGAGACGTTGGAGGTTGATCAGGCCACCAACTTGCCTCTGAGGTGTTCTCTGAGGTCTCCGACTTGGGCGGAAGTTGAACGAGCTTTTATACTGTGGGCTGATCAAATGAGGGACTGTTCAGTAAGGTACCGGATAGTTGACATGGGGCACGCCCATATTTGGTGGCAACATCAGTTACCCGTGGTGGGGTATGCTGCTCGCTCAATCTATTGTGACAGGAGCACTTAACTATTTAGAGGACTCGTGTATGACAGTGTCCAGACCCAGCAGGCAGTAACCCCCACCCCCCATCCCTAATTGGACATCTAAAGATAGAAGGTTATGACCCATAGTATGCCCGTAAATATAGTGTGGGCATCTCTTGGACATCTGGGAAATGCAAGAGCTCTTGGCTGGAGTTAATCTTTAATAGCTAAAACTGTCCTCTTGGTTGTGGCTTTTCACAACCCTGGTGATAATGAGACCTTATTACAAGTCATTAAGGAAGAAAACTACGCATGTGCTAAAGTGCAAAGTCTTAGCTCTGGTTAAGTGGCAGAAAGTGGCCTTGGGAGCAGATAGGGGTCTGGGTCCAGGCTGGGGTCAGCCACTCACAGGCAGATATTTATGGCAGCCTGGCAGTGATCAGTGTTTTCTTGGATGCTGCTGAGATGGGGGACAATGCAGGGCTCCCGAAGGTCCAGAGACTTGGGTAAGTGACCCCTACATTATGATCTCCCTTCACAGGTGGGGAAACCAAGGTAGGGAATGAGTTTCTGCCTCCTCGAAAGACACCCAGTGGAGGAGCCAGGACTAGAACTCTTGTTTCTGGGCCCCAGGGCAGCATTCTGGTTGTGCTGATTACCAGGGAGTAGTCTGTGGGTGGAGGGAGATAGCGTGTGTCTGCTGGATAACTGCACTTACAGGGTGATGGCTGCGTGGGTATAGGGCAGAGGTAGACAACATTTTTTGGCCGGAGTGCCGAAAAAACCACAATGTCTACCTTGGAAGGTGCCGGTGTGCTGACAAGCCAGAGCACAGAGCAGCTGTTTGCAGCCTCCCAGCTGCAGCCAGCCCACAGAGCCTGGTCTGCTTGCAGCAGGGTTTGCAGCCTCCCAGCTGCCTGCTGGGAGCAGCCTGGGCTCTGTGGCTGGCAGCAGCTGCTTAGAGCCTGGGCTGGTGGTGGTGTGCCGAGAAAAATGGTCTTGCTTGCCATGCTCGGCACGTGTGCTGGGGGTTGCGGACCCCTGGTATAGGGTTTGGGTGGGGGGAGGGGTGCCTTTGTGGAGGGCTGGCTGTGCTTCCAGGGTGACAGCTCTGCAGGCTGGAGGAAAGCAGGGGACACCATAAGTGTGGTACCCCCTGAATGGCAGTCATTGACCAATAGTTTTGTAGCAAGCAACTGCATGGGCAGGTTTCCTTCCATGCTGGCACAGAGACTCCCAGCTTCATGGCGTGCTGCAGAGGCACTCAGCTGGGGATTGGCTGGGGTGGGAATAGCCTGTACAGCAGGCTGGCCAGGGTCTCCCTTGGCTTGCATGCATGTGAAGGGCACAGATGAGGGCGTCCTCATTTCTGCTCTCTCTTAGGGGTGCAGAGAAGCACAGGCTGGTGGTGGGCATAGTTCCATGGAACCAGGCTTGGTTTGGCTCCTAATGTGGCTGATGGGGAAGTGTAGGCCTCGTGGCTGAGGTGGGTCCACAGGGGCAAGGGGACTGAGACAAGAGCTTTGGAAATGTTGCTGGAGCACCATGGAGCTGTAGGCACTCTCAGCTGCTGGATGGGGCAGCACAGGAGCTGGGGCAGCCAGGCTGAAGGCTGTGGAGCCTCTGTCTGTCTCATGCATGTGCACATGCATGTAGGTATATTGTGTAGAAAAGATGTGGAATGGGTGCTCTGAATGTGTTTGCCTGTTCTTAGAAAAAGTATCTGGAATGGGGTGTATGAGAGATTGTACGAGTGTGTGCAAGGAGGTTCTGCAAAGGTCTGTGTTTGTGTGTGTACATGCATGTGTATGTGTGTATATATTTGTGTGTGCATGTGCAACAGGGATCTGAAACTGCATGAGAATATGTAGGAAGGATTTAGAATAGACCGTGTGAAGGGGGCGTGTAAACAGGCAGGTGTGTGTATGTGTGCACATCATGTTCTTTGGTGGGTGTATGTATATGATTACTTTTCATGCATACGTATGTTTGAGTGTATGTAAATATATATATGTTTGGGTATGTGTGCTTGTGTTTGAGCATATATATATATATAGGTGTTTACAAGTGCATGCATTTAAATGTGTGCACACGTGTATATACCTGATAACATGTATGTTTACATGTGTGTGTACACATGTGTACATGATTTTAGGTGTTTGTACACACGCATGTATATATACCTGAGAATGTGTGTATACACATGTGCATGTGTTTGAGTGTGTGTATGTTTGCTGACTGCAGAGCAGTTTTAAGACTGGTGTGCATATGTGTCTAAGAGCATGGGGGAGTGCGCATGCCTGGTTGCATGTGTGTGCATGCAGGGAAGGGGGGCAACTTACATTTCTGATTTCTCTACACGTCCCCAGATGTTTCCTGAATGGCTCAGAGCTGGCAGGGGTGGGGGAGGGTGTGTGTGGGGAGGGCTGGGGGTGTGCGTAGTGTGGGCGTGCCTTGCAGCATTCTTGGCAGTAACTCTCATGCTGTTGATGGTTCAGTGACGGCTCCCAGTTCTGCAGCCTGTGACCCACGGTGAGTCCTTGTGCCCACTTTCCCAGGACTTTTCTCTCCCTCAGCTTGGCAGGGGAAAGAGGAGCGTGGATGGGGCTGGGGCACAGGAGGAGGGAATGGGGACAGGAGAGGGGGCAGGCACCTAGTGCCTGTTGTCACAATCCTGGCACTGCTGTCCTCCCCTTCTCTCTTGCCCCCACCCCTGCTTGGCTTCCTGCAGCTACCCACCTTGGCACTGGTGGCCTCTGGACTGGGCAGGCTGGGCATGTGGCGGAGCCCGGAAAACAAGCTTCTCCTTTAGAGGAGGCTAAGAGAAAACAGATGCTGTGGCGAGCCATAGGGAAACATTGTCTGTATTAGGAAAGAATGAATCAGCCAACCAGAGGAGTAGATTTTTGGGGAGCGGCTGTGAGGGAGTCACGGCTCAGGAGCTGCCCAGGGAGTAGAGGCAGGAGGGTTGGTAGGTAGGAAAGGATAAACAGAGTGGGAGATGTGCTCTGGGAGGGGAGGTGTGGCAGTGGCAGAGGTCCTGGATATGGGAGCTGGCACTGTATCTCAACATCCCCTGCTCTGAACCCTTCCCTAATCCCCAGCCCTTCCCCACCCCTGCAGACTGCCTGTGCCCTGGTCAGACAGTGTCCCTTCAGTCCTGTGCTGGGGCAAGGGCAGGGCAGGGCAGGGCAGTTAGTGCTCTTGCTGCCTGGTTGTGAGCCAGGGCTCTTTGGGGAGTGGTGGGCTGTGTCTGCCTAACCCTGCTGGGTGCCTCACCTGGGAGCTCTGATGTCTGTGCCCCCCAGCCCTGCCCTGATTGGGGGGGAGGAGGAGGGAGCCCTGCAGCCAAACTGGTCCCTTTCCTGCCCCCGGGTGGTGCAGGCCAGAGAGGGGAGTGGGGCTATTTACTTTGTCCTGGTTGGAGTTCTGGTGCCTTGGGCTTGGGGCTAGGGTAGGCTTCAGGGGTGGTCCTCAACGGCAAGGTCCTGGGCTGGGGTAAGTGGCATAGTGGAGCTCCCTTGTGGGAAGCAAGGGGAGATGCCTGGCCCAGGTGCAAGTGCTACCTGGGTGGTCAGGGTCTGTGTTGTGCACTCACAGCTGCCTCATGCACATGTGCTGTACGGGGATGTATCCTGCACGTGTCACACTGATGTGGCACATATGTGCCTCATAGGGCCATGTGGCAAAAGTGTTGCACAGGGGCTCCATGATATGCTTATACTGTGCAGAGAACTGTTGCATACTCATGCTACAAAGGGGCACATCTCATGCATGGTGCTGGGCAGCTCTAATCCCAGGGGCCTGACCTTTACTCACATGCTGTCTGGGGACAATGTAGCTGGTGCCTTGGTTTCCCCTGGGGTAGGGCTCTGAGGGGACTCCTGCTTGGTGAGTGGTACATGGAGCTGCCACAAGGAGGCCAGGGGCTATTTTTAACTTTTCCCCATCCTCAGTTGAGCAGGAGCAGGGTTTTATTAGAGAATTGTATGATTCATGATTCACAGAGAGCAACTTCCCTACCCAGCCCCCAAGCGGTGAAACACCACCACATAGGGACTGGTCAGTCTGTCTGCTACATCTGAGGATATCACCTGTCTCTGCCTACCAGCCTCCCAGGCTGGGAAGATGATTAGGAATGAACCCATGTTGTTCCTTGCAGGGTAGAGTGCATTTCACTGGCTTTGCTCAGGGCTGCTCAGTGGCCTCTTTCCCCAAGCCCTGGATTTTTACTGGCAGAAAAAGTTCCCTGACTCAGAGCCTGTGCCCCAGCCCAGTTCCTCTGGAGCTGCCTACCTCCCCTCCCATAGGCTAGTGTCAAAGCTGGTCCCTGACCTTGTGAGCTATAGGACAAGATGGGGAAACTGAGGCACAGCAGGGGTGCAGTGCTGTGCTCAAGGCCACACAGCACCGCCTGGATATTGGTGGATGTGGCTCAAGATTCACAGTGCCTGGCAGCCCCTGCTCCAGCCACAGCTTGGGTGAGAACAATGCAGCCAGGCGTGGCTGAGCCCAGGCCACCCTGCCAAGGGGAAGCAGGTCAGCTGGCAGCCAGGCCTGCAGGGCACCCGTGGGACACAGTCCCCGGAGATGCCATCCATCACAGCTGCCTGAGCAGGTTGAGTGCTGCCTCATGACCCCAGTGTCCTTTCTGCATCAGCACTAAAATCCTGCACACAAGCAACCTTTGTCCTTGGACACCCAAAGGTGCTGGCTCAGACACCCGCTTGGCACCTCCCCAGGCCTTATCTCTCCATCTGCAACACCAGGGTCAGAGACCTGCCCCCTTCCACTCTCCCAGGCACAGGCCACAGTATTGAAGGTGCACAGCTTAAGTCCCAAGGGACCAGAGAGCCTGCATGAGGGGAACAAGGGACAAAATATGGGGCAGGACAGACATGATGGTGGGGGAGATGGCTGTTGCTCCTTCCTCCGCTCCAGGGACCCTATCCTCTGAGCTCATCATGTGCTGAGCACTCCTGGCTCCCAGGGTAGCTGACACAGGGTAGCAGCTCCCTCTACCTTGGTATAATGAAGCAAGGGAGGGGGGAGATGGGAGGACTGATGTAAGTTCTATCCCATGGTCTCATGTTGCACTGTGACTCTGCCAGAACTTGCACCAAGCAGGGGGCACTAGCCTGCAGGGAGTGTTGGGGGCAGGACTAGGGGTGGGGTACTCTATCCAGGTAGAGAGTGCGGGCCCCAAGGCCTCAGGGTCCCCAGCAGGGCTTTGGATTCTCCCAGGCATGGAAGGTCCCATGACACTTTTTGCAGAAGCCTCATATGCATCCCAGTTCTCACATGTTTAACTCCAAGCAGCCGTGATTCATATCTGCACTGGTTTAGTTGGATGCAGTATTCCTCCCTTTCCATCCTAAACTCCCATGCAAGAGAACTGTTTAACAGCTGCTTTGCTGCACTTTGCTTGGCTGTGCTTGGAAGGAACCTCTGAAAAAAACAGTTGTTCTCCCCAGCTTCAGTGCTGGCCTCTGTGCAGTGATCATTGAGTGGCCCCTGTACAACCAGCAGTGATGCCTCACCCCAGATGTAGCTATATTGCAGTGGTGGATATGTGATGCTGCAGAGCAGCTATTGAAGAGGGGACATGCCCCACCCCAGAGGTGGCTGCATTGCAGGACAGAGTTGGGAAATTACCCAGAAGCAGTCTTACCTAGCTGGTACATGGGTCTCTCTGTAAACAGTTTCTGTACCTACCCCAGGGGAGGCCTTATTGCCAGGGTGGACGAGGGGCGTGTGTGGTGGGGCAGTGTGGCTGTTGGACTGGTGCTGAGCCCCACCCTAGAAGTGGCTGCATCTCGGGCCAAGTGTGGGACCCATTCATGAGGCAGCCATGTTTCAGTGCCAGTCCAGGGCCCTTTTTCAAGCTGTGGTCTCTGCTGTTCTAGATCTCCTCCAGGGCCAGAAGGCTGGTGACATGGAGAGCCAGGGAGCAGGGCTGGCCAAGCGCCTGGCCACACTGCTTTCAGGGCTCATGGAATGCATGTGCTTTGCGGGCATCATCTTCGGCTGGGCCTCTCTGGTCTATGTGCTCAAGGGTCTGCACTATTTCGAGGACCTGTGCAAACCTGTTGCTAACATGACTGTCAACGCCACACATGAGACAGGTATGGCTGAGCTTCCAGCACACGTGTGGCAGAGGGAATGAATTCAGAGCCAGTGCAAATCATAGCATGCCCAGATATGCATATTCATGGGTACACAAGCCCTCCTTTGCCTACCCGCAAGGCTTCTCTGCCTTTCTTCCTGGCTCCCTAGTGCTTTCCCCATAAGCCCCATTTGGGCTCTTAGTAGATGGGGGGTGGTGCAGGGATTTAGGGGATCTTTGGCTTCAGAGTGTTGGGTTTGGCTGTATGAGGAGTGCAAGTCCTGAGGACTGTGTGGAGGGGTGGGAGAGATGGTATATTGGATGGAGAGTGTTATCTGGAAAGCAGTGTGGAGGGGGTAGGGAAGTAGTGAACTGTATCTGTCCTGGGCAGTTTCTGGGCTGGAGGCTTTGGGACTGAGATGGGGTATGGATGTAGGGGCTATGTGGGTGGGTTTCTGTCAGGGGAGCCAGAATGGGGGCTGTGTGGGGGTGTCTATGTAAGTGGTTTGGGGAGGCAGAAGGGTTTACAGGCAGAGGGCTGGGTGTGAGTGACTGTTTCAGGGTCTGGAGGGTCTGGGCTTGGGCATGGGTGAGCTGTTTGTGGGGCTTGGGGCAGCATCCCCCCCACCAGGACAGCCCATGACATGAGCACTCCCCCCAGGCTGCAGTGAGCAGGATGAACAGTTCTCACTCATCTTTACCATTGGCTCCTTCATGAACAACTTCATGACCTTCCCCACGGGATGCATCTTTGACCGCTTCGGCACCCTTGCAGCTCGACTGCTGGCTATGTGAGTAGGGGGCCAGTGGGTGTGCACATGAAGTCGGACCTCATCCCTGGGTGGGGGGTGTGGGCTGCTGTTGGGGTCTAACACCCTTTGTGGCGCTGGGGGGGCAGATGGCCAGCGCCAGGGCCAGGGTTCCCTGCTTCTCCCTTCCCTCTGGCACATACACACCTCCATAGCTGGGCTGTCTCTCACCCCACAGCACCATTATCATCAGGAAGGGGCCCAGCTTGTTTTATCCAGCTCATCCCATCTACCCTTAGCATAGCCTCCCCCCACCACACACAGCATCATCCCCAGCTTAGCCTCATTACCTCACTCGCACAAGTTGTTCCTCTGGCTGGGAGGTTATTTTAATTTATCTGGAGAGCTCTTGGCCTGTCCTGCTGTCCATTTCCATGGGGAAGGGAAGAGAGGACATATTTTGGGTGTGAGGTTGGGGCACTTGGTGCCTTGTTGTGTAGCTGTTGAAAATAAAAGCCAGCTTGATCTTTGTTAGCCTGGAGTGGTTGGGTAGGAGCCTGGGGTGGCAGGTGGGGTTGTGTGATATGCTCTTCTCAAGGGCTGGAGGAGGTTATGGGCAGAGGGGTTACTGGGCTGCTCCCCTGTCAGTGTAGAGGTGTTCCAGGGGGATATCTTAGAGCCACAGCAGAGTAGAAGCTTCAATTTGGGGTATGTCACAGAGGTCCCCTGGGCGTGGGCTCCCTGGTTGTTGATGGAAAGAGACATAAGGGGAACAAAAGGGGCAGGGGGTCACTTCTGTGGTGGTTACCCACTGCATCCTGATTACATGGCTTCAAGGACAGAGGGCTGTGATCCAGTGTGAGCTCCATTGCAGCTGTGACTGATTTATCCCAGCTGGGGATCAGAACCACTGACTCCATTGTCCCTGTGGTTACCTTATTTCAACAAGGTCCTATGGATCTCTGATTGATTTACTTCACCTGGAAATTTAGTCCAAGGGCTTCAATGTGGCTGGTTTGCTCCAGCTGGCGGGTCTGAGGCTAATGCTTAGCATCTGTGCTATAAGCCCCTCCTGACCCTGCTTTGATGGGTTGGGGGTATCAGGGACATGTGGGGGTAATGACTACATCAGGTGATAGTGTGTATGGGGTGCTGGGGGTGTGGGAGGGTGATGAGTGTGTGGTATGAGACAGCCGAGTGGGAGTGATGGGTGCATGTGGCTCAGGTATATGTGGGAGCGATGAGGATGTGTGGGAGAGATGCTGAGGGAGGTCAGTGACTCCAGTGGTTTCAGGTCAGGGAGTTTATTCCTGCTGCAGATGCAGCTCATTAACTTCGCCTCAGTTGAGTTAATCTATTAATGGGCTAGGGGCAAAGTCAGGCGGCTCACATGAGCCCCACGGGGTGCTGATGCGGCGGGTTCTAGGACATACCTCCTCCCATGTCAGGTTGCACAAGCGCCTGCAAAGAGGAAGGAAGGGCTGGCTGCCCACATCCTTCTGCATGCCTGTCTGGCACGCTACATGGAGCTGGTCCCAGAACAGGACCAGGCTGCCATGCTGTTAGGATGGGCAGTTTGTGTGTGCTGACTCCCAGTGGACTCACTGCTTCCCCTTCTCTATGACAGCCCAGCTGAGCACGGAGGACAGTCCAGCCCCAGAGCCCAGGGCAGACAATGAAGGGACCTTCTCTGACCTTCTCTGACTTTACGAGCAGGTCCCAGCTGGGCTGAGAGAATCAGGGTTGGCTGGATCCACTGGTCTCAGTGGGGAAGGATCCAGCCAGGGCTTATCCATGCCTCCACTGCCAGTGTGTATTCCCAGCTGTCTGGAGGGAAAGGCTGCCCATGTCCAGGCCTTCTGTCATAGATCTTTGCCCTTCTGAGATCAGGATCCAGACCCTGGAGCTGAAAGACTTCACATGCTGGTATCAAATGAGTTATTCCATTTGGTGCCCACCATCTATCTGTCCAGCTCATCCATCTGCCCATTCATCCCTCTGGGCACTTCCATTCAATCCATCCATCCATTTCCATGTGCACCTCTATCTAGTCCATCTGTCCATCTATCCTTCCACTAGTTGATCCATCCCATGGCCACCATTTGTCCCATCCATCCATCCATCCATCCATCCATCCATCCATCCATCCATCCATCCATCCATCCATCCCCCTAGCAGGGTTGCTTTTGTTTCTGACATCAGCTTACCTCCTCTATGATACAGGATTGGGAGACTCTTTGCCCCCCAGCTTCTCTCCGGATTACCCTGTGTCTCTATGTTTCAGATTTCTGTACACTGGGGGTACCCTGCTCATCTCCTTCTCCACAGCAGGTAAGTGCTGTCCTTGTAGATGCTGTAGGATGGGCCTGGGTAGTCTGTGCCAGGTGTTCTGTGGGCATAAAGTCCTGCTGGAGTGGAGATGTCTTGGAGATGGGACACTATCCCCTTCTCTGACCCACGATGAGGGCCCTACTCCCAGCTGGCAAGCCTGAGCTGGGTTATCCCCCAACAGCAATGCTGGTGGATCCTCTGCTTTGGGGATGAAGAGGCAAACCCCATCAGAGTGATGTCAGCCCCACTTGTGACTGGTAACTACCCCAACAACACCACCTGCTGGACAACTCAGCATACCCTTGGACTGCTCTGATCCCATATTGGGCACCCAAGTGCAAGCAAACTTGTGTGCTTGTGTTCCTGTGGAGTTCCACCCCTGCAAGTTGTGATGAGGCCTGGCTGTGCAGGGTGTATGCGTGCATGTGTAGACTGAGTCCCTGACTTGTGCCTTTTGTGTTCCTGGCAGCCACGGCGCTGATGCTGTTCCCTGCCATGTCACTGCTCTCTATTGGAGGGATTCTCCTTATCCTCACCAACATGCAGGTCTGACTCCATGTGGACTCCTCACTGGGACAGGTCCAGTTGTGGGGGGGATGGGCTTCAGTCTCTTTGTGGGGACCGTATCACCTCTGTTGATGCCTAATTGACACCAGCTGGGCATGGGGGCAGACTCAACTGGGGGAGTAGAGATATGCTGTCCCCTGCTGAGCCCCGTGGGCTGAGGGTGTCCTGGTGGGGCAGATGCCCTGGCCAAAGTGCTGCCCTTGGAGAAGGAAGGCTGAAAGTACCTGGGATGGGCTGGCTCTGGAGATCCCTTAGGGGCTTTTAAGTCTACCCACCCTGCTCTATGGGGAATACTTAATCTCCTTCAGGTTCCTCACGGAAGAGTAGCCCAGCAGGACCCAGGATGCCCAGACAGGTTCTGGGACTGGGGGTATGGACTTTCTTGTCATACAGAAGATAGAGAAAGCAGCAGGAGGGGAAGCTCTTTGAGCTTGGCAGGGAGGACATGGGGGTGGGCAGGGTGGTCATGAGGTGAAAGACTCCTAGCTCCTTGCACAAGGTGAGAAAGAGAACAGCAGAATAAAGCCTGGGGCTGCGGAGAACACAGATTACAGGGTCTCTTGGGAAACCTGCCTTAGGGGAGGAGCTTCCAAGAGAGGTGGCAGCTTCTTAAACATTGCTTGGGGTGCAAGCTCTGATGAGTGCAAGGGCTAAGGCAGGGGGGAAAACACTGGTCCAGTGTTGTTTAGGCATGAGCTCCTCATGGCCTGGGAATAGCAAGGGATTGCCCCAGCAAACGGAAGCTGGAACTGGTAGTGATGGTGGGCACAGAGGGGCAGTGAAGAAATCTTATAAGGGATGTAAAGGCTACAGTGAGAAATGCTCTGTTAGGCACTAGAAGGATGAGGCAGCTGTCCAAAGAGAGATGGTGACTCCTCAGGGAAGGGGAGAGCAGAGAGGACTGACATTTGTGATGCCTTTTTTACTTGATTTTTCACTGGAAGACTAACTGTGAAAGATGCTAACAAAATTGGCACCAGGGGAAGAACTGAGCTGGGAGAGGGGAGGAGCAGGATAGAGACTCCTTAGAAAAGCCAGGTGTTTTCTGATCAGCTGGACTTGAAGAGCCAGCTCAGGGAGCTGGCTGAGGCAGTCTCAGAGCCTTGAGGGCACAGCTGAGCATAAGTGTTGACAGTGGGGGGCACAACTCTGCACCCCTGCTGCTGCCTGGAGCTGGCTCCACCTGCGCTGCAGCCCCATGCCCCACCATTGGTACAGAAATCTGCAGGGGGGCATGTTCCCCCTGCACCCCCTTCCCCCCCCCCCCCCAACGTCACCTATGCTTGAGAGATTGTGAGGACTCTTGGAGGTCAGACGAGGCTCCCCTGGCTGGGAAGGGAGGACCCAGGGAATTACAACTCAGACGGTCGAGCCTTGATTCCTTGAAAGACACTGGAACGTGGAACCAAACTCTCTGTGAGTACCTGGAAGCTAATACAGTGTCATGGACCAACCAGCAGGATTGGTCCAGATCAAGGACCAATCAGGCCTTTCCTTCTGTGACCAAGGAACAGGTCTTGTAGGTAGGAGAGAGATGCCAGATGTGGTACAGCTGGACTTCAGTAAAACTTTTGACCCTGTTTCACTTGACATCCTCTGAGGCAAACCAGGGAAATGCAGTCTAGTAGACACCCCTGTAAAGCTGATACATGGCTAACAGGAAAACTATCTTCACAGAGTAGCTATAAGTGGCTCAGCCATCAGGCTGGAAGGTTGTATTAAGTGGGGTCCCCAAGGGTCTGACCTGGTACCATTCAGTATTTATACTACCAGAGAAAATTTGCAATGAGTGTAGTTGAAAGATGTCACGAGAACTTTGGAGGACTAGGTTAGAGTCCAGCTTAATCTAACGCCATTGGAGAAGAGGTCTGAAATGAACGGGAGGAAATGCAGTAAGGACAGACATGGTATTCTGAGCTAGCTGGAACCGCAAGCTGTACAAATATAAAATGGGGAACGACCAGCCAGGCTGCTGTTCTGCAGGAAAGGATTTTAGGGCTCAGAAACACGTGGACTGAATATGAGCAAATGCTCTCATGCTGTTGCGAAAAAAGCCAGCACGCTGTTGGAATGTAGGAGCAGGAGTGCTGTCTCGATGGCATGGAAAATCATCCTTCCCCTCTGCTTGGCTCTGGTGAGGCCAGAGTCTGTGGCCAGTTGGACATCCAGGAAGTAGTAGAGAATCCAGAAGAGAGCAACTAGAATCACCCAAAGTCTAGAAACCAGGACCTCTGAGGCTAGACTGAAAGAACTGGGTGCACTTAGTCAATAGGAGAGAAGCACGAGGAGTTTGGGAGAGCAGTCCTCAAATATGTCAGACATTTCTGCAGAAATGAAGGGCATAAAAGGTTCTCCATGACTTCCAGGGGCAGAACAAGAAGCAACAGGCTTTGATTGCAGCAGGGAAGGTTGGGGGTGGAGATTAGGAAGAGCTTTCCAGCTGCAAAGATGGTGCAGGGTGAGATTGCTGGGGAGGTTGTGAGGCTTTTGAGAGTAGGTTGGACAGAGTTCCCTCAAGGATGGTCTATCTGGGGTCGGGCTTGGGCAAGGGGGCCCCTTGACATCCTTTACAGCCCTGTTTTTTGTGATTTTTGTCATCTGAGCCCTGGGCAGTGCTGATGGGGTTAATGATCATGGACTGGGGTTCTTGTTCTTGCAGGTGGGGAACCTGTTTGGGAAGCACCGGTCAACTATCATCACTTTGTACAATGGGGCCTTCGACTCCTCCTCTGCTGTGTTCCTCATCATCAAGGTGAGCTCCGTCAGGGTGGGAGAAGGGGCAGGGACATGGGCCAAACACCCACTAATCCAGGCATGATTTGTCCCTGCCAGTGGAGATGTTGCCCTGGTACAGACCCTGCTCAGCTCCTCTGAGGACACATGTCCCTCAGGGCTTGGCATTCACAGGATTCTGAGCCCCTGGGATTCTGGCAGGGCCTCTCAAGGTCCCTCTGTACTGGAGTCCCAGGCCTCCACAGCTCAGCAGTCACTAAGGCTACTTTAGTGCCCTGAAGCATGCTGCCCTATTTGGGGGCTCCAGGGAGAGTGTGAAGGTGTGAACTTTCAGCAAAAGTCCCCAGGATACGCCTCCTTCCTCCCCATCAGGTGACATCTGCATTGAAATATTATTCTGACATCTAGGGCTCCTCCCCAAACAGGCACCCCCTTTTGGGATTGGTCTTGGTAGTTGTTCAGCCCTCCTGGCCCACATGGAAAAGCTCCTTTGAAATGCAGGCCATGCATAGAGCACGATTCACCTGGGGGACACCCCACCACAGGGCAGTTCATCCAGCTTCAGCAAACGGTTTGGTAGATCAAGTGGGGACTGGCATTTGGGAGCTCACCATGTCAGGGGTGTCATCTCAGGCCCAGGACACCCCCACCCACCCCATGGTGGAGGCAGCAAGGAAGATCTGACAGGGGTGGATGGTTCTGTACACATCCTGATTCCTTCTTCAGAGCAGTGGTTCTCAACCTTGTTAGATCTGAGGCACCCCTCAAAAAATTCTTGTGCTTAGTTTTCACTTATCTTTTGATTATGGAAAAATAATAGAAATGTTTTTCTGTTGCTAAGAACTCAGAATGCCCATAACAGGGTGGAATGGTTTTAACATCATGGATTCCTATTTGAAATTTTGGAGTTTATCTTGTGAATCATGTTCGTGCACCTAACAGTGCTAACATTACGTAGACTCCATGGCACCCCTGCAAGGATCTCATGGCATCTAAGGTGCTGTGGGGCCTTGTTTGAGAATCACTGCCCTGGAGCATCTTTTCTTTGCCCCTGTTGGTGATGGGACATGTGACGAGTTAGACCCTTAGCCTGTCCCCACCTGCAAGAGTGTATGCTCTACTCTTCTCATCAGCATCATCTGCAGCTGTATGGCCAGCCAAACAGTGTAGGGCACAGTGCTGTGCTCAGGAGTGGAGGTCACCCTGCTTGGGAGCCCTTGGCAGACCTGCAGAGTACATAGCATCTAGGATTTGCTGGCAGGGTCTCCCCTGGGAGGCTGAACCTTTGTAGGAAAAGGTTCCAGAGAACAAAGTACAGGTACAACTGGTGCCTGGATAGATAGAATTCTGTACCCAGCAACCTTTACTCTGTGCTGATGCTGGCCAAGCTGTGGCTATTAGGAGGTTGTAGGGAGGCAGTGTGGCTGAGAGCAGGGCTGAGTTAGATCTGGGGGATATCCCCATCCTGCTGAGGACCTGGAGAAGGCACCTACACCCTTGTGTGCCTCAGTTTCCCTTTGTGCATGCTTTCTGAGGTAGGCACTATCCCATTGGCTATGTGCAGTTTTTGATGTTATCTCTATGAGCCTCTGAGATGTTATGGTAACCTCAGTATAACCCCACCTGGAGGGGCTGAGCTCACCTGGTGTGGCTGTAGGGGCCCCTTCAGTCCATCCTTAGCCTCTGTCCCCTGGGATCTCCATTCACTTGTGTACATGAGAGTGACTTTCCCTTGCTTCTGGGTCTGGGGCTGGACTGTCTCCCTGGGGTCAGCCCAGGGCATGATTCATACCTGTTAGACCCTCCCAGTCCTTGCCCCTTCCCCCAGTCAGGCAGGCCCCTGCTTGCTGTGTATTGGCCCTTGTATTGGCAATGTATTGCTGTGCATTACCATTGCTGAGGAGAGTAGGCAGGTCCTGGCAGGTGTAAGACTCCAGGGCAAGAATGCTTCTCATGCACCACCACCTTGCCCCTGCAGATTAGCACCCCCTATTGCCAGGCTGGGGCATTGGTGCCAGCCCTGCCTTCTGGGTAGAGCACCTCCTCCTGTTCCTTTCAGTACAGCACTGCCTGCTGCTGTTGCTAGAAACCCTTTGAATCTCAGGGCCCTGGCATCCGTTAGTGAATGTGCTGCCACCCCTGACTTTGTCCCTATCTGTCCCAGGGATGTAGAAAAACAGCCTCCTGCCTGGTTTCTCAAGGGAGTGTGCTAAGCACGAGAATCATCATTGTTGCCAAGGACCTGTATTGCCTTGAGGCTCTAAGTACAGGACCTTGCTGTGCTTGGTGCTATGCAGGTTCCTCAGCTGGCACACCTACAGCCTTTGCCCACCAGTCTGCAACTAGGGATATAGTCTGGCCTCCTGCTGTGGAGCAGTGCCCCCTGCTGCCCCTTGCTCAGCCTTGTGCCAGGTGGTGTGTCGGTGCCCCCTGCTGGTTTGCAGTTAATTTACCTGCATCATTTTCCAGGCATTGACTCTGCAAGCCTGAAGCTGCCCCTTTCTTAGGTAGTACTGAGCCAAGCTCAGCTCTTCAGTTCTGGCTGGGTGCTGGTACCCAGCACATGCCTGCTGCATATCTGTAGGGCCCCCCAGTTAGTGCAAGAATGTCTAGATTTTGGTGTCAGCTTGGCAGGAGTTAGACCTGCTGAGAGTTTGGTTTGCAGCTCAGCAGAAGGGCAGGGAGCGTCTCATTGCACTTGGCAGCTGAATGCTCATTCATGAGTGCCTGGTATTGATTGGGACAGACGTTAATAAGCCTGCAGCAAATATAGCCTAATGGAGTAGTGCCTTCCTGGCCAGCCGGGTAGGCCACCAAACAGAACCCACAGCAGCAAAGAGACCTGCGCAGTCCTAAGGCTTGTGTCCCTCTCCTGACTTGCAAAATCAGGGGATCCCTCTTCCCCTCCTCTCCGGGTCCAGGATTTCCCCACGTGCTCAGAGCTTGGCATCTGTCAGACTAGCTGGCTTTGTCAGAGAGCTCAGCAAATGAGGAGTGTCCTGGAAGGCAAGGGTGGGCAAGGGCATTAGTGCTGCCTGGTCCCAACTGGGGAGGTCTGGTCCCTGAGGGATAAGAGTGTTAGTTCCTGGGCTCACTTTCAGCATGAAGCCACATGGCAGCCCATACTGTGCCTGCACTGCTGGGGCACTGTGTTCTGGCTCCCAAGTTGGCCTTTCCCAAAAGGTGGAGTTAAGGTGGCAAAGGGCAGGGCACAGGGCTCTACCCACCCATCCCAATGCCCCTTGCCCCCCAGCCAGGAATAGAACCCAGGCTGGATGTCCTGACTCACCATCTCATGCTCAACCCTCTAGCTTTGGGGAGGGGGTGATGTTTGGACTCGTGGGATTGGTAATACCTGCCCATGAGAAGGTTCAGTCAGGCTGAACTCAGTGCTTAAATATAGCCATCTCTGAGAAAAAGGTATAGAGTGCAGCAGCACAGAACATGGCCAGCTATTGGTACCAGTAAAGGTCCCCACCATGGGCTGGGGAGCAGGCTTGGGTTGTAGGATGTCAGTTGCTTTGCTTTGGGGCTGCCAAGCTTTATGTTGGGCCATACTGGAAGGTCCCTATTGAACCCATAAACTCCACTTGCCAGGACCCCAGTTTTTCAATTGAGCTCAAATGGGGGGGCATCACTTGCAGTGCAGAGCCTCCTAGTGCCACACTAGGGTATTGAAGTCAGCCCAGACACCAGGGCAAGAATGCTTCCCACTCACCCCCACCTTGCCCCTGCAGACTAGCACCCCCTATTGCCAGGCTGGGGCATTGGTGCCAGCCCTGCCTTCTGGGGAGACAGCACCTCCTCCTGTTCCTTTCAGTACAGCACTGCCTGCTGCTGTTGCTGGAAACCCTTTGAATTGCAGGGCCCTGACATCCATTAGTGAATGTGCTGCCGCCCCTGGCTTTGTCCCCATCTGTCCCAGGGATGTAGAGAGATGACCCCCTGCCCAGTTTCTCAAGGGAGTGTGCTAAGCATGCAAATCATCATTGTTGCCAAGGACCTATATTGCCTTGAGGCTCTAAGCTCAGGACCTTGCTGTGCTTGGTGCTGTGCAGGTTCCCCAGTTGTCACACCCACAGCCTTTGCCCATCAGTCCTCTCACATCAAGGGGTTTGAGCACTGCCTGGCAGGGAGCATGGTGGACCAGCTGTGAGGTCTCAGCCCTGTGCTGTCATGCCCAGAGGAGCCCAGCTGCATCAGGGTAGCATGCTCCTGTGGTCAGGAGTAGGAGGAAGTGTGGTTTTACAGGCAAAGCAAGACATGGCAGAGGGAGTCTTGTGAGTGCTGTGCCTGGCTTTGGCACTGACTCACTGTGTGGCCTTGGATGAGTCATCTCCCTTATCCATATCTCAGTTTTCCCTTACCTGTCTGGACCTCCTCAGGACACAGAAGCTACCCATTCCTCAGTGTTTCTGTGCAGTACTTAGCGCCCTAATTTCTGCTGGGGCCTGTGCAACGCCCAGTATAACAGAGCCTTGATCGCAAGGTCTGTGCAGTGCCTGGTACAATAGGGGCCCTGATTCCAGGCAGGTTCTGTACATGTCTCTTCCACTCCTAACATGTTCCACAAAGTCTAGCTTGCCCCTTATACTTCCCGTGCTTTTGCCCACAGCTGTTGTATGAGAAAGGCCTGATCTTGAGGGACATGTTCCTCTTCATCACTGCTTGCAGTGCCTGGCACCTGATCCGCACCTTCTTTCTGATGCCTAAGCAGCACATCCCCTACCCACTGCCTCCAGGATACAGTTATGGGTAAGGCCCCCTCCACTGCTCCTGTGGGAATCTTCCTGCTCCTCCTTCCTCTCCCCTTGAACCCGAACCTCAGACCTCCTTAGAAGCTTAGAATCATATAGAAGCAGGGCTGGGAGGGACCTCATGGGGTCATCTACACCTGGTGCAGGCAGGTTGGTTCAGCTTGGGCTGGTGCCTGGGACCCTGCCTGAAGAGTGGTTCCCCCACCCCCTGCCTGCTGTGGGGGCCGGGTGGGAACTGCATGGTCTTGTCCCCCAGCCTGGGGTGGGGCCTGACTGGCTGCCTGTCCACAGTATGACCTGTAGGAAATCTCAGTCCTACCGCACCTATGAGGAGAGGCAGCCAGCCCACAGAGGCGGAAGCAATGACCTGCAGTCGGAGCCTGTTCTTGCAGAGGCTGACCGCAGCCCCAACGACTTCCTGAGCAAAGGTAGGGGCTTGGCCTGCTTCCTCTGCTCCATATCCCCAGGCCCTTTCCAAGGCCCTTGCTTCTGCCTTGTTGGTTTGGGGGGGACCCTCTGCCCATCCAAGGGACAGGACAATGCACCGGTAGTCCCTGGAGCCCTGCCTGCCCCTATGAGAGGAAGTAGAGGAGCCCCATCAGGGCATCCTGGTATACCCTTCCCAGTCTGGGTGGGCTGAGGACCCACTGAAGAGACTCCTCCACAAGCCTGAATGAGCCATTGCCCTGGGTTTGGGTGGTACCAGGCATCCCCAGCAGAGACCTGCCACACACAGAGGGAATGACTTCCCTGACCTAGGGCCAGAAAAGCAGGTCAGAACTATCCCCATGGACACTGGGGACAGGCGTGGGGCCAGATGGAGGGTTTTGTGGGGGGCATGGCTGGTGAAGGGGAGTAGGTGTCGGGGAAAGCACGGTTGATGACTGCTGTATAGGCAGGGGTGTGGCCAGAGGAGGAGGCATGGCCAAAGGAGAAGTGTCTCAGTGGGGCTGTGTCAAGAGGCTGGGCCTAGCCAAAGGGAGGGAGGTAGGATGGCCACATGGTTGTTTTGTCAGGGAAGGGGCGTGGTCAAAGGGAGATGTGTTGGGGATAGAGGGACATGGCCAGGGGTAGGGTGTGACTGGATCCCTCCTGTCAGGCTTCCTCTGTGGGGGAGTGTTGCAGCCTGGTGGATATGCCAGCCACCCCAGGGCTGCTCTGCTTTTCCCTGTGGACATGTTGCCCCTTAGGCACTGGGGGATGCACAGGTAGCACAGAGCTGTGCCTAGAGTAGCATGTTCCCTAGAGTGTGGACCATGTAGGGGAGCTGCTGGGGGAGGGGCCCGTGTGGATTGTGCCTAGGGCTTGTGCCCCAGGAGAGTCCCAGAGTGGGGAGGCTTGGGCACCAGCACTGATGGGCAAGCCAGTGGGCTTGGCACTTGGCCTTGGGTCTCATTATTTCCTGGACATGAAGAAGGCAGGAGCTGATTTCCCTTGCTCTGTCTGGCCTTCCTCGCCCTTTGTGGCCTCTGGTCACCCCTCCCTATAGCACCTCTGTGTGTTTAGATATCATGAGAACTGGGAATTATGGCCCCTTGGATTTCCCCTACATCCCCCCTCCCAGCATGACCAAGGGGCTAATGCCATTGTGCACTCAGTCCCCCACCAGCTGACCTGGGTGCCATTGCAGGCCACAAGGAGCCTCCTGTCCGGTCCTTCCAGTCCTGTGTCATCTCCAAGCTCTTTTTCTGGCACCTGGTGTGGCTGTCAGTGATACAGCTGCGGCACTATTTCTTCATTGGCACCCTCAACCCCATGCTGGAGCACCTGGCTGAGAAAAACACTGCACTGGGTATGGGATGGGATAGAGGGAGAAGCGGAAGAGGTGATCCAAGAGAATGGGAGGAGGGATTGGGACGAGGGTTTCCCTGTATACGTGGCCTGGGGTGGGAGTATGAAGGAGGAGGGAATGGGGCAGACCTTGCAGGAGGGGGTGGAAGGTGAGAGGAGGGAATCAAGGTGGAGGAAGGGGACAGGGATGGATGGAGGGAGGGGGGTGAGTGTCAATGGGGAAGTGGTGGGCATATCTATAGCTGTGGAGCTTTACCCTCAAAGCCTCAGAGGCCTGGATGAAGGTGGTTTGCTTATTGTTAACTTAGTGTGTAGAAGGGAAACTGAAGTAGGGGGTGGGTTGCTGGCAGGCAGGGGTGCAGAACATAAGAATCATCTGCTCTAGGTTTCATCTGGCTCAACCCTCCAGCCCTGGGGGGTCAGAGATGGGGGTGGGTATGAGGCCCCTTGGACAGTCCTGTCCTTTCACACCGCTGTACCCTCTTTTCCCAGTGAGCACCTACACCAACGCCTTTGCCTTCACTCAGCTCTGTGGGGTTCTGTGTGCCCCCTGGAATGGCCTCATCTTGGATCGGCACAAGCGCAGGAGGGGCAAGGATGGCAGCACCCACGGTAACAGTTCCCATGTAATCTGATGCATCCTCTTTCTCAGAGCCAAGCTGGCCTGATACTGTGACCTTCTCCACAGCAATGCCTGGCTGGCCCCTGGTGCTGTGGACTTCCCTATGGCTGTGCCATGCTGTAGACTCTGCTATGCTGATCCTGGGCTGAGTTCTGTGTCTCCCTTCTGTCCCAGGTGCCTCAGACTCCCTGACTGACCTGCGCTCCTGCGTGCTGTCGCTGGCAGTGACGGTGGTGCAGAGCGTGGGGTTCTCAGTGTGTGCCACTGTGCCTGTGCTGCCTGTGCAGTACGCCACCTTTATCCTGCAGGTGCTGAGTCGTTCCTTCCTCTATGGAGGCAACGCTGCATTTCTGGCCATTGCGTGAGTCATCTGATGGGGTTCACAGGGCTCCAGAGGGTGGGCGAAGGAGACGGTCCAGGATTGGGAAGGGGCAGGGCAGAAGCAGTGGGGGCAGAGGCAATGGTGGACGGGAGGGGAGCAGGGCTGAGAGATGCCTGGTGGTGGTCGGGGCAGGAGGAGGGTTCACCTCTGGCCCCTCTTACACTAGTGTCCCCAGCACCCTCCCTGCCCCCCCCCCAAGTTGTACCCCACTTCCTGTATGTATTCTCTCTGCAGCTTCCCCCTGGAGCACTTTGGGAAGCTCTATGGGCTTGTGATGGGTCTGTCAGCTTTGGTATCGCTCCTTCAGTATCCCTGCTTTGCACTCGTCAAGGGACCCCTCAATGGAAACCCTTTCTATGTGAGTGTTCAGTTTGGCAGGGAGCATCATCCAGGGTTGGGCAGGCGGTAGAGTGCTTTATTGATACCCTGGCGGAAGAGACATGGGATACCCATGTTGGTTCGAGGGGGCATGTTTGCAACATCTGAGGGTCAAATGGAGTGCGCTATGCATGTTCTTGAGGGGGAAACTTTATTGACACCCCGAAGCGGGTGTCTTTTGGGGAGAACTTTATTGACACTCCAGAGAAGCAGACAGGAATTATGCATAGATGGATCTAGAGGAACTTTTTTGATACTCTAGAGTGGAAGACAAGTAGTCCTTGAGGAGAGAGCTTTCCATATCCTCTCCAGTGAGCATGGGGTGCCACAGAGAAGGCCTGGGGATGTTTATTGACCCATGAGAGTGAGGGTCAGGGAGAGTCTTATCCACAGTTCTGCAGAAGTTTGTCCATGTGGGGACTTCATGGCAGGAGGCTCTGGTAGACATCCTGGAGGGAGGAACAGAGTGTGTCATATAGGCCAGAGTGAGAGACGTAGAGGGGTCTGGGGGTCTGTGGAGCTTTTTGACACCACTGAGTGAGAGATGAATGTATAGTATTGTTAAGGAAAGGGATTGTTTGGACTTCCTGAGTGACAGCCAGGGAATGGCCTAGACAGGGGCTTTATGGAGAATTTGTACCAACTCCTAAAGTGAGATGGGGGCAGTGCTGCACACAGGACTGTGATGTGAGAGGTAGGAATGCCCCATACAGTGCTGGAGGTGGGAGAGGCTTGGGGGGACCTTTAGCTATACCTTAGCATCAGGGACAGAGGGGGCCCTATTCTGGGTCTGGGTCATGTGAGCTTTATTAACTACTTGTCTCTTACAGTGAGAGATAGGGAGTGTCCCCCTCAGGGCCAGGCTGGGGGTTTTACTTTATTGAACCACTGAAATGATGCAGGAAGCAAGGATTTTTTTGATGATGTCTTTTATTAAGCCAACTATATAGCTGGGAGAGCTCTCCAGACCTGAGGAAGCACACTTTATGCCTTAAAGCTTATCTAACATCTCTCCCAGCTATACAGTTGGTCCAATAAAAGATATCATCAAAAAGCCTTGCTTCTTGCATATTTCCTGAACCACCACAGCTACAACATTTCAACCCTGTTGAGGTGAGTTAGCAGGTGCCCCACACAGGGCTCTTCAGGCTGTGGAAGAACATTATTTACACCCTGAACTGAGGGACAGGGAGTGCCCCTAAGGGGCAAGGGACATTTTGTTTAACACCTTGGTGCATATGAGGTTCACAGTTTCATTGTCCTATCCCCAGGTGAACATTGGCCTCACCGTCATCATCCTTCTGGGCTTCGTCAACCCCTTGATGGTGTTTTGGGAATGCCAACGTAGGGAGAAGGAACGAGCCACGGAAGGGAACAGTTCCTTGTCCTCATCACCGAAGAAGGCTGATGTTGAGTCTCCCATCTGAAACCACAGGGCTGTCTGGGGACTGTTTTTCATGGAAAAGGGAAGGAGAAAAGGGAATTTCAGGGTGCTCCAGCCCCTAGTACCTCTTCATCTATGTTTGCCCAACTCAGAATGTTTACTACCATCTCAAGCCATTCTCAGACTCATTTAAAAGAGGAGTATTAGAGAGATATTTATTTTTACAGATACTTAATTTTATAGTTATTTTTATAGCCCTGTTGGTCTGAGTCCTTTATCTCCCTCTTCCCTGTTCTCACACAGGACAATTAGGAAGATGCACTAACTGTATTTACATGTATTGTTCTGCTTGACTACAGTTCTATAGTTGGGTGTGTTCATAATAATTATGGAGGTAAAAGTGCTAGCTTGCTCCTTCCTACTTGAAACCCAATAAATACTAATGGAGAGATCCCAATATGCCCTAGCCCTGTTGCCTGTTGGCCTCACATCTGGGCTTTTCCAAGGTTCCTGGGTTTCATTTAAGGCTGCTAAGGACCTTCTTGTCTGATATGCTGCCAATTACAGGACATGGACTTTGACCCCATAACTCCTACACTGATCCCCAATTTCCAGGATGCTTCAGTCTCTTACGTTGTCGGACAACTATTCATCCATTCCAGCCCCTCTTGCCTGCCAGAGCCACAGAGCAACCAAAGGGAAAACAGTACACAGTACACCGTGAGTGAAGAGAGGAGAAGGTGGGAGTACTTCCCATGCCCTGGCAGGGAATACATTATGTTAGTAGATGCCCAGAGAGTTCTAGGAGGAAAACTGTGCTCCCAGCAATAGAGGAACGCAAGCCCCCCTCAATCCATACCAATGTGACCAAGGGAGGTGGGGGGACACCCCTCCTGACCCCAGATCTGGAGATCAGTTTGACCTTGAACAAGATTCTCTAGCCTGGTATAAGAAGTGTCTGAGCAGCCCACCCTAGCCAACTTCCCACCACGGCCGAGGTACACACGTACAGCAGCTCCCACAGAGCCCCCATGTGGTAACAGTTCAAGTCTACCTGGCCAGGCAGGATTTGAATGAGAAACCTAGAAACCAGAGGCTTCAGGGCAGAGTAACAACTCCTGGGCTCTGATTCATTAATGCATTTCCTCTGAGTGCCTTTTGGATCTCTCATGAGAGGATGCCAGGATCCAGGAGTCCCCAGGGAGATGATCACCTCTGTCTGCCCCCTCACACACCTTTTTCACCCTCAGACTCACCTATCCCCTTCCTTTCATCCTCCCACAAACCTAGAGCCTTATCCCACACATACATATCCTGCACCCCATTCATCTCCACATAACTGCACTCCCTCACACCTTTACAGTGCCATCCTGGACACCCATTCCTGCAGCCCAAACCTACACTCTTATCTTCCCAAATCTATACATCCCCCAACACTTCTTACAGCCCACAGCCCCCATGGCATAATCTGCCCAGCTACATACCCTTACAGACCCACACAACTGCAGTCCACACTCATACACTCCTTGTGCCTGAGCAGCCTCACACACCCTATGCTCTGATATTCAGAACACCTAATCTGTCATGTCCCACCCCATGCCCCTGCTACACATCTGTCCGGTAACCCCACTCCCACCCTTCCTTGTGTGTTCTATGCTGTCCCTACACCCCTGGCTGGGGAAAAGCTGCAGCTCCAGGACCCCCTGCTCATCGGGGTGCTATCAGCACATGCCTGTGGAGAAACAGCTGGAACTGGTGCTGGGATGTGGGTCCAGAGCCTATAGGGACCCAGATCCCCCACCCCAGCCTGGCCACTACCCCTACGCTGCCTTACCCAGGCCCTGTGACTCATGGGGAACCCTTGGGGTTGCTGTGCCCAGCTCCAGACAAGAAGGAGCAATGTGAGGCTGGAGGTGTCCAGTGACACATCATTTTATTGCAGGAACATCAGGCAATTACTATGTGGGCAGGGAAAGGGAGAGAGTGAGGGGGATGGAGGCGTTGTCCTTACCCAGGAGATGGGGCAGGGCCAGGACCTACTGCCGGGGGCGGGGGGAGGCACTAGGAGCAGGGACATCCAGCAGAGCTTGGGAGGGTGGAGGCAGTGGAGTGGATGTGGGCCCCATGGCTGGAAGTAGCCACCTCAGTACTTGCAGATGAAGGGCTGAAGGTGGTAGCAGGTGAGACCAGTCCATTGACCATCTGGCAGAAATAGGGAGAGGGATCAGTATCCACCTGGTCAGTGCCTGGCACTCCAGACCCCTGTAGCCCTGAAGTCCCTGCCCCAGACCCCACAGAGCCCAAATGCCCCTGCCTTAGACCCCACTGCTCCCACCATGTCCTCCAGGCCCCACTGCTGTGTGTGCTCCATTCTATCCCACGGCACGATGGGAGGGTTTTGGTGTGGGGCTCACCAAGTACCTGCCCCCTCTCCTTGGGGACCAGTAGGGTTCCAAGGGTTTAGGTTGTAGCTGTGTTGGTCTAAGGATATAGGCAGACAAGGTTCCTTGGGTGAATTTGATATCTTTTATTAGACCAACCTAAATGGTTCCAATGCATTTTACCTGTCACCAAACCAGACACAACCAGCACATCTCCCACTATGCCCTCACAAGCACGGGGTGCAGGACAGGGAGTAGCAAATGTCTCCACCCTAGGCGTGCCTGGGGGGCACTGATACAACTGTGGGGTTGCAAAGGGGCCGTGGGTCTCACATTTCTACAAGCCCGCTGCCTCCCACACTCCCACAGACTCCCAGCCTCTTAGGGGCTCCTCACCTATGGGGCTCAAGGCGGAACATGTTTTCCAAAGCTTAGTGGGGTTTCCAAAGTCCCAGTTGGAGAAATTCCAGGTGGTGCCATCTACCCAGTGGGAGGTCATTTTCCCGCCCTGTGGAGCAAGGGGGTGAGGGTAGGATCAGTGATGCTTGGTCTGCAAGGGGCTGCTGGGAATATGGAGAAAGGGGGGTGGAGGGGGAAGGCTCTAAATGCATCTAGCATCTGCTGGGACCAGTGACCTGCTGTGGTACTGGAGTAGGCACCATCCTGGCAGGCTTCCTGAGTTAGGGCACACAAGAAGATGCTCAGTTCCTGGCCATGGAGGGTCCAAAGGACCAGGGGGATGGGGGTAGGGGCTGAGTCACCACCCACCCCACCCTTCCCCTTATTTCTCAGCCTTGCTCTGCCCTGGGGAGGATGCTTTGGCAGGAGGTCTGGGCTGAGTGATGGGGACAGGGTCTGCCTTACTGAGGAAGAAGTGATGCCACCAATCCACACCTTCCTCAAGGTATGGGTTCTGCTGAGGTTGTACAGCTGTTTATTGAGGGCAGCGCTGTGGATGGAGGCCAGCTGGCCATTGTACAAGCTCTTGCACCCTGTCCGTGGGGAGAGAGCAGTGTCAAAAATTGCCAGCAGGTGGGAGAGGGCCTGGGGTGAATAGGCACGTAGCTGAGATGGGGAAGGGGCCCGGATCCCCAGCTAGCATGGAGCTAGGTCTCTAACCAGGAGTCAGCAAAGGAGGGTCAGACGGGTTGGGGGAATGTAATGCCCTCCTGTAAGGAAACAACATCCTAGCTGCAACCTAGGCACATGGGATGGCAGCACCCACTACACCCTGACCTGTGCCTATACCCACTATCAAGGAGTGGTCACACCAAACTCAAGAGTGACTGCCACAGCAGCCTACCATGAAATGCCCTGTCAGGCACTGCCACATTATATCCCCCAGCCACCGGTCCCAATACATACACCAGCTAGTGCCACAGGGTCTGGCCACATTACCCCCATGGGTCACCACCACAGCCCTCTGTCACGGTACATCCACCAGGCACTGTCACAAGTACAAGTCACATTGTACCCAACAGCCCTCTGCCTAACTGCATCCACAGGCTGCTGCCACTAGCCAGGCAATGGCCATCAGTGCTAGCCACTGCCATAAGAACCATCCACACAGCATCCTGCATCCTTCTCCAAGTCCATCAGCCACAATATACTTTCTATCCACTGCCATAGGGTCTAACTACCTATGGTTGTACCCACTGGCTCCTGCAATGTGTATCATCCAAGCCACACCACACCATGCCTGCCATTCACCACAATGGGTACCAGCCATGGTCCCGACACCTGCCCAGGACATCACACTTACCAGCCATGTCCAGGCCATGCTTGCTGGCCACTGCCACAAGCATGTGCCTCATGTTCCTTCCCACCTCCATGCATATCACCTAGCTCTGGGTAGGGCACCAAACAGCCAGAGGTCAGGGGAGGCTCCTCTGAAGGCCTGGCATCATGTACCAGCAAGCAGGCCTCATGTATGCCCCACCTGGGAATCTGTGTGTTGGAGGATGGGGGTGGAGCATCAGCCCCCCCACTCTCCTGCCAGTGCTTACCTGGGCCCTTTCAAAGGTCTGAGGCTTGGGCACTATTTTATAGTAAAACTTCTTGCCAGACTCATCTGTCACCGTCATCATGTTCTTCTGCTCCAAGGGGCACTGTAGTTCTGGGTCCCCAAGCTCCAGCTCTGTTTCCTCCTCCAGAGCAGAGCCTTCCAGCACCACTGGCTCTAGGGTTTTTACTGGGTAGGGAGAAACAATGATGGGCCATTTCAGCACTAGGAGACAGCCCAGGCCCAAGGGAGGAAAGACTGCTCTGCACGGGTGGAGGCACAGCAGCAGTGGGCAGGAGACAGTCACCTTCCCTCCATGTCTGCGTGCCTGTCCTTCTGCTCCTCAATGGCCCCTCACCCTATCCAGCTGGAGATGCTGCACCTTCTACAGGGTTCACAGCACCTCAGCTGGGGATTCAGGACATGGTCTAAACTCCTCCATCTTTTACTGCCCATGGGGATTTGTGGGGAGAAGGTTTCCCATTGCTGAGATTGTCGCCAATCCCAGGACTCCAGGAGCTGGGGCTTTGCACTGAGACTTAAAGCAAGCAGTTCTAGGTCCTTCCCAGTAGAACCATATACCTCTGTGCAGCAAGGGGACAGCCCTAGTTCCTGGAGCTGCTTCAGGTATCAGACTGAGGCAGTGTCTGGGGTCCAGCGCAGGCCAGGGGCCACTGGGAGCTGGATGGGATGCTGGTCCTGTACTGGCCGTTCCCCTGGGCAAACTGGAGACTGCTGGCTATGTGGGTTATCCCCACTCCGCAGGATGGAACTGGACTGAGATCAGAGGGGAGCACTGGCTTGAGGGAGTGGAGCCCAATGATCCCCATTCTGGCATGGCACCCGTTTCCATGTCCACCGGGTCCAACAAGCTGAACTGGTGCCCAAGACAAACCCAGTGGGAGAGTGCAGGAGGGGGCACATGCTTCTGAGAGCTGGGGCGGGAGGTGCATCTGCCTTACTCAGTTGGGAGCTTTAAACCCTAACCCTACCCCAGCTCTGTTGCCCTTAAAGCATCAGCAGCTGGACACTGTTTTGGGGTTCCCAACAGGGCAATGCTGCTGAGGTGCAGAGTCTGCAGGGGGAGAGGAGGGTTCAATTCTGCCACCCCTCCTAATTTGGTGCCTGGGGCAGATGCCCCTTTTGCCCACTCCCAGTTATGCTACTGAGATCCATGGAGTGGCTGCATATGGGCTCCCTGCTGGGGTTGGTATGTTTTGGACACAGCCAGGGAAAGTGTGGGGAGATTCTTTCTCTAGAGGGGGGGCCTGGGGTGAGGCCTGGGGAGGGACAGACTTACAGAGCCTATGGGCTGAGGCAGTGCCCAGCAGGGCACGCACCAGGACCACAGGCAGCTTCATCTCAGTCAGACCTAGGGGAGAGAATTCTTGGGAGCATAGCTCTGGCACCCCCATAGCCTGGAGACCCCTCCCGCAGCCCAAACCAGCTCCTTATCTGCAGACCCCAAAATTCCCACACAGCCAAGACCGGAGCTCCCCCAGCAAACCCTGACTCTCCCCTCAGCTCCTCTAGCCTGAGTTTCCCAACCATCCTATCAAGGCAGACCTTCCTTTCTTTGCTATTATTAGGCACAGATCCCTGCAAGAATTAGAGCCCATAATTGCTCTGCTTGCCAGTTCCTGACCCTCCAAATCACACCCTCAGCTGGGGGCCTTTCCCAGGGGCTCCTTGCTCAGAGGAGAAAAGGGAGAGGTGGTTAGAAACCCAGGGCTATAGCTGGGCTGGGGGCACCAGGGCCACTATGCACTCACACAGGGACAAGGTGGCCCAGGGCACCCACTGCATGGGTACAGAGGGGGGTGGGACAGCCCGGCACATAGCTTTGGCCTGTGCAACTCCCTCCCACAGGGTGTTTGGGGGGGGAGGTTCGAAACAGTCTCTGCAGCCCTATGGCCTGGCCTAGGATCTGCAGGTGCCAGGGTAGGAGCTGAGTGGTCTCTGGGGCCAGGCAGGAGTCTCTCCCTGAGCCAGAGAGCTGCATTAGGGGTGTTCCCCTCAACAATGCACCCACCACTTGCTGTTCTGATAGCCAAGGCTCCAGCACTGCTCTGGGGCAAGTCTTCCCTCTCATCCCCGATTTTTGGTGACCCTGAAGTATCCCCAGCTCTCACCTCTCTTCCAAATGTGGGGAGCCAGGATCCTCTGACAGACCTTTCCAGACTGCGCAGCATCTTGCACTGAACTGGAGTAAGAAGTCAGCAGTGGAGAAAGAGCTATTACCAGCCCCCGGCACTCATATGCTACCCCAGGGCTTTCAACATCTATCCCCAGCCTGTGCAGCAATCAACTGTCTTTCCGCCCTTGCATGTGGAGAGTCCCTGAACCTGATGTCCGTAAAGCAGAACTTGAAAGCATCCTGTCAAAGCTCTCATCTGTTTGGTGCCTCCTTTTAAGGCAGGGCCAGGCTTTTAGTTTGGAAGATAGTAGCAAGAGGAGGCTATGAGCTGCAATTGAGGGGCACTGGCAGAGCACAGGGCTGGGGTAGCAGGGACTGTAGGTTGGGATTAAGGAGCATTAACGGGGGTGCTTGCAGGGAAATAAGCCTGGGGAGCAGGGGACTACAAGTCAGGCCTGAGGGGCATTAGTAGAGCTGTCTCAGGACGCTAGCACTACAGTGCATGGGGTGGGAAGAAGGAGGGGAAGAGAGCAGAACCAGGAAGCATCAGCAGAGCTGTCAGTGGTGTACTTTAGGAAGAGGAGTTGTGTCTGCTTTCAAAGGAACCAAGTGAGCCAGCTCCTAGGGGCTGTGCTGATGGGGATAATACTGCAGGCCTATCCCATCTCTGGTCTCTCACTTACCCCTTTGCTGTCAGACCTCTTGTGCCCCTATCAAAGGGCAGAAATTCATAACTCTCCTACTCTCAGACCGGACTGCAGACTAGGGTTCCCTGGGGGAGCAGTGTCTCCCCTAAGAGGTCTACAATGCTAACCCGGCAGGTCTGAGTGCAGCACCTGTCTGCTGTTCTTCCTTTTAGAAGCCTGTGACCAGTGCTGTGCACAGTGACCAGACAGACTCCTGAAGTCAGTAGCCTGGTTTCCCAGTATGCCCAAGGCATATCAGAGAGAAAGGAGTGTAAACCCAGCAGTTTACACAGCCAGATAAAGCTTGAAGCCTTAGAAAGCAGGTCACTGCTGATGCCTCTTACTGAGCAGGGAGAAGTCCAGCCCAGAGCCATGGAAGAGTCCAAGACCTCTTAGGGGACAGGATGCTCCCCCAGATGTTGACAAGCAAGAGAAACTGATAGAGGGGACTGGGCCTCATTTGTATTTCTGTTATGTAACTGCTTAGGGAAAGGGTTGGCAAGCTTTAAGGAACAGAGAGCTGAAATAAGGCAGCTGGGTCTGAAGCGGGGCTGCTGCTTGTGACCCGGTTGCTGCTGCTCTCTCAGCAGTGAGAGGAGTGACCGCTGCAGCCAGGTGATGCACAAGAGAGAGCAGGGAGTGCTGGAGCGGCAGTGGGGGACACTGTGGGGAACCTGTTTGGGGGCCAAGGGGTGAGCTACTGTGACGCTTCCCCCTTCCGGCAGAATTGGTGCTGATGTTCCAGCTGGATTCAACCACTTGGTGGGCTGCATTTAGTTAGCGAGTCCCCTGGTTTAGGGCATTTTGGTTAAAACAGTTATGGTTTTGTGTTTGGTTGTAATGAAGTGCCGTGGTCCCTGTCAAGTAATGAGATGGCTTGAGTAACTACAGTTTGACAATGTCTGTTGAGGGAGCCTTGGCCAAGATGGAGAGTGAAGGGGAAACAAACAGCTGATGGCATCATCTTATTCCACCGAGGAGTGCCCTCTGCCTCCTCCTCACCCCTGGCGGTATAGACCAGTGGTTCTCAACCTTTTTTGTACCAGGACCCATTTGTAAACGTTGATGGCCAGTCCTGACCAAGTGCCCCTCACTCCTGACCTGATGCCCCACACCGCCAGGCCCCAGCCCCACCAGTGTGTGGGGCAGGAGATGGGTGCGTGTGAGGCAGGGGGGCCCCATGCAGCCCCTTGCAGGCTGGATCTGTGCTAGCCTGCAAGGGAAAAGCCACACTTTCCCACGTTTTTCTCCTTTAAAGGAGAAACCATTTGAAAAGTTTGTTGATCCATTTTTAAAGTTTGTCCACAACCTTTTCTTAAATTCTTGTGACCCACTTTTGGGTCGTGACCCATGGGTTGAGAAACATTGGTATAGACAACAGCAAACTTTCTGAATACAACTCTTTCCCTTTGAAAAACATAGACATGAGGCAGCAGACAAAGTGAAGATGCAGGCTTGAGGGGCTTTCTCAGGAAGAGAAGAAAGCAGCAACTGGGCTGATGAGCTCTGAGAAAAGCTTCTGGCCCAGCTAAAGCAAGCAGCCTGTCCTATGGTGTGAGTGATGGACTTGCACACCTTTTGGCTTCTGTCAACCTCAGGCAGCAGACTGTGAACAGAGGTAGCAGAGAAAGGACCTGGCTATTGCTGAAAGGTATTAGCCACCCCAAACTCTCAGGAAAGGAAAAGGTTAGAGCTATTCTCAAGACACCCTGGGCACTTACACACATACAGGGAGGATGCTCCAACACATTGTAAATCCAGAGTGGTGGAGCAGACTCGATTAATTGGGTCTGCTGGAGTGCAGAAATAAATGCGATCCAGCAGCCTCCAGCATCACATGTATCAGCATCCCTGTGCTGAAAAATGGCGGTGAGGTGCTTTGAACTAAGGCCAGTTGAGCAAGAGTTCAAAATGCTCCACTGCTATTTTTTCAGTGTGGGGACACTGATATATATGATGCTCTGGCGCTTTAAATTAGCACAACTCACTAATTAACGCCCCCTGGCCCTCCTGGAGCACATCTATAAATGCTCCCTGAGAACAAGGCAATTTATTCATTGGCATTCTCCAGAAACTTATTGTGGTGTTCCTTTCCTCCTCCTCCTCCCACTAATAAAGTTCCCTTTGTTTCAAATATTTGGACTTGAAAGATTGTAAATGCTTTTACGTGGGGAAATATTGCCTTTCCAGGATACCCTGGGGGATAATTCAGTTACTCTGGCTTTTGAGCGTGGGATCCAGTGAGTGCTGTTTAAATTTGTAGACAGTAAGTATCCTTAAGTAACTGAACCCAGCCACTTTTGCCACTGGCAACACCTGGCAGAAAAATGACACATCAGTCTTACAGAGTGTTTTGTCATCCCCTGATGGTAATCAAGGCCTAATTTCTTCAGACGTCTCTAACCTATCCCTGTTGGATTGTATCTCGTTTCTCCAAACATCTCTCTCTTCTCTTGAGATAGGGCCCCTTTTAAACCTGATTGGAGTCCCTTTATTCTTATGATTTCCTTGGCTGGCTTTAACTCTGGGGGTCCAAACCAGCGTTGTAAATGTAGAAATCTTCAGAATTGATGTCTGGGCTTTGTCCTTTCCCTCAAGTATTTACCAAGGGGTGGCTTATCCTCAGCCACTGTCTTCTTTCCCTCTAGCGTTTGTACAGTAAACATCCCAGCAGATGAACTTGCAGTGTTGATAAATGATTGCAAATCTTTCTGGTTCCATTGAGTGGAACTGCTATGTCTTTCAGGGTGAAATAAACCAGAAGTAGCTAATGATGACTGACATCTGATGAGTCTTTGAATCACATGCCTGATTGAAATCAGAAGGGCGCAACCAAATATGCCTTCAGATTATGCCCAACAGAAGGGACAATTAAGACTTTTAGTTTAGGTAGAAACTTGGTTAGAGAAGAGGCTACTGCCCAAAACAATGGGCCATAGAGGAGGATGGAGCAGCAATAATGTAGGGATATGAAGAACGGGTTCCTATGAATACAGATGTGGCTAGGATACTGGTTTTGCATCACATCTGGTTTAAATGTAGAAGACCCTGGAGAAGCTGCTATGAACATGACCTTGAGAGAGAGAGCAGAGAGACAGAGCTTCTTGAGCACAAAGCTCACTGAAATGCCAGAGGTGGGGATTTCTGAGTGAGACAGCTGCTTGCTCTTTGCATGCACTGTGTTCAGGAACTAAGAGATGGCCTACATCTACAAAATTCCTAGTCTGGCAGGCCAGCTTAGTCAATGTAGTGACCAACAACCTGACTACTGTGAACCAGAAGGTTTCTCTCTACCCAGGGAGACAAAGAAAGTATTGGCCAATTCAGAAATTGCTAACAGAGAGAAGTTGCAGCAAGGGCTTAAGGAGCTGAAAAAGTCATTTTAAGAAGGGAAATAAAGGTCAGACATCCACAGCAGGGGGTGATGTTCAGTCAGTTTTCAGAAAGATCTGGTGAAACAGGACTGACTGAGTCTGTCTTCATCAACACTTGATAATGTGAGCTGCAGATCATGACAGCTTGTGCTCTCTCTCACTCTCATTTTATATATATAAAGACTTCAGACTAACATGGCTAACTACATCTTCCTCTTGGAGCTTGTCACCCATGTACTGCAACTGGACTCAGGCCTTAGCTCTCATATGTGGCAAGGCCTCTATAGCAGTGGTTCTCAATCTTTTTTGTACCAGGGCCCATTTGTAAGCTTTGATGGGCAGTCCTGACCCAGTGTCCCTCACTCCCAACCCACTGTCCTAGCCCCCCAGTGTGTGGGGCAGGAGATGGGTGTGTGGCACAGTGTGAGTGTGTGTGTGGGGCATGGGAGGGTCCCAAGCAGCCCCTTGCAGGCTGGAACTCTGACAGCCTGCAAGAGAAAAGCTGCGGTTCCCCACATTATTCTCCCTAAAGGAGAATCCATTATTAAAGCTTGTTGATCCATTTTTAAAGTTTGTTCATAACCCTTTCATACATTCTTGTGACCCACTTTTGGGTCGCAACACATGAGTTGAGAAACGCTGCTCTATAGCATACTTCCTGGCACAAACTTCAACTTGCCCCCTCCCTAGGGATGTAGAACCCTGCATCTTACCTGATAGCACTTCTGGGACCCCCCAAGCATCTCCCCAGCCATTCAGGCATGCTCCTCCTTTATCCATGAGCACTTTGCTTTATAGCAGGGGAACATATAGCCCATGCCAAATTCAGCCAATGGAACCTCCTAATCCAGCCCACTGGATTATGGGAAGGCACTGGAAGTTGGGCCCTTTGGCTGTTGGCAGTGAGCCTGGCTCCCTGCTGCTGGACCTTGTGCTCCTGCCACCCACACTGGACCCTGCACTGCCCCTGCTGCCACCAGACCCTGTGCATCCACGGCCATGGTGGCCACTGTGACAGCCCTCATACCTTGGGGTGGATCTAAGTTGGGGCACCAGGTGAGTTTGACAACCCTGCTTTATAGCTTAACTCCTTCAGGACCAGGTGGCAGGCAACATATGGCATATGCATTTTGCACAGATGCTTGTATACCCACCAGGATGTTTATTCTCAAAGCATGTACAAGTTACAAAACTAGGCAAAACAGCCAAAGCCTGAAAGCTTTCCCTTGGGCTGCCTTTGCCTTCTATGTCAGTGCATCCATGGCAGAAGGTATACGGCCTCTGCCCCTTGTAGTCCACATCAGCTGTTGATAGTGAGAGTGGATTTATCTTGCCCTTGCAGTGAGCTCTGTCCCATCCATTGGGTCAGTTCCTGGGTGAGGTCGGAGCAGAAGGATCTAGCTAGGAGAAGCAATTTCCCTTCACCTTGCTGCTCTCTTGCTTGCCACAGAATGGTTTTTAAGACAGTCACGGCTGATGACTCTGCTGTGCTGTACAAAGGCCAAAAAAGATTCAGTTAATGCAATGCCCAGATTCAGTTAATGCAGAGCTCTGCCTGCAGGTGTCTTGTGACCTGGAATGTCAGGCAGAACGCACTGCTCTACCAGCCAGGAAATAAAGAGCTCAGAGCAAACGTGTACCTTCAGCTCTGCCCTCTGTAGCTAATAGTAACCACTGAGGTGTGATCTGTAGGGACTTAGTCATGTTCACCTGTTATGTGGAGCCGATGAGAGAGGAATTAGGCAGAGCAGATACTGGGACACAGGAGATTAGATCTCATCCTCTGCTCCAGCTCCTGTTTGGGAGGTCTAAGGAAAGCGGGCCATGTACTCTATGGGAAATGAAGCATGCCTCATGCCAGCACTGGGCTGTTACCAAAGCACAGGGGTTGGCTCCCCATAAGGATTTTCAGTCACAATTAGCCTGTAGGTTTAAAGATGGGTAAGTGACTGATAATGGTATGCCATGTGCTTAAAACAGCTTGGCTCTCACACAGTGCTTTTCATCCTTTTATCTCAAAGGAAACAGTAATGTTAGGCCTATTGTACAAATGGGGGAAAAAGCACATAGAGGTAAGGTGACATGCTCAAGGTAATCCATCATAACAGTAGCATCCAGGAACTGAACCCAGGGCTACTAATTCCCAGCCCAGTGTACCATCTCCCAGGCTGTAGGTATTTGGAGCAATGTGGAGCAGGCAGAGGCTGCAAGCAACAGCATGGAACACACGGCACTTCAAATAAAAATCCAAATTTTTGCAGTCCAAATGGAGTCCTTTTACTATTATACAGAACTCTGTGCATGAAACATGGTGGCAGCAGCTGAGAACTACAGTGAAGAGCATGTGATTTAAAGTGTCACCTACACAGCAAAGAGAGCAAGCAGCATGGAGGGACTCAGACCTCTTATGCATTTGGATTTACAGTCAAAGAGCCTGGCAGCAGCATGGAAGCAGTGGAAGGAAGAGCTGACCTTGTACACCCAGCTGACCATGGCAGACAAGGATGAGAAAATGAAGGTAAACCTTTTCCGTTACCTTTTCTGGGACTGGGCAGAAGCCCAGGACAGGCATTGGAAAGGATAAAGAAACTCATAAGTGAGGCACCAAGCAGTCTTGATGTATTACAGTCCAGCAAAGCAACTACAACTACAATGTGATGCCTCAGAAGGAGGCCTGGAAACATTAGTGAAGAACCAGCAACCCATAGATTTTGCCAGCCAAGCCCTGACAGATACAGAAAAAGGATATGCAGAAATAGAAAAAGGAAATCTGTGCTCTTTGAAATGGAGAGACTTCACCAGTTCACCTTTGGGCAAAAGGTGACTGTGCAGTCTTATCACAAGCCACTGGAAAGCATTATGAAGCATTGTGAAGAAGTCACCCCTGAGTGCACAAAAGCAACTATAACACATGCTATTAAGACTTCAGCGCTATGATGTAAGCAGGGCCTACCTTCCGAAATATACTACATATGGGTTTGTAGAACAGGATGTCAAATCTATCAATGCACTACAAGACCTCCTTATCTCCAGTGGGAATCTCTAGACAATATGAGAGACAACTGAGTGAATGGCTAGAGACTGTGATATGAATTATATTCCAGAACTGGCCAGACCCCAAGGAACAAATGCCCCAGAAAGCCATTCCCTACTGGCAGGTTAGAGATAAACTATGCACACAAAATAGAATCTTGTTTAAAGGTATCAGAGCAGTAATCCCTGCCAATCTGAGACAGGAATGAAATCATGAAAGGAATACATGCTTCACACCTGGGAACAGAGGCATGCTTGTAGTTAGCTCAGTAGCATGTCTTCTGGCCAGGCATGAATTCCCAGATAAGAACAAAAATGGAGCAGTGTGAGGTAAGTAAAGAGCATGGAGACAGGCAACAGAAGGAGATGCTGCAGCTGCATGAGATCCCAATATGACCTCAGGAAAAGATTGGGACAGACCTGTTTGTTCAATGATAGAAGTGATATGGTCACAGTAGATTAGTACTCCAGTTTTTGGGAAGTGGACTACTTAGAGGACACTCAAACAAGAACAGTAATCAGGAACGTAAAGGCACACTTTACCATGTATGGCATACCTAGTACCTTATATGCAGAAAATCGGCCACAATATACAGTAGAGAAATTCAAAAGATTTTAGCACAAAATGGAAATTCAAGCACAAAACTTCTTCCCCTGTATACCCCCAGAGCAATGGAAAGGCAGAATCAACTGTCAAGGCAGCCAAAAGACCCATGGAAAGGGCAAAAAAGGCTAGATACAATCCTTACTTGACTTAAAATGCCCCCCTCTCAGGAGGGGCAAAGAACTAGGAAACTAGTTCCTGTAAGAGGCAGTCTACTGCAATTTGACGGAGAGAAAGCAGACAACATACAGAGGATGCTCAGAAAAGTTTAAGAGAGACAGGCAACATATTACAATAGAGGAGCTAGAAACATGAAGCCTTTCCATGTAGGGGAGACAGTGTGGGTTTAGCCATCCAGCAGCCACAAAAACCAATGACAACAGGCTGCTGTTCAAGCTTTTGTTGGGCCAAGATCCTATGAAATAGTTAGCACTGAGGTTCAGTGGTTGAGAATAAATCATAGACACTTGCAGAGTAGCAATATCAGGGAACAGAGACAGAAGACATCAGAGAGAGAAGACATCAGCTCCCAGATTACTTTGATTGGGCTCCAACCATCGGTTGGCCAGAGGTCAGATGTAGCAAGGAATATGAGCGGCTACCTAGGGTGACCACTTGCCCCTAATTGAATGGGACAGTTCTGGAATGGGAACATCAAGTCTTGGTCCTGGGCTGCGTGACTGGGACAGCATTTGTCCCAGATTCACAGTGTTATGCAGGGATCAGGAAATGGCGGGTTTCCCCTTGCAGGCTGACAGCATTCCAGCCTGGAAGGGGTTGCTTGGGGCTGCTGGGAGCAGGATGCAGGGGATGCCACATGCATGTGCATGCCCTTACACAAGCATGTGGTCTGGAATACAGCTGGGCAGCATGGAGAGCAGCTCCCTGCAGGTAAGTCTACTGGGGGGAGGGGCATGGTGAGGAAGAGGGGGCAGATTGAGGCCCTTATGATGAGGGAGGGAATGGGGCAGAAGCTGGGGTATTGCCCAGCTGGGGCAGTGCATGGGGTCTGGGGCTGGGGCAGGGAGCAGGATGGAGCCACAAGTGGCTCATCCAGGGGGCAGGAGGGGTGGCTCCCTGCTATTGTGTACATTCCTGGGGCGATATGTGGGACACGTGACTCCCAGATTTGTGCACGAGGCAGGCATGGATGTGGGCTGCCCATTGCTGCCTTGAGGCTCCCCGCCCTGCTGGCCTCCCCATGGGAGCTCCATGCTGGCTGTGCCACCATGGTGAGGTGCTCCCTGCCCACCAGGCAGCAGTGGGGGTGACAGCGGTGTGAAATTGTGTCCCCTGCTGCTGCAGGGCAGACAGGGGGCGTGCGGCAAGCACAGGTTGTGGTAGAATACCATCCCTGTCTCTCTCCAAAACTCTGTTACCTGACACTTTGGTTACCATGGTTACTCCTCTGCCCCATCTCTTCATGTGAGCCTGAGTTGTAACCTGAGCTGGATACATTTCTCAGGGAGGGGGGTAACCTGCTCCCTCTGTCTACCTGACTGGCATCACATACCTGGGTGAGGGGCTTAGTCTTCCTATTGTTCTGAGCAATGCCAGTCTACCTGGCAACCAGTGATGCATTTCAAATTGGTTGGCTGGCAGCCAACAGTTGCTGGCCTCCATTGGACCAGGTAAATGAAGTCATAAGGCCTATATAAGTTAAGGACTGCCCAGGAGGAGGAGCAGTAGCCATGATGAAAACTCAGAGAGAGAAGCTGGACCTTCTGAAACTTTCTCTCTCTCTTGAAACTCATGGTCAATGAACTGCCTGCCTCCAGAGGGAATCTCCACCTGCCTCTGGATGATATTTATGAGTAAGCTACCTGAGATCTAACTAGATATATAGCTTGCAGTAACTCAGATGCATGATCAAAGGCTACCCAGCCACCCTGTTTGCTCTATGGGATTTCTCTGATATTGCTCTACCCTGTACCTTATTCCAAACCTAAACTTGTAACCAATAAAATTCTCCTTTGTACCCAGCGTGGGAGACTTACTGGGAGAGGGGCTAAATTATGCCTTGGGGTCCCCTTGGTTCAGCTAAGGGAGACCACTATTTGTGCTTCACCCCAAGTTCTTACGGTGAGTCAAGCACTCATGAAGACTACTAGGCCCATGTTTCCCAGGGAGCACAGGGCCAGGAACAGTCCAGACCCTGGGTGGTGGCGGCACACAAAATAGAATCTTGCTTAAAGGTATCAGAGCAGTAATTCTTGCCCCCCAGGCTAGCAGGTGTGCTCCAGGAAGGGGGTCAGCCAGATGTGAGGTGCCCCCAGGGAGGCACTCAGAGCCTGGAAGGTGGCCAGGTGTAGTGAGGTGAGTGGCTCACTGCAGGAGCACCCCCTACTGGCCTGCCACACAGGGCTCCTGGAGGAAAGGCAGCAGGGTGGAGAGCCCTGAACCCACAGTGGGCAGCCTGCATCCACCCCTGCTCCACTCAGTTCCGGCCATGCCACTGGGGGAGTGCAGGGGTGGGAGGGAGAGACAGGCATGTGTACCACCTTTCCATTTTGAAAAGGTGGTTGTCCTGTGGCCACCAGGAAGACAATCACTGACAGGAAGGCCATAACAGAAGGGAACCAGATCCTGGCCCTAGAGCAGTATACCAAACAACGAATGGGAGGTGGTTTGACTACCATTACACCTGAATGACTATGAGATCAGAAGGCCACATATTGGACTGGTGGTGAAGGCTATGCCCCCAGAGTGGGCCACATGCTAGAAACCTCTGGCCTCAAACAGTTAAAGACTAACACATACCAAACCATACACATTTCTTTTTTTCCACTCTTTTCTTTCTTTCTTTTTTTAAAATTGTTGTATTTAGTTTTTTTCTTTTGTTTATTACAAGGAAAAGTTCCCTGCAGGTTGGAGCAAATGTTGTAGAGGGGATGATTTGGAGGTTGACACCAGGAAGCTCCATGTATAATAGTTTGGTGCACACACTGCGCCTCCTGGCTCAGCATCTCAGAGCACATGGCACTTCAAATGAAGATCCCCGTTCTTACAGCCCAGATGGAATCCCTTTATTATTGCTTAGAGCTCTGTATGTGAAACAGAGGTCAGATCACATGAAGAAGCAGGGAAAGAGGTGTGAACCCATCATGGTGAAAAGGCTGCCCACATGCTAGCTTCCACACCGGGGCCAGGAAGAGCAGTTTCACAGACCTAAGAGCAGCAGGGCTTCCTGGTCCCAGCTACCAGGGGAGGCAGGAAGAAGGGTTACCACTCCCAGAGAGGTAAGGCTTCCCTAGATCTGCATGGTGGACAAGAAAACAACTGAGGCCCCTTTGAAGGGTGGGCACCCAGCACACACATGGGAAGAGAAAATATGGGTCTTAGCTTCCCTCAACATATACTGCCCTTGTTGCCTAGCAAACTCTCACCATCCCTGACAGACCCAAGCCTCTCTTTCTTCTTCCTCTAGTAAGAGGTACAGAGTTGGTGCAGGAAATGGGATCCTTGTATTGCAAAGAAGCCCCCCCTTTGACAGCAGTGCCTGGGAGGACTGGGAAACAGTGACCAAACACAATGCAGTGGACATGCTTGGGCTGTTGCTCAAGACAGGTAATCTCCTTTAGTAGCTAAGGGCTAGTGCAGGGGTTTTCGACCTTTTTGGATCAGCGTATCCCCAGCAGCCAGACATGGAGCAGTGTACCCCTGGTGGCCAGACACGGAGCGGAGGGGGAGGAGAGGGAGGTGTCGCATGGCTGAACGCAGAGTGGCAGCCGTCGCATGCGAGCTTCCCTCACCCCCACATCCAGCTGGGCAGGCAGCAGTAGTGCAGGATGGTGTGTGGCTGTGCTCCATCCCTGCCTGCCAGTGCATACCCCCTTGGGCCTTCTCAAGTACCCACCTGCGCTAGTGACAACCCCTGGGTTAGTGTACGGAGTGTCCTGAGGTTTACCTAGTAAGCAGCCGAGATGCTGTGACAGTAGCCAACAAGAACAAATTCTATATCAGATATCAGGGCCTGGCATAGTTACATGCAGATCAAAGGGGAATAAAATTGCTTTGCATCAGCAGGTTGGTGAGTTTCTGGGGCTCTGCACAACCTCACCCCGGTTATTAGTCTGGCTGACTCACCATTGCTGGCTCATTTTGCAAAGACTGTCAGGTGCTGCTCCAAATGCTGCCTGGGTACTGATCAGGCCAAAGCCCCTGCTTTGGACTTGCTGGTGAGACATGGAGCTGCCAAGGCCAAGCAAGCCATGTACACACCCATGACAAATGAACTGTCCTTCCCAGAAGACATGATTAAAGGCACAGCAGCAACCTTCGTAGATGCATGGTTGGGGGAGAGGCAGAATGTATAAGGCAGGCCTGGGGTAGCATCACTAGGGCTTCTTTAAGGGCAGGAAAATCATGTATGTGGTGAGCAGAACAGAGTTTGAAGGAGCAGTGAGTACATAGAGGAATGGGAATTTGAAAAGCTGGGACACAAAATGAGTCACAGTGAGACAGGAGATAGGGAGGCAAAATGCAGCAAGAGACAGCTCTATAAATACATCAGATGTGAGAGGGAGAACAGAGAAAGGGCAGGGGCATCACTTGCTGGGCAGAAAGTGGTGACTCAGAGGAGGGTAGAAGAAAGTTATTGTGCCTTGCCTTCATTAAAAGGTTAATTGTGACTGGATACTTGCCTCCATTCACTGCAACAAAGGATAAGGAAAGAACAAGTTAAAGAACAGGAGCTAATGAGGTGGAGTCCTGGTGGAATTTACTTTCCCTCACCCCACAGCTGGAAAGGCCTCTGAACAATTGACAGTTATCTTTCCAACCTTATGTAAGGTAGGACTGGTTTTAAGGATTTGAGAAAAGCAAACAGAGCATTTATATGTGAAAAGGGGACGGCAGAGGGCCTGGAGGATTATAGAAAAGTCTTCCTGACTTCCTGGAACAGGTCAAAACATGGACCTATTAGCACCTCAGAGATTAAGCGGAAGAAAAGGCTACATGGGTTTGTCAGAGAAGAAGCCAAGCTAATTTCCTCTGATGGCAGGGCAGCAAGGTGTGTGCAGGAGGAGGAAGAGGTGGCGGTGACTGTGACTGTTGGTGCCATATATCTTGATTTCAGCAAGGTGTTTGATGCTGCCTGATCTGGCATTTGCCAATGAGGGAAACAAGGTTCAGATGAAAATGTCCTAAAGCAGCTGAACAACTGGTGGGATAACAGAGCCATAGAGGGTTGCTTCTGTGGTGCACTCCCCACTAGGCGGACACCTCCAAGGTTTGTCATGTTGGTGGGGGTAGATGCAGGCTGCCCACTGTGGGCTTTGGGGCTCCCCACCCTGCTGTCTTCCCTCTGGGAGCCCTGCGCCAGCTGTGCTGCCATGGCAAAGTGCCCTCTGCCTGCCCAGCAGCATCAGGGCAGCGGTGCAAAGTTGTGCCCCCTGCTGATGCCAGGCAGGCAGGGGGCACCTTGCCATGGCAGTGTGGCTGGTGCGGAGCTCCCAGGGGGAGGGGAGCAGGGCAGGGACCCCGAGCCTGCAGCAGGCAGCCCATATCCACACTTCTCCCACCCCTGCTCCCCCCACCCTGGCCTTTGCTTGGCTCTGCTCTGGCCATGCCCCTGGTGGGGGCATCATCTTAGGCCCCCCGGCAAAAAATAAAAGTTGATGCCTATGCTACTTACACAGGAAAGATACAGGTTAAACCCTTTCTAGGCAAGGTAGGGGTGCCTAAAACAGATTTTCCACTTCCTAAGTGCTTTAAGCACAAGGCTATTAGGAAAAAATGGACAAGTCTTCCTTTGTCTAAGACCCAACTAGTCATGGTCAGGGCTAGTGCTTACACAAGTGCACATGTGCAGAGCTGTACTCCTGACCAGCCCAAGAGCAGCCTACTGTGCCTGTTCAGTGCATAATGGCTGCAGAGCACATGGATGAGGAGGATTGCCAAAGCCAGCAGTTATGCAGGTGGAAAACAGTTATTTGGGCTCCTCAAGGCTAGGGATAAACTTTCAAAAAGCCTGATCCTGAATTAATCTAACCTTTGCAGGTTAGTCTAACCTGCAAAGTTTGACTCAATTTGGAGGTGGATAGACATTTCCTTTTTATTCCAGAAATGCAGGCACATGCCTGCAGTGGCTCAGGCTAGAAGCTGGGGTGGGGGTGGGGGTGGTGCTAGAGCAGCCCTGCCTTTCCACAATACTGAGCTGGGGGTGAGGGGTGTGGGGCATGGCCAGGCCCCAACACAACACTCTGATTAGCCCAGCAGGGAATTGATAACAGTGTTTATCACCCCCAACTCAGTGTTTATTACCCCATTAAGAAGACAGCAGAGGGACATGGGTTCATTAGAGGCAGGTCCTGCCAGACCAACCTGGTGGCCTTCTATGACCAGGTCACAAAATCCTTAGACGCAGGGGTAGCAGTAGACGTAGTCTTTCTGGACTTTAGGAAGGCCTTCGACACTGTCTCTCACCCCATTCTCATTAAAAAAACTAGGAGACTGTGGCGTCAACACCTACACAGTCAAATGGGTCACTAGTTGGTTGGAGGGCTGCACCCAGAGAGTGGTGGTGGATGGGTCATTTTTGACCTGGAGGGATGTGGGCAGTGGAGTTCTGCAGGGCTCGGTCCTCGGGCCCGCACTGTTCAACATCTTCATCAGTGACTTGGACGAGGGTGTAAAAAGCACCCTGTTCAAATTCGCAGACGACACTAAGATGTGGGGAGAAGTGGGTATGCTAGAAAGGAGGAATAGGCTGCAATCGGACCTAGACAGGTTACAGGGGTGGGCGGATGAGAACAGGATGGGTTTCAACACTGACAAGTGCAAGGTGCTGCACCTGGGGAGGAAGAACCAGCAGCATACCTACAGGCTGGGGAACTCCCTTCTCGTCAGTACAGAGGCAGAGAAGGATCTTAGAGTTATTATTGATGCCAAAATGAACATGGGCCGACAGTGTGGGGAAGTGGTCAGGAAGGCCAACCGCACCTTGTCATGTATCCACAGATGCATCTCAAGTGGATCCAAGGAGGTGATCCTCCCCCTCTATGCGACACTGGTCGGCCTGCAGTTGGAGTACTGCATCCAGTTCTGGGCGCCACACTTCAGGAGGGATGTGGACAACATGAGAGGGTCCAGAGGAGGGCCACCCGCATGGTCAGGAGTCAGCAGGGTAGGCCCTACAAGGAGAGGCTGAGGGACCTGAACCTGTTCAGCCTCCACAAGAGAAGGCTGAGGGAGGATCTAGTGGCCGTTTACAAACTAGTCAGGGGGGACCAGCAGGCATTGGGGGAGTCCCTGTTCTCCTGAGCACTACCAGGAGTGACAAGAAATAATGGTCACAAGCTGGCAGAGGGTAGATTTAGGCTAGATATCAGGAGGTGCTACTTCACTGTCAGGGCGGCTAGGATCTGGAACCAACTTCCAAGAGAAGTGGTGCTGGCTCCTACCCTGGGGGTCTTTAAGAGGAGGCTGGATGAACACCTCACCGGGCTCGTTTGACCCCAGTACTCTTTCCTGCCATGGCAGGGGGTTGGACTTGATGATCTGCTCAGGTCCCTTCGGACCCTACCAACTATGAAACTATGAAACATTACCAGCTACCTGTTGATTCTGCCTTTGTCACAGCACGGATGGATGGGAGCCAGCATGTGGTCTGCTGGCTAATACACAGATACCTCTCATCAAGGCAGGGTGGAGTGGGGAATTCCTGCTTAGCAGGGAGTGGGGAGCTGGGGGGGAGCAGCCTGCTAGTCTCTGCCAGAGCTGCAGCCAGGAAGCAGAGGAGAGGGGCCAGCTCTGCTGTGGAACAGAGAGCCCTGCCCAGCCCAGAGAGCATGCCGAGATGCTGCGGGTGTCTGGTTTATCTTAAACCAGCAAGGGGTCTGGGACAGACATTGCATAAAGCAGTTTGACCCAAATCAGTTAAGTCTGATACTACATTCAACCAGGTTTATCTCAAACTAGTTTCAGCCATTTTCAAACTGGTTTATATGCACTGAACATCTGTTCTGTTACAGGTTTAAACCAGTTTCTGATCACTTAAACCGGTTTATGTGTAATGTCTGTCCGTAGCCCAAGTGACACAGGATCCTGTCCCAAATGGTTTATTTTTCACCAGGAAATATTTATTAAATAGATGTCAGGGAAGCTTGCCAAGCCTGAGGACATTTCAACCCTGGAGCAAGAAGGCTGCAGAGTCCCCATTACTGGGTGGGGAAGAGCCGGTTAGACAAGCTTCCCTCTGGCACAGCCCAAGGGTGACTGACTCCAGCTCAGGCCAGGGTGGGTTATGTATGAGATGCCCTCTTGTGTTTCTAGAAGTGCTGTAGGGAGCAGAGGCAGAACATGCTCTGTGATACCACAACACTAAAAAATGAACAGGGCTGAGTCAGCGCCATATCTGCCGCATCCTGATGGAAACTATCCAGATAGGCTCAAAAAGTGGCTAATAGCTGCTACCCAAGGAGCAGCAGATCCCTGCAGGGATCCCCACCCCAGGACTCACTCCAGGCCTTGTCTTCCCTTGGGGCAGCTGTGCTCTTGTTCAGTTGGGAGCAGGCACTTCTGGGCAAGGTACTGTAGCCTGGGCCATAGTGAAGAACAGACTTTTTGTCCCCTTCTAACAAGCTCTGAGCTGGATCTGCAGCAGAACAGTACTCCCCATGAGAGCTAAGGGCCTGTACCCAGCCCAGAAGGGCTGCTTCACTGGCCTTGTGCCAGGGGATTTGACTGCTCAGTGGGCTGCAGGCATCTGGGCTCAGGAGACAAGCTCGATGATGTGTTGGTGGCTCAAGGCCATGCAGTCTCTGGCTCCTCTTGTGTCTCTGGCTGCTGCCAAGCCCTGTCTCCCTGCTTTGGCTGAGTCCTTATTGCTCCCCTGGGCCTTTGGGTTGGGTGTGAGAGCACTGGGAGATCTTGTGGGGAGCTCAGGGCTGGCCTGGCAGGTTGTGCTTCAGGAGTGAGAGGCAATGGCAGAACTGTGGGTATGCACTGAGGGTCCTTGCTGTCATCTCTGCCTGTGCAGCCCTGTTACCCGAGCCTGGCCAAGCCCTGAATTCCTGCCTCTGATCTCCGCCATAGAATCATAGAGAAGTAGGGTGGAAGGGACCTCCAGAGGTCATCTAGTCCAACTCCCTGCTTGAGGCAGGATCATCCCTATCCAAATCATCCCATCCAAAGTCCTTGCCTAACCTATTCCTAAAACTATACAATCAACCCTGTTGTACAGCTACAGGGTATATTTACCTGCACAAGTAAACCAGGGGACAAGGGCTGCCAGTGTCCTATAGCTTCAGAGGTTGTTAAAATGCACTTAAGAGCCAAGGAAGAGGGTCACACCCTTCTCCCCCCACGAAGGCAAAGCCACCCACAATCTGCACTAATATGACCATAGGGCAAAATTAAATACGGTGATTGTTCTGACCCTGAGAGGCAAGAACCTCTAAGCAGGAATCTCCAGGTTTTAGTCCTAGCAGGAGCACTGGCACACCCCAGTCAAAACCCCCCTGCCTTGGCTGTAGCCAACACACAATGCTGAAGGCAACTCCCACCCACCTGTAGCAAAGTGGGGGAGGAAAATCCCTTCACAACCTCACGTAGCAACCAGCAAAACCCAGAAGCATGGGCAAAAAACCCAAACTACCTTTATTCTTCTCTGCATCCAGGGGCTAGCAAGCATAACTGCAGACATCACACCCTCGAACTGGTCAGCCAGAATTCCCCTTCCTGTATCCCCTTCATAATCTTATCCCAGCTGCTTTAATCTGCTTTCATATAACTTGGCTAGTTTCAGAGCTCTGCTTCATTCCCCTGCTGCTGAGCATGTCCCTCTAGGCTTCAGGGAGAGCTCCCCCATGAAGGGTGAAGGGGGGGAGGGGGGGATGCTGGGCTTCCAACTGTTGCGCTTCACATTGCATTCCAGGCATAGCTACCATATATCACCCCTGACCAATGCTTATCCAACCTCTTGAACATCTCCAATAACGGAGAGTCCACAGCTTCCCTACGCAGCCTGTTCCACTGCCTCACTGCTCTAACAGTGAAAAAGTATTTTCTGGTATCCAATTTAAATCCACTTTGTTCCAGTTTCAAGCTATAGCTTGTGTCCTGCTCTCTTCAACAATAGGGAAAAAAACAGTGTTCTTCCTCTTCTTTATGGCAGTCCTGGCTCCTGACCTCAGTGCTGATGCTGGGCCCTGGTTCTGGGGAGGAGGAGTTCTCTAAAGACAATGTTGGCCCAGGGTCAGCTGGCTGGGTTCATGTATGTACAGAAATAGGTTTCCAGCCCTTGGGCTCTGGAGCAGCCTGACAAGGGCAGGCATCTGCCTAAGCCCACAGGCTGTGAACCCAGCTTCAATGAAGACATACTGCTTTCTGCAGCTAGTGTCACCATGTAGCTGGCATTGGCTACCCACAAAGGGATGGGAGGAGTGAAAGGGGGGTGCTGAGCTTTCAGGCAACAACTGGCTGTAGCCTTTGGTACAGGCCCAGACCAAGACTTGAATTCACACCTCTGGCATGCTGATCTGCCACTGTGCCCCTCCAGTTAGGTTGGGTGTGTAGGGGGAAACCCCGACCTGTTCAGCTACAGCTTGATCAGCTCAGGAATGGGCTTACAGGGCCCCTCCAGTCTGTGTTCCTATGGAGGCAACTGGCTCCCTGCAGTGTCAGGACTGAGGCCAGGACTAAGGCTAGGCTAGGGATGGGAACCAGGGTGCCCAGCATTCCCCACCCTCACCCCTCCAGCCATCCAACTCCCAAGGAAGGGGTTTTCTTAGAGGCCTTGTCCCCACCAGTTGCCTGCACTATCTATGCACCAGGTCCATCTCTCTTTCTGCCCTCCTTTCCTTCTCCTGCCTCCTCTTTCCCCTCTATCCTTCCTCACCCAGAGCAGTGGGCTCTGGGTCACCCAACATGCCTCTCTGGGTACAGCAAGTGCCCTCCCCATCCTTCAGGGAAAGACTGAGGAGGAGCTGAGCTCGGATAGTTTCTGGTGTTTGGCCAAAAGAGGAAGGACGTCATGCTAGGACATATAAGAAGACACCTCTGGGAGTTGGCAGAGGACCCAGCACCTGGAAAATGAATCTGGGTCAATGTAGACTGAGGAGAAAAGGTACAAATTTGTGACAGGGAGCAGGTTTGGCTCTCAGAAACCTCCCTGAGGGATGTGGTGGATTCAATGATCCATGGACCTTTTCAGACCAAAGGGGACATTTCCAGAAGCTCCATATTAGCTCAGCCTGGGGTTCTGGGTGAGGATTACCTGAAGCCTCTCCTGTTACTGGGGCCATGGGGAGAGGGGCTTATGGAGACAGGTAAGCCTACTTGTTGGGATGGGGGCAGGGAGTCTGGAGAGATATTTGTAATGATTTTTAGGGGGATATAGGTAGGACTCAGGTGATGGGCTTGCTCTGGGCTGCCACCTTCAGGTGTGAGAAAGGTAATTTCCTGAGGTCAGGAGGGGAATGAGACCTGGTACATGACCCATATGAGTCTTGGTGGGTACACAGGGTCTGCGGGGGCCGTGGTGGGGGAATGAACGTGGTAGGAGACAGAGCTCCATGTGAGACCCATTATTATTTTTTCATAGATTTCATAGACGTTAGGGCTGGAAGGGACCTCGGAAGATTATCAAGTCCAGCCCCCTGCCCCAGGGGCAGGAAGTCAGCTAGGGTCAAAGGATCCCAGCAAGATAAGTGTCCAATTGTTTCTTAAAAGAGTCCAGAGTAGGTGCTTGCACCACCTCTGGAGGGAGTCTATTCCAGGCCTTGGGGGCTCAGACAGTAGAGAAGTTTTTCCTTATGTCCAGCCTAAAATGGTCTTGCAGGAGTTTGTGACCGTTGGGCATTGTCATCCCTTGGGGCGCTCTGGTGAACAGGTGTTCCCCCAGATCCTGATGTACACCCCTTAAATACTTATATGCAGCCACCAGGTCACCCCTGATCCTGCGCTTTTCCAGGCTGAAGAGTCCCATGGCTCTCAGCCCCTCATCATAAGGCCTGTTCTCCTGCCCTCTGATCATGCGTGTGGCTCTCCTCCGGACTCCCTCAAGCTTTTCCACATCCTTTTTAAATTGTAGAGCCCAGAATTGGATGGTGTTCACGTAAAAGCACCCAAATCAGATGCACGTGCACTTGTTCCTGAATGTGTGTGTGACCAAACTACTGCTGATTGAAAGCCCAGGCCATGGAGATACATGGGGTCACTGGGGAGAGGAACCTCAAGAGTCCTTGCCTAAGCAAGGCAGGTGGTTTGCTGAGCTGGCCTCTGATTTAGAATTGGTCCTGGCCTGGTGCTCACTGGACTCCCCAGTCTGCACTCCAGCTACATAATGACAGGGCTGGGGAGCCCCCTGAAAAAGCTGTGAAAGGGGGGAAAGGACTTGGTACATACTGCATCCACGCAACTGGCTGACTCTGAGGTGCTGGCGGTGGAGGGCACCCCAAGATGGTCTGGGACTGACACTGGGAATCCCTTAGCTCTAATCCCAGCCCTTCTGGGCAGTGCACTGACTGCTGTAGCAGGAGATGGGAGGCCCCACACCCCAGCGAATGCCAGTGGTGAGGGGGACCCATCACTGGTGAGGGGTGCCCCAGTCAGGGTGTCCATGGCCTCAGGGCCTGGCGGTTGTTGCCCCATTGCATAGCGGGCAGGGTGATGATAACCATAGTGAGCAGTGGTGAAAGAGCCTGCAGGTTATCAGTACATCTCAGGCATGGGAGTTCCTATGCAGCTGTTGTTATGTGAAATCTGCCTTGTGAAACTGGCCCTGAGCGGGCAGGGAGACTTTATCATCATCGAGGCGCCAAACCAGTGCAGCCTAAGAAAGAGCTTGGGCTAGGGCTGGAGCAGGTTGGGGAGTAGGAGCTGTGCAGCAGATATGACAGCAAGGCCCCTTTGGGCAGACCCACTGTCTACCAGTGCCCCTGATGCTTAATCCACAACCATCTTTCAGCCAAGGCCAGGACTCTCCCCTCCCAGCTCTGCTGATGCTCATATCTCAATTAGTGACCCCTTTCTGGAATGCAGCACTTGAGGAAGGATGCTAAGAGCTGGGGAAGGACCCAATAGAAGCTCATTTAGATCCATCCAGCCCAGTGTCTTGTCTCTGTTGGTGCCCAGTCCCCACCCCTGAACAACAGGGCAGTGGTCTGCCCCTGGAATAGGTAGCTACCTGATGAGGAACATATACAGCAGTCCCCAGGGAGCACAGCGTGGGGGACCCAGGCTTGGAGGCTCTGAAACTGTCCCACCCCAGGCAGCATGGGGGCAGCAGTGCCCTGGGATCAGTGAGACAGACCCTAGCTGGGGTAATTTGACTAAAGGCTAAGTGGGCAGCCTAAACAGTGGTGGCATGGGCATTGCAGCTGGTGGGGCTAAGTTGCCTATGGGCCTTGTTCCTCACTGCTGTCGTCCACCCTGGAGATGCTATCATGGTCCCTGCATGGCTTTCCTGGTCAGGTTCTCACGTGCCCAAAGCAGGTCAGGGTTTCAAACATGCCAGTTCCACCTTGCTGCGCCTGCAGCTGCCCAGAACACCTGGCCAGGCTGCCCTGGGGAGACAGCCCGTTCATGAGAGAACCAGGATAGGGATCCCCGTGCCAAGGACAATGATCTTAACTCCTATCCAAACCCCTCTCACTGTCAGTATGACCCAGGGATCCCTCTACAGCCCTGCTAGTGCCTATCTTCTCCAACCTGCAGCCCCCTGCCAGTCCAGCCCTGGGTTCTACCCAGCTCTGTCAGTGCCTCTGCCATCAGCAGCAGCCCCCTGCTATCTCTGCATCTGGGGCAGAGGCAGGGGTAGCATCTAAGCCCAATTAATCGTACATGAGAGACTCTCCCTCTGATAGCAGTGCTGTGGGGCAGCTGAAGTACGGCAAGGCTTTTGGGGGATATTTCAATGCTGAGGTAAGCATACTGATTTTCTACCAGGAATAGAAGCAACCTACTTTGATTCCTGCTCCACAGTGCAGCAGCTGTGGTATTACTATTCAGACAGCTGAGGGAGTCAGTTGACTTAATGGGTCATTGTTCTTCACTCCACAGGTGTTAACTATCCACTCTCCTTTTTAAGGATCCTGATGTTTCACTATCAATATAACCTTTCTTAGGGCAATTTTGTTGTCTGCAGCTGTTCCTGGTTTCTCTTCTATTTCATAGCTCTGGAGATTCATTAGCTCTTTTCAAAATCATCAGTCCATCCATGGAGACCAGTCTTCAGCAGCACCCCTAGGGTTTCAGCTTTTAATCAAGCAGAAAAAGGAGGGTGAGTCAGCTGAAGAATAGGCTCTATCCCTGATCTATGCAGCCATAACTCTGGAAAAATGGTTATTTCATTCATTCTGCCTTTGAAAAGTAAGGTGGATATTTTATTCCAGGGCATGTGGTATGCAAGAAAATATGGCATACACGGTGTGTGTGTATGTATACACATCCACATACATGCATAAATACATACACGTTTGTATAAATGGAACGTCTAGAAGCCAAGCCTCTAAGGCAGGGGTTGGCAATGTTTTTGGACAAAGTGCTGAAAACACCCGCAAACTTGGCTTGTTAGAGGTTGGTATGCCGGGGGGGGGAGAGTTGCAAGGGGCCTGATCCTTGTTGTGGCAGTGCAGCCCCCAGCCCCTTCCCTGCTGTCCACCCTGAGATGTGCGTGCTAAGCAAAATGTCTTTGTATGCTGCTGCCTGGCACCCATGCCGGGAGTTGCCTACCCCTGCTCTAAGGTCTGCTCAGTTTTCCCGACAGTTCTAGATTCTGTAACACGTCCCTCTCTAATGGAAGAGCACACACCAACTGCTGCAGCTTCCTTAGCCTGACGAAGGGTTTTTGAACCCGAAAGCTTGCTTAATAACTATTCTCCAACCATTTAGGTTGGTCTAATAAAAGATATAAAAAAAAAAAAGATATCAAATTCACCCAAGGAACCTTGTCTGCCTATATCCTTAGACCAACATGGCTACAACCTAAACCCTCTCTAATGGAGCTTTCCTACAAATATCCTTGAGAAGGGGATTTATTTTCATTTTCTGACCCTGTCCATGTTGGTTTTTTGGGTTTTTTTTGTTGAGGTGAAATATATTGAAGATAAATCCTATCTCTCTGGAAAAAGCCTTTGGAGTCTCCACTAAATAGGATCTAGGAGCGTTTGCCATATTTTGAACTGTTCCAAACATACGGGACCTTTTGAGCCATTTTCTTTCCCCCTGGCAGCAGATCCCATAGTGGTTTTCCTCTGTGTGCAGTACCAAATTATTTTTAGTGCTGAAGTTCTTAGTTCATCATCTTGTTTCTTAAATTGCTTCAGGTCGGGCTATGTAGGTTTAAGTTATATTGGTGCAATAGGTAATAATGTCCTAAGTCATCTTCCCATGAGCAGTTCAGGTGGAGAGAGTCATTGTATTCCTGGCAATCTCAGTAGGGGAACTGTTAACACCTGTATCACATATATAGGCTGTAACAGAATTTTCTCTTCTCTCCAATTTCCACTTGAATTGGCCACGAACTTGTAATGTAATATTATTTGCCTTCATAGAATTTTATCTGACCTCTTAGATCGCTGTCTCAGGAACAATTGTAAAATAATGCAGGGGTTGTAATAACTGCAACTCCATTATCTATTTTAAATTTAATAATTCAACCCTTGAGATTTATATTTGTGTAACAAAATGTTATCACTTCTATTACAGATACAGTTCCTAGAAGCATAGACTCATTTTCATCTCATGCTACTTCCCCTTCCTGAATTATTTCCACTTACTTGAGTGATTTATGCACTCTTGCAACATGCGCTTTTTGTGGCATCTCCGACATGCTACATTTATCAATATTGCCAGTGGTGGCTTGATGTATTGCTATGCCTACAACTTTCACTTCCTGGACTATTAAAATTTCTTGACCTTCTACGCCTTGTTTTTGCTCTGTGTTTACATTGTATCTTAGATGAGGGCATTTCCCTGGTATTCTTGTATTTTCCACGATAAGCCTGACATTGCCATCTGGAACTCCTCAAACCTGATCCAGAGAGGCCAGCTGTCTGCATTCCCACAATGACACTTCTCTAGCAGCACCATCTACATTATGGCCTCCCATGTCTCCCCACAAATTTCAGCCTGTCTCTTTCCTACTGCAATGCACATAATCTTTCCCCTGACTGTCTGCCCTCTGACAATTTGAGAACTCTTCTCACTTCCATTTTGTTCTTAGGGAGAGATATCAGACTTCTGATAGCATGTAATGGAAGCGATGCAGCCACAGTGAATGTTGTAATCTGGCTTCTCTAGTGGATGTGGGAGACCAGGACTTTATGGTCACTCCACAGGCAGAAGTAGGAGTGCCTGGGTAGACTGAGTGCAGATGAGCGTAGTGTGAGAGATTCCCCGATGCAGACTAGGATGCACACCCTCATTGCCATGAACCTTGCTAGGATCAAAGGTCAAGGGTCAGACATTTATTTGGTTTCCAAGGCATTAACATGTTGCTTCTGCCACACTTCCAGGAAAACGTTGCTATGTAAACATCCTGTTCCCCCTCCCCCACTGAAAAGGCATGCTTGGTGCCACCCAAATCACCTTAACTCTGCTCTCAGCCCAAGGGCCAGGCAGCTCAGGACTCATGCTACTGCATTGAATGCCCCCACATCCATGGGGCAGCCATCCATTACATAGACTCTGGATATTTATTTTTAAACTTGCTTATGTTAGGCATGTTCTGCTAAGGTTATGTGTTACAGTGACTTTGTGTAGTCTTTTTCTGCATACGCTCCTTAGTATACATGTTAGAGATGTGGGGGCTACTCCGAAGCGGCACCAGTCTTATCCCAGTAGAGAGGCTGGTCTCGGCTGGGCTGGGAGGCTCCACCCCTCCTAGCGCTGCAACTGCCATGTGCCTGCCCCATGCAGCTGAGCTTGCCTCACTCCCATCCGCTCTGAGCCCATCCCTAGCCCAGCCCCCACTCTCCCCACACTGGGAAGCAGCTGGCGCCATCTACCTTAGCCCCCGCAGAAGTAGTTTCAGGGGGGCTAAGCCCTGTTAGCCCCAGCCTTCCGCCGCCTATGGGGCCACTCATACCTCTTTTTACTGTTTAGAGGTATATTGTACTGTTTGTAGATACACCTGCCTTTACAAATACACAGTTTATCAGATCTTTGTGTCCACAGGCCCATGCTTTCAAAACTGTGAAGTTTGTAGGCACAAATGTTGCAAGTGGAAAGTGTCTGCAGTGGGGTGACTCCATTCCAGCCCATAGACAGTGTGTGAGGAACAGCAGGGACCCTGGACAGGAGTTATTTTTCTAGACAGCATTGTGAGCCATCAATTCCTCAAAGATAAAGTGCTTATGAGCACAAATCCCTGTACTAGGTTTAGCAAGAAATCTGATACTTGCTACATCTAAAAGAGCTGAAATCCCTGATCCTGCTGTTGATCAGGGTCTACAAGAGCTGGGGTTGCATAGACAACCTGAAGAGGTAGTGACCCTTGAGAGTGGCTTGGCAGCACCCCTGGCAGTGGTAGAGCGATGGAGACTCCTGCCGGAGCAGTGATCCCTAGCAGCAATCCCTAGAAGTAGAGTGGCTATCACTCCAGTCTGGGCCTCCCTACCTAGCACTTGCTGCTTCATCTGGCATAGGTGGCAGAACCCCTGGAGCAAAAACCCCTGGCAGCAGGGTCTTTCAAAGGCGGGGGCTTCCCTACCCAGCATCTGCCACTGTTGGCAGGTGTTGTTGGAAGTGGCCCTGGGATGACAGCCCTGGGTAAGTCTCCCTTCTCAGTGTACTAGGTTTAGCTGGCAGTTCCTCTGTCTTGGTTTGCCAGTGACTGAGAGAGACTGCTAAATGTTTGGGGTTTCAGTTAATGTTTAATAGTTATGGTTTTCTTTAAAGTTGTGTATTTGTCTCCCTTTCCCCTGTAATAAACCTGTTTTTATTTAATGTTGCTTATGAATGGGGTAGTTTCTTCAAAACACACAGTTATAATCTATTTTCCTAGGTTTCTGGGTGGGGGCTTAAGCCAAATTTTAAAAGTTGATGTTAAGCCCCTAAATTTGAACCTGGCCCTTGTTACTGCAGCCCAGTGCTTGGCAGAAGGTTTATGGGATGGAGTGCACCATCAGCAACTTTGCAGATGACACCAAGCTGAGGGGAGTAGTAGATACACTGGAGGGTAGAGCTGGGATTCAGCAAGACCCTGACAAATTGGAGGATTGGACCCCCCCAAAATCCCAAGGGGTTCAACAGGGACAAATGGAAAGTCTAGGAGAACAGAACCATGCACTGGTACAGGCTGGGTGCCAACTGGTTGGGAAGCAGCTCTGCAGAAAAGGACCTAGGGGTTACAGTGGACTGTAAACTGAATATGAGCCAGCAGTGTGCCATCGTTGCCAAGAAGGCTAATGGCATACTGGGCTGCATTGGTAGGCGTGTTGTCAGCAGGTCAAGTGAAGTGATTATTCCTTTCAATTCAGCACTGGCAAGGGCATATCGGGAGCACTGTGTCCAGTTTTGGGCTCCCCACTACAGAAGGGGACGTAGGCAAAATAGAGTCTAACAGGGGGCCACAAAAATAATTAGATATCGGAGGACCATGACTTCTGAGGAGATGCCAAGGGAACTGGGCTCATATAGTCTGCAGAAGAGAAGACTGAAGTGGGATTTAATAGCAGCCTTCAACTACCTGATGGCGGGGGGGTCCAAAGAGGATGGAGCTAGACTGTTCTCAGGAGTGGCAGATGAGAGAACAAGAAGCATAGTTTCAAGTTGCAGCAAGGGAAGTTTAGGTTACGTATTAGGAAAAACTTTCACACTAGGAGGGTTACCCAGAGAGATGTGGAATCTTCATCCTTAGAAGTTTATAAAACCCAGTGAGACAAATCCTGGGCTGCACTGATGTAGTTGAAGCTAGTCCTGTTTTGAGCAGGTTGGTGGATTAGATGACCTCCTGAGTTCTCTTTCAACCCTAATTTTCTATGAGTCTATATTTATTGATTAAATGTATATGCTGCTCTCCCCTAAAGGCTCAAGGCGGCTTACAATAAGAAAGATGGAGTAGGTAAGATATTTAAGGCAAAATAGAACATAATGATAGAAACTCCCCAAACAATGTACCAGAACTTAACCCTGGCTGTGAAAAACCTGTCCAAATGAAAGGGCCCTACAGACCTTCCAGAAGATGTCCAATCTCAGGGTCTGGTGGGCCTCAGGGGAGAGGGAGCTCCAATGCTGAGGAATATCTACTGAGAACTACCTTGCAGCGCTCCCACAAAGCAAACTTGGCACAGAGGGCACTTTTACACGTGCTCGGGAGGTGCGGGGGGTGGGGAGACACTTTAATTAGAGTGGTCCAAGAGCCCTTCTCATTAAAGCACCGCCACAGCTCCTGTACCAGTGTCCCCGTGCTTGAAAATGGCAGTGGGCGTGCTTCACCTAAAACTTATTTGGGCATGGGGACGTTGATAACCGAGACTCAGGAGGCTGATGGAGCGTGGCAATGGCTACGCTCTGGCAGACTTGATTAATCGGGTCTGCTCTGACATGCTGGAATTCCAGTGCATCGGAGCAGCCTCAGAGCTCGTGTGTAGGTGCTCAGAAGTACTTTCAGGGAGTTGCTCCCCGCTGAATTTAGGGATCTAGACGGAACATAAAGAAGAAGGTGGTCCCTCAGGTATGTAGGACCCAGGCTAGTTTGGGCGTTATCGATCAAAACCAGCACCTTGACTTTGGCCAGAAAGCTATTGGGACCAGAGCAGACACTGGAGCTCTGTGCTTTGGATGACCCATCCCTGTCAGAAGACAAGCTGCTGAATTCCCTTCCAGCTGCAGCTTCTGAATAGTCATCGCGCGCAACTCCACCCAGGGTTCATTATAGTAGTGTAGCCTTCAGGTTGTGAAGCCATGGATGATGGTGGCCAGAACCAAACCAAAATAAAAAGTTCACCACCTCTTCATCACATGAAGTGGGTTAAAAGTTCTCCAGGACACTGCTGCCACCTGAAGATCCAAGTGCAGCAGAGGATCCAGGAAAACCCAAGGCTGTGAATTTGAGTTACAAGGGGAGGCTGAACATGAATAATCCCAGTCCTCAATCTCCCAATCCTCAATACCGCCAGTCATAAGGTGGGCCAGCCACTCTTACCATGTGTCTGTGGGGGCTCAGAAATGTCTCTGTGAAGTGGGTGGGTGACTGTGTCTCAGGCTGCTAGGCTGAGGTTATATTACTTAGGTCACTTCCACTACTTATGGGCAAGCATTCAATCAACCAATGCTGCTTTACCTGACTTAAGCATCTTACCCATTCAATCCAAAGGAGCCATGGTCAAATTCCCCCAGCTATGGGTCTCACCTATTGGCGCCAGGTCACCGTTGCCTCTGTACTGCCGGGTGGGGGCTAGGAAGCTGACGTTGCCCCTCCAAAGCTGATGCAATTCGGGATGGGACAATTCTAGAGCCCCCAGCACAGCCCCTCTCCCCCTGCCAGGCCCTGCTTCCTGGGCACTGCTGTATCCTCCCAGTTGGACTGGCAGGATTGGACTGGCAGCTGGGCCGTGGGTTAGGACTGAGGGGCACTAGCAGGGCGGAGGGCCTAGCCCGAGGGGCCTCGCTATTATGTCTGCATGCACAGCCCCAGGTCCCCAACTTGGTCCAGCCCTGGCCTTGGCTCTCTCTCTTGGCACTGGTTTGGCACCTCTGTGGCAGATAAGACCTCCCTGCCCGGCTCAGGGCTGCTTTCACAACGCAGTTATTACATAGCAGCAACTGTGCAGGCACCCCGATTACTGGAACATCTTGATAACTTGCCGGCTCTTTCACCACTGCCCACAATGCTTATCACCCTGCCCTGAGCAACTGGGCAACGGCTACCAGACCCTGGGGCCAGGAGCCCTCTGAGTGCCTGGGGCACAGCTCCCCTCGTTACTGGCATTTGCTCGCGTCTGGGCCCCTGAGAGACCTGGGACCAGCCTTTCTTGCCCACTCACTTTTTCTCTCCTTTCCAGGCCCTGCGTTTGGCCCAAGAGGCCTCCTGCTTTCCCCAGGCAGGATCATGTCAGAGCCAGTCCCTGACTGCCATATTTGGCAGGCCCTCCTTTCTTCTACAGCTCTCTGCCTGCCTACTCCGGCACAGACCTTCAGGACCCCAGCATGGTCATGCACCTCACATTTCATGCAAATTGCTAGTTTGAACTAGGAGTCCTGGTGTTTTTTGGTCACTTGACAAGCATGTCTGCACCAAAAAAAAGAGGTGACCTCTGCCCTAGCAGCAGTGAACACAGCTACTCTCCCAGCCCCCGGCTGCTCTTGCACCTCATGCTGCCAGCATTTCTCTGCCCTTCCCACTGCTGGAGCTGGAGCAGGGAAGGTGCAGGGTGCGGAGGTGCACACAGTACTGCTCAGGGCACTGTAGCAATGGCCACTTATACCTCTGCTGTTCTCAACCAGGTGCCTGCACCACCCCTGTGAGAGGCTCATCCCTCTCTCTGCCCTTCCTTCCTTCTCCTGCCTCCCTGAGCCCATCATTACCCAGGAGGTTTCATGGTAGATGGAGTTCTGTGACTGTTTCCACCCAAGCACCCATGGTTTTGCGGGGTGGACTACAGAGTCCAGGGATTGCATAGATGTTCAGGTGGTCATCTGTTGGAGTCTGAGTTGATGGTAGTTGGAGACTTGAATATTGGGGCCCAAGAACTGTGTGGTGGCTGATCGGGGGTGTAAAGTCTGAGCCCACGGTTCCACGTTGTTTTGGGGAGGGGGTAGCGTTTGGTCCAGAGGATCTTGTGGTGGGTAGGGGAGTGGTTTATTTGCTCCTGATGTTTCAGTGGCTGATGGGGGAATGGCGGGTTGGTGCCTGAGGATTAGCCTTGCTTGCTGGGCCCAGAAGTGTGCTCATGATCTGGCAGGGAGTGACTAAGGCTGAGAGGAGCTTGGATGGGTTCTGGTGTTTGGCCCACAGAGAGGCATTTTCATACTGCCTGAATGTAGGGACACCTGGCTGTTGGCAGATAAACTGGTTGGGGACAGGGTTGGGGAGCTCCTGAAAAGCCACAATGGCGCGTCAACCCATGCAGACACTTGTGTTTTCAGAAGCTCAAATGGAAGCGGAACAAATTTGAGCAGGGGCTTTTTGCCTCAGCACATGTACCCAGACATGCACTTTGGTGTGGTGCAAGTTGTTCCAGTTGGGGCAAAATAACCCTGCCTGGCTCCTCCTGGATCTGCAGCCTGGTGAGCTGGAGCCTGGGGCCAGCACCTGTGCTGGGCCCAGCAGTGTAAAAAGCCACCCTGTCCTGGCGCCATCAGTACAAAAAGCTGCCCTGGGAAGTAGCTCAGGGATACTCGCTTTCAGGAGCTTTTGCAGCCAGGCCAATTGGTACCTGGGGACACTACCCCTTGTGCCAGCTGAACTGCTGAAGCAGCCCTGAGAGTTACCTACACCCTCTACCCACTGTGGCTGTCTGGCAGTGGGGGCTGCTGCCTGGCTGTGACCTGCTGCCACTTGCGACAGCATGTGCCCCAAGGCTGCATGCCAGCCATACCTGGATGGGGACTGCAGAGCCAGTAGAGGCATCTGCCCCTCTGTGCCAGCTGCCAGTGGGCTGTGGCTGCAGAGTTGGCCTTTGTGTGGCACTACTGCCATGTGTGCCCCTGTCTGGCCATCTGGGCAGCTATTGCCCTGAGGATGTTCCCGGTGTGGAGGCCTGCTTTGAACTGTCAAAGCATGTCCTCTTGGCCCCAATTGGCCAGGAGGTCAGCCACCTCCAGCTGTCTCCAAGGTGCCAGCTCTGAACAGGCTCATCTGCCTGGGTCCTGCCACTGGCTTCCCTAGCAGGAATTCTGGTGGTCCCTATTTGAGAACTGAAAAATCCCTGAGAAAAAAATCCCAAAGTCACTCTGTAAAATACCCCGAAATCCAAGTTCCTCCACAATTAAAAAGAAAGGCCACTATGATAAAGAGAGAGAGTGAGAGAGACAGAAACAGACGGTGATCCATTGGGCAACGTTTTATTGATATATCTAGAGTGTTGAAGCAATCTGGAAGCCTACCAGTGTCTCTATCATCATAATAAAATGATTTCTAAATATCTATATGTTTTGCTCTTTGCCTATGGTTTTCTTACTATAGAGCAGTTAGTGCTCCCTGTGACCCCTTCACTCACCAGGATGTGGGGACAGGTGGCCCTGCAGCCACAGCTCCTGCCAGTAGGTCTCATCCTGTCTGGCAGCTGGGCATGCAGGGTGTGTGCTGGGGGGATGTGGGATTTGCAGGACGGGTTTAGGAAGCGGGGTGGAGGGATGTGGGTGGCTGTGGAGGGATGTGGGGGGCCATGGGGTGTGTGAGTAGGTGTGGTGGATCATGGGTGGGGGACTATGGGTGGCTGCTCAGGAGGGGTGGCATTCAGGCCCACATTCACCAGCTGTAGGGGCCTCATGGCAGAGCCCCCCGTGCAGCCAAAGTGGACCTGAGCTGTCAGCACGGGGCACCATGCAGCATGCTGCTGAGGCACACAGCACCCAAGGGATCTGACAGTGGCGCCGTTGGTGCCAGGTGGCTGGGGCCAGTCCCCGCTGCCTCCTGCTGCCCTGTGCTGCATGGGGGGTCTCTGCCAGGCCCCAAGGGCTGCTGCTACAGCTGATGAGTGCGGGTCTTTATTTTTGGGGGGCTTTTCTTTTAAGTGCTAGGATGCTGGGGCCGGGGACAGGGAGTGGAGGCAGCTGGCGGGCGATGGGGCCAGGTGGGGCAGCTATACGGGGCGGGCTGCAGGAGCCAGTGGGGGATGGGGCCAAGCTTACAGAGTGGGAGGGAGGGGTTCAGTGGGGGTCCCCCCATAACCTCCTTCCCCTCTTCCAGCCACCCCTACTTACTGGCATGGAGCCCGGGTCCAGCTTCCTACTGTCATGACCCAAAGGTCTGATTTTTTGTGTGTGCTTCGGCACTAAGTATTATCCCCGTGGGTTTACAGCTTCATTGCACGGAGGAGTTCTGCTGCACAGAGAACCCGCGTGCAGGGAGGAGTGTTCCCGCCACTTTGCAGCAGTCTTTGCAGGGTGCATTTCCTTTGCAACACAGAAATGCACGGTGCAAAGGAGTTCCCGCTCTTCGCATGTAAATTCGTGCCCCGCAATTCTAGTGCTAAATTATTCACACGTGGCGGCTAGCGATTGGCCTGCTAGCCGTATAAGAGGCTTGAGCAGTTTCCGCCCAAGCGGAAGAGGACTCCGCATCCATCTCGTGGGGACTCTGGGTGTGCGCAGCAGGGTAATAGAAACCCTGTGTGTTGCCCAGAGGAGTTTGGTGGCCTGATCCACCGCCCACCTCTTCCCGTCTTCGAATGGAGCCTTCTATAATACGTATTGACGAGTTTTATGTGTGCTTGTCCTGGACATCTGGAGTTCTGTCTGCGTGGAGCCTAGCAAACTCCACGTGTGTTCGTGTTTTCTGTTGTAACCGCAACTCAAGCAAGTTCTCAGCCTGCACCGCGACCATCTCGGTATAAGTAAACAAACTTAAAATCAACCGTTAAATGTCTGTGCCTAATTCTAGCTTGGCGCCCGCCCTCTCCGACCCAGCCTGCCCGGGCTGCCGGCCACAGCCCGCATGCAGAGCGACGAAAGGGCCCGGGGTCTGACCCGGCCCGCACACCTACAGCCTGCACTGCTGCTTGCCTTGCACGGGCAGGCGGTGCGCTTCAGTAGTGGGGCCAGGGCCAGTCACACAGATGCTCTGGCTGGCTCTATGGAGGACCTGAGCCTTTGTTGCCACAGGCCACGGGCCCTGCTTTATTCGCCCAGGGTATTTTTTGACCCCTGGATATCCAGGGATCTCGTTTTGCGCCCGTGTTGCAAATCTGCAGCGTGGGGAACGTTTTTTTGTTCCCGCATGTGCCTCTTGCAGGGTGTGCAAGGGCTTTGAGATGCTGCAAGAGGCATGTGTGCTCTCGTCTGGACGCACCCAACAGGGCATCGTGCTGATACCCCAAAAGGGCAGCAGTATTGCCATGTAAGTAGCCACAGGGTGCTGGTGGCAGAAGGCACCCCAGGAAGCAGTTCCCTTGTCTCTCATCCCAGCCCTCCTGGGCAGCACCTTGATTGCTGCAACAGGACCCCAGGGAATACCAGTGGTGGGGGTAGACCTGTCCCAGGCACTCGAGGTGTCCATGGCTCCAGGGTTTGGTGGCCATTGCCCCATTACTTGGGGGAAGGTTGATAAGCTCTTTTGGTAGTGATGAAAGAGCCCACAGGTTATTGGGACATCCGAAGCATGGGGGTCCCTGTGCAGCCGTTGCTGTGTGAAATCTGCCTTGAGAAACTGGCCCTGAAACAGCAAAGGGATCTTATCTGCCACTGAGGTGCCAAACCTGTGCAGCCCAGCAAGGGGAGGCGATGGCTGGGCCAGGATGGGGCAGCAGGGGCTTCAGCACAGTTAAACATGACAGCAAAACCCCTCACGGTAGACTCTTGGTCCTGATAGTGTCCCTCACTCCTGACATACGGCTGCATTCAAGCCAGCTCACAGCTCTTCCCACAAGTTCTCCCAGTTTCTCTAACTCCCAACCCACAGCACCCTTCTGGGATGAAGCAGCTGGGGATGCTGAGAGCCAGGGAAGGCCCTGATAGGAACAAAGCCAGGTCCATCTGGCCTCGTGTCCTGCCTCTGGTGGTGCACAGGCCTAGCCTCTGAATCAGTCTCTCTCTCCAGGGTCTCCTTCTGGAGTGGGCTGTTTCCTGCAGGGAGGATATAACAGTTTCCAGGGCTTGGGGTCTGGGAGACCCATGACTGGGGGCCTGGAATTATCCTACCCCAGGCTCTCCTGACCCATGGTGCCCTGGAGTCGGTGGGGAAGATGCCCACGTGAGACAATTTCATAGTATCATAGTAAAGCAGGGCTGGAACGGATCTCAGGAGGTCACATTTAGTCCAGCCCCCTGCCCAAGGCATCCCTGACAAACCATCTAATCTGCTCCTAAAAACATCCAGAGTTGAAGATTGCAGCACCTCTCTCAGCAGCTCGTTCCACTGCTTAACCACCACGCTCAAAGAGAGACAGTTCTTCCAACTCTCCAGCCTAAATTTCACTTGCTGCAAGTTAAGACCACTGCTCCTTGTCTTGTCCCCTGTGGCCACAGAAAACAGTCTGTCTCCACCTTCCATATAATCACGCTTCAGGTGTCTGAAGACTATTATGAAATCTCACTTTAGCCTTCTCTTCTCCTCCCTAAATAATCCCAATTCTTTCAGTCTGTATTCATAAATCATGTTTCCCAGATCTCTAATCATTTTTGTGGATCTCACCATGGCTCTCCAGTCATCAGTAGGCCATGTCCGCAGCTGCTCTGGCCCAAATGCCTTGCTCTGGACTGGAAGAAACGCGCGGGTGAAAGCTCGCTGCGCCCCCGCTCCCCCGAAGCCCCCCAGAAACCCTCCAGCAGCCGCGGAGCCCCCCGCTGACCCCCAGCGCAGCCGGGGTAAGTGGGGCCCGTGGAGAGAAGGGGCTAACCCCCTTAGTGTGTGTGTGGGAGGCGGCAGCTGAGTGGAGCCGGGCCGGGTCAAGCCCCGCCCAGGCCCCTACTTCGCCCAGCCCCCCAGGGAGCCACGCGACCGGAGCCGCACGAACAGGCTGCACAAACAGGCGCGCTTCTCTGCCGGCGCGTGAGTTAGCGCGGAGTTCGTGCGGGAGGGCGTGCGGGAGGGCGCCAGACCCTGCCTGCGCACCCCCAGGGTAGACAGTCCCAGCCGTAGCCAGTCTACTTGAGGCATGACACGGATGGGCACGCGCCGCACCCCGAGGGTCCCCTCGGGCTCCGCTGCCCCCCCCCTGGCACCTCAGAGACGGCCACCCAGACGGAGCCCCTGGTTCCGGGCTCCACGCAGACGGAGCCCCTGGCTCTCGGCTGCGGGGGCTGCCTGTCCCTTTTTCAGGCTCTGGGGCCTGGGAGCATGGCGACCTCCCCTTGCGGGGTCTGCTCCCTTTTGGGGTCTCTGGCACGCCAGCTGGAGGAGCTCCAGGCCACAGTCCACAGACTGCGTGCCATCAGGGACTGCGAGCAGGAGATAGACTCCTACTGCCAGGCCCTTCTCCCCCGGGAGGCAGAGGGTAGATCGCAGTCTCCCTCCAGGCCAGAGGAGGACTCTGGGACCTCCTGCTGTGTCCAGCCAGGGGCATGGACCAAGGTGGTCAAGGGCCCTAAGGCCCGCCGCACCAAGGCCCCTCCCCCGCCAGAACTGAGCAACAGGTATGCACCTCTTGCTGCCCCAGCAGAGCCTGCTGAGTTGCCGGCCCCCACAGGCAACATGGGCCCAACTGCAACTCCCGCCCCTGCTCTCCCCAAGACAAAACGTAAGGTGTTTGTTGTGGGAGACTCCCTCCTGAGGGGGACGGAGGGGCCAATCTGCCACCCTGACCCCTTAGCCCGGCAAGTCTGCTGCTTCCCAGGGGCCCGCATCCGGGACATTGCGGAGAGGATCCCCAAGCTCCTCAAACCCACAGACCACTATCCCATGCTCCTTATTCATATGGGCACCAATGACACAGCTCGGAGCACTCCCAGCCAGGTCAAGAGGCGCTACAGGGATTTGGGAGCGGGGCTTAAGGGTCTGGGGGCACAGGTGGTGTTCTCATCGATCCTCCCAGTCTCAGGCTATGGGCTGAGAAGGGACAGGAGGATCTATGTGGTCAACCAAAGACTGCGGCGCTGGTGTCGTCAGGAAGGCTTTGGCTTTCATGACCACAGTCCGCTCTTTGGCGAGAGAGGCAGCGAGCTGCTGGGAAGAGATGGTCTCCACCTCTCTCCCCTAGGGAGGAGGCTCTTCTCAGCCAGACTGGCTGACCTGCTCCACCGGGCTTTAAACTAAGCCCGCTGGGGGACGGGGGGACTACCGCCACTGCTGGCCCGCTGAACAATCCTTGCAAAGCCAGCGGATCACGGCACTCAAGGGAGCCCACCCCAGCCCCAGCCCTGGTAAAATCTGTGGGCAAGGAAGGAGCCCCCCAGGGGGCACTTGCCTGCCTGTACACAAATGCCAGGAGCTTGGGGAATAAGCAGGAGGAGCTCATCCTCCTGCTCAGTGCAAACAATTACGATGTCATAGGGATCACGGAGACCTGGTGGGACTCCACCCATGACTGGACCACAGGGATAGATGGCTATACCCTGTACAGGAGGGATCGTGTAGAGAAAAGGGGCGGGGGTGTAGCTCTCTATGTTAAGGAAAGCTACGAGTCCCTGCAAGCCGATATTGGCGACCAGGGTGGACGGCTGGAGACCCTCTGGGTTAAAATCCGTGGGGAACACGGCACAGGGGACACAATGGTGGGAGTCTATTACAGACCTCCCACCCAAAGTCCTGAGCTAGACCAGGAGTTTGCCCAGGAACTGGCTGAGGCAGCTTGCTCCAGGACCATGGTTGTCATGGGTGACTTCAATTACCCAGACATCTCGTGGGAGGATCGCTCAGCAAAATCTGAGCGGTCGCAGAGCTTCCTCTCATGCGTGGATGACCTCTACCTGGCTCAAGAAGTCTATGGGCCAACGAGAGGCAAAGCGCTGCTCGACCTGGTGCTGGCTACTGGGGAGGACCTAGTCGGCGACCTAGTGATCGATGGGAAGCTGGGTGACAGCGACCATGAGCTGATCACCTTCACCATCCGCCGAAAAGCTGGCAAGTCGGTCAGCAACACACAAGTCCTTGACTTCAGGAAAGCTGACTTTGACAAGCTCAGGAGGCTTGTCAGTGAGGCCCTAAGGGACTGTGACCACAGGGAGAGGGGAGTTCAAGGAGAGTGGTTGCTCCTCAAGGGAGCGATCCTCAATGCACAAACTAAGTCTATTCCATCTCGGAGGAAAGGCAGCAAGAGGGCACAGCAGCCCCCCTGGCTCTCCAGGGATCTAGCAGACCTCCTGAGGCTAAAAAGAAAGGCCTACAAAGGATGGAGGATGGCAGTCACCTCCAAGGAGGATTATTCTGCACTGGTCCGGTCCTGTAGGGAGCAGACCAGGAAAGCCAAGGCTGCAACTGAACTCCAGCTAGCTTTGAGCATCAAGGACAATAAAAAGTCCTTTTTCAGATATGTGGGGAGCCGGAGGAAAAGCAGGGGCAACGTTGGACCCCTGCTGAACCAGATGGGGCAACTGACAACTGACGCCCAGGAAAAAGCCAACCTATTAAATAGGTACTTTGCGTCGGTCTTTCATCAGCCCCATGGGACGCCTGTGCCCGCTACAGGGCCGGGAAGTCCGGGTGAGGGTGATCCCCTGCCCTCCATTAATGCTGACTTTGTGAAGGAACATCTTGAGAAGCTGGATACCTTCAAGTCAGCCGGCCCTGACAATCTTCACCCAAGGGTACTCAAGGAGCTGGCGAGCATCATAGCCCAGCCTCTAGCGCGGATCTTTGAAAACTCTTGGCGCTCTGGTGTAGTGCCCGAAGACTGGAAGAAGGCCAACGTGGTGCCTATCTTCAAGAAAGGGAGGAAAGTGGATCCGGCTAACTATAGGCCCATCAGCCTGACTTCTATCCTGGGGAAGATCTTAGAAAAGTTTATTAAGGAGGCCATCCTTAATGGACTGGCCGACGCCAACATCTTAAGGGATAGCCAGCACGGGTTTGTTGCGGGTAGGTCTTGCTTGACCAATCTCATTTCCTTCTACGACCAGGTGACCTATCACCTGGACAAGGGAGATGAGATTGATGTCATATATCTTGACTTCAAAAAAGCCTTCGATCTGGTGTCCCATGATCGTCTCTTGGAGAAACTGGCCAATTGTCGCCTTGGGTCCCCCACGATCCACTGGCTGGAAAATTGGCTCCGGGGTCGGACCCAGAGGGTAGTAATTGATGGAAGTCACTCATCGTGGTGTCCTGTGACCAGTGGGGTCCCCCAGGGCTCTGTCCTTGGACCCATACTGTTCAACATCTTCATTAATGATGTGGACACTGGAGTCAGAAGCGGACTGGCCAAGTTCGCCGATGACACCAAACTTTGGGGCAAAGCATCCACACCAGAAGACAGGCGGATGATCCAGGCTGACCTGGACAGGCTCAGCAAGTGGGCGGATGAGAATCTGATGGTGTTCAACGCCGATAAATGCAAGGTTCTCCACCTTGGGAAAAAAAACCCGCAGCATCCTTATAGGCTCGGCAGTGCTATGTTGGTTAGCACTATGGAAGAAAGAGACTTGGGGGTCATCATTGACCACAAGATGAACATGAGCCTGCAATGCGATGCTGCGGCTAGTAAAGTGACCAAAACGCTGGCTTGCATCCATAGATGCTTCTCAAGCAAATCCCGGGACGTCATTCTCCCCCTGTACTCGGCCTTAGTGAGGCCGCAGCTGGAGTACTGCGTCCAGTTTTGAGCTCCACAATTCAAAAAGGATGTGGAGAAGCTTGAGAGAGTCCAGAGAAGAGCCACGCGCATGATCAGAGGTCAGGGAAGCAGACCCTACGATGACAGGCTGAGAGCCCTGGGGCTCTTTAGCCTGGAAAAGCGCAGGCTCAGGGGTGATCTGATGGCCACCTACAAATTTATCAGGGGTGATCACCAGTATCTAGGGGAACGTTTGTTCACCAGAGCGCCCCAAGGGATGATAAGGACGAATGGTCACAAACTACTACAAGATCGTTTCAGGCTGGACATAAGGAAGAATTTCTTTACTGTCCGAGCCCCCAAGGTCTGGAACAGCCTGCCACCGGAGGTTGTTCAAGCGCCTTCATTGAACACCTTCAAGATGAAACTGGATGCTTATCTTGCTGGGATCCTATGACCCCAGCTGACGTCCTGCCCTTTGGGCGGGGGGCTGGACTCGATGATCTTCCGAGGTCCCTTCCAGCCCTAATGTCTATGAAATCTATGAAAAAGCTGTAACCACACCCCCATCTGCACAGTCCCCCTGGTCAGGGTCCCACATGTGCCAAAGTAGGCCAGGGGTTAGAGATACCAGCTCCACTCTCCCAGTATGCCTTCCAGCATGGGCGACTGGTGCCACCTAGATCAGGGGGGGCACGTGCTCCCCCAGCGACCAGTCAGTGAACCAGGGGCAGGGGGGCCCAGCAGCCAGTCTCACCAACTGGGGAGTGGTCCCCCCATTGCCGATCGTGCTGACCAGGAAGCAGCTGCGGCACCACATCCGACACTCCCACTCCCCGGGCAGCAGTCGCAGGGAGGGCACTGGTACTCCCACCTGTCCCCTCTGCCCGTCACCTAAGCGGGGAACGTGGCCTGTCAGGGGGTGCACCAGCGCTCTCAGGGGGTACACGTGCACCCCTGTGTAATCCCTATGCATCGCCACAGCCTTCCAGGAGCTCCCAGCTGCCCTTGCCCTAGATTCTTGCTGAGGGACTCTTATTGCTGCCCTGAAAGCTGGGCCAAGCCAGGTGAGACTTTCCCTTTGACCCCCGGGACCCACACAGCCCTTCATGACTCAATGCTGCCTTTACAGTCCTTCTGATGCCCATCACTCCCAGCCTGCAGCTCCCTGCCAGCTCAGCCCTCCCAGTGCCACTCAGTCCAAGACCCTAATCTTGGCTTCCTCCCACAGATCTGATAGTACCCTCACTAGACATGCAGCCCCCTGCCAGCTGCAGCCTGAGCTTCCCTACACCTCTGTCAGTGCCCACCAGTTCTGCCTCATGCCCCCTTCTATCTCTGCTTCTAGGGTTGAGGCGGGGACAGTACCCAACCCCAAAAATGGTGCATGTGAAAGCATCTTCCTGTGATGGGAGCACTGTGGGGCAGCTGAGTGGTTGGAGCCTTGTGGGGGCGGGGGGAATATTGCAAGCCATCCCAGCTTCCTCCTCCAGCCCCATATAAGGGGCAGGGCAGGCTAGAGCCACCCACCAGAGGCTGCAGAGGATCTGGATTCTCAGCACGTCCAGGCAGGTGAAAGATGGGGGCTCCCTAGGGCCTCCTGCATCTTGTGTGGGGAGGGGATGACTGGCAACAGCCAGCGCCGGATGCACCAGGGAACAGAGCCTCCCAGGCCATGGGCCGTGGGAGCTGCCCAGTCTGCCCTGCGTCTTCCCTTAACACCCTGTGGCAGGGGGTTGGAGAGGCCAAGGGCGCATCTCCTCTGTGCATGTGCAGTGGGTGCCCAGGTCACCCTTGTGCTCATGTTATAGAGTAGGTGAATGGTGACCTCCATGGCCACAGCCCAGCCATGGCCTGGGTCTCCTGCCCACCCCTCACTCGTCCCCTCTGGGTGGGGGCCCCAGGGAAAGGACCCTTCTGTGGGGGTTGGGGAGGGAGCCAGTTGTTGGAGCAGTCATGGGCACTGATCCATGCAGAGACCTCTGCCAGCTGCCATCAGCAAGAGCAGGTTTGGTCTGTCCAGGTGGGGTAGCTGGAGGGCTCAGTCCAGAGGAGCTGGGGGTTTGGATAGCTGGGGTTGTAGGCCTCAGAGCTGACTCTGCCTCTTATCCCCAGCCTCTCTCCCCTAGGTCTGACTGAAATGGAGATGCTCTTGGTCCTGGTGTTTGCCCTGCTGGGTGCTGCCTCAGCTGGAAGGCTTTGTAAGTCCCTTTCTCCTCCGTTCTCTTGCCACATGCTTCCCCCACCCCAGGGAAAACCGCTTATTCCCTTTTCCTCAGCCCCAACTGAATCCTGTTAACCCCATGTGCAGCCCCTGCAGGGACCCAGTGGATTTAGGCACAGGTGCCAGCATGGGAAACGCTGGGTTCCACTCCCCCAAGCCAGCGTTCCCCTCTAACCCCAGCCCATTTCCCTGCCAGACACCAGTGTCCCTGATCCTCACAGCCACAACCCTGCTTCACGCCAGGCACTGAGATCCTCCTACCCTCAGAGCCCCATCCCTGCATCTCCCACACCCTGGGGTCCCCTGGCCCCCACAGCCCCAGCCAAAGGCAGGTCTAGGATTTTGAAAAGGGGGTGCTGCAGGAGTGGCTGTAAAGCCTCAGCTCCCAGCATCCACCCCTACCTTGATCTGCACCAGAGCTGCATCCAGCTGCAGCTGTTCTATCAGACGCTGCATGGTGCTCAGGCTGGAGTTGGGAGACAAGTTGGTGGCTCCATTTACCTGCAGCCTGGGATGTCTGGGTCCCTGCAGAGTTCGGGCAGCAGGAACTGAGCTCAGACCATAGAGATGGATGGTGGCAAAGTGTGACTGAAGCCTCTGAGCCAGGCACATGAGAGGGCCAGGCAGGGAGGAGGCCAAGTAAGGGGGTATGCATCTATGTCCTCTGCTGCTCCCAGTTCTGGGCCAGCTGAAGACGCTGGTGACAGCAGGTAGGCCCCCACCACTTCCTGTGCCTGCTCCCTTCTGGGTGTGACCTCCTGGCCCATTGCTCCTCCATTTCTGAGCTCCGATTCTGCAGGAGAGCCAGGCATCTGGGTCCATGTGGAACTGGAGCAGCTGCCATATCTTCCAGATATCTCATTGTGCTACACAGTGGAAGAGGGGGTGCAAGCGCACCACTGCGCTGTCCCTGGATCTGTTTGGGTCCCAGCTCTGCTCCGTCACAGACACTGGGGTACCTTGGCCCCTACACATCCAGTCTTGTTCCATCTTAGACACCAGAGTCATAACCTGCCTTACACCCCCACCCACACCTCCACCGACACATAATATGAGCCCCTGCTGACTCTGGCCCACATGCTGAGACCCTAATAATAGCTTGAAGCTTGGGGAAGGGAGAGATGTCTGAGATCTGAAAAAATGTGAGTCAATCTAATGATGTCAGGGTCGGGCTGGTGACAGGCTGGACTCCTTACCCTCCCCGCTCAATTCCCATGGGTATTTGGACATGGATGATCCGAATCCCTGGCTGGAGCACTAGACACTGACGGGAATGGTAGAAAGTGCCCCTGTGCTCCCCACTGGAGGGTGGGGAGACCCACTGAGAAGCACAGGGACATAGATATGGACAGGGAGGGAAGGTGCCTATCCCTCATCCACTGCTACTGTGCCCCCACCCCACTCAGAGTGGTCCTGGAGCCCTCTCTCCTCCCCTGCCCTGGTTCTCTTAGGGCCTGGGGCACTGCATGGTGCTAGAAGGGCCAATGATGTATCTTCTTGCTCAGCCGAGGTCCAGGAGCTAGTGGTGCCAGCCAAGGAAGACAGCTCTATTTCTAGGGAGGAAACAGGACTGGAGACTGGGGACTTGGACCCGCCCTGCCCCCTGGAGTCTGAGACCTTCATGGTGACGATGGCAGGGGAGGGGGCCAAGACTTGTCGGTACAAAGTAGTGACTAGAAGCCTGACCTTTAGTCAAGCCCAGGTGAGGAGGCTGGCAAATGGATCTTGAGGCTGGAGGGACGGCCAGGGGCTGGTGGGTCGAGCATGCGGGAGGCAGATGGTACCTGTGGCGGGTCAGTGGTGGGTGCTGGATGGAAGTGGAAGATGCAGAGTGCTGGGTGTGAGCATGGGAGCTTGGGGTGTGATTGAGAGGTGGGAGGTTTTTCTGTGGGGTGGCGGGTGTGACCATGCACTTGGCTGGTGTTATATGAAGGCACTGGTGGTTTTGTGACTCCTGGTGCCAGCACAGGACCTCTGTGTCTGCTGTCTCTCCCCTCACAGAGAATATGTGCACGCTGCTACAGGGGCTGCCTGGCCTCCATCCACAATTCCAGGGTGAACCGGTACCTGCGCTGTGCATCCCGTAAATATACCAACAGTGGCCAGGTCTGGATTGGAGGCCAGTGTGCTGTCTCGGTAAGCCCCCATAGCTCCATCCCCATTGGTTTGGGGCTGTAGCCAGAGCCACCCAAGCTGGTGCCAGATCTGGCCCTAAGGGATTCAGGACATGCTAGCATGGGTGGGCAGAAGGTGACTGAATCAATACAGTCCCACTCAGAGCAAGCCCATGCCCAGGCCCGCGCCAGGTCTGGAGGCTGGAACTGGAGTGTCACCTTAGGCCCCCTATATGTAGCCAGCCCAAACACAGGCCGTGAGATGACCTGGATATGTGCTGTGCAAGAAACTAGTGTCATTATTACCACATGGACCCTGCTATGGATTGTCTTCTACCCAGCTTCAGGGTTTCCAGAACCCCTGCCCTGCCTCATGCAGGGTTGGGTTAGATCAGGGATCGGCAACATTTTAGGGTAGGGTGCCAGAAACAGCCACACCCTTGATTTGTAAGATGTTGGCGTGCCATGGGTGGGTGACAGGAGAGCCACGAGGGGCCCAATCCTTGTTGTGGTTAGCACAACCCCAGCTCCTTCCCTGCCATCAGCTCTGAGGCGCATTTGTGAAGGAAAATGCTTTTGCACACCATGCTCTGGCACCCATGCTGGAGTTGCGTACCGCTGGGTTAGATCAAGGCCTAGGCAGTAGTGACAGCTTAGTGGGGTGGTGGCTGGGCACCCGCCATGGTACAGGTATGCCAATATAGCTCAGTGTTGGTGTTCTACAGAAAGGACGTGTCGTCAGCTGGTGGATGGACAGGAGCGCCTGGAACTACTCCCACTGGGCCCGCGGGAACCCCATCCGTCGCTGCAGGAGCTGCACATCCCTCTGTACCAACAGTGAGGAGCACAGGGATGGGGAGATAGGGGGCCTGGGGCAGGGGACCAGGACTTCTGATACTGAAGACAGGGGCAGGGGCAGCTGGGGCACTATGGGGCAGTGGAGTTTTGGGTTAAGCAGATGTGGGGCCTTGGGGAACAGGAGTATTTGCGGCAGGACGATCTGGAGTAGAGTGGGGTCTGGGTCATTGGGATCTGGGGCTCTACAGGGAAGAGGGGCCTGAACCAGCTGGACCTGGGGCTCTGTTGGGCACCAGGGCCTGGGGCAAGGGGTCCAGGTTTGCTCGGGCCTGGGGGACCAGGTGATGCCAGGACGGCACTAACCCATCTCCCCTTCTTGCCAGATGGTCTGTGGAGGTCTCGTAACTGTAATACTCGCTTGCCCTTCATCTGCGAGGTCTGAGAAAACATGCATGGCCCTGCGGCTCCCCATCCCCGCCGCTCCACCACCAGGCACTCCCAGCTCTGCGTGGTGTCTCTGCTCTCTGCACTCATCTCTCCCTCTGCAGTGGGTTCTGGGTTCTGGCTGTGTCCCATCTCCTAGGTAGGGGCTGCCCCCACGTATGGTAACTGCTTGCTGTTCTCTGCAATAAAATACTGCTTCACTCAGCAGCTCCAGCCTCATGTTGTTCCTTCTTGCTCTGGGATGGGCACAGTAACACTGAGGGCTGCTCATGCATGATGGGGCCTGGGTGGGTATTTTTGGGGAGATTGGTTCCCACAGGATCTGTGCCTGGTCGGAAGGGGCTGGAGACGGTCTATCTTATCCCAGCACTCTGAGTCCAGGCAGGGAGCCCCTCCAGGGTCCAGGAGATTTTTGCTCCATGGTTGTGGGATGGAGCCATTCCATAGGGGTCAGTGGGCCTACTCCACCCGAGGCCCCTGTACCTTGTGTGTGGTGAGGTTTGCATGACTGTTCTCCATTTAACACCCTACCTGTCAGCAGGGCATGTGGGATCCTCGCTCCCTGCCCCAAGATACTCTTTCAGACCTATAAGCAGACCCCCGATCCCTTCAGGGTGGTCTTTCTTTCAGTTCCCATGGAAAGGCCCTTGAACACCCCTAGTGCACTGGTGCCAGGGATGAAGTCTGGCACTGGCCAAACAGACTAGCATGAGTGTGAGCAGGAGACACTCCATGAGGGCCCCCTTCCACACACACCTCATGAATACCTGTGACATCAGCACAGGATCACCCCTTACCTAGGAGAAAGGAGCTGCTTGTGGGGGGTACAGAGTGACGCACTTGTCATAGTCGGATCTGGAATGCTTGCTGGCACAATAGCTTTGAAAACACGACTAGTTCAACAGTTGATGGAAGAACGAGACCTATGAGCTTCTCCAGGCTGCTGTATAGTTGCATGCTTTTGCCCTTACAATTGACCTGATAGATGAGCAGTCCACGTAACTGGTACTGAGAGAAGCTTTGCTTGCTGGTATTACGTCCCCTGAAGTAAATAACTTATTTAGAGGCAAAAGGAACTACATTAGGTTATACAACTGCTTCTGTACAGTTGTACTGCTGGTACAGGTATCATCCCCCTACATTTTACCTGTGGCATTTTAAAGGCTGTGTTTGATGTTTTGGGCATTGTACCTGGTAGATGTGGGTGAGGGTTTATTCCCAACGTTTTTAAGAGCAAGTTAGACAAATGTCTAATATGCTTTAAACAGGGATGACTAGATGACCACCTGATGTACCTTCTGGCCCTACTTCTCTATGAGTCTGTGATTTTATGGTTAGCAGGGTGATTTTTCCCCCCAGATTACCCAGCTGACACCGTGTGTGTGTGTGCGTGTGTGTGCGTGTGTGTGGGCACCTGGTGATTCTTTGAAAGCCACAGCTTTCCAAGTCATGTGAATCTCTGAGAATCAGAGCTTTCTTACTTTCGTTCTTGCTTTAGTTAGGTGTCCAGTCCTTATGGCTGGGGAGAAGCCCAGGGGAGAGCCTAGGGACCACAAATTAATCCCTCTTGGCTGCATGCAACCCAGAAGCCACGGGTTGGACAGCCCTATTGTATTGGAATAACTCTCACAATAAAAGCCTCTAACCCAGTTGGCTGCAAGCAGCCTTCCCACTTTGTGGGAGGGCCTGGGAGGATGGGTATCACACTGGCTCCTCCCAGTTTAGCCTTGAGCAGTTGGGCTGGAGTGAGTCCCAGCTCACATCTGGCTTGGTAAAACCCCAAGACACGTATTTGAGAGCTCACAAGAGGGTGAGTTTTATTGACTAAAAAGCCCCTGTGGCTATGGTGCTGTGGAAGTGGGCAGTATAGGGGTGGGGAGGGTGTCTCCCTGAGTCTCAGAATCTATGCTCACATCTGGTGGCCAGCTGCACCTCCTAGCCACAAGCACAGACAAAGGGCACTGGGAGGAGTGCTGGAGGGGGCAAGCCCAGTCAGCTGTCAGAAGGGAAGGGAGTCAGGATGGTCCCTTGTCCCAGTGTGGACAAGACCTGCCATCCTAGGAAGAGTGCCCTATGCTGGAAAGCTGGGCAACCCATAATCCAAGCCCTGAAGCTGGACCACTCTCTCAACACTATCAGCCTGCCGGCTGCTAGGAAAAGGGATTGGGGTGTTCTTCTAGCACCTCCAACCTGGAGAGAGGATCCCCTGCTGAGGATCCTAGACAAGCATTTTATGGTGGCTGAAAGCATCCCAGGAGGTGAGGACTGTCTTGTTTTGCACAGAGCTAAGCATGCTGTTATACAACCAGTGACACCAATGTCAGGCAGGCTGGCACCCATGTCAGATGGCAAATGCCTAAACAGGTTTACTGGACATGGTGAGGGACTCTGTGGCCAGGCCAGGCACCCCTGGCTTCAGACAGGGGCAAGCCACAAATCCCAAGGTGTCCCCCTGAGTGTGTGTTGTAGGAAGAGGAGGAGGCTTGTAGAAGGAAGGTCCAAGGCTCTCCCTGGCAGAGAAAGACTGGTTGGTAGTGAGGAAAAGGATGGTGTTACTGGCCTTTCCACCCACCTGTGGTGGTGTTGGACAGCTGTGGGACTGGAGGATCATGAAAGGGGGTATAAAAGAGAAACCATTCTGCACTGTGAAGCCAGGTAGAGAGGCCTGTGCACTGAGTAGGGGCATGAAGTCCTGGACTGGCTCTGGGGCTAGAGGCCAATGGAATATGCCCCTGAGTCAGTAGACTGCTTCTCCTCGCTCCGGCCTCCCAATGTCTGGCTGCTCCTGTACACAGGGCTGTTGGAGACGGCTGGAGGCAGGTTCACCTCCGTCACCTGTGGGGCACAGAACCATGTTACTGTTTCCTTCCTGGTTACCCCATGGGAGAGAGCTGGGGTGGGTAGGAGTTGGGGGCCAGCTGCTCCAAGGAAACACCTTGGCACCACACACCCCCATGGCAGATACCTTCTGGCCAGGCTGGTCATGCTGATGCATGTGTGCACATGGCACAAGCGGCCCTGCTGGGACAAAGTGGGACCAGAGTAGCCAAGAGCGCTTTTACCTCAGCCAGCACTCCTGCCCCACTCTCCATGATACCCCTGCTGGGAGAGGCTGGGGCTTATGTATAGGGAGCTCCCTCATGGTCAGTACACCAGCCACGTGATACTTAGCATCCCTTGGCTCTGCAGCGATCTGGGCTCAAGAGGTGCCCCTCTTTCAGACTCACCTCTTCAAACTTTTTGGCTTTGTACTGCTCAGCCCCCTTGAGGAAGTTGAGGAGGATGATGTCGCATAGGACAGTGCCCTGAAGGGATGGAAGGACAGAAAGGCTAAGGCAGTGCTGCCCACACAGCACAGCCATAGATTCATAGACGTTAGGGTCGGAAGGGACCTCAATAGATCATCGAGTCCGACCCCCTGCATAGGCAGGAAAGAGTGCTGGGTCTAGATGACCCCAGCTAGATGGTTATCTAACCTCCTCTTGAAGACCCCCAGGGTAGGGGAGAGCACCACCTCCCTTGGGAGCCCATTCCAGACCTTGGCCACTCGAAATGTGAAGAAGTTCCTCCTAATGTCCAGTCTAAATCTGCTCTCTGCTAGCTTGTGGCCATTATTTCTTGTAACCCCCGGTGGTGCCTTGGTGAATAAATACTCACCAATTCCCTTTTGTGCCCCCGTGATGAACTTATAGGCAGCCACAAGGTCGCTTCTCAACCTTCTCTTGCGGAGGGTGAAAAGGTCCAGTTTCTCTAGTCTCTCCTTGTAGGGCTTGGTCTGCAGGCCCTTAACCATATGAGTGGCCCTTCTCTGGACCCTCTCCAGGTTATCCGCATCCCTCTTGAATTGTGGTGCCCAGAATTGCACGCAGTACTCCCACTGCGGTCTGACCAGCGCCTGATAGAGGGGAAGTATCACCTCCTTGGATCTATTCGTCATACATCTGCTGATGCACGATAAAGTGCCATTGGCTTTTCTGATGGCTTTGTCACACTGCCGACTCATGTTCATCTTAGAGTCCACTAGGACTCCAAGATCCCTTTCCACTTCCATGCCACCCAGCAGGTCATTCCCTAGGCAGTAGGTGTGCTGGACATTTTTCCTCCCTAGGTGCAGCACTTTGCATTTCTCCTTGTTGAACTGCATTCTGTTGTTTTCTGCCCACTTGTCTAACCTGTCCAGGTCTGTTTGCAGCTGTTCCCTGCCCCCCGGCATGTCCACTTCTCCCCATAGCTTTGTGTCATCTGCAAACTTGGACAGAGTACATTTGACTCCCTCGTTCAAGTCGCTGATGAAGACATTAAAGAGTATCGGTCCAAGGACCGAGCCCTGCAGGACCCCACTGCCCACACCCTTCCAGGTCGAAGCCGACCCATCCACCACGACTCTCTGGGTGTGACCCTCCAGCCAATTCGCCACCCACCGGACTGTGTAGTCATCCAAGTCACAGCCTCTTAACTTGTTCACCAGTATGGGGTGGGATACCGTATCGAAGGCCTTCCTGAAGTCTAAGTATACGACATCCACCCCTCCTCCTGTGTTCAGGCGTTTCGTAACCTGGTCATAAAAAGAGACTAGATTGGTCAGTCACAATCTGCCTGCCATGAACCCGTGCTGGTTTCCCCTCAGCATAATTTGTCCTGCTGGGCTCTCGCAAATGTGAGCCTTGATAATTTTTTCAAAGACTTTGCCAAGGATGGAGGTGAGACTGACTGGCCTATAGTTGCCCGGGTCCTCCTTCCTCCCCTTCTTGAAAATGGGGACCACATTGGCCCTTTTCCAGTCCTCCAGGACTTGGCCCGTGCGCCACGAGCGTTCGAATATTTCCGCCAGTGGCTCTGCAATGATGTCGGCCAGTGCCTTCAGCACCCTCGGATGGAGCTCATCCGGGCCTGCCGACTTAAAGGCATCCAGTTCTTCCAAGTGACTCTGCACCATCTCAGGGTCTACGCATGGAAGTCTGGCGCCTTGCTGCTGCCTCTCTACAACCCCAGTGGGAGACTTATCGTGCCCCTCGCTTAGGAACACTGAGGCAAAGAACTCGTTGAGGAGTTCAGCCTTGTCCCCCCTGTCCGTCACCAATTGCTTCTGCCCATTTAGCAGGGGTCCTATTCCTCCCTGGGCCTTCCTTTTACTCCCTATATATCTAAAAAACAATTTCTTGTTGTCCTTTACTTGGGATGCCATCCTCAGCTCCATGGTAGCTTTGGCCCGTCTAACTGCCTCCCTGCAAGCACGAGCAGAGGAGGTATATTCGTCTTTGGTGATCTCTCCTTGTTTCCACTTTTTGTGCACTCCCCTTTTGGCCCTTAGGCTGCCCTGGATTTCTGCGGTCAGCCAGGGAAGCCTCCTGGCCCCTTTCCCTCTTTTACCCCGCACGGGGATTGTCTCGCTTGTGTGAGGTTAGGGGTAGAGTCCTTCCCAAGTGTGATGTAAGCGAAACCCTGTAGCTATGGCCTCATCTCTGCATTGTAGCCATGGAACCATATTGGCATCTTTACACCTGGCTGTTGCCAAGCTGTGAGGAGGTCTGCCAATATGGACTGGGCTGGGTAGCAGAGGGCCTTCCTTTGCTGTCCTGGTTCTCCATCAGGGGACTCAGATGCATGATGGGACTTGCCTCCTTTGAGATTGTCCTGGCCTTTGTGGGATGGGGAGAGGGACAGGAGGAGGAGGAGAGACCACCACACTTACCACCCCCACAGAGGTAAATGCTGCTACAGCGTTGATGAGGGTTGGGATGATGTTGAATTTCCCAGCCTGCAGCAGAGTGAAGGGTTAGTGTCTGGGATATCACCCCTGGACTCCACATGGCATCGGGGGGCAGACATGGTCCCTCCTTCCCATGCAAGGATTAGTGTAGCCTGTCCCTCCTCCTGAAATCAAGGCACAAAGTGTATGCTCCCTCCCTCCCCACCCTATGGAGCTAATGTCCAAAGGAAATGGCAGGCAACTCTGTTCCACTTGATTAAATACCCACTCCTGCTCCCTCCCAGAGGCACTTGTGCTTGATCTAGTGCTAAGTCTTGCTGTAGACTGTGTGCAATCATCCCCTTTTTTCTTACTATGGTTCTGCAGTGCTTAGGGGGTAGGAGCCTAAGAATGTGGGGCAGGGGTCCTGGGGGTAAGGCAAACGGGGGCTGTGCAAGGTCAGCCTAGAAGGCAAATGGCTGAACCCCTCCTGCCCACTGGGAGCTTGGAGCTGAGGCACAGGTAATGCCAGGACTGGGCTTGCAGTGGGAGCACAGCCAAAGGACACAGAGGTTCTTATGGCATCCTGTATTCTGACTGGCCAAGTCCTATGCACTTTCACTGGCATGGTTCTTACAGGGCCATATGGACCCTTGCCCCAGTAGCTGCCTTGCCATGTCCCCCACGCTGGTGTGGCTGTACGTACGTTCCCATAGACCAGGACGTCAAAGCGGATGCCAAAGGCCTTCATCAGGGTCCTGTACTCAGTGCCGTTCCCATGTCTGTAGTATTTGGCATACCTGGTAGACACAAAGCGGCGCTATGACTGGCTGCCCACACACCTATCTCTACTGTGTAAAGGGGGCGTAGAGGGTGAGGAGGGCTGCCAAGCAATGTGTGTGCATGGGTAGTTCTGGTGTATTGGACTGTGTGTATCTAGAACATAAATGGTGTATGTGTAGCCAGGTATATCAGAGTGGCCCAGACGTGTGTGTATGCGTGCGCGCATGCGCGCGTGTAATGGGGTGTGTGAGTGAGGCGGTAGGAGAAGGACTGTAATAGGGGGTGTGTGCTGCTTTAGTGTACTGTGAAAGGAAAGTGTGTATACATAACTGAGCTTGTTGTGTCACTGCAGGGCAGTCTGTAGTACAACTGGTTGTATCAGTGAGCAGCTGAAAGATGGCATATGTAACTGGGTACATGTGCTATGTCAGTGTATTGGTGGAGGATGTTGTTTGTGTACCTAGGTGTAAATCACTGTGGGGTGTCAGCATGTACTTCGAGGCAGTGTGTCTATGTATACTGTGTGTACAGTGTACAAGCTATATTTTATGTGACAGTGTGTAACTGAAGGGCAGTGTGTATGTCTGTGCTGTGTGTCTCTGTAGTTGGAAGGGTGTACACATAGCTGAGTAAATACACACTGGAGTGTCAGCACATGTGTACTGGTGTACCAGGGTGTAGCTGGAGGGCAGTGTGCATGTGTGTCTGTATATATGCACATGCACATGTGCAGTGGAGTGTATCTGTATCTGGTGTGTCATTGTGGATGCGGACAGTGGTGTGGATCCCCTGGGCAGGTGCATGGGACTGAGGGGTTCTGTGGGAGTGGACATGCACCTGCCTGCACTATATCCTAACAAATGAGTTAAAGCCTGGTCTCACAAGGCTTTGGGTGTGTGCACACATGTGTGAATGATGCCCTTGCCTGAAGTTGTATCCACGAGAGATGCTGTTCTTCTGGGAGACACTGTCAAGCCGGGTGAAGGAGTAGTTGGGCACACAACGATCCCATGACTGATCCAGGTCACACACCCACCCGATCTTGATACCCACGACTCCTCCCTGTGCAGAGACACAGGATTGTGGGTCAGGTCACACCAGGCTGAGCCAGGAGATGGGCATTGCTGTGGAAGAGCCACCATGTGGGAGCTGTCAGGAAAGTGCCCCCCCCGCCCACCAATTCTATGGGGTTGACTGAAGTCCTAGCATCCTCTGCAGTTCTGCTCCTCTCCCAGTCCCCTACCATATTGAAGGCCCATCCTACCCATATGGCTACCTCTGCTGGGTTCCTTGCAGTGCCATCACTGGAAAGACTCTGCTCACATGAACCTCTCTACCCCTGCTTTCCCTAAGCAATGGACTGTCATTGATCCTCACCGTGGAGGCCAGATTGGCGAAATCCTGGCCAGCAAACTTGACAATGTCACCCAGACGCAGGATGGGGCAGAAGGGCTGGCTGATGGGGTGGAAGTGGCAGCGCCGTATATCCTGGACTGTCAGGTCAGGAAGCAGGTTACCCCTATGAATCATAAAACCATAGAGAAGTAGGGCTGGAAGGGACCACTGGAAGTCATCTAGTCCAATCTTCTGCCTGAGGCAGGGTCAACCCTGTCCAAACCATCCCATACAAATCCTTGTCTACCCTGTTACTAAAACTACAACTAAAACAGGAGAGACACAGAGGGAGGTAGAAGAGCAGGAGAACAGGACGCAGGGAGGAAGGAGTGGGGGAGATGCCTGATACTACATAGGGCAGTTTCTGGAGGCTCTGGGGCCATCCCGCTCCCCTACCCAAAATACTAACAGGGGCTGGGGTCAAGGAATTCCATCCATGCCTGCTCACTCAAGGCGAGTCCCCACTGCTTTTTAGGAGGTGAACTTCATGATAACTCATCTGATAACTCCAGTCCTCAGTATCAGCCCCAGCCCATTACTCATTACAGAAGGAGAGAAAATCAGGATAGGGAGGGAAAGCTTGTGATCCCTAAACCTTAAATCCAACAGCTGCCATCCGTAACCATTAACTCTAACACAAGCACAATTCATAACCCACAGCCTCTAACACCAACCCCTATCATCATCATCCATAACCCCTAATCCTGTCCTTATCATATTCCATAACCTCTATCTGCAAACCCTAGCTGCAATAAATAACCATTAACCCTAACCCCTAACAGCCATCCATAAACCTTTGCTGCAGCAGAGAAGAGGGCAGTAGCTACAGCTCAGGGTTTAAGCTGTAATACCTGAGGGCAGGCTGGGTACTGGGCTAATTAGAAACCCCTGGCCAAAAAGAAGGCCATGCGCTCAAAAGGGGTGGAGCCTAGTGTACTAAAAGCCTGGCACTTCAACCAGAGAAGTCAATCTTGCCCTGACTTCTGTTAGCCTGGGTGGCTATGGAAGGAACCCAGGTAGCACAAGTAATTGGGGAAGCTGGAAGAGCCAGCAGCTGGAGGGTGGGACTGGCTGGGATTCTGGAGCCAACAGTTTAAAGGCTGGAGACAGCAGCCCTGCAGAGTTAGGGGCTGGGTGTGGAGGAAAAGTTTAGCTCAGTTAAAGGGTCAGGGGCTGTCATAAAACAAGAGGAGCCAAAGGGGCTGGGACTATGAGCAGCAGTGCCCTGGGACAGGGACACCAGGGAGCTGGGACAAAATGTGAGACAGGGTCAGGAATGGGACACAGGGAACGCTGAGGTTGAGAAAGCTGGCAGAGCAAGCAAGCCAGAGTTGGAGGCTTGCAGCCAGAAAAACAGTGAGCTAAACCAAGAGGCCCCTACAGGAAGGTAAAGAACGTTGACAGTAACGCTTGTGGGGGGCATGGGCGTAGCTGGAGGGGAAGATCAAGGCCATGATTTTAGCCCTTAAAGCAATTAGGGCCAGAGAGGTCTGATCCCCATGTAAAGGGTTGGTGTTGAGTGGGGATTGGAGCTCTGCAAGAAAAGCTGCTGTTGATGTGGGTTTGGAGCTCCAAGGTCAAGAGACAGTGTGCAGCAGGGTCAGAGACCCAAAGCTGAGAGACAGTACTTGGAGAGGTCAGAGCCCTGAATCAACCAGGCCAAGCTGAGCCAGAGGAGGAATAGAGCATAGAAAGAAACCCTGAGAGGCTGGAGTGAGAGCAAAGCAGGATTAAGACAGCCATCAGGGAGTGTCACAGCCAGCCTTGTGACCCATCCTGCCCTAATCCCCTAACCCTAATGCCTTCCATGATGACCTCTAATATTTTGCATTCAAAGGACTGTCTAACTTGATCCCAATTATGCAGTTGGTCCAATAAAAGATATCACCCTAAGAAATCCTTGCCTCTTGCATAATTTCTGGATCATCATGGCTACAACATCACTCTTGCATTACTCTTACATAACCTCATCCACTGCTGCTAACCACTGTCCATAGCCTCTAGCCCCATCTATAACTTCTTGCCCTAAACCCCTATCCCCATTCACAGAGAGTCCAGGAAGTGTGTTATCTGTGAGATTCTGGGTGCGGGCAGCAGGAACTTTTGGGTCAGGGAACAGGTGCAGTCCACCACAAGCAGCAGAACTGTTCTGTCCTACTGTGAATAGCTGCATATGAGTTCTGTATGTAATAGAGTTGTTCCAAATCACAAGCCTCTAGATACTATGTACACCTTACCCACAGCCCCATACGTAACACGCAGACCCTGCCCAAAACCCTCCTCAACCTCCTGCCAAATGCACAGGCACTCACTTCTCAAAGTTGAAGAGTGGGAAGCGGATGCTGTTCTTAATGAAGAGAGTGAAATTCTCTGCCTCCAGCATGATGGGCCTGTGGGAGCAAGACACAGGAGGTCACCCACAAGAGTAGTCCCAGTGGGAGCACCCAAGTGACCCCACCTCATCCTACCAGAGCCTGAGAGCCTGGCTACCTTTGCATGATGCTGTTCAGTTTGTCAAGGTGTAAAGTTTGGGGTAGGGACCATGTCAGCACCTGGCCCAACAGGGCTGATCCAGGCAGCCACCTCAAGGAACTGCTGTGATAACAGCCGAACCAGACAGGCCTGGGTACTTCAGGGATGGCATGCTGTCCAAGGTCTGGTTGAGTAAAGGGGAAGAACCTGGGTAGTGGAAGAGAGCTGCAGTGCAAGGCCGTGTCCTTCAGCCATGTCACCTATGTGCCCACCTGAGGGAGCCAGCAGGTAGAGAACAGCCCCAGCACAGGGTGCTCCAACTGTTCCATAGTAGTGTTTTTGTTCTGGACTGAGATCTGGGCTGTTGGTGGCTTCCTGCTTCCCAGCCATGGGGAATGGGTGACCAAACAAAGCAGTCTTACTACCAGGAGATGCCTGCAGACACTGCAGGCACCACTTTCCAGTCCCAGTACTGATGTGACAGGGGGTGCAGGTCAGAGGAGGGGGCATATTCCACAAGCCTGGGCTTACACATCTACAGTGTCCACCTCTGCTGGGCACCAGCCTTGGATCTCACAGGTGTGCAGGGTCTGGTTGTATTTCACGCACCGTCCGGTCAGGATCCCTGCAGAGGAAACTGCCGGATGGCATTAGCATAGGGACAACATCAAAGCTCAGTCTCAAATGCCAACCTGTCTTGCCTTCCTGCTTCATGCCCCACGGACTCTCCCAAAAGTCTGATCCTTGGGCACTGGCAGCTCCTGCTTTTAAAAACTGAAGGCTGTGGAGTTGTTCTCAAAATTGTGGCTACCTGCTGGCTGTACATGACCCAGGGGGCCTATAGGGATACACTGCCCTCTGGCTCTCCTCACTCTCCTTTCACCACCTTCCAGCATCTTCTAGAGGGCCCTCTCCCCTGCCCCAGCCCAGGTCCCGAGCATGCCCCTCCCAACCACTATTGCTGGGGTGAATCTACCCTATCTTCTACCCTAGCTGAGATGACCGGGAGAGAACAAGCAGGGTGGGCACTTACCGCTTCCTGTGGCAGAGATGAGCTTCTGGCATTCACTGTCTGACCTACACCTGTACCTTGCTTCAGACTGGAAAGAAAGTGGAAGGATGAAGTGACTCCAAGGAAGGGACAGATAGACAGACATGACTAGCTCCCTCTCCCCACTATTCCCAGGGAGATACAAGCCCTGCCACCCCCCATGGTGGACCATGTACCAAGGACACCTCTACAGACATATGGTCTGAGCAGGGGCAGACCATGTGCTTCCCCAGCCACTCCCCTGTTTACCTCAGGGCAGAAACCTTGCATCTGGTTCTCTGTGACGATCTGCTTGGTGATAATCACAAAGACAGATGTGCCCTGCCAAGAGCAGGAGAGAAAAGAGTTAGAAACATGGTCCGGGTGAGGCAACTGACAGCCCCCTAGGCCCGAGCAGAGAGTGGACCAGGGATCCTCAGAGCTTGGGTGGGGTTATCAACACCTGAAACCATGAAACCCCACTTGGGTGACCATATCCACAGCTGTGGCATTCTGCTTACCAGAGGGGTAGCCTATACCAGGCGACTCAAGGGATGGGATTGTTTCTGTTTGTGGATGGGTCATGGGCTGGGGCAAAATGAATTATAACTTGAGGAGGCAGTGGAGATGAGTTCTGAGGTAACTTGACAGTCCCTTCCAGGGGAAGTCTTCAGGAATGGGAGCCCCTTGCTGGAGCCTGTGCCCATGCAACTAAATACGGCCAGAACCACTCCTGACTCCCACAGCTGGGGTCCCACCATACCTCCCCAGGTTGGGCTGAGCCAGGTTTATCCTAGCTCTTGTGGAGGGCATTGAATACCATTTGGACATACCTGTGGAGACAGCAGAGATCAAGGGGCTGGATGTCCTGGATTTGCTTCAGTGTCTATTGCCTGGGTAGGTGGTAGCTTGGTGTCCTAAGGGCTGGGGGCTCTTTCTTACAACCTCCTGGGAGGAATATGCCCTGTCCAGAGGGCATGTGAGGTGTAATGGTGATAAGTAATTTGGGTCTGATTGTACAAAGAGTCCTCTATGCTCCTCCCTGAGTCTTTTAGCCCCTGGGGATGGAGGTTGGGGGGAAGGGTCCCTCTGCCCTGGGAGGACCTAGGTGTTAGCTTTCTCCAGGTATGATTTTGAATAGGCTAAGTGACCTCAAAGAGCATGGGTGGAAGTGCATAGATTCATAGATACTAGGGTCAAAAGGGACCTCAACAGATCATCGAGTCCAATCCCCTGCCTGGGCAGGAAAGAGTGTTGGGGTCAGATGACCCCAGCCAGGTGCATGTCTAGCCTCCTCTTAGAGACCCCCAGGGTAGGGGAGAGCACCACCTCCCTTGGAAGCCCATTCCAAATTCTGGCCACCTTTAGTGTGAAGAAGTTCTTCCTGATGTCCAGACTAAATCTGCTCTCTGTCAGTTTGTGACCGTTGTTTCTTGTTACCCCAAGAGGTGCCCTAGTGAACAAAGCATCTCCAATCCCTTGCTGTGCCCCTCTAATGAATTTGTAGGTGGCCACAAGATCACCCCTCAGCCTTCTCTTGAGGAGGCTGAAGAGGTCCAGGTCCCTGTTTAGTGTGGGTGGAGTGTGTGTGTGTGTGTGTGTGTGTTTGTGAAGGGACTGTCTGTGTATGTATGTGTGGGTGTTAGTGAGGGGGCTGTCTGTGTCTAGGAGTGTGCATATGTGATAGTGTGTGAACACTGGGGTGTTAGTGGGGAAGCTGATTTTGTGCATGGATGCTGGATGTATGTGCAGGGGTGTATATGTAAGTCCATATATGGGGTGTGTGAGAGGTATGTGTGGTGTGTGCGTAAAACATGTGCAGCATGTATTTGTGGAGTGTTTATGTGTTAGTGTCCGCGTGGGTATATGTGTGTGTTGGGAAGATGTGAGTTTGAGTAAGGTGTGTATGTGTGTGGATGTGCAGAGGGAAAAAAGTATGGATGTGGGTGTAGGATATGTGTGATGAGTGTGTGTGTGGGGAGCTGATGGGTATACATGTGAGTGAGCTTCACCCTTGCTGTGCTGACAATGCTGCTTGAGCTGTTACAGTAGCACTGACAGGCTTCCACTAAGCCTGTGGGTGTTTTTTGTGCTGTGTTGTGTACTTGCACCTCCCCACCCTGCCACAAGAGACAGTCCTTGCCCAGAGAGCTCACTGTGAACACTCAAGACATGTAGTAGAAGGGGAAATGGAGGCATTGAGAGGCAGCCTTCCTGGCTCCTGATCACTTGGCTCTTAAACTAACAACACCCATGCCAGGGCCCACTCCTGGTATACACCCACCCAATGGGAACAGCTGCGGGGCAGAGTCCAGGGAGAGGAGTGACACTGTTTCAATGCACACCTCCACCTGTCTCCTCTCCCAAACCAGAGTCCCATCTCCCTATCATGCCAAGCAGGTGCAATGACCTTAAGGCTGGTTTATGCTTCTGTGTTTCTGACACAGCTGTGCGCCCTGCTGCTCAGCCAAGGGTCCGATCCTGTGAGGTGATGAACAATTGCACCTCCTAACACAGTCAAAAGCGATCTTGGGTAAGAGGATTTGGCTGGGGGGGTGGGGTTTGCAGGAAGATTAGAGCCCTTTAGGATGAGGCCTATCAGCTCACAAGGAGGGTATATGAGGCGTGAATCACTAGCTGCATCTTAGCAGCTGAGGCTCAGGGAGATAAAGGTCAGTGTTCAGACAAAGGCACCTGCAGGTGCCTGAGAGTAACTAAGAGCTCGTCCATGCTGCAAATGCAATGCTGGTTTTGTATCCAAGTCCACTTGACCCTGAGAACCCAGCAGTGGTGTCCAGCCTGGCTGTAAGGCTGCCAGCACAATTCATACCTCCACCCTGATGGTCTGCCCCAATGTATACTGAGAAAATCTCAGCTGCTCTCCCAGAATGCTCCAGCAGGCAGATAGAGCGACGACCACTGGTGCTGTCTTGGGCAGTGCATTCTGGGATACCTGGCCCCATGGGTGACTGGTGCCTCCCGAGTCTGGGGGGGCACCAGATCACTGACTGGGGGGAGTCCCCGAGCAGCCGATCGCCAAGCCCAAAATTACCACTGGTGAAACTGGAAGTGCACTTCCGCTGGTGCTTCCAGTTTTGCAGCTAGCATTTCCAGGGGTGCACAGCCGATCTCAGGGGGTGCATGACCCCTATGTGTCACCAATGCCTGGCCCCACAAAGAGCTGGGTGGCTGCAGAACTGGTCAGGCTGGTTCCACAGTGGCAGAACCATCATGGGTGCCTGTACACGAGCGCAGAGGCTGCTCTGGCATGCGGTAATTATAGTGTACTGGAGCAGATGCGATTAATTGAGTCTTCCGGAGGGTGGCAATTACCATGCTCCAGTAGTTTCCTGTGTCTCGTGTATCAGCATCCCCATGCTTCAAAATGGCAGCAGGGATGCTTGAACAAAAGCTCATTTGATAAACTTTAGTTCAAGTGCCCCCCGCCGCCATTTTGAAGCCTGGGGATGCTAATACACAGGATGCTGCAGCGCTTTAATTAGAGCAGCTCTCAGAGTCGCTCTAATTAAAGCGCCCCTCCACCTCCCCACACACACCTCTGGAGCACGTGTAAAAGTGCCCCATGTGGCTGACTGGTTATGAATGTGGTTAGGAGCTGTTGTGTGACCATCAGTTGGGACTGCTGTGGAGCTGCTCTGAGTTGGGCTGAGGGCTGGACAGATCCCAAGCCAGGACTAGAGCACAGGGGGAAACGGGGTCCTGAAGAAATCTGGCCTGGTGCAGGCCGGGTCTGGACTCCTCATCGGCCCTCAACAGAAGCCCCAGAAGCATGGGTGAGGTGAGATGCCAGGGAGGAGAAGGAAGCCAGCTCTGTCTGGCCACAGCCTCCCAGCAGCAGAAAACAGCCGTATCCCCAGCACCCCCTGGCAACGGGGCATTGATTTATGTCAGCTGTGTTTCTGCAGCCTGCTGGCTCTGTACTGTTGCTATTCTTGAACCATAATACCTCTGGTATACCCCATGGGGTGAGCTGCCAGGACACCTGGATTCCTGGCTTTGCTGTTGGCCTACAGCAGTGGTTCCCAACTTTTTTTATATTGCGGACCAGAACAAGAGTGGCAGAGCCGGCTGCCTCCTTCCTGGGGCTGCCCCGCTGCCCAGCTTTAACCCTGCATGTGACTGCTGGCAGCAGAAGCTGCTTGCCTGCGTGGACAGATGGGGGTCTGAGCAGGGGGCTTGTGCCATGACCTGGCAGCCAACCCTTTGCAGCCTGGCTGCCAACTCTTTGCAGCCCAGAACTGGCCAGTGGGCCCAGTACTGACCAGTGGCCATTGGTTGGAAACCTCTGGTCTACAGGATGGTTGCAGAGAAGACCCTTCTCCTCTCTGTGTCTGAGTGCCCCTAGGGGCCTCAAGGTAGCCTCTATTGATGAGTGTAGGTGACTGACTGTAGCCCTTGGTTTGGGCTCCAGACCAAGGGCAAGTCTTTCGACTGCCTTAGGCTAAAACCTGCAGTGCAGCTCCAGGCCAGAAGAGAAACCTGGGAGGGACTTGGCAGTGGACCAGGGCCATGGGCTTGGGGTCTGGAGTTGGCTATCAGGGAGGAACATGTCCTGGTAGGTGCCTGATCCCAGTCCCTGTGGTCTGCACTGCACAGCTCAGGAAGGCATCTCCTCTCACCCTCTGCCAGGCTCTGGAAGTGAGGGTAAACCTGACCCTGACATGGGGACCAGAATACAGATCTGGTCCTGGCTCCCTGAGGCTGGAGCCCCTTTGAGCTGCAGTGGCATGGGAACAGCACTTAGCAGGGCTACAAATGAGGAGAGGAGCAGGTTGGAATAGCCTCTATGGCATGGGAATGCCTCAGTCAAGGGGCTCATTGGGCTCTGGGGGACCATGCAAAGTCACCATGTCCAAAACCCACCTTCTCCTAAGCAGAACCAAGTGCACTGAGAGCAGTGATTGTCTACCAGCATGAATGGTGTGTGCCCCTGGCAGCTGGGGGAGCATGGCAGTGGTGGGAGTGCGGTGGTGGCAGTGGGAGCGTAGCGGTGGTAAGCGGGGGAGCTCCTGCAGACGCTGCCAGCACTGTCAGCATCAGGGAGGGGAAGGGGTCCAAGGGAGGCGACCACCTGCAGCCACCGCCGGTGCTTTTTTGCAGTGGGTGCACCACCACGCTCAGGGGGTGCATGTGCACCTGCGTGCACCCCCTATGCATTGCCCCTGTCCACCAGGGTGCCATGAAATCATTTTAAATGTGCTGCATAGTCCAACATAATATTAACACTATTTGATGTACATAGACCTACACGATTTGCAAGATAACAGGGGCAACGCGTAGGGGGAGCATGCACATGCACATGCACCCCCTGAGCATGGTGGTGCACCTCCTACAAAAAGGCACTGCCAACAATGTCAGCAGCACCTGCGGACAGTTGCTGCTCACCACCCTGCCGCTGACACCATTGGCGGGTTTGCGGGTAGTCACCAACACCTGGTCGGCACTCACCACTCCCCTGCTGTTGTGCTCCTGCCACCGCCAGTGCAGCCATGCCCCTCCAACTGCTGGAGGCGTGCATTGCTCATGCAAGATAAACATACGATTTTAAATAGGAATCCATGGCGTGAAAACCATTCTGAACTAATGGTCTTTCTGAGTTCTTTGTAACAGAAGAATTGCTCTATTATTTTTCCATAGCCAAAAAATGACTGAAAGCTAAGAGCTGGCATTTACGCAGGGATGCTTTGGGTCTAACGAGAGGCATGTTGAATCTAAAACTGTTGAGAAAGACTGACTTAGACCACCTCCAAGGGAGATGTTGGTCTGGGCTTTTTCCATCCTGCCAGGGAAAGGCTGTCCTCACAACCCACCTACCCACCTTGGTCTTTGCTGCAATTGAAGGCAAGAGCCTCTTGCCCCAGCCTCTAAGGCTCTGGAAAACTACTAGTCATGGCACTCTTATAACTGCTTTGACTCCTGGTGTTGCCCTTCTATGCCCAGGGGAACAAGCTCCAAGACCAATGTGGAACCAGTCTGGCAACTCCCAGGGTCTTTGGTGAAAAAAGAAAAAAAAATCAAGATTTTCAGTGGAAAGCTGACACTTTTTGCAAAAATTGTGGGTTTTCTTTGCAATTTTCCACCCAAAAGTTAGGACAGAAAATGATGGCAGAAAATTTCAGGCCAGAAGAGGGAGACAGTGGAAAAGGCGGTGGCATTTCTGCCTATTGTGAAGCTACTAGAGAGAGCACATACAGACTCTGTGCTGGGCTGCTTATTCCCAGACCAGGTACCCTTGCTCACTGACCCATCTCCTGCATAGCAAAAGCTGCTGAATGCAGCATCAGTACTAATGGAGCAGTTATTTCAACCCCTTGTGACCTGGGCAGTTTGGGGGAGGAAATAGGAAGAAAATTCCCCCCCAGGGGAGGCGTTCTCTCCATGGGTCCCCATTGGGAACTTCCACTCCTGGTGAGGGGTCCCCCCTCTGCATTTACAAACATGCTGTCTTCTCTTTTTCATCCCCTTCTTCTACTTAAGCTGGTCTGAGATTGGGATCCTGTCCTGGGAGGGCCAGCTGCAGGCCTGGGAGAGGACGTGGAGGGTAGCAGGGGCCTCCTGTGAACAGGGGAAGGGGCTCACAGACTTACCCCTGTTCATTTATTTTAACAAGGTGGAGATCAGGCTGATGTTTCCTCTAACCCAGGGGTGGGCAATTACTTTGGGCGGAGGGCCACTTAACAAGTTTTGGTGAGCTACTGAGGGCTGCAGAGGTGGCCCTGCCCCTTGAGTTGTGTTGCCCCACCCCCTTGTCACCATGTTGGGACCAGAAATCCCACCCCTAACCTTGCCCCTCAAAATACTTTGGGGGGCGGGGTTGCCATCCTACATCCAGAATAAAACCAAATCATAAGCTAAAAGTCAAACACCTATTATAAAATATTTTAATTCTATTACAAAAAATATCTTGGTCATGATTTGTGTTTGCATAGTGTATATAGAGGTGACTGAAAAATAACTCACAAATTCTTAGTTTTGTATATTTGTTGGTATGTGTATGTGGTGTGTGTGTATGGTGGGTCTGTGTAGGTGGTGTGGTCTGGGGTAGGTGTGGTCTGTGAGGTATGTGTGGTGTGCGCATATATGGTGGGTGTGTATGCGTGGTGTGTGGTAGGATGTGGGGCGTGTGGGGGGTTGTGTATATGTTGGGGGTTGTGGGGTCAGGATGGGGGCAGACCCCCTACATTCCCCCCATGATGTAACAGCTGGTGCTCAGGGTGCAGGTGCCCGGTGGGATGTGACTCCAGCCAGCACTGCACATCAGGGTGAGGGGCGTAGCCTCCCCAGGCTGTCTGTATCACCAGCACTCTGCCAGGCACCTGTGCCCCGCTGGGCACCTGTGCCCTGAGCACCCCACCTGCTGCTGCTGGCACTGCCACCACCTGCCAGGGCTGCACGCTATGGAGGAGTGGGTGGAGGGTCCTCACACCCCTCACCCTCCTTCACACCCACATGCTACCCACCCCAGCTCCGTGCTGCCACACCCCCCTGAGCATGGGCTCCAGCCCCACCATCTGCGCTTCCTCCCAGCTGCAGCCCTGCGCCCGCTGCTTCCCTACTGGCTGCCCAGAGTCAGCAGGAGACCAGGGAAGTGGAGCAGGTCCCTGGGGGGCTGCAGCAGCGGCAGCAGCAGCCCCGCCAGGAAGCTGCATGCTGGCTGGGCCAGGCCCTTCTGCCCACAAGGGTGGGAGTGAGGCAACAGGGTATGTTTGGGTGGTGGGTGTATACGTGGGTGCCTCACTCCCACCCTCGTGAGCAGAAGGGCTGGCCAGGGCACAATTTGTTGGAGGGCCCTGCTGGCTGAATAAAAGTGCTTGGCGGGCTGGATCTGGCACATGGGTCATATTTTGCCCACCCCTGCTTTAACCCCAGCTTCCCCGCTGAATGAAACAAGATAGTAACCCCCATTATTCTTTGGAAACCAGGAGCCCCACACTGGGACCGGGGTTCTGATGCCCCTGGTGCTCCACCTCCCTGAAGGAGACCAGAGTGGAGGAAGCATCACCACTTTCCCCCCCTGCCTCCACTGCACAGATAGGGAGCAAAGCCTCAGAAGATGAAGTGACTGGCCCCAGGACACTGGAGGAGCATGTGATGGAGCTGGGAGTCTGACCTCCATTGCTAATGCTGTAATCTTGCATTTATGTCCCGACTCAGGGACCACTATGAAGAGCTCAGAGCCCTCACTCTGGCATAACCCTGCTATTAGGACACTGTAGTTTAACAGAGAAGTAGGATGTCCTAGAAGCCACAGCACTTCCCTGGGGATGCAGGTTATATCCCAGCTTGGCCCTAGACCTACTGGCTGACCTGGAACATGTCACTTTGCCTCCCTGTGCCTCAGTTTCCCCACCTGGGAAGTGGAGCTAGTGCTACTGTCCTTCTTTGGAAAGCACCATGGACCAACAGCAAGGTGTAAGGGGAACTGACTGGATTCTCAGGTGGGTGTCAGGTCCCTGAGTGGGGGTTTCAGAGCACAGTTGGGTGGCTTTCTTGCTCTGGCACGCTAATTCAGTGGCATGAGAGAAGCTGGAGTCTTGACTTGGGGCGGGCAGAGGCTTTTGTACCCAGGGTAAAGCTGGGTGTCTAGGAGTGGGGGAAGCCAAGATGGGGAAGGGACCCTAGGGCTCTGAGAACAGTTCCCCACAGTGCCACAGACACCCACAGGCAAGTAGCTCCATGCCTCAGTCTTCCTACCTGTAAAAATTGGTGAGGAGGAGGAGAGGCAGCGATAACAATCTCTTCCCCCTCTAGATCAGAAGTTATCTGGCACCTGCACTGCCCCAGGCTTTGTGCATGTGCAACATGTAACTGGGCCCCTGCCCCATTACTGAATAGGGGGAGCAAACCTCAGGGCCTGCCAAGCCCCCAGGTACAGACTTATGGGCAGAAAAGGGACCCCTCATGGATCATTTCTACAGTTGGTGACTAGAGAAGTGTGTTTGAAATTCTGGAGGTCCCATTAGTACCCTAAGGACACGTGATCACTTTGAGCCCTGCTGGGGGGCAGGCTCAAGGCATAATGAAGGAGCAGTAAGCCTGGAGCAGAGTAAAGTGTTGGGACAGAGAACCCAGAACTGGCCAGACTTTGTGACCCAAGAGCCCAGAGCCAGGCAGAGCGCAGGGCCAGAGAGTCCAAAGCCCAGGGCATGGCAGATTTTGGGGCTGGGGAGCCCAGAACAGGGTAGCGTTTGGGGCCAGAGAGCACAGATCAAGGCAAAGTGTGGGGCCAGAGAGCTCAAAATGCAAAGAGGGCTGGGACCCAGAAGCCAGGTCCAGTGCAGCAGGCTTAGGCTACGGCCACCAGCAACACAAAAAGGGAGCTGAGGCCAGGAAAGGCTGAGTCCCAAGAAGAATATAAAAACCTGAAGCATCCGGGTGTTGAGTTAGGGCCAAGTGCCCCAAAACACATATCTAGCCCTGGGAGCCAGAGAGTAAGACCAGGCTTGGGAAACCCTTTTTTTAAAACAAAGTAATATCAAGGTGTGGCAGATGAGTAAAGGGGAGTGTGGACTAACAGCAGACTAGGAAAAGGCTGAGCGGCCACCAGGGGGCATCATGGCCACCCCCTGGAACGCCACATGGCTACACTGTTGCATTGGCCAGGAACATCAGCAGTGGGCCACAGATGCATGATCAGGGTCCACCTTAGAGGACCCCTGGGTGTATGCATGATCTGTGGACAAAGAAGGAGATGGAGCAGCTGTTGCAATTGTTAGGCCAGCAACAGGCTTTGGCTAATGAACAGGTATAGAAGTGGGAGGCCAAGATCGAGGACAGGAGGCACCTGCAGTTCTGCCAAGCAGAGACTTTACAGACACTGGTGCTCAAGAACCAGAAAACAATGATGAGGCTGTTTGCCTATAATGAAGTTGGTTCCTCCTTGAGTACTCCTGGGTATATGACATGTGAGGACAACCTAGAGGCATTCCTCAAGGCCTTCCATAGGGTGTCTGTGAACTCACAATAGAAGCAGACATAGGTCTCCTGTTTTGGCATGCTGTTGTTAAGGGAGGCCCAAGCTAACTAGAGATGACTAACGACTATGATAAAGTGAAAGTGGCAATATTACAGAGGCTAGAAGTGTTGGAGGAAATACATAGGTACAGATTTAGAGCCAGGAAAAGGCCAGAGCCCATCATCCTATGCAGGCTGGGCCCTCTCCTTCACAATGAAGCCAGCAAGTGGCTCTGCCCCAGGGATAGAACCCCTGAGGAGCTACTAAAATGGATAGTTTTAAAGCAATTCATATGGGACTTGAAAGACAATATCAAAGATGGGGTGCAAAGACACAAACCTCAGATCCCCAATGAGCAATCAAGCTTGTGGAAGACTTTGCCAGGCTGAAAAAGAGTTGAGGCAGGAATAGGAAAGCCCTGGCAACAAGGCTAGAGAAAGGCGCTAAGCAGAAGAGAGAAGGGGGACAAATGGGATGCTATGAGCACTGGATGATCCTAGCTGGGCCTGTTTCCAGTGTGGTTGCATCGGGCGTTTTGTCTGAAGCTGCCCCTGGGGTGAGCCAGAGAAAGCAGGACCCACCAGGGTGGCAGGAGCTGCAGCAAGTAAGGGCAAACTCCTGAACACAGAAGAAATGGAAAGCAGCTAGGGAGTCATTCCCCAGGAGGCAAGGGGGTGTGAGGGGCACCACCTATCCCGCCTTGTAGTCAAAGTTAAGGTGGGAATACAGCAGATGCCCACCCTCCTAGATTACAGGTCCGAGCAAACTCTGGTATGGCAGGGGTTATTGCAGGGAGTCCCAGGATGAGTAACTGACTTCCTCACCTTGGTCTGTCTGCATGGAAAGCCAACAAGTTATGACCGAGTATGGATCCAGATGATCACAGCCAGACACTCCCATATCATACCAGTATGTGTGGTGCCATGGTTGCTGTACCCCATGCTGCTGGGCTGAGATTGGCCATGGTTTTGGGAACTAATGACAGAAGTGATGGGAAGAGAACTCTCTCTTGGCCCTTTCAGGGATACCTCCCCTGAAGTTGACTGAGGGCTTGGTTGGTGGGGAAAGTGGGACAGCTTCCGAAGCCAGAGAGGCCACCAGGGGCTCAGAAGTGGACATCAGCGAGATCACTGAATGCAGTCAGCTAACGGTGGAGCAGATGTGCAAAGATGGATTCTGACAGATCTATGAATAAGGCTTCATAGCCCATAATGATGATACGGTTCTGTGCCCGGACCTTGCTCAGGCATACCCCCAGTTTGAAGTAAGAAACGATTTATTATATCAGGTGGACCAAGGCCCCATGTAGGGGGAAGAAATAGCTCAGTTGCTCATCCCAAAAATGTACTGGGGGGCATTCATGAAGATTGTGCATGAGCTCCCCAAGGGGGGTCATCTAAAGACAGCAATAAGATCCATGACCACCTGCTCCTTCTTTCTTTTCTTTGGCCAGGGATATACCAAGAGGTGCAGAACTTCTGCAAATCATGTTAGTTGGACAAGGGACAAGAGATTTACATTTGAGTCAGCAGTGTGACGAAGCCATCAAAAAAGCCAATGGCACTTTATCGTGCATCAGCAGATGCATGACGAATAGGTCCAAGGAGGTGATACTTCCCCTCTATCGGGCTCTGGTCAGACCGCAGTTGGAGTACTGCGTGCAATTCTGGGCGCTGCAATTCAAGAGGGATGCGGATAACCTGGAGAGGGTCCAGAGAAGGGCCACTTGTATGGTTAAGGGCCTGCAGACCAAGCCCTACAAGGAGAGACTAGAGAAACTGGATCTTTTCAGCCTCCGCAAGAGAAGGTTGAGAGGCGACCTTGTGGCTGCCTATAAGTTCATCACAGGGGCACAGAAGGGAATTGGTGAGTATTTATTCACCAAGGCGCCCCCGGGGGTTACAAGAAACAATGGCCACAAGCTAGCAGAGAGCAGATTTAGATTGGACATTAGGAAGAACTTCTTCACAGTTCGAGTGGCCAAGGTCTGGAACAGGCTCCCAAGGGAGGTGGTGCTCTCCCCTACCCTGGGGGTCTTCAAGAGGAGGTTAGATGAGCATCTAGCTGGGGTCAGCTAGACCTAGCACTCTTTCCTGCTTATGCAGGGGGTCGGACTCGATGATCTATTGAGGTTCCTTCCGACCCTAACATCTATGAATCTATGAATCATAGATCTTGACTTTAAAAAAGCCTTTGATCTGGTGTCCCATGATCTCCTCATGGAAAAATTGGCCAACTGTGGCCTCGGCGACATCATAGTCTGGTGGCTGGGGAATTGGCTCCGAGGTCGGACCCAGAGTGTGGTAATAGATGGAAGTAAATCATCATGGTGTGCCATGACCAGTGGGGTCCCCCAAGGCTCCGTTCTTGGGCCTATACTCTTTAACATCTTTATTAATGATGTAGACATTGGTGTCAGAAGCAGACTGGCCAAGTTCGCCTATGACACCAAACTTTGGGGCAAAGTGTCCACACCTGAGGATAGGCTGGTGATCCAGGCCAACCTAGACAGGCTCAGAAAGTGGGTGGACAAAAACCTGATGGTGTTCAACACCGAAAAATGCAAGGTACTCCACCTTGGGAAGAAAAATCCGCAGCACACTTATAGGCTCAGCAGTGCTATGCTGGCTAGCACCGCGGCTGAAAGGGGCTTGGGGGGTCATGATTGACCACAAGATGAATATGAGCCACCAATGCAATGTTGCAGCTGGTAAAGTGAGCAAAACTCTGGCCTGCATCCATAGATGCTTCTCAAGCAAATCCCAGGATGTCATCCTCCCACTGTACTCAGCCTTGGTGAGGCTGCAGCTGGAGTACTGCATCCAGTTCTGGGCTCCACAATTTACAAAGGGTTTGGAAAATCTTGAGAGAGTCCAGAGGAGAGCCATGTGCATGATCAGAGGGCAGGAGAACAGGCCCTATGACGAGAGGCTGAGAGCCATGGGACTCTTCAGCCTGGAAAAGCGCAGGCTCAGGGGGGACCTGGTGACTGCCTATGAGTATATAAGGGGTGTATATCAGGATCTGGGGGAATGCCTGTTCACCAGAGCGCCCCAAGGGATGACAAGGTCAAACGGTCACAAACTCCTCCAAGACCGTTTCAGACTGGAAATAAGGAAAAACTTCTTTATTGTCTGAGCCTCCAAGGCCTGGAATAGACTGCCACCAGAGGTAGTGCAGACAACTACTCTGGACTCCTTTAAGAAACATTTGGATGTTTATCTTTCTGGGATCCTTTGACCCCAGCTGACTTCCTGCCCTTGGGTCGGGGGACTGGACTCGATGATTTTCCAAAGTCCCTTCTAGCCCTAATGTCTATGAAATCTATAAATCTATGAATATTTAGCAGGTCCGGGGTAGCCCCCAAAAACCCTTCTGGTACCATTGTCACTAATAGAAAGAGCCCTTTGAGAGGGTGGTGGTGGACATTGTCGGGCCCCTCATCAAGAGCACAGTTGGATATCAATACATCCTGGTGGTAGTGGATTACTCCACAAGGTACCCAGAGGCAATACCCCTCAGATGTATTAATATGGTGAAAGTTGTGTGAATATTTTAAGTAGTTCCTCCACAAGTGGGCCTGCCAAAGGAAATATTGACAGATCAGGGCAGCAACTTCATGTTGACGGTATTCCCTGAGATCTGCAAAATGCTGTGCATTAAGCGGCTGTGAACCCTTGTTTACCACCCTGAAATGGATGGATTAGTAGAGTGGTTCAACCAAACCTTGGAGCCCATGTTAAAAAAAATCATAGGGAAGGATCCTAGATACTAGGATAGGATCCTGGCCCCTCTGATGTTTGTGTATCGTGAAGCACTCCCTTTGAACTGTTATATGGGTACCAACCACAAGGAGCATTAGACCTCTTCAAAGAGGACTGGGAGGTGCAGAAAGGATCAGTCAGAAACCATGTCAGCCACGTGTTGCGAGTTCAGGAGCAACTAAAGGCAGTGCAAGTGGCTGCCAGAGAGAAGTGGCGAGCTGGGCAGGGCAAGCAAGCTGTGGCATACAACTGTCCAGCACAGGAACACCATTTTGAGATCAGGTATCAGGTACTAGTTTTACTATTGGAACAAGTATCCAAGTTAATGGCCTGATGACAGGGGCTATATGAGGTCATTTGGAAGACAGGGTTGGTGGACAAGTGTGGCAGCCTGGCAGAAGAAAGACACGTCAGATATATCACATTAATATGTTGAAGAACTGGAGAGAGAGGGAGGCCTTATTTGTGGCGTCTTACCCAGATCCAGAAGAGTTGGGCCCCAGGTAGGGAAAAAAGAGAGTGCCACGTTGATGGTCCTGGGGGAGGACCTATCTGAGACTCAGTGGACTGAACTAGAGCAACTGGTGCAGGAGTTCCTGAAAGTCTTCATGGAGGAACCAGGTTCACTCTTTGATCGAACACAGCATAGAGACAAGCCCCAACAAGGTGGTGAGAGAAGGTTGGAGACACATTCCCCCAGAGACTACAGACACTGGTGAAGGAGGTAGGCCAGGTGCTTGCCTGAAGCATCATTCAGAAGTCATGAAGTGAATGGCAGAGCCCCATCATGATGGCTCTGAAGAAAAGATGTAAAACTATGGCTCTGCATAGATGTCTACCGGGTCAACGAGATCGCAAAGTTTGATGCCTACCCCATGCCCCAGATTGAAGACCTGTTGGAGAGGATTGGAGAAGCCCAACTCACCTCCAACCTAGATCTCTTGAAGGAAGGGCAAATTCCCCTGGGATGCTAGTCCCAATTGAAGATGGCCTTTGCCACCCCCTGTGGCTTGTATGAATTTGCGCGGATGCCTTTCGGACTACATGGAGCAGCAGCTACCTTCCAAAGATTAATGGACCAGGTCCAACCCCCTCACCAGAAGTATGCAGCAGCCTACAATGATGATGTGCTAATCTTCACATAGGAGTGGGAGGAGCATCCAAGCTGCCATGAACGAATTCAGGAAGGCAGGCTTGACAACAATCCAAAGAAGTGTGCCCTGGGCGAAAAAGAAAGAAGGTACTTTGGTTTTCTGGTACAAAGGGGGGAAATCAAACCCCTCGTGAACGGGGCAAGCCTTAAAGGACTATTCTCTGCCATATACAAAGAGATAGGTGTGGTCCTTTTTAGGCCTGATAAACTACTACTGCTGATTGGTGCCCATGTTCTCAGAGCTCATGGCCCCCCTGATAGAACTAAGCAAGGCAGCAGCTCCAAAAAAGTTATGGTGTACCAGGGAAGTAGCAGATGCCTTCCACAGGGTAAAGGATGTGCTATGCTTGCAGCCAGTAGTCCATGCACCCAACTTTGGAAAGCCCTTCTTACTGCAAAGGGATGCCTCCAACACAGCCATAGGCGCTGTATTGTCACAGAGTGGGAGTGAACACCCAGTAGCATATATTAGCCGCAAGCTGCATGCCCTGAACGAGTATAAGCTATGATAGAAAAAGAATGTCTGGCTATAAAGTGGGCAATAGAGAGCTTCTGCTATTACCTACTAGGGTGGCAGTTTACTGTAGTAACTGACCATGCCCATCTCCAGTGGCTATACCAGATGAAGGCAGACAATCTCTGGTTGACTTGATAGCATCTGAGTTACAGCCATATAACTTTGTGGTAGAACACTGCCGAGGAAAGCAACACAGTAATGCCTACTTGTTTTCACAGAACAGCAAGGAAGAGAAGGACCAGTGAAGGCAACAGGACCATAATTCCAAAGAAAAGGTTGGACCCTGTAACAGAGCCCCTGCCCCATTACTGAGAATGGGGAGCAAACCCCAGGGCCTGCTGGCCAGCCAAGCCCCAAGGTACAGACTTAAGGGCAGAAAAGACTATACTTTCAGGGATCATTTCTAAGGTTGGTGATTCAAGAAGTGTGTCTGAAATGTTGGAGGTTTCATTAGTGCCCTAGGGGCACATGATCACCTTGAGCCCTGCTGGGGGTAAGCTTAAGGTGTGCTGAGGGAGAAGTAAGCCCAGAGCAGGGTAGAGTGTGGGACCAGAGAGCCCAGAGCCTGGAGCAGGGCAGAATGCAAGACTGGAGAACCCAGAGCCCAAAGCAGGGCAGTGTTTGGGGCCATAGCACCCAGAGTGTGAGGGCAGAGAGCCCAGAGCCCAAAGAGGGCTGGGATGCAGAAGCCAGGTCTGGTACAGTGGGCCTAGGCTACAGGTACCACTGACAGAAAAAGGCGGCTGAGGCCAGGAAAGGCTAAGACCCAAGAAGAATATTAAGACCTGAAGCACCCTGGTGTTGAGTTAGGGCCAAATGCCCCAAAACATGTAACTTGCTCTGGGAGCCAGAGTGAGACCACGCTTGGGAAGCCCTGGGGCAACCTCCCTTTCTTTTAAACAGTATAACATCAAGGCATGGCAAGAGAGTGAAGAGGAGAGTGAACTAACAGGGCAGATCAGGCAAGGGCTGAGTGGCCACACCCTGAGCCGAGCACCGGGTTATAAACACTAGGCACAACTGGGGCATGGTCTTGCCTGGGGTCTCCAAGCTCACAAGCCTATTGGGTGCACTTGATAAATGTGGGCCTAGGCCCACCACAAATATCTATAAGCTTCCCTTGAAAAGGAAGGCCACTGAGAGTGCAACAACTGATTGTTTGAGACACAAAAGAAAAAAGTAACAGGACTGAGGGTTACAGGTTCAAATCAAGGAATTCAGAAGGGGACACTGAGCAGAGCATACAGGTCAGTGCCCACCTCCTGGAATGAGTCATGGGAGCTTGTGGATGCCAACCAGAAACCCTGCCTGGGGACGTGCCCAGAGGAGCGAGAGGAAGACAGCTCCACCCTTGCTCAGGTTCCTCCTGGCCAGAAATTCCTAGCTCGTCTTATAGATGGTCAGCTTGGCCAGAGCCAGGAGGAAGCTGACTAGGATGTCCTGGGGCTTGGTGGGGCCATGGCCAGGGAATGCATAAAAGAAAAGGTGCAGGGAGAAGTGCAGCCAGAACCTCAGCAGGAGGTTCTGGAGGAGGTGGAAGAGGGTCTGCAATCTGGTGCACTTCAGGTAGGCATGCTCCAGGGTCTCCCTCTGTTTGCAAAATGGGCAGGTGTTGGGGGTGTTTATAAAGCACACCAGAAATACTTCAAGCTCACAAGAGCAGCAAAAGTGGTATCCTTCTTGCTAGCTGGGTGTCCCATTCCCCAGCTGCTCTGACCCCTGTCCCCCCTCATGCCATAATACCTGGGGAGGTGTGACGTAATCCACCACGTCCATGACCTGGTTGGCGTATTTGCCGAAGCCCTTGACCTTTGTCACCACAGAGGATTCGATAGCTGTGTCCCGCACCTGGTATGCCTTCTCATGTAGGAACACCCAGCTGTTGGTAGAGAGGGGCAAGACAGCTACATCAGGCTAAGGACCAGCCAGAGGGGGATGCACTCCTGAAAGACCAAGGGGAGTGGGGCAGAGGAGGGGCAGATCTGGGGTGCAGAAGATAGGTGTTGCCTATACTTTGCAGACAGCTCACATAACTTTAATGCAAGCTGCACAATATTTGGGAGTATGGGGGTTCTTTAAAGCTCCACCTGCTGGAGTCATGTTATTTCCTAAGACGTTACATCTACATGGGGCAATTTTTTCCGGATGGATTTATGTTTCCTGCACTTCAATGACCTTGAGTCTACACAAAAGAGCACTTTTTTCTAATCAACTTCTAGCCCTCACAGTAGAAAAAAGAGCTCGAAAACAGTCCCCTGGGTGCCCTGCAGCAAGGGAGAATGCGAGATCAACTTCTAGGATAAAAAAGCCCTCATGACTTCTGAAGGCATCTCGTAATTTTGGGGCAGTCAGACTAATGATTCTGGACTGCCTGTGATCAGCAGTGCTGCCTGGAGAGGGTGAGGAGACACTTTGCTACCTATTGACAGGTCATTACCCTTTGCAAAGCAGCAGGAGATGTTATCCTCTCCCTTTAGAGGAATGGCTGAGCTGAGCTGGGTCAGTGCTCTGAAGCCTGAGCCTGGCCCTCCTTTTTGATACCATGCTGCCCCCTAGTGCCCTCCAGGGGAATTATTTCCGTGCCTATTTTCTTTCCTCCAGCTATGGACCTAGTGCAGGGGCAGGCAATTATGTTGGGTGGAGGGCCACTTACTGAGTTTTGGCAAGCCATCAAGGGCTACATGACAAGCAGCCGGGGCAGATAAATATTAATTTTCTAAAATTTTTAGGGGCCCCACGGGCGAGATAGAATGGCCTAGCAGGCTGCATCCGGCCCACGGGTCACATTTTGCCCACCCCTGACCTAGTGGGTAAGGTGGGTTAGAGTCCAAGGGGTTTAAGAACTGTGTCCCATTTCTAAAATATGAAAAGCCCAAGGGGCAGATTTCCAATGGAGACCATATTTCTTCCCTTCCTTATGGCATAACTAAAGCCAGATTTCCCAAAGCAGCCAGCAGCTGCCACTGTGATAGTTACGGGCAGGATTTCAGGAAGAGTCTGCTAGCCTGCCCCATGAGCCATGTCACTAACCTGCCCTTGCAGCTAGAAAAGTCTGCCTGGTAACACAGGGGTAAGAAGCATATAACAAGGAGATTTGTGCCAGATTTGACAGTCCTGATCTGCCTGAGACTAAGAACAAAGGGAGATTGCCAGCTGACAGAAATACCATCAAAGGTGACCACAGGACCCCCAGCCACTGGCTGCTGCCTCAAACCCACCTGCTTGACAAATGACTGCCTAAACACTTACTAGACATACAAAAAACTAGGACTCTTACTAGACTGTTTAACTTACTGTTAGTTTAGTGTTTGGAGTTTAGTGTTTATATTTGGTTTAATAAAGTTTGCTGTCAAAGAGTGGAATGCTCCTGTCGCCGCCGCATATTCCTTCCTGTCTGAGCCAACCAGAGTTTATTGGTGCAACAGGGGAGGGTAAAAGACCAGCATGAGGCCTGTGAGTCCCTTGCTCCCTTTACATGCACTCCAGGGCATGGGGCTGGCTAGGGGTCACCCTACCAAGGGTCACCTGCTCTGCTGAGCTCCCAGCTGGAGCTGGGAAAAAGGTTTTAGCAAAGGCCCTTGTATACTGGCTAGCAAAAGGCATTTCACAAATTCATTGCAATGTATAGGCAGTCCTCGACTTACAACGTTTCAAGTTACAACGTTCTGCACTTACAACGTTTACGAATCGACACCCTGTTTCAGCTTTATGATGTCAGATTTGACTTTACAACAATGCGATGCCACGCCAGCGAACAAGTTCGCTGCATCGCTCATCTCCCTGGAAAACATCTGTCCAAACTTCCTTGGACACTTTCTTTAAGAAAGCAGGCAAGACTCCAGAAAAACCTGCAGCCAAGACTCCCGAGAAGACTCCAGCCAAGAACCCTTCAAAAAGTCCAACCAAGAGCCTTTCAAAAAGTCCAGCAAAGTCACCTCAAAGAAATCCTTCCAAATCAATGTGATTGCTATTTACAATATAAATACATTAACGCCACTATATTACTCATCTATAATTGATCGAGTACAAAATTGTGGGGTATTTTTAGTGAAAATTGGGTATCAGGCCTTGGTTCAGGAACCAATCCCGCATTTATAACATTGTTTCTTATGAGACAATTGGTTCTGAGTTACAATGTATCAACTTAAGACCCATTTTTCAGGAACCAATTTTGTCTTAAGTCCTAGGACTGCCTGTGCAACAAATAAACAAAAACCTCTGCAAAGCAGCAACAACCCCCTGACAGAAGCACACCCAAAGTAGCCTGTGCTGGCATTTTGGAAGGGAAACATGGATTTTTCTATCTGCAGTGACATTTCATCTTGCAGTTCCCTTCAGTTTTACTAAAAATCCCTTCCGTGTATTAAAAGAAGAGGTTGGAAAAGATCACTGTAATGTGCAATGTGACCTCAGACTTGGGCAGTGGGGTGGCAAGGTGGTAGCTCAATGGGGTAGCCCAATAGGTTTGCTAAAAATATAATTCATTTTGGGTTGACCCGAAACAGTTTTTTGGGTTTTGTTTTAAAGATTTTTTTTCAGGACTGTGAAAAAACAAAACAGCTGTTTGTACAACTCTGCTCCCAGGCTTCACCAGGCTAAAGAATGGGTACCTCTACCCCCTCCCTCCTCTGGGGTAGGTATCCTGACAGTGCCATCTGCCAGTAGAACTCTTCTATGGCCCAACCAGATCTAAATGTAGGCAAGGGAACAGTGCCTTTTTAGTACCTCAGGAGTTAATGCCCAGCCTTCCCCTGCATGCCCCCTAGGGATGGGGAAAGGCGTCCAGCTGGCACCCGCAGGCCATTTGGCTGCTAATGGAGCTCTGACTGCTGTCATAAATCAGCCAGCTCACATTTGGTACTGCCAAGGCATTAATGGGGGTTGCAGGGGGAGCCATATCCTGCTATCTACCCAGAAATGTAATTGGGGGTTCTCCCACATAGTCACACACATATACTCGCACATGGACTGTCACACCTTGTGCTAATCCTCACACCCTGTCCCCTTTCCTTACTTACTGTCTCCCATTACCCCTTCTTTCCACACACACATACACACACTTCTCCCTTAACCTGCATTGTCAGTCTTCACTTTAACACAAACCTGATCACATCTCCTTCCTCAAATATACACACACCCCATCAACCCATAACCCGAACTGTCACCTGTCACTTAACACCCATCTCATAACATCTTCTTCCACATACACACCCTGTCATCCCTTCCTTCCTCCCTCTCTCTCACACACTCACACATCAGTCAGTAACCCACACGGTCACACTTCATGTTAACATACACCCCATGGCCTCTTCTTTTTCACACATACAAGTGTCAATCCACCAATCACACTGTCACCCATCACATTAGGATGCACAAAGTCTTCTTTTCCTCACCTCACTCCCCTACCCCATTTTCCATCTCTTGCACAGTAACCATCCCCCCAACACACATGTATTGTCACACCCACCACTCTTTCAGTCCTTTACTCCCAGGGTCACAGTCACCCCAAGATTCACATGCATCCATCCACCCATCTGAGGTTTGCAAAGGCACCTACACACACTTACACCCATACTGTTGTCACTCCTACACTCATGTAAACACGTTCACCTCCTCCATGTGGTCACCCCCTAAACTCATGCAAACACTTCCGCCTCCTCCATGTGGTTACCCCTTTCACCATAGGCAGCAGAAGACTGGCACTAACAGGGCTCAGCCCCCTCAAACGCAGGTTAGTGGGTAGGGCTACAAGGCAGCCCAGCCGTGGGCTTCAGGTGGCTGTAGCAGGGGTGGGAAGAGGCACACATGCAGCCAGAATCGCAGCTCGGCCTGTGGATCACTGGCTGCCCAGCATGGCAGGCAAGTACCAGTCAATTTGGTGAAGGGGAAAGGGCTGTGTTGGGGGGCAGATCGAGGCCCCAGTGCTGAGGGAGGGAGTGGGGCACAGGCAGGGGCAGGGATAGGGTGAATGGGGCCCTGGCTGGGCCAGGTGGTGGGAGAATCAAAGCCTGGGCGGCTCCTCCCCAGTCTGTGTGTGGGGTGGAGGTGGCTGCCACTGCACACTGTGCATTATACCCTGCTGCACCTGCCCTGGGAGCAGCGCAATGCCACATGCCTGCTGCTGCTGGGCTGCGCCCTACCTCCTGCCCGCCCAGTGGCAGGACACACGTGGATTTGTGTGGCTTGGAGGCAGTGGCAGCAGGGAGCAAAGCCCAGTCCATAGCAGCAACCACCTCTGCCAGGGTGTGCATAGTGGTGGGAGCCCCCCTCACCCTTGGATGAGCTGCCTGGGCTGACTGTCCCACAACCTGGCCTGGCTGGGGCCCCATTCACCCCAGCCCCATACCCTGCCCGTGCCCCACTCCCTCACCATGGGGGCCTCGATCTGCTCCCCACAGCCCTTTACCCTCTCCCCACCCCTTCCCCCATAGACTTACTTACTGGGGGGGGGGTACATGCATGCTCAGCACCCCCAAATAGTTTTTTCTCCCTCCGCTTATGCCTTTCATATTTGCGCAGGAACACACACTGGCACCCTTTTCACAGTCACTGTGTCTCACCCCATCCCATACATGTGTGATCTTCTCACCACTCCTTCCCACCCACAGCCATTGCCTCTGGACACATCCATGCAGAGACTTCCACCACCCATTCACTCTGAGGCATTCTTGCTGGTCCCCATGACAGACTCTGCCACCATGGCGGTGAACACAGTGGCTGGGTTTGCACATTCCCCCTTAAGGGTTGATGGGGGGTGTTTGCGGGAATTAGGACAGGGTAAATGAGCCTGAACCCATGGTTTCTCCATACAACCCCCCTACATGCATACACACATACTTGACTACACACGCATGCATTTATGCACAAACATATCATGCATGTCGATTCAGAACACTGGTGGAGCCAGGGGATAGTTGAGTCTCCATGGCCAGACGAGACAGTGCTTGGCACTCTGAGTTGGAGCAGTGGGAGCCTGGACACTTAATCCCACAGTCCTGCCCTTGCAACCCCCTCTCTGATGTCAATGCCAAGAAGGTCCCAGGGAACCCTGGGCTGTGTGTGATGTAAATTCTTCACCCTAGGCACCTGCCTCAGCCTCCTTTCTGGTTGTGTCTGCCTAGAGTTCACTTTCCAGCCCCGCTCGTCTGCACAGCCTTGTGCTCCTGCTTGTCATCATCCCTTTATCTTCTCTCTCCCCTCCAATCCTGAATCTCACCCTCCTGCTCTGGATGCTTAGCTCCACACCATCTCAGTTCACCTAAATGCCTCTCACTCCTTGGGAGCTCATATATGCTTGTCAACATAGAGTCCCAGGACAGCTCTGGGTAGAGGGGACTCTGGAGTTGCTAAGGCCACCCTCTTCCCCTGTGTAGAGCTGTCTGGCTGTTCCCAGGCTGGGGAAGGGTGGGGGTTGGGAAGGATGGGAACTCACTGCAGGTGGGGGGTGAGTCAATCATATTCCACCCTGCCCAGCAAGTACCCCTTCCACCCACCATTTACACATGTGTGCTTGTGGAGGTGTCCTCAGAAAGGATTCTGTGTTAGGGTGGGTTAGCCTGTCCCTGCCCCCTGCCCTTTCTCCTTCAGGAGCAGGGATCACAACTGGACAGGTCTCTGCTGGAGGGAAACTCTTCTCATCTTCTGGGGTTCACCCTGTTCCAGGCTGGAACCAGTCACAGGTTGTCAGGGTGCTGGCCAGGCCAGCGCTGAGCTCCTTGCACTTACCCAATGAAGTATGAGACAATGAGCAGCTGCACGGCGCGGTTGATCACACCGATGGTCCAGCTCTTCACCACCACTGACTTGGTGGTCTCATAGGTGAAGAAGTTGGCTACACAATTCATCCCGGAAGAGACCGTGGGCATTTGGCACAGCGTGGGAAGAACTGGCTAATGCCTGCTAGCCCCGTCGAGATGGGATGCTGAGACCAAGGCAGGGATGGGAGATCAGTGGAGCGATGGGTGATGCTCCCAGAGCTACTTGGGAGGGCTGCTCCTTTAAACCTGGGATCCAGATGGTAGCCTTCCTCTGCCTTGCTGCTACTCTGGGCAGGCTGGAGCTGAGAGACCCCTTTATACAGTCTCCACCCCCATTCTCAGAGGACAGTGATGCTGGTGGGGAGAGGCAGGAAAAGGTGGGGCTTCATAGCCTGTTCATTGCCAAGCAGCTTCCCTGGTGTGTGCAAGCGAGTAGGTCCTTAATGCACCTGATGATTCCAGAGAGGAATCCACTTAGCGCATCTCAGCTCAGCAGCTTCTCCCTGCCCAGCAGTGCTAATGTCCCTCACCCTCAGTTAACTGCCCCTGCCATCCCAACTCTGTGCCAACAGGAAGGGGGAGGAAGCTAAGCAAATACAGATCTCTCTGGGGACAAATCAGCAGCTGGTGAGCAGCAGGTAAAAATGGTCCCTGAAGACTAACATGGTCCATTTACCCGCAGAACAGGCACGCGACCAAGCCAGATGCCCGCCTTGCCTGTGTTATGCCTCTTAACATGCCTAGCTCTTCTTCTTGAAGGGTGAGGGAGGTGTTTATCCCTCCAGAGCTCATGCAGGCCTTGATTGCAGCCCCTCTGCTGAGACTGCATGGAAAGGACTCATCTGATTATTGGAGGTTGACAACCCCCTCCTCCAGTCCTCTGTCACAGCTACAGGGACAGATTGGCCATGCTACCCACTAGGCTTTGTGCTTGCACCACAATGAACTCCCAACCAGCCAGCCACGTGGGTTGGAGTGTTAGAGCCTTGAGCAGAACGTCCGGGAGTGTTGGCTCTGCTGGGACACAGTGTGTGATGGGAACGACGGTTCCAGCAAGCGCACACAACGTATCACGGAGCTCCACTCCACTGCCCCTTGCTTCAGCAGGGCTGGTGCCTGGTGTAATCACCCACACACGGAAGGGCAGCCTGTGGTGGCAATGCAGTGTGACGGTGACACGAGTGTTGCTGTGGGATAGTAGAGAATAGTGTTGGCGCCGGGCCCTCCTGGTCACAGCAGCTCATGCTCTGGAGGTGTTGGTGCTGGTCACACTTCATAGGGGCCATGAAGGCTCCCCTGGACACACCCCGGGGCGCTTTCACCCTGCAAGGGGAGGGGGAGCACGCATCCCCTCTGCTTCTCTCCAGGGGCTGGCCCCACAGCCAGAGGGGTGGGCAGGGGGGCTTGGCAGTGGTGATGCCACAGGTGGACGTCATGACGTCACCACGCCACGTGGCCACCCTGTGACGCAAGAACCATCCTGAGGTTGAGGACGCGTCAGCCCGGGACACTGACCAGGCGGGGGTCGCCTTAATTATCCCGGGGGAGTGGGGGGGGCTCTGCCCAGAGCTCTCCCAGGACTCTATGGCGACAGGCGCCGCGGACCCCGCAGCAGCACCCCCACAGCCGCCACCTCCTCCCAGCCCTACGCAGGGGATTTGGCCGCCAAGCGGCCTCTCTAGCCTCAGGCCTCCGGACACTCTATGCTCCCGAGCGCCCGCCCTCCCCCGGCGCGCCCTCTCTTGCCGGAGGCCTCCCACAGCTCTATGGTAGAGTTGGCGGCCTAGAGCGGCTTGCGGCGTCGCCATGGCCGCCCGGGCCGGAAGTGGGGGCATCTTCCGGTGGCGGAAGCTTCGCGCGGGGTTCGTGTTGCGCAGGCGGGAAAGTGACCCCCGGTGAGCGGGGGAGGCGCGGGGCAAGGGCCGGGGATCGGGCGGAGGGGGATTGCCCCCCCCCGGCCACGTGCCCTCCCCCCGTGCCGCGCACCCCGGGTGGGGGGTGGGATGTGCGCGGCCCGCTCTGCCTCCTCCCCCCCGCGGGGCCGCCCTGGGCTCATCCCTCCCGTTTCGCCGCCAGGTGCCTCCGGCTCGGCCGACGCCCGGTGCTCGCCGGCTGCAGCGGGGTGCTGACGGCCCTGGGCATCCTCCCCGCCGGGTCCCGCCGCCCCAGGCGCTGCCCTGCCAGCTGGGCGCGGGCCGCAGGGGGCAGGAGCTGCCATGGCCGACACGCTGGAGTTCAACGAGATCTACCAGGAAGTGAAAGGGTCCATGGTGAGAGGGGCAGGGGGCGGGGGACCCCGGGGCTGCCCCCAGGCTGAGCTGGACAGCTGCAGGGTGCAGTGGAGGGGGGGACCGCATGGCACCTGCTGCAGGGGCCTGGGGCACGTGGCCCAGCTTCTCGCCTGTCTCCTTTTTACGGTGTGCTTCAGGCTCAGGAGGCTTGCCCTGTGTCAGGCCCTTAAATTTGGGACCTTCTCCCTGTTTGCCTGGAGGGAGGTAGCGTCCTGGAGTCTATGCTGACACCAGCGTTTGGGACTGGGGCTGGCTTACTATCAGAGGAGGCACAACATGATCGGACCCTGTTCGGTTTAGCATCTGTGGGGTAATAAAGGGGCTTTGAGGCTGTCCAGGGGACTGGGGCCGTAGCCCCAGAATCCTGCCTGCGTTCCCAGCTGGCATTTTATCTGGGGAAGGGAAGACTCGTAACTTCCTGCCCTAAACTTTTGAATCGGGTTGTAGAGGTTGTGGGAGGGGTCCACGACTTGGGTGATTGTAGCATGGGATCTGGCTTGCACAAGAAACTTAAGATTGAGGTGTGTCTGTTTGTTGGTTGACCACATACGTGTGCAGGGATTTAAGGTTCATAAGCTAACTTATCTGAGTCCTGGGACATCTGAATGTGTGGCTGCAGTTCCCGTAAATGTTCCCAACTGATTCACGTGCCTGTGAAATACGGCTGAGGAGGGTTCTTGTCTCAAATGGTCGGTTGTTTTTAAAGCCAAAACAGGGTGTGAATGCAGGGCACACAGTGCCAGTTTGGTTGGTTGTGTCCTAAACCATGGAGCTTCTGTGGGAGTCATTGTTGGAGGATGAGGAATGGCTGATTTTGGGGTGCCTTTTGCCCAGGGAGTGGGGTTGCTGGTATGTTACATCTGGCCTGCAAGATGCATACAGTCTTATTTTCAAAAGGAGCGGTAGTGAGGCCTCCTTGGCTCAAACGTAAGAGGATGGTTGGCTTCTACTGGTGATTCAGGGAGCGCTCCCTGGCTCTATCCACTTTGTTCATATCTTGCTCATGGGCGACGGCCTGTGTGGGGGAGGTTCTGGCTCCTGCCCACCAACCTCTGTGTCTCTTCCTGCCAGAATGATGGGCGGTTGCGCCTGAGTCGCCAAGGTGTGATCTTCAAGAACAGCAAGACAGGCAAAGTGGACAACATCCAAGCTTCGGAGCTGTCGGAGGGTGTCTGGCGCCGTGTGGCGCTGGGCCATGGTCTCAAACTGATTACCAAAAATGGCCACGTCTACAAGTATGATGGTTTCAGGGAATCGGTGAGTCCTTTTCTTTTGATAGTGACCAGGGTTAGAGGTGGCAGCTGGTGTCCTTGTGGGGGAGACCTCCTGTCTTCTCAAGAGTGGAGGGGGGACCACATGCTCCCCCCTCCATATGGTCTCTTAGCCTCTTGCTGGATGCTAGGCGTGCAGCTCATGCCCTCATGAGTGTTACATCTTGTTGGGTTCTAATCATGCACCCCTTCCTCCTACCGTCTGTGTATCTTTTTCCTGGACCATACAGTTTGTTGTGACCTTTGGCTCTCAGCTTTTCTGTGTGAGCTGCCAGTGCTTTCTGAACCTGAGTCTCTCCCTATGAACTGTCCAGCAAAGACTCAGTACTGGTAACACCTCCTCCCTGCTGTCCTTTCAATATAATAGCAGGGTCTACCCCAGGGGTGGGCAATTATTTCAGGCGGAGAGTCACTTACTGAGTTTTGGCAAGCTATCGAGGGCCACATGACAGGCAGCCAGGGGCAGATAAATATTAATTTTCTGAATTTTTTTTATGGGCTCTGCGGGCCGGATAGAATGGCCTGCGGACCGCGTTTTGTCCACCTCTGGTCTGCTCTGTGCTTCTTGGTAAGCACTACAAATTACAACCAGGCCACCTCCTGGATGAGTATTCCTGCTAGAGTCTCCTTCAGCTGCTTTGTCATCACCCCAGGGGCATTGCTGTGGTACTAACGTTAGTCTGTTCTGTCGGAGAGGAAGGAAGTCCAGTGCTTTGGTATGGGTTGGGGTAAGAGGTATGGCTTAAGCCAGAGGTTCATAATCACTTTTCATCTATGTTTTCTCTCCCGCTTAGGAGTTTGACAAACTCTCAGATTTCTTTAAATCGCACTATCGCCTGGAACTGGCAGAGAAGGACCTGTGTGTGAAAGGGTGGAACTGGGGAACTGTGCGGTTTGGAGGTGAGTTGGGGAGAAGTTGGATGGGAGGGAGTGGAATTGGGGCACATCTTTGGCGCTGCAGTGAAACTATTTTGGCCCTACTGCAAATGATGCGTGCTGGCAAGAGTGAAGCTGAGAGAGAGGAACCTGCTGTTCTGCCCTTTTGTGCAGAGGCATTTTGCTTTTGGCCATGGTTGAGTAGAAAAGATCAACGAAAGGTGAACCTGCTCATGAAAGGGCACTGGCTGGGATCCCCCACCGTGTGGGGCAGTCTGGTGACTCCTGCCAATCTATTTGGTTTCCACTGCTCTGTGCAGGCCAGCTTCTCTCCTTTGACATTGGGGAGCAGCCAGTGTTTGAGATCCCTCTCAGCAATGTGTCACAGTGTACAACGGGCAAGAATGAAGTGACGTTGGAGTTCCATCAAAATGACGATGCTGAGGTGTCCCTCATGGAGGTGCGCTTCTACGTCCCTCCCACACAGGAGGACGGTGTGGACCCTGTGGAGGTACGTGTAGGCCAGGAGGGCTGGCAGGCAGAGCAAGGGTGAGGGGAAGCCTCTGCTAACCCCACTTCCTTTCCTCCTTTCCCTCGTATGTGATAGGCGTTTGCCCAGAACGTGCTCTCCAAGGCAGATGTCATCCAAGCAACTGGGGACGCCATCTGCATATTCCGGGAGTTGCAGTGCCTGACGCCACGTGGTCGCTACGATATTCGCATTTACCCCACTTTTCTGCATCTGCATGGCAAGACCTTTGACTATAAGATTCCCTACACCACTGTGCTGCGGCTCTTCCTGCTGCCCCACAAGGACCAACGGCAGATGTTTTTTGTGGTGAGCATCCCTCCTTTCTCAGAGTGCAGACAGCTTACCCCCTGGTCTCTAAGCTTTGAACTATCTTCAAAGACCCAGTAAATCTCCTTTGTGTCAGGGTATGGGGTGTGATAGGGGTAGAGAGCCTGGTGAAGAGAGAGGAGCACTCATGTTGTTGTGGAGGTAGGGGTTTGGGGCAGCATAGTGGGGAATGGGATTTTGAGCTTTGCTCTTCTAGAAGACTCTGGCTCTAGCCTGACCACAGAGCAGAGGATGCTGGTTAGCTCAAGAGAGTTGTGAGAAGGACATGGGGCCTTTCCCCTTCTGCGGGTACTGGTTTCAATCTGTCCCAAAGTCAGGAGGGACTGACTGGGCTCTGGGTTGGGGGTGGAATAGGAGGATTGTGGACATCCCTCACCTCACCCTGTACTTGGCTGCTTCTCCAGATCAGCTTGGACCCTCCGATAAAGCAGGGCCAGACGCGCTACCACTTCCTGATCCTGCTGTTCTCCAAGGATGAGGACATCTCTCTGACTCTTAACATGAATGAGTGAGCATCCTTCCCCCACACTTTGCAGCCTTGCTTAGTGCCCCAGCCAGGATCTGTCTGCTCCTGCTGCTTTTACCTTGTTTATGGCAGGAAGCTTCAGCCTTTCATCAGTCTTAGAGGACCCTGACTGCTTGGTCCAAGAGCCTAGTGATCCTCACCCATATGGCTCTGATTCACAGACTCTTTCAGAGCTGCTTGGGGAGTGGCCTTTTGATGTGTGGAGGCTAGAAGAAAGGAGTGGACACCCCTCTCCCCCCCTTTACTTTGGTGTAATATACTATAATCCTATGTGGGAATCCTATTCTGGGAAAACCTCAGTAAAATATATTGGTGTAGATGTCTTGTGTCCTCAGCTATCCCAGCGTAGCAGTTGGTTCAATGCAAACTGGCTGTGGCATCCTTCCCTGACACCTTGTGGTGAGGCACTGTAATAATGCTTACTGCAGCATCTGTCCAGAGATCACTTATAGTCTGTGGTCTAGACACTAGTGGCATTTTATATTGGTGTTAACGTGCCTTATGTCCAGGACATCATTCTTTTGGTGTTCTGGGAGCAGATGTGGTTGTCTTATTTCCCCTAGTCTTCTTGCTAGTCCTGCTTTTACCATGTGCAGAGGCCTCTTTGTGATCTGATCTCTCTGTTGGTACAAAATCTCCTGGGCCTCTGGGTGTCTGTGGGTTCAGACTTATCTCTCTTCTTACTGCTGACTTTCTGTTCTGCCCCTTAGGGAGGAGGTGGAGAAGCGATTTGAGGGCCGGCTCACGAAAAATATGTCCGGCTCCCTGTACGAGATGGTCAGCCGGGTCATGAAAGCGCTAGTGAACCGCAAGATCACTGTACCTGGCAACTTCCAGGGGTGAGGCATAGTGTGTGCTGGGGGGTGGGTGTTGGACCCTGCAGCAGGAAAACCCAGTGTTTTGGGGCATGGGGAATGGGATGTTAGGCTTTGCCTGACTGAGACTGACTCTGGTCTGGCCCCAGAGTAGGGGGGCTGCTTAGCATAAGAGGACAGGGAATGGTCTGTATAGCTTCTTTCTAGGGGGTATTGGTTTCAGTTTGTTCCAGGTCAGGTGGGACTGACTGGTTCTGAGGCAGGGGCAGGCAATTATTTCAGGCGGAGAACTGCTTATCGATTTTTAGCAAGCTGTCGAGGGCCGCATGGGTAGCCCCGCCCCTTGATAGGTACCCTGCCCCTGGGTCTTGGGACTGGAAGTCCCGCCCTCTAAGCTCTGACCTTTGCCACCAGAAGTCCCTCCCCATGTTCCCAGAAGTACTCCTTTCAGCGAGGGGTTTTGCCATCTTGGAACCAGAAAAATACCAAATTATATTCTAAAAAGCAAACATCTACAACATCCATTAATTTGATTTCAAAAAACATTTTTGCCTTGATTTACATGTGTTTGTGTGGTGTGCATAGAGGTGATTGCACAATAGTTTAAATTGAAGTCTCACACTTGTATATTGTGGAGGGGGGTGTAGGTTTGTTGGGGGCTGTGGGCATGGGGGTGTGGATATATGGGGTGTGGGTGGGTATGGGGTTCTTGGGTGGGGGACTGTGTGGAGGGAGGGTGGCTGGGGTTTGTGTATGGCAGTGTGAAGGGGGTGTGTGGGGATAGGGAGAGTCCCACATGCACACTCTGCCCCTGCCTACACGTGTGCATGCACCCGCACACTGCCCCTGCCAACATGCAGGCACACATCCCCGTACCACCGGGGCCCTGTGCTCCCCAGTCTGGCCATGAAGCCAGGAGCACCATGTGGTGCTAGAGCAGGGTGAGGGCAGGAAGTGGGGAAATAGCTGGGGGTGGGTGTGGCTGGGCTCCTGCCTCCTGCTGCCAGCTCTCCCTGGGTTCTCCTGCCCAGTGCCTGTTGTCTTTGACAGGCAGCCAGGAGCAGATAAATATTTTCTAAATATTTTAGGGGGTCCCGCGGGCTAGATTTTGCCTGCTCTTGCTCTGAGAAGACTCAGAGCTGCCCCCGTGGGAGAGATTTCAATGGTCCATAAGCTGCTCTGCCCAAGACAGTGGTACTAAACTCTCTCTTCTCGCATTGTGACACAGAGCTGCCTGTGAGAAGGGTTTCAAATATGATAGGGGAGGGCTTCTGCCTCACAGTGCCAAGAGCTGAGGCTTCTTATCTTGATATGGCTGACCATGTTAGTGTTTGGGGAGAGTGGGGATTGCCCCTGTATGACTGGACTGTGGGCAAGTGCCTGCACATGGACCCTTTATGTGTATAACCCAGCTGTGTGTTCCCTCCCTGGCCCGCACAGGCACTCAGGGGCCCAGTGCATCACCTGCTCCTACAAGGCCAGCTCAGGGCTGCTGTACCCACTGGAGCGTGGGTTCATCTACGTGCACAAGCCCCCTGTGCACATCCGCTTTGACGAGATCTCCTTTGTCAACTTTGCCCGTGGGACCACTACCACCCGCTCCTTTGACTTTGAGATTGAGACCAAGCAGGCCACACAGTACACCTTCAGCAGCATAGAACGGTAAGCATCCCTACCTCTGTCCCAGCATCCGTTCATCTTTCACCCACCACTGCATGTGGTACATCTTCAGGAGCATAGAGAGGTGATTGTGCTTCACCCAAATGCTGACTGATTGCTTAGATCCTATAGGTGCACAAGCAGCCGTCCTCTTCCATTCCCTCACAGCTTCCCCCCCCCCCCCCCCAGCTCCCTGGGTGATTCATTACTGATGTTCCATGCCTCCTGGGTTGGGCTCCTCTCCCTTGCCACAGTGCCGTCCTCCCCCAGGTATTTGGCTGTGCCCCACATATACTGTGGGCCTGCCAGTGGTGTGTTGGTTGGGTGAGTGTTGGGCCTGGCCTTCTTGTGACTGCTGTTTGGTCCTGCAGGGAAGAGTATGGGAAGCTTTTTGACTTTGTCAATGCCAAGAAGCTGAACATCAAGAACCGAGGACACAAGGAGGTACTGGCAGGGTGGGGGCAGGGATGGCAGGGTTGGCCTGGCCCCCCTTTCCCACTACTGCTCTGGAATTGCTCCCCGACTGGCCAGGGGTGCGTGGGGGAGGGGCTGGGCTGGGCCAGGGCTTCTTTCTTCTGCTCCAGATTCGGCCTCTATTTCATTTTCTCTTCTTTCCTTGCCCTTGTAGAAGAAAAAGGTCCGTCCGATTCCCCTCTTCTTCCTCCTCCTCCTCCTCCTGGTGCAGGTTTCCTGTGCATGGCTGTGGTGATCCCTACTAACCCCCATAACCATGCATGAGCCATAAGAGGGAAGGGGGGGGCTGTTGCTCCCTGCTTTTCCCCTTGAGTGGGCTTCACTTACCCCAGTTCACACCACTGGTGTTCCCCGCACCGTCCCCAGAGCGAGGGGCACGCTGGACGTGTGCTGACCTTCGTCTGTGGACTGCATGCCGCCTCTGCTCAGAGTGCTGGGGCCACCATGTGTGGAGTTGACTCCTAGGGTCAGGGCAGTGCCCAGGAGCATGCTGGGAGTTGTAGTTCTAGGTTCTCCGCATGCTAGGGTGGGGAGGAGAGTGTCTGTCTGCCCCTCTTTGAGGGTGGGAAAGGGGAAAGGGTGGAGAGCAGCACTCACTGCTTCCCCATGGTGCTCCAGGACATCAAGCAGAGCTACGATGAATATGCTGATTCAGATGAGGACCAGCATGACGCCTACCTGGAGAGGATGAAGGAAGAGGGCAAGATCCGTGAGGAGAATGCCAATGACAGCAGCGATGAGTCTGGGGAAGAGACAGGTGAGGGCCCTGCCTTCGGGTAGGGTGGGATAGGTGGGGCAGGAGCAGCATTGGTGCTGACTGTTTCCTAGTGCTCCTCTCCTTGCAGCTGAGAGCTCTCCCTAGCTGAGACCTGGGAGATTCTGCCTCCTTGCGGTGGGTGGTTGGGGCTATTGACTCAGTCTCAGTGGTGCGGAGTGGGGAGGTCCTGTCTCCTTTATTTGGTCCTTTCCCAGACTCCTGAGAGCTTCCACTGCTGGGTGACTGCTGTGTACCTCCTGCCTAGCCTGCCATGACCCCCAGCAGTCAGACTGACTTGTATGCTTTTTCTTCCAGATGAGTCATTCAACCCTGGGGAGGAGGATGATGATGTGGCAGAGGAGTGAGTAGGGGCTGGGGGGGGGGGGGGGGGCTGTTCCTATTTCTGGGTGGATGGGTAGGTGGGTGTCCCTTGATACGCTCTTGGCATGGCCTAAGTGGTGCTACCAGTGCCAGCCTGGCTGTGGTGGTTGAGGGTGCTATGGCTTGGCATAGGTGCCTACCCCTCACAGTGCCCACCAGTTCTAGATCCCTGGCTTAGTGGTAGGAGGGAATCTTGACAGGGGATGCTGTCAGTGCCATCTTCTCTAGGAGATGTGAGACTGACCTGCTTGCCCCTCTGCTGGGGCTTTTCACAGGAGTTGCGGGGAATATTAAGCAAAGCAGCACCTGAGCAATGTGGCTTGGCTAACTAGTGAGGCTCCAGTTGGATTCTTCACTTTCTGCCCCCATTGTAGCACTGCCACAAGCAAGGAAGCAGCTACTATCTTTCCCCTCTGATCTGGCTGCATTTCTGTAGCAGGTTCTGTCTGCATCTAAAGTTCTTGAGCTAGCTACCTATAAGTTCTTTGGGGGAAGGTGCCTAACACCCTGGGACAAGGGCTCTGATGTTCTGTGCCCATCCCAGGCACTGCGATGAGGTATGAGGTTTGGTCTTTCCTCTTGTCTTTGGTCAGGCTCTGTGCTTCAGAATGGTCTTTTGATGAGAGCTGATGTTCTTAGATTGTACCTTGGCCAGAGGGATTCCTGAGAGAGCAGGAAAACAGGCCAAGGGGCTTGCTCTTTGAGGTCACCACTCACTTGGGAGTCCCTCAAGGGGGAAAGATGAGGGGAGGGTACAGGGCCCTATTGGAGAATTGCAGAACCAGAACAAGACATTACAGCTTGTTCCCAGGGACAGGCTAGGCCCTGGCTTCTCTCTGGGTAAGGGCTGGCTTCTGTGTAAAATGCATCTACCCCTATAGCTAAGGTCTCAGAGGTGGCCTCTTTATGTCATGCCCCCAGATAACCTTCATTTTTGTCCTCGCTAAAGCACCTTCTTGGAGTTTGCGATCCCTGCCCCCAGTAACTCTTCTGGGCATGGGGCTGATTCCCAGCTGATGCTTCCTCCTGCAGATTCAACAGCCATCCCTCAGCCAGCTCCTCTAGTGGTGATGGTGACAGTGACCGTGACGAGAAGAAACCAGCCAAGAAGGCCAAGATTGTCAGGGAGCGCAAACCTCGCAAGAAACAGTTGGAGGTGAGGGCTGTGCCCAGGCAAGGGGAGAAACGAGATGGGGTTGGATGCAGTGGTCCCCAGTGCTTTCTACAACCAAGCAACATCCTCTGTCCTGGGAGGATGAGTGTCAGCTTCACTCCTCACTAGCTTGCCTTGCTCCTGCCCTGCAGGGATCCTCTGTTGGCACGTGAAGACCCAGGTCTTCATGCTACTGACGTGGCCAGTGAGTACCCTGAGCTCTGGGAAGCTGGTCTGACACTCCTGCTCCCCCTGACCTGACTTCCCACAAGGCAGTGACCAGTCTGTAGAGGGGGTGACTTTGACTTAGACTCTGCTTGTGGCCCACTTGCCAAGCCCAGGATAGCTCTGTAGCCTCCCTCCACCCCTGCCAGTCCAGTTCTGTCAGCTCAGTGTATCATCTGAGCCCTAATAGCAATTTTCTGTCCAGGTAGAGCTCCATCAGGAATAATTCCCCTCCAAAGGGCTTGTGTTGCTGGGGCCCAGTGGATGTCCTGGCTGTGGGAGGGGGTGTCCCACTCTAGCCATGCTGTTAATGGGGCTTGAGTGGGGAATGACCTCAGCCCTTGCTATGAGGAGGTCCTCTGAGCCCATGAGCTCTAAGGGGATCTCATGCTGCTTCTCTCTCTTTCCCCTTCTCCCTCCCTTGCTGCCCCCTTCCACTGTCCCAGGGTAAGAAAAGCAAGGACCCCGATGCCCCTAAGCGGCCAATGTCTGCCTACATGCTCTGGCTAAATGCTAGTCGTGAGAAGATAAAATCAGACCACCCTGGCATCAGCATCACTGACTTGTCCAAGAAGGCTGGGGAGCTCTGGAAGGCCATGTCCAGGGAGAAGAAAGAGGTAAAGGACTGGGAGGAGCTGTGGTAGCATGTTTGAATTGTTAGGGTAGTGTGGGTGTGACGGGGCTGCCAGGATGGTGTTGGTAGGTCTGTGCTTGGGGGATGCCATCCTCTGGCCCTTAGGATGGTTGGGTGGCTTGCTGAGTTGTGAGATTGCCAGTTGGGGGTGGGATGGTGTATGGTGCAGGAGTAGCAGCATGTTGGGTGGGGGGCAGGGGTGGAATTGCTGTTGTGGGTTTGTGACTGACGCTTTGCACTTCCAACAGGTGTGGGAACGCAAGGCAGAAGATGCCAAGAGAGACTATGAGAAGGCCATGAAAGAATACAGTGTTGGGGGCAAATCAGAGAGCTCCAGGACGTGAGTGCACCAGCCTTTGGGGAACCCAGGGGGGAGGGTGGGAGTGATAAGGAGTCATGTCTCCTTTTGGAGGACCCATTCTGCCCGGGGAAGGTGAGCGAGATTGTGGTGAATGACTTCTGTTCCCTCCCATTATGGTGGAGCCTGGGCACTTCCCCAGGGTGGGGTGAGCAAGTCCCCCATGGCTCTACCATCCCAGAGGCAGGGACCCAGGTGGTGGCTGTGGGTAACCTCTGTGCCCGGTGGCTCTCTTGTATTTAGGGAGAAGTCAAAAAAGAAGAAGAAGAAGCAGGAGAAACAGGTGAAGGGGAAAGTGGAGAAGAAGGGGGTGTCTTCCAAGTCTCCATCTTCGAAGTCCCCAGTCAAGCCCACCACTGAAAGCTTCAAGAGCAAGGAGTTTGTCTCCAGTGATGAAAGCTCCTCAGGCGAGAGCAAGAAGGAGGTAGGTGCAGCACTGCCTTCCATGGGTGGGGGGCCCCATCCTCCAGCTGGCTGCTGTACCCATGGCTCTTGCATGTGTCACCGGCTGACTCTCTCTTTTCATGCATTCCCCCAGGACTCGGAGGAGGAGGAGATTGCCAGCACACCCCCCAGCTCAGAGGACTCAGCATCTGGCTCAGATTAGAGAACCTACCCCTGCCCTCCCTTCAGCCCTGCCCCTTGAGCCAATGGCACTCTTCTTAGGTCAGCAGGGCAAGGCCCAGTCCTCTGCACCCAGGTTTCCCGTCATCCAACTGGGAGGACTGGAGGGGTGGGTGTCATACTGAGGTCTACACCATTGGCTAGAACCAGACCTTGGCTCTGCTCCTTCCCTGATGCCTCTGCCCTGGCCCCAGCCACCTCCTGCTGTGTCCTGCTCCCTGAGCTCTACCATCCTTCACAGCTCCTGCTGGTGAGGGTTTAGGAAGCACACACTTCCTTTCTTTGCATGTCACTGAAGGTTACTTGGGGGGTCCTTTGTGTGATAGGCTGTGAAGAGTGTGGTGGGGGAGTGTTGGGGAGGTGGCTGCAAGGGCTCCTAGGCCCCTCGCTTTCTTGCCCTATCAGTGTTTTTATGTTCCGATTTGTTTCTTTTTTTTGTATTTCTGGGCTGCCACATGGGTTGAATTAAAAATCAAGTGTCTTTGGACAGAGCTTCTTTGTGGGTAAACAAAGAGGGATGGAATGAGTGGGGACACAGACAAAGAGCTGTGTCTGCCCAAGAGAGATCTACACCCTCACCCATAGGGGACCTGCCAGGTTTGCTTGTGCCAGGTGCATATCTCTGGCACTTCGGTGCGTGTGTGACACTCCCCACAATGCTGAGTTGGGGCCAGAGCCTTATCTTACTGCCTTCCATTAAGACTGCTGGCCCCTGCAGGTGGCTGCAGCAGCCCTAATTGTGTTAAAGGGCCATCTAGCCTTTTCAGAGCAGCCTAATGGAGGCAGGCAGTCAATAGAGAGCAGTCTTAAGATGAGCTTGGGGGCTCTGCCCTAACTCCCAGGAGGGAGGGGCAGACTACCATCTGGTACCACTGCCACTTTCAAGGAGGACTTAAATCAGCCACCCCTGCTGCAGACAGGTGGAATCAGGAGCTCAGCTCTGCCCTACCATGCAGGAGGCATAAGGAGGAGGCTACATCTTGCCATTTCTGCCCTTCCCCATCTCCCGGCGATTTAGTGTCATTTTCTACTCCACCTTTGGGCCTGTAGCTCTTATCCTCTTAATCAGTAACAGCCAGGAGAGGAGGGGGAGAAGCTCTGTAAAGTGGATCAGCAGATGGATGGGTCTACTTCCATTACAGCTCTCTCCCCACTACGTTCCTGCCAAGGCGTGCTAATCTGACCTGGGGAATGCGTCCTGATCAGATTAGTGCCTATTACCGGACCTCAGTACTCCATTAGAGGAGCTACAGGAGACCTTCCGGCTCCATTTCCCATCACCTGTGACGCAGAGCTGCTTCTCTGTCTTCTTTAATTGAATCAGTGCTGAGCTGTCTTGCTGAGAACTGTCTTTGGAGCTCTTGGAGAGGGGGAAGAGAGCTGTGCCTGGTGAGGGGGAGGGGAGGTGGAATGTGCTAGGCAGCCTGGGGCCCTTCCGAGCCAGCCAGCCGGAGGTTAATATTTGTGCAGATGGAGGATGCCCTGCTTATGAAATTCCCTAGGCTCCCATTTCCATCAGCTTAGTTTTCTGGAGGTTATTTACTGGAACCTCCCAGTTGCCAGCAGTTAATTGGGAAGGAGATGCGCTAATGGCAGCTAAAGCAACTCCTCCATCCAGGCAGCATGCACCTGTCTTTATACTGGTCCTGTGAGCCAGATAAAGCACTGGGGGCTCTCCCTCACTTTGCAGGGGGTGCTGCCTCCTTTCTGGGTGCAGAAGGAAGGAGTACAGGGTGGTGTTGGGTAACATACAGAAGTTGTGGGGAGGGCTGCTCAACACTGGTGTGATAGTGGGTGGCTGTTGGGAGAGGGGGCATGTTGAAGAGAAGGTTTTGCATCCAGTGTACTGAGAAGTGCTTGCCCCAGCTTCCGTTGTTTGTCGCTGCAGCTCGGGCAGGCTTTGGGGAGCAGGACAGGGAGAGCTGTGGACGGCGGGGGTGATTGTGTGGAGGGGTGCAAGAGTGGAGGGGCTTCACCTGAACTAGCTTTAGAGCTCCAGCACCACGATCCTGCTTGCCCTCCAGAGGGGGCCCCAGGGAAGGCGGGCTGCAAGGGCCATCTAGTCCCGTCCTGCCCTCGAGGTAGGGTCATCCCTAAGTAAGTTGAAGGGAGGCTGTCTCCCAGGCAGGGGTTGAGAAGCCGGGGTGTAAATTTTGGGTTTAAAATTCCTAACGCACTGGTTAAAGCGTGCCGCACCAGGTTTAGCTGCTCAAGCTGTGCGGGACGGGCCCTGGGCGCGGGGGGGCGACACGCGAGGAGCGCCCCTGGGCACGACGGAGCTACAGCCCTAGCTCCTGCATGGTCGGAGCCCCCCGCCGGGGGGGGCTGCAGGCGCCTGGACCTGGGGCAGCCGCGGGGCCGCTCTAGCCGCCCTCAATGGCACAGCGGAGCCCCGCCCCCCTCCCGCGGCTTGCGCAGCCGGCCCGCCATGACATGTTGGCGACACGTGAGCGGGGCGGGGCTACGGGCGGCAGCCGCGCGCCTCATGCATATGCAGCAGGGGCGGGCGGGGCTCATGAATATGCAGGGTGGAGGACGCGGGCGGTGCGGCGCGGAGCTTAGCGGGTGAGCGGCGGGGGTGCGGGACCCCGTGCGTGCCCGCCCGCCCGGCCGGCTGGCCGGGGCGGCGGGGTGCCGCGGGGCTGAGGCCGGGGGCGGCGCGGGGGGGGGCCTACGCGTGCGGCTGCGCGCGCAGGCGGGTGCGGGCCCCAGGCCCGGGCCGGGGCGGGGCCGCCCCGGGTGTGATCCGCGCGCCCCTGGGCCCTTGGGGCACAGGCTGGTGCCAAGGCGGGCGGGAGGGCGCTGCGGTGCGGTGCGGTGCAGTGCACACAGCGCGCCCCTTGCCAGGTTTTCTGGGGCTGGGGAGGCGGAGGAATGTTCCTGTTCCTGCCTCCGGGGCTTGGCTCCTTGTAGCTGCGTTGCAACCCCACCATGCCAAGTCATGAGACAAACACTTAAAAAAAAAATCAAGAGATTGGCATGTAAATCATGCGATGCTATTTTTGAAGTGTGTGCGTGTGTCAGGGGTTGTTTACGAAGGAGCTGGGGGATGAGGGTGGGGGGCCCTGCCTGTACTAGCAGGATGTGGGGTACTGTGGGTCAGGAGTGAGGGGCAGCAGCAAGGCTGGGGGGGCTGTGGCTTGGGAGTGAGGGACACACACACGGACACAGACACACACACACACGGACACACAGAGGGACAGCACCCAGCTGGTAAGTGGAGGGGAAGGGGCTTTGATCTGGCCCCTGTAGTGAGAGAAGGAGTGAGGCAGGGGCTGGGATAAATGTGGCCCCAGAGCCAGGGCAGGTCATCCAGGGGTGGGGGGCAGCTACCCACAGCTGTGCACACCCCCGGGGAGGCATGGAGTTCATGTGCCCCCCACGAGGCAGAGAGAGGCTGCAGGCTCAGAGCTCTGTGCCTTGGTGCCTTTGCCCCAGGAGCTCAGCCACACAGTGCCAGTATGTTTCCTGTTGTCAGGGGACATGCTGCGCGGCCAGTGCGCCCCATTAACCCCAGCTCCTACCCCACTCCCTCCCTCACCATAGGGGCCTCGATCTGCCCCCACTTCCTTTCCCCTCCACAAACTTACCAGCTGGGTGCACTCTATGCGCCAGTAGAAAAGTCCTGTGATTTGAGGGTTATATCCTGAGATCATGAGTTAGCGTTAATTTGATTTGGAAATCGGGAATCTCACAACTGTTTTGTGAGAGTTGGCATTGCTGCTGTAGTGATGGCACCACTAAGCCTTGATGCTTGGGCTTGCCCCACTCGGTCTCTCAGTCCCTAGAGCTGGTTTCACTCAGTTTCCTTTTGATTGTGGCTCCCAACTACCTTCCACCAAGCTGCTAGTGAGCTGTTCCTTTCTGGGGCAGGAGCAGAAGGCTCCATCTCTTTGCCTTTGCCCTTCTACTACAGGTGAACTTTTGGCTCCTAGTCATTGTATCTGAGGGTTCTTGCTCTAATATTCCTGGTCTGATGCTACACGCTATTCGTCCTCTGCTGGGAGTCCCCTGCTCTCGACCCTGGAGATAGCTGGGGCTTTCTTCTCATTTCGCCTTGGTTCCCTTATGCCCACTTCTCAGGGTGACCTGAGCGCTGATGGTAGCAACAGGCATGTGGTAGAGTCAGGCCTGTGCTGTAGTCTGCTGCTGGTTATAGCTCTGTTGGTCAGAAGGTGAAGAGTTGTGGTCCCTGACCAATACAGCTAGGCAACTGAAATGTCTAGCATAGACGCAAAGAAATTAAAAACTCTAGAACTCTTGGTTCAGAGATGATACCTTTTATAAGACTAAGACATTGCAAAAAAATTATCTTTTTTTGCAAGCATTTGGGCACATGTACCCTTTTTCAAGCTGAGGGAAGATGGTAAAAGTCCCCATAGGTAGAAAATAAACTTGCAAAGTTTTGCATTTCTTTTTGTCTCAGACCAGCACAGCTACCAAATACATCCTTGTAGCATAGACACAGGCATGCTGGCTTGGTCTTTTGGGAGACTGCATCCCTTTGGGGATGGTATAAACTCTTCTGGCAGAAGTGATCTTTTGTAGATAGGAAGGAGGTTGCTGACAGCAAAGCTTTTTCCAGCATAGACCAGGCCTGTGTCTGTACCAGGAGCACCCTGCTGCTACAGGGATGCTAGTGGGCTTTGCTGTGCTGTCTGTGTTCTTAGTGTGGACGTGGACAGCCTAGTAAAGTGGTGTTTTGTACTGATGTAACAATCCTTGTTCCATCAAAACCAGCTGTGCTAGTGAAAACAGGCTTTGGCTAATACTATGGCTCTTGATGCCCCTGGGCCAACACCTGTAGCATGGGCCTGGCCTGAATGAACTCATGAGAAGGATGACTGTCCCCCACCAAGAGCCTCTCTTACGCCCACGGCCTTCTCTCCTGTCAAGGTATCTTTTGGCCTGATCTGTCCCCCTCTTCCTAGAGCCCTTTGCTAGGAGATGTGCTCTGCCCCTGCCCCTTATATTCCCCCTCTTCTGAGTTCCTGGTTCCCCTCTCTCTTCAGAGGTCTGGATCCACTCTCTATGTTCCCACCTGGGTAGAAAATGCTGCCTGGCTTCCCTTCAGCTCAGCCTTTCCTGCCTTGAGCCCCTTTTCCAGGGACTGCCCAGCCCAGGAAACATAAATCAGCTCTTCTCCACTTGTCCCCCTTGATCTGCCTTCTCAGGATGCCCCCCATTGTGACCCCCTCTCCCTCTCTGCTATCTCTGGGGCCATCTGGCAGGTCTTTCATCTTGCCTAATTCTCTTCCCACTTGGTTCTGCACCTGGGGACAGAATGTGCTCTAATTGAATGGTGCTGTGCCGCACTTGGCTGCATCTAGCACTTGGCTGAGAGAGAGTGCCTGGGGACATGGCTGGAGAGATGCTCTGTGGGACAAATACTCGGGCATGCTTTCCTGATGGGGGCTGGCAGGGTGAGTTCAGGGGCATGTGTGGGGTTCCCCCAGTGGAGAGGGGGTAAGGTTTAGGAAGGACAGACTCCTTCCAGGAATGCCTTTATTGGACAATGCACCCCTCGGCAGGCTTTAGGAGAGGCCATATTTGGACCCTGGTCCTGGCTCAGAGTAGTCTGATGGTCCATAGTCTGTAGAATGACTGAGACTCACTCACTCATCTGTGAGATTGTACTACAGCTTTGCACGTCACTGGGGGTGACTAAGTCAGAAGCCCAGGTGATGCCAGAAGAGGGAGACTGGGCAGTGCCCAGCCAATGCTTTCTCAGTGGTGGGGAAAAGCAGGAGGAGTTATTGGAGGAAAGCCTGAGAATATAAGTTCTGAACTTGTGGAGCAAGAAGGGATATGGACATTATGGGGAGGGGGGGGCAGGGGGGGGGTGAAGCGTGGGTGGAAGGTAAGGATGTTGGCACCCGTGGGACAGATGAATTGGGTTATGGGGAGGGGACCCAGTGCAGAGGGAAGGACAGATACTGGTGCAGTTTTGAGGTGAGTCAGTGTCAGGAGGGGGCACAGTGTGGTTGGATATTCAGTGGCTTTTGGCACTACAGGCAGGGCTGTGTTGGGGTTTATGGAGGGGTCATAGTATGGATGGAGAGTTGGGGTATCAGCACCACTGGGGGACAAATTGGGGTCTAGGGAGGGGATGCAGTGTAGAAGGAGTGTCTACATATTGGGATAGGGGGTGTGCATCGGGGAAAGGGGGGGAACAGTGATTGGGGCAGTGTGTGGGGTAGGAGGTGTAGGGCACAAGGTGGGGGGGGTAAGATAGAAGGGGGTCATTGGGTCCTGCTCATGGCTCAATTCCCTACAGCCTGCCCCATGCTTTATGCAGTTGCTTTCTTGGCCCCTGCCTTGGCACTTTGCTGGCCTGGGAGTGGTCATGCCCTAGTAGCTGTGCAGGAGGAGGGGGGTGGGCTGAGCCTGGGGTCAGGGGAGACTCCGAGATGGTGTCCAGTCTTGGCTGTGCTAGGACACGCTCTCTGCTTGGCCACGATCTGGCCCTCTCCCGAAATCTAGTGGGAGGGTGTTGCCACAGCAACGGGACCAGGCCCTGGCTTTACCTCATTGAATTCCAGCACTGCGCCAAGTGATTGGGAAATGGAAGAGCTGGGGGGGAGTGTGGGATTGGGGGGGATGTCTTCCAGATGTGCCCTCCCCAGCTCTGTTTATCCGGGTTTGGACTGTGCAGCCGTGATGTCAGTTCCCTGGAGACTGGGTGGGGGGGGACCGTTCCCATAGCTCTGCAGGGGCAGGCAAGGGAGAGAGTGACAGGCAAGAGAAGGGGTTGGTGGGGGAGAAAGTGGGGCAGGGGAGGAGGAGAGAGGAAGGGAGGGGGCATGGAAGGGAAGGGCAGCACAGGAGGGGGAAAGGGTATGGAAGGGAGGAGTGGGGCAGGAGGAGGGGGCAGAACGGAAGGGCGGGCAAAGAAAGGAGTGAGGCAGGCGGGGAGGGGAAGGGTCATGGAATGGGGAGGATGGAGGGGCAGGGCAACAGGAGGCAGTGTGGTGGAGAAGGGGCAGCAAAGGGAGGAGCGTGGAGGGGCAGAACGGGGAGTGCAGCAAGGCGGAGGGAGGGGAAGGCAGGGGGAATGGGGTAAAAGAGGGTGTGGAAAGGGAGGAAGGTTGGGGGAGGGGGAAGGGAGGAGAGGGCAGGGCCAGACAAGGCACAGGCCCGCTGGGCTTGCAAAGCTAAGCCGAGCGGGTTTTTCCCGTCCCTGCAGCGTGAGTCACAGGAGCTTGTGCGAGACACCAGCTCTCTCCCTGCTCCAGCTCCCTCCCTCCCTCCCTGCTCCAGCTCCCGCTCCTTTTCTGTGCCTGTCCTGCTCAGGGCCTCTGACATTGCTGTGCTGTCCAAGCTCAGAGATGAGGCAGCTGCAGGGAAGGTGAGCCACATGGGGAAGGAAGGCATGCAATGGTGGGATCAAAAGGGGTGGCATCTGGTACCGGAAGGGAAAGAGTCTGGGGAAGTTGGGCATAGTGCGTGCGTGTTAGCACAGTGTATGGAGGAGGGGAGGGGAGGAACTGGGGGGCTGGCACTGTGCATAGGGCAGTTGTGAGTTGTGCATGGACTTGGGGTCCTGGAAGGTTGGGGTGCAGATAGGGCTATGTGGTGTTGGAGCTGAGGGGAGCTGGCTCTGATGGTAAGAGGCAGAACCCATGCCGTCCAGCTGGGTCTCAGCTGCTTCCCTTGCTGTGGGGCAAGGTGAACTGGGGGCAGGGTTGATACAAAGATGGGGCTGCAGGGTGCAGCTCTGGAAAGGGGTCTTTTCAGGAGGAGCTGGGGGGGAACTGACCAGCTAGGTGTGAGGGGACCAAATTCTGAGGGGTCTGCTGGGAAATCCTGTAGGGAGGCACTGTAGGGAGTGCATGTCCTGTAGGGAGGCACTACCTGTTCCTTTCCTGTCTCGTCATCCTGTAACATCCCTCTCCTCTCTATAGGGGCTGACGCATGCACTGCATCCATCAAGACTCAATTCCAGCTTCCACCATGGCCTTCCAGCCTCAGCCCCTGCACCCTCCATTTCCCTGCACCCCCTCCAATGGCAGTAGGGATGATGGGGCTGGGCAGCTGTCTGGTGGCCCTGAGTCAGGTCTGTGCTCTGGGGAAGAGGAGCTGAGTGGAGGTGGGATGTTTGGGCTTGGAGGGAGGGGTGGCAGAGTTCCTAATATTTCCCTGGAGCGAGAGGTGGGGAAAAGGTGGGGCAGGAAGTGTCACAGTTCAGGTGACACCAGGGAAGGATATTAGGAAATGGGGTGTGGGGTGCTAGCTCTGATCTACCTTGAGCCTGGGGGCCTTTGCTAGTTTAGGTAATGGGGAGTGGGATATGGGGCTTCTTCCCTCTAAGGGGCGTTGTCTCTTATTCTGCGTGAGGGTGGGAAGCAGGATCATGGGGCTGAGACCTTGATCACTTCCACTATTTTGAGGTCCATCTAGGAGACAGGTTTGAGTTCTCACTCTGGTACTGCCTTCACAGAACCCCCTTTGACACTGAGCACAGGCCCTGGACAGGGCTCCTCCCTTGCAGCCCACGGTCATGGTGCTAGACCACTCTCCTGTGGCGGGGGAGGCTGTCATTGCCTCTTCCGTGAGGTTTGGCTCTGAGGCACACTCCCACCCCTTCTCTCCATGCAGGTGACACTCGCCCAAAACCTCCGGTCAGGCCTAAACCCCGCATGCTGCCCAAGCCAGCTGTGCCAGTGAAGCCCTGTACCCCATTGCTGTCCCTTGGGGTGCGAAACACCCGTACCGAGCTGCCTTCTGCTGAGAAGATCAACCGCTTGGCAGGTCCTAAGCCATACAGTGCTGGGTTCAGCAGTGTTGTTAAGCGCCCCGCTTTCAGCCTCAAGAGCTCCATGGGAGAGGCCACCAATGGGAAAAGGGGTTCTTCTCCCACACCTGGTGCCGGGGTTCTGGCTTCAGCAGTGCTCACAGCTGAAGATTTGCCTTGCGTACCAAGGGAGGAAGGAAGGTCTTCTCCCGTGATGCCGCAGGCTGTGGGACTCCTGGGGACCCGCAAAATGACCTCTCCCTTCAAGGTGAAACCAGTGCCAGTGGCAACCAAGCCAGAGCGCTTCCCTGGCACCACAGTGGAGGAGATCCTAGCCAAGATGGACCAACCTCGTAAGGAGGGGCCGCTCAGCCCTGACAGGGCTTGGGCCCTGCGTTCTTTCAGCTCTGACAGTGGCTCCTACTTCACACCTAAGGGCTTCACTGCCTTTTGGAGACGTGCCAGCAGTGAGGAGGTGGGCGAGAGTGACACCACCTTCATTTTTGAAGCTTCCAGGGACTTCCTGCCTCCTGAAGCTCTGGAGAGCAAAGAGCCTCCCAGGAATGAGTTGGGCTCCCTTCCCTCTTCCTCCTGCCCATGCCCAAGTTCTAATGGACAGCACTTGCTCGAGCCCCCAGGTGGAGCAGCAGAGAGCGACTCTGACACCGTGCCTACGACAAGGTGAGGGGCAGGTGGCCCTGGGTGGTAGGGGGCAGAGGACTGTTGCTAGCTTTCCAGGGTTACATTGCCTGTTCTTGCATGGGTTGGTATGAAAGTAACTTTGCATTGAATTGTGAGTAACTGGAAACAGGTAGAAACTTGGTGGTGGGGCTGAGGCAGGTCTCCTCTGAGGGGAATCGGACAGAACTCAAGGAAGGGGATTATAGTCTCCTGTTTATGCCCTGGGTAAAACAGCACTCATTGGCTGGCACCTGCAGCTGCACAGGAAGGGGCAAAAGCCCTGCAGTAGTCAGCATGGGGTCATCTGTGCCCCACATGTTAGCCCTCTCCTGATTCCTCCAAGATTGGCGTACGCTGTCAAGCAGGGGGTTGAATATGCATTCCAGGATGCATGTAGCATTCCCCATGACAGCTTTATTTCTGCTGCCCACAGAAAAAGTTACCTTTTGTACAGGAACCAGCTATCCTGGCACGAGCAAATTTAGAAGTGCTGTGATGCTCAGGTCAGAGGCTCACGCACTATAGCTAGAATGGTGGGGAAAAAAATCCAACCTCAGATCTACTGGGGAAACCACACCCCAGGTAACTTGGCTTTAAACCCAGCTGGGAACATCCACAAGGGTCTTTTCTACCAAATCTCACATTGGGCGGCTCTGTTAGAGCAGAGTCATGTTGCATGGTTGGCCCAGGGAGTGCTTTGTCTTAGAGTATCTCTGAGGCCAGATGCTCAGCTCCTGTCACCAAGGAGTCACCTGCTCGGTGAGTTAATCAGTGGACAAGACTTTGCTTCATCTGGAGTTGCCAGGAAGGGTGCTTAGCTGAACCCAAGTGAGCCACTTTGGTCTTGTCCGTCTTCACTGGCCTCTGCTGACAGCTGTCACTGCCAAGCCACCAGTGCTGCACCTTGTTTCTGCTAGCCTGTTGCAGCCCCAGTGGGACAGGCAACAGTTGACGGAGGGGCTGCAGCATCTAGCAGGTGTGGGAGCATATAACCATACTTGTTGCCATCAGAAGCCTTTCTCTCTAAGCAGAAGTGGCATAACTCTGCTAGCAGGAAGAGGGTCCTGTTGCTATGGAAGGATGGCCTGTATGGAGGTTCTGCTGTTAATTTTTTGCAGTGGGACCAGGGCTTCCTAAGGGGAGCACTGCACCCCTGGTAGGCACAACATAACTCAGCAGGCAGGTTCTCCTGCTGTACTAGTAGAGCCACCACCTGGAATGACCAGCTGTTAGCTGTCTTAACAGAAAGACTTTTCCCCCTGGTTTAAGTTGTGTCTGCATAGCGGAGGAAGATTTTTGACAGAGTGCTGTCAGTTGGGGAAGGATGACTTTTTCATGTTCCTAACTGACAGTGCTATATTAGCAAAACTTTGTCACTTAAATCTGCTCTGTATGTCCATGCTGTGTTCTGTCCCTGAAAGCCTGGGTTCTGTGCTGTGCAGGTGTGGGTTTTTATAGAATCATAGAAAATTTGGGTTGGAAGGGACCTCAGGGGGGGCATCTAGATCAATACTCTGCTCAAAGCAGGGCCATCCCCAACTATATCATCCCAGCCAAAGCTTTGTCTACCTAGGTCTTAAAAACCTCCAAGGATGGAGATTCTACAACCTTTCCGGGTAACGCATTCCAGTAGCTTATTACCCTCCTCATGCTGAAGTTTTTCCTAATATCTAATCTAAACTTCCCTTGCTGCAACTTGATGCCTAGTTCCCTGTTCTGTCATCTGCCACTATTGAGAACAGTCTAGCTCCATCCTTTTTGGAACCACCCTTCAGGTGGTTGAAGGCTGTTATTAAATCCCCCCTCAGTTGTCTTCTCTCCAGACTAAATAAGCCCAGTTTCCTCAGCCTTTCCTCAGAAGTCACGTGCCCCAGCCGACTAGCCATTTTTGTTGTCCTCTGCTCTACTCTCTCCAATTTGTCTACGTCCTATCTGTAGTGGTGGGCCCAAAATTGGACACAGTACTCGTGCTGTGGCCTCACCAGTGCAGAATAGAGGGGAATAATCTCTTCCCTCAATCTGCTGGCAACACTCCTACTAATTCCACCCAGTATGCCGTTAGTCGTCTTTGCAACAATGGTACGCTGTTGGCTCATATTCTGCTTATTCCTCACTGTAACCCCCACATCCTTTTCTGAAGAGCTGCTGCTTAACCAGTTGGTCCCCAGCCTTGTTCTACCGCTTTGAAGAGGCAGGGGCTGGGGGGATGCAGTGAGGGAAAGTGGGACTGGGTTTGGGCATGGGAAAAGGTTTGGGACAGGGAAGGTCCTATGCTGGAGTGAGAAGACATGTGGAAAGTCAGTCATAGGCAGCAGCCGAATTTGGTACAGGAGGGATTTGGCCTGGAAGGTAGGTGTGAAGGTCCATGGAATGGAGAAAAAGGAGACCCATCCAAAGGCAGGGTGGTAGGCAAGAGGTGGATCCTGGTGAGACTGGAGAGGGAAAGAGAGAATGGGTGCGGGAAAGCTGGGATGAAAGGCTGGGCAGGGAGCTGGTGTGGAGTGGGGTTCTAGCTCCACACAGTGTAGCTCACACCCAAAGGAAATGTATAGCAGGGCCTAGAAGAGACCCTTGACCTCCTCGGTTGGAAAGAGATCCCCAGAGAGCCATGCCTCCTTCTCTCTCCAGCCAGTGCAGGGCTCTCAGGGGTCTGAGCAGGAGGGGTCCTGGCTGCCTGCTCGTAACCCCCATGCTTCACTTTTCTTTCCTCAGAGCCTCCCCAGCCAGCACCAGCTGTGATGGAGATTCATCGGGACACAGAAGGCTGCTGTCCACCCCTGGTGTGAGTTCTCAACTTGGCCCCCACAGCGCGGCATCTGCTCTACTGGGCTCTCTCCTTCAGTGCTCTCCTGTCTCCTCCTGGGCTCCCTCCCTCTGGGGTGCGTTTCTCTTTTCTTCTTTCTCTGCCAGGCAGTAGGGAACTGGCTTCTGCATCTCTTCCTTTCGCCCCCACTCTAGGACTGGTGGGATATTGGGAGCTCAGATGTCCTGCACAGGGCTGTGAGGATCTCAGGCCCACTCAGGCTTCATTGCTGTAGTGATGGGAAGGAAGCAGGAGAGCAGGCCAGTGCACAAGCCAGAGTCTCTTGGAAGAAGCGTGTAGGCTGGGCCTAGTCCCCTTGGCTCTCTCAGCCCTGTCCAATGCTGGGATCTCAGCATTATCTTCTCAGCCTGGCTCTGAACAATGAGCAGCAGTGACTCACTGCATTGCGCTCAGTGACCCAACAGGTATGCAGTGTGAGGGTGCGTCCCTCTGGGCCCACTGCCAAACCCCCTTGGCACTGAGGGTGGGGCAGGACAGGATGGGAAAGCCCCTCTTCTCGCCCTCCTCTCTGCCAAGGAGATAAGAACCAGCAAGAAATTAACTATTAACTCCCTTCCTCTCACACTTGGTGATGGGCGGGGGTCCTGGTTTTCCCTGATAAAAAATTGCAAATTCTCTGATAAAAACCCCAAAATATATGATTAAAATGAAAGGCCCCCCCGCCCTGCTGGAATGGGTCTCCAGCTGTCAGAGCTACTGGGCCATGGACCTGGGTCCGCAGCCCTATACCCCCAGCAGAAGGTGGCAGCTGCTGCAGCAGAGCAGAGCCTGGCTTTCCCCCACTGCTGCCTGTCTGCTACAGGCTTGGGTGGGGTGGGGCCAACTCCCCGCCACTGTGCATACTCTTGGGGGAGCAGGGGAGATTGGTGCCCCCAAGATCTATGTGTGGGGATGAGTGCAGGCTCAGGCTCCTGCCCTCCCCCAGGGCCTCTGCAGCCTGGCAGGTATGACCCAGTACTGCAGGGCAAAGTAGGGCCCTGCAGGGAAGCTGCTTGCTGCTGCGAGCTCCGCGCTGCCCTGGCAAAGCGTGCGCTGCCCTGGCAAAGCAGTGGGGGCGGCAGTGCAGGGTTGTGCCCCTCACTGCTGCCACGCATGCTGGGGATGCGTCTCCAGGGCAGTGCAGAACTTGCAGTGGCAAGCACCTTTCCTGCTCAGTCCTGCTGTGCCTTTCAGTGCCAGGCTGCACCCACTGAGCTGAAGATGCCCTGGGGGAAGGCAGCAGGGTGGGAGCCTGAACCTGCAATGGGCAGACTGTGCCCATCTCCCCCCAACCCCCGTGCACAGATCTGGGGGGCACGGGTCTTCCCTGCCCCCACAGGAGTGTGTGCAGTTGCAGGAGCCAGCCTCACACCCAGCCCCCTGGACAAGTTGCTCGCAGCCCCGGGCCCCAAGCCCCACACACTGCCCAGCTGGGCAGCAGCCCCAGCCCTGCCCAATTCCCTCCCTCACCACCCTTACCTGCAAGGAGCTGCTCTCCAGGCTGCCTCGGGGCATGTGCATATACATGCACATGTCCTCTGCCTGACCGCCGTCTACCTGCTCCCCCCAGCCCCTTGCAGGCTGGAACTCTGCCAGCCTGCAGAGAGCTCTTTGCTAAATCCACAGGTTTCTCTGTTAAAATGAGAAATCTGCATTTTCCTCCAGTACAAGGAAAAATGTGCGTTTTGTTCCGTTTTCCTATGGGAAACTGAAAACTTGGATCCCTGGTGATATGCGACTGATTCTCCAGCCCCCCTTGGGGTTGCCATCTTGGCCTGTCTGACTGGGAATGGGGGAGCAGGAGCCCTGTAGGCCAGTGTGTCCACTCTGCTGCCACAATAATAGCTTTCTCTTGCTTACTTTCTCTTCCTCCTCCTCTTCCTCCTGTTTCTGCCTGTTGTTTCCTCCCTGCTAGATCAGAGGATGTTGGGGGCCCTCCCGGAGAGGGAGTTAAGATGCAGGCAGTGGCTAGGCCTGGGTGGGAACCTGCAAACAAGGCTGAGTGAGGGGTGTGGGCAATGAGGCATGATCATGGCTGCAGGGATCCTGGAGATGCAGGGAGAGAGAGGAGTAGAGATGGGGAGCGGCAGCCCCAAGGGAAGTTAGTAACTGTCAGGGCTGAGTCACATAGGGAATTTCCTTGTGGCCCTTGCATTTCACATTGAGACGCTCCCTGCAGGGAAAAGGGTGGGGGCAGCAGGGCATCTCTTGCCCCTGCTGTTGGATTCTAACAGACTGATCAAGGTCCTGCACAGGTGGGGCGAGGGGCAAAGCTTGGTATGGACAGGAGTGGGTAATAGGGGTTAGCTGGAGCTGTACCAGGAGATAGGGGAAATAGGTCTGTGAGGTGGTGGTTGGGCTGGCTTGGGGTGCAGAAGGTGTGGTGGGTATTAGAGCTGTCTTTGGAGGTTAGAGGTCACTCATATGGGGGTGCTGAGGCCTGGCCTGGTACAGGTTATTGCTTATTATACCCAATTTCTTGCTTTTCCCACAGGTCTCCCTTCTGCAGATCTGCTCAGTCCCTGCTGCTGCTGTTGAGCTCCCTGACCAAACAGCCCCTGGCTCTCCTAGTGTTTCTGCCAACCCCTTTCAGGCCCCAGGGCCCCCCTATATCTCTCATGAACTCCTGGCCCAAGCACTGGGCTTCCCTGATGCCCTTGCTGAACTCCCATCCCCAGGTGTGCCTGGCATCCCTGCCAGTGTCACTCCTGGGTCCCCTGGCACCCCTTCTGAGCTTCAGGTGAAGATTTCTGTTAGTCTTGCCCAGGCCCCAGGTGCCCCTGATGCTGCAGCTGAGACCTGTCCTGGGGTATCCCATTTACTAGGGTCACCTGAGGGTCCTGGTGAGACATCTCCAGGCAGCAACAGTCCCCCAGCACCAGGAACCCCCGACACCCCCTCTGAACTCCTCCCCAAGGTCACCTCCTCTCCAGGGTCCCCTGAAGCTCCTTTCCAGTCTCTAACCACCTCCAGTCTAGCTCAGGAGCTCCCCAGAGTCTCCCAGTCCCCAGGATCCCCAGAGGCACCCACCCAGTCCCCAGGGTCCCCTGATAGCTTGCCATATCCTGAACGCAGCTCCCCTCCACTCTCTGGGGACACCAAGCCATACACAGGCCCTGTGGAGTTGTCCCTGCCTGATGGTGAGAGGAGGGTCCAGCCCCTGCAGTTGGGGCTCCGGCGCTCCTCGGAAGGGATAGTGCAGCCGTCTGCCAAGGGGCTGGGCATGGAAGAACTGGGAGGCTCATTGGCTGCCTTGTCCCAGGGAAGGGGTCCTCCCTCAGAGCAGTCCTTGGGAGGCAAGTCAAATTGGAGCCTGTCGCAGTCATTTGAGTGGGCCTTCCCCTCCCGGGCTCCTGAGTTGGGGGTGAGGAAAATGGAGTCATCTCCCAGGTCCCCCATCAAAGAGGCCAGTGATTCCAGCATCTCTGAGGGAGGGGAATTGGATGGGGAAGGTTTGGTCCATCCTGGTACAGCCCCAAGCCCTGAAGGGTCTGGCATGGGAGCAGAAGAATTGAGGCAAGGAGACCCCAGCACTGAACTGGGGAGTGAGAGAGGAGATCAGCCTGATGCTGGTAGACATACTGGGAGCACAGAGGCCCCCAGTGAGGTGGGAGAGTTCAAGGCAGAGGAGTCTGGGAGCAGGGAAATGGTAGCTGGGAAAGCAGGGGAGGCAGAGGCCACGTGTCCTGGTGGCCCCACAGCACAAAGGGAGCTAGCTGTAGCTGTAGCTGAGCCGAAGGGCCCTGGGGCAGAGGGGGACACTCTTCAGGAGGAGCAGGGCACACTGTCGGTCCATTCTGCTCTTCATCTGACAGAGCCACTCCAAGCTCTAGAGCAGGCTGAGCCCTCTACACAGCCCTGTGTCCTCTTCTCTGATACTGCTCACCTGGACAAGGCTGCCTTTTCCTGGGAGGATGACTCAACACTGGGCCTAGCCCAAGCAGGGCCTGCCCTTGAGAGCATGGAGGGTGCAAGGCTGGAGCCAGGAGAGGGAGATGCCGACCTGCTGGGGGGTTCTGAGTCCCACTCTGATCCGTGCTGGCTGGAGGAGCTGCTGGCGTCACCCCCACCCAGTGCTGATGACACTAAGAGGAAGGTGGTGCCCACACCTGGAGACTCTGAGGGGTCTGAGGTAAAGCAGTGGCAGTGGCTGCCTGTTGGGTGAGGGGCAGGAGCAGGGGAGTTGAGCAGGGCATTCCCCTGGGTGTGTGTGGGGTGAGTATGTCTCTGGTGCTTGGTGAGAGGGTGCTCCTCCATGTAGGAGAAGCTTCTGTGGAGTCAGAATGGTGCTTCCTCCCCAGCATTTCAAAGGTTGGAGGGGGTGGGGGGGGAAGTTGCCCTGGCACCAGTAGGAGGTGAGGTGACTTTCTCCAGGTGTATTGGAGTCAAGAGGAAGTTTTTCTAGAGGTCATGTCTCTGGCACCCGTAGGCAACACTCTTCTGTGGGAGAGGGCATGGGGATAGATGTGAGGCTCCTCTTTCAGTCCGCACATGCAACAGGGCTGTAATGGGTTAATCCCTGCCTGGCGGCAGTGGGTGGGTGTGCCATACTGAATGAGCCAGGCTTGGTCCCAGGCAGCCAAGCCCTGAGTGAGTGAGTGTGCAGAGTGGTTGGACAGGTTGTGTGGAGGCAGAACAGGAACGTGCTGGGGGAATGGGGGTGGGGTGAAGCACAGAAGGTAGCTGCAGCGCAGCCTGCTGCACGCTCCCCCACCACCTCTCTTGGCTTTCCCTTCTGGGGCATACGGGAGCCCCCAGTTTGGCACAGCCATGAACAGGGACAGTGGTAGGACATCAATCCTGCAGAGGCTCTTGGCTAACTTGGAGAGGCGGGATGAGGCTGGGCGTGTTCGGCACTCAGAGCAGTTGAGTGCTCCCTGGATGGGCGCAGCATCTGTGAGTACACAGAATGATCGTGCCTTCTGGCCTGGCAGCTGGGCTTGGGGTCCTGCTGCAGAGGGCTGAGCAAGGGATCCCGATGGTCTCTGCTGCTGCCCTGCTGGCATGCCCTATTCCTCCAGGTTTTCTGGTGATGGGCAGGAGGGCTTGCAAGAGGGGAAGAGGCTGGGGACATACCACAGGAGCTGATGAACCACAGCCCTCCAGAATAGCCTGGTGGAGGTTACACTCAGAAACAGGATGCCTTCCCATCCAGGAGGGTTGGGGGGGGAACAGGTGATGCTGGGGGTCAGGAGGGGGCCTCTTCATGCTCCCTTCCACAGGTTAACCTGGAACCCCACTGCTACAGCTTCACCTGGGAAAGTACTTAAGAGGGAGTGCTTCAAGCTCAAGGGAGTGCCACAAACCCAAGGCGGGTCCTCTTCCTTCCTGTCCCATAGCAAGGCTGCTTTGGGGTGGAGGGGACAGGACTGTCCCAGCTGGGTCTCCACATTCATTCTTGTCCCAAATTCCCTTTTCGTCTAAATCACCTGTCTCCCTCCCTTTCTGCACAGGGTCTCCTTGGCTGGTCGCGGAAGGACCTGCACAGTGAGTTTGGCATTGGAGAGGCCCGCCAGGTCAGTGACTTCGACTGGGCCAGTGAGCCTGGCTCTGGGAAGAGAGACTGGCCCAGTGGGTATGGAGCAAGCGAGACTGAACAGGATCGGGCTTTTGGCACCAGTAAACGCGACTGGGCCAGTGCATACAGCATTAGTGAAGCTGATCGGCAGGATGGGGTGTTTGGTGTCAACAGGAAGGAGTGGGCCAGTGAGTACAAAGGGACAGAGGTAATGGGGGATTCCAGCACTGGGCACAGAGACTGGCCTGACACTTATGGCCTTGGGGATGGCCAGCATCAGGATGGAGACTTGAGCACTTCCAAGCCAGACTGGACCAGTCAGTACAGCATTGGCAGCACTGACAGCCAGAGTATGGAATTTGGCACCGGGAAGCCAGACTGGACCAGCAGCTATGGTATTGCAAGTGGTAACCAGCAAGACGAGGAGTTCAGTTCTGGTAAGCCAAGTTGGACCAGTGAGTATGGTGTGCATGATATCGGCCAGCAGGACAAGGACTTTGATGTTGGGAAGTCAGGCTGGACCAGTGAGTATGCCATGGGTGACACCAGCCAGCAGGACAAGGAGTTCAGTCCCAGCAAGCCAGCATGGACCAGTGAGTACAGTGAGAGTGATGCCAGCCAGCAGGACAAGGAGTTCAGTCCCAGCAAGCCAAGTTGGACTAGTGAGTACGGTGTGGGTGACAGCAGCCAGCAGGGCAAGGAGTTCAGTCCCAGCAAGCCAAGTTGGACTAGTGAGTATGGTGCGGGTGACACCAGTCAGCAGGACAAGGAGTTCAGTCCCAGCAAGTCAAGTTGGACTAGTGAGTATGGTGTGGGTGACACCAGCCAGCAGGACAAGGACTTTGGTGTTGGGAAGTCTGGTTGGAATGGTGACTACGGTGTGGGCAACACTGAACAAAAGGAGAGGGAGTTTTGTACTGGAAATCAGGATTGGGCCAGCGAATATGGCCTTAGCTGTACAGACCAGGAGAGTGCCTTTTGCAGTGGAAGCAAAGACCAGTCTAGCATTGGGGATTCTTGTTGCCTAGGTCGAGAGCCCAGTGCTGAGAAATCTGGTTGGAGTGGCTCTAATCTCCAGGAGAACAAGTCTGCCACTAGTAGCAGAGACTGGGCTGTTGAATTCAGTGTTGGAGGGGCTGAGCACCAGAACCAGTTTGGCATCATAGGGACGGACAGGGACAGCAGCATTGGTTTAAGCACTTTGAATCCATCCAGCTCAGCTGGGACTGTTGGTCCAGCAGAGCTCAGAGACAGCCAGTCTGATTGGGTTGGTGAAGAGGGGATTGCAGGCCCAGCGATGTCCCAAGAGACTGGAACAGGCCAGTCTGACTGGGCCCAGGATCTTGGCCTTAGACGCCTGGATATTTCCAGCAGCTGGGGAGCTGTGGGTTCTGATGACTGCACAGAGGGTGAAGTGGGACGGACAGACTGGGTCCAGGACCTTGGCACGAGCAGCCAGAATCCCTCTGATGGCCAGAGGCCTGAAGGCTTTGATATGTGCAGAGAGGAGCAGCTGGACTGGGCCCAGGACTTGAGCCCTATATTTGGCATAGGGAACACAGTTACTTTCAGCAGCTCACAGGCCAAGGGCCTGGACAACACCAGTGAGCCTGGAGCGGAACGAACAGATGAGGCTGGTGACAGTGGGAGCGATGTCATGGAGCAAAGCCCTGACCTCAGCCTGCACATTGAGGAGCCGAGCATAGAAGATGGTGGAGACTCGGAGGATGGGTAAGGGCTATGCTGGGCATGTGAGGGTGGGGTGTAAGAGGGATGAACACCCCGGTTGGTGTCCTGGCTCCAGTAGTAGCTCTTTTTAGTGGGGCCTGTTGATGCTTAGAGTACTTGCTCCAGTTTAGGAAACCCATGGAGGGGACATCGGTATGGCTGAGAAGCTGTTTGGCTAAGCATGCATCTTATGGCAGGGAATGCTGCTGCTGCTGCGAGGCATCTGTGGGGAAGTTCTTCCCTGGGCCTTCTGCTGCGGATGTGGAGGACCATCTTGTGCTCACTCAGTCACGGTAATGGGGTCAGGCTGTCTGCTGTGCAGTATCCTCCAGGACCCCTTTCTCCTCTTCTGCAGCCTGCTTGGCTTTAGTGGGCATCCCTCCAGGCTGAGGTGTGTTGGTTGAGGTGGCCCAACTTGCCACTGACAGCAGGACCTGGCCTTTCCACCTACTTCCCCCATCCTGCACCTTTTCACATGTCCAGGTCCAGAAGAGGACAGGTGGACTGGACCAAAGCAAATTGATCTTGCTGCCGGGGAAGCCATGCTGCTTTGGGCCCTTTTCCTTGGCACTGCCTTTAATTCCCCACCTGCACCTCTTTCCCCCAGCCTTTGGGGACTATCTGGATACAGCTGAGAAATGTCTGCAATGTTAGCCCTGAGCCTTAGCTCTCTATCTTCCTTGCTCCCTGATGACTTCTTGCTGTGCCTTCTTCCACTCTCCCTGAGGACTGTTGCTGGCCTCGTGCTGAAATATCCTGATTTCCTCTGAGTGGCCTGCTGAGGCCCTTGGGGCAGGGCACATTGGCTCTCAAGTAGGGCTTCCCCCTTGCCAGGCACTGGGGACCTGAGGACAGCCCTGCATCTTCCTGCTAGCCCCCAGCATGTAGAATGAGACCTGCCCCTCTCAGTCAGGAGCTGAAATTCTAGCATATGAAGGTTTGGTTGGAGTCACTGAGGGGTGACGTCATGGGCTTGGGAGTAGCTGTCTGGCTTTTGGTAATCATGGGAGCTGGCTGGAAGCCTGGGGCTGGGTGGGGCCCTGAGCACGCTCTCTCCATAGGCCTGGCTGGCTAGTATGGCTTTGTATGGCTCTTGTTGCGTTGCCCTGGCAGTGTCCTCTCCATAGGGCAGGCCAGGTCCTGCAGAGCTGACAGCCAAAGCATAGCATCCTGGCTCCATGCCCACAGCAAAGGGCAGTGCGCTGCTGTCCCATCCACTGCTGGGAGAAAGCAAGCTTCCCCATTTCCTGTCCTCTCTGCAGCATTTGTTGTTCCCCCTGCTGGCTAATGTTCCCACCAGCATGACAGCCCCTGTGAAGAGCCTGCTGGAGTTGGAGGGGTTACTTGCCTGAGTAAGCCAGACTTTGGGCTTCTCCATGCCAGGCGATCCCTTTGCCAGCCCAAGTGAGCCCTGCCCCACCGCTGCTAGGGGGCTCCTCCAGGCTGGCTGGATTTTCAAGTCTGTCTCTGTAGCTGGCTTGGCTCCCAGTATGGGCTGTGCATAACCTAAAGGGTGTAAAACTTATGTTCCCTGGGAACGGCTTCCCCTTGGTTATTTTACACCCACTTCATGGTAGTGCTGCCTCCCAGCTAGTATTCCTGCCTCCCCAGAAGGGTTTTTTTTCCAGGCTTAGGATGCCTGAGCTTGGCCAAGAGGCAAGGAATTCTGTGAGCAGTATCTTTTATTGAGCCAACTGCATGGTCGGGAAAGAGTTTGACAAGCTTTCAAATGCCAGTCATTCTTCATCAGGTCACTATGAGCTTTTCCAAGTCACTTTCCCATGCTGTGCCTCAGTTTCCCTAGGTGGATAATGACACTGCTGTAATGCATGCTATGAGGCCTGATAATGGGGCATTCAGTCCTGGGCTTCTGACAGCACTTCGGCAGCGGAGGGTCTGGGAAGAGAGCAAAGGAGCCTGGGAGAAGAAAGTTCTGGGATTATGGGAATGCAGGTCTGTGGAGGGCAGGGGAAGAGGGGGAAGGAGAGGATTCTGTGATTGAGAGCACAGGGCCGTTGGGGAAGGGAGCATGAGCCTCTGCGTCAGTGGGTAGGCCAGGCTTTCACTCTTGTCTCCCCTTGCAGAGGACCTGTAGGCTCACGACTTTCTGGCCCCAGCTTGCTGCTGGAGGAAATACTGGCCAACGGCTCTGTCCAGGCGGCCCAGCAGGAGAGACCTGCCTCACCACAGACCAGCCACATGGGAGAGGAGCGGGGCCTGAGCAACACTGCCAATGACCAGGCATTGGAGGTTGATGGCCCTGACCAGGCTGCTGGGCCCCCCCAGCCTGATGATGCTGATGGGAGCTGCCTACCAAAGCAAGTGAAGAGGCTGAGCCAGCCAGAGTGCAGGGGGAGCCCAACCGAGAGGCGTCAGCCTTCCCAGGGTCTGCTCCCAGCACAGGACTTCTCTTTTCTGGAGGTAAGCATGACACGAGCTTTCCAGCAGAAGCTTCTTCCAAGCCCACCCGTGCAGGGGAGCTTTGGACAGGTCCTGGATAGCTGTATCCCACCACCATCCCCCTGGTATCCTCTGGCTGGACCTGTGAGCAAAGCTTGAAGCTTTTGCTACCCCCAGGGAGTGGAGGCCTGCATTGTGTGTTAAATGGCCCTTCCAAAAGGAGGGGACCCTCTGCTGATGGGGATACTGTGTGGTGGTCAGAGGAAGGGGGCTGTGAGGTGGACTTCTCAGGGGTCCTTACCTTACCTCCCTGGCCACCTTGCAAGTAGAGCTTTCAGGTCCTGGGCCCCATTCTCCCAGCATTGGGTGACTGTGTCTGGGTTGGGATTCCTTTGTGCTGCCAGGATCTCACAGATGCCACCCTGAGACCTGCATTGTATTGTGAGATCTGAGATACCCTGGACTGAGTCCTGATGCAGCATGGGGAACTTCACTGGCTTATGATTGTGTCTTGGGGCAGGAAGGGAGCAGGAGGCGGCCCTGGGGCTGTGGACAATGGGCTGAGTCAGTGTGGTGTTATCTTTGTGTGGGGTGTCCTCCTTATGGCTCTCACTGACCTATGTCTGTCCTTTGTGGGGTGTGTACAGGATGCAGAAGTTCTCGACAGCACTGTGTCCCGAAGCAAAGCCAACCTGGGTCGCAAGCGAGGGCACCGGGCGCCCGCCATCCGCCCTGGGGCTACGCTGGGGCTGTCAGAGATGGAGGGGGACAGCTGGATGTTCCAGGACTCCACAGGTGGGATTAACAGCGGGGATAGGTTGCATCTTGGGCCTGGCTGGTGTGGCTGTGATGTGATACTGATACAGCTTCGTGTCTGCTGGCGGGACATGGTACTGGTGCAGTGTTGGCAGGGCAGCAGGATGCATTCCTTTGTGGGAGAGGATGTTGGGGTAGCAGTGGTATGTGTCCCTGTATGGCATGATGTTAATATGTGATCATGTGTGGCATCATGGTGTTGTCTCATTGTCATCTCTGTGTGTAGGGGGAGCGTGTGGTGTGGTGCCAGTGCAGGTAGCCCTGTGAGGACTGTGTGTCTTGAGGTGGCATTGACACTGTGTGCCTGATGTGCTAGTAGGGCAGGGCATCTGGTGTGCACTGGTCATGTTTTCTGCTGTGCTGGTGGTGTTACCTTGGCATGCTTTCTTGCACAATGGAAGCATGAGTGCAGCAGTGGCCTTCGTTTCAACATGGCAGCAACATTGGTTTAGCATTGACCCATTCCAGCATGCTGGTATTGATGTGGCATTGGTACGTGTATCTGCTTGACAGTATGGCAATGACGTGTGTGTGGTGGTGATGGCGTGATGTTGGTGTTAATGTAGCATTGGTGTTTGTTCCAATGTGGTGTCGGTGAGGATATGGAATTAGCATGTGTTCCTTCTTGGTAGTCCTAATCTGTCACTGGCTTGTTGCTGTTGGGGTGGCATATACTCATGTAGCCTGATGCTGTCCTCTCTGCTTTCCCGTCAGAGCCTAGAACAACATGTATGGCCTCCTCAGATGAGGAGGCAGCAGAGGAGCCAAAGAGCAGGCGCGCACGGCCATCACCAGCCTCTAAGGGGGCGAAGGTGTCTCTGTTCCCAGGCCTGAATCCATCGGCCATCAAGGTAGCACCAGCTGTGGCCCTGGTGCTGGGCGGGGCGTGGGAGCCCTCTGACTACGTGGTACAGGGCAAGCCTGTCTTTACGTGTGTGATAGGGGCCTGTAAGGGGATGTCAGATTAGTTGAATGTGGAGTGCTGGGTGGGGAGGAGTGGGAGCATATTTAATGCTCCCACTCCTGGTGGGAATAGGATAGGCTTCAATGTGGATAAGTGCAGGGTGCTGCACCTGGGGAGAAGGAATCCACAGCATACATACAAGCTGGGGAGCTCCCCCTTTGTGAGTACAGAGGCAGAAAAGGATCTTGGAGTCATTATTGACTCCAAGATGAACATGAGCCGCCAATGCCAGACCACAGCCAGCAAAGCCAACCACACCTTGTTGTGCATCCAAAGATGCAGCTCAAGCCAGTCCAGAGAGGTGATACTCCCCCTCTATGCGACATTGGTCCGGCCTCAACTGGAGTACTGCGTCCAGTTCTGGACATCGCACTTTAAGAAGGATTCATAGATTCGTAGATGTTAGGGTCGGAAGGGACCTCAATAGATCATCAAGTCCGACCCCCTGCATAAGCAGGAAAGAGTGCTGGGTCTAGATGACCCCAGCTAGATACTCATCTAACCTCCTCTTGAAGACCCCCAGGGTAGGGGAGAGCACCACCTCCCTTGGGAGCCCGTTCCAGACCTTGGCCACTCGAACTGTGAAGAAGTTCTTCCTAATGTCCAATCTAAATCTGCTCTCTGCTAGCTTGTGGCCATTGTTTCTTGTAACCCCCGGGGGCGCCTTGGTGAATAAATACTCACCAGTTCCCTTCTGTGCCCCCGTGATGAACTTAAAGGCAGCCACAAGGTCGCCTCTCAACCTTCTCTTGCGGAGGCTGAAAAGGTCCAGTTTCTCTAGTCTCTCCTCGTAGGGCTTGGCCTGCAGGCCCTTGACCATATGAGTTGCCCTTCTCTGGACCCTCTCCAGGTTATCCGCATCCTTCTTGAAGTGTGGTGCCCAGAATTGCACGCAGTACTCCAACTGCGGTCTGACCAGCGCCCGATAGAGGGGAAGTATCACCTCCTTGGACCTATTCGTCATGCATCTGCTGATGCACGATAAAGTGCCATTGGCTTTTCTGATGGCTTCGTCACACTGCCGGCTCATGTTCATCTTGGAGTCCACTAGGACTCCAAGATCCCTTTCCACCTCTGTGCCACCCAGCAGGTCATTCCCTAGGCTGTAGGTGTGCTGGACATTTTTCCTCCCTAGGTGCAGCACTTTGCATTTCTCCTTGTTGAACTGCATTCTGTTGTTTTCTGCCCACTTGTCCAATCTATCCAGGTCTGCCTGCAGCTGTTCCCTGCCCTCCGGCGTGTCCACTTCTCCCCATAGCTTTGTGTCATCTACAAACTTGGACAGAGTACATTTGACTCCCTCGTCCAAGTCACTGATGAAGACATTAAAGAGTATCGGTCCAAGGACCGAGCCCTGCAGGACCCCACTGCCCACACCCTTCCAGGTCGAGACTGACCCATCCACCACGACTCTCTGGGTGCGACCCTCTAGCCAATTCGCCACCCACCGGACTGTGTAGTCATCCACGTCACAGCCTCTTAATTTGTTCACCAATATGCGGTGGGATACCGTATCGAAGGCCTTCCTGAAGTCTAAGTATACGACATCCACCCCTCCTCCTGTGTCCAGGCGTTTCGTAACCTGGTCATAGAAAGAGACTAGATTGGTCAGGCACGATCTGCCCGCCACAAACCCGTGCTGGTTTCCCCTCAGCATAATTTGCCCTGCTGGGCTCTCAAAAATGTGAGCCTTGATAATTTTTCAAAGACTTTACCAAGGATGGAGGTGAGACTGACTGGCCTATAGTTGCCCGGGTCCTCCATCCTCCCCTTTTTGAAAATGGGGACCACGTTAGCCCTTTTCCAGTCCTCCGGGACTTGGCCCGTGCGCCACGAGCGTTCGAATATTCCCACCAGTGGCTCTGCAATGATGTCGGCCAGTGCCTTCAGCCTCGGAAGGAGCTCATCCGGGCCTGCCGACTTAAAGGCATCCAGTTCTTCCAAGTGACTCTGCACCACCTCAAGTCGGGATGTGGCCTGACTTGAGAGGGTTCAGAGGAGGGCCACCCGCTTGGTTGGAGGGCAACAGGGCAGGCCCTATGAGGAGAGGCTGAGGCACCTGAACCTGTTCAGCCTCAGCAAACAGAGGCTGAGGGGAGATTCGGTGGCTGCCTACAAACTCGTTAGGGGAGATCAGCAGCAAGTAGGAAGGGTCCTTTTCCCCCCAATAGCACCTGGGGTGACAAGGAACAATGGCCAGAAGCTGCTGGAGAATAGGTTCAGGTTAGAGATAAGGAGGCACTATTTCACTGTTAGGGTGGCTAGGATCTGCAGCCAACTTCCTAGGAAAGTGGTCCTCTCTCCTACCTTGGGTAAATTCAAAAAGAGCTTGGATGAACACCTGTCTGGGGTCGTGTGATCCCAGCATGTGCTTTGGCCAGTGGTGGGTGGTCAAACTAGATGATGTATTTAGGTTCCTTCTGACCCCTAACTACTGTGAAACTATAATGTAGATGATCTTGAAGAAAAAGGGAGTGTTGGTAAGAGTCTTAGGTATGGGAGGGGAGGTCTTGGGTGTGGGGAGTAGGGAGGGGACTGGCACAGTGGGTCCTGGGATGAGGAGGTTGCTGAAGTAGATCATGGTTGGGAAAGCTGGGAGTGCAGGGACTGGTGTTGAGGGAGTCCTGGGCTGGTGCGGGTATGCTGGGGAGGCCAGGGTATGAGAAAGGAGGTCTCAAGAGGGGCTGGCACAGAGGTATTGTGGGGTGGGGGTGCAGAAAGGGAGACCTACGTGTAAGTGAGGCTGGAATGGGGCAGGGGAAAACTGGTGTGAAGGGGCTGATATGGAGGAGGTTTCTGGGGAAGTCTTGCAGGCAGGTGGGAGGGCTCAGAAAAGGCTGGGGGTGGGGTTTGTCCCGGGTAACTGGTAGGTCTGAGGGTGATGTGCAGTTGACATAGGGGTGAGGAGTGGTGTTGTACAGAAAGCCAGGATGTCCATGTATCTGTCTGACTTCATTCTTTGTCCCTTCCTCTCCTGCCTGCACAGGCCAAACTGAGGGGCCGGAACCGCTCTGCCGAGGAGGGGGCCCAGCCAGGGGAGGGCAAGCCAGCTTCATCCAAGGAGCTCCACATGCAGCGCTCCAAGTCCTGCAAGGTCCCTGGCCTGGCTGGGAAGCCCCCTGCACTACCCCCCAAGCCAGAGAAATCCTCAGGGTGAGTGTGGGAGTGTGTGGGGAGGAGGCAGTCATGAAGGGCCAGGTTGGGGTGTGCGGGTGGGGAGGGGGTGTTTTTTGTGAGGGGAGAAGGGTTGTGGTGTCTGTTGGGGAGGTCCTGTAAGGCAGAGGTTCTCAACCTTTTGCACCTTGCATCCCACCTATGTAAGGTCAAAAAATCCTGGTCCCACTGGTTGATGAGCAGGGCAGGGTGTCCCCCAGAGGCCAGTGGAAGGTAGGGGAGGTCCCCCAACAGCTGATCGAAGCACGCAAAAGTGAAACTGGAAGTTCTGCCTTGAGACTCCCATTTTCACCACTGGGACCTGAGTCCCATGTAGAGGACCTTTGTGTCCTGCCAGTGAGACACGTCCCACCGGTTGAGAAACCCTGCTGTAAGGGAGAAGTGGGGAGGGAAGTTCCTGTGAGATGTCCAGAAGCTGGAGTGTGCGTTTTGGCGGGGGGGTGTATGTGGGTGGGAGATTACGCTGAAAGGGGTTGAGCTGTACGTGGGGTAAGGGGTTTTATGGTGGGGATGGGTTGGGAGGCATGCATGTGTTTGGGGGGCTTCCATGAAGGACCTGGGTTTGGGGGGAAGTTCCTGTTGGGAGGATGTTTGTATACCTGGGATGATGGCAAGTGTCTGTGTAGACCTGGGGTGTTGGCGTATGTTCACACCTGCAGGTGTCGGTGAGTATTTGTAGGCCTAAGGGTGTTGCTGGGTATGTGCCTGGCTGGGGGTGTTGAGGAGTCATAGATTCATAGATACTAGGGTTGGAAAGGGAACTCAACAGATCACTGAGTCTAACCCCCTGTCTAGGCAGGAAAGAGTGCTGGGGTCAGATGACCCCAACTGGGTGCCTATACAGCCTTCTCTTAAAGACCCCCAGGGTAGGGGAGAGCACCACCTCCCTTGGAAGGCCATTCCAAATTCTGGCCACCCTTACCATAAAGAAGTTCTTCCTGATGTCCAGCCTAAATCTGCTCTCCATCAGTTTGTGACCATTGTTCCGTGTTACCCCAAGAGGCGCCCTAGTGAACAGAGCATCTCTGATTCCTTGCTGCACCCCCCTAATGAATTTGTAGGCGGCCACAAGATCGCCTCTGAGCCTTCTTTTGCAGAGGCTGAAGAGATTCAGTTCCCTTAGTCTCTCCTCATAGGGCTTAGCCTGCAAACCCTTAACCATATGAGTGGCCCTGCTCTGGACCCTCTCCAGGTTATTCACATCCTTCTTAAAGTACGGTGCCCAAAACTGGACGCAGTACTCCAACTGCAGTCTGACCAGTGCTGCATAGAGGGGAAGTAATGCCTCCTTGGATCTATTTGTTATGCATCTGCTAATGTGTGATAAAGTGCAGTTAGCTCTGTTGATGATTTTGTTACACTGATTTCATCATATTCATCTTGGAGTTATCAGGATGTATGCATGTCTGTCAGTCTGAGCAGCTGTAATTTCAGGGGCACCTCCTTGTGGCTCAGAGTGGTCCTGCAGATCCCTGCCCTCTCTCCTCTTCTCAGTCCTTGCAAGGCCTTGAACCCAGGCTGGAACACTGTCAGTGAAATCCTCTGGAGAGGGCCACATTTACTGGGTCTCTTTCCCCAGCACAACTCTGGCCCCCTCCAGCCAGAGCCCCCTGCCCTCCTGCGTGGTACTTCAGGCTGTTTCCTTCTCCTTGAGATCATGGGTGCTGGACAAGTGGGCCTCTTTCCTGACTCAGGAGTCAAGGTGGCCAAACACTAAGGGTTTGGTGTGCTGGCAATTTCATTCCCTTGAAATCTGGTTTCTGCCTGAATCAGGCCTACACCCAAATTTGCCAAACTGGCAGATCCTCAGGCCCCTGCAGCTGCTTGTGAAATGGATGCTCTCATCTGTTTTGCTGTTCGCTGCAGGAGGAAACTGGCCAAAAGCCTTAATTTCATGGAGCAGCTGTGGAGGGGGCAGCAGGGGTGGGCTCCCAAGTGCCCCACCTCTTCCCCTGGACTCCTTGAAGACCCTGAGGTGTTTTGATTGAAGTGGGTTTTTTTTGTTTTTGTTTTGCTGGACAAATCTGTCCCCACCAGCATGGCTCTGGAGTCCTAATCCCTCCTTTTCTGGGCATCATTGCCTCAGGCCAGCTGCAGCCTTACCCCAGCTCTTCCCCGCTGGCCCCTCTGCAGCTCAGTCATCTCCTGGGTGGGCTGGGCAAGGTCAGCAGCACTTCCCTTGCAACAGAAGGAGGAGGAGGCAGACAGTATCCAGCCCTCTTTCCCAGGGCCTGGCCTGCTTGGCAGGGAGCCTTGCTTCACTGTACATGGTTCCTGGTCCTGAGCCCTTAAACAGACAGTGGCCAGGCTCTGCTGCTCTTTTGGATTGCTTCCTTCCTCTGCCCCCAAGGCCAGCCCCTCATCTTCCCTCTCTGGAGCTCCAGAAACCCTAGCCCCTCTTCTTAACATACTCCGTTAGTCACAGTTGGGAGGTGTTGGGGTGTCAGTGGGTATGTGCAAACTTGGAGTATTGGTGAGGATGTTGGTGTGTAGACTTGGGAGGTATCACATGGTGGGGTTGATGAAGACATTGGGGGTGTATATAGATCTGGGTGGAGTCAGTGACCGAGAGTGTGTGTGGACTTGAGAGGTAGCCTTGAATGTGTATATCTTGGAGGTGTGGGGGTGTGTGTAGATTTGGGGCGTTAGAGAAGGCATTGGCTGGGGGGTGGGAATCCAGGATATGTCAGAGGGTGTGAGCAAACCTTTGGGCATTGGCTCATGGGCAGTATCAGCGAACATATATAATAAAGGTGTTGGGGTGTAAATGTGTGAGAACGATTGAGGCATGTTTGTTGATGTGGGCGCACTTGGGGTTGTTGGGGTATGTGTGATTTGGCAGGTGTCAGTGAGGGTGTACGACAGGAGTAGGCAGTATGTCCACCCACGTAGGGGTGGGCAGGCTGGAGGACCACTTAGGGAGTTTTGCTGAGCTGTTGCAGGCTGGGTCAGCACCCCTCCCCCCCCCGCCCCCCCCCCAAACAGCTCACCTAAACTCCCTAAGTGTTTCTCCAGTCCAAATAATTGCCCACCCCAGATCTAAGGGCAGAGAGGTGACTGGACAAAGGTTAGGAGAACATAACCTTTGTTCCCCTCTCCCCAAGTCTGTGGCATGCAGCCAACCTGGGCTGGTGCTGTACTGTGTTCCCATGTGCTGCCTCGGGCCACGTGGGTACAGCTGGAGCAGCTTCTGCCTAACCCAGCCGCATGCTGGGGATGCAGAGAAGTGGGGAACTGGCCTGGCTGCGTCTGGATAACTCTTGGTTCCCAGACCCCTTCCCCCTACACCTTCTGTCCCACCCTGAGTTGCCGGCAAGCAGCCAGGCCAGCCAGTTCCACATTGTGTTCCTGGGCGCTACTATCAGCTGTGTAGGTGCAGCTGGAGCAGCCGGCATGGCTCCTGCCTAACTTGGCTGCATGCTGGAGACTTGGGGTTGAGCAGGAGCCACTTCAGCAGTGCCCAAGTGGCATGGCCCAAAGCAGCCTGTAGGAACATTGTGGCACTGCATTAGTAGCATCTGTGCCCCTAGCAGGCGCCAGCCCAGCATGGCAGGGCCTGGGTAACCCATGGCTCCTGGCCATCTTCCCCCTGCCGCCCCTCCCCTGTCAGCAGGAAGAACTTTACCTGAGCTTTGATGCTCACTGCAGGGCAGGCTGTCTGGCCTGTGAATGGCTGCAGGGTTGGAACTGCATGCAGACAGCTTTGCCAGGCAGAAGCTTGGCTAGGAGCTTTGTTCCCCCTGCCTTGGAGTATATGCGGGGAGGGGGGAGGGGGGGCGCCTTGGAACAGGGCAGGCGGGCTGGGGAGGGGAGCAGCTGCTGTTGCTGCAGCTGGTTACCCCTTGCGAAAGGGAGAAGGGCAAGAAACACCAAAAGCCAGGTCAGCTGTGGGTCAGACACAAGTCTTCTTCAGCGGAGCAGCTGTGGGCTAAGCAATTATTTGGCGGGTCAGATTTGTCTCGTGGGCTGTATTTTACCCACCCCTGGTGTAGCGGAATGTATGTAGGTTTGGGAGGAGTTAGTGGCATGTGCACATGGTGTTGGGGTGTGCATAGATTTGGCGCTGGTGAGGTCTGTGCATTTTAAAGGGGATTTGGCTTTTCCTGCTCTGGCTGTCCCACAGGCTGTAACTTTTATCTCTGCCTGCAGGTCTGAAACCTCCTCGCCCCACTGGCTGCAAGCGCTAAGGCTGAAAAAGAAAAAATCCTGAAACAGAACATGCAAGTGAGTTTTCACAGCAGGGCCTGAGCTGACCTGGGTCTGGTTCTTGTGAGCCCTATGATCCCCTTACAAACTGGAGTGGCACTGCCAGGACTCTGAGTCTGTGTGGCACCAAGGTGTGGGGTGTGAGCAGTGCATGTGTGCACCCTGCCTGAGCACACTTGTGGTCATGGGAAACAAAGCCTCTGTAGCCTTAACCGGGGAAAATCCTACATCTGAGCCACACCTGTGTGCTGAGTCACATTGATGTCCCTGACCTTAGGCATGGGATGTGGTGTATAGCGGTGGGGACACAGGACCTACCTCATCAGCTTCACAAGCATTTCTCCCCTCTGTCACTGGGAAGAGCAGCCTGCTGAGCCAGTAGGATCCTTACCCTTTGCTTCCTGAATCCCAGCATTTGGCCTCTTGTGACTGGCAGGGTCAGGCTGGCCATTTGCTTCCTTGCAGCATGTCCAATCAGGCTTTTGTGGGATGATGGCACCACCTGGTGGGGGCCATGTGTCATGGCACTTAGTCCTTCCTGTCTGGCATGTTTGGGACCTCTTGTAATGGGTGCCGCCAGGAGGGGGGAATTCAGACAATATCAAGGGAAGTCTCCTGAAGAGAGAACGGCTCCTTGAATGGGGGCAGATCTGGCTGGGGACTCTCTGCATGTCATAGCATCTGCCCTGCTAAGGGCAGCTCTTCTCAGTTCCAGTGGCCAAGGCCTGTTTTTCTACAGCAGGGGGCTGAGTTCAAGTGGCTGAGTGGTGATGATCAGGGAGTAGTGGGACTTCTGTCTCCTGCCTTCATGAACTGCTGCTCCTAGAGGAGGGGGTGGATCTGGCTGGGGAGCAGTCCTGGGGTGGGGGAGCAGGGGTTCTAATATGTCAAACACACCCTTCTCTCCAGACTTTCCACCCATGAGTGCACTGGCTCTGGGCAACCTCCCCCCACCACCTGGAGCCTGTCCCCCACACAGGACAGTCTGCCAGGCTCTCCATTATGGATGGGGTGCTATATGGTACCAGTCTGCCCTTGCTAATGTCTGCCCTTTCTCTGTCTTCCAGGCGTCTTTTGTCTGCTGCTGGGGCTTGGACAGCTCACGCACCAAAGAGGCTCATGTGGGCATGGGGAATGGGACAGCACAACCTTCGCAGCCCCCCTCCCCCCGCCATCCATGTGCTGTTGAGATGCACAGTGAGGGCTGGGGCAGGGCAGGCACACCTATGCACTTTGTATCACACTTGAGAGCTGCTGGGTCCCTTTGCTGCCTCCCGCAAGCCGGCCGCTTCCTCTCGCTGCCCTTTCCTACCACCGGCCTCTTGTTATAAAGCATCTGGTTTTTGTAATCAGTGAAGGGGCCCAGCCCTGTCCCTTCTGGCCCGCTTTCCCACTGAGTTGGGGCAGGGTGGGACCTGGGGTTGGAGCTTGTACTCTCTTCCTCTCTGCTGCCCTATTACATATTTCACACACAGAGCAATGAATTATGTTGGTGCCACTTGATGAGACAATAAAATCTTTCTGATAACGGAAAGGGCAGCTGTGGTCTCAGGTGCATCCCTGGGGTCTCCCAACTTTGCTTGCTTTATCTTTCATGTAATCAGGGAGCAGAGGACAGCTCCTGGCAGGACCCTCTGAAAAGCTGGCTGTAGGGCGAACCATTCCTTGTTCCCCATTGTGTCCTGCTCCTTCCTTCCCCCTGCCAAGCCATTGGGGCCACTTGCTGAGTCAGCGGGGGTGGGCAGGCCTTGCTAGGTAGCTAGTTCAATTGTATTGGGTCCCCCTGTGTTCTGTCTCTGAGCTGAGTTGCAGGCATATGGCCCTGGGCAGGGAGGTGGGCTGCAGGGATTGGGGCTCCTGAGTGCGTGATGCCAGCCTACTGAGGCATCCTGGCACTCACTGACACTGCCCTGCTCCTGTCTATTCCTGCAGAGCCCCAAGTTTCCTTCCAGTGTCTTGTTTTTCTCCCATTCTTCCCAGGCAGAATCTGAGCATGCAGTGGGACAGACTGAATGTGGATAGGGGCATCCAGCCACTGACAGCTCTGCATGCATGCTGTCTTAACTCAAGAGCTTTGCCCTCATGAGGGACGGGTCTATCCTGGAATCCCTTCCCCAGGGGGCTCCTAAGAGGTGTCAGTAGAAGAGACTCCAATGTAGGTGTGGTTCAGCTGTTCATACCCAACTCCTGTGGTTTTGTGTCTCTGTCTTAAGCCCTACACCCAGTAGGATTATATCTGCAGTTTTGATCCCTGTCCAGCCTACAGTCTCTTAAACTCCACTTCTGGAGTTTGCTGAAGTTGCAAGGCAGATGAGCTTCACTTAGTGCCTCAGAATGACGTGTGTACAGGAAGTGTTACAGGAACAGGTAGAGCACATCTACAGGGCTGTTTCCTTCAGTGCTGAATCTTTGGGACCCCACAATGAGAAGGGTGTAGAACAGTGATATTTTACCAGGGTGTTGGAGCACTCTGGGGTTCCATCAAATCCTCTGAAGGGTGTCGCAAGGTGTGAGGAGATAAGCAAGGTATGAGGAAATAGGTAAGTGCAGGCTCAAGCTTGTCCTTTCCTGTACAGTCCCCCACATCTATTGCCCAGCCCCTCTGTAAGGAGGCCAGCACTATAATGTATACATTAGTTTTGAATTGGGTGCCACTACATTCACAAAAATTGTGAAGGGTTGGCTCGAGTCCAAAAAAGTTGAGAATCACTCATTTAGTACCTGTGTCCTCCACACTGATCACCACCCATGGGGAGGTATGATTCTTCAGTTCTGCCCAGGGGATAAAGACAGCTGCTACAGAGGGTGTAGAGGGGGGTGGGGTGGGAGGAATCCATCTGGGATAGTGCTCAGAGGATTTGGTTCAGTCCCTTGCTTGGCTACAGTTTCTGTCTGTCCTTGAAGTTTCTTAATGGATCTGGGTTTCCATTCCTCAGCAATGAGAGAGGATCAGTTTCAGCTGCTTAAGACACAGGAAAGCAGGCAGCCATTGTATCATGCACATGGAACAAGGACACTTCTTGCATGCCGAGAAAAGGTGAGAAGCCACAGACCCCAAATAATAGTGCTTACATCAGAACAAGGGCAGGTGATTACTAATCCAGGCAAGAACAGTGACCAATTTCTGAAACTCCACCAGGCTTGTTACAAGAATAAATTTTCCACCCAGCCTAGAAGAATTGAGTAACTTTGTTATAAGTCTTATGATTCCACAAATATCAATACAGCAACGGGTCCAGCCAGCCTTAGGCTTGTAGTCAGAGGAAATAGTCAAAGCCATGGGGGAGATGAACCAGGCAGGGGCTTCCACCTTGATGACCTAGCTGTAGAATTCTGCCAAAAGTTCAAGGAAGAACTGGTCTCTTGGCTGTCAAACATCAATAGAAGGCCCACTTCAAAGGCACCTGACTTCTGGCTATGAGGGAAGATTGTATTGCTGACAAGGTTGCTCCAAAATGTAATGGTTATCAACCTACCTCTTTAATCAATGCTGTTATAAAATGCTTTCAAACCCACTGGCTAAGAGGCTTACGAAGGCAAGAAATAGGATTCATAGATCCAACCTGGTCTGCAGCCCCATAAACTCCTTGCACATTGCCTCCATCTGTAAGACATCTTCCCCTTCTTGGCAATCCGCAATCAGAGAGGCCTAGGTCTGTTGGACATGGCCTATGAGAAAAGCATAGGCTTCCATGCCTAATGGGGGACAAGCAGCTACAGGTGAAAGGGTTAATGATGAGGTCATACAGTGGTTGACAGCCTTGGTTCTCACAATCATGACAAGCCACGACCAGGTTTGAATTTGCTGTCCACCCGTTCCAGAAATGTTCCCACCCCAACAGCAGGTCCAAGCATTACTTGCTCACCTGAGGGGGTGGGGCACAAGCACAACGTGCAGCATGTTTCCCTGCTCCTTCACCTGACTCCCAATATACTTTCTTGAACTGAAAAAGAATGTTCAGCTTGGGTCAAAGTGAGCCTATTAACTTCATATTGACAGTTAATTAGCTTTCTAAAGTTTTGGTTGCAAAGATTGTTTTCAAATTCTAAATCCAAAGCTTTTAAGCTGCTCAGTTAATTCCGTAAGCTAAGCCTAGCAAGCCTTCTTGCTATGGTGAGTTGAAAACAATTCTCTTAATAAAGACTTTTAAGATACCCCATAGTGTACACCAGGTTATAAGTGGTATCAAGGACAAGATGAATTTCTTTTGTTCTGAACTTGTTTCTCATTTCAAAGCAGAGTTTAGACTCTGCACTTTAGTCCAGTTTGTCACAGGAGGAGAAACCCGCAGAATCCCTGGTGCCTGTTCAGAAGTCAGAATTGATTTGATTTGATGAGATCTGTGGAAATCAAGAAATAAAATCTGTTTGTGAATAGGTGCAAGAAGTGAAATCCATCTTGATGGGTGTTATGACCATCATACACCTTTTAACCCCAGCTCTATATAATCATTCATGATGATTCTGACCCATAGTTATGTATGTTTGGGTTGGTCTGATTTGTTTAAAGTGATTTGATACTTCCCAGAAGTCTCTTGCCATGGCATCCAAATGTAGTAGGACATTAGTGGCCACAAGGTTGTGGCCATGTGCTTAAGGCAAAGGACTTAAATCTACTGGGATTTGTGTTTTCTTTCAAACAGTGATTAATGCAGATAAATGTGTGGTGTGCAAAAGTTAGCATTATCTTTATTTTGTCCATTTAAATGAATAAGTTATATCTTGTACCAGCAAAAGTTTACCTTCCTCGTTTTTGTCCACATTTTCTCAAGTCTCTTGTGAAACAATATTGCTGTATTCTTAGCTGCAGAAAAGTAATTACAAGGTTCCCTTGTATTGTCTGTTTCCCTTCAGTTTTTCTGTCTCTAGGTGATTTTTGTGTAGAAAAAGAACCTCTGTTTTCTATGCTTCTACATGGGTCTGTTTTCTTTCATGAGGCACCTTCTGGAGGCACCAAAAGATACAATTTCCACTGTTAGCCACAGAAATTGTATCATCATGTCATTCCACTGTTTGCTCCCATTAATTTTGCCATAATGCTTCCCAGGTATAGATTGGAGAACAAATAATGTGTTAGCCACTAGATTTCTTCAATAACTCACCAAGCCAAGAAAAGGTTATGCTGGTTTAGACTTGGCTTTGGTAAGTTATGAGGCTGTAATTGAAGAGTTGATCATAGACAATAACCTCAGACTGAATGCTCACAAGCTGATGAGTTTAAACCAGTAAAAGGACAAACAAAATAGGTCCATAACTCAAGTTCTTGATTTTAAACATTAATGAAGTGTCTTAGACCAGAGAGCTCAAGGACTTGAGTGTGCAAAAGTCTTGGAATTTTTTGAAGTCAAAGATACATACCCTATCTGGAATTTATGAACAGAAGGAGGTGTAATTAGCCATGTTAGTCTGAAGATAGGCAGAAGGCATGGCAGGGTGGCACCTTATAGATTAACTCATTCAGAGAGTCATGTGCTTTTGTAAGCTACAGTCTCTGTCAGATTTATAGTAGAGGGTAAGCAGAGATTCTACATAGAATGGAACAAGAGAATTGATCACCAAAAAAAAGGTACAGCTTAGGAGTCAGGACACAGGGTTGAAGTACAAATGGCCAAAACTCATGCTGAGTTAGACCTTGCAAAGACTATTAAATAGCAAAAGGTTCTTTGGCTGTGTAAGAAAGAAGAGAACAAGGTGAGCTTCTGTACAGTGTGAATGGAGAAGAGATTAAAGATAATCCACATATGACCCAAAACTAAATGAATGCTATACCTCGGTTTTCAATGTTGCCCAGGGATAGAAAGACAGGAATTAAAGACAACGTAAATAGAAATGGGATGAAATGCAGCATGGGTTTTGCCAGTGGTAGATCATGCCAGGCTAACCTGATGCCTTTATATGGTAAGGTAACATATTTTCAAGACAAAGGAAATGCAGGGATTCTGATTTGTCTGGATATGACACCATATAAGAAATTACTAGTTAAGCAGGAGAAGATAGCAGTAATTGCAAGGACTATAAAGCACTGACTAAAAGAAATACTACGATGAATAGGGGTGAAAATGATCAGGATGGAGGAAAGTTACTGATGAGTTCTCCAAAGACTGATCTTCACAGTGATCTTTAATATTTGTATTAATGACCTTGGCATAAAAAGTAGGAATGTCCTTGTGACATGAGGTTGGAACTCATGATCCATATAGAGGAGGATCAGGATATTGCACAGAAAGAACTGTATGACCTTGAGGACTTGAGTAATGGACATAGGGCAAGATTCAGTGGTATGAAGTGTATAGTCATGCACTTGGAGACTCCTAAGAATTTCTGCTAAAAACGGAGCTCTTCTATTGGAAAAGATGAAGGAGGGGAAAGATCTGGAGCCACCAGGTTGAAGTGTCTACAGAAAAGGTACATGTGATCTATCAATCAAGGTATTTCTAGTAGAGTTATGGCATTCTTAATGCCATTGGTGAGGCCTCATTTGCAATATCGTATACCAATGGGGGGTGAACCTATCCTATCCTGTGAGCTGGATGAGTGACATAGGGCCAGTCTGCAGACTAGATACCAGGGGCAGGGTCCAACCACTGAGCAAACCCATATGTCCGTCCAGAGCAAGCTAGTGCATGATGGGGCCATCATCCCAGTAGGGAAGTGGTGCAGCATTAATAGCTGCCTTTCTCAGATCCCTGGTGCAATCTGGGATCCTGCCACTACTCCCTTACTGCCAAATTTCCAGACTTGTGGCCACATGACACAACTCCACAGACTAGATCTAGCCCACGGACCACATGTTGAAGACCACTTTGTATACAATTCCAGCCACTTGTATTGCAAGAAGGATGCATCCCTATTGGCACAGGGCCAGAGTAAACTATCTGGGGGACAGAAACAATCTTGGGAGAACAGAAAAAAACCACTTTGTGTCGCTCAGCTTAGCAAAACAAAAATTATGAGGTGATATATGGGAGCTCTTTGTAAGTTTATCATGGCAGTGTTTGGGGGGTATACTATCAACCCCCAGACCAGGACAGCAGTAGTGAGGTAGAAATGCTAAAGGAGATGAGAAAATACAGCAGAAAACAGTAATAATGGGTGACTTCAACTATTTACAGATAGACTGGGTCAATCTAACATTAGGCTGGGATGCAGAAACCACATTTCTCGATGTTATAAAAAGACTGCTTCCTGGAGCAGTTATTCCTGGAACTTACAAGAGGAAAGGCCATTTTTTACCTAGTCTTAAGTAGTGTGTAGGATTTGGTGTAATGGGTAAATGTTATTGAGCCATTTTGTACTAGTAACTACAATACAGTTGGATTTGACATCCATGTAGGAGGGGAGATGAGAAGAAAAGCTACCACAGTAGCCTTGAACATTAAAAAGGGAGACTAATAATATAAAAAATGAGGAAGCTAGTTAGACAGAGGTTAAAAGGGGTCCCTAGGGAACTGACTAATGGTGAAACAGCATAGGAATTGCTTAAGAACATCATATTGGGGAGACAGCAAATGAAAACAAATTAAAAAAAAAAAAGGAAAGCAGACCAAAAGAAAGCCAGCATGGTTTAATAGTAGTTGCAGAAGAAATAAGCAGAAAAAGGCTTCTTTCAAAAAGTGGAAGTTAAATTCTAATGAGGAAAATAAAACATATCATAAACACTGGGAAATCAAATGTAAAACTAAAGAGACAATTTCAGGAGAAACTTTCTAGAGACATGAAAGGTAACAATAAAAATTGTTGGCAGGCGAGAATAGAAGATGCCCATAGGGTGAAGTTGGCAAGGTCACAGGGCCCTAGGGACATCATGGCCATCCCTAGGGACCCCACCCTGTGACACTCACCAACCTGTTTGAGTTCTTTGAGGGTACCAATAAGCAGGTGGATCAGGGCGATCCAGTTGACATAGTCTATTTGGACTCCAAAAAAGCCTTTGATAATGCCCCCCATAAGAAATTCTTAACTAAGATAGGTAGTCATGGGATTACAGATGTAGATTCCTTGGTAGATTGTAGGTTTAGCCAGGGCCAAGAGGAGGTTGACCAGGAAGTCCTGGGACTTGATGGGGCAACATATGCTGAGTGTGTAAATGCACGAATGATGCATGACCCTGGAGGCTGGGGGGGCACGGCAACCACCCGCAAGCGGTGGTGGCAGGGGCATGGCAGTGGGGAGCTCACACAGGCAGCTGCGGCGGTGGCAGCAGTGGGAGCAGGCCAAGCAGGGAGCTCCTGCAAGTGGCTGCAGCAGTGTCAGCAGTGACCACTTGCAGACGCCGTTGGCAGTGGCAGCCAGCAGTGATCAGGGACTGCCCGCAGACACCACCGGCAGTGTTGGCAGCATTTGTGGGGGGGTGGCGAGTGGTGACCACCTGCAGGGGGTGCACCACCAATCTCCTTGGGGTGCACGTGCACCTGTGTGCACACCCTATGCATCATCAATGTGTAAATGAAAAGATGTGGGGAATAGTGCAGACAGAACCTCAGCAAGAGGTTATGGAGGATGTGGTGAAGGGGCTGCAGCCTGATGCGCACCAGGTAGGTGTGCACCAGGGTCTCCCTCTGCTCACAGAAGGGGCAGGTATTGGGGGCATCTGTAAACTGCACCAGATATACACCTGTGGCAACGGCTCTGTGGATGAGCTGCTAGCTGAGGTTCCTGGTGGCTTGTTGGGATCAAGGTGGAATATATACTCATCCACTGGGGACCCTCTTCTTTGCCAAGTGCATCCTGCCATTTGGTGTCAGCAGGATGTGAGGTTGGGATAATGGAGGGTGTAGACAATGTGTGTGTAGAGCTGGTGGTGATGGGTGGTCTGCAAGTGGACCAGCTTGGTATTTCCTAGCCTGTTGACATGGTGTGATGGAGAACGCCATGAGGCCTGTCAAAGCAGGGGCCCCATGATGAGCTCCAGGGGACTGAGAGCTACTGGAGGGTGAGGAGTGCCCTTGTGCAGGACTTAGTCAATGTAGGTGAGGGCAGTGTCCAGTAGGGTGGCTTTGACTTCCTGGAGTAGGCAGCAGGGTATACACAGTGTGGACAGCTTCATGTGCCAGGCCAGTGCAGAGGGATCTGCCCACCTCTGCCTGATATAGTCCAGGAGATCCCTGATATGGGCATGTAGGAGAAACCCCCTTTGTACATTTTCCTTCTGGACATTGATATAACAGAAGCCCCTGGGACAGAAACAGGGAGAGATTACCAAAGAGGAGTATACCTCCTCTGCTCGCGCTTGTAGGGAGGCAGTTAGACGGGCCAAAGCTACCATGGAGCTGAGGATGGCATCCCAAGTAAAGGATAACAAAAAATTGTTTTTTAGATATATAGGGAGTAAAAGGAAGGCCCAGGGAGGAATAGGACCCCTACTAAATGGACAGAAGCAATTGGTGGCAGACAGGGGGGACAAGGCTGAACTCCTCAATGAGTTCTTTGCCTCAGTGTTCCTAAGAGAGGGGCAAGACAAGTCTCTCACTGGGATTGCAGAGAGGCAGCAGCAAGACGCCAGACTACCATGCGTAGACCCTGAGATGGTGCAGAGTCACTTGGAGGAACTGGATGCCTTTAAGTCGGCAGGCCCGGATGAGCTCCATCCGAGGGTACTGAAGGCACTGGCCGACGTCATTGCACAGCCACTGGCGGGAATATTCGAATGCTCATAGCGCACAGGTCAAGTCCCGGAAGACTGGAAAAGGGCCAATGTGGTCCCCATTTTCAAGAAGGGGAGGAAGGAGGACCCAGGCAACTATAGGCCAGTCAGTCTCACCTCCATCCTTGGCAAAGTCTTTGAAAAAATTATCAAGGCTCACATTTGCGAGCGCCCAGCAGGAAAAATTATGCTGAGGGGAAACCAGCACGGGTTCGTAGCAGGTAGATCATGCCTGACTAATCTAGTCTCTTTTTATGACCAGGTTACGAAACACCTGGACGCAGGAGGAGGGGTGGATGTCGTCTACTTAGACTTCAGGAAGGCCTTTGATACGGTATCCCACCCCATACTGGTGAACAAGTTAAGAGGCTGTGACTTGGATGACTACACAGTCTGGTGGGTGGCGAATTGGCTAGAGGGTCGCACCCAAAGAGTCGTAGTGGATGGGTCGGTCTCGACCTGGAAGGGTGTGGGCAGTGGGGTCCCGCAGGGCTCAGTCCTTGGATCGATCCTCTTCAATGTCTTCATCAGCGACTTGGACGAGGGAGTGAAGTGTACTCTGTCCAAGTTTGTGGATGACACAAAACTGTGGGGAGAAGTGGACATGCCAGAGGGCAGGGAACAGCTGCAGGCAGACCTGGACAGGTTGGACAAATGGGCAGAAAACAACAGAATGCAATTCAACAAGGAGAAATGCAAAGTGCTGCACCTAGGGAGGAAAAATGTCCAGCATACCTACTGCCTAGGAAATGACCTGCTGGGTGGCATGGAAGCAGAAAGGGATCTTGGAGTCCTAGTGGACTCCAAGATGAACATGAGTTGGCAGTGTGACGAAGCCGTCAGAAAAGCTAATGGCACTTTATCGTGCATCAGCAGATGCATGACGAATAGATCCAAGGAGGTGATACTTCCCCTCTATCGGGCTCTGGTCAGACCGCAGTTGGAGTACTGCATGCAATTCTGGGCACCGCACTTCAAGAGTGATGTGGATAACCTGGAGAGGGTCCAGAGAAGGGCCACTGGTATGGTTAAGGGCTTGCAGGCCAAGCCCTATGAGGAGAGACTGGGGCACCTGGACCTTTTTAGCCTCCGCAAGAGAAGGTTGAGAGGCGACCTTGTGGCTGCCTATAAGTTCATCACAGGGGCACAGAAGGGAATTGGTGAGGTTTTATTCACCAAGGCACCCCCGGAGGTTACAAGAAATAATGGCCACAAGCTAGCAGAACAGATTTAGACTGGAAATTAGGAAGAACTTCTTCACAGTTCGAGTGGCCAAGGTCTGGAACAGGCTCCCAAGGGAGGTGGTGCTCTCCCCTACCCTGGGGGTCTTCAAGAGGAGGTTAGATATGCATCTAGCTGGGGTCATCTAGACCCAGCACTCTTTCCTGCTTATGCAGGGGGTCTTGACTCGATGATCTATTGAGGTCCCTTCCAACCCTAACATCTATGAATCTATGAACAGAAGCCCCTTCTTGCCTGCAGCCCCCCCCCCCTCCATTTTGTACATTTCTTTTTCCTTCTAAGTATTGGCAGAGATCTAGTACACTCATTGCATGGGTATGACAAGGCTCAGAGCAAGCCAAAAAGCTGAAGTGGTTTTCTGTAGGAGAAACCTAAAAACTGTATCTACATATTAATTAAGCTCAGTGTCACTAAAGAAAACAAAAGAACTAAAATATCCACTTCAAAGACTGTAAATATATCTTGGTGCTAATAACTCACTCACTGTCCACAGTAACCTTTAATCCTCACTACCTCACATTGCATTTTTATTTATTTCTCACAGTGCATTTTTATATTTCAACTGTCTCATTTTTACCAGGGCATTTTGTATTTTATATTTTATACTTTTAAACCCTTAAGGAATGTACTCCTTGTAGAATGAAGTTACACCCTGGACCATTGTTAAAAACTGCATTGAAATTGTAATTGTAAAGTGATAAAATCTGCTATATTGGATGGTCCCTTGAGTGAATGTGAGTGTATGGTGATCAGTAGATAATTAAATGACAATAGCTGAGCCAAAGAAACTTACCATTACAAAACTCTACTCTAAAGCCATTTTAAGCTAATCAAGCCAAGGAACTGATTCCTGGAACTGAGCACCCACCCTATTGACTATTCCCGTAAGACAATACAGCTATTAAGTCAATAAGTCAAGGATGGACTTCTGAAACTTCACCAGCAGGCAGAGACCCCTGTCATGTACTACTCAAAACCCACGTGGGACAACAACCTCCAGATTGGGCAGCCAAGATGATGCTGAGGGATCACACAAGTCTGCCAGAAAGGGATGAAGGCAGTGAAGTGTGACTCTCAGTGGCGCCCTCTCATCCACCACCTGACCTGCCAAAACAGAAGGACAAGCAGGTGACCCCCTTCTGGAGAAGACATCGCCTTGAAGGAAGCTGACCATCGACAGCAGATGCCAGGGCCTCAGATAGGTAGATATCTCACAATCACTACAGCAGCTACTACACTATACTACATGGGTTTAACTGACATGGGTTTGAATAAGTGAGTGCGTGTGTGTGTGTGTGCGCTAAGGTGACCAGAACCACTCATAACTCAATGTCTGAATTTATGATTTTATTGGTAACTTTACGTCCTGTCCAATAAACTAGAATTTGTGATGATCCTGAGAGTTGGTCCTTTGTAGCCAACAGGCGATGTTGGCCAGGACCATCCTTCCATGCACCCAGGGCACCTCTGTTGCCAGCACCACCACCTGCAGGTTTTTCATCAGGGCTCAGCAAGGGGGTCAACACCCTAGGAAACTGTCTGGGGACCTGGAGGCAGAAACCAGCTTCCAGGCTCTTGGGATCTCCTGATAGAAATCTGGCAGCTCCTCCAGGTCCTGCCTGGGGAAACCTCACAGGTATAAGAGCTATTGATCATAGTGGAATCTTTGGAGGTGGTAGAGGAAGGCATGTCCTATATAACTCCATGCAACATCACTACTGTCACCATCCAGAAACCTCTGTAGGGCCTGCAGGTAGAAGGTGTGGACCTGGCTGTGGAAGCAGACCAGGCCCTGTCCACCCTCCCACAAAAGAAGCCTCAGGACCTCTGCAGACCCAGTGCTGCCTTGGCCAGAAGAGCCCCAGTGACCATCTCTGGAGCCTGGCCAGGAGCTCTGGGGGCATGGGCAGGGTGTTGAAGTAGTGCCAGAGCATGGACAGGACCACCCTGTCTAGGGAAGAGGAATGGACAGGAAGAGGACATAGAAGAGGAATTGCTGCAGGCCTGCTTATGCCTGCAGCTGCTCAGATACCCTAGCCTTTATCCGGTGCTAGTTCTCTGGCAGGGAGGCATATCTTGGGGACAGGTGGACCCCAGGTAGAGCAGTGCACCTGTGTCCCAGTGAATGTCCTGGAGCATGGGTGGGAGCAAGCTCACCTGCTGTTCCATCACCCATGATCAGGCTACAGCTCTTGATCCAGGTGACCTGGGCAGATTGTAGGTTTAGCCAGGGCCAAGAGGAGTTGATGCTGCTGAGTAGATGGACTGGCAGGCCTCTACCTGTTCCAAGGTGCCCAGGTCCTGGAAAGTGAGGAGCATGTCATTAGCATATGATGACAGGACCAACCTCATGGTTGCCTCTTGGAGCACTAATCCTACCATCCACTTGCACAGGAGGCACAGGAAGGGCTCAAGGGTGATGGCACAGAGCTGACCTGACAGCAGGCAACCTTGACCCACTCCTTACCTGAACAGGTTGGGCATCATCAGTACCTGGTTGAGGTTGACCATGTACTCTGTGGAGGTGTACATCATGGTCAAGAAAGAGAAACTGCATGAAGTGAGGGTCAAAGCCAGATGCCCTAAAGCTCAGTTCCTTCAGTCTCTCCTCCAAAGCCATGTGCCCCAGCCCCTTAACTGTTTTCCTCTGCTGGACTCTACGATTTATCCACATCCTTAAGGTAGTGGGCGACCCAAACCCGGACATAGTACTGTTAGCCTTCTTAGCACTGCTGACTCATATTCAACTTACTGTCCACTGTAACCCCCAGGTCCTTTTCTACAGAGCTGCTGCCCAGCCAGTCAGCCCCCAGCCTGTACTGGTGCATGGGATTGTTCATCCTAAGTGCAGGACTTTGCACTTTATTGAACTTCAAGAAATGTCTTTTAGTTCAGTCCTCTAATCTGTCCAGGTCTCTCTGAATCCTAGCCCTGCCCTCCAGCATATCTACTACTCCCCCAGCTTGGAACTTTATTTAGCCTGGGAAGAGAAGACTGAGGGGGGATTTAATAGCAGCCTTCAGCTACTTGAAGGGTGGTTCCAAAGAGGATGGAGCTGGACTGTTCTCAGTGTTGGAAGATAAGAGAACAAGAAGCAATGGTCTCAAGTTGCAGCAAATTTAGGTTAGATATTAGGAAAAACTTTCTCAGTAGGAGGGTAGTAAAACAGTGGAACAGGTTATCCAAAGAGGTTGTGGGCTCTCCATCCTTGGAAGCTTTTAAGGCCTGGCTAGACAAAGCCTTAGCTGGGGTGATCTAGCTGAGGATGGTCCTGCTTTGAGCAGAGGGTTGGACTAGATGACCTCTTGAGGTCCCTTCCAACCCTAATTTTCTATGATTCTATGATTCAGCATGCCTGTGAGGTATCTGTGATCCACCCTGTCAAATGCCTTCTCCTGGTCTACTCCCCTGCATTCCCTGTCACTCATTTCCCAGCCCTGCCTCCTCCCAGGCTCCACCCTCTTCTTTTCCTGACTCGCAGGCTCAGGCAGCTGCAAAACTGCCACATCGGAGCCTGTCATGCCTGTGCCTCTTTGCCTGCCAGGGAAGAAGACAGAGGGGAAAACCCCTGTGTGGAATCAGAAAAAATATATGCCTTAAACTTTGATTATTTTAGTTATAAGATGACATAACCGCTTTGTGGAGAATTGCTGGCTCTGTACAGTAGAACAGATAAGGGCAAGTGTTTGTTCTTTGTAACTCCTCTGCAACTGCTTCACTCACCGTGGCCTTGAAGGTAGCAAAAAGTATGTACAAAGTAGATTTCCAGGTGCAAGAAGGAGGTTTGTGAACTAACCTCACCTCCCCCATTAGTTCCCATCCTGATTACAGCAAAGAAATAATGAAGTAATATTATAGCCGCTTTTCATGCTAATTTCACTATATGATCACGTGAGTTGTAAGCGACTGTTAAAAAGTATATAAGCCTCCTGATTTTGCTCTTGGGGGGGGACCCCTTCCAAGTGCTTGGGAAATCCATGTCACTTTGGAACTCCCCCTACAGCCGTAGTTTCTTTTGAATAAAAGCTTCTGCTGACCTGACCCAAAAGTATGCTGCGTGTGTTTCCCCGACAATTCCTGGTGCCGTGACTCGGATCCAGAACACAGGCTGAGGAAGGAGGACCGCAGGCTGCCCCCCCCCCGAACCCTGAGGCGCCAAACTTGAGAGGTAAGAGACCTAATTCAAAATCTGTATTGGGGTTTCGGAGGAGGACTGCCTGTAGGCTCCCAACTTGGCCGTGGTAACTGGATCTGAACCTTGCTAAAACAGGTCAGTCTGAACCTTACTGCTGGCTAAAATTTTCTGTCTGGTAAAGGATCCCATTTTGTGTCTGGTAACGTACGCTTTATTTAGGGAGAAACTGTTTGAGGCATCTTCATTCAACAGCACATCGGGCTTGTAGTTAATTAACTAAGGTGGTGTGGGGTAGGAGGTCTGGCTGACTGAATAAATGTGCATGTGTGTGTATTTAGAAATATGAGCCACTGACCAGTACTGAGACCACGGTTGGGTTCAGCCGCCCCAATTCTGCCTGACAGGGCAGTTTTGAAAGCAAGGGGGCCCAACTGGAACCTCGTGACCCAGTGGACAGGGCTTATTGAATGAATGTGTGTGTATTTAGAAATATGAGCCACTGACCAGGACTGAGACTACGGTTGGGTTCAGCCGCCCCAATTCTGCCTGACAGGGCAGTTTTGAAAGCAAGGGGGCCCAACTGGAACCTCGTGACCCAGTGGACAGGGTGTCTGAGTGATTTTGTCTTTTCCAAACCCCTTGTCCCAGTAGCTTCTGCCGAGAGCAGGAGTGAAAGGATCCCTCTAGTGTTTCCCTCCCCATTTCCATTTTATGAGCCGGTGTCGGGTCAGAAGCCTTTTGTCTGGGCAGTGAAAAACTGCGGGGCAAGGCACTGAGCGGCCCGGACATCCTAAATAAGCCTCTCCTACGTCTCCCTGTGTGACTGAAAATGGGAACAAGTCAGTCTAAACAAGTTCCTATCCCCTCTAAGGGGACTCCGGCGTACTTTATGTACACACACTATTCTCCCGAGACTTGAAAGTACCTGGATAAGTGGAACTGGTATACTAGGGATGATCCTGTGAAGCATTTTCCACAGGAAGGAACATTTGATCAGGATAAAATAGTGCACTTGAGAGGGGCTTTAGAGTCCCGTGGATCCAAAACACCACAAAACCAGTGGGACGCGTTCTTTTATTGGTATGATGAAATGTCCAAAAGGCGGACAGCATCTCAAACTAGGAGCCTAAAAGACTCTCAAGAAAAATTAAAACAGCAGTTAAAAGCTGTTCAGGAGAAATTGGCTGCTCCCCCAAATTACACGCCGGCCACCGCTCCGATGTATCTAGCATTGCCCGGGGCGCCCCCACCACCAGAGCCAGCAGAGGATATCCTTGACCTTTGTTCGAACCCTGCTCTCCTGGGACTCCCACATCAGCAACAACTGGTTCAACATCAGGCTGCAGCCCAGGCTAGTGACCCATTAGCTGAAGCTCCTTCAGTAAATCCATCCACGGAGTTTAATAGTCCATCCGCCATATCTGCCACTCAATCATCACCAGTGTGGCAATTTACTCCTGGGTCACAACCCACCACAGGTGTATTTAGAAGAATGGGAATAGGCATGGAAAGATCTCCTATCAATCTGAGATCCCGAACTGCACAAGTTTACCCCCTAAGACAAATGCCAGGCATTGGCACCGATGGACAAAATATAGTAACTGTGCATGCACCCTGGACTCCAGGTGATCTCTACAATTTAACTCCAAAGTTCCCAAAAATCAGGGAAGACCCAGAAAAATTTCAGGAAGAATTGCAGACTGTTATAAATTGTTATAATCCAACATGGGCTGACATTAATCAGCTCATGCGATCCATTTTGCCCAAGGAAACTATGCTACGTCTGTACGCTGCCTGTACTTGGCCAGATCAAAACCCAGGGATTGGCCAAGACTTTATTGACAAGAGAAATGCTTTGGTTCAGGCAGTTCTCACAATTTGCCCAAAAAAGGCAGACTGGACCAAAATAAATACCTGTAAACAAAACAAAAATGAACACCCCAGTGACTATTTAGAACGCCTCAAACAGGCATTTGAACGATACTCAGGAATGGATAACCCAGTCAGAAATGCTAAACAAGCAATAGTGGCAGCATTCGTCCAGGGACTTAACCCTAAAATTGCTGAGAAAATTCAAACAGTAATTATTGGCTGGGAAACTAAAGATTTGACTGAAGTCCTTGCTGCAGCTAACCATTTTCATAACAAATTGGAACGGTCTAAAGACAATGCCGAGTTTAAGTTAATGGCCTTACAGATTTCTCAGTTGCAGGGTCCAGGTAGAGGAAGGGGACGAGGACGGGGAAGGGGAGGCCCGGGTAGATTCAGGGGAAGAGATAGATCCTTGAGCCCACAAAACCCAGGCTATGGGAACCAATGTCATTATTGCAAGCAAGAAGGACATTGGAAATCAGAATGCCCCAACCGCCCCGGCCAAGGACCCAGACCCCAGCCCCCACCTCCACTTCCTGTCAATTTTCCCAGTGTTGAATAGGACAGCCTGAGGGACAGTGACATCATTGCTCCTTTGCTTGCTACTGACCAATCTGGTCCGTTTGTTGAATGCCTTATTTCTGGTAAACCTGTCTCCTGTCTTGTCGACACCAGAGCGTCCCGCTCCACGCTAAAGGCTGCTGAGTTTCCTTTTCTACCTTATTCTCCTGAAACTGTAAATGCTGTCGGTATAGGCGGACAACCTATCCCACATCCCGTCTCTGAACCTGTCTCCATCTCTATCGGCCCTTTGTCTGAAAATCATGCCTTTCTTCTTAGCCCCTGTGCACCTGTCAACCTTCTTGGTAAGGATTTGCTGTATAAACTGGGATGCGTGATTTATTGTAGCCCAGATGGTGTTTACCTTGAGGTACCGGAACAGAGGGAAACCGAGCTTGTGGCTTTGCTAACCCAGGAGTACTCTGATCCTGACACTTCCTACTTGCAAGAGGAACTGTTGGCACGAGTACCTCCACAGCTGTGGTCCACCCATGCGAATGAAGTGGGGCACATGCTGAGTGCTGAACCAGTGCGTATCATCCTGAACCCTGCCAAGCCACTTCCTCGTGTCCCACAGTACCCCATCTCAAAGGAAGCTGAGGAAGGGATCAAGCCTGTCATTTCCTCACTCCTTGAGCAAGGGATTATTGTCCCAATACGCTCCCCTTGCAACACACCTATCCTACCTGTCAAGAAACCTGGTAAAGATACGTATCTCTTTGTGCAAGACCTTCGAGCTGTAAATGCCGCTGTTTTACCCGCTTTCCCCGTGGTCCCTAACCCTGCCACTATTCTTTCCTGTATCCCTTCAGATGCTACATATTTCACAGTAGTGGATCTTTGTTCTGCTTTTTTCTCTATCCCCGTTCATAAGGATAGCCAGTATCTGTTTGCATTTACTTATCAGGGATTTCAATATACCTGGACAAGACTCCCTCAGGGATATACAGAGTCCCCAACCCTGTTTTCCCAGATCCTAAAAAAGGATTTGGATCCTATCATGTTCAAAAGGGGGTCCACCCTTGTTCAGTACATTGATGATCTATTGTTAGCCTCACCCACTTTGGAGGCCTGTAAGCAACATACTTTGACACTCCTCACAGCTTTAGCTCAGAAAGGCCACAAGGCCTCAAAATCTAAATTGCAGCTCTGCAAGTCTAAGGTACATTATTTAAGGCATGATATCTCAGCAGGAGAACGACACCTTTCCCCTAGTAGAGTTGAAGCTATCCTCAACATTCCCAAACCTATGACTAGAAAACAGATGAGGGGATTCTTAGGTGCAACGGGTTATTGTAGACAGTGGATCTTGGGTTATGCTGCTTTTGCAAAACCCTTGCAAGCATTCACTCATGATACCACCCCGGAACCCCTCCCTTGGACTCCTGAAGCCGAACAAGCATTTGTGGCCCTTAAGCAAGCCCTCACTCTTGCTCCCGCTCTTGGACTTCCTAATTATAAGAAACCCTTTACCTTGTTTTGTCATGAACGGGAAGGAATCGCTTTAGGAGTACTCACTCAGCTGCATGGTGAAAAGCATCGCCCAATTGCATATTACAGCTCTGCCCTTGATCCCGTAGCTGCGGGACTTCCTCCTTGCCTCCATTCAGTTGCAGCTGCTGCCTTGTTGGTTGAAAAGGCAGATTCTCTAGTTTTGGGACACACTTTAACCATTGCAGTTTCACATGCTGTGATGGCCCTTCTGCTCAAGGGCAAAACTCAGCACATTTCCAATTCCTGTCTTACTAAATATGAGAAACTTCTACTGTCAGCTGCAAATATAACCTTAAATCGCTGTTCAATTCTAAATCCTGCGTCACTTCTGCCTATTGCTTCTGATGGTGAGCCTCGTGATTGCCTGTCTATCACAACTCAATTGTTAACCCCTTGAACTGACCTCAAAGACATTCCTATCCCGAACTCTGACCTTGTTTTGTTTGTTGATGGTTCCTGTCTTAGAAATGATGCAGGCAAATTAGTTGCGGGATATGCAGTATGCACTCAGTATGCTGTTTTGGAAGCCTATTTTTTACCCCAAGCTCGTTCTGCTCAAGTTGCTGAACTCATTGCTTTAACATGTGCTTGCATTCTTGCAAAAAATCAAACCACAACCATTTATACTGACTCTAAGTATGCTTTTGGTGTTGTTCATGATTTTGGACAAATCTGGAAACAAAGAGGGTTCCTCACTTCATCAGGGACCCAAATCAGTCATGGCTATTATGTAAAAGCGCTCTTAGAAGCTGTTCAATTGCCTCTTGCTATTGCTATTGTTAAATGTAAAGCTCATGAGAAACCCTTTGATGATGTCACATGAGGAAATGATCTGGCAGACCGTTCTGCCAGAAATGTGGCCCTTTCTGGCCCACAGGCTCCTAACTCTGTTTTTGTTTGTTTTTCAGGAGACCAGTCTCTTTTGGCTAGCCTTTCAAGTCTGGCCCTTCTTCAAAATCAGGCCCCAAAAAAGGAAATAAATGACTGGCTGCGTGCAGGATGTTCACTGCACCCCGACTCTCTCTGATGCTCCCCGGACGGCCGCCTGGTGGCGCCTAGAGAGCTTTTCCCACATCTTGCTCGTTTAACCCACTCTGTAGCCCATACGAGCAAAGTGGGGATGATTGCTACAGTACAAAGAAACTGGTTTGCCCCAAATTTTCCTTTCATGGCACAACAGTACTGTAGCTCCTGTCCCATCTGCTTAGCTCACAACATTGGGCAACGGGTAAAAACGACACCCGCAGCCCATCCCCCTCCATGGGGACCGTTTGTAAATCTGCAAATTGATTTTGTGCAGCTACCTAAGTGCTGTTCTTATGAGTACATTCTTGTTATTATTGATGTGTTCTGTGGATGGGTGGAAGCCTACCCATGCGTACATGCTGGTTCCATCACTGTAGCAAAGAAATTGCTCAAAGAATTCATCCCTAGATTTGGATTGCCCCTCACAATAGATAGTGACCGCGGCACCCATTTCACAGGACAGAAAAAAACACATTTCACATTTCACAGGCATAGTAAAAAACATCTGCCAAGCACTTAACATACAGCAACACCTAGACTGTAGTTATCATCCACAATCAAGTGGTGCTGTAGAACGTAAAAACTCTGATTTAAAAACGCGCGTTTCGAAGATTTGTGCTGAAACAGGCCTGAAATGGCCTGATGCACTGCCCATTGCTCTTATGCACATTAGGAACACTGTTAACAGAAAACATGGCCTAACCCCTTATGAAATACTCATGGCACGACCCATGAGGATGCCAGCTACACCACCTGTTGCCCCTCACCAAACAGACCTACAATTAACTGATGAAACTGTACTAAATTATTGCAAGGCATTAATGAAGTATGCCAGGTCTGTTCATTCACAGGTCCAAGAAGCCCTACCTCAACCACCGGATGTTCCCTGTCACAACCTCGAACCAGGGGATTGGATCTACGTAAAGGTCTATCAACGGAAAAATGCACTTCAACCCAGATGGAAAGGACCTTTCCAGGTACTTCTGACCACTAATTCTGCTGTTCGTTGCCAAGGTCACCAAACGTGGACTCACGCCTCGCACTGCAAGAAGGTATCACCTCCATTGGACCCTGAAGCAGCTGTATTCCAACCAAGGTTGGGATCTTTTCCTGAGGCCAAGGACAAAGACCCTCAGGACCTCACTCAGGCAAGTGAGGAGCATCAGGGTGCAAGTGCTAATAACCTCTCCCCTGAACCCAACACCTCAGCCCAGCCGGATTCATCAGTTGAAGAACGAAGATATCATCTTCGGCCTCGAAGAAACTGAATGCTCCCATTCGGAAGATCACCACCTCGATCAAGACCAAGAGCCGACATTATCAGTCCTTTAGGTAACTTGAGCCCAGAGGACGAAGAAAGACTTTGGCTGCCATCCTGGGTTTGGCTGGTAGTGTTCTTTTTCTTACTGGTGCTGGTTATGTTTGTTGTTAAGATTCTTTGTCCCTCCTGTATCTAAAAATGGCATTGATATCCTTATATATCACACTTGGGTATCTCAGTATCACCCAAGGGGGGTGGGAGAAAAATTTGTATTTGCAGATCTCCCGTACGGTGGCTCAAGCTGGAAATAAAAGTGACAGCTGGATATGCTCTCACAGCCCAGCACACCTGCACCAAGGAATCCCAATGATCGGAGTACCAATATCCCTCCAGCAATGGGGAACAATAAACGGCGGCTTCGTTAGACACTACTCGTTAGCTGCCCATCGGTCCGCTCCTAAAGAATGGAGGGCCGCCCCTGCTAACTGGATAATCTCCCCAAGAGTAGAGGCACCTTTCTGTTACAGATCCAACAACACCGGAGCTTATAATAAAGCCACACCTGTAGGACACTACCCTCATTGCCTAACTACTCTAGATTATAGCCCTAGTAGCACCAGTGGAATCCTGTTGGGTAACGTACCCTCTCTCAATTGTACAGGATTCATGGTCTACAACTTTTCTAAGGAACCTCATGTTGCTCTCATTGCAAACAGATCGGAATTTTACATTCACTCCAATTTTACTTCTTGTAATATATCTCGGTCCAGCAGGATAGCAGCTGAATGTGATCCATCCTATACGATGCATATCAATCGAAAGTGCCGGATATGGCACAACACCTGTCAAGATTTGAGTACCCTTTCTGCCCCAGGCCTTTACTGGCTCTGCGGAAACAGGGCTCATAAAATCTTGCCCTGGAATTGGGTGGGGGCATGCACTCTTGCACGTGTTATCCCTGGTTTCGAAATGCATAGTGCAATATATCTGGAACAAGTAAAAAATTTCAACCATCACATGAAAAGGGCGGTTAACCCCTTAGCTACCAGAAACACAGGGTTCCATCGATTTGTGAGAACCTTCATACCGTGGCTTGGAGTAAGAGAATTGGAACTAGCCATAATTAACATTTCAGCCACAATGGAAGCTATGGGAAATGCCACTGCGGATGCAATTCAGGCTCTGCAAAAAGAGATCTCCCAGATCTCACAAGTAACTATACAACACCGCGTAGCCCTAGATTACCTATTGGTATCCCAGGGAGGAGTATGTGCCTTAGTAAACTCCACTTGTTGTGTCTATGTCAATCACGACATGCGAATCGAAACTGACATTTGCAAAATCCGAAATCAGTTAAGGGTCTTACATCAAGTGGCCTCAGAAAATACTGACTGGGGTCTAGAAGAAATGTGGTCTTGGCTAACCTCCTGGCTCCCAGATTTCAGGGCCCTTGGCAAGAAAATCCTGTATGGAATATTGTTTGTCTTGATAGTTCTAATAATGTTTTATGTCTTAATGCAACTGATCCTCTGCTGCGTGAAAGCCAGCAGGGGAAGCTTTAGCAAGGCAAGAAAACCCACAGCAGAGTCTAGAATAATGGTGTTACAAAAGTGTGAGCAGATTGAAAGAAAACATGAAAGGCTGCATGATGAAATAGAGGGGCTCATGAGAACGGAAGTTTAAGACTAAAGTGAGACTAAATAGTCTCAAAGGGGGGGGCTGGGCTGTGGAATCAGAAAAAATATATGCCTTAAACTTTGATTATTTTAGTTATAAGATGACATAACCGCTTTGTGGAGAATTGCTGGCTCTGTACAGTAGAACAGATAAGGGCAAGTGTTTGTTCTTTGTAACTCCTCTGCAACTGCTTCGCTCACCGCGGCCTTGAAGGTAGCAAAAAGTATGTACAAAGTAGATTTCCAGGTGCAAGAAGGAGGTTTGTGAACTAACCTCGCCTCCCCCATTAGTTCCCATCCTGATTACAGCAAAGAAATAATGAAGTAATATTATAGCCGCTTTTCATGCTAATTTCACTATATGATCACGTGAGTTGTAAGCGACTGTTAAAAAGTATATAAGCCTCCTGATTTTGCTCTTGGGGGGGGACCCCTTCCAAGTGCTTGGGAAATCCATGTCACTTTGGAACTCCCCCTACAGCTGTAGTTTCTTTTGAATAAAAGCTTCTGCTGACCTGACCCAAAAGTATGCTGTGTGTGTTTCCACGACACTTGTTTGTTGTCTCTTCCTCTCTCATGCAAGTTCTGGGCCGAGGACATCCCAGAAGGTGCAGTAGAACTCCGCAGTCAGCCCGTTGGTGTCCGGTGCTTTGTTGGTGAGCATCAAGCAGAGGGCATCCAAGAGCTTGGCCATGGTGGGAGCCATAAGATTTAGCCAGGTAACCTAAGAGTTAAAGCTTAGGTTGGATATCCACCAGGCTTTATGCATGTGAGAGTTAGTAAAAAATAAAGGTATGCACAGGAATATCTTAAACCAAATGTAAGTATATTGTTAGATAGAATATAAGTTATAAAACAGGATAGAACAGTAAAAGAAAAAGTTATATTAACATAAACTAGAGTTACACAGCAACCTTCAGTCTAGGAACAGGGGAGATAAGACGTTGGCATTGCTTCGAAAACCTGGCCACTGGGCCACAAATTCAAACTCCCTCTCTCATGCAAAGCAGTCTCTTCTTGCTCAAATGGTCAGCTATTACAAAGATTACATAGACCAAATCTTTTTATACTCAGACATTGAACCACTCAAGTGGCAGGGGAGAGGGAGCAGGATACCTGAGTTCCCTCCCAGCCTGCCTCTCTTGTGATTAGAAACAAGGCTGGACATGTCTATGATAATTTCTTCATGGGCAGATCCAGGATTTACTAAGCGGGGAGGTGGCACACTACTCCTCAGGCCATGGGGAGGTGGGGGCGAGGTGTGGCTGAGGACCTCCCCAACACACAGGGACACTGGGGGGGGTCAGGCAGGGAGCATGTGAAGGAAGGGGCTCCAGCTGTCCCTACCTTTGGCTGACCCAGGGGTTGGAGGAGATCCAGACCTGTTCCTGTCTTGGTCTGGCAGGGGGCTGTGGGGAGCAGCTGTGCAGGGTGTTAGCTTGGCCTGGGACAGAGACAGAGACAGCAGCAGTGTGAAGGTTCCTCCATCCAGTGCCTGCTCCCTGCCTGGGCCCTCTAACTCCCTTGCTGTCTAGGAGCAGGTGCTGGAAAGAGGGAGGAACCTGTGTGCAGCCACTGCTGTCCCCAGTTGAACCTGGCTCCCTGCACAGTCACTCCCTGCAGTCTGTGGCTGCAGCAGCGCAGGAGCAGCTCTGGGGCTCCCCCCGTGCCTGTGGCAGCCAGGGACGGTGAGTGGCAGCAGTAGTGTGAGACAGGTTCCTCCTTTCAGCACTTGCATTTGGCCAGCAGGGACACCTGGTAGGGGGGCAGCATGGGAACAGGTGCGGGAAGAGGAAACCTACCTGCTGCTGTTGCTGTCCCCTGCCAACCCAGGCACTCCATGCATCTGCAGCCCCTGGGTAGAGTGAAGCAAGGGAGGCTCCGGCAGTCCCAGTGTACCCTGGATCAGCTGGATATAGTAGTGGTGTCAGCAAAAAAGGAGTGTTTCCACCTCTCCGCAGCCCCCGGGACCCACTCATTGATTTCTTGTTTCCTGTTTTTTCTTAGCAAATGCACAGCTGAGAACAGTGGGAAATGACCTCTTCCCTGGTGCACTTACTTGTTTCATTACTGTTCTTTTTTGGGCTCAGTTTCTGATTTACAGCCCTAGGCCCATCACAGACCCCTTGCAAAGGCTTCAGTTCAGGCACCTTGGTATGCACAAGGTTGGTGTGTAGGCTGTATCATAAGGCAGGCGTCCTGGGTTCTCTCCTGTTAGCATCATTGTCCACCAAGTAGTGCTTGTTCAGGGATCATTAAAGCACAATTAACCCTTAAATGGAATGTGAAATACAAACAGACAACTCAGTGTCCTAAAATCCAAGTCTAACTTTATTAATACAACAAGTATTATTTTAGCAGTTTCTATATTCAGAGAGAGAAGAAACATTCAGTACAATAATCTCACTCAATCTCAGATGTTACTTTGCTCAAGGGAAAAGACAGCCACTCAGTTCCTGGAAGTTTTTGGCTAGGATGGTCCAGACAGATGTTGAAGGCTGGATTTATGATGATGATGATGATGACAATGACACTTAATTTCCTTGCTGCCCCCTTTTATGCTTTTCTTTAACTTCACTCCTTTGATGACTCTGCTTTCGGATTGGTCTCTCTGCTGTCAGCATATTGTCCATATTTTATCCTGTCAGCATATTCCTTTGTTCGACAGACCCATCACAAGCACATCTCTTAATCTGGTCTTTTTCTAGTGTCTTACTTTGGCCATTGTCCACTGGTCTCCCTTACCACCTTTTATTAACATACCCAATCATTTCATCTCTCTGATTTAGCTGGTTAGTGCCAAGTTCAGTTATTTTGACCTGGTACCAAAACTATTACTATGGTGTATTAGAAAAACTTCTCACGGTGATAGAAAAGGAAAGAAACATCATGCGACCAAACTCAAGGCCATAAACTACTTGCAAGAGGCAAGGCCAACTGATATTGCACACACTAGCAAAATGACATATTTAGATAACAATAAGGCTATACAGAACTTAAGCAATGATTAAATAAGGCTGAATATAAAAGAATACTTTAAACAATATTGTAATTCACCACTCTATAAACAGGTGCAACTTTAAAGCATAAAGTATGGCAAGCTACCCTAACAGTCCCTCTCATTAAATGCAAACAAAGCCAGCTCTTATCTTTCACATGCTCTTTATTCAATCAAGTGTAACACCCCCACACACTTTTGGTTGTTGTATATTGTGTTTTTATGTGGGCAATATGGCCCGTTGTTCTGGCCATGTGAGCACATAGCAAGTTGGGGCCTGTATCTGGACTAAATATGCAAAACCCTCTAGCCATATTGGGCAGAGGATGCAGGGGATTCTTTAGGCAGACTGGCTGGGAGAAAGACTGCAGTGTGGTGCTCCCTGTCATGCGAAGGGATATAAGGTGAGCTAGGCTGGTTTCTGGGAGGACAAGCTGCTGAAGAGTGAAGTCTCCTCTAAGGGAGAAGGAGTTGCAGATAGTGAAAAGGGAAGCTCAGGTAGAGGGGAGAGAGAGAGAGAGAACTGTCCCAGTGTCTGGGAACACCTCTCTTCTGTTTTTCTCCCCCTTTTTCTTTTTTGAGGTTTTAAGGGATTAATGCTGAGGGAAAAGAGTAGTGGTTCCTTGGGTTTGCTGGCCAGGATTTAGGCCTGGCAGCTTAAACAGGGTTAGAACCTGGGTGTTTCTAATTCTGCCAGTTTTGGGCCAGCTGTAATCATGGATCAACCTGGTTCCTTTGGAGTTTTCCTGCAGTTTTCGTTTCAGCAGGCCATATCATCCATCCCAGAAGTGCAAGGTGCATGCATGCTGTCTGGAGCTGCAGTCACTCCCCACACACATATACAACCTCTCTGTGGGAGCAAAGATTGCTATGCCACTCTCTCTCCAAGAGCACTGAGGAGCCCCTTGCATCACCAAATGACCCATGCTCTCAAGCAGCTTCCCTTGGTGCAGTGCAACCAATAGATTATGTCATGTAGTTAGTAGTGTTTCACATTGAATTTGATGGGTTTTTTCCCTGTTTTCTGTATTGGATCTTTTTTTTTGGTTACACTGCTTGTGAGGTCGGAGTGGGGAGGTGTTTATGTGGGACACCCTAGTAATTAATTCAGTGTTCCAGACTTCTGGGTGGGGGCTCGAGCTACAGGTATAATCTATGAGGTACCCCAAAATGTGAACCTGGCCCATGTGCTGCCAACCAGTGCCCGACAGAAGGGTTACACAAGCAAAATGAGAATCATCCCCTAGATATATTCAGTGCAAGAGAGAAGCAATAGTAGGATGCAGGCAGAGGAAGATGCCTCTGAGGGCCCCAGGCAGGGGGGTCTGAGCCTTGATTCACAGCTCTTCACTGGGGTGTGGGGATTTGAGTGCTGTAGCATGTCACCCTGGTGAGGGTGCCAAAAGTGCCCTTGGTGTATTTCAGCGCCTCCATCTTTTTGTTGCAAACTGGGAGGGTTGCAAGCCAGCTTCCAAGTTGATCAGGAAGAGGGGTGACAGATAAATTTGGACACCCCCGCTTCTCCCCTCAAACCCATCTTCCTCCTGTAGTCCTCTGCAAATAGGATTGCTCCTGCCTCTAAGTGGGTAGTGGGGTCTGAGTGGGAGATAAGGGGCTGGTTGGGAACCCAGACACCTTGGTTCTGTATCCTAACTCTGGGCAGACAGGGTCTAGTGCAGTGGTGCTCAACCTTTTTTACCTGGTGGGTGGTATGGGCTGTTGCCCGACCCATTTACAGGCTGGATCTGGTTAGTGGTCCCAATCCAGCATCTGCAGGAGGGCTGGTGGGGCCCCATCCACCCGTGGGGAGAGGGACAGGGGCAACCGGGCCACAATCCAGCTGTGTGAGGGAAGAGGGTTTGACCCAGTTGGGTGAGGGGGCAAGGGATATGGCCAGCCCCAAATCAGCCGTTCAGGTGAAGGAGGTGTGGCCTGGCCTGGACAGGAGGGTTTGGTGGCGAGGAGGAAGGAGTGTAACCTGGCCCCAATCCGGTCATGCTGGGGGAGGAGGTGTGACCGTATTTGAAGGTTGAGCACCCTTGGTCTAGTTGGTTAGAGCTCGTGCCACTGCTGTCCCCAGCTCATCTGGGCACAGGGGAAGCCTCAGAGCTGCTCCAGCCCCAGCTCCAGGGAGCAGCTGTGTCAGGAACAGTGGCAGTGGTGAAACACAGGTTCTTCCTTCCAGCACCAGCTTCCAGCCAGTAGGAGACACCTGAGGGGGAGGTCCAGGAGCAGGGTCTGGAAGGAGAAACCTGTGCTGCCACTAATCCTGGTCAACCCCAGCATGCTGTGAAGCTTTCCCTACAGCTTCTGACTGGAACGGGAAAGGAGCAGCTCTGTCTCCCCGCTCTCCTCCCAAGTTAGCTATGGTTAGCAGGGGTGCTGGGTGGATCTCCCCCACTTCATGCATCCAGGCTGCAGCCAGCCCTGCCTGGCTCCCTGGTGTTCCCTGCTAGCCCAGGAGCTCCAGACACACCTTGCCTCCTCCTGCCATGAGGGCCACACTCCCATTAGTAAATCCTGGATCCTTCTATGGGTGAAGGGAAAGGTCTCCAGGTGCTCACATTGTCTTGCCCCTTCCAGGTAGCAGGATGGTCGATGCTGGATATTGAGGACAGAGTTAATTGGTGGCACTAAGCACAGCAGAATACAGGCAGTCCACATCTGTGGAAGGGCAGGCTAGGCAGCCAGAGGGTCTGTGCCAGCTCTGCTAGGAGAGGGGGATCTGGTGGGGTAGAGTGGTGGGACGGGAAGCTGAGTTCTATCTGTGCAAGAGATATGTGGGTATCCTTCCATACACGCAGGGGAGCTGTCCATTGTTGCACACACCTGTGCCACAACAGCTAAGGCTTACTAAGATGGTGCTGTCTGCCATGGCAAGCAGGTGACAGTGAAGGGGCCCTGCTGGCAGTGCGTGGCCTCCAGGCAGGACTTCCCCAATAAGACCTCGATTTCTCCCTTTGTGGGAGGGACAACACAGAATCAGCTGAAGCTAGATCAGAACTCAGACCTAGTCAGCCTCAAACGGAAGCAGGGCAAGTCATCCCCTGAACAAGTGCCATCTGCAGCAATCCCAGAGTAGCCCCCTGGTCTCAAATGGGCTAAGGAAATGAAGGCAGCCAACCCCGAAAGCCACAAGCAACAGGCCCCACCCACTCCAGCTCTTAAAAGCCAGGCCCAGCCTGCAGCCTTCTTGTCTGGGCAAAAGCAGGAGTTCTTGCTCCTGGCCCTCTCTGGTTTGACTGGCTTCTAATTTTGGTAGGACCTGTGGCATATCCTGATTCCAGTGTTTGCTCCTGATTCTGGTTGGATCTCTGTCTCTTCCTTCTGGTTTCTGATCCTGGTGTAAGTATTGGCCTACTCCATCTCTGGCTCTGCTCTGTTTTGGCTCCTGGACTGTCTTGACTTTGGCTGTCGCCTGATTCCTGTTCTGTTGCCAGAGCCCTCCAGAACCCCATCTCCTTGGGACTGTAGCCTGGACTGCACCCATTCTTCAGGTGACAAACTGCTAGGCTAAACCACCCACACCCCAGTTCCTAACACCCTTGGTAACTCCCCCAGCTCTGGCCCATTGAATCCAGTCCCAACCCCCTACCCCACTTGAATCCAACCTGATTATTGTTCCATCTCCATTCCATCCTCTCTCTCAAGTCTCAGGGTCACCCTCAAGTCTCCACTGGGGACAAACAGTCAGAGAGCTGCTGGTGGGAGAGAATCACACATTACTGCCAGTGAAGCAAAATGTCTTGCCTTCCTTAGTGCCACTCTCCGGGGAGAGAAATATTGCCAGGGAGGAGGTGGCAAGACAGGGTAGAAACTACGGATGCCATTGTTCTCAACACAGGGGCAGCTGGACTTGGATGCGTATTCCATTCAACAGGATGTATGGGCAGCTTTAATGACCTCTTGCCTGGTACAAAGGCTGCTTCATTCAGTGGAATTGGATCAGAAAGAATTGATTTCTCCCTGATCCTTCCTGTTCAGGTCAACAGAACGCACGAGCGGTTGGATTCTGCCAAGGGGATCCATGTAGATACTGATCATTTGTATCGTCTCCAAAGATGCCTAGGAGTTTGTTCAAGTCTGAGATGCTGTCACTTGAAGTCATTTTAAGCTGCATAAAATCTGAACACTGAGACTAAGTACAGACAGTCAAAAAGCCTGAGGCTGAATCAATTCAGTCTTTGCAGGTTAGTCTAAACTGCACATATTAAATTGAAACATAAGTGAACAGACATTTACCTTTGATTCAGGAAATGCAGCCACATGCCTGCAGTGGCTCAGGCCAGAAGCTGGGGGGATCCTCTAGAGCATGGTTCTTTGGCTGTATGTTCGCTTCCTCTTCCTGCTGCCCCTGAGGTCTCTGGGATCTGCAGTCCAAAATTATAGCAGCAGAATTCTGCAGGGTGTTCATCACTTCCTCTTCCTGCTTCCAGGTGCCTCTGGGATTTGTAGTCCACAGTTGCAGCCAGCAGTAAATTTAAGCAGGGGAAGGGGTATTTAACCCCCCCTCCCTGGCCCCAGACCCCAGCTGGGATTTCCCTGGGGGAGGAGGCACCTGGGGCAGGGTGTAGGATGGAGCCATGAGTGGCTCATCTGGGGGCGCGGGGCAGGGGCAGCTCCCACCACTGCACACACCCTAGGGGGGCATGTGTTCCTGGATCTGTATGTGGGGCAAGGGCTGGCTGCTGCTGCAGGTTGGGGCTGGGGCGGTGCCGAGCTGTTCCTGGTGAGTGGGCTGGGCCCCGCCTGCACTTGAGGCAGGTGGTGGCGGTGCTGGGAGGGGGGCTATGGCAAATTTTGGGGTTGCTGCAGCCCACCCCATAACCCCTGTCCCAGTGCCACTTGCCCCAAACACCCCAGCCCAGCTACCCTCCAGGAAGAGTTTATCACCATCTCCAGCCCGCAGCAGCAGCCCTCCCTTGCCCTACGCACAGATCTGGGGGCACATGCCCCCATGCCCTCCTAGGGTATGTGTTGCAGCAGGAGCCACTCCCTGCCCCACACGTCTCCCAGACGAGCTGCTAGTGGCTCCATCCCATGCCCCTTCCTGCCCCAGCTGTGAAGCATCTGCCCCTGCCTCAGCCCCGCTCCCTACCTCAGCGCAGGGGTCTCAGTCTGTCCCCTGCCATGCCCCTTCCCTCACAACAGACTTATAAGCCAGACCCGGCTGCTCTTCATACTGCTGGGCTGCACTCCTGGCTGCCTGTGTGCTGCGCTGTGGCTGCGTGAATGCACAAGGCATTTGTTGGTGACATTATTGGCCACATCAGCCAAAAAAAGCCAATTGCCAATACTGTCAATTTTCCTTATGTAACCTGGGTACACCCAAGGGTGTGCCCTATTCTCAATCAGATGGGACGGGTAGGCTGGAGGGGGTACTGTGAGAGGGATGCCAGAATTTTGAGCGGATCCCTCTTTCCTCTATAGAGTTAGCCTAATCCTGAAGTTCTTAACTATATACAATTTATTGAGTTATAATATACATAAACATAAAACTAAATATCATATACATATATATTACACAGTGAACATTAACCAATAACTAATGCTAAATCCTAAATAACACTATTTACCCATCACAATAAAACAATTTCAGCAGCATCAACACAATACAACATTTCAATTAGAAAATATAAGGTGCAAACATGAACAATCTTAATATCATCTCTTCCTTAATATAGTCCCTGACCCATGGCAAGAGACAGTCCTCCTTCTAATGGGGTCCCTTGGGAGGTGGGGTGTCCAGGAAGTACCAGGGGCCCCTCCCCTTAGGGCCTTGACTAGGGAGGGGGGCTGCTCACCCAGCCCCTTCTCTGGGGTTGCCCACTCCAAATGTCTTTCCCCTGTGGGACCCTTGGGCCCAATGATTAATGCTCCCTCAGGTGGTGGTGGTCAGGTTGCAGCTTGAGGGGGTCTCCTCTACTGGAGCACATCTCCAGGCCTCTCCCCCGCCGCTGGGTTCCTCCCCACCCTGTGCCCCACTCTGGGCACCGAGGGCTCAGCTCCTCTCAGCTGCTGTACCACCACTGCTGGATTCTGGGCCTCATGCTGTAGCACTACTATTTCCCCATGCTCTGGCTTCAGCACTGAGGGCTCTTTTAGCATAGGCTGGGCCCTTCAGACTCCGTCTGTCCATGCTCACGCCAGATGACTAAGCCAAGCAGCCTCCGCTGTTCCCTGGCTCCCAAGGCTCAGGCCCGTGTGCCACCCTGAGCACTGTAGGACCTGGCCGCTTGCCAGGAGATGGGGCCTGAGCCGCTTCACTGAGGCCCTTGCCCCATGCGCTACTCCGTGCACCATGTGGCCTGCTGGCCCTGCCAGGGTTGCAGGCTCGAGCCACCGCTTGAGGCTCCCAAAGCCTGGGCTCCGTGCACTGAACCACGCACCGTGATGGGCCTGAGCGGTTTCGCATTGCTCCCAGGGCCAGACCTCCCCGCACCATCCCCGTGCGCTGTCAACAGCTGCTCCTTGCTTCCTACCTTCGGAAAAGGGCAGGGCATTGCTTCCCTTGTGCTGCCTCCAGATTGGTGGGCGGGCTCCACCAATCAAACAGCAGACCCTCGGTCCTGGGACTCAACCCAAGCTCCAAAAAGGTAAGCCTGCTACACTTATAGTGGTGCTGATCCGATATGGGACTGATGTGTATTGGTACACTTCTAGTCATTAACTGAAATTGTCCTCTGTTGTTTGGCAGAGGAAACAGTGGATTAGAATGGCAGAAGCTGAATTGTTCCTTAAGGGTCAAATATGTTTTCTGGTATCTTCTGGTACCCTTGGCACCCGGCCTGGGCAAGTTCAAAATCCCTTAATGCTGGTTTGTGCATTTGCCTTGCCTTTCTGGAAGCAGTGCTTCTTAGTGTTTGTGAGATTTGTAGATGGGGTTGCTAGCAGGGGTGAGTGCTCATAAGAAATGTAAGGAGCATGACTCAGACTCATACCAGACACAACTGATGTGATACGGGCATTACAGATTCTCCAAGGCCTTTGGGGATCAGATGTGACATGTGTGGTCTCACCACTTTAATCTGGCTAATGTGTACCAGGTTTGGCAAAGACCCAAACACAAACAGAGGGTTACTGCTGCCCCATTGAAGGCCATAAGCCAAACTGACCTTGCAAAGAATTTGCCCTGGAGGCATTGCTCACAAAATTTAAAGCTACAGTCATTTTCACTCCACCTGTCAGGGCAACGTGAGGATTTCATAGATTTCATAGACATTAGGGCTGGAAGGGACCTCGGAAGATCATCGAGTCCAGCCCCCTGCCCAAAGGGCAGGAAGTCAGCTGGGGTCATAGGATCCCAGCAAGATAAGCATCCAGTTTCATCTTGAAGGTGTTCAATGAAGGCGCTTGAACAACCTCCGGTGGCAGGCTGTTCCAGACCTTGGGGGCTCGGACAGTAAAGAAATTCTTCCTTATGTCCAGTGTCGCAGGGCACGTCAGTGCCTGGCTCCTAAGGAGTGAAAACTGCCTGGGAGAGAGCCCTGGCCGAATATAAGGGGGACAGCTGCGGGTTGCTGGGGCAACTAATGGGAGTCAGCTGGCCAGAAGGGGGCAGGGCCTGGCCCTTATAAAAGCCCAGGGCTGAGGCCAGGCTGGCAGTTCTCTGCCAGCAGCCAGAGAGGCAGGAGCTCACTCAGCCCAGCTATGGGGAGAAGTCTGAGGGGCAAGTACAGCTCATGATAGCCCTGAGAGTATTCGGCACTAAAGGTTTAGCCAGGGGGCTTCATGTTTGTGTTACAGCCAGGAGGCTTGTGTTTGTTTGGCTCTGTTATTACACCCGGAGGCTTGGGTGAGGCTGTAGGGGTTGGAGGAGGCCTCAATTATAGGGACCCCAGAGAGTGTGGGGTGCCCTAGCGCCAAGAGGGCGCATTATTTGCATAGCGCCAGGGAAGGCGCAGCTTGCACGCCAGTGCGTGAGCAACTGGCGGCGAGGAGCGCGGCCAGTGGGTCGCGGGCGCAACCCGTAGGTTGTGGATGGGGACCTAGACCCCGGATTGCGTGTGGGGGAACATAGACCCCGGCCCCAGGAAAGGGGCGGTATTATTGAGTAGCCCAGTGTGGGCACAGCGAACCCCAAAGAGGGGGAGCGCCATTGTACGTTGTTGAGTAGCCCAGTGGGCACGGCGAACCCCAAAGAGGGGGAGCGCCATTGTACGTTATTGAGTAGCCCAGTGTGGGCACAGCGAGCCCCAGAGAGGGGGAGCACCATACTAAGGAGCCCTAGAGAGAAGGGCAATTACCGAGCAGCCTGAGACGGGCATAGCGAGCCCGGCCGCAGGCTAGTGCGGTAACACCCCTCAGACTGAGGCAGGGCGCTGCGGTTGCCCCGAGAAGACAGGGAGTAGCAGCGCGGGGAGCCAGGGTCAGAGAGGGTGCCCGTGCAGTTGGCCCATAGGACCGGGGCCCGCTAGGGAGTCCCTGAGTGGGACCGTACCATCAGGGGAGGCCCGGCGGGAGGCTGGGCACGAGAGAGACAGACCGGACAACGTCCATTACATCTGTGAGGCTTGGGCTGCGGTATTAGGGGAGGTTGGAGCCGCAGAGCGCCCCCCGGCATCGGGACATTATAATGGGCAGCCTCCCGCTAATTTAATTAATTAACATCAAGACGTGGCAGGCGAGAAGGCGGGCGGTTGCCGCAGGAACAGGTGAGCGGGCCACAACTTGGCTCGGAAGCGATGCCTGTTACACCAGCCTGAAACGATCTTGTAGTAGTTTGTGACCATTTGACCTCGTCATCCCTTGGGGTGCTCTGGTGAACAAACGTTCCCCCAGATACTGGTGGTCACCCCTGATAAACTTGTAGGTGGCCATCAGATCACCCCTGAGCCTGCGCTTTTCCAGGCTAAAGAGCCCCAGGGCTCTCAGCCTGTCATTGTAGGGTCTGCTTCCCTGACCTCTGATCATGTGCGTGGCTCTTCTCTGGACTCTCTCAAGCTTCTCCACATCCTTTTTGAATTGTGGAGCCCAAAACTGGACGCAGTACTCCAGCTGTGGCCTCACTAAGGCCGAGTACAGGGGGAGAATGACGTCCCGGGATTTGCTTGAGAAGCATCTATGGATGCAAGCCAGCGTTTTGGTCGCTTTACTAGCCGCAGCATCACATTGCAGGCTCATGTTCATCTTGTGGTCAATGATGACCCCCAAGTCTCTTTCTTGCATAGTGCTAGCCAACATAGCACTGCCGAGCCTATAAGGATGCTGTGGGTTTTTTTTCCCAAGGTGGAGAATCTTGCATTTATCAGCGTTGAACACCATCAGATTCTCGTCCGCCCACTTGCTGAGCCTGTCCAGGTCAGCCTGGATCATCTGCCTGTCTTCTGGTGTGGATGCTTTGCCCCAAAGTTTGGTGTCATCGGCGAACTTGGCCAGTCCGCTTCTGACTCCAGTGTCCACATCATTAATGAAGATGTTGAACAGTATGGGTCCAAGGACAGAGCCCTGGGGGACCCCACTGTTCACGGGACACCACGATGAGTGACTTCCATCAATTACTACCCTGTGGGTCCGACCCCAGAGCCAATTTTCCAGCCAGTGGATCGTGGAGGACCCAAGGCGACAATTGGCCAGTTTCTCCAAGAGACAATCATGGGACACCAGATTGAAGGCTTTTTTGAAGTCAAGATATATGACATCAATCTCATCTCCCTTGTCCAGGTGATAGGTCACCTGGTCGTAGAAGGAAATGAGATTGGTCAAGCAAGACCTACCCGCAACAAACCCGTGCTGGCTATCCCTTAAGATGTTGGCGTCGGCCAGTCCATTAAGGATGGCCTCCTTAATAAACTTTTCTAAGATCTTCCCCGGGATAGAAGTCAGGCTGATGGGCCTATAGTTAGCCAGATCCACTTTCCTCCCTTTCTTGAAGATAGGCACCACATTGGCCTTCTTCCAGTCTTCGGGCACTACACCAGAGCGCCAAGAGTTTTCAAAGATCCGCGCTAGAGGCTGGGCTATGATGCTCGCCAGCTCCTTGAGTACCCTGGGGTGAAGATTGTCAGGGCCGGCTGACTTGAAGGTATCCAGCTTCTCAAGATGTTCCTTCACGAAGTCAGCATTAATGGAGGGCAGGGGATCACCCTCACCCGGATTTCCCGGCCCTGTAGCGGGCATGGGCGTCCCATGGGGCTGATGAAAGACCGACGCAAAGTACCTATTTAATAGGTTGGCTTTTTCCTGGGCGTCAGTTGTCAGTTGCCCCATCTGATTCAGCAGGGGTCCAACGTTGACCCTGCTTTTCCTCCGGCTCCCCACATATCTGAAAAAGGACTTTTTATTGTCCTTGATGCTCAAAGCTAGCTGGAGTTCAGTTGCAGCCTAGGCTTTCCTGGTCAGCTCCCTACAGGACCAGACCAGTGCAGAATAATCCTCCTTGGAGGTGACTCCCATCCTCCATCCTTTGTAGGCTTTTTTTTTAAGCCTCAGGAGGTCTGCTAGGTCCCTGGAGAGCCAGGGGGGCTGCTGTGCCCTCTTGCTGCCTTTCCTCCGAGATGGAATAGACTTAGTTTGTGCATTGAGGATCGCTCCCTTGAGGAGCAACCACTCTTCTTGAACTCCCCTCTCCCTGTGGTCACAGTCCCTTAGGGCCTCACTGACAAGCCTCCTGAGCTTGTCAAAGTCGGCTTTCCTGAAGTCAAGGACTTCCGTGTTGCTGACCGACTTGCCAGCTTTTCGGCGGATGGTGAAGGTGATCAGCTCGTGGTCGCTGTCACCCAGCTTCCCATCGATCACTAGGTCGCCGACTAGGTCATCCCCAGTAGCCAGCACCAGGTCGAGCAGCGCTTTGCCTCTCGTTGGCCCATAGACTTCTTGAGTCAGGTAGAGGTCATCCATGCACGAGAGGAAGCTCTGCTACTGCTCAGGTTTTGCTGAGCGATCCTCCCACGAGATGTCTGGGTAATTGAAGTCACCCATGACACATTTGTATGTACTACCCCCTGAGCATGGGAAACACAAATGTCCCATACCTTTAGGCTGGTTCAAACTAGCCCTCCATTATACATAAGATGTAGCTTAGCTGGGTGGAAAACACAGCTGTAACGTCAGAGAGAAAAAACTCTAATTTAAATCCTCATCTGCATTGAGAGAATTTTCTTCAGTAAGACAGAACAGTGTATCAGCTGTAAGGGTCTTGCTTTTGGTCATGGGGTGACAAGTCTCAGATGGCCTCAGGCATTCATTTTGACCCCTACAGAGTTCCTTGGCTTTTGCCAGTATGACTCAGGAAAGACTTCTGTGAATAAGTGAAAATAAGTGAAAATCTCCAGGACTGCTGGCTACTAGCTCAAAATCCAGTGCTATTTCTTGAAAATGGCTACTGTTTAGGCACTTGCCCATGGAGCAGGACACCCAGGTTCTAGGTCCCCTCACATATAATGGCTTTGAATCTGCATTACCCATTTCCCAACAAAGCAGCCATAGGTTAGGTCCTGTCCAGAGCACTCTTCAGTCCACTAGAAGCTGGCCCACTGGGCAGCCAAGTGGGGATGATAGGTGCAGCTAGGAGAAGAGGGTGTATGTGGATTAGTGAGGTGGATGTTACTCTAGAAGAGAGGGGACCTTGACTCCCATGGCTATTCAGCACCTTTTATTTTGTATTTATTGGATAAACAGCAGGAGGAGAGTTTCTGTCCCATTTGGAGCTAGGGCTATGTCTTTTGTTTCCAACTTCTGACACACACGAATGCAGCTCCCACACTTCTTGTAAATTTGGAGGTTAAATTAAGTTAGGGCAGGTTTCCTGGCAACCAGTGAAGGCCTGATATCTATGTAGCTAATCTGTCCCTGCTGTTTTGGTGTCCTTGGCTTAGCTGACCCAATTGTGCTTAAGTCAGTACTCTTGCAAATCCTGACTAAGAAACTTAATGCTTTCTTAGATTTCATAGACATTAGAGCTGGAAAGGACCTCACAAGATCATGGGGTCCAGCCCCCTGCCCAAGGGGCAGGAAGTCAGCTGGGGTCAGATCACCCCAGCAAGATAAGCATCCAAGAATTTCTTAAAGTATCCAGAGTTGGTGTTTGCACCACTTCTGGGGGGAGTCTGTTCCAGATTCTGGAGACTTAGATGATAAAGAAGTTTTTCCTTATGTTCAGTCTAAAACGGTCTTCCAGCAGTTTGTGACTGTTAGGCCTTGTCTTCCCTTGGGGCGCTCTGGTGAACAGACGTTCTCCCAGTTCTTGATGCACACCCCTTATATACTTACTAGCCTATTGCCCATAAAGAATAACGGGTGCAGGTGCAGGCAGGACAGAGGCCTGTGTCTGGCTCCCCTCCCCACCTTCGGGGCTAGGCCCACTCCCCCTTTCCCTCACTCCACTCACTGTGGGCCAGGTCTGCCTCCCCCCCCCCCACCATTTCAGGGCCGGGCCCGCCCCCCTCCCCACGTTCCCACTGCTGTTTCTGGGCTGGGCTGGGTCTAGCACGCCTCCCCCCATACCCTTCATTTTGGGGCCAGGCTGGGCCCGGTATGCGCCCCCCTCCTCGCTGCCATTTCAGGGCTGGGCCTCCTCCTCCCATGCCCCCACCCACCCCGCATCAGCTCAGGTCTGCTGCTCCCTGCCCTCCACTGCCGTGGTGGGCCAGCTTTTTCCACACCCACTTGGGCCTGCTTCTCCCCTCCCTGCACATTGGGAGGGAGCAGCGCAGGAGAGAGAGGGGTGAAGCCAGCAGCACTGGCCTTGGGCCCCTCTCTTCTGTATTCGCTACCTGCAGGAAGTGTGGGGGCGGGTAAGGCCAGCCTCATCCCCCCCCGCCTCCCCCCCCGACGGCATCCTGACTCCACTCTCCCCTGTACCACCATGATGTCCAAGGAGCAAGGGGGTAGGGTGAGGCCAGCTCTGCCTCCGCCCATTCCGTTCACTCTGTTGAGGCCCTTCCCCCCACTCTGTCCCTTGTGTCCCCACCATCATGGTGGCACTCCACAGCATTGCCACTCTGCCACACCGCCACCTCCTGTCTAAATGCTGTATTTGCACTATGATTGGTTGTTTATATCAGCCAGTCAGAGTGTGAATAAAGCATTTTGGACAGACAGCGGTCCAGTGATGTAGCTGGCAGCCATGTGGTGCTGGAGCAGTGCGGGGTCAGGAAGAGAGTGAAATGGCTGGGGGCGGGGCAGGGCCGGGCTGCTCAGTCTTTCTGAGGGCTCCCCCTGGGTCCTACTGCCCCTGACTCCTGTCAGCTTTGACAGGCAGCCAGGAGCAAATAAATATTAATGTACTCATTTTTTTAGGGGCCCTGTGGGCTGGATAGAATGGCCTGGTGGGCTGGATATGGCCTGCAAGGCTGTGTTTTGCCTGCCTCTGTGCTATGATGTCAGCCACTTCTTTTAGCACTCTTGGGTGCATTCTCATGGTGAAAGTCCCTCCCTCCAGAGTTCAGGTGACAGGACCTCTTCCACACACACATGTGTGCATGTGCATGTGTGTGTTTCTGTATTTACCTCCCTCCCCTCCTCTTTTTTCCTCTGCCCTGTTGCTTTAGGGAGAAAAAATGTGATCTGTCCATGTGGGCAAGTTGGTCCCTGCTGTTCTGGCCATGTGCTCTACACATAGAAAGCTAGGGCCTTGTATCTGGGTGAGACATGTAAAATGCTCTTGCCTGATGGGCCAGGGGAAGAAAGACTAATATGTCACTCCCTGACTGGGCAAGGGTAAGGTGATGTCATGCTAAAGGATATAAGATCCTCCAAACTGGTTTGGAGGGAGAAGAAACTGCTATGAGCAGTGAAGAGAGAAGTTGCTTCCAAGGGAGAAAGAATCAGCACCTAGAGAAAGGGGAAACTCAGGTAGAGGGGAGAGAGAGAGAACGAGAGGGAGAGAGAGAGAGAATTGTCTGGGAACTCCTCTCTCCTCTTTTTCTCCCTTTTCTGAGGTTTTAAAATATTAATACTGGGGAGTAGGGTATTGATTCCTTGGGTTGGTTGGCCAGGAATTAGGCCTGGCAGCATTTAAATAGGTATAAATCCTGGGAGTTTCTAATCCTGCCAGCTTTGGGCTAGGGTTGAGGTTTGTAACCTGCTCCCAGTGGAGCTCTGTGACCCAGAGTACCTGCAGCCCAGGCCTATGGGGTAGGCCTAGCTTTTCCTCCTTTTATAGTACTAGGATAGTACTACCAACTATCTGATCAGGAAGGTGAAGGTGATTAGGAAATACTTAGGGAGGGGAGATTAGAGAAGCTGCTAAAATGGGACAAGCAATAATAATAGGAGACTTCAACTACCCTCTCACATAGATTGAGTAAACATTTCATCAGGGTGAGACATGGAGATAGAATTTCTGGATGTAATAAATGGCTGCTTTCTAGAACAACTCATCTTGGAACCCACAAGAAGAGAAGCAATTCTAGACCTAACTCTGAGTAATACTCAGGACCTGGTTGAAGAGATATATGTTGGTGAGCCACTTTATAATAGCGATCACAACATAATAACACTCAGTATTCTAGCATGAGGGAGGAAGCCAAACTATCCACCACCCTATATACAATGTTGGGAAGGGAAATTACACAAAAATAAGGTTAAGTTTGCAAGAAGTTAAAAGGAGTAGTCAGAAATGTAGAAGGTTTACAGGCAGGCTGGAAACTGTTTAAACATATCATGCTAGAGTCCCAGGAACAGTGTGTACTAAAAATCAAAAAGGATACCAAGCAATCCAGTAAATCCCCTGCATGATTTAATAGCAAAGATAAGGACGCTATCCAAGGCAAAAAAGCATCCTTCAAAAATGGAAGGCATGACCAAATGAGGAAAACAGAAAAGCTCACAAATTCTGGCATGTTAAATGGACAAGTGAAATAAAGCAGGCCAAAAAAAGAGTTTGAGGCGTGTTTAGCAAAACATGATAAAATTAATCATACAAACTTTTTTAGCTACATCAGAAGCAGGAAGCCAGTAAGAGAGTTGGTGGGAACATTAGATGACCCAGATGTAAAAGATGCACTCGGGAATGATCAAACTATAGCAGAGAAGCTGAAAGAATTATTTGCATCCGTTTTGATTGCAAAAGGTACTGGAGAAATTCCCATGCCAGATCAATCCTTCCTAGTACACGGGTCTTAAGAGTTGGATCGCATTAGAGTGACTACAGAAGTTTTAGAACAGATCAATACATTAAATACTAATAAGTCACCAGCACTGGATGGCATTCACCCAAGAGTTCTGAAGGAAGGTGAAATTGCAGACCTCTTGGCAGTAGTATGTAACCTATTATTACAAATGGTCTTTGTGTCAGAGGACTGGCAGGTTGCCTACACAAAACTTTATCTTCCAAAATGGCTCCAGAAGTGATTCTGGGAACTACAGACCACTAAGTCTCACTCTCATCCCTGGCAAGCTGGTAGAATCTATAATAAAGAAGAAAATCTGCAGTGACATGGACAAATATGATCTGTTAGGGAAAAGTCAGCATGGTTTTTGTAAAGGAAAATCCCACATCCTCAATCTCCTGGAGTTCTTTGAGGGTGTGAACAAGCATGTAGACAAGGTAGATCCAGTTGACATAACATATTTGACCTTTCAAACTAAATGCCTTTGATAAGTTTTTGAAAGACCAAAAGCTTTTTAAAAAAAATGGAATTGCTATTGGACTGGAGGGAAGGTTCTTTCATGAACTGAGAGCTGATTAAAAGATAGGAAGCAAAGGGTAGGGTTAAATAGTCACTTTTCAGTGTGGAGGGAGGTCAAAAGTGGGGTCCTGCAGGGATATGTGCTGTAGGCCCAGTTTTATTCAACATTTTCATCAATGATCTGGAAATGGAGGTGTACAGTGAAATCTCCAAGTTTGCAAATGATACCAAATTATTCTGCATAGTCAAATTCCAAGCAGATGGAGAGGAGCTGCAGAAAGATCTCACTGAGCTATGTAAGTGGGCAAAAAAATGACAGATGAATTTCAATGTCAACAAGTGCACGGTAATGCACATGGGGAAAATACCTTCAAGTATATGTACACAATGCTGGGTACTGAACTAGATGTTATGACTCCAGAAAGAGACCTTGGAGTCATTATGGATAGGTCTCTAAAAATGTCAGCTCAGTGCATAGCAGCAACCAAAAAAGCCAATAAAATGTTGGGTATTATTAAGGAGAGGGTTGAGAACAAAATGGAGAACACTTGTGCCAGTATACAAAACCATGGTGCACCCACATCTTGAATTCTGTGTACAGTTCTGGCCTCCACATATTAAAAAAGGATGTAGTAGAAATGGAAAAAGAACAGAGAAGGGCAACCAAAATGATCAGGGTTATAGAGCAGTTGCTATATCGGGAAATACTAAAAAGGCTAGGTCTCTTTAGTCTGAAAAGAAGGCTGAGGGGATATGGCGGAAGGCTATAAAATCATGAAGCGTGTGGACAAAGTGAGGAAAGAACTGTTATTCACAAAGTCCCAGAATACTAGAACTAGGGGGCACCCACTGAAATTAGTAGGAGATGGGTTTAAAACTTATAACACAAAGTATTTTTTTTAATGCAATGACAGTGCCTAACTTGTGGAATTCATTGTCACAGGAGGTGGTAGAGGCAGATAACATAGCCAAGTTAAAAAAAGAGACTAGACAAACTCATGGATTGTAGATCTATTAATAACTGTCAAACAGAATGATTAGAGATTTTTTTTTCTGGCATCTCTAGACTAATAATGGTGGATGCCAAGGAGGGTAACGGATACGGGATAGATCACTCTAGATGTATCCAGTTCAATGCTCTCCCTCTCAGGCAATTCACTCCTGTCAGAAACAGGATACTGGGCTAAATGCATCATTGGTCTGAACCAGTATGATACTTTTTATGGTCTACCATTCCTAAGCCTTCATGCTGATCATCCTGCTCTTAGATATTTGAGGGCTTTTGCATTCACCCATGGCTGAATTTAGTTTAGAGCCCTCCTCCCCAGATTAGCAAATCCAAATCCAGTGGTCTCATCTCTGCTCTGTCCTGTTGCTTCTTGAAACAGGGCCCAATGGTCAAAAAGGCCAAAGCCCTGTGGGTGACACCAGTTCCACAGCCATGTGTTGATTTCCAGGATGAATCTTTTCCTGCCTGAGCCTTTATTCTTGACCAGAAGGATAGACAAAAACATAGCCTGAATCCCTGTGTCCTTCACTCTCATATCTAGAGACCTCCAGTCATTTTTTATCTGCACATGCATGAATAGCCAGGGATAGCAGTCAGAGAGCTGCCTGAGTCACCCTGGGGACATGGAATTCAGATGAGCCTATCTTCCCCCGGTGGGATGTCTGTGGAGAGCGGACACATTTATGCCATTCTAGAGAACATGTTCCTTCCTAGGTTTATGACCTTAGACATGGCTCCCTTCACTTCCTTGTTCCTTAAGCTATAGATCAGAGGGTTCATCATGGGAGTCACCACTGTGTAGAAGACAGCAGCCATCTTGTTCTGTGCTGGGGAGCGGCTGGCTCTGGGCCGCATGTACATGAAGATGGCTGTCCCGTAGAACAAGGTCACTGCTGTCAGGTGGGAGGTGCAGGTGGAGAAGGCTTTGCGCCTGCCTTGGTTTGAATGGATGCGCAGAATAGTGATGGCAATACGGCCATAGGTGGCCAAGATGAAGGAGAAAGGAATGAACAGGGTGAAGATGTCCCTGCCGAACATGACAGTCTCACTGAAGCTCATGTTGGCACAGGCCAGCTGCATTACTGCTGGCACCTCGCAAAAGAAATGATCTACCTCATTGGGGCCACAGAAGGGCATTGGCAGGCCGAAGACAGGCACAACAGAAAGCATGAGGCTGACCAGCCAGGCAAAGGCCACTAAAACCTGGCAGGCTGTGTGGTTCATGATAGTCATATACCGCAGTGGAAGACACACAGCCACGTAGCGGTCATAGGCCATGAGAGCCAGCATCATACACTCAGTGATGCCACAGGTCAATGCCACAAACATTTGTGCCTTGCAGCCAGCATAAGAGATGGTCCAGTGCCCAGATGCCAGACTGAAAAGCATGTGAGGGACAATGCTGGAGGCATAGCAGATGTCTAGGAAGGAGAGACTGCTCAGGAAAAAATACATGGGTGTGTGGAGGCATGAATCTAGGCGGATGAGCCCAATGATCACCATGTTGCCAGCTAAGGAGACCAGGTAGGAAGTCAGGAACCCCACTAAAAGCATAGCTTGCATCCTGGGCTGGCTGGAAAAGCCCAGCAAGATGAACTCAGTCACTGCTGTTTGGTTTCCCCTTCTCATGCTGCTAACAGCGCCTTTCCTGCAGGGAAGAAAAGGAAACATGGAGAGGTCATTCAGGGCCTGGTTCTGCTGTGTTATTGACCTGCTGCTACACAATTGGATTCCAGACTGCGTGCTTCCATGTGGGAAAAGGAACTTTACCCTTTTATTTGCAAATAAATCCTGTCTAAATTGAAGTTAATATTGCCTGCTCAAGTCACCAACAACCTGAGACAAGTTCACGGCACTGACGGGGGAAATAGCTGGTGGTATCTTATGGCCTTTGTTATGCTGAAAGGCAGCTTGCATCACTCGAGTTTTTCTTTCTGGCCTTAAAACTCCAGAAAGAAGCCATGAGCACTGAGAAGTATAATCTGTGTTTTTCTCCCCATAATTGTTTTTATTCTGAAACCTAGTTATAGCAACATGCAAGTGAAGAGAGTTAATGAATTTTCTGTTATATTGCAGTGTCCAGGGAATAGCACGGGGAAAGCTTGTAAGTGAGATACCAGTGTGCCAGGCCAGAGGCCACAGGTCTGTTCCTGGTTGTGCCACAGACAGCTTGCTAGACCATGAGCTGAATCCTTTTGTACTTTGCTTTGTGGTTCTGTAGGATGGCAGTGATAATAGTTCCTTAGGTGGTTAGACTCTTTTGATACTGTTGCAATACAAGGAACCTCTGCCTTCATTTGACCCAACCAGAAATACTACTGTATGTTTCATAAGCATCTCAGGGAAAAAATAATGGCTACCTGAAGTTAGATTCCCTAAATCCAAACTCAATCCTCTAAACTGGTCTGTTTGTGGGCTGGAGCCAGCTGCATGGAGGGATGCAGGGGCCAACCTAGCCCCAGTCTGACCACACAGGACCTGGGAATTTGGCAGCAGGAGAGGGGTGGTAGTATTAATTTCCACTGCTCCCTGCTGCCATATCCTCTGACCCATGGGGAGCCCTACAAGCTGGATGCCATGACTCTGTGGGCCAGGGATTGCGTACCCCTGCTCTAAACCTAGCGTTTAAATAGCTTTGGGGATTCAGCTTGGAAACGTAGGATCTGATCCTGACTGAAAAAATGCTTAGTTCATCAGAATGCAAACACTTGGGCAATGCTATTCTTTCCTAAATAATCTCTGAAGAGACACTAGAAACACTTTCAAGATGGAAACATCGAAATTTCACATGGAATCACACAAATGAATGCATGTACAGATTAGCCTCCAGTGCTAAACCACAGAGCATATCATTTTACCAATACCCTGGAATTATTGTCAGCATTGTCATATTGTGGTAGCACTGAGGAGCCCATGACCATGTTATGCTAGTCACCCCAGAAACACATACTTCTATAATATGATTATGTTATCGTCCCCCAAAAGCAGATGTGGCATACCATCATTCTCAAACACGTGCACAAAGCTCTACACTTTTCCAATAATCTATATGTATAAGTGAGCAAGAATAATTATAAGTATACAAGTTCTACTGTAGCTGATAAGTCCGGTAAAATCTACTCAATGTGTAACAGGATAACTCATCGCTATGGGCTTATTTGTTGGTGCACAGAAACTCTGTCAAAGACCCGCTGATGCAAAAATCTTTCAGGAATCTATCACTGGCTATAGTGTAACTCATCATTTTCAAATATACATGCATACTAAATCACACTGGAATTCACTCCTGATTATTCGTCAGCTTAAAGGTACCACCTTATTGGGTAGCTTGTGATGCTTTGAGGATTTAAGTTACACGGTGAGCAGTTGGCAAGCTTCATTTTAGCTTAAAGCCCAACCTTAGCAGCAGTCACAATGAGAAGGAAGGTCCATCGAGGTATTATGTTGACCAGAAAAATGGGAGAAATAGTTAAAGGAAAATCAAAAGCCAATGTTTGTAAAGAATGAGATGTGTAATATACCACACTCTGAATGACTGACTTCACAAACAGGAAATATTCTTGGTGCAATTCACCAAGCCACTTTTTAGTGAGCTCTGAATTTTTGTAGCAAGGCTGTATATTGTATGTTAATCATTTTTCTGTGTAAACCTACCATCTGTATAAGCATCATATGAAGTGAGCCTTCTGCTTACAAAAGCTTATGCTTACAAAAACTCTGATTTAATTAGCCTAAGGTGCAAATCTACCCTGCCTTCTGCATGAGCCTATAATTCTCATACAATGAGCCAGAGTATTGAATTCACACTCAGTATTTTTGTAAGAATACATTTTTCTTTTTGTTATAAATGTCAGAAATAATTCTTTGCTGTGTCTTGATAAAGCGTGAAAAGTACTCTAACAAAGAGTTGAAACTGGCTTATTACTGTTCATCAGTCCCTCATGGATTAGTCAGCATTACCAATTCTTTTGGAATGATGAATTAACCCGCTTCTACTAAATATATCCTATTTAACACTATCCCCATCATGAAAATAGGAAAACAGCAAAGCCAACATAACCAAAATAAGACATTGGATGAAAGATTAGGTATTTTATGAAGTTGAGCTATGTGCTTATACTTAATACAGTTTACACTTAGCATGTTGATAACGCAATTCAGTTTTCTTTTCCTATCTTCTAAAAATGTGTTTATCATGAGATAAGTAGGTACACCAAGATGAGATGTATACTTACACTGCTGTACCCTGAATCTATTTTTAAAATAATATTTTTTGGTAGTGTGGGGAGTTAAAAAATGTAACAAAGCATGTCTTCTTGGGTAGTGGATAAGTAAGAAGGTTCAACAACTGTCTACAAAAGACCAAATGCTAAGGGATTAAAAATACCAAGAAAAGAGAGGTGCTGGGGGGAGAGAAAGGGGATTTAAATGAAAGGAGAAGCAAGGGTTGTTTTTTGTTTATACAGAAGGATTTCATAGACATTAGGGCTGGAAGGGACCTCGCAAGATCATTGGGTCCAGGCCCTTGCCCAAAGGGCAGGAGTCAGCAGGGGGCAAATAATCCCAGCAAGATAGGCATCTAGGTGTTTTTTGAAAGTACCCAGACTAGGAGCTTGCACCACCTCTGTGGGGAGTGTTTTCCAGATTAGGCTCTGGGGACTTGGACAGTAAAGAAGTTTTTTCCTTTCCTAAAATGTGCAGCCCAAAACGGTCTTCCAGGAGTTTGTGACCATTGGACCTTGTCTTCCCATGGAGTGCTCTGGTGAACAGATTTTCTTCCAGTTCTTGGTGCACACCCCTTATATACTTATAGGCTGCCACCAAGTCACCCCTAAGCATATACTTTTCCAGGCTGAAGAGTCTCATGTCCCTCAGCCTCTCTTCTTAAGATCTGCTCTCTTGTCCTCTAATCATTCTTTTTGATTATATCTCTTGTTGGATCAGCTGTATACTTGGGGGAGATGTTATACAAGCTTTCAGGTGCAAAATTTCTTTTTCAGGCCTGAGAAAGAAGTAGCTGAAGAAGGGCACATTTCACACAAAAGATTATCTAACATCCCTCCAAACTGTACTGCTGATTTAATAAAAAATGTCATCAAAAGCCTTGCTTCATGCATACTTCTTGGACCAGCATAGTACAACAACTATCCAACCCTACTTAAGGAAAGAAGAAATTATAGCTAGAAATCAGAAATCTTCTCTAAGTGTAAGTTCTGTTGAATGCTAGAATTGTCATAAAAATGAAGAGAGGAATTCTTGTTGCATGAGCCACTGCAAAAGAAACTAGACCCATCCCTACAGAAGAGGTTTGCAGGCAGTGAGCCTACAGAAATTGGGGCAGGGAGATGTCTGATAGCCCAAATAGTGAAGCAGAAGGATTTGCCTCTGATTTCTATGATTCCTCCAACCAGGGAGCAAAATGTGAGGGGGATTCAGAGGAGGAAAGGAAAAAAGATACACAGGGATTGATTTAGAGGAAAGATGAGAAAAACTAACGATGTGATGATGGTTTGGTTAAGAAAAGGCAACAGCAAGTTGCTATGATGACCAACAGATATCTGGAGGGTGTGGGACCCACAAAGAGAGAAGGCATTGGGGTGGGGGGGCATTATAAATGGGACCACTGGGAGGACAGTGAGCACAGAGAAATGCAGGCTGAGTCACAGGATAAGTGGCTTGCCAGGCTGATCTTTTAGATGAGTTGAGCGACCATTTCCCAACCAAAGTGATGGTGCAACTAATCTCAACAGAGGTTTGGGCCTTGGCTCTTAGCTGGTGTTGGTGGTTGGAGCTCACTGCGGACCTGTCTGTCACTGCAGGGTTCAATCACATGGTGGGTGAAGTTGGACAAAATGTGATCTCATTTGTTATTATCACCATTACAGCCCGAGAATAAGGCCATGTCCCAGGGCTGAACTCCAAATACAGAACACAAATTCTAAATTCTAGTCTCTTCTGCTGCTCTCATGTCTATAAGATTGTAAAACACACCATGAAGACGAGCCACAGAAGTGATACAGCCCAAAAAGAGGGACCAGAGCCCAACCCTACTTAGAAATCCTACCATGCATTGGCAGACTGGGTGCTTTTCATCCTGAAATCTGTGCTGATTGGGCTAGATCCTGAGCTTGAAATTGATGGAGTCCTTGGGTTCTGTCCCTTTGACCGCTACTCAGTGGACAGTGATGTTAAAATTCTGCCAGTAGGCAAAGCAAAAGGAACTCTTGGCTTTACTCCCATGTCCTGGAAGGTTCCCAATGAAGGGCATCCTCTACTACCGCTCACGAGAGGAGAGGATTCCTGAGATCCATTTCAGAGAGCGATTTCAGCCTTTCTGAAATTACGGGGATGAAATGGCACTTCTACATATGACCTTGTAATGGTGAATCTCAGCAGTGTTTCTGGGGCAAAGACACACCCCATGGATCCATGCCCCAGGGATCCAATTAAAATGAAACCATGGATGCTTGAAGTCAAACCTTCCTAAACTGGAAGTACCTAATGAGAACTCAGGAGGCTGTCTGTGTACAGGTGTGCTTTGAACATCTGCAAAGTTGCATGCACTACTGATTGGAAATGTCTTGATTCTGCAACCCACCTGTTTATCAGGCCCTTCCAATCCTTTTTCTTCTTTTCAAAAAGCAGTTTTCATGCTTGGTAAGAGCTATCAAATCTTCAGCATTATAGGGTGCCTATACACGAGCAGTGAGGCTGCTCCAAGGCGCTGGGATTCTGTCATATCAGAACAGACCCAGTTAATCGAGTCTGCTGGAGTGTGGCAATTGCCTCGCTCCAGCAGCCTCCTGCATCTTGTGCATCAGTGTCCCTGCACTGAAAAATGGTGGCAGGGGTATTTGAACTAAAGCTTGTTGAATGAGCTTTAATTCAAGAGCTCCTGCTGAATGTTTCAGCACCCACCCCAGAGTACAGTCAGAGAGATACATGTTCAACCTTTGTTGATGGAAGGGAGCCTAGAACCAGTGTCTCCATGTTCCTGGGCAAGTACCATTATGACTAGCTTAATGGACTAAGACATGGAAGGGTCTTCCTCCTTTTCTGGTGTCTTAAACACTCACCGGTTATAGGATTTTGCCTGACTACAATATTAACACTGTCAGATATGTATTTAAAGAACCACTCACCCGCCTGGACAATGTGCATGCTCAGTAGTAGCTGTTTGGAAGCCTGGATAGATAGGATAAGCCTTTGGAAATGGCAATATCAACATCATGCATAGAGAAAAGGGTTTTCTGTCTTCTTTGTGGGATGTGTTAGAACTGAAAGACTGATAGAGCAAAGAAGTTGGGGTCTTGCATCATCACCACCATCAATATTATTATCTATTATTATTAGTTACAACTGGTACTATAGCAAAAATGTTTTGTACCCAGGGCAAGCCCACAGCGGCAGCTTGCCCTTGCTCTGTGCACAGATCGGTATGGGGGTGGGGGGAGGAGCACTGTGCTTGCCTGGGAGTGCACGCAGCAGCAGAAGATGACCTCCCCCACATCCCTTCACCCCACCAAATGAGCCATTTGCAGCTCTGTCTCACATCCCACCTTGGCTGGGCAGCACCTGTTGGCACCCCTTCGTGTCGCCCCCCTCACCCCTCCCCACTTACCACAGTACTGGTTACAACAATTACATTAACTACAGTTACAGTAAGACAGATGCCATCATCCTTCAGTACAAATGCAAGATGATGTCACAGATAATGAAACCAACATTTATTAGGATGCTACAAACATTGCAAACTGGACTATGCCACACAACTGACCAGACATCATGGTTGTGGATAAGAAGGCCAGAATAGCACTGCTGATCAACACTGGAAGAGTGAAAGACTTGAGATTTTTTAGGTTGGCAAAGAGAAGACCTATGCTGGGGATTTGATAACAATGTTCAAATACACAGTGGGTTGTTACAAGGAGTTGTAGGTCTCTGCATCCCTATGGGAACAGAATACTAAGTAATGAGTAGGGATCCGGGTTTCTGTTTCTGCAGGAAAATGGAAAAAACACAAATTGTCCCTTTTAACCAATAAAAATGCAGATTTTTAATTTTAACGGAGAAACACCTGGATTTTCCACTTTTGCAAAGAGCTGTCTGCAGGCTGGCAGAGTTCCAGCCTGTAAGGGGCTGTGGGCAGTGGGAGGGCAGTCAGGCAAGGGGTGCCATGTGCAAGCATGCCCTCACACATGCACATGACCACCAGGCACCCTGGACATCAATCAGCTCCTGCAGGTAAGTCGGGGGGGGGGGGGGAGGATTGGGGCCCCCATAGGGAGGAAGGGAGGGAGTTGGGCAGAGCTGGGGAAGCGACTACTGCCTAGCTGGGGTGGTGCATGGGTCTTGGGGCCCAGGGCTCGAAAGCATGGCTGCAGGACCTGGGTGGGGGTGGAACAGGGCTGCAGGTGGCTCATCCAGGGGTTGGGGGTGGGGCTGGCTCCCCGCCACTGCATGTGCTCCTGGGAGGGGCAGGGGTTGCACATGTCCCCCAGATCTGTGCATGGGGCGGGGGTGGGCTGCCCGCTGCGGGTTCGGGCTCCCCACCCTGCTGCCCAACCCCAGGGGGCCTCCTCGGCTCAGTGGGTGGGACCTGGCGCAGCAGGGCAGAGTGGAGCCAGGTTGGGAAGCTCCTTGCCACTGCAAGCCCTGTGCTGCCCTGGTGAAGTGCCCCCTGCCCACCCAGCAGCAGCAGGGGTGGCAGTGCAGAGTTGTGCTCCTTGCTGTTTCCATGCGGGCAGGGGGTGCCTTGCCATGGTGGTGCAGAGCTGCCAGAGGCGGTAACAAACTTCCTCTCCAGGCCCTGCTCTGCCCTGCCATGCTGAATCTCTCCCACTGGGCTGCAGAGTTCCTGGGGGAGGGCAGCAGGGCAGGGAGCCCAAGCCCACAGAGGGCAGCCTGCCCCTCCCCACTCCCCACCCCCACCGGGCTCTGCTGGGGCCATGCTGCCAGTTGGGGAGGGGAAGCCAGGCTCCATGCTCTGCTCCACCGCAGCAGCTGCCACCTCCTGCAGATGGCAGCTGGAGTTTAAGTGCTACTGCAGGGGGAAAGGGGCTGCAGACATGGGTCCCTAACCCTGTAGCCCTGGCAGCTAGGGGCCTCCTCCAGCAGGTCTGGGGGGTGGGGTGCATGGGGAGTGAGGGTCACCAGCAGTGGTGGGGGGCTGTGGGTGGGGTGTGAGGGGCACCAGCAGTGGTGGGGGGCTGTGGCTTGAGACTGAGGGGCCTGGACCTGCATCCTGGTGAGCTAAGGGGGCAGAGGGAGCTCTGATATTCCATTACAAAAACCACAGAGTCAAATGCCAAAATGTATAGGTATTTAGAATTTATTTTATTATAGTGATTGAGGCACTGGTGGGCTTCCAAATTGCTTTAAAATTGTAAATATATTAATAAAACATTGTGTTCAATTGATACCTATATATATAGTGACATTTCATTTTAATCTCAGATTTGGGGGGTTTTAATCAGAGAATTCGCAATTTTTAAACAGTGAAAACCAGGATCCCTGGTAATGTGCTATAATGCAACAAGGGAGATTTAGGTTGGATATTAGGAAGAACTTCCTAATTCTTAGGATGGTTATGTATTGGAACAGATTACCCAGAGATGATATGGGAACCTCCATCACTGGAGCTTTTCAAGTGAAGATCAGACAGTCATTTGTGTAGGATGGTTTAGATGGGGATGTTCCTACCTTCAGCAGAGGGCTGAACGAGGTGACCTCCTAAGGTTTCTTTGAGCCCTATGCTTGCTGTCCCTTTAGATGACAAAGGGCAATGCACCATCAGACAGAAGCTCAGATGACATGGTAACTGTAACTTGGTCCCAGCAATGAAGGAGACCTGATTCCCCAGAAAAGTGAGTGGGGAGTGAACCATCCCATTCATTCAATGATCTGCACTCCTACAGAGGGAAAGAGGGATGAAGCTCTCACAGAAGAAAAGGCTGACGTCTGTCTGGGTTCTCCCAGGTGATGGCTGGGCTTCTTGTATCACTGTAGGGACACAGCTCTTCATCCAGAATTATGTCCCCTTGTCCCAGCAGCATGGAGCTCCTAGCCCTGGCTCCACGATTGTGGGGCCAGTGCTGGGAGATCCTCCTCTCCTGGCACCGGCCCCACAACCACAGGACTCAAGCTAGGAGATAAGGATCTCCTAGACCAGGCCCCACAACCATGGAGCTGGGGCTGGGAGATCCCTGCTTCCAGGGTAGGAGGACATTGTCTCTGCTCAGGCTCCAGTGGCACAGCCTGTTCTGGCAGCAGACAGCTCCTGGGGCCAGGGAGCAATGCTTCAGCTGCAGTGACGTCAAGTCTCATGAAAAAAAAGTCACAAGATTCCTGATTTCCAAGTCAAATTAACTCTGACTCATGATCCCCTGATAGAGAGATCAAATCTTGGGATTTTTTTCTTGTGGCTCATGTAGAGAGCACCAAGCTGGTAAGTCTGTGGAGGAGAAGGGGCAGGGGGAGAGGGAAAGGGGGTGTGGGAGGGCAGATCGAGGTCCCCACAGTGAGGGAGGGAGTGTGGCAGGGGTTAGGGTGAATAGGGCCCCGGGGCCAAGGCAAGTCATGCAACAGAGCCATGGGCAGCCCTTCACTCCTGACCCACAATACCCCACATCCTGCCAGTGTATGCATGGACCACCCCTCCCCATGTTCCAAAGCCCCCCACACCTTCACAAATAACCACCCCCACATGCACACACTTCAAAAATAGCATCTTATGATTTATATTCCAAATCTCTTTATTTTTAAGAGTTTGTCTCATGATTTTTGACATGGTGGGGTTGGCAGTATTGCAGCTGCCACCAGGAGACAGCTGTCTCTTGGTCCCTGGGCTAGCACTAAGGGGGAGCCTAGAGCTCCCCCAGGCTGCTGCAAGGGCCTGTTGCAGAGCCACAGGGAGCAGGAGCAATCTGCTGCTGCTGCTAGGAGTAGCAAATCTGCTCCTGCATCTCTGCATGTGTACACACATACTCAGGAGAGTTTACTCAAGAGTAAACTGCTCCTGGATGATTTGCATGTGTAGATGCACTCACTTAGTACCTGGTATCTCCCTTCCCAACAAGGCATGTAAACAGTGATTAAATCTCTTCCCCCACTTCTTCGGATAAACTGAACAGATTTAAGTCCCTTACTGCAATCCTGTTTTCCCAAGTCCTTGAATCCTCTTCCGGCTGAAGAAGGCAGATCAGGAACTCCTGTTCTCCCTGCTTCAGTAGACAAGGCCAAGGAGACAGCCAGTGAATGACAGAGTGGGAAATTTAAAACAAAAACAGAAAAATGAAACATTTTTTTCAGACACATAGCAGCAAGAACCTGCAGAGTTGATTGTCCAAAGGCATTGTTGATGCCATGGGTTAAGTAGGATTAGAGGGGCAGATATTTATATGGATAATGAGAAACCTGAGAATTTTTAGCAGAGGTTTAAGAAATCCAAATGTGTTATAAGTCCAGTGGCATAACTGGGGCAGGGGGTGATATAGGCAATTGCCTTGGGTGGCAACTTGGTAGGGGGAGGGAAATGAAAAAATGTGGCTGATCTGGGTGTTCGCATTTGGGATTGTGAGCCACAAGTCAGTGCTTTGCCCTGGGCTCCCAGCTGCATCTTTACACTGCTGTGTGAAGCTATATAGCCTCAAACTTGGGGCATAACTTGATGTTTTACAGTTTTGTAGTCTGCAAAGCCCTTGTATGGGAGCTGACCCTGCTGTAACCACTGACTGCAAGGCTCCACACATCTTCCTCTCAGGCAGTCATTGATAGGATGGTGGATTAGCTGAACCTTGCTGGCCCTAGTTTGGTTTGCAACATAAACCTGGAAAGGAGCTCTGTGGTCACGGTTCCAGTCCACAAGGACTACAGGCAGACATTTTATAAAGTCTCTTTCTTAAACATATTGGGGCTCCATCTTAAAACCAGTTAGGTTTCTTGCCCCTGCTTTTCATACTGGCTGACTGTTCCAGAATAGTACTCTCTGGTAGTTTAAAGACCATCTGCTAATTTCCAGGCTAAACTCATTCTGTTTATATTCATTTGTTCTTGAGTGAATGCTGTTCATTAGTTGAAATGGCTCTTTTCCCCTCCCTTTGAAGCATTTATAAAGAGTGCTGGTAGCCCCTTTCAGCTTTAGATTTGGCAGGTTATGCTCTTCCAGGGATGTCCATTCCCTGTCACAGGTAGCTCTCTGAGAGGACATAGCTAAGCCCATCCTTCTCACCTGAATGTATGGACATGCTCCACAGCTTGAAGTTTATCCATGAAACTATTCCAGATTCATCCTCAGCAGCTACTTTCAGACCTGCTGAAGATCACAACCCCATAAGTGGGTGCTGGGGACAAGCGCAGAGTAGTCTCACAGGTGACCTCCATCTCTGGAGTGTGTCGGTGGGCTTGGGTAGGTGGGATGACCTGCTTGATCCTGCCCTCCCTGAGACCTGACTAGCCTTCACCTGATCTTCCCATCAGTTCTGCTCTGCCAGGGCTGTTTCAGGTGAAGTCCATTTTTCTTGAACACAGGGGACCAGAATTGTAGTACTCAATATTTCAGATAGGGCTTCATGAGGGCCTTGTACAACAAGAGAGATATAACTTGCAAGTTTTGCATTCTGGGCAAAACCCTGCATGGAGGGGGTGGGGGTGGGGGGTGGAGAAGGTACAGAGCACTAGGGGTAGAGAGAGAGGTAGGTTAGTTTTATCACCCCAAGGACACAAAGTCCCAGCTGCTATTGGTGCAGTGTCTGCATACACACAATTGTAGCATGGTCTGGATTCTCTGCACCCAGCACCATTCTGGCACCCCCTCTAAAGGAGGACCTAGGGCTGATACCCTCTTACCCACCCTTTGTTATGCTACTGTCCAATGGCACTGTTCCTTCATGTCTTTACTGGAGACACCTTTCCTGATGGTCTCATTCAATGCTGTCTTTCTGTGACTGAAAGGTGTCAGGCAGCACAGCTCCTGGTGGCACCACAAAAGCCTGTGTTTGTCCTGTTCTGGACACTAATGATCTGCAAAAGGAAGTGAATAATATTCATCACATGTTCACGACATTTGCAGGCATCCCTGAATGTGGAGAGATCCCCAGTGTGGGTGAGGAGAGAGGTTTAGTACCAACGCACCTGGAAAAACACAGGTAGGAAATAGCAATCTGAGATTTGATTTGGCCTATTTTGGATAAAAAAAGGACCACCTGCTGACATATGAACTGCCAGCAAGTGGTGCTGTGAGCTCTGGGATGAAAGCAAGGGAGGTGGCATATAGGACTAGGCAGAACTTGGGTTCATGGCTGGAATGCCAGCCCTGGGAGGACTGTCATCATCATGCAGCATGGTCCTTCTGCAGGGTTAAATGCAGGGGGAGAAAAAGATGTTCCTGTGCAGCTCCTTACAATAGAGGAACATGGGGCTTGAATTAGGGGTGCATGGAAAACATCAAAGCATAGGAACCAGTGCACATTAACCCTTGCAATTCCATCAGCAGGACTGTTTGAGTCAAGAGAGATGCCTGGTCTCAAGGACAAGAGGGAGTGTGGAGCCTGGCAGTGCTGCACATGGGGCCTGATTCCTTTCAGCTCTGGGAGATAACTCACAGCATAGAGGTGGGGAGGCAAAAAAGGACATTAGCTGGGGCACGGTTCTTAAATTACACTGAGAGGCAAAGAAGGCATTGATGCAGGAGTGCAACTTTTACTGCCCTAACCTCCCTGAGGTTAACAGATGCTTTCTCCATCCCCCCCACCCTCCCTGTATAGTTAACTATGCAGTGAGTGGAGCCCCCTGTGCTGGCATCACCAGTCCCGTGGGTGTAGGGAGCACCAAGCCTGACCTCCTGCCCCAACTCCTTGTGGCTGTGAGGCAGATGCTAGATTTTCCATTTTGAGGGAGATTTTGAGAGTCCAAATTTTGTTCCTGCTCCAAAATGGAATGAGAAACACCACAATCGCCACCTTGACTGCAGCACTTGAAATTTCTCATGAAATTTTCGTGGAAAAAATTACCCTGGATCAACCAAGATATTTCTGTAAGAAAAATCAACAGTCCTTCCCACCCCCAGTTTTGACTTTTTTGACAACACAACAAGAGCTAGAACATGAAATTATTTTGAACCACAAATACTTGAAATGTCCCATTCTGAGATGGTCAAAGCATTTCCCCACCTTCCTTTTACTCTCCAAACCAGAAGTTAGAAATTGGCATGTCTCTGCAAATTTCTTTTTGCTATGGGTTATTCACCATTTTCTGATGGGGTGGGGTCAGCACCGTACCTAGACTCCTGGCAGCCCCAGGCAAGCTTTTAGTATCGGGCCCCCCTTTGCCAGAGATAATGATAATAATAATAATAAAAATGACCATTTGGGGGCCCCCTTTCTGTCCGGGTCCTGACCAGCTGCCTGGTTTTTCCATGCCTCTGTCTGGCCCGGGGGTGGGGGAGGAGGGGTATATTAGAGGGTAGAAGGCAGAAACCAAAATCTGTTGGGAATTGGCACATTTCTGCAAAACATTTTAGTTTGGATGACTCTTGTATTGTCTGAGGGGAAGGGCCAGAGCTATTTATCTTTGTTCTTACCACATCTCATAGCCAGGAGTCACAAGTTGGGACTCTCATGCCAGGTAGTCTGGGTGCTGAGAATCTTTGCCTATTTAAGTTTGGGGCAAGGGGAGAAAACAGTGCCACCAGTGTCTGCCCCACACATGCTCCCCCTCACCCCCACCCCTGTGCACCCACACACCCATGTGCACACCCATATGCATAGACATTTCCTCCCATGTGCAACCACATGCCCATACATGGACATACACAGCTATTTCCCGACACATAGACACATGGTCAACCCCCCCCATGCCCATATATGCAGACTTCTAACAACTCTCCCATACACACATCAATACCCGCCCCCAAACACACCCAGATACAGCCCTAACACCAATATAAACCTTCCTTTCCATTTTTTTTGTTCAGGCCTTCTAATTTCTGAACCTGCCAGCCAAGATCCAGCTCTCATCCCGTCTTCAGGAGTTGGGGCTTTATGAAAAGGCTCAGATCCTGTGGGTGCCTCCCCATTCCATTGCCAGACCCTGCGGACCATCATCTGCTGCGGCAAAGAGGAGAGAGGGCAGTGTACCAGCCATGCCCTTGTCTCAGAGACAGACGGGATGCGGTGGAGATCAAGATGGGTGCAGGGCTTGGGGTCCCATGTTCCTCTGTGTGTGTGAGGCTCTGGGAGGTAGAGGTGGTAAGCACCACAGAGGCTCCTATATCTCCTTGCATGGGGACTCTGCAAGGAGATATAGGAGCCTCCGCCCTAACCCCTGGGCATGGGCCGCCTGGCAGTCATAGTTTTAGGTTGTTTTGCAAATGCTCCGTTTATTCTGAGCTACTATAAATATCTGCCTGGCAGAGATTTTAAGATTTAAGGCTGGCTAGGGATTTGCCAAGCATGAGCAGGGCCCTGAGACCATTTTTTTTTTTTCCCCATGGCCTTTCCTTCCTGTCTCCTTTCTGCCATTGCCTGCTGCAGAGAGCCTCTGCCAGCTATTCCCTCCTAATCTGGACAAGAAGAGTGTGGAGAGATAGCAAAGGGAACCTGTTCTCTACTGCAAACCTCTGGCCCAAGAAGCCCTACCTCATAGGGACCCCCAACTGCTGTATATTCCACTGCTGAGAGGACCATGTACCTGCCCAGGGGAGACCTCCCTCCTAGACAGCCACCTAGACCCCAGTCCTGCCCTGCAGGCCTCTACCCCCTAGGCACATCACTGGGATGCTCAGGATCATCATCAGCAAGTGGCCGCCAACCCTGCCACAAAGAGACCCCTTCCTCCCCTCATGTTGCTCCCCTGTATATCATTGCCTCCAAGAGCCTCTCCCTAAAATCTGCTCCTTCTGATTCTTCAGGGGGTGGCTGAGATCCACACCTCATTTCCCCCTGTGGGACCTCTGGACTCAAGGACCCTTTGTTTTCAATGGGACCCATTCTGCTGGGGCTGGGGGGAGTGTGTGGGGTGGGTGCTCCCCTGTTCTGGCCTCCCCTCAGAGGCTCTCCTCTCTTCTTTCTACCAGAGGAGACTATGGGGACAGAACCAGTGTCTTTCAAATGGGTGGAAAATTCATCCTCCAAGCTCCTCTGGAGCTGGCAGGGAGCAATGGCTGAAAGTGGGGTGATGGTGAGGGAGTGGAGCTCCCCCTTTGGGTAGGAGGACAAAATCCTCCATCTCAAATGAGCAGTGGCTGACAATGGCTTGGGGGGAGTCCTGAGAAATGTTTCCAGCCAGCTGTTCCCACTCCAGCCTTTTTGCTGGTCTCCAGTATCAAGTCCTGCCATGGCTTTCAATTGCTCTGCCCTTCCCCCACTTCCCAGCTGCTAGGGACTCAGGGGTGATACAATCCCCTTGGGGAAGAGGCATGGGGCAGCTGAGAACAGGATAGCTAGATACCTGTAGACAGGGGAGGAGATTAAGAGGAGGGGGCAGAGGGAGTGTATGAGAAAGCTGAGAGGGCCAAGGAGAGGCTGTAGCATTGTCCCATAAACGCCGTGTGCCCTTGGAGGCTGGGGGGCATGGCGAGCTCCTGCAGGCAGTGGCAGCACTGTCAGCGGTGGGAGCATGGCGGCAGTAAGTGGGGAGCTCCCGCAGGCAGCTGTGGCGCTGTCGGCAGCGGGGGTGTAGGGGTGGCAAGCGTCAGCCAGGAGTTGGCGACCACCTGCAGATGCAGCTGGCAGTGTTGGCAGCAGCCAGTGGTGATCATGAACTGCCTGCAGACACTACCGGTGGTGTCAGTAGTGAGGGCACGGGGTGGCAAGCAGCGATCACCTGCAGGCGTGGCGCCTTTTTGAAGAGAGTGCACCGCCACGCTCAGGGGGGTTCATGTGCACCTGTGTGCACCCCTTACACATCACCAATGATGTATCCTCTCCTTGGGATACTCCTATTGTTAGGGCCCTTCATCTGCTCCCTTTTTCTGAGTCTAACCCACTCTTTCTGCCTCTTTTTATGTTTCCATCTCTCTCCCTCCATTCTCTGTCCCTTTTTCCTCAGGGTAAGTAAGAGCTTCCCAACAAGACAGAATTCACCAAATGCTCTGATGGAATAAACTATTGACAGGAGCACAGCTCTGAAAGGACCTCCTGAATCATCAGGGTCTGTCCCTTTCTATTACTGCCACGGTGTCTGTCATGACCCTGCTGGGCCCTCGTCATCTTGATCCTGAAAGAGGCCCTGACTACCAAGCCAGAGAGAGGAAACTATATTGCTACATACACTGGCTCCAACTACATACACTGGCCCCAATACACCTGGATGGTGCAATACACCTGGATGGTGCAATGTGGGGTCTGCTATCGCTCCTCCTTCCTGTGTTCCCTGCCTCATTTCTTTTCTTTCGTGCTTTTCTCATTTGCCTCCTCTTCAAACAGTGCCTGTTTTCAGGGGCCAGGGCCTTTTTTTTTACACAGCAAAAAACAGCATATAAACCCACTGATGCTGGTTTGGGGTCTGCATGTCTCTGAGCTGAGCAGGCCAAGTGCTTGGCCTGTTTTTATCTAGCAGTGTGTGTCAGTGTAGAGCCAATGGCCTAATTTCATGTCCTTGGTGAGATACTTCAGGAAGACTTCTCTGGGATCCAGCTAAGTGAGGCTGACTGGCTCACAGCCTGTATAAGATGCACATACCCCCTATTAGGATCTTTGTGGGGATTTGAACCTGATACCTTCAGATCTCAAAGCATGTGGCTCCATCTCTTCAGCTGAAGAAATATCTTTAAATGACAGGTCTGCCTGACTCTTGTCCACTTAAATGAGATGGTCACAATGCCTCTGCCCAGATGGGACTAAAACCCTCCATTCTCCCAGTGTACATAGTCCTGCATAATAGAGTCTCTAGGTTCCTAGTATCATTTGAAGGAAGGTGGATGGTCTGGGGAAGCTTAAAGGAGCAGTTGTGGTCTATCTAACCTGTGGTCTGAACACCTATGCTATTCAGCACTGTCTACCTGGGATAGGGTAAAACTCCATTCATTCAGTCTTCATTTCCAAATCCTGTGCAATTCCTTCCACTCATCCAACCCTCCTCTCCAGCACAGCATTTCCCAACAGCCTTTTGTCTCTATTGATCTTCCTTCTACCAGACTTAGTCTCTTCCCATCCCACTAATGGGCATCCAGAACTTGCTTTCCCATCAGACTGTAAAGGAACCTAAGAGAAATATAAAGACAGACAGCTTTGCACAGAAGACATGATTCTTTCCCCATAGGGTATGAGTAATTCCTGCTGACATCATAAGAAGTTATGGGATTCCACCATGGGAGAAAAGGAGAAGAGCTGGCAGGCCAAATTTTGCCTATGTTCACAAGGGAGCACTGTGAGTCTATCCTGGCAGTGTAATGGGCTAACACACACAACTCAGCATTGTGTGGTGCTGAGGTTTTGATTTCATCCCTTCGAACTTGGGAACTCAGAAAAAAGAAGTTTATGAATAACACATTCTGCATTTGTGTAGGAGGTTGGGCAAGATAATCTGTGAGGTCCCGGCCAAACCTGTGATTCTGTGATCCATGCTAGTGGGCCATGAGAGCTAATCCGTGTGGTAGAGATCACACGCTCCTTTGGACTGATGTAACTGGCTGCACAAGATGAAGGACAGCGGTAGAATGTGGTAAAGTCTCACTGACATATCAGGTTGAACCAAAACCCTGTAAGTCAGTGGGACCTTTTCTATTGGCTTCAGTAGCTTTCAAGCCTGCCCAAGACAGACAGATCCAGGCCCAGAGACAGAAGCTGAGAAAGGAAAAGTAGGGAGGAAAAAGATAAATGCCAGTTGTCAACACTGCATATGACTAAGGATTGTTCTTTGCTCTCACATTTCACGAGTCCATTGCAAACATGCTCCCGCTGTCACATCAGCACAAGAAGCTGTTTCATACACTTCATGCTACTGGTTATATATAGCTCCCCTACTTGCATCAAATACAGCATTCTTCTGACCAGCAAGTGAAATACTGTACAACTGAGTGGGTCTTATAGGCTAGGCCCCTATTTTGGACATTGGCTAAAAATTTGGAAAATGCCTAAGATCTGGTCTACCCCTAGATTTAATTGAAGGGGAGGTGGAACGGGGGAAGGGGAGAGGGCATTGTTATAGTTTTATCAGCAGAATTTCTCATGTGAACATAGTTATCTTAGCGTAAGCATGTCATATACAGGCATAGCTTATTTTTCTTCCCTATGGAAACAGCTATACCAGTATAACAGCAATCATAGTCTCATAGTTTCAGTTGGTAGGGTCGGAAGGGACCCGAGCAGATCATCAAGTCCAACCCCCTGCCAGGGCCAGGAAACAGTACTGGGGTCAAACGACCCCAGCAAGGTGTTCGTCTAACCTCCTCACCCCTAAGCATAACCTCCTCGTAAAGACCCCAAGGGTAGGAGCCAGCACAACTTCTCTTGGAAGTTGGTTCCAGATCCTAGCCGCCCTGACAGTGAAGTAGTGCCTCCTGATGTCTAGTCTGATCTACCCTCTGCCAGCTTGTGACCGTTATTTCTTGTCACTCCTGGTAGTGCTCAGGGGAACAGGGACTCCCCCAATGCCTGCTGGTCCCCTCTGACTAGTTTGTAACAGGCCACTAGATCCCCTCTCGGCCTTCTGTTGTGAAGGCTGAACAGGTTCAGGTCCCGTAGCCTCACCTCGTAGGGCCTGCCCTGCTGCCCCCTGATCATGCGAGTGGCCCTCCTCTGGACCCTCTCCATGTTGTCCACATCCCTCCTGAAGTGTGGCGCCCAGAACTGGATGCAGTACTCCAACTGCGACCTGACCAGTGCCGCATAGAGGAGGAGGATCACCTCCTTGGACCTGCTTGAGGTGCAGCTGTGGATGCATGACAAGGTACAGTTGGCCTTCCTGACCGCATCCCCACACTGTCGGCCCATGTTCATTTTGGCATCAATAATGACTCCAGGATCCTTTTCTGCCTTTGCACTGACGAGAAGGGAGTTCCCCAGCCTGTAGGTATGCTGCTGGTTCTTCCTCCCCAGGTGCAGCACCTTGCACTTGTCAGTGTTGAAACCCATCTTGTTCTCATCTGCCCACCCTGTTGAGGTCTGATTGCAGCCTATTCCTCCCTTCTAGCATGCCCACATTCCCCCACATCTTAGTGTCATCAGCGAATTTGAACAGGGTGCTTTTTCCCCCCTCATCCAAGTCACTGATGAAGATGTTGAACAGCGCGGGTCCGAGGACCAAGCCCTGGGGGACCCCACTGCCCACATCCCTTCAGGTTGAATAAGACCCATCCACCACCACTCTCTGGGTGCAGCTCTCCAGCCAGCGAGCAACCCATTTGACTGTGTAGGTGTTGACACCATAATCCCCTAGTTTTTTAATGAGAATGGGGTGAGAGACAGTGTCGAAGGCCTTCCTGAAATCCAGAAAGACTATGTCCACTGCTACCCCTGCGTCTAAGGATTTTGTGACCTGGTCATAGAAGGCCACCAGGTTGGTCTGACAGGACCTGCTTCTAATGAACCTGTGTTGATTGCCCCTAAGCATAACCTCCCCTGCTGGCTCCTCGCGGACATGCGCCAGGATAATTCTCTCAAAAAGCTTACCCAGGACCGAGGTAAGACTGACTGGCCTATAGTTTCCTGGGTCCTCCTTCCTCCCTTTTTTGAAAATGGGATCCACATTGGCCCTTTTCCAGTCATCTGGCACCACACCAGAGCACCATGAGTGCTCGTAAAGCCTTGCCAGGGGTCCCACAATGACCTCTGCTAATTCCCTCAGCACCCTGGGATGGAGATCGTCAGGACCTGCTGATTTAAATATGTCCAGTCCCTCCAGAAGTTCCCTGACTAGGTCCTCACTGACCCTGGGCCTGGGTGTGCCTCCCCTGGGGCCTGAGGGGGGTCCCAGCGGATGGGCTGATCTGGTCCCTGCTCAAGAAAATGGAGGCAAAGAAATCGTTAAATAGGTAAGCTTTGTCATCTGGTGTGATGACCAGATTTCCTAACGTGTGTTGCAGAGGCCCCACGTTACCCGGTACCTCCTTTTTGCCCCCTGTGTATTTAAAAAAGGATTTCTTGTTGTCCTTGATCCGGGTAGCTAGTCCCAGTCCTGAAATGGAGTTTTCCTACTTGCACAGCTCCAGGCACTTTCCAGAGGAGACTGGAATAATTATGTTCATTTCACAAGTGGAAAAACTGAGACCCGGGGCAGCGGCTTATCCATGGTCACCCAAGAGGCAGTGGCATAGCCACGTGTAGAAACCAGGTCCCAATTTCCTTCTCAGTGCTTGACCCACCAGATAATACTGGACTGGAACACTTTAAGTAGGATAACATTTGTTCTATACTCAGATCCTTAAAAGTATCGAGGCATTTAACTCCCAATGAGTGAGAAGCCTAAGCCCTCTGGGGCAAGTAGCACTAAATCACTTAGGAGCTTATGTTCCAATGAAAGTCAAAAGGATTGGGCTTCTGAGGTATGTGGGTGGAACATTTCAACCTATGCCCATTTCTGGTACCAGATTGCTACATTGTACACACAAGCAAAGATTCTTCTCCCATATACAGGAGGGAAACCCAGCAGAACAGACACTGTTTGCTCTCGCACACATCTGCAAAACAGAGATAGGGAGAGAATTCCAGTAAGATCAGATAAAAGAAAAAAAAATTAATGCAGACAGCTAGATCGCTTTCAGATTCTACACCAGAGCCTGACATGCAAAATACACACAACACAGAGGTGACTGGGGAGGGAAGATCAAATGAAATCCATCTACAGCCAGCTTAGATTGTTATCAGGGTATGTGCATTGAATCCATCCTCCCTTGAAGCTGCTTGATTTGGTAGGTGATCTGCTTAGTCATAGATAATGATCAGGTGTCTGTGCTGATATTATTGCGTGTGTTAGCTGCCTTCCATATCCTTCCTGATTCGATTTTAGTTTGGCAGATTCAGATGGACCTGCCGTGAAGTGGCTCTGTTTCTTGCTGCTTGAGAGAACTCCAAGAAGTCTTTGAAAAAATGACCTGTTGGCTCCAAACTTGTGTTAATATGGAGTATCCCCAGCTTCCATTTTCTCCTGCTTCTTGATCGGCACGGATAGGGGCTGTCTTAGCAAATAGGCAGGAGCAAGGATGTTGCTGATGCTCCACTTTAGAATGCAATGCACAGCTGATGCTCCGCTTTAGGATCTCAGCTCATCCAGCAAAACTGGCTTAGTGCTGGCCCCCAATGTCTGGTTAAGACTGGGAGTGGGACTGGGTGAATTCCTAGCCAGAAAAGAAGACTTGTCAACACTGAAAGGTTTTACAATTTTGTTTCAATTTTGCTAAATCCTTTCTATTGAGAAACAAACAACAATTCTAAATGAGTCAAAATTTTCGGTCCTGACATTTTTTTTAATGAAACATTTCAATGTTTTTGATGGGACATGGCTTTTTGTGGAGAAACATCTTTTGACTGCTTTTTAATAAATAATAAAAAAGCAGGAAATGTAGACAATGTTCAATTTCAGGCAGAAGGAAATATTTAATTCAATCCCCAAATGATTTTTTTTTGCTCCCCAACTTGTTGGTTGCTAAAAATTTCTAAAAATTTGATTTTCAGGTTGACCCCCCCAAATTTTTCCCCTTCATTTTTCTGAACTGCCAGTGAACCAAAAAAAATCTGTTGTTTGTATAGGTTTGGCCAGGGACCAGGTTGAAAGTAAGTGGCCTGGAAGATAAGCTACATGAGACAAAGAAGCCTGGGTGATTGATAACAGAGAACGTATCTTCCCCTGGGGGCGCCCATATTGTTTATGCTGTTTATGATCAGACAATCCCAGAGTCTGGTTGAACCCAGACTGTTTATAGCTTTTTATTAGATGTGCCTACTCAGAGGGATTTGGCCTTTCAAATGTAGATCTTGCTAGTGTTATCCAGGCTTTTGTTGCTGAAGGGCTCGGGTGTCCTTAACTTGCTCCAAAACCTGAGGTTTGCTGAGCAAAGTCCAGCTGAAGATATCTCTACTTCTGCCAGCATAGCTACATGAGTCAGGGTGTGAAGATGAGTGACTGCTGATTGAGGGAGCCCATTGACAGCCTTATAGGTATAATAACAACACTGAGCCTTATAGGTATAATAATTTGTTTCACTCCTAGTGGCTGGGTTTATTCCAGTTGCACAAAGCATAGCTTCCTTGGGATAGCTTTCTACAGGCTGCTCTCTGCCCATGGGCTATTTCACTACTATGCCTGTACTGGTTGCACAGTCCTGGCATGCACATGGCTTGAAAGCACACAATGCTGGTGCTCCCTAATTTGCATTGGATGCCTGCTGGTGTGTATTTATGATGCAGGAGGTTGGCTGCATCCTGTAGAACCATAGATGGCCAGTTCCAGACCCTTTCTGCATCTTGGTGTCCCTGCTGCAGTCCATCCAAAGGTTCTTGATGCAATGACAAAGGCTGTGACAGGACATTTACCAGGGGGGGCTCACCCCCAGTGACTTCAAGTCTCTGTGTTCTGTCCCTCCCGCCCCGCAAAGTGTTTCAGGAGGATGCAGATTTGAGAGTGGGGAGTGCTGGCAGTTTGACTACAGTGACATGCTACAGAATCAAATGCAAGATTTCAAGGCTTGTTTCTGTGGGTCCCCACCCATTGACTTAGCTTGACCTGAAGAATTCAAGGGAGGTGAGCATGATCCTGGTCACATCACACTCTTGTGTACCATTGGCTACAGAAACGGACATGCCTTAACTACCCTTTTTTCTTTTTTGCCATGAGGGATATTAGCAATATTACCACGAACCTCCCCACCAAGGAATATAGAAATACACACACAATCTCATCAAATCAAAAAGGGAACTCCAAACTGAGAGGCCTGGGACTGCTGGAGACATGACTAAGGGTGACTTAATTGTTTGATTTTTTCACCCACACAACAGATGAGAAATCAAGCGGCATTTCCTCTTCACTTTGTAAACTGACAGTGGCTCCTCCGCTGGTTAGGAACAAGGGAGCCAGTGTCACAGCTCCTGGAAATCAGCATCACCTCCATGTGTTAATTTATTCCAGTTAATGATTTGGCCAAATGGGAGACACCTCCACTACAATGCAAGGGGAAAAGCTTCCTTAAACTTTAGGGAGAGTGGAAAGATGGGACAAACACATTCTGCAAAGTCCAGGACTGCCTAAGCTGCCAAGTCAGAGTATACCAAGATACAGGAACACCCCAGAGCTGCCCTGTTGACTGCTAGTTAACCGAGGACAGAATCTTTCCCTCTGTCCCTGTGTGTAGGAGGTCATCATATACCTGTCCTTCCCAGTCTGCAGCACACCTGGAATCTGCTTAGCCTACAGGGCCATGCTAGACCTGCCTCTGGCATGTTGGGAGCCTGCACACATTTTGGCTCCTGGTGTCAGAGTAGTGTCTGAGTTAATGCATGTTCGTTGTGGCACAGGCAAGCCCAATGCATATGTGTTTTTAGGCTCTGCTGGCTTGCACTTTTACAGCATCTGGGAAGCTAACAAGAGCTGGTGAACTATTTCACATGTTACTTAAAGGAAGTCCTCCCCACATTGCCCCACAGTGCACCAAACATTCTCAGAGCCATAGTCTGGAAGCCCGTTGGATAGTCCTTGCGCTGAGCCCAGTGATTTATGCTGGAACTGCAACAAATTTTGCAGAGACACCAAATCTGGGTGACAGATTCAGGGTGGGGGGAGGGAAGATCCTTTAGACCCCTGGGTGGGTTGTCAGAGCGGTTAATTACCTTGCTGCTAATCATTGGCACCTCCTTTTCAGCTTGGATTCCTTTATCATTACCCTGGCTCTTGTGATGCCTTTTGTCAATTAGATTAACAGGTCCTTGACTCCCTTAATCTCTGTAGGTACTTACAGACTGAAATGGAGTTGCCTATTTACCTTCTCTTTGATAATCTAAATAGCTGGTGTCATCCTCAGTCCCTCGCTCCAAGACAAGCTTTTCAAACCTCCCAACTTTCTTGCAGCTCTCTGCAGCTGTCCTGGTTTGAAAGGTCCAGCTGCTCATTTGGGCTAGCTGGTTTACAGCACACACTAATTTCTGTTACCAACAGCACACAAAGGAGTGATGCGGATGGCATCATGTACGGCTGCATGTAACAGCCTAGCCTCAATGACCCAGTCCCCATTACTGTTGGCTTAATAAAGTGCAATCACTAGTACTAGCCCAGACTGTTATGAATTTAGACTACTGCTGAGTCATCCTAACCACTGTGGGTGACAGCCTCAATTTTTAAGCATCTTTTTTGAAGTATGGCTCCTAGACTTCAACACTGTAACTCCTGTAAGGATTTTACCAGCACTTTTGAACTTATCTGTTGCGTGTGGTCACAGGAATAAATAAAAGTAAAATAGTGGGGACACATGGGAATGTGAGTAGGTCCTGCCTAGGCTGAACTTTGGAATTACATGAGGAGACATTCACCCAGGACAGTGTGGCTAATGTGGCACAAACTGTAGTGCAAATAGATATATATCTCACCTACACTGTAATAACAGCCAGGCTCAGAGACCTAGTATTATGGGAAAACATGGAGAGGAAAAAGGTTGCACTGCAGATAGGAGCACGCTATGCACTAGGAGTCCTGTCCAGTGCATGTTCAGTAACGTGGTAGAGACATTATTAGAAACAAGTCCCCTGGTGGATCCAGAGGGCACTGAGTACCACTGCATTAGGACATGATCTTAGATCTCACAGAGATGGGACTAACCAGGGCTGATGTATTTGCTTTGACAGTATCCCTTTCCTGCCAATAAAACCCCTGAAACCAAACACTGGAAATGGCAGAAGGAGGCTGAGGGACAGACAAACAGGGCTGACTTACTTAGTGGGGTTGCTAAGGGTATCTGTGAAATTTCACACTGAGCACTAGCTCCCCCCTTCCCCCCAGCAGCTCCAGCTGGCTTCAATCCTCATTCTTACCCTAGCCCCCAGGGAGCTGGGACAGAGGGATAGGAGGTGGACATTTGTGGATGCAAGTAGCAGACTGAGCTGCCCTATGCTGCCCTGCACTGCTGGAGTCTGTTTGTCTACTTGACATAAGGATGTGGTGTGAGAGGCAAAGGGGAGGGACAGGGTGGGGTGGGAGGGGAGGGGAGAGTGAAGGGGAGGTTGTAACTAAAGATCCTAAAGCACAAGCCTGTGGACTGAATGGTAAAAGGAAGGAACAGCTGCCTCTGAGCTTGCATGTGAGAGAAGGCAGGAAAGGATCTGGCCACAACTGTCTGAGGCTTTGCAAGCGAGGGAAAAAAGAAGAAAAGAAAGAAGGAATGAGCTGAGCACGGAGGACTCAAACTCACCCCCCACTCCCCCATACCCAACTTGGACAGCAAAGAAGGGACTGCAAACGTGGTGAGGCTACATCCCAAGAGCCTCTATCCAGAGAGGGAGCAGGCTGAAGAAGATACCTTCTAGCATCCTTCTCCGATCCCTGGAGTCAGGACCCTGAGCATGGAGGACCTGGGGTATGACGACAGCAGTTATTTTGACAACCAGACTAGTGACTGTGAGTACACAGAGTGGAGTCCATCCTTGACCCTCATTCCCACCATTTACCTGCTGGTCTTCCTTCTGGGCACCTCAGGCAATGGATTGGTGCTGTGGACCATCTTTCGGGGGGGCCGCGAGAAGCGGCGCTCAGCCGACACCTTCATTGCCAACCTAGCCATGGCTGACCTGACCTTTGTAGCCACACTGCCATTGTGGGCTGCCTACACCTGCCTGAATTATCACTGGCCCTTTGGCACCTTCGCTTGCAAACTTAGCAGCTATCTGGTCTTTGTCAACATGTACGCCAGCGTCTTTTGCCTAACAGGACTCAGCTTTGACCGCTATTTGGCTATTGTACGGCCAATGGCTAGCACCAAACTGAGATCACGGGCCAGTGGGCTGGTGGCCACCATCACCTTGTGGGTCTTGGCGGCTATGTTGGCCCTGCCTGCCTTGATCCTCCGTGAGGCAGCCATGCTACGTGGGGAGGACAAGATCACTTGCTACATGGACTACTCAAGTATGGTGGCCAATGGGACTGAGGGGGCATGGGAGGTGGGGCTGGGCCTGTCCTCCACACTGCTGGGCTTTGTCATTCCTTTTGCTGTCATGCTGACCTGCTACTTCTTCATTGCACGCACCATTGCTGGACACTTTCGGAAGGAACGCAATGAGGGGCTACAAAAGAGGAAGAGGCTGCTGACCATCATCATTGTGCTGGTGGTCACTTTTGCTGTCTGCTGGTTGCCCTACCACCTTGTGAAGACTATATATGTGCTGATGGACCTGGAGGTGATGCCCTGGTCCTGCAGTTTCCACACCTTCCTCAACAACTTCCACCCTTACTGCACCTGCGTGGCCTACATCAACAGCTGCCTGAATCCCTTCCTCTATGCCTTCTTTGACCCCCGCTTCCGGCAGGCTTGCACCACTGTCCTGGGCTGCAGCCAGGGCCGCTGGTCAGGCTCTGGTGGGGATAAATCAGCCAGCTACTCCTCTGGCCACAGCCAGAACCTTCCAGGGAAGGGTGGGGAGACACAGAGAGAGAAGGTGAGCCCAGACACTCATGATACGCTGGTTCGGGGCTAAGAGTAAGCCTGCTACCAGGGACAAGTAGAGCCAGACCCATCTTTTTCTCCTCATTCTCCCTTCCCACCTTCTGTTCTTCACTCTCACTCCATCTCAGCTTCTTTCATTTGTCCTTCACCTTCCCTTTCATGAATTCTCCTCCTCTTTCCCAGGTTTTCCTCTTCATTTCTCTCCTCTCTCTCTTCCTCCATCTTTCTCTCTCTTTCTCCCATTCTCCCTGTCTTCCTCTGTTGCAGGGCTGGTATGGATAAAGTTCCATAGTCATGCTGAATCTCTCTTTGACCTAGCTTATAGCTAGGGACAGAGGTTAGCTGAGGTGAAGCCCTCTCTCCCTGCTCTGGAGAGGTTTCAGCATGATTTGCTGTCTGTTTCTCATTGCTTTTGGGGCATGGGTGGGGAGGCTGGAGGATACCCCATATCATCCAGCTCCGGTCTACCTCTTTCTCTAGAGTCTAGACCTTGCTTTTGCAACCCCTGCTGTGCTCTGAGGCTGAACAGAATGGTTAGTGCTGCTGCCTCTCCTGAAAGCCTTGCTCCTGGCCCTCTGGAAATTCATTGTACCTTTTGAGGTTGGATGGAGGAAGACGTGGGGCTGCAGTCCCTTCTTTCACCCCCCCGTAACTGTCTGCCTTCTTTCTCAATTTAGCAGCAGGAAGTAAAGGTCTGAGAAGCCTTGAGCGAAGAACTGGCCCTGTGGTTGTGTGTTGGGAGGAGTAGATAGAAAAGCCTCCCCCCTTCCCCTAAGTGGAGTCTGATGAGGTGACCCTTGCACCCCATACCCTCTCATATGGATGGCAGGGGCACTTTTGGAAATGTGTATCATATACCCCTTTACTTTGTAACCTGCCCCCAGTAGCTCTTGCCATCAGTAGGTCTCAATGTTCTTTACAAAAAACAGTAACATTGCCTGGTAGCAGACAGGCAAACTGAGGTGCGGGGGGAGGCAAAATGACATCACCAAGTTCATGCAGCTGTTCATTAGTGCATACAGGATGAGACCTCAGCTCTACCCACTAGGGACTAGGCTACACTGTCAGCCTCTTGCCATACCCTAGGGCCAGTGGGCTACAGGAGGAGCTTTGACTGTGTGTCTCGCTGCATGCATCAAGAAAGGGCCGGGGGCAGGCATTGACTGGAGAGGAGCCAGGAGCCCCAAAAGTATGGGGCTTGAAGTCTGTCATGGCACCAGGACTGTTTGGACCTCTATATGCTGCCTGTATTCTCTGTGCCAGAGCAAGGCCCAGGAGAGTCAGAGGGGTTGGGGGAGGAAGGGGAGCATCCAATCCATGAGACTGTGGATGGGTGGACTGTGGGAGTATATTCTCTGAGCTTCCCAGCATGTGGGGAACAGAGAAGCATCTTGTTCTGTTGTTGATCACCTGATGGAGAGCATGTCTACAAGAGGGGCCAGACCCATCAGAACCAAACCCCAGTGACATCCGAACTCAACCACAGCACCTGCTGGTCAAGGTTTCAGCACAGAGCATTTCCCTTTGTGTTTATCATTTCCCTCCAGGTCTCAACCTCCACAGTTTGGTGAGAAAGGCCCTGGCCCCTCCAGCTGGGTATGGGGCTTGTGTTTCCATCCTGTGGGAGAAGAAGGTTGTGAACTGCAGTGAGATCTCCAGCACCTGACTCTGGCCAAACTAGCTTTTTTGGTGGTCCTATTCATGGGGGCATCTTGGAAACTGCAGCTTTTGTTTGGGCCATCCCATCAGAGCTTTGAATAATAGGTTCCCGGCTTAGAGTAAGGGGCTCTCACTGAGAGCAGGATCACTGGCATGCTAATACAATAGACTTTTTTATGTATAAAAAATAAATGAGCCTGGCTAAAAATGATGTCAGGAGAACTCTTTGTCATTGCTGTGGAGGACCCCCGTGGAAACCCAAGAAGGTGTGTAGGTGGGGAGGAGGGGAAGAGAAGAAGGTCAGTTGGCCAGGACTGGGGCAGGCATGTTGGTGGCTGAGGCTGGTGAGTGAAAAAGGGAAAAGGGGGGTGTACAGGGAGAGGGCAGAGGGGACTCTGGGGTACATGGATCTGGAGGGGGAAGATGGCCATGGAAGAAAGGAGATAGAGGATGGGTTGGAGGTGGAGTAGGGCAGTCACTGAGCTTGTTAATGTGTCCTGTCACCTCCTCACAAATTGGCTCCAGGAATGTACAACTGGCAGGAGCAATTGTTCTTGGAGATGCTGAAAGGAAGGCAGATGTGGAGCCAGGAGAGGGAGGCTGGAAAGACCTTGCCTGGCCAAAAAAGCACTGGAGTAGATATGGGGTGAAATTTCTACTGAGCTGCTCTGGGATGAGAGGCTGCAGGGCAAGGGATGGGTGTGGATGGTGGTATGGGCTGGCTTCATCAGTGAGGGACAATCAGGAATGAGGGTCTAGCCATGGAGGATATTCACAGGAGAAGTGAGAGGTACCAAGGCCCTTTTCTGTCCTTGTGACAAGAGCTGCTGGAGAAGAACCGGATCTCCCTCCTCATGGGAAGGGGGCAGAATCATCCAGAAGTGGAGCAAGCTTCAAAGGAGACCCCTGGACTCTGCAGTGAGCAGAAGTGGCAGTGTCTGCTTCTGCATGGGTGCATACAAATGTGTTGGCATCATCTCTTGTGGGAATGCGTGTGTGTGTGTGTGCACCTGTGCTGGTTTCCTTGTATGTGTTTGTGCATGTGTACTGGTGTCTGCTTCTTTGCATGTGTATGCAGCTGTGTTGGTGCCTGTTCTTAAATGCATATATACATGTGCATCAATTTCTGTGTGGGTGTACTTTATGCATATGGGCTGGTATCCACTCCTCTTTGTGTGTACCACGTGTATATTTCTGTATTTGTGTGTGTGTTTACATGTCTGTTGGTGTCTATAGTTCTGTGTGTTGGGGCATGCATGCTGTGTCTAATACATGTACACATGGGGGATCTATGAGTGTGCAAAGGCAGTTTCTGTCTATTAGTGAGTATGTGCACATGGGTTTATATAAGTATGTGAGACAACATGTACCTATGTAAGTGTACTGGGGTGTGCATATCTGTGTGCTCTCAATTATATTCTAATATGTGAACCAGCTTGTGTTTTGTGTTGAAACATCTGTGTTATCTGTGCATATGTGTCCATGGTCCTGTATCCAGGGGCAGATACACATAGTGTGTCAGTGTATGTACTGTACCCATGCTTATGTATGCACTGGTTTTTCCAGGCTGCCTTACTTGATGTTTGGCTGTGCCTCACTATGTTTCCATACCCTAGCCTGAATGTGTCCTTGTTTGCTTCAGTGCTAAGGTCAGCCTGTATAGGATCTTGTGTATGTGCATTTGTCCACTTTCTGAGTGTGACTTGAGTGTGCAGTTAAGCATGACTTCTGCCTGCCTTCACAAATACACATGGATGTAGCCTGCCTATGGTATGTATTCGTGCATTGGTATGCATGCTCCCATGGGTTTGTCCTTCTTGGTGCATGGGGTTTGCCAGCACATCTTGGTTCTGTGTGAACTCAAAGCACAACTCCAGGGTCAGCCCAGGACACAGACTGCAATGAATGGCAACACAGACTGGTGAGCTCTCTGCAAAGCAGAGTGCACACAAACATGGGTGTGCACACTGACACACTCCTGTGCATATTTGCCCTTGGATGCTCTTACAAACGTATAAGTGCATGGGAGGCAGTACCTCTTGTGCTGGAACGCACTGGAACTTCATGAAAACATTAAAACAAAGGGGGAAATCCCCCCCCCCCCAATAAACTACAATTCAATCAGTTTCCTGCTGCTTTGTTTTAAATTGCTCAGTTGATGCATCCCAATCCTAGTGTACAGCCCCCTGCTATCCCAGCCCTAGATCCTCCTTCCTACACAGGTTCCACTGTATCCCAGTGCTAACTTGTATCCCCTCTCCACCCTATTAGTCCAGCCCTAGGCTCTCCATACCTCTGTCAGTTCCTCTCATTCCCAACCCATAGACAACTTCCCTGCCCTAGGCTGCTCCTCATAGCTCTGCTAGTTCCCGTCACTAATGTCCTGCTGCCCCAAGACTGATTTGCCCAAACTGTGTCCAAGTCTGAAGATGCATCAGTTTATGACATGACAGAGATGAGGCTGTCTCAGCCACAATGTGACAGACATGCCCATTCAAAAAGTACAAGCCAGCTAGGGAATGGTTTTCAACATCATTGGATTTTAAACATAATAAACCCCAGTTTCTTTTTCCTTTGACTTCTGGTGAGGGGATGAGTGTGTTGGGGGTCTGGGGGGGGCAGGGGGGAGGGAGAACTGGGAGCCTTATCTTGGGCTCCATACCAGCCAGCATGCTCAGTGGAGAGTGCCTAGCATGAGCCAGTAGGGAAATGTTGAAGATAGGGATGCATCTAAAGTTCTGTGCCCTTTCAGGACTTTAGTGTATTACTCAAAGTTGTGGACCTCTTTCTCCTTGGAACCACAGCCTACAACCCACAACTGAGCACAGGCAGAGGAGGACCCCCCAACCCCCGCCCTTACCAGTAACCCAGTAGTTAGAGTGTTTACCCAGGAGGTGGGATACCTGTGTACGTGATCTTTTCTGGATGAAGGGCAGGGGGGGTTAACCTGCATCTCCCACATCCCTGGAGAGGGTTTCAAGCCCCTGGCCACAGGTAGGCCATTATGGCAGGGGGCAGAGAATGTCTCCTACCTCACTGGTCTCCTGCTAGGGCTGACAGCAGGGCAAAAATGAATTTGAGACTGGTTAGTGAGAGAGCAGGCATGAGCTTGATTCTGCAGTCCTACAATGAGGGCACTTGCCTGAGAAGGGGGAATCTTGGGCTGTTGTCCCTGCTCCGTGGGTTATGTTGGGGTATCAAACTCATCCAGTCCCACAGGTCAGATGAGGGATATGGGGCCAGATGGTGGGCCACATAGGGCCCACAGATCTGCCCTTTGTGCTGGATCCACTATACAGAACCAGTCTGGTATAGGTGTTGAATGCAGCACACATCCTGAACTAGCTCTGCGTGCTGTTTGCAGTGTGTGCACGAGCTCCAGCCCCACACATTCCATGCAGCTTGTGCTGACCCCAGATCCACATATGGCATGCAGCATGTGTGGCTGGTCCAGGGCTTGTGCTTTGCATAGTGTACAGGGCTGGTCTGGGACATATGCTGCATGTGGTATGGTGCCTGTGCCAGATTAGCCCAGTATACTGGATTCAGCATGTGAGGCCAGTCTGTGGGCCCAGTTCAGACCAGATGCAGATCCAGTGGCAGGGCTGGTTTGGTGCAGGTGCCACATGCAGCAAAAGCCCTGGCTGTAGCCCCGTGAACCATGTGCAGCTAGCACCAGAGCAGCCCTGTTCATTATGTGCAGTATGCATCAGCCTCAGCCCCAGATGGCACAGCACATGATACAAGGGGCTGGTCTGGGGCGCATGATACTTGTGGCCCCTGCACCAGACAGGTCCCTGTGGGCCCAATCTGGCCTAGCCCAGATACAGTGTACAGGGCTCGTCCGGTGCAGGTGCCACATGTAGTGCATACTCCAGACTGGCCCCTGCACTGCATACAGCGCACGCGCTAGCTCCATCCCCTGCACTCTGTGTCACTCACACTAAACCGTCTCTGCGCACCACATGAAGCATGTGAGGCTAGGGCCAATACATGCTGCATATGGCATAGCAGGCAGCACTGTGGGCCAGATGACAGGGCTCTGTGGGCTGGATCCAGTCCACAAGCCATGTCTTTAGCACCCCTAGGCTAAGAAAAAAACTCAAGCTGGGTCTCCAGCATTGTGGGGTAATGGTCTCATAACCATGCTGGTGTACAAAAGGGGCTGCTCTTCTGCCTGAATTTTAAAAGAAAATGGCCATCCTCATCCATTGCGTGGAGACTGCTATTTGTTTTCAAAGCACACAGACTGGATGAAGCCCCTCAGGGGAACCCTGGGTTAGAGATAGAAGTTACACATAAACCGGTTTAAGTGGTCAGAAACTGGTATAAACCTGTAACAGAACAGACGCTCAGTGCACATAAACCAGCTTCAAGATACATGAAACTGGTTTAAGATAAACATGGTTGAATGTAGTATCAGCCCTAAGTGATTTGGATCAAACTGGTTTATGAAATTTCTGTCCCAGACCCCTTCCTGGTTCAAGTTAAATCAGTCTCCCAGCATCCCAGCATGCTTTGCAGTGTTGGGCTGTGCTATCTGCTCCAGAGAGCAGGGCTGGCCATGCCCCTCTGTTCCCTAGCTGGAGCAGTGCAGGCTGGCTGACGGGGGCAGGGGAGCCTGGTTGGGGATGCAGCCCAGTCTGTGACAGGGAGGGGGGAGAACAACTGCCACCCCAGGCAAACCCTGGCTGTGGTCTGGGGCCATGGAGGGGGGGTTAAACACCACTTCCCCTGTTCAAACTTACTGCTGGCTGCAACTGGGGACTACAAATCCCAGAGGCAACTAGAAGCAGGAAGAAGAAGTGATGAGCAACCCTGCAGAGTCCTGCTGCTGTAATTCTGGGCTGCAAATCCCAGAGACCTCAAGGGCAGCAGGAAGAAGAAGGGAACACCCAGCCAGAGAGCCATGCTCTAGTGCCCCCCAGCTTCTGGCCTGAGCCACTGTAGGTATGTGGCTGCATTTCCTGAATCAAAGGTAAATGTCTGTTCACTTCTGTGTTAATGTAATCTGTGCAGTCCAGACTAACCTGCAAAGACTGAATCGATTCAGCTTTGGATTTTTTTACTGTCTGTACGTAGCCCTGATGTGAAAGTCTCCTGAGTTTCTGGATCCCAGTCAGGTTAGACATTCTGTGAGGTGCTGAGCTGCTGAGGTACTTCTGGGCATGTGCCGGAGCAGGGGCCAATTTAAGTGAAATAGGTGCCCGTGGAACATAGGTCACAGCCAGGCAGGATCACAGGTAGAATTTTGGTATCTAAGTCCCATGTTAGGCATCTCAGGCCTGTTTTAGGATCTGATCCTAAAGCCTTTACTCAAGGCCACATAAGAAATCACTGGCAGAGGAGGGAGCCAAACCCAGGTTTTTGAAGTCCTAAGGAGTCTTGCTGGTCTGCTCAGGGTCAAGCCAGTCATCCAACCTGGAGCCAGGAAGGAATTTTTTCTCAAGACAGACTGTCTTGGACTGTGAAGGTTTTTGCCAGCCTCTGTAGTATGGAGCATGGTCTTCTGCCTGGGACCGTCTGAGCATATATTACCCAATTTCTTCCATGTCACTACAGTGGAATGGCACTGGCTGCCCATTGCCCCTGCTTTTACCTGATGCAGGGTGTTCTTGGTGCTTCTTGTTTTGTCCCTCATAGCCACATGTGAGGGCTTGGGAGGGAGGGGGTTGATTTGGGGGACCCGTTAGGTTAACAACTGCCTATGAATGTAGGGGACCAGACTCAGTGGCCCAGGGGGCCCCTACCAATCTATACTCCTCCCCCAACCTCTGGGGCACACTTCTCCTCTGGCTTCTTTGCCAAAGTAATTCTCCACGCTGCAGAGGGGAAACTGAGGCACAGAATTGGGATGGGACCTGCTCCTTTTCCGAATCAGGAATAGCTCCTAGCTCTTCCAGGAGCTGGGCCTCTGTTCTCTGCGCCTGAACATCTGGTGGCCTCACCTCACCTCTCTGGGGGGAAGAAGCAAGCAGTCACTTTGCAAGGAAGCAGGGACCATGGGGGTGTTTATGTTTTGTTTATTTGTCAGCTTAAGTGTTGCCTAATGGATACGTGCTGGGCTAATTTGAGTTCTTTTTATTTTTAGGCCACTAAGCTAAAAAACAAATGCTGAAAAGTGCTTATGGAAATCAACTCAAGATAGTGGCTTGGAAGAGAAAATGCATCCTTGTGATCCAGCAAGCCTAATAAGGCCATGAATGCTGATATGGGATGGAAACATGTCTTAGGAAAGATTAAAAAAACCAAAAAATAATCCTGGACTGGGCAATAATAAACTATGTTTCTGAAAGAGAGGGGATCTATAGGAGCCCTTCCCAGCTGTTTTGAATGCCAGGTCTGGACCAACATCATTTGACACCCAAAGTCTCCTGTTTATCCAGAAAGGAGAGAGCACAGGAGATGGAAGAAAGATCCTCCACTCTCCATCCCTCCTGCACACCTGAGAAGGGGTGTTTTTAATTAGAGTGGAGTCATCTATTTCTTGAGTTACTTTCAATTAAAGCTATTTTGCTATTAAAGAAATTTTTTTTTGCAAAAATCTTGTTGGTCTAATAAAAGATATCATCTCTACTATGAGTCCTGATTGCCATTTCCTCTAGACCAATACAGCTACAACCTAGATACTTGAGTTACTTTCTGCATTTTTTGTACTATGAGGGAGAGCCAGCACACTAACACTCAGATTATTGTTCTACCCTATGTTAAGTCCAGTCTGAGAAGGTGAAGACCTGCCCTATGGTGTAATGTAGCAGGGGATTTGGGAAACCAAGGTTCATGTCGTTACTCATAACCAAACAAGACATGGGCTTTAACGTGGGTCTCTTCCCTTTCGGCGGAGCACCTTATCATGGAGCTATGACCCATTGCAGGGGTGGTTTTGTCACTCAGCGTTTTTTTCACAAAAGATTTTAAAAGGTCCTGGTTTCATTTGACACCAGAATGGATGTTGAAACCCTGGCCATTTTTGTTGGATGGAAGGTTTGGGTTTTCTGTCAGCCTGAAGCCTGAGTCAGCTGAGAAGCACTACTAAAGTAAAGTCCAAGGAAGCTGAAACCACCATTACCAAGTAAGTAGTAACGGACTTGGGATGCTCCAGGCACTAATGGAAACCAGGTCCATTAGGTACCTAGAAATAAGATGATTCTGCCCAAATATATGCCCCCCTAACTGCATGTCTTGGCACTTGCTGCTTTCTTGAGTTGGGGTGTGTATGAAACCCGTGTTTAAAGGCAAAGTCAGATGTGAGAGCTGTGCAATTAAAGAATGGTTGGACTGCTGGGATCACTTCATCCGAATTCCTGCTTAGCACAGGCCAGAGAACCTCACCCAGTGATTCTTGCACCGATTCCAGAACTCGTGGCTGAGTAAAAGCGTAACTTTAGAGAGACATCCGGTTTTGATTTAATAACTGCATGATGAAAATTCCCCTAGGATCCAATGGTCAATTTTTTCCCATGGTTAATTCCTCCCCTACTCTGCTAAAAATCTGTCTTATTTCTTCCTGGCATTGAGCAAAGTTCATTTGCTAGCAATTAGTTATTCCTTTGTTTCAGCCACTGCATTTTATTTACCCTTTTTTCCCTCGTTCAGGCAGCAACTTCTGTTAAAAGTGATTTCCAATTAGGGTTACTTATAGATGGTGACAGTCACATCTTAAAATCCTATCTTTGAAAAAGAAATGGATTGAGTCTCTTGGAACTCTTCTTGTACTTTGTATCATGGGGGGGGGAGTAACAAAAAACCTAGCCTCTAACTGTTATACACTCAGTGCTGATGGACCCCAAACCTAAAGAATTTTTTGATCAGAAAACATCGGCGTATTAAGTGCAGGAAAAAAATTAGCATGTCTGCTAATACACTGGGAAAGGCACATTGTTAAATACCAAAACTACTGAGAATGCAAAATTGAAGGGTTTGGAACCAGACTGACTCACCCTGTATGCAGATACACATTTAGCAACCTCACTAGCAATTAAAAAATACAATCAAAGTGCCTTGTAAGTGAGGAAGCTGGGTGTTTGCTTCCCTAGCTTGTTTGCTTTTAAATCTTCACGCTTAATGTTGTGTTAACATTTTCTTTTACAGTTTCCCCCCCACCTTTAAAGAGAAAATGAAGGAGAGGCTGGGTGTGGGCAGGAGATAGAGGAATTGGCTAAACCAACAACGTTAGCATTTAAATGAAATCCCAGTTAGGCTTCACGGTTCCTTGAACAGGTTGGGGGAGGGGAGAGACCCTTTACAGCTGCTGCTTATGGGCAGGGGTTTAGGGCAAGATCAGCACATGGTTTTGCACTGTGATTATATGCATGGGCCAGACTCTTTGTTATGCTCATGAAAACTATTAGTCCAGCACTATTTATTTGAACTGGGGCCTCCCAGACCAGAACCCCACATTGCTGCCTGAAAAATCTTCTGCTGAAATGGGTTTTCCAACAGGCTGAAACTTTTCACAAAAAGTGCCTGCTTTTTGCAGAAAAAGAAAATCAAAGTTCTCATCAAAATATTTCTGTCTGAAATAATTATTTCAGAATTATTCAGAAATAATTTTCCCCCCAGTGTTAAGTTAAAAAAAGATCCTGGAAAATATTGTCAACAGTGTTTTTCTCTACCCTCTCCCCTCTGGTAGAAATGTTCTGATAAACATGAGGCTGAAGTTGGTTCCTTATTCCCAGTTCCCAGTTCCTTTTTCAAAGCTAATCTAGATCCAATAAAAACTTGTTATTAATGAATTACAGATCCTACAGAGACAGAATTTCATTAGCTACACATATGTACTAATTCATATGTAAAATATTTCTCATCTAGTACAGAGTCCTAAATGAAGGTCAGGTTAGGATGGGATTATGTGGCAAAATACTTCTTGGGCCACCCCAAATTTTGTGGCTATGCCACTGGGGGACTGTCCCAAAGAACCATGAACACAGTCCTGCCCGGCCTAAAGCACGGTTTGGCGGTGCCAGGCTGCCAACTAACAGCTCCCATGCCCACTATACTAAGTATAATGGTTTGAATAAGGAACTGGTTTTTGGGCTGGGATTATAGCTAGAAATTCTGCTTGGGCCACCCATCAGAATACCTCTCTGCCACCGGGGGACTGTCCTGGACATCTCTGACCAGAGACTTGCCCAGCCTAAAGCACAGTTTGGCTGTGCCAGATTGCCAACAGACAGCACCCCAGCCACTGTGCTAGGTATATGGAACCAAATAAAGAACTGGATTATGGGCTGGGATTATACCCAGAAATCCTTCTTGGGCCATCCCAGACCATGTCTCTGTGCCACTGGGAGACACTCCTGCACATCTCTGAACAGAGACCTGCGTGGCCTAAAGTGCAGCTTGGCCGTACCAGGCTGCCAACGGAAAGCACCCCAGCCATTGTGCTAAGTATATGGCTTTGAATTAGAAATTGGTTGGTGGGCTGGGATTAGAGATGGAAATGTTTCTTGGGCCACCCCATGCCATGACTCTGTGGCACCAGGACACTCTCCTGGACATCCCTGACCAGAGTCTTGCTTGGCCTAAAGCGCAGCTTGGCAGTGCCAGGCTGCCAACTGACAGCCCCCCATTCCCACTGTACGAAATGCATTGGTTTGTATAAGGAATTGTTTTTTGGGCTGGGATTATACTTATAAATCCTTTTTGGGACACTCCTTGATTTACCTCTGTGCTACTGGGGAACTCTCCTGGACATCTCTGAAAAGAGACTTGCCCGGCCTAAAAGGTGGTTTGGCCGTGTCAGGGTGCTAACTGACCGCACCCCAGCCACTGTGCTAGATATATGGATCTGAATAGGGAACACGTTTTTGGGCTAGGATTACAGCTAGAAATCCTTCTTAGGCCACCCCATGGCATACCTCTGTGCCCTTGGAGGACTCTTGTAGACATCTTTGACCAGAGACTTGCCCAGCCCAAAAGGCAGTTTGGCTGTGCCCGGTTGCTATCTGACAGCACCCCAGCCTCTGTGCTAAGTATAATGGTTTGAATAAGGAACTGTTTTATGGGCTGGGATTAAAGATGGAAATCCTTGTTGGGCCACCCCACACTATGACTCTGCGGCACTGAGTCATTCTCCCAGGCATCCCCGACCAGAGTATTGTCCAGCCCAAAGTGCGGTTTGGCTCTGCCATGCTGTCAACTCAGAGCACGCTGCACCCCCACCCCTCCCCGCCCCCAGCGACTGTACTAAGGACAATGATTTGACCAGGGAACTCTTTTGGGGCTGGGATTAGAAATGAAAAAACTTCTTGGCCACCCCAGGCCATGCCTCTGTGGCACTGCGGGACTCTCCTGGACATCTCTGACCAGAGTCTTGCATGCCATGCCCACTGCACTAAGTATACTGGCTCAAATAAGGAATTCCTTTTGGGCCGCAAGTGGTATAGTCACTGGATGGCAGCTGTGGGTGAGACTCCCTTCCCAAGTGACTTGGCTAGGAGGGAGCGCCCCAGGTAGGTTTTTGCCTCTGACTGTGACTGTGACCCGTTTTGAGCTACAGTTAAAGGTTAATAGTTAAGGCTTTGCTTAGGGAGTAATAAACTTGTAATAAACTTGTTAAAATTTAACATTTGCTAGTGAGTGAGCAGGTTCATTTCAATTACAACACCCAGTTTTAAATTATTTTACCAAGTTTCTGGGTGGCGGTTGGACGTAAATTTGAAATGCTGTTGAAAAATCCCTTGGGGTCCAGATACTTAGCACGGTGTCTGGGGGGTGGTGTCAGCTGACACCCTGGCACGGCTAACTCACGTCTTTGTCCAGGCAAGTATCTGGTCAGAGATGTCCAGCAGAGTCCCCCGGTGCCACAGAGGTGTGTTCTGGGGTGGCCCAAGAAGGATTTCTGAGTATAATCCCAGTCCAAAATTCTGCTCCTTATTCGGGTCCAGATACTTAGCACAGTGTCTGGGGGTTGGTGTCTGTTGGCAGCTTGGTATGGCCAAACTGCGCTTTAGGCCAGGCAAGTATCTGCTCAGAGATGTCCAGAAGTGTCCCCTGGAGGCACCAAGGTGTGGTCTGGGGTAGCCCAAGAAGGATTTCTGGGTATAATCCCAGCCCATAATCCAATTCCTTGTTCAGGTCTGTTAATTTAGCACAGTGGCTGGGGTGCTGTTAGTTGGCACCCTGATACAGCCAAACCGCATTTTGGGCTGGGCAAGTCTCTAGTCAAGGTTGTCCAGGAGTGTCCCCCGGTGGCACAGAGGTATGCCATGGGGTGGCCCAAGAAGGATTTCTGGGTATAATCCCAGCCCAAATTCCAGTTCCTTATTCAGGTCCAGATATTTAGCACAGTGGCTGCGGTGCTGTGTTTTGGCAGCCTGGTACAGCCAAACCACACTTTGGGCCGGGTAGGTCTCTATTCAGAGATGTCCAGAAGCATCTTCTGGTGGCACCAAGCTGTGTTCTGGGGTGACCTAAGAAGGATTTCTGGGTATAATACCAGCCCATAATCCAGTTCCTTATTAGGTTCCATACACTTAGCACAGAGGTCTGGGTGCTGTCTGTTGGCAGCCTGGCACAGCCAAACCGTGCTTTGGGCTGGGGAAATCTCTGGTCACAGATGTCCAGAACAGTCCCTGGTCACTCAGAGGTATTCTGATGGGTGGCCCAAGCAGAATTTCTAGCTATAATCCCAGCCCGAAAGCCAGTTCCTTATTCAAACCATTATATTTAGTCGGGTGGGCATGGAGGCTGTTAGTTGGCAGCCTGGCACGGCCAAACCATCCTTTGGGCCGGGCAGGACTGTGTTCATGGTCCTTTGGAACAGTCCCGCAGTGGCATCGCCACAAAATTTGGGGTGGCCCAAGAAGTATTTTGCCCCATAATCCCATCCTAATCTGACCTTCGTTTAGGGCTCTGTACTTGATGAGAGCTAATATTTTACATATGAATTAGTACATATCCGTAGCTAATGAAATTCTGTTTCTTTAGGATGCGTTATTCATTAATAACAAGTTTTTATTGAGTCTGGATTAACTTTGAAAAAGGAACCGGGAACCAGGAATAAGGAATAAGGAACTGGGAATAAGGAACCAATTTCAGCCTCATCTGACAAACAGAGAGAGAGAAAACCCATTTTTTGAACTGCCCCAATTGTAAAATAGTACAAACACAGAAAGAATAGAGATGTCCATGACCTGATAATATGATGATTTTGGTCCAGAAAAATGAAGTGAATTCAATAGTTTGGGGGTGCACGTGGTCATTTTAGGAGTTACATTTTTTATCTTTGAGAACGCTTTGTTGCACCTGTTCCAGTTTGAATTAATCTTTCTAAAACTTGTATAACCAAAATAGTGTGTAGTCTTACCACAAAGAGAAGCTAGGTTTTTAAAATGAAACCTGAGACTCAGAATCACATGAAACCAAAAGCTCAAGCTTCAAGAAAAAATTCCAAACATTTTGAGATTTGCAATAAAATATAGTTTGGCAATGCTGCTATAAATACTTCTGGTTAAACTGATTTAAAAAAAAAAACATAACCATCATATCAAGTAGGAGCTAAATGGGATTTAACTAATGCTGGAAGTGAAAAGAAATTTGTCAGTGCTCAGATGCAAACAGGAGTGGAGAGGTACAGAGATATGGTAGAAGGCAGTGCTTCTCTAGTACATTTGGACAGGCGGACATTGGCTGGTCCAGTGGAGTGGGAAGCAGATGCAAAATCCTCTCAGCTATAAAGTTAGAGCAGTTTTTGAGATTTGACCAAATGCTGCTGGATCCTTCCCCAGAGCCTCTGCCCCTGCATCAATGCTACCCGATTTATGTTTGTTGCCACAAAAATCATTGATCTAAATCAATAACAAAGTAGATGGGGATTAAATAAAATTTTTTTTTTAAGGTTTCTCTCCCAAAACTGAAACATTGGGGTGATGGGGATAGTGAGGAGTGGGGGATTTGATGCAAAAGCCAAAAAGTTCCAAGAAAACTTCCATTTATTTGAAAAATGGACTCCTTTTCATCTCCAAGAAAATATTTTGAGACCAAAAAATAAAAATAAAAAGGGCATGAAGCCTAGAATTGAGCTCTTGGGTTTTCAGATCCATCTCCTGCACATGCAAATGAGCATATCACATTATCTCATTCCTAAACTCAGCAAGCCCTGTCTTTAATTAAAGCAGGTAGATTTTTTTTTGTTACTTTCATTACTTTTTGGGACACTGTCCCAGAACAACACTGCTCTGATTGTGATTGTTAGAAACCAGCTGCTAATTTTCAGCCTAAATTTATTCATGGCCAATTTAGACTCTTTTCTTTTTGTGTCAGTGCTGTCCCTTAATTTTAACAGCTCTTTTCTATCTCTGCTATTTACCCTGCTGATGTAGTTAGGGAGAGCTATCATAGCCCCTGTCAGCCTTTGATTTGTTATTTAAACAACCCAGGCTGCTATTGTCTCTGCTTGTAAAATGGGCACTCCTTTCCTCTCTTATCACTGTGCTCACCCTTTCTATACTTGGTCCTATTTAAATTCTTTCCCTGGAACATGGGTGACCAGAACTGCACACAGTGTCCCAGATAAGGTCTTGCCAGGGCCTTGTTCAGTGGCATGAATCCTTCCTTAGCTCTGTGGGAAGCACCTCACCTGATACATTTTAGGCCTGTATGTTCCCATCTGGATTATGCTGGTAGTTTGAGTCAGCGGTGGGCAATTCTTTGGGCCTGGGGGCTACATAGGGAGTTTTGATGAGGTTTGCGGCCCGGGTTAGAAACCCCCCAGCAACAGCTCACCAAAACTCCCTACATGGGATGGGGCCGCAAGGGGGTGGGTGGGCCAGCCAGCCGGCGAGGCCAGGATCATGGGGTAGAGGTGTGGGGCACTGACACTGTTTTTCACTCCTGCCTTTGCCCCTACAGTTAACCTGTTTGTCCTTGAAAACCGAGGAAGCATTTGCTTAGGGCCAGGTCCAGATTGGTCACCTAGCCCCCTCTATTGAGCACTGCAGTGCTGGACGTTTGGCTTGAGCGGGGTGATCCAGACAGACAGGGTTAGCTGCCCAGGATCTCTGAGGATCCAATGGAAAGAGTTGCATGAGAGCACCTGGAGCTCGCCCACAGGAGATGCTGAATGTGGGGTTGTCTACACTCCTGCCCCCCTCCAGGGAGTAGGTCCCTCAGAGCAGTGCATGGTGTACGGATGCTTATCTGGTTCTACAGCATTCAGCATCTGTATCTCTTTTGTGAGGGACACCTCTCTACTGTAGTGATGGTCCACACTTTTGCCCAGTTATCTTCTAGTTAGAATCCAAACTGAGCCTTGGGCAGCTCCAGCAGGAAGGCCCCCCAGGGGAGGACAAGAAATAATGGGCACAAGCTCATTAAGGATTACTTCAGGCTAGACATAAGGGAAAACTTCTTAACTTTACAAGTTGAGTGCTGAGGGTTTGGAACAGGCTCCCCGGAGAGGTGGTGCAGTCACCCACCCTGGTGAGCTTCAAAAAGCATCTTGATGCCCACCTTGCTGCAGTTATCTGACCCCAGCAGTCTTTCCTGCCCAAGTGCAGGGGCGATGGACCTGATGATCTGTAAGGTCCCTTCCAAACCTTAACAACTATGAACTATGAATTAGGGTTTAGGACTCCCCGCTTTCATGGGACATTGTAGGCAGGTTATCACCACAGATTTCTAGCAGTTTTTGTGGGGGAAGACAGAGGAGTGAGAGTTATGTGTAGTTCCTGTGGAACCCAGTTTCACATTCATGCTTTTACCAGTATGGACTGTTTTGCTTGGTATGTGCGTGAAGGGAGTTAACTATTAATGCAAAGCCCAACTGCACCAACACAGTGTGTTCATACTAGGAGAGCATTGCCTGTGGCTCTACAGTGGTGTTCAAATAAGATCACACTTCTTTACACCCTGATGTGTATAGCTATGCAATGGAGAGTAAAATGTTTTGGGTTTTATTCAGTCCTGAGGGATACCAATGGGATGAAATCAGTGTTTACACTTAGCACTTTTTGGTTCATGGGCAAAGCATTTTGATTGCTAGTATTGTGATTATATTCTAATAACCTGTGTAGTTGAATGAGTATTTCAAGCTATGGTCAGGTGGAAGTTACAGAAGTGTAGGGCACATTAGAGACCAACTGGTTCAGAAGCTTAAGCTTTCTCAGGCAACAACATACTTCCTCAGATGCCAGGAATGGACTGGCAGCAAGAGAAGGAAAAGGGACAGGAGGAGGAGGAGGAGGCACTACTAAGAGAGGTAATAAGTGGATTAATTAGATCATACAAAGCAATTAACACCTCAAGGAACACTCCTAAGGAATGGTCAGGAATATTTCAAGGAAGAGCTGGCCATAGAAAATGACCCTGAATCTAGTGAACATGAGTCAGTTCAATCCAGGATAAGCAAGGATGAAACCTTGATAGCTGGTGAAATCAGCAGAGCTGAGGAGCTCAATGACTGAATGTAGCAAAAGCCTGGAATGTCTTTAAGCCAAAGGTGGTTTAATGTGTGACCTTCATGCCTGGCTATTTTTAAAATTATGCAGTCCTCCTTTTCGGTAGCACTGAGACTTAGCAAAGACCTTGGTTTTAAAGTGTGCAATCAGATGCCACAGGCTCTGCAGATGCTGCAAACAAATATTAGTTTATTACTAAATTTGCTGCCTGGCAATATTTTTGGATAATATAGAGTACTGCATCATGACTCAGTGGATCGCAGTTCTAGTCTCACTGCTGCTTCTCACAAGCTGTTTCACTACTATTTATCCCTCCATTCTTTGTCTTTTTTCAGTTTAAACCCTAGGAAAAGCCAGGCTTTGCAGCCCCTGGCACAATGGGACCCTGAACCTTGCTGGGAACTCTAGACACTCCTACAATACATACACTATTTTATTTAGTCTCAGCCATTATTTATTAATTTTAACATCTCAGTGTATAGGATTTCCAACTTTCCCTTAAAGAAATGCTTCAACAGGACAATAGATTTCAGTATTTTGCTACCAGGCAATTTTTCCTGATGATCCTACACAATTCTTTATCTTATTTTTGTCCTGCAGTGCAAGTCATTTCCTTAACTTCCATCCTAAATAATCCTTTGTCTTTTCTGCTATTTACATCCTTCATATACTTGCTCTTAACTATCCTGTCCCCTTGCCCTTTATTTGGATTTGGAAAGGATGCAGGGCTATTAATTTGTTCCTTATTAAGTTTCTCTTTGTTTAGCTCTTTTGGGTAAACTTCCTAATTACTATGACATAATTTTTTGCTGCTGTGGGCCAAATCCATAAATCCTTTGGGATGAATTTTCTCCTTTGTCTCTATATATACACCCACACATATGAAGTTTAAATAACAAGAGTGGATGTTATTGCTAAGAGGCATGTAAAATGCCACTGCCCTGAATGAGGATTCCTTTATTGCCCCTATTGACTGGTGCCACTGGCATAAGGAAGTGTAGGGTGATGGAGAAGTAGTACTGTCATTTAGTCATTAACAACCATCCAAACCTCTTTGCACTCACTTTGTAAAGGTGGAAAAGCCTATATATAGTTCAGGATGATGATAAAAGGGACTCAGAAAGCCCCCAGGCCTTAGTTTCCCTATCTAAGGTTGTTGCCTAATGGAACACACACAACCCCAGAACTTGGGAGACCTGAATGCTCTGCCACAGGCTTCCTGAGTGACTTTGGGCATGTCACTTTCCGTTTTTGTGCCTCAGTTTCTCCAACTGTACAATGGGAAGAGCAACATGACTTCCTTTTTAAAGTGCTTTAAGATCTCATCAGGGCAGAGACCATCCCTTAGGTGCATGTGTAAGGACCTGCAGGAAGTTAAAACAAATGATTAAAGATGCAAATCCATGTGCATATATTATATGTAATAAACACTGTCATGGATGCTGTCAGTCAAGAGTAAAAATCACCTCCAGATGATGGACTGTTCCATTTCTGAATGCCCCTATATGCTGTGGGCCTAATTGCTATATTTCTTGTGATATTTCAAAATTATATTCCCAATCAGGGAACAATTAGGGTCCATATCAGCAAAACACTCAATAAAAGCCTTTCTACAAGCAAAGGTTTACTGATGTGTCATATACAAAGGTGTCACATAAAAGTGATTTAGTTCAGCTGCTGCAAAAGTGTATCAAATCCTTTACAATACATTTGTTTGAACTTCTAAGTCACCTGAAGACTTTCAAAGGTTGAAAAGGGCGTTGTTGGTAAAGACCCAGCCCTCTCACATCTCTGAGCACTAATGGGTCACGTCTCTGAGGCCTCCATCGAGGTCTCCAGAGGAACGGAAGACTTGACATTTCTGATGTTTCCAAGGCAAGGAACAGGCTGGTCCCCACTTTGCAGGTCCCCAAGTAGTTTTTGGCACGTTCTAACTGTTTGCAACATTTTATGGTCAATTAATTAAATATCTCCCTAAAGCAATAAAACATCTGTATTATGAAAGGAGATTCTGGCTGCAGCTTCCTCCCAGGAGTTGTGTCTGCAGGAGGAAATAGAGACTGGGCCTTTTGCCAGTAAGGATGGGATCTACAGACTCTCTATCTGGCCTTCAGGCATTTCCATTTCCCCTCAAGGAGGGAAGTGAATGGATTGGGAGTCTCTGGAGGGGAATTGGAGTGACAGCTTCAAAAAAACAGAGTTTTCCTAAGAAGAGTGGAGAGGAAGGGGCACTGGGAGGGGGGATACTGGAGCAGACCACCAGTCGGAAGGAGATAAGAGAGGTGTCACCTTCCTGAGACACAGCAAGAGGCAGGGATGGGGGAGGGGGCAGGGCATTTGGGGTAGAGGAAGACTGTGAAGGGCAAAAGGAAGAGATCAGAGATTGATTGAGAGAAAGTGGAAAAGAGCAGGGAATGAGTTAATGAAATAGGGAGCTGGAGTAAAGCAGGTCAGGGAGATCTTGCCTCTTGGACTATAGACACCAACCCTAAAATGGCAGACAGTGACAGAGGAAGTGGGGGACAAAATTTATCCCCCCCCCTTTCCCCCTCCATTTTCCCAGGCACAATTTAAAAATGAATGAGAGCTGGTCAATGCACATGCAAAAATTGTGTGTGTAGTTTCAGGCTTGCCTTGATTTGGGTAGGAGTTTCAAAGAGGCCTAAGGGAGTTAGTGCCCAGGAGATCTTGGGTGGCTACATCTCATCATCACACACGTCGAAAATCCTGGATGAAAAGAGGAGCTTCCCTTCCATTTTTGTGCGTGCAATCATGCATCTTTTCTTAAAAATCATCCTTTAATACCCTTCCTTTTTAATTTTCTGTGGCTTTCCTTAATGCCTTCTCTCTCCCAATATGATATGATAGAGGAAGAAGAAAAACAAGTCACAGTAGGAGAGGTAAGCAGAGGCATCCTGCAATGTAGGGTGAATGGGAGAGTGGGCGTAGCAGGAGAAGTAAACCCCATCTTTCTGGGCTTGGAATGAGCTGTCTTTGTATGAGGCCAGGAAGATGAGTTTTGCTGCTTTTCTCAGCTGCTCTTTTTTTCTCTCTGAGGATGGGGGAGTTTCCATCTCTTAGCACTTGATTTGAAGTAGAGCTTATTCAGAGGCCCTGGTGACCTACTGGTTTAGATCTTGCATGCTCACTACTGTGGCCCAGGTCCAATTTCTGTTCAGAAATAAAGTCCTTGCGTGAGCCTGGATGGCTCCATTTGCTAAGCATTAGACTCCTCATCTGAGGTCCAGGCTTCAAATCCCTCATGGACTTGCTGTGGTCTGAGTGTTGGAAACTTTAAGGCAGGAGTGTCCAACATACGGCTTTCAGGGCAGATCCTGTCCCATCTGTCTCACTAGCAGTCCTGCAGTCTACTGTAAGTTGTGGGGCATAGCCTGCCACATAATTTGGTGTCCCTGGATCCCAGTGCACATGGCCAGTGGCAGCAGCCCCCTACACCTGTGCTGCCATCCAGATGTGGCTCTGTGTTGCTGCTCATATGTGGCCTCACTGCAGCTGCTGCTGGCCCCATGGACAGGGATACCATATTTCCAGTTCCAAAAAAAAGGGATACCTGGTGGTGGGGGGTTGGCCCTCACTCCCAACTCGCAACCCCCTGGAGCTGCCAGAGTCCTGCACTCCTGACCCACAGCCCCGCAGTCTCCCTAGTGTCCCTTTCTCCCGAGCCACAACCCCCTGGCCCTGCCAGTGCCCCTCACTCCTGACATGCAGCCCCCAAATGCAGTCAGTGCCCTGCACTCCTGACCCATAGCTCCCTACCCTGTCAGTACTCCTCATTCCCAAGCCATAGCCTGCCCAGTCCTGCTGGTACCCCTCACTCCTGACCCACAGCCCCCTGCTCCCTTCAGCCCTACTAGAGGGGGCTCCCAGCTGCAGTGGCTGTGGTGGCTCCAGCTTGTGCAGGCAGTGGTGGAGCAAGTTCAGCCCTAGTGTGGACTGGAGGGAGAAGGAGGGGAGGCCTGTGGCATCCCCCATCCTGGGCTGGGGCTCCTGCATCATGCCAGGCAGCCTGGCAATAGGCTGCCACCTTGGGCAGCATCTCCCAGCTCCCCTGCCCCTGTGACTGACCATGAGCACTGGTCCCAGAGCCACTGACCAGCTGCGCAGCTCCCCCTGAAGGAGCTCCTCACCCTCATCCCCTGCTGGAGGGTCAGGTGCCTCCCCCTTGTCCTGTGTGCCCTGCTGCAGCCCCAGTGCCCAGATACCTTCCCGTAGTGTTGGCAGGCACCTGCCCCTCTCCTGCATACCCATCCCCTCCACATATCCCTGCCACAAACACACACACAGCTTCCTGGACAGTCCCTCAGGCCTGGTTCTCTAACCCCAGCTCCCCCTAGACTTACTTGCATCCAGCTGCCAGGGCTGGTCCCACCAACCTGTCTAGCTGTATGCCGGCCCCGTGCACGTGCAGATTTACATGGTGCCCTCTACTGCCAATCACCCCAAGCAGCTTCTTGCAGGCTGGAAGGCTACCAGCCTGCAAGGGGAAATCCATGGTTTCCTCCTTTAAGGAGGAAAATCTGCATTTTTCCATAGCAAACGGAAAACCCAAATCCCTGGAAACATGCATGCCACTAGGGCAAGCTGGAAAATACAGTTCTACCAACAAAAGCCCGGACATTTGTTCCTATTTCAAAAAACAGCTTGGATGGAGATTGGAGGACTCAAAAAGAGGACGTGCCCGGGAAACCCAGATGTATGGTAACCCTACCCATGGATCTAGCCCAGGAGGAGGCCCAGTTGTCTGGGGTGATTTTGACACCTATGCTTCAAGGGAATCCCTGCACTTTTTTGCCCAGAGAGGTGGTGGTAGGTCCTTCACTGGAAAGTTTTGAAGAAGAGCCTGGAAGGGCATCTCTCTGGGACCCATGAGATCCCTTCTACCCCTAGGTTTCTATGAAAGCATGTAGTTGAAACATTATGCCAGTAGAAAATTATGCTTTCAAATTAACATTTTTTTAGTGCAGTGTGTGTTTTGATCAAAGCACAGTGACATGTAATCAGAAAAGCAAAATCTTGAACACTGAAACATTTCCGACAGAAACCTGAAATGCCCTGGTATTTGTCTGAGAAGCTTTAAGGGTTTTTTTGGGGGGCGGGGGGGGGGTAATTTGGGGTCCAGGAATTTGGGGGTTTTGGTGACTGAAAACTAAACAAAGCCTGTTCTCCTTCCCCTCCTCCTTCTGCCCCCCTTTATGAGAAGCTAGGACTCCTTGGAAAGCTCGGCATCTTTCAAACAGTTCTTGTTCAAAGCCTGCCTTGGGTCATAGGGAAAATGTGTTTAGCATGTCTTTGTTCTCAGTTGTTAGTCATCATCACCAGAACCTCTCTCCAACCTGAAGGCATTGCTGTTTCTGTCCAAAGGATGCTGATGATTTGAGGTTGAACCTCAGCTGAGTGGTTCCATGGCTGTGGTGTGAGCAACCCCCTGTCTGACCCAACAGACCAACATTTCTAAGTGATTATTCAGCATTGTCCAGCATCTCATTGCTTCTTTGGGTCTCCATCTGTTGTCCTGTTGAAAGAGGGACCATCTTTTTGTTCTGGGTTTGTACAGCACATAGCACAGTGGGGTCCCAATTCATGACTGAGGCTCCTAGGTACTGTGGTGATACAGATAAGGAATATACACAACATAGACTTGACCTGAGGCTCTTCCTGAGGCTTGTGAGCAGTAGTCTTGGAGATAAACCAGCCTAGCCTGTGTCATGTACTCTGTGACCACAGCTAGCTTGTATGGGTGAAAACACACAAAGGACCTCATGGCCTGGTCAGTTGTGAATACAAAGTTCCTGCCATCTCCCTGAAATGAAGCACTTGGGATGTGATTCCACTAGCCCACATATCAGGCCAAATACAGTTAGTGGCCACTAGGACTGTCAGGGATAGCAACAAGAGGTCTAGGCCTGTGTTTGCCATGTTATCCAAGCCATGATTTCACTGACAAAAATGCATTTTTACCATGGGCTTACTAATCGGTGTTAGCTATCCCCTTCTAAAAACAGAGGGCTTGTCAACACTTGAAACTAACTCAGATTAAGATAGGGTGTGAATTGAAAATACAGTAGTTATTTCCAAATCACTCCTGATGTAGACACACTTGTTCTGGATGAAGAGCACTTTATTGCAGTTTAATATAACATACTGGATTAAACCGAGCCCTTGTCCATGCTTTATGATTAATATAGGTTAAAATAGGGAGGTATGATAGCTATTTTTGATCTATTCCATGTGTGGACACACAGAGCTCCTATACAAGTGCAGGGAGGCTGCTCTGATGCATTGCAATTCCAGTTCGTCAGAGCAGACCCGATTAATCGAGTCTGCTGGAGCATGGAAATTAACACACTCCAGCAGCCTCCAGTGTTATGTGTATCAGGGGACCCTGTCCCGACCTCATGTGGACCCAGGAGCCTGCATGGGGCGAAGTGGCAACCATGGAAAAAAGCCTGTGAAAAAACCTGACAACTCTTAGCGGTGGATCACTCGGCTCGTGCATTGATGAAGAACGCAGCTAGCTGCGAGAATTAATGTGAATTGCAGGCCACTTTGATCATCGACACTTTGAACGCGCTTGCGGCCCCAGGTTCCTCCCGGGGCTACGCCTGTCTAAGCGTCGCTTGAAAGTCAATCGCCCGCGCGGTGCACATGGGGCCGGTGTCGCTGGCCAGCGTCCCCGTACTGAAAAATGGCGGTGGAGTGCTTTAAACTAAAGTTTGTTTGACTTAAACTAAATCTCACCCCACTTTTTCAGCATGAGGATGCTGCTACACATGATGCTCTGAGCGTTTTTAATTAGCGTAGCTCTCGGAGCTGCCCTAATTAAAGCCGCCCCCCCTGGAGCACATCTATAAACGCCCACAGATTCTGGAACCTAAATTACTGTATTAAGTTCTTCATGGCAGTAATGCAGGAGGAGTTATGTGTAGATAAATTGTGTAGAGCAGATAAGCCTCTCCATTTTGCCTGGGAGGTGTGCCAGGTGAGGACAAGTAAAATGGAAGGTATAATGCTGACCTTGTCTAACTACGCTGGGGTGGATGCACCAAGTGCTTTGTCTCTTCACATGGTGATAGAGTTGGGTTGATGTTGTTGCCAGGATGATCTAGAAAAACCGTGAGAGGCAAGGTTTTTTGTGGCACTATCTTTTTATTGGATTGGCCTAATTAAACATTGGCTGGTTCAGGAAAAGATATCAACCATAAAAGTCCTTGTCTCTCTATAGGAATCTACAATATGATAGTTTTTCTGGCTGGAAAGAATGTACCTTGATGTTTGGTAAATCCAAAGCCTCGGAATCCCTCCTCTGACTTTCCTCAAGGCTTTTTCTCCCCTTTGAAGTGAAATGTGAAGGCTCTTTGTTTATTGCTTTGAAAGAGGCAGGGGAAGGCCCTGAACTACTTTCACACTTTACCTCCCAGAGCAAATGGCTCCACAAACATTGTGTTTGCTGTTGTGCCCCCAGCTGTGAGGTCTTCACCCTCCCCTTGGGAACCACAAGATCTTACAGTAAAGCATGAAAGGTTGCATTGTCCTAGTTAGGAGCAGGCCACACACACACACACACACACACACACACACACACACAAAAGACATACAGTCAACCTGAGCAGTGGCCACAGTAGGAATAACACAGAAAGGAAAGTAGGACCCATTATACAAGATCTCCTCTAGTTAACTGGAGGAGATGTGTGTCGGGGGCTAAATCTGGAGGATGGAGGATTGCAATGGGGCAGAAGGGGCCTGTAAATTGTGAGCAGGACTGCAATTACTGGGAGGAATTCAAATTACTCTCTGGATGCTTTTTATGCCTCCGACCCAATCATTAGTGCTACTGGCCAGCTGAGCACTCTCCAACAGGGGGAGATCTTGAATGGCCTAAAGAAGCAGTCAGCAACCTTTTCAGGTGGTGGGCTGGAATGACCCAACTCAAGTCAAATGTCACAGAAGATCCATGTCTGCTAGCCAGATCCAGATCTAATGGCTCCATGCCTCCTAGGTTGCTGACCCCTGGCCTAAAGCCAGAACCCCAGTGCTTGAATGTACTGTGGTAGAAAGGGTGTGGCACGGATAGTTCAAGACAGGGTTTGAAATATGGAGGGGGTGCTCAGCCCCCGCCATAGGAGATGAGAGACCCCTACAAGCCTCCCATAGGAGATGAGAGCCCCCAGCCTGCCCTGTGCCTTTCTAAGCAGTTCAGGCATAGGCAGCTCCTTCTGGTTTCTGGCTGCCACCACCGCAGATCCCCGCCAAGAGCAGGAGTGTAATTTGAACCCTGGCCCAAGCTGGAGTTCACCTCTGTTAATCCTTGCCTCAGGTATGGTTCATAGAGGACCACATATGTTATACTATGGATATTTCCCATGCTTCTGGGCTTTGCTGGTTGCCGTGTGGCTGGGAAGGAATATTTTTCCAGTTCAGTTGCAATGCATGTCAGGGTTTTTTTTTTCACGTTCCTCAGAAGTATAGAGTGTAGGCTTCAGCCAAGGTTGAGGATTTTGGTGGGGTGTGCCAGTGCTTCTGCTGGGACTAAAATATGGAGGTTCCTGGCTAGAGGATCTTGCCCCTCCACTCAGGGTCAGACTGATTGCCATATGTGGGGTTAGGAGGAATTTTACCCCATGGTCAGATTGGTATGGACTATGGGGATTTTTGCCTTTCTTTGCCGGGGGGGAGGGGGGCGCCTTCCCAGGATCTCTCAAGCATATTTTAACAACCCTTGTAGCATCAGGACATTGGCCACTGTTGTCACCTTGCTTTACCTGTGGCATGTTAGGGTATTAAGCCTTGTGGTCATGTGTCTGGTAGACTATGCAGTTTTACTAGTAGGTTGGACAAAGATTTGTATAGGATGGTTTGGACAGGGATGATCCTGTGTCTGGCAAGGAATTGGACTAGATGACCTCCAGAGGTCCCTTCTAGCCCTACATCTATGATTCTATGATCACGTGGCAGTGGGATGTGAAAGCAGCATGCTTGGGCTGGCACAGACTGGCTGATACCCTCAGGGAAACAGAAACAGCTTTCTGACACCTACTGTCATCTCCTTCATGGTCCACAGATGCAGGGACTTGAGTGTAAAGGGGGCGCTCACATGGCTCTTTGGCATGGAAAGTTAAAATAGGATCTGGCCCTCAGCTGTTATGTGCTATTGGTCCAGCACCTAATCAGCACACTGATCCCCAGTGAGATAATCTGATGTAATTTAGGATGCTGCTATCCCTGCCCTTTCCTTCACCCTCTTTTTGTTTTGGTCTTTCCCTTTCTGCATGCATATCTACTCTTCCCTTTGCATTTCCCTCTCTATAGCAAAACCCATCACCTACCCAGCAGGCCTGCAACTCCTTTCATTCCAATCACTACCACAAGTGGTGCTTACTGAGTTAAAAGTTGGAACAGCAGCATCCTAACCAGGTATTTCAATCAGATGAGCGAAGGACATGGCAGCTCACTGCAATAGTTGTTTGACTGGAAAAACTGAAAAAAAAAATCATTTAATTTTCTTTCAAAACATGTCTCATGTCAAGAGTTAGGGTAAACTGACTCTTTCATGAGCAGTTTCAGTTTTAACCAATACATTTTGTTAAAAATGGTCTTGGAGGAGTTTGTGACCATTGGCCTGAGCACTACGAGCGCTCGTAAAGCCGTGCCAAGGGCCCAGCAATAACCCCTGCTAGCTCCCTCAACACCCTGGGGTGGAGAGCATCTGGACCTGCTGACTTGAACATGTCCAGCCCCTCCAGAAGAACTCTAACCCGGTCCTCCTCAACCTTAGGTCTTGAGGCGTTCCCCTCGAGTCTGTCTTGAAACATGGTGGGGGAGTCCCGGTCCCTGCACAAGAAAACGGAGGTGAAGAATTTGTTAAAGAGGTCTGCCTTCTCCTTTGGCACAACCACCAGATTGCCCAGCGCATCTTGCAGGGGCCCCACATTTCCCGGCGCCTTCTTCATCCTCCCTATATATTTGAAAAAGGACTTTTTCTTATCTTTGATCTTGGACGCCAGTCCTAGCTCTATGTCCGCCTTAGCTTTCCTAACAGCCCCCTACAGGCCCGAGCAGTGGAGGTATACTCCTCTTTGGAGATCACCCCCCGCTTCCACCGGGTGTGCACCACCTATCTGGCAACCAGGCATTCCTGGACGTTCTTGGTGAGCCAGGGAGGCTTTTGGGCACTCTTGCCCCCCTTGCTTCTTGTTGGGATTGTCACCCATTGGGCCCTGAGTATCGTCTCCTTAAGGAACGACCACTCATCTTGGGCACTGAGTTCCCCTGCCCTCGAGAACCCCAGCACCTCTCCCACCAATCTCCTCAACTCGTTGAAGTTGGCCCTCTTGAAGTCTAGGGCTACTGCCTTGCTGCAGGCCCTTGTCACCCTGCGCTGGTCATGAATTCCAGCAAGCGATGATTGCTATCACCTAGGTGGTCAAGGACCTGAAGCCCCTTTACCAGATCATCACTTGTGGCCAGGACCAGGTCCAACAGGGCATTCCCTCTGGTGGGACTGTGCACCTCCTGGCTTAAGTGGAGGTCCTGTATCTCAGCCAGGAACCTCCTGGAACGGTCCAACCTGGCTCAGATTAGAGATTCTTGCAAATCTCTAATGAAGGGGGTTCCATAGCTTTCCTGGGCAGCTTGTTCCAGTGTTCTGCTACCCTCAGAGCTGGGGAGGTTTTTCTCTAAGACTGAATCAATGGATCTGAGGCTGAGACTGAAGTAGCTGACCCTGGGCATGCCTTTCAGTGACCCAAGAGCCAGTTGCCAGTTGTCAAAGGGCTCTTGGAATAGGACTAACACATGGGAAACCTGGCTTCCAGACCCTGCTGAGTCACTGACTTTGTCTCCCAGGTGTCTCAGTTCCGAGTCAGGGTTTGGGAGAGGCTTTTCCAGATGGCTGTTGGGAAGACCAGCAATATTAGCAATTGTGAGCATATTGGCTTTGACTGACCACTGAAGCCTCTAGATAGAGAGAGTGAATGTCACATGCTCATAGCATGAGATGGTAGCAGAGGCATCTTGCCCAGGAACCTTGAGAAACCAGGCAGCCTCAGTGTCTAATTTCCCATGGGAGTATCCATGTGTCTTTTTAGCATGTGTGAACCAGACTTGCAAGTTTGTGATGCTGATGCACAATTAGTCATGCTACTGACATGGACAAATCGGAAAGTTAAATAACACAGTGGCCAGCAGCAGGATGACAACACGAAGGATGCAAATACTGTGACAAATTTCCTTCTCATGTGTTAATTGGCAGAGTTGTGTAGTGGGGGGAGGGATGCAATAGCAGGGAGTGAGGGGACATCACCAGAGTTATGTGGGGTCCCTGTGCTGGTTGTTTGTTGGAGAGAGCGGGGAAGTGGTTTGAGGGGTATTGTCAGGACTGTATTTGTGGGTGGGAGCCCAGGGCTGGAAGATCAGTAATCATGATGGGTCTGTGTGGTTTACACTAGAACAGCAGGCCTGCTGTGTGGGGAGGTAGTTGTGGGGCAGGGGAGAGTGAAGCAGGTGAGAGGAATATATGTGGTATGTGTGCATGCAGGGTTAGGATAGGATATTAGGGTTGATGCAGGGCTTGATTTAGCTGTGTTAGTAGTTTTGTTTCGGGGAGCACAGGGATGGACTAGCAGGGGGCTGCCGATTAGGAGTGAGGGCTACTGTCAGAAGTATGAGGAGAACCTAGGGCGGGGATGGCAGGAAACTGCAGGCTGGTTTCGGGACTATTAAGAATGAATACGACGGTGATCTGAAAAGCCTGCTCCTCTTCCCTGGTTGCTGGGCTACATCCCCCAGCAGCACCCAAAATCACTTCCAGACTTGGCAAGGTCTGGCCTGAAGGAGTTGGTGAAGGCGAGGGCAAGTCTCCAGGGTTGCTTTGCTGCCAACACACAGCTGTGGATGCTATCAGAAAGGATGGGTCCCCATGGAGCAGGGCTTCCAGTGAGGCAAGGACGGGGCAGCATCAGCGGGGGGGAAGGGGGATGCCTCATCATGAGGATCTCCCTTGTCAGGACATGACTGCCAGCTGCTTTTTGACCTCCTGGCTTTTTCATGGCCAAACATGCAGTGTTTCTGGTGACCTCTGACTCCCCATCATGTTCGGAAGCTGATCTGAGTCTATAGTGGGAAAAAACAACTTTAAAATAGAAACCGGCAGTTTGTCTTCCAACCCTGCCTGTCCCTTCCCCTCTTGTCTGGCAGCTGTAGGCTCTGTTACGGCTCCCCCAATGTGCCATGTTCCTTAGCAAGATCTATGTAGCCTCAGTGCTTGCTGGATTTAGGACCTGCGTGTCAGGGTCCAAGCAGCAGTCCATCTAGCTGGGAATCTTGTATGCTCCTTGTCGAAATAACTAGCTGGGTGAAATTGGTCAGATGACTGTAATTTTTTTTTCACCAAACAAAGCATATTTGGGTCAAAATAAATGTTTTGTGAATCTATGTCCATTTTGGTGGATTGCTTCATCTGGAAAAAAATAAAGCAAAAAAAAAAATCTGGGAAAGTTGAAATGTTTAATGTCAATCTTTAAAAAATGAAATGTTTTGTATTTTTGATAAAAGATGACATTTCTTGTTGTTTCAAAAAGTAGTTTGACTTTAAAAATGTTACAAGAAGCTAAAAAAAAAGTTCAATGGATATTTAGTTTGGGGACAGATCAATCATTTTACCTGACCCCGGAAGAGCTTTCTAAAATCTTTTTCATTCAGTAAAAAAAGGTGATCAGTTCAGGTATTAAAATGCATAATTAAAAATCGACAACATGACATTTATTTTTGATTTGGTGAAAGGACAACCTTTCTGCAACCCCTCGCCAAGTTACTTACACAATTCTAGGACAATTCTATGAATAACTCTCCATGAGATAATATTTATTTCTAGCTTCATGAAATAAATGACTGATTTATGCCCTGAGGTATGAGGGTTTATATTTCTGAATACATTGTCATTCAATCTATTATAAGCATGGATGTTTGCCATCTAAAGGCACAGGCTTTTATTGAATCCTACTGAATGCTTCACCACAAAAAATATTACATGGCAATGAGTTCCATAGGTTAATGGCATGTTTTATTAAAAAAAACCAAAACCAAACTTTTAATTCCCTTCTAAACATATTTCTTCCTAATTTTGCTACATTTCCTCTTAGGATGGCTCAGGCATGCATTCACTAAGGGGAGGGAGGGTCTGTCTCCACAAGGGCCCCTCCTCCCAATTCATTAGCCATTGCATTGCCCCTAGATCTGAACTCCACCACCCCTGGGTACAGACTGACCTCTTCTGGCAAGGACACAGAGCTGGAAAAACTCAAGGCAAGATGTGTTTTCTGACAAGCTGGAACCAAGAGGCTCCTGGGGTCAAACTACTTACATTAAAACCTTCCTGTTAGGCTGGGCTTATCATTTTGGGCTTGTCCCTTTGACTTCCCTGAAACAGCCGCTCTCTGACAGCATCCCACATCAGGTTTCTCAGAGCCAAGTGGGCAGTGAAGTTTCACCTGTTGCTCTTGCCCATTGACTCTGCCACTTCCTCAGTTATCCAAAGTAACCCATGATTCCTGGTTCTGATTCCAGCTACTCAGGTGAGCTTCTCTGCCAGCAACAACATTGGCATAGCCCAGCTCTTTCCCGCTACTGGGGCTACATGGGAAGGCAATGAATACAGGTAGGTAGAACAGTGGAAAGAACTCACTTTTGTTCCTCGGTAGTTCCAATAAATTTAAACTCAAAACCCTCCAAACAGCCCTCCTGAAAACTACCCCATAACCCATTTTTCAGGAGAAATGAAATATTTAATTCAACCTAAAATGTTTCCATTTGTTTCTGAGCAATTAAAAAAAAAAAGAACTGAAACAAGACACACAGATCTGAGAATTTGCAAAAGAAAGCACATTTTGAATACCAAAATAAGAAAAAATTGAAACCTTTTACTTAAAAAAAAGAATTTTTTTGACTCTTCAACTTATTTATTGACTCGCCTGAATCCCCCCTCCCCCCCCCCCCCCAGAGATGTAATATTTGGTGAAACCAAAAACAAGCTGATATGGTCAAATCTTCATTTTTTCACTGGAAAATAGTTCACCTGAAAAATGTCTCCCCATTCTATTTATGAATTCATGTCCCTTGCTCTATTTCTGGATCTTGGGTGCCGTCAGAGCACAGGAGTGCCCTCCCCGCTTAGCTGCCTCTTGCTGGGATCCCCACAGAAATTGTGATGGAAGATGACGGTAGGAGACTAATTCAGCCTGCCTGGGAATTGCTCTTCCTTTGTCTGATCTCTGGCTTCTGTTTCCTCCTTAAACTGGAATACAGGGAACTGGCCCACATCCTGGGAAGGAGCCACTTTTGGCAGGATGTTATTGTGGTTGATTAGCTGTGTTATTGTAAGTGAGAATCGCTTTCCTGAGCTTGTTATAAACTGCAACTGTCACTTCCCCAACCCGGGGGAGATGGTCATTCTGACAGGGGGAAACGGAGAATGTGGATGACCCTCCTGGTTGTCCCAGAGACAAAATTCAGCCATACTGAATGAATGTGGGGCTGGGAAGGGGTTGATGTGTGTTTATGTGAGAGAGAAGAACTGATGTATAGTAGTGAACTCAGTGAGTGTGTGTGTGCATGTGTGCGTGCAGTGATGTTGCTGGATAGCTTATCCAGAGGGGAGCCCCAGGCCCTGTGTTTGATCTTAGACATGAATGCTGTAAGACTTACAGCCTGTTCCCTAGAGATTGTGCTCATCTTCTTGAGTTGCCTATGAAGCTGCACATCATGAAGATCTGAGGATCTGACTACTGGAGGCCAGGAAAGGACAGGTGACCCATTGGCTAACGTGATATGGTAGAAGTCAGGGTCCAGTCCTCTGCTCTCTCACACTTTGGGAGGTAGCAGCTTCAGATTAGACCAGGCCTTGGCAGCATCTTGTGTTATAGCCTTTGTCTGACACTGAATAGCATCAGACAAAGCCAGTTATATGTTTTTGCCTCTCCACCCCCATGCTTCCCTACCTCAATGGGCTTTTATGAGGCTTTAGTACAATACTATCAACTTGAGCATAAATGTAAATTTCCCCTGCCAAAAGCTCCAGCTCCTCTAAAGCCATGTTATCTAGGTGAGACACTCAGATTTCACTGAAAAACTAACAAATAAAAATTCTAGTCCTCATGGCTGCAGAAGATTGAAAACTCAAAAATTCAAGAAATAGAAGGCAAAGGAAAAGAACTGGATATTCATTGTGGGAAAAAACTGAAAAACAAAAAGCAAAAGAAAACACAAAATATGATTTCTGGGGCTGTTTCACGGATTTTGAAAAGCAGGGCTGAGCAATGAAGTAAGTACCATAAAACAGTGGCCTAACTAGCTGCTTGAGTGTCCTTGGAGACAGTGGCACATGGGACAGCATCAATGGCTGGGCTAGCAATGCAGCTGCTGCTATTTTGTGCCCCACACACCCAAAGGTTGGCATCCAGGACTGGTACCTTGGTACCTCCCACCTTTGTGATGCTATTGCTTTAAGACTTTGAGGCTGTCAGAAAACAGTCAGTCAAACCCAGCTAAATACCCTATAGCAAAGGTGTCTAAGATACTTTATGGTACATGCAGGCTCCTGGAAGGCTACTGGAAGTTAGGGGGCAGGACCAGGGAGTGAGGCCAGCTGCAGAATTTAGGTTTGATGGACATGGTAATCTGCAGCAGTAGGGTGAGTGAAGGTTGTGCAGATACAGCCCTTGCTCACCCTGCACCCACCAGATCCCTGCTGCAACCCCCAGACCCAGTGCCACTTCTGGATCCTCTCTATTGTCCCAGGACCCCTGCTGCCTCCATCAGACCCACCACAGCTGCTATTGGCTCTGTGGAACCAGCCTGGCAGGAGCCCTGCTGTCCAGATCTGGCCACTGACCTGGGGCCTGGGGTGATTTTGACACTCCAGCCCTACAAAGATGTTCTTTTTAGTAACAGTGAAGGAACAGCACAGTAGTTGCTGGAGTTATTGCTCCCTGCCACTTGATTGTATGACTGCTGTGACCCTGTTCCCCATCTGCAGAACAAATCATGTCTGTTTAGATGATTGTTGGAGGAAGAGCAAGGCCACCTGGTTCTCAGTTCTGGGAGTGGAGCTCATTGAGAAACAGTTCTCCATATCTCAGACAAAAAAACTTTGGACAAAAAAATAATTCTGATGAGCTGGTCAGAAAACAAAAGGAGATTGTTTTCCATAGAATTTTGTCTAAAACAACAAAGAGAAGTTGAGAAGGTTTTTGGCTCCTCTCTCGTGCAATGGCACTTGTGAGAGAAAGGAGGTGATGCAATGGGCAATGGGTAATATTATCCAGGGACTTAAACAAATACAGGTCTTAAGTGCAACTGAAGCAGAATTTAAGCGCCTAAGTCCAAAAATACAATTCATAATCTTTTGAGAGTTCATTAGCACCAGTGTTATTGCCAGAGTAAAGTTACCCTAGGGCCTCTTGTTTTTAAAAAGTAAGTTTTCAGCTGGCAGGGATGCAAAGGCAACCTTCCAACCAGAAACTGTACAGTTCTCTGGTTGTACAAGACCAGAGGTGCCACCATCTCAGCTGAGCTGAATATCCTGATGTCTCTTTCACACTCCAGCTCATGTGGGGTTCACAAAGAAGGCAACCTCATGTCTAAGTCCTGTTTCAGTTACCCATTTCAATCACCATGATCTAAGCATCCCTAACATGTCACAGATGAATAGAATTATAGAGAAGTAGGACTAGAAGGGATGTCAGGAGGTCATCTAGTCCAACCACCTGCTCAAGGCAGGATCATTTCTATCCAAACCATCCTATACAAGTGCTTGTCTAACGTATTCCTAAAACTACACAATCAACCATGTCAAATTTAACTTGCCACCAGTAAAGCAGGGGATGAGGGCTGTCAGTATCTTACCACTGCAAGTGTTGTTAAAATTCACTTGAGAGATCCAAGGAAGAGGTCCGTGCCCCCTGCTATAGAGAAATGCAGCCCCCCAGCCTGTACCAAAATTCAGGCTGGGGCCCTAGCATCACTGCAGGCTTTAAGGGGCTGGGGCTGGGGCAGGCAGAGCCTGGTGGCTGCCTGGCTCCTGGTCAACATCTATACATGTGTTTCTGGGAGTGTTGATACAAGATGCTTAACTGCACAGTAGTGTAGTTTGCTGCAAAGTAAGCATGTGCGTCTACACATGCACATGCTTACTATGAAGTAAACCTCGCTAATCTTGAATAAATTTGCTACCTACAAATGCAAGTAGCAAATTTACTTTTGATTAGTAACAGTGCAGTAGTGCTCCTGTAGATGACTGAGGGGGAGCAAATATGTTCCCAGTCAGCCAACCACCAGGGGATGGGAGATTGCTCCCTGCCCCCCACTAGTTTCCTGCTGCTCCGGAGCATAGGCAGGGACTATGTCCCTCTGCCCCGGCAGCAGGGATCTCCACGCCCTCTGCTCTGAGATTGCAATGGGGGTGTGGGGGACTCGTAGATCCTTATCTCCCAGTGCCAGCTCTGCAGTTGCAGGGTTGGCACTGGGAGAGCCCTATATATCCTTATATATAAGATAAGGGTCTCCCAGCGCCAGCCCCACGCTTGTGGAGTTGGCATTGGGAGATAAGAGTCTCCTAGCATTGGCTCCATGATGCAGAGCTGGCGCTGGGAGCTCCCAGCTGGCAGGAGCTGGGGATCTCGTTCTTTGCCCAGCTTGAGTATGGAGCTGAGTGGGGAACAGACTGGGGAGCTTGTTCCCTGCCTAGCTCCAAACCCACAGAACTGAGCATGGAACAAGCTCCCCAGCCTGTTCCCTGCCCAGCTCTCTGCTTGTGGGAACTGTCCTGGTTAGGGGCAGGTCCCAGTCCCATGCCCTGATTAGGTGATAGAGGCACAGGGCTTGGAAAGAGCTAGAGGGATAGGGTAGGTCCCAGTCTTCCCCCAATCTGCTGGTGGGGCAGCTAGCAGCATGCTAGCTGCTAGCTGCTCTACTGGAGCATTGGGGCAGGGGGTTGGGATCTTCCCCTTCCCTGTAGCTCTTTCTGAGTCCCCTGCCCCTGATTGGGCCCAAGGGCTAGGAGCTCCACACTACTGGGACACGGAGACATTTTCCCCACGCCAGCAGCAGGCAGTCCATGGGGACAAGGTGTAGTGTCCCAGCCCCAGCCAGGAAAGAGCTATCTCTTGGCCTAGTGCTCCATGCCAGCCCCCAGGCTAACACCCAGGGGGAGCCTAGATTTCCCTCTAGTGGCCCATTGTAGGGCCCCAGGAAGTGGGAGCAGTTTGCTGTCATTAGCAGCAAATCTGGTCCCATGTCCCTCCATGTGTAGACACTTGCCCAGGAGTAGTTAACTCACAACTAAACTGATCCCGGATTGAATGCATGTGTAGATGCACCCACTGTGCAGTAACTAATCACAAGTAAATCACAATTAGAACAAATTGCTGCATAGTAAGCATCTGCACATGTGCATGGTGATGTTTACTGTGCAGTAATTTGGTCTAATTGTGAGTAAAGCATCTCATGTAGATGTGCCCAGTTAGTATTACCACACCTGAGTTAAGAATTTTAGCAAGAGCTAAAAACAGGGCTGTGAAAAAGAAAAGAGACATTACCAGGAATGGCTAACAGACAGCAAAATTGCAGAAGAAAGGATAGTTTGAATAGTGGAACGTCAAGACCATTGCAAAGGATAGAGGGTCATTAACAGCTGTGGAGTGGAGAGATCAGCAGGAATCAGGGAGATGGTTAATGAGCCACAAAGACAATTGACTCAGCATTGCCTGAATAGAAATGCCACTGCCCCTACCAGGCAGGTTTGGGTGGGGCAGGAATCAAAGGAGGGGTGTCAATGTACCAATACCTCCCCCCCCCCATTTGCTCCTGAACTTGGGTCTCCTGTATATGCAATAGCTCTAAATCACTGGCCCATCCTTCCCCTCATTGCTGAAGGAAGGGCAAACATGAAGCTTGTGGACACAAGGCTCATTTACTGTGGGGTATAGTTGCTCCACACCATAGTAAAATTGGAGTGGACACATGGCAGAGTCTTACTACAGATTACCTGTCTCTTTTCTGGGGCAAAGTTACCCTGCAAAAAAAACTTTAATAACTTTATTTTAGTGTAACTGACTGCAGAGGAAGTGCTGAGGGTCTGTGCTCCTAGTCAGTTTTATCCTTGGTTAGGTGTTTGTTCTGTGCAGACAAGCTCCTTACCACCTATTTGTTACACACTGTAAAAGCACCTAATGCAGGGGGCTGGCTGGAGAAAGCTAGTTGTTTGTCTGCTCCAGGGGCTGATGGGGTTGAGAGAGTGTGGTGACAGAGTGCAGTGGTGCATTTGTAGCCCCCTTTGATTCATGGTCCACCCAAAGTTTGAAACAAACTGCTTGGCAGTGTCAGCAGCATTTCTATTTAGGCAGCACTGAGGGAGTCATGTGTCTTAATATGTCATTATAATCTACCTGATTTCTGCTAAACTCTGCATTGCAAAAGTGTTAACAACCTTCTCTCCTTTTTTAATGGTCTTTATTAATTCCACTAGAATTATTCCCCTATCTGTCCTTCTGCAATTCTGCTGTCTGTAAGCTGCTCCAAGTCATGTAGCTCCTATTTCACAGCCCTGCACACCGCTTTTAACTATTGCTTAAAACATTAACTCAGGTGTGGAAATAACTTTCAGTGAAGTGTTGAATGCACTGTCAAGGTGCTCAAGAAAACTAGATTTTGTTTTATGAATCTGAAAGAGGTGTACGTGAAATTCTAATGGCTACAGAACTAATGAAACAGCATCTTTTGGTTATTTGTGCCTAGTTTGTTCTGTTTTTATACATAATGCATGATATAGCAAATTAATGCACATTCTAATATTTTTTTTTCTGGGCTTTGATCTTAAGCTGAATAATATAGCCTTAGGCCCCTAGCTCTTTAGTAAAGATTCTAGTTTCTTTTTTAACTGGAGAAAAATATGTGTTGTGTTATATATGATGGTGCGCCATGCCATCTGCAACCCCCTTTTCAAAATCCCAGATCTGCCCATGGTCTGCTGTTTACTAAACAGTGAATTTACTGTGGAGAAAAATTCAGGGTAAATTACTCTGTAGGGATCCTGTGTGTACAACCTAACATGATGAGATCGTAGGAGGAGAGTGTTCTGATGAAAGAGGATTTATTCTCAAATTTCTCCATGCTAAAATAGGGAAGTACTACATAATTTAGGATATATTTGTCAGTATATTTACAAAGATTTTCTAAGCGTTCAGGGGCACTGTGCCTATTAGCCCCCACATGGTATTGCTAAATGATCTAATTAGGTAGGATTTCCCTCAGTGTGGATGGTGATATTTTGTTCATAGCTTTTTAAGGCCAAAATGAACACCTGATCATTCCACATGCTTTCCTTCTTTACATGGAGGGAACTTCACTCAGTTATCCCTGCAGTGATCCCTCCTCCTCTGCTTGAACTAGAGCATTTATTTCAGAGCAAAAATCAAGCCCAAAAGATCATAAGGGAAGGATGGCCTATCATATCCTGAAGTGTGGTTAGAAATGCTTTGTGTAAAAAAAATGAGGCCATGTAAAGAAGGCACAATGAAGATATTTGTGTATACAAGAGGGAGTCTTGCTCTTTTAAAACAGGCTCCCTATATCTCAGTGAAAGGGTAACGCTAAGTACTGTATAAGGTGCTATACAAAATTTACAATCAGAGGGAATTGAGAGATCTGATTGCCTGATCTCCTGTGACTCCTGTCATGAGCCCATATCATCCAGAAAGGCATCCCCTCTCAGTCTGAGGGCTCCCAAAAGTGAAGGGGATCCACCACTTCCTCAGGGTTGCTGCGTCCCAATGGTTGTTGTCAATCTCTCTGTACAGAGGGAACAGATGGTCTAGGTCCAACTCCTGGCTTTGCCCTGCACTTATTGTGTGACCTCAGCCGTCCCAATGAATCCCTCCATTTCCCCAAGACAAAGCCTTGTCTGGCTAGCCTGCCAGCTCTTTGAGGTGAGGGCTTTATTTTGTGTCTTTGAGGTCCCTTGGAGGCCTATTTCTGCCTGGATAGCTTGAGGAGCAATCTGCAACCTATAATATTGGTCAAGTGGTAATACCTTGGTGGCCATATACCCATCCCCAGTGCTCTTCTTTAGCAACATCGTGGGGACCACATGAGGTATGTATGGAAGGGACTTCCATGGTCAGGATTGGCCAACTGCAGTCAGATGCCACCAGAAGCCCTTGTGGTGATGCCTGGGAGGAGCAATAGAGAGCCCTGGCCTTTCTTTGCAGCTGTGAATACAGAGAAACAGGACAAGACCTTCACCCTTTGTCCAAGGTTAGCAACTTATATAAGAGGGTGCCTATACATGTGCAGCGAGGCTGCTCTGATGTGTTGTAATTACAGCACATCGGAGAAGACTCAATTAATCGAGTCTGCTGCACATGGTAATTACTGCGTTCCAGCAGACTCCAGTGTCTCGAGTGGCAGCATCCCCACACTTCAGAACGGTGGCAGGAGTGCTTTAACTAAAGCTTGTTTGATGAGCTTTAGGTAGGGCACCCTGCTGCCATTTTAAAGCATGAGGATGCTGATATGTGAGATGCTGTCAGAGCTGCTTTAATTAAAGTGCTCCCCTCTTAGCGTGTGTGTAAAGGCCCAGAGTAAGTGGTGTGTTGAATGACCTTGCCGTGCCAATGCCTGTCTTCTTTGCCTGATTCTCCTCTGGATGGACTGTGGCCAGGAGGTCTGGTTGCAGGAATAACAGGAAGTGTCATTAGAAGAAGAGACCAGAGAAAACACTTCTAATGCCTTCTGCAGGGCTTGTTTTTTCCCCCCTATTGCTACAAAGGGCTTGTCCCTTCCTGTGAGCTACTGGGAAAGGTTCAGTTAAGGAAGGCTCATGGGCAGGAAGAGTCATGCACTGTAAGGAAAGCCATTCATTTGTCCTGTATACATACAGTTTGGTACATTAATATGACAAGCATTTGTTTCTCTGGATGATGTGCATACGTGTGCACAAAGGAGAGGAGCTGGCGTAGACCTGCTGAGGACTTGCTTTCAGGTACCCAAACAAAATCATGTGCACCGTTACAAAAGCACACTTTATGATGTGGGTGAAAGTCAACATATACACATACAAAAATAGCAGAAACATACATGCACTGTCCTGCATGTGTGCATGCACACACATACATTACGCACACACATTCCCAGATCTCCACCACCATAAATTTATGCTTATCATGGCAGACACAGATGCTCCCTTGTATGCACATACACATACTTCTGCTCTGACTTACATGTATGTTGTAGATATGGACGCACACACCCAAGTGCACTCACATGTGCAATTATGCACTCTGGTAACAGACACAGTCCTTGTATTGCAGGGACGCACGTCACAATCATACGCACATGCAGAAGACACACTATTTTCTTGCTCTTACAAATATTCTAGGACAGTGTTTCTCAGCTCTTCTGATCCTGCAGACTGCCCTCAACAGCCCTGCACAGCCCCATGGTCTACCTCCACACCCTAAGGCTCTAAATCCCATTGCTCTCCACTCCTACCTGTCCTGACATCCTGCAGTTCATGGTCCACCTCCCCTTCCACAGCCTCCAGACCATTTCCCTAGCAGTCACCTTCTCAGCCATGCCTCTAAGCGAGTTCTACACATCCTAGCTCCAGAATGGAAGAAGCATTGCTCTGCTCACATGGAGCTGGCTTGGGCTAATTAGCTCATCAGCCTGTAGCACTGCATGAAAGCAGTTCTGCTGCTGCCTGTTTGGAAAGTTGTTCATGTGAAGCATCCTGGAATCTCAACATGGTGCTGCCTGGTACCATGGGAACATTGGTACTCAGCTCTTGCAGCCCCCAAGTTGAAATCAGTAAATCTCCAACTACTTTGTAAAGGAGGTCACTGTCTTTCTCCCCATTTTACAGATAAGCAAACTACAGCATAAAGTGGCAAAGTGACTGTCCCAAGGTTACCCAGCAGGTCAGTGGTATAGCCAGGACTGGACTCTAGCTGCATACAGACATACACACACTCCTCTTTATTTCCCATTTGTCTTGACCTTGCCTCACAGTGCCAGACTCTGGATTAAACTATTCACTCTTTATTATTAATATACATTTATGAAAAAGTCTCACAGTTACAAAAGTTCACGTTTATAAAATCTTCTCCGTACAAAGATTTTCATCTTCCCCCTCCCCACCCACAAACACTCAGTACGGCACAGGACATCTGCTTGGAGGGAAAAAAGAAAGAAAACGAAGGAACCAAAGAATGGGGAAAAAATGGGGGAAAGAAAAGGAAAGCCAGCTTCATGGCTAAAGCGCACTCCCACCCAGCAATGTCCATTATGCAGCCTCTTCCAAGGGGTCATTTCTGTAGCACTGATAGTGCACGTCTTCCAAGATATTAACAGGATACCTCACTCCCTGGATTAGGGATATTGCAGCACCAACAGCACTCAGGAAAATAGCTCTGCTGGTCCTTGCCCCTCAACACTTCCTTAATTCTTACGATGATGTAGCAACAACAGGAACTCTCTCTGAATCCAAGAGGTTGAACACATGGTCAGAATTTGGGGCCAAAAGTATTTCAATCTCTTTCTCATTTTTAATTGACCATTTTTTGACATTTTAGTTTCTTTGCTTTCCTTTCCTTTCGTTTTTTATTTTATTTTTTTACTTTCTTCCCCCTCCATCCCCTTTTCATCTTTAATTTCCCACTGAGGAAAAGAGGGATGGAATAGGTGGGGAAAGGGAGAAACAAAGACAATCCTATTGTTGTGTTTCTTTGAAAGAGAGAGAACATTTTGTAAACGAGCAGAGTTTTTTTTTATAAATTCTTAAATAACTTTTTGGTTTTGAAAGTGTTTAGTGTTTGCTTTACTTGGGATTTCACTTTTCTCACTTTCTTCCTTTTTTTCCTTTTTGCTACAGGAGGCAGGAGGGGCAAACAGAAAAAGAAAAACTTCAAACCCAAATTTTCTCATTTTGGGGCTTCATAAAAATGGATTTGAAATGTTTGTCTTTTTGGGGAGAACAAAGGCTTTTTTAAAGAGAAATGAATTTGTTAAAACAATTTTGGCCAGCTCCTTTACAAGGAATGAGGATTACTGCAGTGGGGAGGGTCTTGGATCATGTGGCAAATTTGTCTAAGACCTGTATTGAGTTCATCAGCCACATAATCAAGCCCTCCCTCGTCTATCTCAGGTGCTGCTACACTGCACCAATTCCTGCTCTTTCTCCTAAGGGGGAATAGAGTAAAGGCTATAGAAAACATCTGGAGAGAACTGGACCTGAATGGCTACCTGTGGAGCCACTAGATGGAAAAGTTTGCGAACCCCTTCTGGTTTTTATATGGTCTTTTTCTCCGTGGTGTCTAGTCAAATAATGTCATGGCCTCCCAGTCAGGACTAGAAAGGTGTGCCTGGACTAAGTCAAGCCTCTTGCTATTACAGGCAACCTCATATCATAAAACCTCTCCTGTTTGGTGTCCCCAGCCAGTACCTACTTCCAAAGGTATTGAAACCACATTTTCAAATGCATTTTGGGGCCTAAAGATTCAGAGAGGTGCCTAATGGGCTTTTTAAAAAGCACTAAGTAATTTTCAAAATCCCATTAAGCACTTGTGTGCAGCCTCTGGGCAACTAAGCACCTTTGAAAATCTGGCCCTTGGGCTCCATTCAGGATTCAAGAGCTCTGCAGAAGACTGCCCCTTGTGCTATGCATTTGAATGGAAGAAGCTGTCAGACACTGCAGAAACAGGTGATGGTGTCAGCCTAAGAGCACAAAAGATGCTGGGCCAGCTGGTTCCCTTCATCTGGAGGCTAATGCTCTGAGCTTGGCACATTTTTGAAACCACACATATGAACATACACACACACACACACACACACATACACACATACATAAATACTGTACCTACATGCACTGAACACACAGTTAAAAAAATTTAAACTCAAGGCATGGATCTGCTTTGGAATACGCCTCTGTTAAAATGTTAAAATACCAGTGGGAGGTGTGAGGGAGGGGTGGGTCTATTTTCATTGCCTTAGGGTGAGTCTCTGTCATCTGTACCCAGTTCATATACCCTTCTAGGTATTAGCCCTCCAGGGTCAGCCCCAAGAGCTGAGATGCCAAATTGGGTTCTTTCCATGTTCCTTAACCTTGGCTGCACATGCCAGTGGAAAGAATAGGCTTATTGACTCCTTCTGTCTCTTCCTGGGGTTGCTGTTCAGGGTCCCCTCTTCTATGTCTAGGGCGACCATATTCTTTTGAAGGAAATCCAGGACACTGCCCTTCCTCCCCCCTTCCCGCCAAAGTCAGTGGCACTGCTGCAGGCAGAGGCACGGTGCATAGTTAAGTGTGGAGGCAGAGTAGCATGGTGTGCCAGGCAGGTGGGCAGGCAGGCACTGCTACTGCTGTGCAGGAGCAAGGCAGATGGACTGGAGCAGCCGCCATCCTATCTGCACATGCCTGGCCTGGCTCCTCTGGTACAGTGGCTGGAGGTGGGGATCAGGCTAGGCTGGGTACCATTCTAGTCTGCCCACCTTGCTCCCGTACAGCAGCAGTGGTGCCTGCCCACCCGCCCGCCTGGCTCAGCATGCCTCCATGCCTCTCCACTAGACTGTGTCCTGCACTCCTGCAATTCTGGGACTTCTGTTTAAATTTTCAGCAACCAGCTGGAACCAACCTACAAAATCTGGGGCTGTCCCAGCCCAAATGGGACATATAGGCACCCCATGTCTCACCTCTAGGTCCATTTTTTAGTCTGTTTCAGCCTACTTGCATCCTTGCACTTTTAATCAGTCTTCTCTTTTCTATGATGAGGACCTTTCCTACCTCAAAAGCTGGACAGAGGAGTTTTTTTCAAATTCCAGGCAGTAAGAAAAGACTTGTCAGATGCATTCTGCTCTCACAACCTCCTGTGCAGCCCCCAATGCTGTCAAAGGGAATGCAAGCCTATGGTGACTGCCATCCAAAAGTTAGGCTATGGGCAGTGCCTATGGGTAGTGCCATCCAGAAGTTACACTGTTTACCTGTGAGGTGGGGCCAATTCCCTGCTTGGTTATCAAAATCTTGGTCGAGTCCTTGTGTGGGTATATCCCTACTGCTTTTGCAGTGCTCAGTCATGATGCTGAGGGAATAAGCCCTGCCCATCCATTGCTGCTCCATTTGTGCCAACTCTGGGAACTGAGCTGATGATGCCATTGTGAGGGGTACCCCTGGCACTGTGCTCAAGATCTGGGTTCCAAGCATTCTTGGCTCCCCATCCTCCTAGGGCTACCTCACTTCTGTCATTGATGTCAATGGGTGCAGCTTATTTTCTTGGCAGCTGGACTAAACACTCTGCTGCTGAGGTGGAGAGACCTTTAGCCCCCACCTCCATCCCTTCTTGGTGCTTCCACAACACAAAACACAGCAAAGACTGAAAGGCACACTCAGCTACTGCACTAGTGGGAACCACACGAGTCTCTAAAAAAATCTAGCTCAGTTAAAACAATTCTCAAAGGAAGGGAGAGAACCCAGCTTGCTTTTTCTTGCCTGTCACCACTTTGTAGGCTAAGAGTTACAAAAAAGTAGGCCAAGCTCACTGAAGGCCCCATGGCAGATCTTACTCTGATATACCCAAGCAATGGGTCAGCCGAGCAAGAAGATGCCATTTTGAGATTGTGCTTTCCAGAGCAAAACCACACTTTTCAGACTTGGAAGAAATCTACCAAAGGGTCTTTTGACTAAAGGAGGGCAAACAATTTTTATCAGGGAACTGCTACATTTACCTAAGTGCTCTTTCCAGGTCTTGACAAGGAGACAACAGGAAACTTATGTGGGGTAGGTTGTATAGGAAAACAAGAACAGAATGTAAATCTACCCTGCAATTAGAGGCTTCTATTTTTTTAGCCCTGTTTGGATCAGCTGCAGATACTTCTGCAAACCACATAGAAACTAACTGCTTAAAGGAATCTGTCCTGTACAGACAGATTTTTGCCTCCTAACTTTCCAGCATTGGCAAAACTGAATGATGAAAGCTGGAAAGCTCACCGGCATTCCAGTCGCATTTGGCATCTGGTTTGGTCCTAGTTCTATGCAAAAAATAAAAAAGGTGTAAGTCTCAAAGCATGTTAGCTATACGTTAGAACACACAGAGATCTCTAGGAGAAGGTTATAGGCCTAGAAGCGTGTTCCCTCTCTGGGAACATTGTCTTTAGAGTCAGCTCTTTGTGCCATTTCCTGAAATGTCAGTGACACATCTGAATCCATCTGAAAGCAAAGTTTTCTCCAACTGTAATGCTGAGTCTAGTCACAAAGGTTACTTGCTGCCCTCAATGCTCTTGATATGGTTTGGATTGACGGTTACATGTGCAGTGCTTCATGTGAAATTCAAGGAGCTGGGTGTCCTGGGTTCTTCTATCCCTCGCTCTGCCAGTAGATTGCTGTGGGGCATGAATAAAGTCACATCAATCTCTTGGAACCTCAGTTTTCCCATCTGAAAGGCAAGGCCAGTACCTACCACAGAGGGATTTGGAGATGAGTGATTAATGCTTTCCCAATGCTTCAAAAATGCCTGGCTGGCTGGGAGAATGAAAGATTAATCTGACAAGTTGCTAGGCTAAAGTAGAGTCTTTCTCTCCTTTTCTTTTTTCCAAGCATATATATCTGTTTTTAAATCGGTGATTGTATTTATTTTAAATGTCTGTGATGCGAGGAAGCCAATTGTTCTGACTGGTCAGTGTGTCTGTCAGTGAGAGTGTCACCAACCGGATGTACCTGTACTTCTCCTGGCACCTTCTACTAGTACTGGTGCACCACGTTAAATCCTGACCTGCAGCACCACCTGCTGTTCCAGCCTTGAGCTTCTTCTTTATTCTCTGAGGCTCTTTCACACTCTGGTTTTCAGTCCCAACTTACACTATCCCTGCAATTCTGGTTCTGGGGTCCCTGCCCACATCTCAGTCAGTGCTTCTCACTACCAGCATGCAGCCCTCTGCTTGCCTGGACCTGGACTCCAAAACTCTGCCAGTGCTTATACTGCTGACCCGTAGCCCACTTCTGGCCCAGCCCTGGGCTCCTACCCGACCTCATACACACAGCTCTGTTGATGCTTCTCTATTCCCAAGTCTGGTCTTCCTTGTTATTTGAGGGTTGGGCTACCACACAGATTTGCCAGTGCAGCTCCTTACCCTGTATCTCTCTGCCCCTTGTCCAGTCATTGCACAACTTCAATCTATTGCCTGGGACTTCTCAACTCTGCTGAAACCAAACTACATCAAGACAGAAATTCCACTGGCACCTAAACAGAGCACCTGACCACCACTGGACACATTTCTAGTAAAGGGTCACCCAGAAAACAGATGAGCCTTGACTACCACAACCTCCAACCAGCCACTGCTGTGTGCCTCAAGGGCAGGACTCTGATGAGCAGAACCTGCCTGAATGCAGAGCTTAGACTATGGTAGGACTCTATGGCCTATTAGGATGTTTCATCTCAGGACTCTTGGTGGTTTTACAGCCTGGGGGACCATGGTTTCCAAGCCCACAGCTACTAAATACATGGGCAGAATAGGTGGGCTCTATGATTTCTGAGGCCATAGGTCCTACAGCCATGAAAAAAATGCACAGCCTGTAGCTGTCCATGCTTGGAGAGCTGCATTTGTGAAAATTCACTTGAGGCCTGTGATATATTATTTTCCTAATTAATACAAAGAAAAAAAAAAAAAGAAAAGAACTCCAACTCTTAATAAACCTGGGAGCCACAGGTCCCTCAGGTGGAGTACCTTCAACTTGTTGGCAGGTGTTGTACAAGAACAAGTGTGTGAGTTTTGCATGTTGTAGTTGTGTGTAGGGGATACAGTGGGGATGACCTGGTTTGGAAGGTCCTGTATTTCATGATCTGTCAGGCCTTGGCTTGTTGGCTGTTTCCAATGTCTCTGCCAGTGCAAAGGGGCTAGTACAAGGCACAGTGAGATATCCCTGCACTTGGAGGCCTCATTCTTCTGGTGACAGCAGCCTTGGGATTAGATAAATCTTGAGGGTAGAGAAGGACTGGTCCCCACACTGGATTGCAGAAGGGGTTGAAGCACAGAGTAGTCTGCAACAGCACCAGGACTAAACAGAGGGGGCATGAATCATGGCGGAGCATAGTTAGGCTCGGTGCCCTCGCCAGCCAGGGAGGCCCTGATCCTCTAGGGTTTTTCTCAGGCAGCAAAAAAGCAGGAGGAACTATCTTATATTTCCTCATCCTCACTGGCTTTGCTCCAGCGGTGGCAGCAGTTTGCGGTGATGCCCAACAGGAAGTTGGTAGCCACGGAAGCAATGGAGACCACAAAGCCCACGAAGGCAATGAAGAGATAATCGTCTAATGTCAAGGTCAGATGACAGGCCTTGAAACTCTCCTCTGTCAGTGAGAACAAGGGGGCACCTTCAACTTCTGGGGGGGCTCGGCACTCAGCCAGCTGGGAATCTACAATGAAAAATGGGTAGATGAGGAAGACAGAGAAACAGATTTAAGAACTTACCCTAAACAGGTACACAACCATCCCCTTCCCCAACAGCGAACCTTGACTCTACAATTTCAGTTGTGGTCCTGGGTTCTGTTTCAGCTTGGTGGTAGTCTCCTGATTTGACTCATTTAGCTTTTTTGCACCTGGATTTCTTTATCTGTACAGTATCGGTGATAAATATTCACTTGCATCTGGAAAGAGATCCTTCAATGAAAAGCACTCTGAAAGGGCAAAGGATTACCCTGTTTGTTTTCACACCTGCATGGAGTTCTCAGCTAGTAAGGATGCCCTCTTGTGAACTTCATTATCTGGGACCATCATCAGTTGCCATGGGGACATTTAGATCCTGATATTTTAGTACAGCTCCATAGTATATTTTAAAACCTAAATCATTATACCACTACTTGTCACCAGTCACTGTAGCAACTTCATCTTAGGGCCATTTTAAATACTTACCCACTATTATACCATGTCACAACACAAATCCGTTTCCTTGTCACAAACTGACTCAACATCTCTGGTGCAGGACATAAAGATGAACCACAGCAAGATGCAGCACCATCACACACTGACTCTCAAGCATCTGTCCAATTTTGAAACTTAAATCTTTTGGAAGCTCAACTAGAAATATACTGAGCTTAGCTTTCAGAGGTGCTGAGCACCAGTTTTCTACATGGGTTCTGTATTGGAAGGTGCAAATCCAGTCACTTCTGAAAATCAGGCAGATAGAGACTCAAGATGGGCATACAACATTTAAGGCACTCCAAATTATGATAGTGTTTGAAAGATGTTGTAGCTGTGATGATCCAGGAATTATATGAGAGGCAGGAAATTTTGGGGGGTGATAGCTTTTATTGGACAAAGTGTGTGGTTGGAATAAAGTTAGACAAGGGTTCAAATGCAATGCATTCTTCAGCAGGTATGTCTGGAGAATTAGTGATGGTGCCATCCAACTAGGCACAAAAGCACAAATTAGGTGAGTAGATAGATACATTAGATCAGTGGAGCCCCACCTTTCTGGGCTGCAGGCCAAACGAATGGTGCGGGTTCAGTCTGGAGGCTGAATCTGGTGCACAGGATTGGTCTGTGGGCCCGATCCAGCAGGGGGTCAGCATGCAGGTGCAATCCAGTGCATGGCCCCAACCCAACATGGCAAATTGAGCTCTGGCCCCAGGTGCACTGGATCAGGCCCACCACCGTGGCCCCAACCCCATGAATGTCAGATTGGGCCTGTCATCCCGGCCCCGTGTGCACACCAAATGGGGCCTGTGGCTTGGGCTCATGTGCACTGGATCAGGCCTGCTGCCCTGCTCTGTACACGCTAGATCAAGTTCAGTGATGCTGTGCATGCTGGATCGGGCCCAACCTGATAGCCCAACCCAATCCAGTGCCCTTAGCCATGTCATTTGGCTCACAGGGCTTGGAAATTTGGTGGTAGGGGAATGGTGCTCCCCCACTGCCAAATTTCTGGACCTGTGGGGAGCACCATGAGTCAAATGACATGGCTTTGCTCATTTGGCCTGTGGGCCTGAGGTTGAGCATCACTGCATGAGACAGAATATCTCTGCAACACCATGTCATGACTATGTCCTTTTGCACAATGCATTTCCATTACTAAACGTGACATGACATCAGGCTTCCATGATGCAAAGCCATCAGGTGATAAGGGTGTAACAGACCCAAATCTATCATCCAGATAGCCTATGTTTATGAGAAAAACCTATTTAATTAAGGATGGGAAGCAGCTTTATCGTACAATGAATGCTAAGGTTTTTCTGAAGGATGCAATGAAAATCAGAAGTATTAGGGGAATCCCCAGACCTGAGGGAAAGTTTTTGGCTAGAACCACTGTATTTTGGTTCCACCTGAGCTGTAACAGTCTCTGGAGGAATTTCCCCTCCCACTCCTTCTCGAGCTCTGGCAGCCTGAAGCTTGTGTAATAAGCAGCAAGGGTAAGAGAGAACTAATGACATAAGAATCCACAGAGGGAGGAGGGAAGTGGAGGAGGGGTAGATGTATGTGGTTCCCTTTGTTAGCTATGCATCTGTCATTGCAAGGACAGAGAGAGGCAAAGTCACATTTCCCAAGAACGGCAAGTTTAAAGCATATTAATTTCTAACAGGAGCAGCACTTCTGCCCTACAGCACCATCCTGCATGCCTGTTTCCCACCATTATATCCCACCCAACCTTGCCTATGCATTTAATTCCTCCCAGTAGCAGCTCTACCTCTTCTCACAAAATGCGCAGCTCTGCCAGCATCCCTCAGTCACACCATTCTCAGACACTCTTATGCTAGTCCTGGGGTCCCCAGAATGCATGGCCCTGCTAATACCCTTCTGTCTCAACTTGCAGCCTGCCCACCCTGAGCTAGTGCAGCAGCATGCTTCCAGGTCCATTTGAAAAAGATTCTGGTTGCACTTTGAAGGACTGGTGTAAGAATCTGGAGTCTTCCACCCTTTGAATTGGACTCTAATCTCAGTCTATGGGAGAAGAAACACCAGAACTGGATTTTCTGGCCCCAGCAGAGGACTCTGGACAGGCTCCTCTCTTGATCTGGACCTACAAATCTAGGCCATTCTGGTTGCCACTGGGAGGAAGTGGGACAACTGATGAGATCATGCTGTGTGCTACGCACCTGATGTGCAGCGCTGGATCCTGTTCCTCAGCCACTTCAAGAGTGGCTCCATGGTGCAGCCACACACCCAGGGATTACCCCCAATTTGCAAGGTCACCAGCCCTGGGAGGCCTTCGAGGGCTTCAAGGCTGAGGAAGGACAGCCCTCCATAGCTGAGGTCCAGGTCACGGAGCTGGGCCAGCCCCCGGAAAGCCTGGGGATGCACCTTCCTCAACCATGGATTGTGGCTTAGGTCAATCCTCATCAGGCTGTGGGCCTCTTGGAACATGTCCGCTGCTACATGACTGAAGTTGTTGTAGCTCAGGTCCAGGTGGACAAGCCGCTTGGCAGTCAGGAAGAGTCCAGTGGGTAACTCAGCCAAGGAGTTGTTCCTCAGGTCGAGCACTCTCAGCTCGGCATAGCAGGTGAGGTAGCCCGGGGGGATGCTTGCAATTCGATTATGTGCTAGGCTTAGGTTCCTGGTGTCCAGAGGCAGGTCAGGAGGCACCGAGAAAAGCCGCTGTCCACTGCAGTCCACCACCTGGTTATGGCAGGTGCAGAGAACAGGGCAGCTGGCACTGGCACCGGTGAAAGCCATTGCCACTGCTACAAGGAAGGACCCCAGGATCATGGCGGGGTGATGGTGGGGCACCGGCTGTTTTCTTCGCGGGCAGACATGTCCTGTGCCCATTTTAGTGGGCTGGCAGGAACATGGCAGAGGCGGGAGGGCCAGGAGTCAGCAGGGGAGAGAGGTGGTGGGAGAAGGTGGCCCAGAGATGAGGGGTCAGTCATGCAGGACGGCAATGCTACGTTCTGGCTGCATGGGAAGAGCAGGGGAGACAGAGCCTCAACACCATCCTAAGCCACAATTTAGAGCCACTGCACATGCACCACAACAGAAGGCCAGGAGAAAAAGGTGTCCTTTGCTGGGCTTTGTCTGAGCTTCACCTTTTATAAGGCATGACATGCAGAGGAGAAGGAGTCCCAGCTAAATCCTTCTGGCTACCACCTCCATTTGAATGTGAAAAGACCCAAATGTGGAGGAAAAGCAAATAAAACCCAGGATCCTTAATCCAGTTCATCAATGTGCTGAAGATGACAGTTCAAGCCAACAAAAGACTTGTCCTTATTCCCCCTTTTTGCTGCTTGCCTGCTGGGCATGTAGCACAACTGATGTCTTTCTCCTGGAGCTGGGAATCAGGTCAGTGAAATTTAACCCCCTGGAAACCAGAGGTATATTTCAACAGCAGAATAAATCCGGTTCCTGTTGTTGGGAATGTGTGGGAGCCCTGGGGTTTTTTCCAGAGGCACTGAGGTTTTTTAAAGCCCAAACAGAGGAAGGTCATTCACAAAAAAAACAAGAGTTGGGAAGGTGATGTGCAGCCTCCTGGGCATCAGACTGAAGACAGAAGCACCCGATAATTTCCTGGAGTGGCTTTTGCCAGATCCCTTCTGATGTCTTGGCAAGATCAGGAGAGACTAAGCCTGGAAAGCAGCCTTTTCCGAGGCCGTAGCTTCTGCTGGCTGTGCGGGATTAGATCAGAGTTCATGGAATGCTTGAAGGGCTGGGAAGAAGTGAAGGGCTGGTAGTCCCAAGGATGTAATCCTTGGCTTGTTATGCACTCCCACTCTCCTAGCAGGCAGTGACCGTGGTCTGGTTGTGCAACCTGCCAAGGAAATGTGGGAATGAAAGACTCAGCAATGAGGTCACCCGTCCCCTGGTGCCTTTCTGTCTGTCCACCTAGCTCTCTGCCCTTCCTTACTCTGCACTCTGGCTCTGTTCTGAGTTATTCTGCAACACCTTCGTTGCTTTTACACTATCAGGTCCCAGCTACTCCTCTGAAGCCCCTCACTTCTGACTGGGATCCCCTCACTGCTCCTTCAGACCTTGGCTTTCCTCTTTCCCCCATTTTACACAAATCGGATGGTGCCTCTCAGTCCTGACCTGCTTTTCTCAGCCTGGGCTCCCTGCATCCAGGCAGCTCTGCCAATGGCTCTCAATCATCTGTATAGATTTGGCTTAGCAGGCACAAGAAATAGGGCTACAATCCCACTGACCTTGACTGAAAGTCCCTCAAGATCTGTGAACAGCTATGGGTGGAAGAAGGGAACTCTTAGCATATGGACTTTCCATCCGTCTTTGCTCAGACACCCCCAGCAATGTCCCCCTTCAGGGGAGCCCTTGTTAGTCCAGGCACCCCATGCCATCCTTCTCTTGCACCTCGTTCCTACTCCCTATCACCCTGTCCTATACCAGTCTTGGGCTTTCCCCCACTCCTCTGCATGTCAGCTAAGTCCTCCCCTGCAGATGCCTTGTTCCTTCAGTCCTGGATCTCCCCACAGATGGGCTAGCTGTTGCTGTCACCCATCCCTTGCTCTTCTTGCTAACCCACACTTCACTGGCCATCTCCATTGATGCACTTCCGTCACCTAAAGAACCCTGTGCCGTTCCAGCTTTCTCTTCCTGTGCTTGCTTTCTTCCTTACTCCCTTTGCCTGGCCATCTTTCTTTCTCTCAGTCTTTTTTCCTGGTGGCATACACCTTCCTTTGCTCTTGCTCACATACAACTTCCCTGCCAAACATCTTCCTCTCAGTACTGGCTCTCACCCACCTTTCCCACCTCCTGGCCATACACCATGCAAGATAAGCCACATACCCCTGCAGTGCCCACACCCTGCCCATGCAATCCCCACCCCTCAGGCACAGGGGTGCCTGTTCCCTGTAGCCCCCCAGGCATATCTCTTATCTCCAGCCATGAGCTGGGGTCATCTCATTTTTGCTGTACCGGCCCAGTCCAACAGGAATGAACCCAGCAGATGACCATACAGTTCCAGCCCCCACCCTCTAGGACACACCCAGTGTACGCGCGCGCGCGCGCGCGCACACACACACACACACACACACACACACGTTCCTTCTCCATCCCTCCCCACAAAACCCTCCCCCCGCACCACCCCACTCTACCCAGTTAATGAAGGGCACTACTCACTTTAGCTCAGGGAAATTTTCAGCTCAGCTTTCATGGAGACAAGTGTCTTCCCTCTTCCTTTGCTGCCCCATCTTCTTCGCTGGAGCAGCTGGCTTTTTCTTCTCCCTGCTCCTTTGCGCGTGTTCCTGGGTCTTTGGCCAGTGGCCCCTGTTGCTCCTTGGCCTCTCACTGCTTCCCCGTTCTCTGTCTGTCCTTTTCTCCGGGGATTGGCGAGGGTGCAAGGGAAGTTGGGAGAAATGCAATGTCTCTCATTAAATTGCAGCAAATAAGGCTGCTGCTGAGTCTGTCAATTCAACCAGGTCTTTCCCCAGCTCTCCTCCTCCTCCTCCTCCTCCCTTCGCTCTCTCTCTCCTTCTCTCTCTCTTTTTTTTCCTCGAGGGCCAGAAACTGACGTTTCACTGTCTCTTAGCAACCGCCTCCACATCTCTGAGCAACAGGAGAGCTGGCTGCAGACCCCGCCGAGATGAGAGGAAAAAGGATGAAGCGATTGACAGGGATAAATGCCCACCCACGGGATCTCAGGGACAGGGAGAGAGAGAAACATGGGGGGGGGGGGGAAGGAGGAGAGATGTCATGCAGACAGGGGGTGGCAAGGGTGGGGGTGGGAGAGATCGGGAAATTGCCGAAGGGAAACACTGACAGCGAAGGATGAAACGCAAGCAGGGAAAAAATGGAGAGATGTAAAATATATGGAGGGAAGGAAGTAGGCTGTTGGGGCTGTTTCTAGGATGGCTGGGACCAGGCCTGCAGGGTCCCTCACAGACTGGAAGATACGGGCTGGCCATGGCCAGCCATAAGGATGCCAACTTGAATGAAAACCTCCCTGCTTGACAAGAAGAACAAGAAGGGCGTTTGTTCCTGAAAGCTTGCAAAGAACACATTTTTCCAACTATTTAGTTGGTCTAATAAAAGACATCACATCTACCCAAAGAACCTCAGCTGCTTGACAACCATCACTTTTGGCCCAGTCCCAGTACATCCAAAAGCCATGCTGACTTTCTCCATATGCTCCCCCCACCTCCTTGATTTATTACAGCCTTATGGGTAGACCAGGGTGAATGATGGATTTTTCATTTTGGTGGCCATATTGCAAAACTGGAAATGCAATATGATCCGGGTCAGTCTAGACAGATAGGTTTTTCCACATTTTTGAATGAAATAAAAAGGGAAAAAATGTTTTTGTTCATAAAAAAATATTTTGCTCTATCCAAAGTAGAATGCTTTTGGGGTTTTTTTTATGACTCTTAACAGCCTCCTCCCTTTGTTTAAAATTATGTCTAGTTTTAAATGTAAAACAAAGGTTTTCAAGATGTAATGCTGAACAATATTGTTTTGAAAATATTGGAATGAAACAGGTGTTTTTGACAGGGATGATTTCTAAATTTCTAATTTTTTTCCTCCTTTTCTTTCCAGCTGAAACTATTCACAGAATTTGAATTCACAGAATTTGATCCTCACGAAAGATCTCACAAAGAGTTTCACTCTCTCCACAACTGTCCTTTGGGAAAATGTTCCATTTTCTAGATACTTTTGCACATCTTTACTCTTGGTTGTTTCTCAAATGAACCAGGGCTGGATGTTTCTTCTATATTCCCAGTATGAGTTTGCCCATATTTGCAGTATGAGCACCCTCTTGAGATGTCTCATCCCCCTCTTTCCCCATTACTCTGTCTCATTCACATCCAGCTTCCAGGCAGACGGCAGGAGGCCACTGGAAGCAAGGTGGCTTTTTGTATCATCATTCCTATGATAGGTATTAATTGGTGCTTATTTTAGTCTGAGATCCCACCAGGTTTCAAGGGAAACTCCAGGAGGTGATGATAAATAAATTCAGACCTCCTAGTTGTCAGCTGAAATTCAGACCTTTAGCTCTCATTAGTGATAGAGCTCAGGACTGGCAGCTTTAAACACACCAAGCTCTGCATCTGTTATCACTACATTTGTGACCAAGCCATTGTCACGTTCCTGCAGGCATCATAGCAAAGGGGAGTTTCAAGAAGGTGGCTTTGGAGGTTGATTATGAGCCTTCCTTTCAGGTGTGAGGGGTAGCTTAGGAGAAACCACAAAGCATGAATATTTTGTGGCTGGTGGTCAGGAGATCTAGGATTTTGAAAAGAGGGGTCAGATAAGAGCTCATTGTGCATGTGCTACACATTTGAGCAGGGCAAAACTCCCCCTGGAACTGCCTCTGCTGTTGGTACAAGGGGTGGGCCTGGAGTGGACTGCCCTGGGCATGGTCTATTACACATTTGCCTATGATTGCAGAGGACTAGACTGAAAGACAGTTTCTACCAGCAGATGGTACAGTTTCCACCAATAGACTGTCAGCTGTTAGAAGTTGACAGCTACAGGACACCATCTCAACCTCTATATATACCAGGGGTGGGCAATTATTTGGGCCCGAGGGCCATATATAGAGTTTTGATGAGTTGTTGAGGGCTGGGTCAGCCCCTGCATATGCAACAACTCACCAAAACTCCCTATGGGGCTTTGAGCAGATGGGGAGCACTGTTTGGGAGCAGGACAGGCAGGCAAGGCCAGGATCACAGGGCTGGGTTGCAGGGTGGTGATAGCTTGGGGCCCTGTGTGGAGTGTGTGTATGGTGGTATGTGGGAGGGTGTGGGGTGGGGGGAGGGGCAGTGCATATGTGTGTTTGTGTGTGTAGGGGCTGGCTGCCCCCGTGGTGCTCCACATGGGGCAAAGCCCTGCCTGGGGCAGCCTGCACCATGCTCCTGCCTGCATCCACCAGCCTAGCTCTAGCCCTGGCCGGTGCACAGTTTCTGGCAGGGCTGTTCGTAGCTTGGCTGCAGCCGTCCAGGTGCTGCTCTGCTCCTGTTGCCTCCAGTGGGAGCTGCCCAGCTGAAGCTTCCTCCCACCAGCCCACCTGGAGCAGCACAGCAGGGGCAGGAGCAGGATGGGGAGCTGCCACTGGAGGAGAGGGGAGCAGAGTAGCACCCAGCTGGCTTCAGCCACACCATGAACAGTTCCACCAGATGAATTGTGCACATTGGCCCGGGCCTGGGCCAGTGGGGCTTCCAACAGTGGCTCCTTCACTTGCTCCTGCCTCTGCTGTGCTGCTGCAGGCAGGCATGGGGGAAGCTTTAGCCAGCTGGCTCCTGACCCCAGCATGCGAGGCTCCAGCTCCAGCTCCGGCTCCAGCTCCAGTTCCAGTTCCTGGCCACCTTCCGCGTGCTTGCCCATTTGCAGATTGCTGCTCATCATGTCAGGTGGGTGGAAGGCAGCTGAGAGCTGGAGCCAGAGCCCCAGCACTGAGGCAGGAGCAGCTCAGCAGGGGCAAGAGGAGCAGCTGCAGCTGCAGCTAGAAGTGAGGGGAGCAGAACAGCCCCTCTGGCCCAAGCCAGGGCCCCGGCCAATGCACGTGGCTTCAGGCAGGGCTGTTCTCAGTGTTACTGCAGGTGGCAGGCAGGTTATAATGTGCCATAAGTCTAATGTCTACATTTAGGTCATGATTTTTTGTATCCAGTAGATTTATGAAGTGAAGTTCATAGGCTCATCTATGAAAGGTGTTTTGTAAATTACCTTTGAGGATTAGAACTGAGAGGTTGGAGAGAGAGTGGTTATCTTTTGAGAAGTGCGCACCCACAGGTAATTGGGTATTTTTGCCTTTGGTGGATTTTTGGTGTGTGTTCATTCTGGTATGCAGTTGTTGTTTGGTTTCTCCTACATATATTCTGAGGGCACTGAATGAGATATATTATACTTCTAGAGGTGCAAGTGTAAGATCCAGGAATGGTGATGGTTGTGTTGTGGGGTGCAGTTATTGTGGGAGTAGTGGTAATGTGTTGGCAGGTTTTATGTTTTTTGTCCTGGCATGATCTGGATCCATTTGGTGTGCTTTGGGCCATAGGAAGTTTGCTTCTAGTGATCGGGTTGGTGAAGTTTGGTGATTGTTTAAAGGCTAGGATGGGTGTGATTTTGTAAATGATTTTGTGTGGAGACACAGAGGAAGATGCTGGTAACAAATGCAGAGGCCACAAGCAGGGTTTGGAAAAGTGAGAGAAGGAACATGCACTGTGGGAGGCTGGATGTATTTGGCAAGCTGAAACAGCTGCAAAGGAAAGGAATCTGATATAGCCTGTGGAATCTGAGCAGCTGGATAGCAAACCCAGGAGCCAACATGTCTCTGGTGTCTACTTGGCCTAGTAGTCTCTTGGGAAAACCCTACAGGGGCATGCTTTCTTGGGTTCAGTGCATATTCCAGTGTCAACACATGCTAATACTTTGTGGCACTGTGCTAGTGTGGGGCTATTGTACCACTGTGTGTATCTGTGTATATGTGTGTGTTTGTGTTAGGATGATCTAGCTACACTTTTGTTTGTGCTGGTTGTCTTGCTTATGTTTGGTGTTTTGTTGGGCTGCCATGACTGCATAAGGGTTTGGCTTTTATGGTTCTCTGTGGGCTTGTCTGTGTTTGGGTGTTATGTTTGCAGGTATTTGTGTTGTAAGGTTTTGCCTGCAAGTAAATTTGTTTTGACCTCCTGTGTGTGTGCATGTGGATTCATGGTACAGTGTTGTGTCTTCAAGCTGGTTTGCATTCGCTTGGCCTGTCTCTGTGTGAAGGCCTTTCAGGATCCATCTGAGAGACATTTATAGAGAAGACCTCTTCTGACTTATCATGGCCAGACAACAGTGGCCACCCTCTGGCTTTATCCATGCCTGAGACACTATGGCCCTATGCTCATGTCTAAGGTACAGAAGGCCACATCTCCTTCACCTGGGCTAGGGACAGACATTCAAAAAGTCTGAGTCTGAATTGATTCAATATTTGTACCTTAGTCTAAGCTGCACAGATTGAACCAATTAACAACTGGACAGACATTCACTTTTGAATCAGGAAATACATCCACACTTTTGAATATAGGAAATGCCTGCAGTGGCTCAAGTAGGGGGGCAGTGGGGAAGAGGGGCACTAGACCATGCCTGCCAGCCACTGCCAAAGGGGATGGGGACAAGCTCTCCAAAAGGCTCTCACTCCTCCCTGCTAGAGCAGAGGGGGCATAGCCAGGCACCAGCCTGGGGTTAGCCTGCTGGAGGGTGGGCATTTAAATCCACATAGAGGTCAGCTGGGGTGGGGCAGGGAAAAAGTCCTTTCTCTGAAGGAAGCATGTATTGAACACAGCAATTTGCAACCTCAAGCACACAACAAAGAACAACCAAAAATCTTTGCCTAAGCTAAGATACAGCCCAGTAAAACACAGTGAGAGCACACACAACTTAGTCTAACTTAAAATGGAATGTATAAACCAAAAAGACAAGACAAAGCCTAGCATAAGTCTTATGTAATCCTGAAGGCAGAGTGTCTCCTTACAGCCAGGTAGTCAGAAAGCCTTTGTTTAGGTATTCTCACCTTTTATAGGTTCTGCTTTATAATGTAAATGAAGTGCTGTAGCAAAGGGGGTGGGGAGAAGGGCAACCTGGGGTGACCGCTCCAGGCACTGAAGCGAAGGGGTGTCAGCAGCCTTTTGGGAGGGGAGGCACAGGGATGGGGGAAGGGTGGCTTCTGCCTCTCCATTCACTCCCGGGCAAGCATGGTGGGGGGAGCATGTGCCCCCCAGATCTGTGTATGGGGCAAGGGCAGGTTGCCGCTATGGGCTTTCCCCCAGATGCCAAACGTTATTGCATAAGTGCAGCTAGGTCTCTGAATTCTTTGGTCAAGCTGTATATGACCCTCAAGCTGTCTGAGACCCATTTCTGTTCCCTTTGCTCCATCTCTAGCTCATGTGATGATTGTGCCAGGTCTTTGCCAACACCTTCCACCTCTCAGTCTGATCCTGCAGGGTTTGGCACCAGCACACTGAGCTGAGGAAGGGAGGATTAAGACCCCTCCCAGACCCCAGATGGGGGTTTGCCTGGTGGGGCAGTCCCTCTCAAGCTGTTATCTGCTCAAGCCCCATGCCCTGCTTGAGCAGAGAGAAAGGGCTATAGGCGACACATTGAGCTAGAGAAGGGGGGATTAAAGTCCCTCCCAGACCCCAGCAGGGGTTTGCCTGGCAGGGGAGGCAGTCCCTCTCAGGCCATTGCCCCGCTCTGCCCCAAGTCCCCACCCCCTCCGCTCTGGCGGGTGGGAAAGGTCAGGCAGGAGCTGCTTCCCACCCCCTCAGGCGGACCACCTGCAGTTCCCAGTCTGGTTTCCCACCCCCACCCCCTTTCTAGCCTGAGCAGCAAGGGCTGGCTGACCAACAGAGGGGCAGGGACAGCCCTGCTCTCTGGAGCAGACAGCACAGCCTAGCTCAGGGCTGAAAAGTATGCTGGGGTGCTGAGGGACTCTGATTTAACTTAAACCAGGAAGGGGTCTGGAACAGAAGTTGCACAAACCAGTTTGACCCAAATCAGTTAAGTCTGATACTACATTCAACCAAGTTTATCTTAAACCAGTTTCAGCCATTTTGAAATTGGTTTATATGCACTGAATTTCTGTTCTGTTACAGGTTTAAACCTATTTCTGATCACTTAAACAGGTTTATGTGTTACTTTGTCTCTAGCCCTGAAGTCTAAGAACCCCCAAGTCCTCATGTCTCAAGCTCTCCATTCCAGTTGGGGCCACCCCAGAGAGGGCTGCCTCCTTTACTTTATTTGCCTGGAGAGACAGCTTGGTGGGGAGGAGGAAAACCGTAGGTGCCCATAGCTATGGCTGCACCTGGGTGTCTGCACAGATCCCAGCTGCTTCTTCACCTTCCTGGCCAGAAGTGTGCTACTGAAAACAGGCACCTTATACTAGACTCGGCAGCCTGCATAACCTGTCCTCTCCAAAAGTACCCCCACCAAGTCTTGAAAATCCCCAGGTACTTGTCTGGGCAAGACTAGGTCCTCGGTTACCCTCTGTCATACTCACTTTGGAAATTCAGGCCTCTGTTCTCGGGGACTTTAGGTGTGTACACACATGGAAAATTTCTGACAGCTAAAGTGATGTAACTTTTTAATGTCGATTTAACTGTCAGAGTGTACGCATGTATGTGGAGCAGAGTCAACTTAAATGCAGCACAAGATAATACACCTCTGAGATGTATTAGCTTGAGTCGCATTAGTTAAGTTGACTTAGCTCACGAGATGTCTGTCACCATGTCAAGGAGCTGTACGTGTGTACACTCCAATGTGGCTTAACTTAAGCTGACTTAGTATGTGTATACACACCCTTTGATTTGGGTTCTTATGCCAGCTCAATGGGGCCCTGATCCAGGGCTGGAGTTCCTGGCTGCTTTTGTAGTACGAATCAATGTGGGCCCTATTTCTTTGTTCTCATCTCCAAGTAGTCATGGGGGTGGTACTAAAATCCCTTTAACCATTGCAGCAGTTCACATGAGCTAGCCACCCTGAAAAAGAACTTTAGCTACATGGAACAATTGGATTAGCAACTGAAGGTGATTGCATTAGCACAGGGATTTTATTAACAGCTGACAGGTTGTGCTAAATCAAACAGTAGCCGGTAGCTACATGAGCTTCAACCCTCCCCCTCATGGGCAATCTGAAGTGTAACTGCAGCACACACAAACAGAAACATCCCTGAACTAGCTTTCTTTAAAGCAGCCAGACCCTGGCAGCATGAGCTACAACATCCCATATTAAATATATACAGGAAAATCTACAGAGCAAATGAGGCTGTGGTCCTTCAGACTGTAGATATAAATACCTAGAGAATGATCTTCCCCATGTGCCTGTGGGTACCTCTTAGAACTGAAGTTTTTTTTTTTTTTTGTGTGAAAAACACAAATTCAGCAACACCAAAATGTTTTATTTCACCAGTTTTGCCAAATTTCTCCCATGTCATAAAACAAACAAGCAAATTACAACACCCCCCCCCAACAAATCCATGCTTATCTTTAACAGTCCTAAAAGGATGCTTCAGTTTCAGATTCAAAGCAACTTTTGATTTTGAAATTTCCCTTAAAAGTATGAAAAAACCTCTTAAATTGTTCAAATCCAAAATTTAATATTTTCTTGTGTGTAAAATGAAATGCTTTGCTCAATTTGAATTTTTTTTGATTGATCTGGCAGGAATTTAAAAAACCCAAACATGCCTTCTGTTTATTTGAAACAACCTTCTTTCCTTCCTTCTAGAAACCCTTTGTGGAACACAGGGAATAGCAGCCTTGTTCCTGTTTGAATGGTCTTTTTTGGTATCTACTTTGTTAACTTCTCTTTACTCCATATTTTATAGCACTCTTTCTTTAACTACTATTTTCATTTATGTAACTGAGTTAAATTTATGATTTTATCTTCAGGGGTGTAGGTTGTAGCCATGTTGGTCTAAGGACATAGGCAGACAAGGTCCTTTGGGTAAATCCAATATCTTTTATTAGATCAACTCAAATAGTTGGAAAAATTCTTAGCTGGCAAGGAAGAATTTTTCAAACTATTGGAGCTGGTCTAATAAAAAGATATTGGATTTACTCAAAGAACCTTGTCTGATTTTATCTTGTATTTTGCTTAGGTGGTCTCTGCTTCTTTCCGAGACCTGAGGAAGAGGGTGCCCAAAGCTTGTCTAAGATCTCTCCCAGACGATCCCATAAAAGATACCAGAAAAAACCCTTACTTCTTGCATATTTTCTGGACCATCATGTCTATGACAGCACTCCAACCCTTTGCAGTGTTTGCCAGCAAGTAAAAAAAAAAGTAATTCCCAACTCCTTTCCCCGCAACTGTAGCTTTCTCTGGGAAGGGCTTCTCTGCTTTTGGGTAATTTTATCACGCTCCCCTTTCTTTTGCCAGTTATAGATCACAGAACTGGAATCCCTTCTGAAAACAACCATTGCACATCCTTTAATCCTGGCTTCAGGAAGAATGTAGGGCTACATCATGCTCAGAGCACAGAAGCTTTCATCTCCCTGTTCTCAGTATTTCACACTTTCTGCTGACTGTTTCTCTGCAGCACCCAGTGGGAGGCTTTGACTGGAGCTGACAGGCAGCCAGCGCTGAGAATGGGCTGCAAAGGCTGTGCTGAAAGGAGACTGGCTAAAGAGCACATGGCAAGCCCCAGGGGAAATTTAGGGAAGTGAGAAGGAAATAAGTGGAGGAAGGAAGAAATATGTGTGGGGTGCATTCTTTACTTGGATCTTTCATAGCGGGGCATTAGACAGCTGCTTTTAACAAGAAAATTTCCCCAGAATGCATGTCCGACAGTGTCTGGCAGCTCCTAGGCCCACACCTAACGGCTACAAATTGCCTCTGGTAAAAAATACGTACATAAAAAATATGTATGTATGTACACACATGCACAGACGCACATACACATACATATGCGTGCGCAAGTAAAAGAAGTCCCAGGCACTGCCCCCGCCCTCCCTAGGCCTTTTCCACACATAGTGCTACAGTGCCATCTGCTGAGCCTTTTTATGCCTAGCATGCAAGGATGGAGCCCAGCTATATACTGCTGTTCAGTAAATCTATATCCTCTGGAATAGGGACACAGTCCTGGTATAGGGACGAGTCACAGTGTGAGCTAGACTAAAGGTTAAGGCACAACTTTGGTGGTAGGAGTTCTGAAGTCAGTCTGTGGGTCTCTTGTAGAATTAGGGCAAAACTGGGATTTGTTTGCCTTGTAGAGGTGACACTGTTGGGGCATTGATTTGGGGTGAATCTTTTCAGTGCTGTTGTAACAAGAACAACAATAATGTGGACAGACTTTATATGGACAGGAAGGAGGCAGGAAAAGGACTGAGAACAGTTGAGGGTGTCTTGAAACTAAGCAGGTGCATGTAATGACAGCAGAGATATGGGAGAAAGAAGACAGACTGACTGGATCAAGTTCTGAAGCTAAATGAGAAACACACTCCTCAGAATCAGTCACAAGGCAGACAACACCAAGGAACACTGGGACAACTGGCAGCAAGACAAACAGAGGGTCTAATGTTGGCCACAAGTTATTTCTATGAGCTACATTAAAGCAAAGATAGATGATGGGAAAGATTTAAGTCTAGAATAGTAGGTTGAGATGATGGACCCCACAGATTATCAGTCATATAATATCATATATTATTATATGATATTATATGATATATACAGTCATAATATATCATAGTAGATATACCATTATGGCTGGAGATGAGTAGGGAGCCTAGCGTGACAAAGTTGGCAGCATTGTCACAGGGTGCTCCATAAGAAATACAGACTACAGCTAAGGGAGAATGATTCCCAGCATACACCCAACAAAGCTTTAGAAATGAGTGTGGGAAAATATTATGGGATTTTTCAATTGTTACTTTCCATGAAGTGTCTGCTGGAAGATCAGGCCACAGGAAGAGCTCTGCAGCCCAGAGCAGTTGGATATTGGAAAGAACTATGCTCAGCAGCAGGAGAATGAAGGAGAGCTTCACATCTGGCTTAGTTATGAAAGAAGACTAAAGGAGCTGGAGTTTATAGAGGGGATACGATTGCAGAAAGGGGAATTCTGGCTCTCCAGTTTGGGGTGGGGTTGGTCAATGATGTATGGAATTATGCTTGCTGTCCCCTGGTTGCAGAGCAGATTGGAAGGAGTTATGTTTTTCCCGTGCTTCTGGACTTTGCTGCCACTTGAGGCTGGGAAGGGATTTTTTTTCCTCTAGTTGCTACAAATGTCAGGGTTGTTTTCTGCCTTCCTCAGAAGTATTGGGTGCTGGTTGCAGTCAAGGATGGGCATTTTGACTAGGGCATGCTGATGCTCCTGTTGGAGCTAAAACGTTGAGATTCCTGGTTAGAGAATCTTACCCTTCTGCTCAAGGTCAGATTGATCTCCACATTTGAGATCAGGAAGGAATTTTATCCGATAGTCATATTGCTGTGCATTGTGGAGAGTTTTGCTTTCCCGTGGAGGGGGACCATGGCATTTTGCCTTGGATCTCTTGAGTGCATTTTAACAATACTTGCAACAGCAGGACAATGAGAGCCCTCATTCGCTGCTTTGCCTTTGGCAGGTTAGGGTGTTCTTGGTGTTTTGGGGCAATATGCCTTATAGTTGCACAACAGGGTTGCTTGTGTAGTTTTAGGAAATCTGTGGTTTTGTAGTTAGACAAGCACTTGTATAGGATGGTTTGATATGGATGATCTTTCCATAAGCAGATGATCTCCAGAGGCCCCTTCCAGCCTTACTTTTCTATGGACCTGAGTGGCTAGCCAGAGTCAGCTGACCCTTCACCTCTTCCAGTATAAACTAATCCAGAAGAGAGAATGTCTGGGCCAATCTGTGTCCAGGATGCTTTGTCCTTGTCTTGTGCCTCAACTGGTTCTCTGACGGATCCCTTGGCTACCTGACCCAGCTTGCCCTTGGTCTCTGTGGCTTGCCTGACCCATCAGCTTCCTAACCTAACTCTTTGCTTGATCTTCTGGATACTTGACCAGGCTTACCTTCTGATGCACCACTCTGCTCCACCCTCTGGCTGTCTGACTTGGTTCTTCAGACTGACTTTCTGGCTTCCCAGCACTCAGATTCTGCACACTCCTGATCCTGGTTGCTCCCCCCAGACCCTAAGTGACTCCCAGACCTGGCTGCCCATTACCTGATGTAACAATATCTCACTTAGTTTGCAGGTTATAGGGGAAAATGGAGAATGTCTTCATTTTTGTCATTTCCTGTTTTCTTCCATGAGAAAAAGGAGATTAGGAGGAGGTCCTTTACTTTGATTGTGGCACTATATATCTATGGTGCCACAATCAAGGTAAAGCACCTCCTCCTAATCAGGTTATAACCCCTATATATAAGAAATAAATGTCCCTGTGTTAGACTTCTTGTGGTGCCTGTGTGAATTTAGGTTGGCTTTCTACTGCCATGGTGTACTAATAACTTTTGGGAATCAAAAGATTCCAAGGCAACATTTCCAGAAGGCAGGCTTGGAACTGGTATGCAACAGAGCTGTTGCAGTGTGAACATATTGAGACAGACATGCACAATTACATTGAATGGATTTAATCTAATCATAGGTCACATACTAACATGCTTCACCTGTAATCTATGCATCTTTGTTCATCATTTGGACTTGAGTCTAGACAAAACAAACAAACAATTAAAACAAAACCTCATTCATATTTATTCATATCATGGTAATTGTGGTTGTGGTATGGACACCAAAATAGTTATATTGGTTTATAGGTATTACATTCAGATAATGCACAGCAAGGTGCTATCATCTATGTAAATCAAAAGTTTTACTTCCCATTGTTTTCCCCAGGGCATTCTTCACCTCCTTGTTCTTCAGGCTGTAGGCCAGGGGATTCAGCATAGGGGTCACCATTGAGTAGCATACTGAGGTCAATTTGTCCTGGTCCAAAAAGCGGCTGGAACTGGGCTTTAAATAGGAAGGAAAGTATTACATAGAAAACAGTGATAGCAGTCAAGTGGGAGGTGCAGGTGGAGAAGGCTTTGCAACCTGCCCTCAGTGGAGCAGATCATCAGGATGGTGGATAGGATGTTCAGGTAGGAGATGAATTTAGAGATCCAGGCTTCCCATTTCCCACAGAAAAATGCAGATTTTCCCCTTTGAAGTGGGAAACCATGGGTTTACCCTTTTTGCAAACAGGTCTTTTCAGGCTGATAGAATTCCAGCCTGCAAGAGCTACTTGCAAAAGGGTAAGGGTTGGGTGTGGGGGGAACCCTAAGCCTGTCAGCCTGGGCTGGGCAGGCTCACTTTTCTTCCTGCAGCCTTTGGTGTAAGTACAGCATTTGGGGGCTGGGGACAGGGGACAGGGGGAAGCTTGGGGCCTCCTCTGGCAGGGCTGGGGAGGGCCCTGTGGGTCAGGTGAGGGTCACATTGCCAGGGGCTGGGGCCTGCAGGGAGAGCCGGCAGGGTAAGCGGGGGGCAAGGCAGGGGTGTCTGGGCAGCGATCACCCTGTCCTGTGCTGTGGGCTGAGGCAGGGGTGGGTGTGGGCTGCCCCATCCTTGGCCATGCTGCCTCGTCCCCCCATGGCTTGTCATGGCTGGGCTGGGACTAGGACTGGGGATACTGGGCAGCTGGGGCAGTGCTTAGGGCTGGGGCACTGGGGGTGAGCATTGCCCATTGTCTGGGCTGGCAGCCACTGTCTTGGCCTGCAGCTGCGGTGGCTGCTAGCAGCTCTACCAGGGCTAGTGCTGGAGGTGGTGGCTGGAGGCATGCTGCACAGTCAGGCATGGGGAGGGGAAGGGAGAGGAGGGGAGGGGTGTGTGGCTGGCCTGCATGCCGCTTTGCCCAGTTTGGGGCCCCACCAGCCTTGCTGGCCCTGGGGCAGTGTGGCCCCTGTGTGCCCAGACGCCAGATGGGATGGGACCTGCTGGCAAGGGTTGTGACCATGTGGGCAGCTGCTGCACTGCAGCCCAGCCCTGCACTTGGACATGTGGCCTTGGCCTGGGGGTGCTTCTTATCCTGGGAGCTACTCAGCGGGGTGTATTGGGCAGGGGGGAGAGTTGGAGGTGGCAACAGGGATGGGGGGTGATGGGCAGGGCGGGGATTGAGGTGGCAGCGGGGTCTGTGTGTGTGTGTGTGCGCGTGTGTGTGTGTGTGTGTGAGAGAGAGAGATGCAGGGGTGCACTCCAGGCAGAAGAAGCCACCAGACCCGGGCCTGGAGCCCCCCCTGCCCCTGTAGAGGAGCCTGTGCAGGGGCAGACCAGCATGGAAGGGAAGGGCCTTGTCCAGTCAGAGGCAGGCTCAGCCCAATCCCTGAGTCCCAGTCAAGGGCTTCCCAGGAAGGGCATGGGGACCACTGGGGTCTTGGCACAGGAGCAGGGAGCAGAACAGCAGGGGACCATGCTGCTCAGAGCCGCAAAGTAGCAGGTGGGACAGCAGCAGCTGGACCTGTGTCCTGGTGTAAGGGGTAGCTGCTGCTGGGAGGGAGTGAGTGAGGGGCAGGCAGGGGCTGGGAGCGAGGGGCACTGGCAGGGCTGTGAGGGCTGTGGGTTGGGAGTTTATGGCAACAGCAGGGGCAGGACCCCAGCGTATCGGTGTTGCTCAGCCCCACAAAGCAGCTGTGGGGACAGCTGCAGCTGGACTCGCACCCTGGTGAGCAAAGGGGGCAGTGGGACCTCTATTTTCTATGATAACAATTCCAAAATCAAACACCAATATATGCAGGTATTTAGACTTTATTTTATTTTCATGATTGAGGCATTAGTAGGCTTCTAAATTGCTTTGAAATTGTAAATTTATCAATAAAACATTGTGTTCAACTGATGCCTATATATATAGTGTAATTTCATTTTAATAGTGGAAAAAAGCAGATTGGTTTTTTTGAATCAGAGAATTTTAGAGTTTTTTACTACAGAGAATTGTGGAGTTTTAAACAGAAAAAACCAAGATCATTGGAGATGATAATGGTTAAAATGGTACTTGCAGACTGAAAATCACTGATATTATATGGAAGATGAATAGAGAGTATGGCAGTCCCTTAGACGGACAGATACATACACCTGAATTACACTAGTTTGCATTCAGAATCAGGCCCTTTAAATTTTTTTTATGCCATATGTTCCAACATCCATCATCAGTAAGTGATGATGGATATTGCAGCTATTCTATTGACTGGTGGTGCATTTTCTCTTGTGGCTGTAGAGACCACTGTTAGATTTGCATGTTAGAATCAGGCTCTATGCTTATAGTATTTTGTGCTTATAAAAATCCAGGAGCTCTGATCTCAGTTTCTGTATAAATCAGTTCATGAGAACTAACGAAAAGGCGAAAGATTATTCAGAGCCAGAGAAGTGAGCAAAAGAAGGAGCCAAGTTGAAATGAAGTAAGAAAGGATTTGTACCGCATTAGCAAACTCTGTTTTACAGATGCAGTCCCCAGCCAGCACCACAAATCTTGCAGCTGCTGGTCAGAGCCCCAGACTTGGAGCAAACTTGGAACAGGCTGGAGGTGGAAGTATGAAAAATGTGGGAAAGAGCCCTCCAAAATGCAGCAGTGATGAGGGAGGAGGTACTCCCTCTCCCAGATGGTCTGAATCTCTGGTACAAAACTTCACCTGGCATTGCAGACATCCAAGGGAACTGCATGCTGCCTGCATTCTCACAAGCTGCAAATGTGTTGGTCTGTACCAGCATTAAGTATGAACATACTCAGCACCAGACAGTTCCTCTGTATGTCACGAACACAAGATGAAGTCTGCTCATACAGCCTGCCAGTACCCACCTCCTTTCTGTCTTCCTTGTGTTCTTTCAGGCCTTTTTGGAGCATCTTAAGCATTCCCCACTCCCACACCCATTTTCTCAATAGAGCTGCAGTTGTGTGAGATTGCTCACTAGGTCCTAACCTGTCTTGGGGAGTTCAGCAGTGGGATCCCTGGCTTTTTTCTGGAGAAGAAGGTCCTTGTGGTAGCTTCTGATACATAGGGAGGACAGGACTGAGCACACTTTTTGGAGACTGGATTGAACAGGGGAAAACACCAGGAGGCACTGATCTACTCTCAGGTTTACAGGCGAAAATGACCTGATCCTGAAGCCACTGAGAAGTACCGTTATTAAAGCAGACTGACCAGGGACAAATTGGCATTATGAATGTTTTCTTAAATTAAAAACACAAAAGGTGTCACTGCAGCTGATGAAGGCACACTCAACCCTGGCTTTGAATTGGATAGCTCAGCTACCTATGACAGTGCAACTGCACCTGTCTCATCTGCACTGTAAAACCTCCATGATAGATGTTTGTATGGCTAGTTCCTGTTGAGTTCTGTCCAGCTATAGCTACACTGCATTCATTAAATGAACTGTTAGTTTACAGCAGGGGTTCCCAAACATGTACCCCTGGGCTATGCAAGACATATCTGGGGGTGCATGGGAGAAATTGTGTAATGGCAGATTTAACTTTCATTATCATAATGATTGGCATTTAAGGGGTTAAAACATAAAACATATGCTGGTAGGGGTATGTGGGCCATTGGTAAATATGGAAAAGGGTAAGCAATAAGAAAAAGTTTGGGAACCTCTGATTTAGAACAAACTGGGGCCGGACTCCATCTACTGCAGTCACAGAATCACATGCTTGGAAGGAACTGCCAGGATCATCTGGTTCAACTGATGCAAAATTCCTAAACCAACCCAGACAGATGCCTACTCAGTCACACTTTTGTCTGCAGCACAGATGTTCTCTCCATTGGGTTTGAATTCAAGCTACTCCTTACACATAGAAATTCAATATTTGCATCTGTGTTCTTACAATGGAGTTATAAAACTTTTATCTGAACACCTTTTTCCCCTCTGATACATGAAAGGTGCCATATGCAGTAAAAGCTAAACTTGACATATACTCCAAAATTCAGTAGATCCCCCCCCCCACTCCTCTATCTTATTTTTAGAGAGGAAGCAGTTTAGCAGCTGCTGCTTTCACTTCTCTATGTGAAATTTGCCAGGGAAGCTCTTTTTTAATTCGTTTGACCCTAGGATTCTCCCCCACCCCAAGTTTGCTTGAAGAGCAGAGTAGAAGAGATTACCAAATGGCTTCAATTGGGATTGCAATGGAGGCTTTGCATTACAGAATCAAGTCTCTCAAGCATCTGAGACCTCAAGAGATCACATGTACACAGAGGGTATGTCTACACATGAATTTAAGTGGACTTAAATATAATGTTGATTAAACTAATGCGGTTTAAGCAGTTTTTAACAGGTGTCTACATGTGGTGGGACTTGGTACTAATTTAAATAATCCTGGATTGCTTCAGCCCTGCCATGTGCCTCTGAGGCCACTGGGGAGAGCTCCAGCCTCTGGAAACATGGCTGCCAGTACTTGGCAGCCATGCTGAAGCCTGAACCAGCTGCCAGCACTTGGCAGCCATTTCCCTCCCCTCCCCTTCTGATCCCTGGCCAGCCCTTTCCCTGCCCAGGAGCTGCGTACCCAGCACAGGGGCAGCATGCAGCAGCTCCCTCCTTACACACCCTGCCTCCCTGCACCAGGGCTGCCCCTGCTTCTGCCAGTGATACCCAGCACCCAGCTATTCCAGCCTGGTCTCTGCCAGCAATGACCAGCATCCTGCAATCCTGCTAGCCATGGTACTGGCCTTGCTGGCCCCAGTAGGCACCGCTGTGCTCAGTTCCCAGGACAGCCATGCATCCACCAGCAGGGGCTAGGGCACCAGCTTTGGGAGGCCCTGGTTGACCCTCTCCTCCAGCCCACCTGCCCCACCACCCACATACCTCCTACTCCCTGCTCAGGCCATGCACATGGGTGAAACAAAAGACTTTATTACCCTCACAACACCCACCTTCATCTCTCCCACAGCAGCCCAGACCTGGGGGAGGAGAGGCACCCTACCAGGAGCCCGGGGGCTGGGCTCTGGCCATCCCCCTAGTGGCTGGGCAGATTCAGGACTAAATTCTCTGCATTAATGTGGAGTAATGCGTCTACACATGTTAATCCACATTAACTGATCCCGCTTAAATTTGATATTTGGTTTGGGCAGATATCAAATTTAGGCTCACATAGCCTAAAATTGCCATTTTTAAGCTGCATTAAGGGCGCACACGTGTAGATTGTGCTAATCTACAGCTAATGCAGCGTAAATTGGGCTAATCTACATTAAACAACCATGTCTAAGCACACCCAGAGGAAGCAATTCCCAAACATCCTTTATTCTATCTATACACTAATTGCCTTAATTTTTTTCTATGTGAATTGGTGTAAATGGAATGATCAAGCGTCACCGAAAGTACATTGTGACCTGTTTGTCCCTTTTGTCTGGATGTATGACCCAGAGCATAGGGTTTGAATCACACTAGCAGACCCAAACATTTCTGGCACAAAACATAGTTTCTGTTTCATAGCAAAGAAAAAAGCTTATTTAATAGGCAACATCTTGGCCAACACCTGGGAGTAACTTCAAAGCTAACAGCAGAAATGTCCACCTCTGGAATGGACCAGTTAGGCGATCAGTGCTGAACAATGGGTTACTGTAACAGGGTAGTGAGGCAGCTAGCTCCCTGGTCCCCATCCTGCACTCTTCCCTAGATACTTGGGAATCCATAAGGCTCACTCCTGAGAGGACATCTGACCTGACAGCAGGCTCTCTTTAACCCCTTTCTTACCAGGGGCTAGCCAGTCCACCCCATCACAGTTAGACTGATGTGTCTGCTTAGGAGAGAAATCTAGTCGAAACTATAAAGGAAGACAAACTAGAAAGATCTGCCACAGACTTAGGAACATAGGACTGGAACAGGCATCCTGGGTCATTGAGTCTAGTCATGGGTGTTCACAGGCACTCATTAACCAAAGGCACCCCCAAAATCATCACTTCAAATGCTTGCCAAGAACTACAAGGAGACAGATCCCAAAACACTAGGAACATCCCATCACATGCCATAGGCTTGGGGAAATCGCTTACAGGAAAATGAAACAAGGGGTCTTAGTCACCTAACTGTTTTTTTAGGTGCTGAAATCCAACTGTCAGGTGCCACTGGCTTTCAGAAAACCACAACCTAACTTTGCAGATGCCTTCAGACTACAGGCATCTGAGCTTCTGCTTTGGGGCATGCTCTGAGCATGCTTAGATGCTTCAGGGAGATGAACAGATACAGTGTTCATTCCTTCCTTTAAGTAGGACAGCTTTTACAGTATTTTTCTGGGATGTGAGAGCCAGGTTCAAACCCATTCTCTAACTGGAGGAATTTGAACTCCCATTCCATGATGGGATGCTTAGACCCAGAGACCACAGCTTTCTCTGGGGTGGAGTGATGCATCTGTTAACACTGAAGTCACTGCTTTGACAGCAATTCATGTCCCTTAGCCAACTTCACTACTGCTAGCTTTCTCTCCTGATCATGGCACCACAAAGCGTAGCATGGGCTACCTACCTCTGAGTATTTACCCAGCTCAACAGGTGAGTTATATAGCCCATGCTGAGCTATGGGCTGCTGCAGCCTATTACTGTAGCAGTGCCTCTCAGAACAACCTGCAAGCTGTTCACTCTGCCCTTTCAAAGCTTTTCCAATTGGTATAAAATACGTTATTGGAAAGTAAACTTACATCCAGGTCCCTCTGCACCAAGTTATTGCCTCAGCCCAAGGATTATGGACTCGTGCACAAAATAGTTCTTTCCTCACTCATATCAATATTTAATTAAATTATCTGAAGCAGTACAGCTATGAGGAAGGAAGAATCAAGAGAGTGCCTCCACAGAGCCTAGTGGTTTGAGTTGAGAGCTCAGTTCAAATACTTTCATCTAGAGAAAGGATTTGAACTTCTGTACCCTGCTTTCCAAATAAATGCCCTAATCACTAGGCTAAACAGGGAGGACAACATAAATAGACCTGGTAGGACGTGCTGTGAGCAGGGACAGGTGGAGGCAAGGACCTAGGATAGAGACCACCCATGGACTTTACAAGCTGTAAAGGCAAGGCTGGTCACATTGGACTGTTAAGTAAAGAGCTTAATCTCAGTGCAAAGCATCTGGTGTTTTTTCAGGTGCATATACCGGCTATACTACAAGGGGAGCAGCACTGGGCCCTCTTATTGTCTTTTAAAGGAAAGGAAGGATCATCTTCTCTCTTTTTTTTTTTTTAATAATACATGGCATATGCACCTAATGATGCCCTAAAACGGAGTCACAAAAAGGCAGTGAGGAAGAAGAAGACCTACCCAACTTTTGCATGAACAGTTTTTCAAATGGGGTGGAATAGAATCACATTTAAACTCAATTTATGCACCTAACAGGTGGAATAGAATTTGTTATCATTTTATTTATACACCTTAAATTGCAAGGACCAACATCATCCTTTCTATAACATGTCATTGCTGAGGTATATATATCAAATACAATTAGGGGTTTTCTCCCTGTGAGAGTACAAGCTGGATTCAGTGCGAGGTGTGGTTAAATAGAAGTGCTGCTTGGTTGTTGAAAGTAGCAGCCATTTTTGGGACCATCTTGTTTTCTATACAAGGAAATTCCTGCTTAGCTAGGAACCAGGGCTGTTTTTCCAGGCTTGTGGTCTAGAGGGGAAACCTTCCCCATCACAAACCCCTCCGGATGTTCTTCCCTGATATTACTGATGTTGACCAAAACTAAATAAAATCCAACCATCAGACAAAGAGGCTTGAGTAGGGGTAGTGAAAGATAAAGGGCTATCAAAATGACTTCATCTTCCTCTCTCCCTTCAGTTCATAGAGTGAACGTCAACCAATGATGCCAAACACACACAAAAAAGAAGAAAAAGGATAAGGAGTAATGACACAAAGAAAGGAGAAAATTGCTAATGAAAACTAATATAAAGAAAGGGTGAGGAGCATCCAAGACCAACCTCTTAGAGACAGGAGGACCAACCATGAGCAAGGAAAAATTGCATAGTGAGGACTGAATCAAACATGGATGTAAATGGTTGCTGTGAATGCTGAACACAAAAAGGGGAGATAGGCATGGAAGTGGTGGGCCAGCTCTACCTCCTATGTTGCAAGAAGTTTCATATTGAAGCCAAGAGGGAAAAAAATCAGTTTTGAGGAATAAAAATATCACGTCAAGTCTCACATTAACAAAAGAGATTTTTTTAATGCCAGAAGCTTTTCTCAGGGTATTCTTCGTATCCTTGTACCTCAGGCTGTAGATCCAATGGCTCTGCATGGAGTCAACAAAGTAGAGAACACAGAGGCCACTTTGTCCTGGTCAAAGGAATAGCTAGATTTGGACCATCAAGATGTGAATAAAAGAGTCCCATAGCACATGGTGACAACCCTGAGGTGAGAAGCACAGATGGAGTGGGTGTTGCTTCTTCCTTGAGTAGACAACATCCTCAGGATCATAGTGAGACCATATGTGTAGGAGATGAGAATGGTCAGGATGGCAATTGTTAAAATGAAGCTGACAGTTACAAAGAGCAGCATCTCCTTGAAATAGATGTCAGAGCACTAGAGCACTAGTATCGGAGAGGTATCACAGAAAAGCCAGTTAATGACATTGGAACCTCACAAGCATGGTCTGACGGTGCTTGTATTGTGTGTAATGGACATGACAGTACCAGTCATGTTGGACACTAGGACTGTGCGAAGCTGCAGGAGGTGATTCAATCTGGAGGAGATTCGGCCTGATTCGGTGGCGGAATCTCCGAATTTGAATCGAATCAGGGGACCAATTTAAAGGTCCGAATCAATTCAACGCTTTCCGAATCTTTGCCAAAGATTTAGAGAGCTTTGATGATTTGGGCAGTCAGGGCGGGAGAGGGGAAGCTAGGGGAGCAGGGAAGGGACCATGGGGGTACCCCTGCCAGCCCCCCCGACCCCCACCCACTCCCCCAGGCCCCCCATGGCTGCCCTGCCCTCCCCAGTTCCATACTTTAAAAAAAAGCCCCGGTGCTCACCAGGTGCTGCCGGGTGGGGGGTGATCCCCACTGCCCCACACTGCATGGGGGGGCTCTGCATGAGCCCTCTCAGCCCCTCCCACTGCTCCCCCGGTCCCAACATGGCTGCCCCACTTGCTGGGGTTCTGGTCCTTTAAGAAAAAAAGAAGTGGAGAAAAGCCCCGGGACTCACCGCTCCTGGTGCAGCCTTGAGGGTTCGGGGGCTTGTGTAGAGCCCCCATGTGGCAAGGGGTAGCGGGGATCGCCTCCCACTAGCAGCAGCCTTTCTTCAGGTTTTTTTTCTTAAAGGACTAGAGCTGGCCTGTGTGGGGCACCCATGAGGGGGCTAGGGGAGCGGCGGTGTGTGGTTTGGGGATTCGTGCAGAGCCCCCCATGCAGCATGGGGCAGTGGGGGCAGCTGGGATTGCCCCCTGCTCGGCAGCACCTGCTGAGCTGGGGCTTTTTTTCCCCCAAGAGCTGGGAGCTGGGGCGGGCAGGGCGGCCATTGCTGGGTTGGGAGAGGGGAAGGGGATGGGCCTGGCCTGACTGATTCAGCCAAACTGAATCACTGAATCGAATCACTGTCCCCCGAATTGCCCAAATCTGAATCCGAAGCAAATAGTAGCCACTTTGCACGTGTGTATTGGACACAGCTACAAGAAGAGGACAGAATCTGGGGGCCATGATGGCCTAACCAGACTGAAAGAGAGGAAAGAACAAACAATGATGATCATAGAATCATTGAAGTAGGGTAGGAAGGGACCTTGTAGATCTTCAAGTCCGACCCCCTGCCTGGGCAGGAGAGAAACTGGGCTCATGGGACCTCAGCCATGTAGGCATCGAGCCGCTTCTTAAAGACCCCCAGGGTAGGAACCAGCACCAGTTCCCTTGGAAGTTGGTTCCAGATCCTAGCCACCCTAACTGTGAAGTAGTTCCTACGGCTGTCTAATCTGACCCTACTCTCCAACAACTTGTGGCCGTTATTCCTTGTTATCCCTGGGGGTGCTAGGGGAAACAAGGTCTCCCCCAAACCCTTCTGGTCCCCCCTAGTGAGTTTATAGATGGTCACAAGGTCCCCCCTCAGCCTTCTCTTGTGAAGGCTGAACAGGTTCAGGTCCCGTAGCCTCTCATTGTAGGGTCTGCCCTGCTGTCCCCAGATCATGCGTGTGGCCCTCCTCTGGACCCTCTCAATGTTGTCCACATCCCTCTTGAAGTGGAGTGCCCAGAACTGGACACAGTACTCCAGCTGCGGCCTGACCAGTGTCACGTAGAGGGGGAGGATCACCTCCTTGGCCCTACTTGAGATGCACCTGTGGATGCATGATAAGGTCCGGTTAGCCCTGCCAACGGTGACCTCGCATTGTCGGCCCATGTTCATCTTGGAGTCAATGATGACTCCAAGATCCCTTTCTGCCTCTGTGCTCTCAAGAAGGGAGTTTCCCATCTTATAAGTGTGTTGCTGGTTACTACTGCCCAAGTGCAGCACCCTGCACTTGTCTGTATTGAAACACATCCTGTTTTTGTCAGCCCACCCTTGCAACCTATCCAGGCCTTTCTGCAGTCTTTCCCTCCCTACTAGCGTGCCCACCTCGCCCCATGATGATGAATCAACACAAAAAGGAAAAAAAATATAAGAATAATACAGACATGGGGAAGGGTAACAGTTTTCAATGGCAAGTGAAAAGAAGCAAAGGCATGGGTGAGGGGCATTCAATACCAACCACATAGTGGCAGAAGGACCTACCACATAGTAGCATGGGGACTGAACTGCAAAAGTTTGCCTAGCAAGAACTGAACAAAGAATAGAGGCAAATGACTGCTGAGAATAACAAAGACAAAGAAGGGAATATATATTCAAGAGTAACAGGAATGATGATAAATGAGAAAACCAACAAAACGAAGATACATATGGGAAAACAAAGGACAAAATTTAGATTTACAACCCATAAATTCAGAAAATATTTTAGTTTGAAAATGTTGAACACCCTCCCTCCCCATAAACAAGAGTGCAGATTCTAGCCCAAGAAGAGAGAAATGATTTAAAGGGTTGACCTCATGTCAAGTCTTCATATTCATGGACTGGTACTTTTAATTCTAAAACTTATCCAGAGGGCATTTTTCACCTCCTTGTTTCTTAGGCTGTAGATCGAGGGGTTCAACATAGGGGTTACCAAGGTATAAAACACTGATGCCACTTTGTCTCGATCAGAGGAGCGACTAGATATAGGCTGCAAATAGATGAAAAATAGTGTTCCATAAAAGATAGAGACAGCTGTCAAGTGGGAAGCACAGGTGGAGAAGGCTTTATGTCTCCCTTCACTTGAGCATATCTGCAGGATGGTGGTGAGAATGTACCCATAGGAGATTACAATGGTTAGGATGGTGCTTGTTAAATAGAAGCCAACTAATATGAAGAGAAGCATCTCATTGACATGGTTGTTAGATCAGAAGAGTGCTAGCAGGGGTGAGGCATCACAGAAAAACTGATCAATGATATGGGAGCCACAGAAGGATTGTGTGAAGGTGCTTGCAGTGAGTATACTGGAGTTGAGAGTGTCAACCATGTGGGACACAGCTAGGAGAAAACAGAATATGGGAGACATAATGGCTTTGTAAATGAGAAGGTTACAAATGGCCACATAGCGATCATATGCCATCATGGCCAAGAGGTAACACTCTACAGTACCATATAGAGCATATATGAAAAACTGTGTAGCACAACCAGACATTGAAATGATTCTCTGCTCTGCAAGGAGGTCCATCAGTATCTTGAGGGCAATGGCTGAAGAAAAGCAGAGATCTGTAACAGGCAAATTACTCAGGAAGAAGTACATAGGGTTGTGGATTCAGAAGTCAACCCTGATCAGTGTGATCATCCCCAGATTCCCCAACAGGGTCATAAGGTAGATCACCAGAAACAGCATGAAGAAAGGGACCTGCAGATTGGGCTGGTCAGTGAATCCTGAAAGGACAAACTCTGTATGCGTGGTGCCATTTCCCAGAAACAATGTTATTGTGTAGGGCATCTGTTGGAAGAATGAGAGAGAAACTCACTGAAAAACATGCCACTGTGACACCACAAATTAAAATCAGAGAGCAACCATCACAGGGACCCTGGATGCGATTCTTTCTTCACTGGCACTTGTGAATATTTTGGCACTAGCTTCTCTTGAACTCTGATAGGAAAATTAATGGTGTAACTACACTGTACACTATATTTAACTGAGATAACTCAGCAACCTGAGGCAGCCTAGCCATAGATGAGGAGCTGACTCAGTATGATATTTGACAGGATTTTTGGAGGAGGTGCACACTTTTTTTGAGAGGAGCAGCACCTGCTCAGCACTACAGATCTTGGGGTGGTGTGTCAGACCCCATCTCTGCCTGTGATCCCAGAGTGATCCCCATCAACCCCAGCTCAGAGCTGGCACAAAACAAGAGGCCAGATGCAGATTTCAGCCGTACATACAGCTTTGCCAGAAGACAATCTCAAACCGTGGTTGGGAAATTCGGTTCATTGCTTTTCCAATGTAACATCTCTGTCCTAAGCCATTTTGTTGCCAATCGTTGAATGAATGTTGGAAGGAGACAAACTGAGTTTGAACATATTTCAGTAAGTGCATTTCAGGTACAATTTTCCTTTGATGTCCCTTCTTTCTCATGAATCGTGAACTTCTGCAAAAGGCAAATCCCAATTACTCGCCAAAATTCAGCAGCTTCTGCGTCCTCCCCTCTCCCCTCTTCTCCATTGATGACTTTGAGATAGACAATGATCTAGCCATACTTCTCTTCACATAGCAAGGTAGGGCTGCCTTGTGAAAAATGTTTTCTCTATCACTTGGAAATGAGTGCTCTCATCTAACCAATGTGCCAGGGAGGATGTAGGATTTATTCAGTTCCTGTCAAAGCCAGTTGGTACATTTGCTCAGTGACGACAGAGCTGCACAAGATCAAAGGTTTTTATCAGGGGTTGTGATTATGGGACCTGGTCCCAGAAGAACCTCAGGCCTCAGAGGACCCTATATACACATAAGAAACAACTACACAGCATGTTGATAATTTTTTGCAGCTGTACTTTAATTGCTCTGGGAGGCAGCATCAGTTCAAATGACCAAGAACAGTTGTGTGTGAAGGTTTGAAGTGGTGATATGGGGGAAATCCCTAAGTAAATGGTAGCCTTAAAATGCAGGGCATGACTTGATGGCTTAGGCAGCCCCTTTTAGCCCTATGTTCCTATGTCCTATCCTGTCTCATTCCGTGCTTGGTGCTGGCTGAAAAAAAATCTCTTTAAATCAAGGGGAACTGAGTAATTAGTCAGTACGTATAAAGTATATTGTCATCCTGTTATGTATGTATGTGGTTGTGAATGTATGGCCATACATATGCATATAGGTATGTTTGTAAATGAACAACTGGCTTCTGGAAGCTATGCTATACCAGAGTTAGAACAGATCCACATCTTCAGCACAGTGTTGTTGAGCTCTGGATATTTGAAAACAATTTTTGAAAAATAGTCTTGTGATGGTCCTTATGCCTAGGGCCCTACTTAAATCACAGTTTTGTGATTTTTGCAGAAGCTGTGAAAAATGGCAATGGCTGCAATCAGTGGCCCATGGAGTCATATGATTTGGCCTGTGGGGCTCCCCAAAGGTCTGGAAATTTGGTGGTGGGAGAGTGGTGGCAAATAATGCCACCACTATTACTCCCAATCAAATCTCCAAGTTCTGCGGGCCAAAACACATGGTCCAGTGCATGGGAATCAAGCTGACAGGTACAGGGCTGGGACTGGGGCAGTGGGTCTGATCTGGGGTACCAGGCCAGATCTGGTACAAGTGGAGTCAGGGCCAGGGCTGGGGCAGCAGGTGTATGTGGGGCTAGTGTGTCAGGCCTGGTCTGGCATGTGAGGGGCTGAGGCTAGGTCTGGGTCTGGGGCCTAATTTGGCACACAGGATTGGGACCTGATCCAGCATATGCTAGATTGGATCTGAGCCCCAGGTGTGCCAGATTGGGCATACATACCAGATTTGGCCCATGGTCTGACCCTGCACAACTCACCCGGTATGCTGGGCTGAGGGATTGGGCATCACTGACCTAGTGTATCATGTCCATTTTTGAGCACTGAATTTCACAAAAGGTATGGGCAAATTAGAAAGGGATCAGAGGACAGCAAGAAAAATTCAAGAGGTCAAGGAAACATGATTTACAAGGAAAGCTTGGAAAAACTGTTTCCTAGTCCTCTAATTATTGTTGCTTTCCACTGGGCTCTTTCTAATTTGTTTATGTCTTCCTTGAAATATGATGCCCCAAACTGGACACATTATTACAGGAGAGTCTCACCAGTTTTGGATTAAGAGAAGATTCACTTTCCTTGACTTTGAAGCTACACTCCTGTTATTTAGTTTGGAGAAGAGAAGACTGGTGTGTGTGGGTGGGTGGGGGAGAAGGGGTTGACAGAAGTCTTCACACACCCAAAGGGTGGTTATAGAGAGGACGGTAATATACTGTTCTCTTTGGTTGTGAGTGCCAGGACAAGGAGTAATGGTTTTAAATAGAATAAAGGGAAATGTGGGTTGGATATCAGGAAGATCTTTCTCATAGGTGTAAGAGGAAAATAAGCGTTGCCCCAAAACACAATCTGACCCTACATCTAATGCCAAACTGAGATGCACAAATAGTGCAGACCATTATGATATGGTGATAGTTTGCAGATCACCAGCTATGCTGCTTCCTGTTGGACTAGTGGCATTTTAATAAATCCCTTAGAGAGAACATCAGAGAAGAGAGTCTCTTGAAGAGCATAGGGCTAGATCACATCTTTATCAGAGCTCATGTTAACAGCTGCTGAAATGTACCATGGCTTATGTTTTTGCTTGCTACTTTCTCTCCTCCTTCTACTTCTACTTCTTCTCAAAATAACAAGGTCTTCCCAAGACTTTGTTTGTGCATAGACTACAAAAAAGAACCTGGATTATTAAGTACAATGGTGCCCTGCAGTGAAGTCTGGTACCACATTATGTTCCTAAGGAAAGCATTTTCCTCCCAATCACTCGCCTCAGGGCATCCTTCACCTCCTTGTTCCTCAGGCTGTAGATGATGGGGTTCAGCATAGGAATCACCACTGTGTAGAACATGGATACTACTTTGTCCAGATCTACTGAGGAGTGGGAGCTGGGACATACATATATGAAGAAGAGGGTCCCAAAGAATATAGTGACAGCTGTGAGGTGTGAGGAGCAGGTGGAGAAGGCTTTGCACCTGCCCTCAGCTGAACGGATTCTCAGGATGGCTGTCAGGATGTAGATGTAGGAGGCAAGGACAATGAGGCTGCTAAATGTACCCAGGACACCAGACAGAACAAAAAGCACTAACTTATTGATGTGGTTGTCAGAGCAGGAGAGTGAAATCACTGCAGGGATGTCACAGAAGAAGTGGTTGATCACTCTGTTGCAGAAACTCAAGTGGAAGGTGAAGCTCGTGTGCATTACAGCATTTACCAACCCAACAATATAGGGTCCAGCCAAGAGCTGAGCACAGATTCTGCGGGACATGAGGACCATGTAGAGCAGTGGGTTAGAGATGGCCACATAACGATCATATGCCATCACTGCCAGGAGGTAACACTCTGTGGCCACAAAGAGGCCAAAAAACCACATCTGTGTTGCACATCCAGCAAGTGAAATAGCTTTCCTCTGGGCTATGAAGTTCACCAGCATTGTTGGGGTGACAACAGAGGAGTAACACACATCTACAAAGGAGAGGTTGCTGAGGAAAAAGTACATGGGGGTATGGAGTTGGGGATCAACTTTGATCAATATGATCATACCAAGATTCCCAATCAAGGTGATGGTGTAGATCACCAGGAACACCACGAAGAGAGGAATTTGAAGCTCTGGATCATTTGAGAGTCCCATAAGAATAAATCCAACCAGCTCTGTAGAATTGCCTGTGGTCATGTCTTCCAATCCTGTGATGAAAAGGAGAGGAGATTGCTACAGTGATATATTGCTGTCCCACTTTCAATCTCCAAACCTTTCCCATCAACCTCCCAAGCCCCACCATATACCTTACATTTAGTTCTAGAGTTTGAATCTAAATGGGCAAGGAAATGCCTTTTCATGGGACTGCAGGACATAGGATTAGAAAGTTTCTCTTGGGTCACTGAGCAGACCCCGGTGATCCCAGGAAGTCATGTCATATATTTCCATTAATTCAGTAATTAAGCTCCATCTAAAAAAATATTTCTTTTTCCTTCATTATTTTTAATGGAAGATCCACCCAGCTCAGTTAAAAAACAAACAAACAACCCCCCCCCCTTTCAAATTTATTGATAGTTACTTCTAATTTGCTTTTCTGATTTTTTTTTAACCTTCAGCAGCTCTTCTCATTTCCCCAGAAACATTTATAGACAACAGTCATATTGTCTCTTAGCATTTTTCTTACTAGGCTATCAGATCAACTCTTCACTCCCCCACCCCCATGAGATGGCCCCTCCATTCCCTCCCCTCCACTCTACTAGCCCTTATTATCACCTGTGGAAACAGTATTCAACACAGTGGAGTCCCCAGCCCTGCATGGAGATTTCCTGGTATGACCCAAATCAGAAAAAAAAATTAAGCATAGGACTGCAAGTGCTTCTGGTTAATGTACATATTCTATGCCAAATAATGACTGGGTGAAGGATACCCCTTCAGCCATCATTCTGCTGTCTGTTTTAATTTTTTTTTTGTTTATCTGCCTGCAAAGTCACTGCAATGCAAACCTAGAACATGCAAGGGGGAAGGCTTTTCTCTGCACAGGCTCTTTGTCTGTTCGGTCTTTGACAGGGATCCATGGCTATATCTGTTGGTCCACAAAGAGCTGCCTGGTTGCCACCTCCTCCTTTTTCCACTTGTCAAAGCTATTCACTGCAAAAAGGATCCTAGAGATTTGTATGACTGTTGGTAAGGAGGAAGAACCACACTAGTTGTGTCTATCTTTGACCATTACTTAAAAAGAAGAGGAGAGAACCCAGGGAATGAAAGAAGCCTGAATAGGAAACTGCAAGGGTCAGAGGGAGGAGAACATTTTGGGAAGAAGGGGAGGACGGGAGACCATACAGCAGCTTCATGGTTTTCTGAGAGGGACAGGGAACTGAGGGCAGGAACATAAGGGTGAGAAGAGAGACCTGATCATGGGATATTGCTGGAGTCTGTGCACTGTAATAGCAAGGTGCCAAGACACAACTCAGGGGTGCAGGAGGAGAAAGCACTCAGAGAAGCACTGGCAGCATCCTCTTTGCCTTACCCAGTGAGTCTTCTGTGACTTTTCAGAGAGGGGTCCTGCTGCTGAAAACTACTGAGGAGTATGAGAATAGTTTAGGAGTTTTATGGGGAGAAGAGATAAGAAAAATAGTCATGTATTGAGGGGGGAAGGGGGTGGGGGAAGAGATGGAGATGGATATGGATAGAAGTGAATCCAGGATTTTACAAAGAGGGATGTGGGAGCAGCCACTGGTGCTGCAGGGGTGGTTGCATTCCTCCACTATCAGAGTCCTCCTGCCCCTCCCTCCACCAGGTTGGGCAGACCTTGCCACAGGATCAGTACTTGGAGACTTTTTTAAGTCCCAAAGAAGGTAATCATTCTTCTGATCCCTTTTCCTCCATTCCCAGGGTACATTTCCTCCCTTCCCATTTTCCACTTTCCTGCCTGCTGCTGCCATGATCTTGCTGTCCTGGAATTAAGGGGAGCTCCTGTTTCACTCTAGCTGGGCTGCATGGGGGCTAGGCTCAGCCTGGGACTTCAGCAGCAGCAGCAGCGGCAGCAGTAGCAGTGGTGGCAGACAAGTGGGTTCCACCTCCCCATGCCTGCCCCCAGCCTGGTGAGGAATACCTGTAGGGACCAGGCAGGCAGGGGAACCCACCCACCAGCTGCCACCATGTCTGCCGCTGTCCTGGGCTGAGCCCAGCTGGAGTGGGAAATGGGAATGTAAGGGGAGGGGATGGGAAGAGGACATACCTCTTAACATGGAAAGGAAGGGAGCAGGTAATTCTTACCTTCTTCAGGACTTAAAAAATTCCCCACTGCTGCTCCTGGTCAGAAAGGGGGATGCAGCTGTGCCACTGCATCTCCACTGGACCTGCCCCTGAATATGTGCCTTTCCCTCCTTGATACCCCACCTCAGATACATTACAAGGCTTGAAAATCCTGCTTTAAGCAGTTTCATGAAAAAATTCTTGCTTGTCACCATGGTCAAGTCTTCAAATGTATCTTTGCAAAGGAAAGAGGAAGAGTCTTACTCCTTTTTTTCATTGAAAACAAGATATACAGGAAGGCTGTAACACTCCTATACTAAGTTTACTGGGATTTATCCCTTTTTAAAGAAAACGCTAGCACTTCTCTAGATTTGCCATTAGGGCAGTTGGTTAAAAATTATTTTAGCTAAACATACTCTGATGTTTTATTTTTTTGGCTAAAAACTGTTAAAATTGACCTTTTGACTGACTTAATTATTTTTCATAATTAATCTGTATTGTCCTCAGATCTAGTGTATAGGCGAAGAAGTCAGCCTTGTTTTTCCTTTAATGTTATTTTAGAAATGGAGTCAGGGACTGACCTTATAATGAACTCTTTGGTGCCATTCTAGTGTAAGCTATTCCCATAATCAACCATGTAGCGTTTCTTAATTTTGCAGTCAGTTCAAAATCATGCAGGTGAACTAGCAGGATACAGTTAATTATTTTATAACCAGTCAAATTTTAAAATCAAACTTAAAACTTTCTGCTTCAGGACAATGATTCATTTCCCTTCCTATGTGAATACATTACTGTAACCTGGAGTAATAATAAAAGGGGGAGTTCCTTACCAGCTTTTTTAGGACTTGGCAGCTTTTTATTTACTTGGAGAATAACCTGTACTAAACAACCAGTAGTCTACCCCATGCAGTTATTTTTGCATCAAATCTCTGTTTTCTTCTGATTATCTTCTTAATCATAACCACCTCCCTTGCATCTCTTCTCTCTCAGGTTTCTCCAGCCACCTTGACAAGGTTTTTCTCCCTATCTCTAAGGCTGCAGCTACAGAGAGTGGTGTTTATGCTGATAGTGCGTGACTACCCCTGGGGATTTTTCAGAACTCAGGTATGTGTTCAAATGACTGCAATTATCTTCCTGCCTTGAGGGATATAAAACAATTGCACCCAGATGTGTTTTTGATTCAAAGCACGACAGGTTGGGGGAAGTTTGGCTTCTTTCCTTGTGCTACCCTTGTGATAAGCTGGGGTACTTCAGTGACATACTATTATAAGGTCCATTCTGTCAGGCCAGTGCCATTTTGATTTCCAGTCTTCATAGTAACTTTTTTGGGGGATTGCAACTCCATCCTGAGTTAAGAGATCCATTTATTTTAGAAAGAAGAGCTGGGCAAGTATGGGAAATTTGGTTTGGGGGCTATGCTGAAAAATTGGAAATGAATTCAGTTTGACTCTAATGAGAATATACTTTTAAAAATAAAATATTTTTACTATTTTAGAACTACTCTCAGCTTACAGTTACGGAGGGAAAGAAAAGTGAAGAACATCACAGTCAGGAATAGAACCCACATCCTCTAACTCCCAGCCAGTGTGCTATCTACTAGGCAAGACTGTCTCTTGGACCAGAATAGATGATCCATGTGGGCGTGTCCAGACGAGCACACACGTGCATCTTGCGGTGTCTCAAAACCCTTTAAGATGCTGCAAGATGCACATGCAGGAAGGAGAAAACGTTCCCTGTGCTGCAAATTTGCAGCACGGGGGCAAAATTAGACCCCTGGACATCCAGGGGTCAAAAAACCCCACAGAGAAAAAAAGTGGAGCAACCGGAGGCAACCAGAGGCTAGGTCCTCCACAGAGATGCTCTGGTGGCAGCCAGAGCATTTCTATGGCTATCCCTCACCCTGGTGCTGAAGCATGCTGACTGCCCGCGCAGGGCAGGCAGTACACCAGCCGCAGGGAGCTGGACCCAGGCTCCAGTGCCTGTAAGTAGGGGGTGGGAGGGGCTGGAGGAGGGGGGAGGGGACCATAGGGGGACTCCCACTTGCCCCATCCCCTGCCCACTCCCCCAGCCCTCTGGATCGCTGCCCTGGCTGCCCCCTAGCCCTCCCATCGCTGCCCCTACCCCCAGCATCCTGGCAAATAAAAGAATAACACACCCTCCGCTGCATTTACCGGCAGTAGCAGCTGCCGTTGGGGTCTACCGGAACAGTGCAGGGCCGGGTGACAGCCCAAGCCCAGGCCCCGCTGCCCCGTGATGTGTTGGGGGCTCTGTCGGGCTTTTATTTTTTTTAAAGTGCTGGAGGCTGGATTGAGAGGAGCAGTCATCGGGGGGCTGGGGGTGCAAGCAGGGGATAGGGCCAGGTGGGGTAGCCACTGGGGGGTTGGGCTGAGTGAGGCAGCCATCAGTGGGGGCTGCAGGGGCTGGTGGGGGATGGATCAGGTGGGGCAGCAATCTGGGGGGGCTGGGGGAGCAAGTAGGGCTGGGGCATCTGGGCCCTGCAGGGGGGGGCTGTGGCCCCTGTGGGGGAGGCAGCAAAACATATAGGTCTTTAGAGTTCACTTCATTATGATGATAGAGACACTGGTAGGCTTCCAAATTGCTTTAACACTGTAGATATATCAATAAAACATTGCCCAACTGATGGCTGTCTCTCTGTCTCTCAATTTCTCTTTCTCTTTATATAGTGATCTTTTGTTTTAATTGTGGAGGAACATGGATTTTACAGAATGACTTTGGGAATTTTTTTTTATTAGGGATTTTTCAGTTTTCAAATAGGGAACACCAGCATTCCTGCTAGGGAAGCCAATGGCAGGACCCAGGCCGAGGAGCCTGCTCAAAGCTGGCACCTTGGAGCCAGCTAGAGGTGGCTGACATCCTGGCCAATTGGGGCCAAGAGGACATGCTTTGACAGTTCAAAGCAGGCCACCACACCCAGAACATCTTCCAAGTGATAGCTGCCCAAATGGCCGGGCAGGGGGCACACATGGCAGTAGTGCCACACAAAGGCCAGCTCTGCAGCCACAGCCCAGTGGCAGCTGGCCCAGAGGCACAAATGCCTCTACTGGCTGTGCAGTCCCCATCCGGGTCTGGAAGGTGCACAGCAGGCCACAGCCAGGCAGCAGCTCTGACTGCCAGACTGCTGCAGTGGGTAGCAAGTGCAGGGAACTCTCAGGGCTGCTTCAGTACAAGGGGTACCAATTGGCCCAGGTGGCTCTGCTCAGTGTCTCCCTCAGGCACACATATTTTCACATTTTGACCCTTTGACCCACACAACACTCCTATCCTGTTTTTTTCATTAGTTGTCCCAAGTATTTTGTTGTGTCATCTATCTGTTGGCCCCATACAGTATGGGCTATTTGTTAGCCGCATGGGCCTCAGGGCCCATGATAATTGGGTGATACAAATAGTCAGGTACCAATTGGCTGGGTTCCAGAAGCTCCTGAGAGTGAGTAGCCCTGAGCTACTTGCCAGGGCAGCTTTTTGTAGAGAGGGGACAGCACAGGTGCTGGCCTGGGCTCTAGTTCCCCCTGGCTGCAGATCCAGGAGGAGCCAGGCCGGGTTATTTTGCCCCAAGTGGCAAAATTTGCCCCACACCAAAGTGCATGTTCAGGCATGTGCACTGAGGCAAAAAGTCCTGGCTCAAATTTGCACCACTTCTATTTGAGCTGCTGCAAGTGCACGTATTTGTATGTGTGGATACACCCTGTGGTTCCCTTGGAGTTTGTCATCAATGGAATTGTGTAGTGAGGGATTAGAGATACCAGTGCACTAGGCAGTTTGTAGGTTATTAATTTAGTTTATTTGGTATCATTTGGAGATATTGACATTTATCTTGTGTTTTGGTATATATGTTTGCTACTGCTGGCTAGAGTATATCTGACCAGCTGTTCATAACCATCCATTCCCTTTTTAGCTTGAATAGATGAGTGTTTTTTCTCATTTACTACAAAAGCTTTCAAAATTGGTGAGCCGCATTTTAATAAAGGCATTGCTTTGTGGATGTCTCCCCTTCCATTTGTGATGACACAACCATTACTTTCCTTCTTCATTACTACTGTACAGAACAAATCCACCACGCTGGAGATAACATCGCATCCTCTGGTACCTGTGCTCAGTAATATTGAGAGAGGAAGGAAACTGCAGTCAGTGGCTGTAGACAGAATGTTTAATGGGTCTAGAGGTTATATTTTTCATATGAGGACACATAAGTATACTTCTACCTGGATGTGAACATGCTCTAAAGGGCAAAGAAGATAAGAATGTTGCAGGGTGAGGTGATACATGTGGACACAAGAAGTATCTATGGATGGGGTGAATTTTGGGTAGTTTGGGAAAGAGGGCTGTGATATATAAACACTTCACTGGAACTAGTGCAGGGTTGGGCAATTATTTGGGCCTGAGGGCCACTTGGGTAGTTTTGGTGAACAGCTGCAGGCTGGGTCAACACTCCCATCCCCCACCACACTGGGTCATCACCCCCTCCTCCCCTACCCCCTGACTGCCTGCAACAGCTCACCAAACTTCCTAAAGGTGCATCCAGACAAGTGTGGTCTTGTGATATGTGGCACTGCAAACACATTTGTAGCACTGCATGGCACACAGTCCAGTGTTCTCCATGCTGCAAGGGCATGCTACTGGAGTGCGGGATATCCAGGGGTCAAAAACCCTGTGGAAAAAGAAAACAGAGCAGCACATGCTCAGGCAGTGTGTGCTATTGAAAAGTGGAGCCAGGCTGTCTAGAGCCATGCTGCAGCTGCCAGTCAGGCTCTGCCTAGCAGGATCACCGTGGCTTCAGCCCCAGGAGGCCCCCAGGACCCCAGGTAAGGCTGCTGGGCCAGCACAGTGCTGGCTCTAGCCTCCCCTACTGCCCCTGGGGTAACTTGCTGCACGCCAAAGCGCGCATGGTATGGGCATTCCCTGGGGACAAGTAGCTGCTGTGCAAGGTGTGCCCCTGCTAGTTGTCCCCAGGAAACCAAACGTCCATGTACGTTTGGATGCACCCTAAGTGGCTGGGTGGATGAGATGTGACCACAGATGGGTGGGGAACAGCATCCAGGAGTGGGACAGGTGGGCAGGGCTAGGGCCAAGGCTGGCATCAGGACTCCTCCAGGCTGTCCCCCACACCTGGGCTGGGTGGGGCTGGGAGACCTGCCATGGGACAAAATCCCTTGGTGGGCCACATCTGGCCTGCAGGCCATATTTTACCCACCTCTGTACTATGCATATTCTATAGCTTTTGCCATGCAGGAGACATTTATTGACAGGAGGCACATACTGGTAGCTATGGAGGTCATTGATTTAGTACCACAAGTGTCATCTAAGATGGTGGTCATCAGACAGGACAGGAGAATGGCTTAAGGGTTATAATTTATCCAAGAGGAAGTGCCCCCTATAGATAGGACATTAAGGGAAGGAGTGCAGCTACAACCCAATTTCCTTTCCTACCCTTCTCACAAGGATCACAGCTGGCTGCCTGATATCTGTGACATGAAGACTGAATTCTTTGTTTGAGGCAGTTCATGCCTATGGGCAGAGGCAGTATTGATATCAGGTCTATAACTTATGTTCCCATGGAAGACCCTTTTTTCCGTACTATTCTTCTCAGGGCATCCTTCACCTCCTTGTTCCTCAGACTGTAGATGAGGGGGTTCACCATGGGGATCACCACTGTGTAGAAGACAGCAGCCACTTGGTCTTGCCCCTCAGAGTAGCTGGAGCTGGGGCGCAGGTAGATAAAGAGGATAGTAGTGTAGAACAAGCTGACAGCCATCAGGTGGGAGGTGCAGGTGGAGAAGGTTTTGCGCCTGCCCTCATTGGAGCGAATCCACAAGATGGCTGAGAGGATGTAGATATAGGAGATGAGAATGATGAAGAAAGAGCAGAGGCCAATCAAGGAGGAAATGATGAACAGCAGGACTTGGTTGATCAGGGTGTTAGTGCAAGAGAGTTTCAGTATCAAGGGCACATCGCAAAAGAAGTGGTCAATGACGTTGGAAGCACAGAATGGGAGACTGAAGATGGTGGTGGTGTGTATCATGCCATTTATACAGCCCACCAAATAGGAAGCCACCACTAGCTGGATGCAGACCTTCTGGGACATGACAATGTGGTACAGCAGTGGGTTACAAATGGCCACATAACGGTCATATGCCATGGCAGCAAGCAGGAGGCATTCCACTGTGGCAAACACAGCATAGAAATAGAACTGGGCTGCACAGCCAGTGAATGAAATGGCTTTCTTCTTGTCCAAGAGGTTTGCCAGAGTCTTGGGGACCACAACAGTGGAATAGCAGAGATCAGAGAAGGACAGGTTACTTAGGAAAAAGTACATGGATGTGTGTAGCTGGGTGTCAAGGTGAATCAGAGCAATCATCCCTAGATTCCCCTGCAGGGTGACTACATAGATGACTAGGAAGACCGTAAAAAGGACCATCTGGGTCAGCCAGTCATTTGTGAATCCCAGCAGGATGAACTCGGACACTGTGGTGTGATTCCCCTCAGGCATTTCTGCCAGTATCTATTTGAAAAGAGACAGACTCAGTAGACAACCAAGCCAAGTTAATCACACCCTTCACAATGAACCTATTTCTGAGTTCTTGGGCAGTCTCAGCAAGGGTGGTAGCTGCTGCATCAAGTGTTGAGGGCAGCACTAGTTTTAAGAACTGGAAGAACAATGAACTGTATAGGCCCCCCCATGCAACAACTCACAAAACTCCCTATGGGGATGAGGCTCTGGGGAGTGGGTAGACAATGTTCAGGAGCAGGATGAGTGATCTGCTCCCTGCACACTGCTGCCCTGTGGGGTGGGGACAGTGTGTGTGTGTGGGGGGAGGGGGAGGGGAAAGGTGCTGCCTGTGTGCTAGGTCCTGGGAGCCAGCTGAGGATGATGGAGGGGGGTGGGGGCTGCATGAAGCATCTCTTGCCTAGGTGGTTGGTCTGCAGTTGTCCCCACAGCAGTCCACATGGCGCTGAGCCCCACGTGCTCCCACCTGGTGCAGCCTGTGCTGTACTTTGGTCAGCCCCTGCTGGCCTGGGCCCGGTCAGCATGCACAGCTTACCAGTAGGGCTGCTTCCAGTGCAGCTGCAGCCACCCGGGTGCCGCTCAGCTCAGCTCCCCTCGCCTCCAGCAGTGGCTCCTTCTCCTGCCCCTGCTGTGCCACTCTGAGCAGGGGAGAAGCTTCAACTGGGCACCTCCTGCTTCAGCGTGCCGGGCTCCGGTTTTGTCTTCCTGCTGCCTTCCACCCACTCTGCCTCCCTGGCGGGGATGGCCGAGTGGGTGGAAGGCAGCTGGGAGCTTCAGCCAGGCAACTGCTGCCCCAGCATGTGGGGCTCTGGCTCCATCTCCCAGCCACTTTCCACCTGCTCCACCTGCCTGGAATGATGAACAGTCAATTGCTGGTGGGCAAAGCATGTGGAAAGTGGTTGGTTGGGAGCTGGAGCTGGAGCCCCATGTGCCAGGGCAGGAGCTGTTCAGCTGCAACTTCCCTCCTGCTCAGAGCAGTGCAGCAGGGACAGGAGCAGGAGGAGGAGCTGCCGCTGGAGGCAAGGGGAGCTAAGCAGCACTTAGGCAATTGAAGCTGCACCATCTGAAGCTGGTGTCAGGACTTGGGCCAACAGGTGTGGGTAGTAGTGCAGCACTGGCTGCCATGGGATGGGCTTGGTCCCTTGCAGAGAGCTGTGTGGGCAGCCGTGGGCTGGTTCCAATCAACTGGAGGGTTCCCCTTATAAGCCGGATCCAATCAAATGATGGGCTGGATCTGGCCCATGGGCCATGTTTTGTCCACTCCTGAATTAGACGAAGGTGCTGTAAGCAGAGCACCTTAGGGAACTTGTATTCCCTCTAGAGTTAATTTTTCATGCTTTGTGGAGCTGACAGTGAGGGAGGATAAGGGTGGGAGGGAGAGGAAGCAGGATAAGAGCTGCTGCCTGGGCTTGACTTGGCTGGAGCTGGAGGTGGGAGGGTGAAGTGGAATGGATCCCCCTCACCTTGCAGCCCTCCCCTCCCCCAGCAGCCCTATGTTGCTCCTTTCCCCTTTTCCTCCCCCTTCCCTTACTTCTCCTTCCCCTCCTGACAGCCCTAGAGCTGTTGGGGAAAGGGGAGGGCAGGGCTGGGGAGGAGTATGGTTTGGCACCTCCTCAGACGCTGCTGGAGTGCCCTCACCTGGTGGCCAGGGCCAGTGCAGGCAGGCCAGATCCCCACCCCAACCCAACAGGAGTGCATCTGTGTGCACTTTGTGTAAAGCATCATGCGCTACAGCAGGGGTTGGCAACGTTTTTGGACAGAGTGCCAAGAACACCTGCAAACTCAGCTTGCAAAAGGTTGGTGTGCTAGGAGCAGATGGTGGGGGACCCACAAGGACCCTGATTCTTATTGTAGCAGGGAAGGGGCCAGGGCTGCACTGCCGTCTGCACCGAGGTGCGTGCGCCAAGCAAAATGCCTTTGTGTACCATACTCTGGCACCTGTGCCGGGGGTTGCCTACCCCTATGCTAGGGCAGGGCCTCTAAACATCTGTAGGCACCTTGAATGTTGACCTCTTCTAACAGTGAATCAGCCAATGAGCTGCCAAGGTAGGTGGAAGACTTCATCCTCAAAGAGCCATCATCAAACCAAAGACTAGGGGAAAGTCCTATTGACAGTTATCCTTGCTATTAATTTTTGCATTTATCCAGCACCCTTTAGTTGATTATCTCAAAGCACGTTATAAAAAGGGGTGAGCATTTTTCTCTTCAGGGAAACTGAGGCACTTCCCTCCCCAGGGTCACAACGATTGCCTAAGCTTTGAGGAGAGGTCTTGGGGTACAGCTACCTTGTAAGTTCTATTGGTGTTGATACCTCAGAGGCTGCCTACAATGTTCTTCTTCTGTCCCTTGAATATTTTAAAGATGCTGTTTCCTACCAAACTCCAGGAGAGTCTTCAAGGCCACAGGCAGGAGCTAGGGGTAGAACAGTCAGGGAGAAAAGCTATGAGGAACCAGGAAAGAATCTCCTTACAAGCCAGAAGGAAGAAGCTTTCATTTATGATGACAATGATTATGATGAGATTATTTTATTATTATTTACTTTGTATAACCAGTGCACAAGAGACCCTGTGTACTGGATGCTGAACCATCACAGAACAGAAAGAAAAAAACAGTTATATCTAATAGTCTAGTACTAAGAACACTCACTTGGGCAGTGGGAAGCTTAGGTTTTAAGCCCTTTCTTATCTGAGGAGGTTCAGGAGAGTGCTGTAACCATTAGGCCACAGAACAGGGATTCTTCATGAATGCTGTCTTTTTGGCTCCATGACTCCTATGCATTCTTTTCTGTCTGGTGGACCAGCCCCTAGAGGGGGATTGGAAAGCAGGGTTGCCAACCCGAGACAATTTTATTACTGACAATATGCAGACTTTTTATTAACAATAAACATTTATACTGACATATGTTTTTAATGACATATGTTTTACATAATGTAAAGGTAACCTGTCTGCCAGGCTCTAGACAAAGGCACCAGTTTAGGGGTTTAACACCAACCACAGTAAAAATATTGGGTGCAGTGTTCTGCACACACCCTTATATACCAGCTGGTGCTGCTCTGATCTGTCTGTGTTTCAACCCTGCTTCTCACCTCTTTCTGATCACAGAGCTTCAGTTAAGCTCTGGTCGCTTAGGTTTTTCATGGATGGCTCAATTTTCTTACGGATTTTATGGATAGGCCTTTTTATCCTTGTTTTTTATGGAGTGTCCATAAATTTATGGATGGTTAGCAGTCCTGTTGGAGATTTCAAATATAAGCAGAAGGTAGAACTGCAGACACTAGAGGATCTTTTCAAACAGGAAGGTATCTAGTGAGTTTAGGCTGCTCTTTGGTTAGTCCTATTCTAGGTGCCTTAGTCCTTTTCTGGGTCTGGCCTGTAATGCTACTATATTATCCAAACCTTTTGAACCCATTAAATCATGAATAGTATATTGCTTAATAGAAGTATGGAGAGGAGTATTTGTTATCAAGTTCTTTAGCTTTGATCTTCTGTGTTTCTATTTCTGCCCCAGGAAAACCTGTGAACTCTTTTAAACAGTGTGTGTTTGCATTGGTCTCTATAAAGCACTCTGTCTCCCTTGAATACTCATATCAAGAGCACTTTTATCCAAGTATTTTTACCACCAGGATTTAGCCCAGTTTTGAGCCAGTCACCAGGTCATTCTGACTACTTTGTCCTCAACCTGTCATTCAGAGTGTTATGGTTGCTTTATGTCACCAAGTTCAATTTAGCAACCAGTACCTACTGGTGAAGCTGTCCCCTCATTCATGCTGACTTTTTATCTACCATTTAGCTGTTGGAAAAGCTAAGTCCCAGGGCAGCTGGAAGACATTCTGACAAAAATCCTCTTTGAATAAGCAACTATAGGTAAGATGGCAAATACTCATATTTAAGGATATTAATACACAGCAGGTATCAGAAATACTCTTACTGGATCCCAGCTTAGTTACTTTTTTACTTTGTCCAGCTTTACTTTGCCTAGGGGTATGCCCTCTTTGCCTATGTGCTGATTTGTGCTTTTTTTCAAATCCTTGTACTTGGCGTAGGCAAAATTAGCCGGCATGGCTGCATCCCCAAGATTGGGAACCTCAAAAATCTTTGAGGCACTGCAAAACATACACAGTCCTTATGATTCTGTTCACCGTGCTGCATATTTGCAGCATGGCAGCAAAATTAGATACTGGGAAATCCCCATATTTAAAAAACCCATGGCAGAAGAAAGGGGTGGTGCATGTGGGTACAGTGCAATGTGCACTTCCCAAAACCAGAGCCTGGCCATCCAGAGCTCTGGTTGCTGGCCAGATTCTGCACACCTGGATTGCCACTGCTGAAGCCCCAGGAGGCCCCCAGACCCCAGGTAAGGCTGCTGGGGCCCGCCCAGGTGCTGGTCCCAGCCTCCCCTACCCCACCTTGGGCAATTTGCCATGTACCAGAGTGTGCTTGCAGGGTTGTGCCCAGGGACAACTAGCAGAGACACAAATATGTGCTGCTGCTATTTGTCCCTGTAGAAATGCATATTCCTGTTCACAAGGATGCACCCCATATGCCAGGGGTGGGCAAAATGCAACCCGCAGGCCAGATGCGGCCCACCAGGCCATTCTATCTGGCCCACAGGGCCCCTAAAAAATTTAGAAAATTAATAGTTATCTGCCCCTGGCTGCCTGTTATGCGGCCCTCAATGGCTTGCTCAAACTCAGTAAGTGGCCCTGCACCCAAAATAACTGTCTGCCCCTGCCATATGTTTATCACTCTTTGAACCTATGCATGCTTCACATGGGAGTATGAATTAAAGCCTGAGATGTGATTTAGCTCAGGTTGGAATGCCAACTTGTTTGGAGAAAGGATGCAGGGCATCAAATCCTCTTTCTTTCTGTCCAGTCACCCTTCTAAACATTTATATGACTCTTCCCTCTTTCCATTTCCCTTTAAACAAAAGCACATTCTCACCAATAGGTCAAGAAGCATCCCAGGTGTAATCCAGCCTTATTGAAACAGAGGGTACTCCTTCCTGCCCCTGCAGCACAGTGAGTGCTACAGGTTCATCACACAGGAAGGATTTATACTATGTACATGTGATCTTGGGACTCGTTCCCTGAGGTATCTCTGACCTCAAGAACTCAGGTGTGCAAGAAAACAGCAATTGCAATTATGTTCACAGCCTCTGGAGTTGAAAATTAATTACACATAAATGGGAGAAACAAAGGTTTAACAAATGGGCAGAAACCAGGGATGACTCAGAAAACACTGTTCTTAGCTCAGCTCTGTTTTCATGGAACAGGGTTGCTGTTTTCCAACCATTCTGGACATGGTGATGATGCCCAAACAGAGATTTGAGTGTTAAGCCAGAAACTGTTTAAAGGCAAAAATGACATACAGAAATGCATAGTCCTTGTCCTACCGAACATGCTCAGAAGTGACCTAGTATAACCATTTTGCATCTAACTCCACCTATCCACTTCTGCAATCCAGTTCTGTTGGGAATAAGCATATTCAGATCCCTGTAAATTTTGTGCATGAATGAAGAGAAAAGGCACATTTAGTGATTGACAAGAGGATGGTGACAAGGAAAGTTCACCCACCTCACAGTCAAGTTGATTTGCGCATGGCCAGGAAGTGGGAAACTCAGGGTCTAGGTCTACCTCACCTAGAGAGATCTGAATGCTCAGGTTGGACCAGCCATATTCCTGCAAAGTGCCCTAACAACCCCTTGGCAAGGAGGTGGGCTGAGTTTTGTTTGCTACTTCCAATGCTATTTATGCCTTTGCATTACTGTAATGGGATTCCTACCATATTACTGAAGAGAGAGAGCCAAAGAGCAACCAGCTGACTCCAGAGCCCCGGAGGAGCTGTTAGAAGGAGGGAGTCCTTTAAGAAAAATGGGTGCTCACCCCAGGTGCAGAAAGCACAATCAGGCTACGATTGATAGGTCTGGTAGGGATAGTGGTGGGTCAGATGACCTGGGAAGGTGTGGCTACAGGCTTCATAAGGCTAAGACCATTGCTGAGGCCTCAGACCAGCTGTGGCCTGCTGTGGCAAAGGAAGTCCAGACCACAGGGAGCTGTAGGAAGTTCAATAGCACCAGGCATTGCAGTTTTCTTTTTGTTATATGTTAGGGGTGCACTGACAGATTACACTGGGAGAAGGTTACAGGGGGGGCTGTAGCCACCCCAAAATTTGCCGTAGCTCCCCCAAACCCCCTCTCAGTGCTACTGCTAGCCGCCCGGAGCGCAGCCTGGCCTAGCCTCCCTGCTGGCACTACCCTCACCCCAGCCTGAAGCAGCAGTCTGCCTTCACCTCACATACGGATCCAGAGGCACATGCCCCCCATGCCTTCCCGGGCCATGTGTAGCAATGGGAGCTGGCCGCCCCCCTGCTCCCCCTGGATGAGCTGCTTGCAGCTCCATCCCGTGCCTCACCCCAGCTAGGCAGCCCCAGTCCCAGCCCCACTCCGTCCCTCACTGTGGGGGCCTTGATCTGCATCCCCCACACCAGACTTACCATCCCTCACAACAGACTTACCAGCCAGACCCGGCTGCTCTCCACACTGCTGGGCTGTACTCCTGGCTGCCTGTGTGCTGTACTGTGGCTGCGCGCCTGCATGAGGCATTTATCGACCACATTATTGACTATGTCAGCCAAAAAAGCCGATTGCTGATACTGCCAATTTCCCTTATATTGGTGCCAATCTGATATGGAGCCAATGTCTTGGTGCACCTCTATTAGATGTTTATCTTTTATCTCTGTGATTATGATGCAGACCCAGGTTAGGGGTGAATTTTAGTTTGAAAGTACTAGCTCATGCCTATGTTTAAGTTTACACTAGAGGACTAGAGTGGCTTGGGCAGGGAGGGGGGTTGGAGGCCTCAGGGAGTGCCTAGAGCAGTGCTGCCACTGTTCCTAGAGGACATAGCTGTAAACTAGGGGATCAGAGCCTGCAGCTAAAAAGACTGTACAAGCAAGTCCAGACTCTGACAGGGCCAAGGGCAAGACTGGGGCTGAGGGTCCTGGAGCCCAAGGGCCAAAACCTGAGCTGGGACCTGGGAGCCAAGGTCTGGGACAGTGGACTGGGGTGAGGGGTCCAGTTAGACTGAGAGCTAAGGCCAGAAGGCCAAAGCCCAGACAAAAGTTTAAGGCCTGAGGGGCCAAGTTTTGCATTGGGGGCAGAGGGACTCCCTCTGAATTGATACTTACTGGGCGCGTCTATGCAAGACACTAAATGCACAGTAGACCAATTTCAAATGAATTAGTCATTTTCTACTATAAATTCTAGAAATCAGAATTTTCTGAATGACAGTCAGCATAGCTTTGTCACGGGCAGGTCTTGCTTTACCAACCTCATCTCCTTCTATGACCAGGTAACTCACCACCTGGAAATGAAAGAGCAGGTTAATATTGTATATCTTGACTTTTAAAAGGCCTTTGATGTAGTATCCCACAATATCCTCATGAGAAAATTGGAGGATTGTAGGCTTAACTCCAAGACAGTCAGGTGGGTGAGAAACTGGCTGCAGGATAGAACCCAGAGAGTTGTAGTGAATGGATCTGTGTCATCCTGGCGAGAAGTGGGCAGTGTTGTCTCACAGGGGTTGGTGCTTGGTCCAGTACTTTTCAACATCTTTATTAACAATTTGGATGTGGGGGTGAAGAGCTCACTGGCCAAGTTCGTGGATGACACCAAGTTATGGGGGAGCTTGAAAATAGGTTACAGATACAGGTGGACCTAGACAGGCTAGCAAGTTGTGTGGATTGGAACCTGATGAAGTTCAATGTCAAGAAATGTAAAGTACTCCACCTTGGGATGGGCAACCCCCAACACACCTCCAGGCTTGGTAGCACCAAGCTGACTAGCATCATGAATGAAAGGGACCTGGGGGTGATAGTAGACCACAGTATGAATATGAGCTGGCAGTGCGATGGTGTAGCCAGTAGGGCAAATAATACTTTGGCTGCATCAATCAATGCATCTCCAGCAAAACCAAGGAGGTGATTCTTGCACTCTACTCAGCACTGGTGAGACCGCAGTTGGAGTACTGCATCCAGTTCTGGGCACCTCACTTTAACAAGGATGTGGACAAGCTTGAGAGAGTCCAAAGAAGAGCCACCTGTATGATCAGAGTCTTAAAAGGCAAGCCATATGAGGAAATGCTGAGGGATCTGGGACTCTTCAGCCTGACGAAAAGAAATCTGAGAGAGGACCTGTTGGCAGTTTACCACTACACTAGGGTAGTACATCAAGGGCTTGGTGAGCAACTGTTCACCCAGGCACCCGAGGAGAAAACCAGGAGTAATGGCCACAAACTCCTGGAAGGTCAATTCAGGCTCAACGTTGGGAAAGACTTCTTCACAGTCATAGATTCATAGATGTTAGGGTCAGAAGGGATCTCAGTAGATCATCGAGTCTGACCCCCTGCATAGGTAGGAAAGAGTGCTGGGTTCAGATGACTCCAGCCAGATGCCTATCTAACCTCCTCTTGAAGACCCCCAGGGTAGGGGAGAGCACCACCTCCCTTGGGAGCCCATTCCAGACCTTGGCCACTCGAACTGTGAAGAAGTTCTTCCTAATGTCCAGTCTAAATCTGATGTCTGCTAGCTTGTGGCCATTATTTCTTGTGACCCCCAGGGGTGCCTTGGTGAGTAGAGCCTCACCAATTCCCTTCTGCGCCCCCATGATGAATTTATAGGCAGCCACAAGGTCGCCTCTCAACCTTCTCTTGCGGAAGTCAGGGCTGTGGAATAAACTCCCTCCAGAGGTGGTGCAATCACCAACTCTAGAAATCTTCAAGAGGAGACTGGATAGTCACCTTGCTGGGGTCATCTGACCCCCAGTTATCTTTCCTGCTTGATGCAGGGGGCTGGACCCAATGATCTTCCGAGGTCCCTTCCAGCCTTACAATCTATGAAACTATGAATCTTTGAATCTCCCGAGCTGCTTAGACAACTAATCTCTGGGGCAAACTGTCTGCAAGTTAAGGAGTCTGGAGACTGGAAACCTTGGCTCTGTGACAGGCTACCAATCTGTCTGTGGTGGAACCTAGAAGTCCATGCTCTCCAGCAGCTGGTGCAGAGTTGAGCCCTGGGCTTCCTGTCTGATCAAGAGGATGGGCAGGGAAACAGGAGCCCTGGCAAATTTCTGTTGTAAGTGTCACAAATCAGTGTGTTCCCATGGAATAGTCTCATTTCAGCAAGTTGCCATTTTCCATTGGAGAAATGTTACATAGCCCATGTTCAACCAGCTTCCGTGCATATTCGTGTTTTATCCCCTAGCCCACACTGCGATAGGAGCTGCATCACAACATGGGTGTCAATCACTCCCTTCTCAGAAGAAGTTTAGTTCAACAATTTCTATATTTTTTCATTAAAAAACAATGCTCTCTCTTTACCTCGACAACCAACTGTCATCAATACACGTGCAATAGAATATATTGAAATAAAAGAATATATCCCTTGTAAACTGTTCCTAAAAGTTTTATGGAATATCCTCTATGTACATCTTTCTAAATCAAATTTGTTTAGAATTTTTAGTGGTTGCAGTGTATTTTTCTCTATCACTAGGTTAGTGATAGAGGTAGGCTAGGTTTTAGGGAACTGTGATCAGTTGGAATGCAGAAGGTTTGTTTTATTTTTTGTGATTTGATTATGGCACCTACATTTATAAAAGAGATTATATGACATGTTTGCCTGTGAAAGCATAGCACTGGAGTTGACGACCCAGGAGGCCAGTCTGTCCTGTTTCCTGTGTTCCTATCTGATAATTTTGGCTGTAACTCAGCAGTTTTTGATTCAGCATGATCTATTGCTTTAGAGCACCCTTGGGGTTTTAAGGGCTGTCAGGGTGTTTGTTTCTGGTGGTTGTGATTATGAGCAAGACAGGACAATTTGTCCTGCTTGCAACTTCCTGTTGGCATCATGAAGGATCCACTAAACTTTGTAAGGACATTTAACATGTTTACAATACCTGTTAATTCCTACTATGTGTTATTTGTTTTGCCAATTTTCAGCTGCTTCCCATGGGGACCAGCCAAGTCTGTTGCAATCAACCCTTGCTAGTAGCTGCTGCTCCCAGGGGATGAGCTCCTTCTGGAGCAGCTCAGTGAAGACAATCACAAAGGATTAATCAGTTTAGTTTCACTTCTCTTTGTCTTTCAAAGAGACTAAATTTGCTGCCTATGAGAGTGATGGAGCTGATCACAGGTTGGATTTATGCCACTATCACCTCTTGGATTACTGCTGATGGCCCTTGGTCCTGCCACATATTGCCCTATGCTATTGTGGCCTTCTGGGGATTTCATAGAATTTTCTTAATATAGATCAGTCTTTTATGTCCTACCCTCTTCTATGGCTGTTATGAAGATGCTCTACTATTTGCTTTAACAAGTCACATCAATATTGACCCACAGACACCCCACCCCCTCCCACCCCTCTTCTTGCAGTTTGCTTCTCTCTGTCCTCTGCCATTCACCGTTCTTTTGAGACCTGGTGGACACTGACCAAGCACTCCAGTACTTTTCCGCGACATGTCGGAGTCCTGTATACAGTTTCTCATCCTGCCCTGTGTTTCTCAGCTTAGAAGGGCCTAGAACAGTGGTTTTCAAACTTTTATCATTCATGGACTCCTAAAAAATATCAAATGGAGGTATGGACCCCTTTGGAAATCTGTTGTGTGTGTATTGAATATAAGTAGATAATTGCTGACACACCATTGTTAAAAATAAAAAGAATATCAACAACAACAATAACAATAATACAATTTTGTGAACTCGCCATTTTGTCACCAGTTCTAATGAGATGGTTGAGCTTGCTTCTTGGCAGAAAGTACATGAAAGTTTGGCAGGATAGGGAGCAGTTTCAGTCTTAGATCTCTTTCAACATCCAATTTGTTTTTGGCATTTTGTTTTTTTATTGATACTAAGGCTGAAAACCCACTTTCACATAAATACATGGTAGAGAATGGCATCAAGACTTTAATGGTCTCATCTTTCAGATCAGGGTACTCCTTTTTTATTTTCAGCCACAATTGGGCATAAGGTTCCTGCTTGCATTCAAGTGTTAGTCCCCTGTCACAGAATAATTCAAGTAATTGCTCTTCTTCTTTAGCTGTTAGACAGGACCTAGAGTTGCAGTCTCCTGTAAAGGGGTTATGTATCCACTCATTCATGTGGCTCCTATTATTTTAAAACTCTTAACTAACTTATGTGCACTAATGGTGCAGACAATTTATGTAGCTGTCACTCATTTTCTCAATGCCATTGTTTCCATGTACTTAGTATTCCCACTTATTACATCTTATATTGAAGCATATTACAAACTGATTGAAACAGCAACTCATTGTTCAATACTAAGCACAATGTTGGCTTTCCTAATCATGACAGAACTTCTAGTGATACTAACAGTAACTATGGTACCCAAAAAAGTTTTTGGAGAACTCATTCACATAGGAACATGGCACCAAGGGGGCTTCTTGGGCCATCAGGTGTAGTCCCCTGCATACACAGGCAACAATTCACCCAGGCATGAACAATGTGTGGCCCCAGAGGCAGTGGTGGCAGTGGTTGCGGTGTGGAGGCAGTGAGTGGGGAGCTCCCACAGGCAACCGCAGCCAGTGGTGGGTGAGCACCCCCACACCTCTTCACAACCTCCCCACAAGCCCCCCCACACTTTCACAACCCCTGCACACATTCCTCCCACACACACATCCTACATCCAGCCCCCAACCAAAGTACCTGCATATATTTATATCGAAGATTCAACAAGTATTATAGTTTAATTAAAAAAAAATATACTCTGCACACTAGACCCACTTCTCTAGGACTTGAGGACAACATTTTCCAAAGCTTTAGAAGATGTAAATTTCCAGGATGTCACTCCAGTGGACTTATCCAATGTCACAGAGAATGTCTATGGCAGAGCCAGGAACTGAAGTCAGATCTTCTGATGTGTGATTCTGCGACACCAATTGAGACCCTTCTTTATCCCTTCCAGCCCTTTTGGGTATGTCCTGACAAGTGCGCATGTGCAGGGGTATGCCTTTCCTGTGGGACAAATAGCAGTGGCACAAGTATGTGCCATTGCTATTTCTCCTTGGGCATGCCTCTGCGCATGTGCTCCAGCACATGGCAAAGTGACTTGGATGGTGTAGGGGAGGCTGAGCCCAGCACTGCACCCCTGTGGACCCCAGGACACTGTTGGGAGCTGCACTTCCTCGCTGCCAGCTGGGACTGACCTGGGCCACTGGGTGCAACTGCTACACCCACTACACCTGCTTGGTAAGCTCCACACTGGGGTTAAGGCCCTCCCTCCCCCTGCTCCTGCCCCTTCTCCCCCTCCCAGGCTGGCCTGACTGCACTCCCCCTGGCCACCAGATTCCACCTCAAAAGCACACAGGAAGGCAGGAGGGAATGCAAAACTTTGTTGAGCAGCCTGTGCCCCCTCATGTAGGCAGGCATGGGCCTCTCATGTGGAGGAATGTGTCAATGCCTGTGGCGATGTTGTCCTTAGTTGTGGGGGGCAGGGACATGTAGTGCAGCCATAGGTAGCTGTCCAGGTGGTGGTGGAAGTTGCAGAGCAGTGCAGACTTGTCCTCTGCACTGTTGAAGCTCAGGGTCCTTTACCAGGTTCTCAGGTTCACCTGGGACACCACAATGAGCAGCAGCAGCAGGGTCAGGCACCTCTCTGTCCACACAAACTGCTCCTGACAGCGCACCGGGGACACCCTCAGCAGGGGTGCAGAGCTAGCATGTGGGGAGGGAGGGGCTGCTGCCTGGATCCCAGTAGAGATGCTTTAGGGTGGCCTCTCTGGCCTAGCAGGGCTGGCCTCAGGGTACCTCTCCAGAGAAGCCCCCTGGTGGGAGGGCAGGGGTGCCACCAACCCTTGGTCCCAGTCGGCCAGGAGCCCCAAGCCCTCTGAGCCTGAGCACTATGGGTTTGGTGGTAGTGCAAGAGACAGGCTGGCTTGCAGGTACGGGGAGTGGCTCTAGAGCCACAGCATCAGGTACTGCCAGGAGCCAGGCCTGTACTGGCCTGGGAAGGGGGCAGGGGAGGCAGCACCCAGTGGCCCACCTCCCCTTGTGGAGCAAGCTGGGATGGGGGGCTTGTTTGGCAGCTGCCTGTGCCAAGGCCTGTCTGGCTTACTTACCATAGTCCCTGGGCATGCATGCATGCATGACCCCCAATCTGAGGCTGGGCAGCACACAGTCCCCTGGTATGGAACATGTTATCTCAGAAATGTTACAAACTCTCCCAGTCTCTTTCTCCTGGCTCCATAGGTCCTGCAGCTACACACAGGGGAGAGGCACCAGTTGGCAGCTGGGATACACCTTCAGGGTCATTGCCAGTCTTTGCCAGGACCCTACATATGCGCCAGCTCCAGCAGCACAGGACCCATGACTGTACCTGGCTGCTAGATCAGCTGGTCACAGTGACTGAGGAGCAGGTGGCATCTTCCTCCCTGGCAGCCACCTGGCCCCCACCATGGGTCTGGGCTGAGGTGCAGTGGTGTCGCCACCAGCCAGGTGCTCCTGCCTTGGTTCCCATCTTGGGGCTCCCGCCACTCAACCCCCCTGCCTAGGCCCAGCCCTGCTGCTCGACCCAGCTCCATGCATCCCTGGAACAGAAGCTGCCAGCAGCAGGGCCTGCACTGTGTGTAGGCCCTGGTGGCTCGACTCACTGGATGCAGGAGCAGAAGCCACTTGCATCAGAAGAGCAGTGGCCACCGTTGCCCCTGGGTGAGCCCTCTGCCCACCGGCCTCATTGCAACTTCCACCACCACCTGTGTACATCCACAGGGGTGCAGCCAGAGACTGGGGTGCTCGATGCCTGTCCCTGGGCTCTTCCCCTAGCCCCTCCTCCCCCGCCACCCCACCATGGGAGGGCACACACAGCACACACTGGACAGGGTCTACATGGATAAGAGGATGTTTTATTGATGGTGGTAGGGTGAGTGGTGGAAAGGCTCTATGGGGAGTGGGGAGTGGGGGGTGGGGAATGGGGTCTGGTAGGGAGGGCAGAAGGGCTCTGTTGTTGGGTAGGAAGAGGGGAGGGCATTCTGTGATTGTAGGGGGGAATAAAATGCTTCCCTGAGAACTGGATGCAGTGATCATAGTACTGGGGGTATGCAGTGGGGTTGGGGTCTGGGGCTGGTCATCCAGGTGGTCTATGTGCATCCTCCAGTTCTGACTGGCTGGGCAGGCCCACAGGTGGTAGAGCTGGAGGCCCAGGAGCACATGGACAGCACCAGTGGTGGTGTTCAAGTGTACATTGTTGGTATCCCTGATGGGATTCAGGCAGCAGCATGGGGTCTGGGTGGCAGTAGTGTGGTGGCAGGAGGCCTGGTACAGCACGGTGAGCCTGGCTAGGTGGCTGTGCCATGCTGGGGGCTACTAGGGCTGAGTCTAACTTGGGCCAGGCGGTGGTCACCTCAGCAGCACAACAGGGTAACCAGGGTGTCCAGTGGGAGCCCGGGATGCTAGACGTTACTGCTGGGGCTTGGGGATGGAGCAGCCATGGCACAGTGGCCAAAGGCTCCTGTGACAGAGTTGCAGCATGCTGGCAGAATGCCCTGCAGGCGGCTCTGAGCCAGGAAGTCAGGTGGTCAGGGAGAAGGGAGTGGGGCTGGCTTTTAAACATGGCCATCAGCCACAAGCAGCTATGGCCCGAGCCTCCAGCTCCCCCTGGCTGTTACAGGGGACCGATGCAGGGCTGGAGGGGGCGGGAGCAGATTGCTGCCAGGAGCAGCAAATCTGCTTCCAAATCTCTGCACATGTAGATGTGTAGTACTCTGGAGTAAACCCATCCAGTAGCATTTGCATGTGTAGACACACCCTCTATGAGCTACACTGAGGGTGCAGGCAGACATACTATTTGTAGTGGGTCAAATTGTCAGAGGGTTTGATGTGGTTCCAAAATGTAGCACTTCAGGGTGGATAAACATGCTGCTTCCAGTGAGTGGCAGCATGTAGTGTAGCGCTTCTGCCCAGCCACCAGGTAGGTGGTGATAGCATACAGGCCTTGCAGTGGCCTGGTGTTTGGAGGTTCCCAAGGAATCCCGAGCATGGAAAAAATTTCCTGTCTACCCAGGTATGCTACTCCCACCCTGTTGCTAGAAGTGCCTGGTTACTTTCCTCCCCAGAAGGCTCACAGGTTGCACTGTTAGCCTGGAGAGGATGGAATGGAGATTTACCACCTCTTTGCCTTGCAGTCCTGGTGGGTTGGAGTTTGCTGGGCACCCTGCCTGGGATCTTACCTCAAGATCTGGGCATGTGGCTAGCTCTGCATTGGGAAAGGGCTTACTTACTGAGCTTTCTTTTCTTTAACCCATTAGACCATTGCATAAATGAGGTGTGAGGTAGGCAATAATCCTAAGTGCCTGTCAATTGTAGGTGAAATGATAGGGAGCCACTGTACAATGGTGACATAATCTCCATTACAGACAGGCCTCACATACACAATGGACCACCTTAATTGCCCCCTCCATTTGAATTGACCCCACCCTGCGCAGGTCAAAAGATGCTTGGGGGGGATGAATGGGGTTTAGGGGATGCTTTTGGGGACCACAGAAGGATTAGCGGGATCCCAAACAGGAGCAGCAAGAGTGCTCACTTATTGCCCCATGTGTTCCATCCATAATCAGCTATGTACACTGGTACCATGGTGCCCAGATTGGCTGCCATCCTGGGAAACTGCATCATGTTTTGGGGGAACCCAAGAACCAGCATTTGCAACATTACAAGAAACAATGGCCACAAACTAGCAGAGAGCAGATTTAGATTGGACATTAGGAAGAACTTCTTCACAGTTCGAGTGGCCAAGGTCTGGAACGGGCTCCCAAGGGAGGTGGTGCTCTCCCCTACCCTGGGGGTCTTCAAGAGGAGGTTAGATGAGTATCTAGCTGGGATCATCTAGACCCAGCACTCTTTCCTGCTTATGCAGGGGGTCGGACTCGATGATCTACTGAGGTCCCTTCCGACCCTAACATCTATGAATCTATGAATCTATAAGAGCTCATACAAAACCAGTTTGCACTATCAGCTTGTGCTCACCACTCATATTTGGCTACATACACCAGCACCATGGCATCCAGGTCAGCTGCCATTTGGGGAAAACGAGGCAAGTTTTGGGGGCCCCTCTCCATGTGCCCACTTTTCCTTCTTGGGTGGGGTACAACTCCCTTGTGAATTGTAGTGCAAGAAGAATGGCATGCTTAAACTTACTGATGGCAGGCAGTAATGGGTGTCTGTGGGGTGCTTCTCAGCGATTGGATCCAAGGCACTAGGAGGACTGTGCAGTTGCTACTTGTGTCTGTAACTTTGAGGGAGGCAGTGTTGTGGACACCATAGCAAGCAGTGAGGGTGAAAGCATGCTGTCCTGGGGTTGACAATTGGTGAGCTGGGAGTGGGGCTCAGAACTTGGTAGCGTGGACTGGTGTGACATTGAGGGTAAGGGGTCCTCAGATAGTTTGAGCTGCCCAATATCAGTCTTCTTGTGGCAGTTTCTGGGCTATTGTGAGGCAGGGTGAGCCTCTCTCTCCTTGAACTGGGTGGCATGAGAATCCTCTTTTGTGGCTTGAGCCTGATTGGCAGTGTCGACCATGAAGCAAGGCTGGACAGAGTCATCCCATGCAAGAAAGTGTGCACGCTCATTGTAGCAGCTGAGTGTTGCCCTGCTGAAACTGGAGACACAACTGGCATCTTGGGCCTCCTTGTACCAGCACTTCAGTACCTTGGTCTTTGAGCAGCACTGCTGCCAGTCCAAGTATTGTCTCTCAGCAACATTTTAGCAGCAATCTGCTTGAACTTGAGCTGGTTCCAGTGTCTGGGACTCCTCACCCCAGATGACAAACAAGTCCATCATTTCCTCCTAACTCCAGTTATTGGCACAGCTCAAGGATCTGCTGGAAGTAGGTGGGACAGGCATTGTGAATATTAGCTGATCTTGGGTATGTCACAGAACTGGAAAGGGTACTTGAACCGCTGTCGCTGCAAGGCCCAACAACTGCACTGGAAAGTGAAGGGTAGAATGGGTGGCCTACCCTAAAGCTGGGAAGTGAGTAGGTGGGCAAGGCCATCTATGACCTGTGAGCTTGGTACTACAGTTTCACCTGAATCACAAAGTGACTAGTTGGAGCCATGGTGGAAGGGTGTAGTTTTGCATTGCAGGATACCTGTAGGACTGACAGGCCCTCTTATTGCAGAACACTGCGGTGCAACAAATGTACAGGTGTAATTTATGTATTTTGACAAAATAATGGCCAATTCTTCCCAGTATTCGTTTGGCCAGTTCTGCTCACCTTTGTATTACGAAATGTTTCTATAACAAATGTTATCTATATCCACAGTCTAAAATATCTCTACCTTTGTTACTTTTAACCAATGCTAGGATGCATTGTGCTTGTAATGATAAGCAGTGTGTGATTTTTGTTGTTGTTACCATATCCTGTTTATATTACCAGTTGAAAATTTAGATTGTCAAAAACTAAATGAAAAAGACATTTTGGGGGTTTCTATTTTTTTCAATTAAAAGTGAAAATGTAGGGCTAAAAATCCAGTCCATGTAAATCACTGGGCCTAGTAGCCAAAGATTAGTGCTGCAGGCTGTTGTACTGAAGAACAGTGTGCTTTTCTATTTACAGTGAGGATGTCAGGGGTAGATCCTGGCATTTATATTACCCTGGGGCCTAGGACACAGACAGGATGCAGGATGAATACAGGAGAAGAGAAAGAGAAACTGAGAAGTGTTTATAAAACTGCTGTAGCACAGTGTTATACTAGTAGCACGCAGTGGGAGCACCTATACAAGATGCTAACTGTGCAGAAGCCTAATACTACTGTGCAGTAGTGTGTCATGGCAAAAACCATGCTAATGCGCTACTGTGCTCCAGTATTAGGCTACTGTGCAGGTAGCATCACTAAAAAGCTGTGCGCCGGTGCTACTGCACAGTAGTGCCAGTTACCATGCATTGATTTAGTACTTAGTTATATAAGTACTAAATTTAATGTGCTGTAACTATGGCACATTAATGATCATGTAGACATGCCCAGTGTCTATAACCATGGTATTTTACAAATGCAACTGAGTTACAATTTCAAAGGTGATTAAAATGACGTACAGTAATGGGCCACAAGATGAACATGAGCCTTCAGTGTGATACTGCTGCTAGCAAAGTGAGCAAAATGCTGGCTTGCATCCATAGATGCTTCTCAAGCAAATCCCAGAACATGATTCTCCCACTGTACTCGGCCTTGGTAAGGCTACAGCTGGAGTACTGCATCAAGTTTTGGGCTCCACAATTCGAAAAGGATGTGGAGAAGCTTGAGAGAGTCCAGAGAAGAGCCACATACATGATCAGAGATCAGGAAAACAGACCTTACGATGACAGACTGAGAGCCACGGGACTCTTTAGCCTGGAAAAGCGCAGGCTCAGGGGCGATATGGTGGCCACCTGTAAGTTAATCAGGGGTGTTCACCAGGATCTGGGGGAACGTCTGTTCACCAGAGCACCCCAAGGAATGACAAGGTTAAACGGTTATAAACTCCTGCAAGACCATTTCAGGCTGGACATAAGGAAGAATTTCTTCACTGTCCAAGCCCCCAAGGTCTGGAATTGCCTGCCATTGGAGGTGGTTCAAGCACCAACATTGAATACCTTCAAGAGAAATTTGGATGCTTATCTTGCTGGGATCCTATGACCACAGCTGACTTCCTGCCTCTGGGGCAGGGGGCTGGACTCGATCTTCCGAGGTCCCTTCCAGCCCTAATGTCTATGAAATGGGCCAGCAGTGAGGAATGTAGGAGCGGAGGACACTGGAGAGTGATCATCTGTGTGACTGAGTCCCACACAGCACAGTTTTGGTGAAAAAATGTAGAAACTGAAAGATTTTAAACTTTTTGACTTTACGGTGGCAGTTTTCAGCCAAAAACATGCTGAGAGTAGAACTCAAATCTTACACACAAGAATCTGGTGAATTTTATACTGGAGTGTTCTTTACTGATTGGATTCTGTGCTGGGCTACATCAGTGTGACTCTAGATTCACCATAGTGCAACAATGAGAGTGATTCTAGAGTTAAACCAGTGTAACAGAGATAAGGATGTGACCTGGAGTGCCTAGAATATATGGAGCCTAACACTGGGAAGCTGTTTAAAGGACATGTTTGAGAAGTTCATAGGAAATGAAATGGAATATATTCACTTTATTCTGGAATAATATTAAAAAAGGTTTCAGTGCTGATATGGCAAGTTAGATGGTGTGAGGATTTAGCCTTCTTTATACAACTTCCAACAAGAAAAACATGACAATTTCTGTAAATATTTGCACTCTGTACACCAATGCTCCTGGGAACTAAGATGTTCCCAGGATCTCTCCTCTCAGGGTCATTACAGTCCTGTATAACTTTCAGTTCCCCATAGTGGATCTCCAGAGCCAAGGGGAATGTGGTATATTTAGAAAGCAGGAGAACACTTGAGACTATGACACAGTTTATGGTGCTGACTACATGCTGCTGTGTTTCCTTCCCTCTCAGAATAGGAGAAGAGGGGTAAAACAAAAAGATGTTATGGGGAAACAGGTCAGTTTCAAAGCATTGTCCCTTTTAATTGAAATGAGAGCTTGTGATACTTTAGGAAGGGAACTAAGGTATTTTCCTGGGAGCTTTTTTCACTTTCTGACTCATATTTATTTATTAAGAGAAGGAAAGAGCCATACTGAGAAAGGGAGAGGAAGGAAGGGGAAAAGTAGAGAAGTAGCCTTCATAAGAAGGGGGAAGATTTTGTCAGGTGGGAAGTCTGATCTTATTTCCCTGCCAATGCAGCAGAGTCTGTTACAGTTGATTTAGGTTATTTCGGTTGTGATATTCTAGTGCTGCCAACTTCCCATTAGAATCTGTTCCAGAATCTAGCAGAACTCAGTGTGAAACTCTTGGGCCATTTAATTGTTGCTCAAGCTAGACAGATTGGGTTCTTTTGTAGTTTTAACCCACATGTCAGCCCCTCAATTCCCAGGTGATTTTTGTTATTCTCTCTCTTAACACTTACAAATGTGTCAGTGTTTTTCTGGTAAGAAACTGTCTGCTGAGATTAAACATAATATTATGGAGGTGAAAGGGACATATAGAAAAAGACAACTACCTTTATTCTCTTTGACATGATGCCTTTGCATGAAAGTTGGTCAAAACTTTTAAATTAAAAATAAGGAAAAAAAGGCTTTTTTATGAAAACAGATGTTTCTACAGAACATGCTCTGTGTCAGCATTTTTGAGGATTCTTCAACAACCCTCCCCCAAAAAGCACTTTTCTTTTTTTAGTATCAGATATTTTAATTTTTTTTCATCATCAGTTCTGATTTTCATGCTCATTCTAAAACTTTATTATCATTTTTATTGCTTGGTTACATTGCAAAATTATATTCTTCAACCTGTGTTATTTCAAATATGTTTCAGTCTCCCTGGATATGTCTATAGGTGAAATTAGTGCGACACAATAAGCTCCAGCACAGTTCATGCTAGTTTATTGCTCCTGGACATAGTGTTTACGTGTGCGCTCAGAACTGCAGCACATTGAGCAGGAGTGGTGCAGCCCCAGCTGACTGGAGAACCAAGGGTTCAGTCTGCCAGTCTGGGGCTGCTCCAACTCAGCTCAATGCGCTGTGGAGGGCTGGCTTGGGCATGAGGGTGCTCCAGTGAGGGGCTAGCTGGCAGGCATTCCCCTCACTGCAGTACCCTCCTGAACTAGTGACCCCATCAACATCTACACGTCTTGTGGTGGAGTAAATAATTCTGCTGTAGGATAATACTTGTATCAGGCAGTACTATCCTATGGCCAAGTGAATTAGTTTACTCTGACCTAATAGCTCTGCACATGTAGACAGTGACAGGTTACTGCAGAGCTAATTAGGCAACTCCTCAGTAAGCGTCTCATGTAGATGCCCCCCTTGAGAGTGTCATGCTACCTAAGCCAAGGTTCAAATTAATTTGGGGAGAGAGATTTCAGCAGACATTTGATCAAAGGCCACTGAATCCAAAACCAAATATAAATACTATAGCTTCAGGTTTCAGAGCACAATTCTTGCCTGTAGTGGTAAAATAACATCAGGAAAACATGATCCTACAGGACCTAGAAGCAGAAGTGGTTCTATATTATTGGTATCTTGAGGTGCAGATTGGAAGCAATTAGTTGCTGTTTTTCTTTCTGTTTTTTTTTCATCCAGGGACCCTGCACTGTAGAAATGACCTGGGGAAATTGTACTGAAGCAACTGAGTTCATTTTCTCAGGATTCACAGATCATCCAGAGTTTCAGGTCACCTTCTTTGTGCTCTTCCTAGCAGTTTATATTGTCACCCTGGTTGGGAATCTTGGGATGATAATACTATTCAGGATTGACCCTCAGCTTCACATTCCTATGTACTTTTTACTCAGCAATTTAGCTTTCGTAGATATTTTATACTCCACGTGCATTACTCCTAAACTGTTATTTGACTTGATAGCAGAGAGGAGAGCCATATCTTATTCAGCCTGTGTGTCTCAGCTCTGTATTGTCAATATCCTTCTGGTTATGGAGTGTTTTCTCCTTGCTGTGATGGCCTATGACCGGTATGCAGCCATCTGTAACCCACTGCTCTATACAGTCATCATGTCCCCAAGACTCTGTGGCCAACTGGTGGCTGGGTCATTCTTCACTGGCTGCATGAATGCAATGATACAAACAGTTGGTATGTTGAAAATGTCTTTTTGTGGCCCCATGGTCATTGACCTGTTCTTCTGTGACATCTCTTCTATGATTTTGCTCTCATGCTCTGATACCAGGATTCATCATGTTATACTTTTGTTTGTGACGTTTTTGTTTGGAGTGGTCAGCACCCTGATTGTCCTCATCTCCTACATTTTTATCATCTCCACTATCCTGAAGATCCAATCTGCTGAAGGAAAGTGCAAAGCCTTCTCCACCTGTGCCTCCCACCTGACAGCTGTCATCATATTTTATGGAACTGGACTATTTATATATTTACAGCCGAACACGAAAAATTCACGGGATCAGAACAAAGTGGTCTCTGTGTTCTACACAGTGGTGACCCCCATGTTGAACCCCCGATCTACAGTCTGAGGAACAAGGAGGTGAAGAATGCTTTCAACAGGATCAAAGAAATGATTTTTTTTTCCCACAGGAAGGTAATTTAGCAGCAGAGGGTTGTAGCTCCTGAGGAGCCAAGATCTGTGCTTGTACGAAACCAGCAACGACTGAAGTGACTTTAATATGCTACCGCAGCATGAACTATGAACTTGTCTGTATTTTAAATGACACTTTTGATTATGAGGACACTGAAGTAGTTGACAATGACTCATAACCTAAACTGTTCACAGATTCTAATGCATTTCTTCATGCGCTTCTACAATTTTAATTAAACTTAGAGACTTTTATTGAGATTTTCAATACAGTGCAGGAATCTAGGTATTAGAGCTCAGCAAATATTGAGAGTTCTGGTTTACCAGCAGTTCTGAAAAGTTAAAATATTCAGGAATGAAAAAACAACAAAAACTGATTTCATGTTTCTCAGAATATTTTGGTTTATTGACATTTAAGCATTTCATTTCGGTTTCAACTTTTAAAACAGGTTTTAAAATAAATTAGAAATATCAAAACCCAATGTCATTTTGAGTGAGAAAATGCTTTTGTGTTTTGGATGTTTTTTGGTAAATTCCAAAGAAATACAGGGAATGTTTCAGAGTTTTTCTGAAGTTTTATTTTTTGCTGAAATAGCTTTTAAGTAAAAAACGAAATTGCATATTTCTGTAAATCACACCTCTTTCCTCAGAGACATGAATGGCATCAACAAAACTGTTGTATTTGTAGGGGATCTGCAGATACAAGCATGAGTGACTGGTGCCTCCTGAATCTGGGGTGGGGGGGCACCTGCAGAAGCTGCTGATGGCAGCAGCCCTGTCAGGGGGGCACCAGCCCTACCGACAGCATCAGTGTTAGCTGTCAAGGGGGGCACCAGCTCCTTCGGGGGGGGGGGGGGGGGGCACGTGCACCTCCGTGCACCCCCTACCAGTTGCCTATGGATACAAGGTAACCTAGGGGATAGTGACCATCAACTGATTGAATTTACTATCTGGCGAAGGGTGGGAAAGATAACCAGTAGGGCAGAAGTGCTAAACTTCAGGAAGGCCATCTTCAACATGTCTAGGAGATTAGTTAGTGAGGCACTGATGATCAGGGCCATTGGTGAGATGGGAGTCCAGGAAGGACCCGACCCTTTTTTTTTTTTTTTTTGGCAGAGCCTGACTACCTCTCCCATGGCCAGGGGGTGAGCTGCTAGTGGACTAAGTAGGCCCTGAGCTTTGGGGGCCCTGGTCCTTCTCTCCATGGCAGCGACACTCCCCAGGGCTGCCCAGGTGGGCTGCTAGCAGGTTTCATACTGCTCCAGCTCATGTACAAGTGCCCTTACAGGCCCATGGTCCTTCTCAAATAAAGCTAGATCTACAGAGAAGGAACAGAGACAGGAAAGGGAAAGTGGCAAAGAAGATGATGTTGAAACAGAATGCATGACAGTAGAGGAGACTCCACAAGAAGGAAGAGCCAGGAAGGGAGAGAGTGAAATTTCAGTAGTTGAAGTGGCACAGCTGACAACAGAGGAGAAAAGAAAGGAACAAGTGACTTTGAGACACAGAAGAGAGAAGGGAAACAGGAGAGAATGATACAGGAAGAAGAAGTAGTGAGGATAAAGTAGGAGAAAGAAGAGAACCAAACTGAGAAAAGAAAGAAATCAAATGCTATGAAGCTTAGTAAAAAGAAGACGGACAAAGAAAAGGGGGAGGAGGAAGGGGTGGGTTGACAAAAAGCTTATCAGAGCTAATGCGGTCTTGGTCTAATGGAGAGGGGAAAGGAGAGAAGGGGAAGTGGAAAGGTGCAGGAGAGGGGAAAGAGGAACCTTTCTTAACTGTTAAAGCAATAAAACAACTGACAGACTATGGGGATGCAAAGAGGTAGAGGATTAGAGTCAACAGCATCAAGCAGCAACACAGAAGACTCAAAGTGGTAGAGATGTGAAATTTAAATGGACAAGCATGATTTTGTCTGTGGCATCTATAAATATGTCAGAGGTGTGTTATCAAGGAAGAGGTGGGATAAGATTACATCAATATTGAGCGGGGTAAAATCAGACATAACGGGCACCTATATATATGCAATGAGACTGCTCCGATGTGCTGTAACTACAGCGCCTAGGCGCAGACTTGATTAATCGAGTCTGCTGGAGCATGGTAATTACCAAGCTCCAGCAGACTCCAGCATCATGTGCATCAGTGTCCCCACACTGAAAATGGCAGGAGGGGCACTTCAACTAAAGCTCATTCAATAAGCTTTAATTAAAGCACCTCTGCCACCATTTTTCAGTGCAGGGACACTGAAACATGTGATGCTCCAGGTGCTTTAATTAGAGTGGCTCTTGAAGCCACTCTAATTAAAGCGTGCCCCCACATACACACCTGGAACACATGTATAAATGCCCAGTATGTTTGCAGGAGTGTAGAATCCCATGGGAGAGGGATTACAAGCATGTTGGTAAGAGATGAGAATGGGGACTATTGTGGTGGGTGGGGTCAGATGCAAAGGAAGTGGCTGGAGTTGTGATTTTGCTCAAGGGTGAGGAAGTGGAAATGCAGAAAGTGCAAGTGAGTGTGGAAGGGAGACTGCAATAGATAGTGGTGGTTTGGAAAGAAAGTGTTAGAGATTTTTCATATATGTTTGCTAGCTGAAAGAGAAGGAAGGATCACCATGTTTTTAAAATTTTTTTCACCTCTTGAAGCTAGACCACTGGGAAGGCAAGAACTGGAGAGGTATGGAAGCAGAAGTGCAGGCAAAAAGCAGGTTTTTCTCTCTCATCTTGTGAACACAAGTCTCTCACAGAGGAGTCCTGGGTTCTAGAGTTTGATATCAGTCTTCAGGTTGCTTATTTTTCTGAGAAAAAGCAAGAAACAGCTTGACCTATAATCCAATAAATATGGCACTCTTGTTGGAAAGAGGTGTCTGGTCTTCTGGCCCATGGCTGCAACATGGATTATATATGCATTTTGTCTCTGATTCACTTCTGAGTATGTGTGAAAGGCCTCGTGCAGATTCCTGAATACAGGCACCTAATTGATTTTGTAGCTGCTGACATAAAGCCATTTTGATTCTTTCTGTGATTTAGGCAGCTAAATTCTGCCTTAGCCCTATTTAGGTACTTGAGGAGGACCTTTGGAATCTGTACTGCATCTCCGTCCAGCTGCCAGCACAATCAGGAAGCCAAGAAACACATTGATATGCTCTTAATGGGTCCTAAAATGCCCATGGCACGGGGCAGTAGCATAATGTGGAGTGAGCAAACAGGGCACATGTCATGGGTGCTGCCTAAGGGGAAGGGTGCCAGAAAGATGCAGGGCACAACTGCTGATGCAGCCAGTGGTGGCTGTGGGTGGTCCCCGCTTGCCACTTACTGCCATGGTGCCCCCCCCCCCCCCCCAGTCATAAGAGGCACCAGTTGTTCATAGCCTGACACTACTGCCTACCTCCTTGCTACCTGCCTGCTGCCTGCCTCACTCCCTGTACTTTCCAACTACAGGAAACAGTTGGCTCAGGCCCTGTGTGTCATAGAGTGCAAGGAGTTCTGGGAATTGTTGTTTTGTAGGGTGGCAGTGGAGTTTACTGCTGCTGGGGGAGGATTGATCCCATTTTTTCCTGCCATTTTCCTGCCAAATATTTTTAGCAGAGAAACCCTACCCAGGCCTCTCTGTAGAGTTCCATCTTGCTTCTAGCCTGGTGCCCAGCTGCCAGTTTCAGTCCTCAGAGTTCGCTCTTGGCCTTCTGGCCCTGTCTGGGCTGATCCTGGGATTCTGTTCTGTTTTACATATATTGCAGAGGAGGTGGACACATGGGAATGGGTCCAGTTATCTGGAGGGCAGATTTGATGGTCCAGTGAATCATTCTGCCTTAAACTTGATGCATTTTTTTTAACATGTAGAAGGAAGCAGGTGAGTGGACACATACAAGATGAGTGTATATATAGAAAAAACACCACCAGAAAAACAAAGGCCAAAATAGAAAAACTATGATGTGAGAAGTCAAGAGTAATTTTAATTTCTATACGTTTCTTTGACAGTTTTTGAAGAACACAACCACCTACAACAGAAAAGAGTTCATTCACATAGCTACAATCAGATGCTATAGCAATAGATGCTACAGAAATTTGGGATTTGCCTAAGTATCTCCCTCCAGCTCAAGAAAAGGAGCACTTTATATAGTAGAACCAGTTGCAAACAACATTCTCTGGGCACTAAGGTATAATAATCAAGATATCAATAATTGAAAAAAGTCTAAGCCTGGGGAGATTTTCTGGTGTGGGGGGAGGGTGACACAAGGGAGCAGAGTCGGGGAAAAATAGTTTTCCTCTTTAGTTCAGCAATCCTTTCCTAACTAATATCAATGCATAGCAGCATGGAACCTTAAATCTCCATGGCTGACTGACTAGATTATCATTGCCTATATTACACGTCACCTGGGGAACCTAAAGATTGGATGTTAAAGTCTGAAACCAAAGATCTGTACAAATAGTTTAATATTTTTCTCCTACTCAATGTCACATCTTTCCAAAAGATTGTTTGGGAGGAAGATGCAGAAAATCTTGGTCAGTGCCACTGGAGGAGTGTCTCAACAAATCCTTCCAACCCACCTTAGAAGACTTGAAACAAGGCACAGGTCAGGTGCTCCTTATCAGGGATGGCTATCATTTGGATTTGGACATGCACTCAGACTTAAAAGTAACATTTTTTATTTATGACTTTTCTGAGGGCATCCTTCACCTCCTTGTTCCTCAGGCTGTAGATCAGGGCATTCAGCATGGGGGTCACCACTGTGTAGAACACTGAGAGCACTTTGTCCTTTGCCCGAGAATTGTTTGAGTTGGATTTTAAATAAATGCAGAGACAGGTCCCATAGAAAACACTCACAGCCATAAAATGAGAGGCACAGGTGCTGAAGGCTTTGCATTTACCCTTAGTCGAGTGGATCCTTAAGATGGTAGAGAGGATGAAAATGTAGGAGATGAGGACAATCAGGATACTGAACACCCCAAATACAATGGTTACAACTAGTATGACTATATGATTGATAGTTGTGTCAGAGTTGGAAAGTGATAACAATGGAGAGATGTCACAGAAGAACAGATCAATGACATTGGAGCCACAGAAGGTTAACTGTAACATGCCTGCTGTTTGTGTTACTGCATTTACCCACCCAGCTAAGAATGACCCAAAGACCAGCTGGACACAGAGTCTTGGGGACATGATAACGGAATACACTAGCGGAGTACAAATGGCCACATACCGGTCATAAGCCATTGTAGCCAGGAGGATGCACTCTGTAACTCCAAAGAGACACAAAGTAAAGACCTGGACTGCACACCCAGCATAAGAAATGGCTTTCCTTTTTGTTATCAAATCAGCCATCAATTTGGGAGTGATGAGAGTGGAATAACAAATATCTACAAAAGCTAAATTACCAAGGAAATAATACATGGGGGTGTGAAGTTGGTAGTCAGCCCTGATTAAGAAAATGATGCCAAGGTTTCCTACCATTGTAGTGAGATAGATCCCAAGGAACAGCATAAAGAGCATGACCTGAATAGCTGGATCAGCTGTGAATTCTGTGAAAAGGAATTCAGTCACTTGGCTGCAGTTTTCTTTGACCATTTCTACTATGCATACAGTGTGTGGAATCCAAATGAAAAGTATGAAATATTTGCACTGTATCTCTGCTGTCAGCTTATGGAATTTCTTTGTAGTGTCATGAATTTATAGAGCAACAGGATCTTTGGAGATAAGAGTCAGACTCCACTGTTCATTCTGGATAGCGTGTGCCTCCAATTGTGCATAGAAACAGAGGTGTAAGTCATAGAGTTGGTCAGTCAGTCTTGCACAGATAATTTTGTCCCGCATCAGAGTGTTATTTTGTAACTGGATTGTCCCTGTGAGCTAACATGCTGCTATATCTAACAGTATGTCTTCTTGTATCACTGTAATTCCGCTCATGATACATGTTATCTCACTTTCTCTTTTAACATTACACGTGTTCCAATCCTTTAGGAGATCCCATACAAAGTGTTTTTATTTGTACTTTAGCTTATTGGTGTCCACATGCCATGTTATCAAGTCCTCTATGCTCCTGAGGGCATAAAAGTAAATAAATATTGTTAAAATATTTGTAAGCAATCAGATAAATTGTGATTATGTGTTCAGGAAGGAGATGTAGTAACTATTTTCCAAAGTTCATTTTTTTTCTGGAACAGTTTGTTTTCTAGCCCTTTATTGCATGACGTGTACATGTAAACATTTCCACTTCAGACTTCCTTTTTTAATATCCTTTTTTTTTGATGAGACAGAGCTTTTGAGTCAAACTAAAAGTTTTCTTTATAAGCTCATAACGTTATGTCCTGCAATCATATCCTCATAGAGGACACTGGTATCTTAACTTAGTCATCTCTATGAGATCTCTGTGCTAATTTACACAGATAGAGCAGCAAGACTTGTTCATAGCTGATGAAGAGGAACCAGTAGGCTTAATGTATTCAGTCTTTAGTAAGTCATGCTTGTCATGTGTGTCCCAAGACAACTCATGAAGTGATCAACCAGATATGAATTCAAATATTGACTGAAGGATAATCAGTGCCAGATAAACTAGGATAAGGCTGAGAGGAAAGGGACTGGAGAATTTAATCTCCTAATGTAATATGCTAGAAAAACTTTGACTTAACTTGGTGCTATCACACCTCATTATGTCAATCACAGGGTAGGGTCCCATTTTTGGACATTGTACTAACATATAATAAAGAAAGTCCTTGCCTTTTGGAGATTACAATGTAAGAGGTAGGGCAAGCAAACGAAAAGTGTCTACAGTAGACAGCTGTGGGCCATGCAAACAATGGACAATTGGTCCATTGATATCGTGGTTAGAGTTGTGATGGCAGAACATGTAGACATGCCCAGTGTGGTGTTTGCGTATTCATTCTGGGCACCAATAGTGATAAAGCTGTGGCAGCTTGGACTTCCTGCGAACTGGCTGCCAAGTGCAGCCAGAGTACCACACTGGATCATATAAGCCACAATGAAGTCTGTCCTGCCTGTTGCGGGTGCCCAGGCTGGGCAAATTATGTCTACTTGTCATGAGTTTGTACATGAGGCGGTCCCATCTGCAACTGACAGACCCAGTAAGACAGCGTTGGTCAGAACTACTGCTCTCTGCTACTTCCTGATAGGTTCCAGGCTTTGCAGCAAAGGAACAAATAAGGATTTGCAGGAGGACAATGGGTGTCATGCCTGGGGTATGGGTGTCAATGTGCAGGTGCAGGGAGTGGGAGGGCAGCTGAATGGAAAGAATAAAAGTAGTTATTTACAGCGTAGGATAAGGCCTCCAAAAGGGAGCTTGGGTATCTCTGTTATTTGGAATATTTTAAACTTGACTAAAAATAATGGAAGTAAGGGAAAACATAATTTATCACAGAAGGACGGAGGAGCCCTGTCCAATGCTTTCCATCAGCATTTTTCACAGGGTCTAGAGTAAATATTTCCACGTTCTTTTTAAACAACTTCTTTGTCATATCTCCCTGGCTCCTGCCCTTCTCCCAGCAAAACTGTTTCCTTTCCTTGAGGGGGAACACTTGAAGGGAAGCTGGATTTTCCCCTCTCAGGTTAAGGCACTCTTTCCCTTATCTTAAATTTTATGTTGTAATTTATGAACCAAGAAGTTTATGAAACTCACCATATTGACTGAAGGTTTTGGTGAAGTCTCTTTCCTTTCCCCATACCTTCTTCTAAGATGAGAAGATCTGAAGAACCGCTACTTTTTTTAGCCTTATATTGTGTTGGGCTAACAAACCTGCTTTTCCTTTAGCTTCCTTATTAGCTCTTGAGCTAACATGATTTAGGGATTTGGGACTTTGGAAGCTCCTCCATTCCCAGAAGTTTGAGCATGGAGAAAACAGGCCATTAAATGGAAATTAATTGTGCACAGGGGATTCTGTTTTGATTGAATCAATGTGAATGTGGGTGCTAGTCTGCCAGGGAGCAGTACAGACTAAGGCTTTGCCATAAGTTTCATTCTGAAAGCAAACTGAAGAAGTGGTTTCTGAAGTTTGCCTTTAGTTTGGTGCTTAACTCTCTTTGATAAAAATGTCTTATTTTAGTGAGGTCCCATTTATTTATCTGCATAAACTGAAGATATCCTGGCCACGTTTACATGAGACACTGACTGAGCAGTAGCCCATGACTACTGTGCAGTAGTGCTGTGTGGCAGAAAGCATGATGTGATGCTGCTGTGCAGTAGTCTTAGGCTACTCTGCAGTCAGCATCACAAAAAAAACATTTGGCAATGCTACTGTGCAGTAACTCCAGTTCCTGCAGTCATTTAGTACTTGTTTATACAAGTACTTGTTTATACAAGTACTAAATGACTGAGCAGTAATGACTGTTGGTGCAGAAGTTGGGGTCTAAGTCTAAGAAAGTAGTCTAAAATGCTCCCCTGCCTGCTAATCTCTGAGAAACTGCAGGAGCCTGAGTTTTCACTAGTAAACTTTCCTCAATTCCTAAAGTTCTACTATTGCACATAACCAGACCTGCTGCCATCTTGGCAGAACTGGTGAACACAGTGCCCGTCTCACACCTCCACCCACTCAAAATTCACAAACTCACCCTTCCTACTCCTAGATGAAGGACAGACTGCCCCACCTCTGCAGGCTGTAGTTAGAAAGAAAAGAGAGCCAGTTTTCTGTAGATTTCTAAATCTGGAAGAGAGGCAAGTTTTTAGATGTGTAGCTTAGCATGTGGCCTCTTTTGAATTCCATTCTTAGGTACCCAGCTTGTGTATTGGATAGGGGACTTCATTGTATACCATTGGGTATGTCTACATGTGCAATTAATGCACCTGAATTTTTTGTGCACATGCACCCACATCAGGAGCAAATTTGCTCCTGACAAGAGCAGTTCAGTTCAGGGCTTCTCCTGCACCCCTTCCTTGCTCTGCTTCCCACAGGTCTGGAAATTTGGCGGTGGTAGAGCCATGGCAGTGTTAATTACTGCTCTCCTGCTGCCAAATTTCTAGACTCTGGAAAGCTGTGGGGCCCGGATAACATAGCCCTGCTCACTAGATTGTGTTGGCATGCGCCAGTGCCTCGCTGGATCTGGGTGTGCAGGGTGGGGCAGTGCATGGCCACACCTAGTGCATGGGATCAGGGCAGCAAGTGGCTGGGTCCAGCTCTTGGGGTTGGTCCCGTGTACTGGATCACATCTTCAGTCTGACCCCATGCACTGACCCCACATAGGATCTAGCATGTGAACTGACCCCCATGGCATTTATTTGGCTGCTCAAGACACTCTCTGTTAAATCTGTGGGCAAAGACTACTGTGCTGCAGAACAGAGGGTGTAATTCTGTATGGGCACAGAGGCAGCCAGTAGGAATCACTAAAAGCAAACAGAGGGTGAATTCCCACTTCAGTCATGAGTTCCTTATGAAAGCTGGGCACGAGACATTTCTTGTTGCTTACTATTCACTGTGACTAGTGGGTTTCTGAAAGCAGACAAGTCACAATAACACGTCTCCCTTAAGAAGAGATGGTGGTACCCATCTTTTTTCCTGATACCTTGTGGTTAATCAGTGATATCAGTGTGTGTGTGTGTGTGTGTGTGTTTAAATAATGAACACCTAGTGTAAAATGTATACGCCATTCCAAAGGAAAGCAAGAGCAGCCCACCCTATAGTCTAGCAATTCTGGGATTTCTGGGAGAGGTGAATTTTGGGTTTCTGCCCATGGACATGGGTTGAACAGTGGACTATGCAGGAATTTGTTATCAGAATAACTTTGAATGAGGGCTGATGCCCTACTGTAGATGATTTTATATCTGCTGATGCAGGACCATTTTGAGCCTTTTTGGAATTTAAGCAGCTAAATTGTGGCCAAGCCCCATTAAGGCGCTAAAAGAAGCACTTTGAATCCAACTCTGTCTCTGCAACAAACCACTGATGCAGTCAGGAAGCCAGGAGACCATTGAATTTTTCCTCCATTAAGGCTTCCAAAGAGCAAAGGGATGATGGCTTGAGGGACTTTGGAATCCAAAATTCTATGGAAGAGATTCAGGCACAACTGTACAGTAGATGCATTCATCACAGCCAGGTTGTCTGAAATGGAAGCATCCCATATGCACCAATGAGCCTGAAACAGTGGTTGAGAGGCCCACCTTGTACACAGTATTTTAGGGGTTGGATTAGTCATGCAGGAAGTGTGATACTGGGACTCTTGCATCTTCTTAGCCACAGGGGAATCAAGCCCACTTCTAAGGAAGCTGCCTGAACTGCCAGACTCTACCCTCCAGCCCTTCTGTTGGAGGCAATGTATGCCTATGCCACATACCCAGTGCTTTCAAGGAAGACACTTTTTAGAAGGCCCAGCCCACATTCACCTTCTCTCACAGGCTAAACCAGAAGGACAGGGTTGAGAGAAAAGATGATGGTGTTGCCTTGTACGTTAGAAGCACATGCAATTGTTCCCTGGTTCAAGAGGAAGAAGACAGCAAAGCAGAATGAATTTGGCTGAAGATGAATGGTGAAAGATGTGGCATCGATCTAATGGTGGGGATTTATTATGGACCACTTAATGAGGAAGAGGAGCTAGATGAGGAACTGGGATGGTACTGATGGGAGACTTTGATTTTCCAGATGTCTGCTGGAAGAACAATGCAGCCAAACAAAATGTCAAGCTAGTTCTTAGCTTGTATGGAGAACACCTTTGTGTTCCAGAAAGTGGAGGATACAACTAGGGAATCATCCTTCTTGGATCTTGTTCTGACAAACAGGGAGGAATTGATGGAGGATGTGAAGGTGATGGGTAATTTGGGAGGAAGCTATTACAATACAGTAAAATTCCAGACAGGGAAAACATGAGGCCAGCACAATTAGGTTGCTAGATTTAAAAAAGGTAGATTTCATCTAACTTAAGGAGTTGATCGGTATGGTGTCATGGGAAGGATAGATTGAAGGATAAAGGTGCCCAGGAGAGTGCTTGGGCATTCTAAAGGGCACAGTATTAGAAGTCCAACAAGAAACTATCCTGACATGAAATAAAAGAAGAATGGCAAGAGACCCATGTGGCTACACAAGGAGCTTCTAAAATGCATCAAATGCAGAAGGAAAGCATGCAGGCAATGGAAGAGTGGGCAAGTCACCAAAGAGGTATACCAGGAAATAGCTAGAACCTGCAAGGACAAAATCAGGAAGGCAAAGATAAAGAATGAGCTGCACCTGGAAATGGAGGTTATGGACAACAAGAAGAGGTTTGTAAGTATGCTGCCCAGAAAAGAAGGACCAAGGAAGCTGTGTGTCCTCTGTTAACAAACCAGGGAGCACTCCTAACCAAAGATGCAAAGAAAGCTGAGTTACTCAAGAGCCTTTGCCTTATTATTCTAAAAAAAATAAATTAAGTTTCAGCCAGACACCTAATAGGGTTCATACGGATAAAGAAGCAGGGTGACCTGAGGGAGGAGATAACAAAAGAGATGGTCAGAGAGCTTTTGATGGGTCTGAATGAATTCAAGATGAGCTTCATCCCACGGTCTAGAAGGAATTGGCAGAGGAGATCTTGGAGCCCTTGGCAATGATCTTCATGAAATCATGGGAGATGGACCAGATACTACAGGACTGGAAAAGGGCCAATATAGTGCCCCTCCTTAAAAAAGGCCTGGCTAGCCTCACCTCAATACCTGGGAAGTTACTGAAAAATATCCTAACTAAGTTAATTTGCTATCATCTGGAGGAGGACAGGCTGATCACAAGCAGCTAGCATGGATCTATGAAAAACAAAACATTTCAAATGAAACATGTCAAACAAACTTGATCTCCTTCTATGACAAAGTAACTACTTGGGTGGATGAAGAGAATGCTATGGATATAGTGTATCTGGACTTCAGCAAGGCTTTTGACAAGGTCTCGCATGACCATCTTATAAACAAATTGGGGAAATGTGGGCCAGATAAAACTACTACAACCTGAACAGATAATTGGCTGAATAGCCACTAGCGAAGGGCCATACGTCTTGCTGAAAGTACCTCCCATGGTGGCTTCTGTAATGTTTTTCATTTTGCTGCTTGCTACCCCCCCCCCAAGCCCCTGATTGGTGGAGGGGCCCCAACAGCTGGGCTGTTTGCTGTTTATCACCGGCAAAAACTGTGGCATATTTAAAACCTCTATCAATTGTGGGAGCAGCACTGTCCGGGGGGGGGGGGGGGGTGGCAATCAGGGTGACTGCCCTGGGCCCTGCATTTTGGGGGGTCCCATGGTCAGTGCTGTATAGGCCCTGCCATGGCTGCCATGCGCTGCCACTGCTGAGAGCTGCTGGCTCTGCTGCCAAGCATTGCCAGCTCCAGCTGCTCACCACCTCCCCCCCGCTTTGCCAGCTCTGGCCACTCGTCACCACCCCTGCCCCCCAGCTCTGCCAGGTCTGGCCACTTGCCATCCCTCTCCCCCACCCTCCCCCAGGCCCTGCACAGGCGGATATGCCCTGGGCCCTGCACACCCCTAGAGATGGCTCTGTGTGGGGGCGAAGTGGAAAAATGAAAAACATTAAAGAAGTCACTGCCAAGGGCATTTCCAGCATGATTTATGGAGATCCCTAATTATAAGGAATCACAGACCCTGATTCACTAGGTATTCCTGGGTAGTGTTTAAATATGTTGATGGAATGATACAATGAAACCCAGAGGACCAAATAAAGAACCAGGAAAATATTTACTTGTCATTTTCCTATCATGGCTTTATTAGTATATATGCTAAATAATTAAACAATGGCCAGAACCTGGGGCTATAGTTCATGTATTGAATGGACATTCCACCCATCACTGGAAATAGTAGGGAGAAAAGAAGGAAAACATGGGGTGAAAGTGGATGACTGAAAGGTTGCTTTGCTGTATAAATCCCTTAATAATTAAAGTAAAATTTGCAACTGGGGAGAATCATGGAATTAGAGGTCCCTGAGGACTGGAAGAGGGCCAATGTTATGCCCATTTTCAAGAAGGGGAGAAGAGGGGCCCGGATAACTATAGGCCAATTAGCCTAACTTCTATCCCAGGGAAAATCCTGGAAAAAATCATTAAGGAGTTTATGTGCAATAGACTTGCAGGAGGTAGGACTTTGAATGACAGCCAGCGTGGCTTTGTCATTATGATCAGGTAACTTGCCACCTGGATAAGAGAGAGGATGTTGACATTATATTCCTTGACTTCCAAAAAGCCTTTCATCTGGTATCCCACAATGTTCTCACAAGAAAATTGGAGGAAGTGGGTTTAACTGCGAGATAGTCAGGTGTGTAGGAAGCTGGCTGTGGGGTAGGATCCAGAGAGTTCTAATGAATGGATCTGTGTTACCCTGGTGAGAAGTGGCCAGTGGTGTCCCTCAAAGGTCAGTGCTTGATCCAGCGCTTTTCAACATCTTTATCAATGATTTGGAAGTGCGGGTGGAGAGCTCATTGGCCAAGTTTGCTGATGACACCAAGTTATGGGGAAGTGTGGTCACACTTGAAGATAAGCTACAGATACAGGTGGACCTAGACAGGCCAGCATGTTGAGAGGATTGGAACCAGATGGAGTTCAGCTCGAGAAATGTAAAGTGCTCCATCTGGGGACGAACAACCCCCTGCACACCTACAGTCTTGGTGGCACTGAACTGACTAGCACCGTGAATGAAAGGGATCTTGGGGTTATAATAGACCAGAGTATGAATATGAGCCATCAGTGCAACGCTGTACCCAGCAAGGCAAATAATACTTTGGCGTTCATCAATCTATGCATCTCCAGCAAAACTAAGAAAGTGGTGAGACCTCAGACGGAATACTGTGCCCAGTTCTGGGCACCACACTTTAGCAAGGACATGGTAAAGCTTGATAGAGTCCAGAGAAGAGCCACCCGTATGATCACAGACTTGCACAGCAAGCCATACGAGGAAAGGCCGAGGGTCCTGGGACTCTTCAGCCTGAAAAAGAGAAGACTGAGAGGGGACTTGGTAGCAGCTTACTGCTACATTAGGGGAATACATCAAGGGCTCAGTGAACAACTGTTCACCAGGGCAACCTTGGGGAAAACCAGGAGTAATGGCCACACACTCCTGGAAGACCATTTCAGGCTCAACATTAGGAAAAACTTCTTCACAGTCAGGATGTCCAGACTGTGGAATAAGCTGCCTGCAGAGGTAGTGCAGTTGCCTACCCTGGAAATCTTGAAAAGGAGACTGGACGGTCAACTTGCTGGGGCCATCTGACCCCAGTTGTCATTTCTGCCTGGTACAGGGGAAGAAGTCAATGACACTGGAGCCACAGAAGACAATTGTAACAGGCTTACTGTTTGTGACATTCCAGTTACCCACCCAGCTATGAATGACCCAGTGACCAGCTGGATGCAAAGTTTTGGGGGCATAAGGATGGAGTACACTAGTGGGTTACAGATGGCCAAGTATCAGTCATATGCCATTGATGCCAGAAGGAAACACTGTTACCACAAAGACACCAACAATTATGACCTGAACAGCACATCCCATGTAAGAAATGCCTTTCTTTGCTCTTGAGAAATCAGCCAACATCTTGGGAGTGATGACTGTGGAGTGACAGAGATTGACAAAAGCCAAATTACAAGGAAATAAAGATCATCCCAAGGTTCCCTACAAGGGTGACTGATAAGATAAATCACTAGGAATAGCATAAAGAGAGGGGCCTGAAACTCTTTGTGGTCTATGAGTCCTGTGAAAATGAATTAAATTTACTTATTGCAGTTTCTGCCTCACAGTGATTATACTGTCAGTGTAAATCAAGGAACAAGAGCAGGCTATAATAGGCGGGAGTGAGAGACACTGAGACAGTTAGTAAACATACACATAATTTGGAGCTGTGATAACAGCATGTGCAGATGTTCCCGTATTTACTTCAATTTACCTAGTTGAGGTACTGGTAGCCGAGAATACAGACTTCAGTGCTGCGTAGCAGCCCAACTGGCAGCCTGGGTGGATCTGTACAACGAAGGCTAAAGCTGATAGAACTGGTAGTTCCCTTCCCTGGTACACAGTATGGCTAGATTAAAGCTTTTACTTCTGTGTTTTGATGTATTACAGTCATATCAGAGATTTCCCTGTAGACAGACCCAAAGAGATGGCAGTGGCCAGCATGACTTGCTGTGGTCTCAGCACATCAGCTAACTGACCACTCTCCAGCACAATGTAAGCATTGCATAAAAGGAGGGTCCTAACTAGAGACTTGAAGGTGGAAAATGAAGGGGATTTGCAGATATTAGGGAAGGCTGTTGTCATGCCTGAGAGGAAGCTGAGTAGCGAAGAACAAAGGTACTTACTTGGAGTGATATTAAATAGCCTCTAAAGGAAGCTGAAATATCTTCAGTTTGACTCAGCACAGTAAAACATGGGGAATACAGTTCTTGGCATTGGGGCTTAGTTTTCCAGCAAGGGTTTTCTAGCAGTATTGTGTCTCTCCATAATGAATATTCCGCTTCTTTCTAAATCATGGCTTTAACTCATCTCCTTGACTATTCTCCCTCTCTCATTAAAGATGTTTTCACTCCCACAAAGAAAGTTAACAATGTTCCCTCTCAGGTGAATACACTCCTTTCTGTGTAATTCACAGCAGGAGCTGGGATGATATGGAACTGACCTGCTGTCCCATGTTTTGGTGAATCTCTTTGCTCTTCCCTCTGCACTTTTGCTTTCACCTGCAGGTCTTGGGGCAACCTGTGCAATGGGCTGTTCCCTCATTAACTCATGAGTTATCATGACATGGAGGGTGGGGGAGGAGCACCTTCAGCCCCAGGAGGATGGGCCTACACAGTGAAGCCTATTGACATGCCTCTATGGCTAGGGACAGACATTACACATAAACCAGTTTAAGTGATGAGAAACTAGTTTAAACCAGTAGCAGAACAGATGTTCAGTGCACATGAACCAGTTTGAAAATGGCTGAAACTGGTTTGAGATAAACCGAGTATCAGACTTAACTGATTTGGGTCAAACCAGTTTATGCAATGTCTGCCCAGACCCCTTGCTGGTTTAAGTTAAATTAGAGTCCCCCAGCATCCCAGAATGTTCTCTGGGCTGGGTGCGACTTTCTGCTCCACAGCAGGGCTGGCCCCTCCCCTCTGCTTCCTGGCGAATGCTCCGGCAGACTTGCAGGCACAGCAGGGTCTACAGGCTTCCTGTGCCCCCTCCTTCCACCCCCTCACCCCTCACTGCATAAGCAGGGATCACTTCCTCCTCTGCCATAGCACGGACCGTAGCCAGCATGTGGTATGCTAGCTAATGCTGTGTAAGGCTCCAGCAGAGACTGCAGACACAGCAGGGTCTGCCTGGCTTCCCCCTGCCCTACCCCGCCCTCACTGCTAAAGCAGGAAATCCCCCCCTGCCCCTCATCTCCCCCAGCAGGGACCCCAGCCCCCCGGACCCTAGGTATGTGGTATGCTAGCTAATACCAAGAGTTGTATGTGTGTGTGTCTCCAATTTCACTGGGGCGGGCAGACAGACTAGTGACTGCATAGGGCTTTTTGGAGCTAATCAACAGGTCAGCCGGTAAGCTGTTTAAGAAGTCTGAAGTAATGGAGGGAGGCCATTGATTTGCTAATTGGGTGACAAAGACTATCAGCCCCCAGCTGGCTTGCTTGCCTGTGAGTTTGCTGCAGACAGTATGACGAAGCAGGGAGAGAGATTTAAAAGCTCTGTATCATCAACTGATGCATGCACTGCACTGCACCCCACTCCCCCTTGCCTCAGGGTGCTAGCTCCAGGGCTGGGGACTGGAAACACTCCTGGCCCTTGAGCAGCCAGCAGGGAAAAGCCTGGGACCATGCAGGCAGACCTTCCTAATGAGAGAGACTTGCTGGGGCCTGGCCATTCCCCCATCAGCTCAACTTCTTTCAGAAGTGAAAGGAGGGCTGCTCTAGTGCCCCCTGGCTTCTAGCTTGAGCCACTACAGGCATGTGTCTGAATTCCCTCAGTCCAGGAAGAATGTCTGGTTTCAAACCAGTTCAGCCTAGCCAGGTTAGACTAATCTGTAAAGATTGAATCAATTGAATGTCTGTCCCTAGCCAAAGATTCTTATGCTGTAAACAGGTTGCACACAGGTAATATTATAATATTACAGTTTGTTAGCTAAATCAACATGAGTTTGAATTCAGATCCCAAAGGGGTCAGACCCAGACCATGCAATAGATATCTTTACAGAGAAAGTCTGTTTTCTTTTGCTCCATCTGGAGAAAAAATTCTATTTTGCTGAGCTCCCAGGCAGAAGCTGAGCTACTGTGTAGGTATCCTGTGACAGAATCTTAGGTCCAGATCCAAAAAAACAGTGATGTGCTTGATGTGGGACTCTGTCAAGACTCCTGGGATTTAAATCCAGATCTTCTGGGTCTACAGGCAGAGGTCTGGGCCATAGCACCACCAGGCAGCTGGCTAAATGACAGCTTCAGCTCAGTCCCACCATAAGGTTCCCAATGAGGGACCAAATGACTTGGGTGAACCAATGGGAAACACAACTTCTTGATGGGAGGCTATAAAACCCTTTCACTTTCTGTAGGACATTGTCCTACAATGGTATTAGGCATTGTTGTTCATGCAATTTGTCTTCCTTTCAGATCTATGCATTACAGCTCCAAAAGAATGGCTATTTTGTATGAATTTAATGAATATTGTAAAGATCACTGGAAATAATTGAGCAGAGGAGAGGTTCAGGGGGAAGAAGGAAAATAAAGGTTAATGTGGGTGATTGAATGGTCAATGAATAAACCTCTGTTATTTATTAGTGCAACCTGTCCATCTGGGAAGGGCACCCATAGATGAGGCTGTATGTCAAGATACTGCTAAAGCTGTAGCATCTATACCCAATTACCTGTGGGGGCACATTTCTCACAAGAAAACCACTCTCGTCAATCTCTCAGTTCTAATCCTCAAAGGGAATTTACAAAACACCTTTCACAGATGAGCCTATGAACTTCACTTCATCAACCTCCTGGATATAAACAATCATGGACTAAAAATAGACATTGGATTTATGACACATTCAATGTTCCCTCTAAAGAGTAGCAGTCCATGAGCACGCTTCTTTGGTCCCACCTCCCCCTTTTGGCACGCTTTGCTGCTAAGTGTCCCTAAGGAGAGTGTAATTGTATTAACAGTGCTGCCGTTCCCCTGCCATCAAATTTCCAGACATTTACGGAGCCTGCAGGCCACGTGACCCGGCTCTATGGCCTGGAGGTTGAGTGTCACTGAATTAGGGTAAGACAAGAGCATAAGACAGGTACGTGACATGTGGTCTGGAACTGGATCATCAATAGCTCTGCTCTCATTAAAAGTATTTCATCATTTAAAGTATTTGCTGATCCCATTTGTGTGTCATGGGTTTCCCTTCACTTTGAATGGCCAGATTAATGCCAGCAAGTGTGGACTGGGGAGAAAAAAATCAGCTGATCACTTTTGATTATTGAGTTTTTCATCCTGTTCGCCTCTGTATTCTCAAACAGTATATATTTCTGTGAGGAAATATTGGGATCTTGTCAGTACTTCCCCTTTGCTGAGCTCTTGTACCTCTGTGTTGAAGTTTAGCCAATCACAGTGTGCATCAGCATGCATACACACACACACACACACACACACACACACACACATATGCTGATGCACACTGTGGTTGTCTAAACTTCAACATAGAGGTACAAGAGCTCAGCATATGTGTGTGTGTGTGTGTGTGTGTGTGTGTGTGTATAAATACACTTGGGTAGGGATGGGGGCAGGGGCTGGGGCTGGGGGCTGGCGTGGGCTCCGCTGGCTCCGGGGAACTGCTCCACTTCCCAGCCCTGAAGCCATGTGTCTCCTCACTTCCAGAGGCATGGCGAGGTGGAGACAGGCCTGGGAACTGCACCGTGGGCTCTGCCGGCTCTGGGGCACTGCTCCACTCTCCAGCCCTGATGCCATGTGCCTCCTCGCTCCCTAAGGTGATGCAGGGGTGCGGAGCAGTTCCCTGGAGCCGGTGGAGCCCACGCCAGCCCCCAGCCCCAGCCCCTGTCCCACCTTGGGGAGGAGCCACTTCCTGCCCTAGAGTGAGGAGCTTACATTTGGTAACTGTCCCACACTGGCCCCTGTGCCTCCGCCACACTCTGCACCCAGTTCCTCTCTGGGCAGGTGCACAGCCTTAAAAAGTTTGTGCATGGCAAGATTTTTACTTGTGCACAGCTGCACATGCACGCACCTTAGAGGGAACCTTGGACACATTATAAACTGCCTAACATCTGACTCTCCAGGTACGTCTCCACTATTTACCAGATTCATTCATTCCGCCCCCCCAACTTATCTCTCACCCATTGACTCCTTAATTTACACTGTCACTGACTGGCTTTCTTGCATGCATATCAGCCTGTGGCTTCTTTACTATTCATTCCATTGAGGAAATGCAGATGCTTCCTCAGCCTGATGAAGGGAGTTTGTGCCTGAAAACTTGAAAAGAAGAATTTTTTCCAACTATTTGAGTTGGTCTAATAAAAGATATCAGATTTACCCAAGAACCTTGTCTGCCTATGTCCTTAGACCAACACGGCTACAACCTATACCCCTGAAATACTCAACATAGGACATTCTGGGCACTTTTAGAGGCCACTGCAGGCTAGAAGCTAGCTCAGTGAGGTGTTACATGAGCTGAAGTTCATAGATTTTCATAGATTACATAGACATTAGGGGCTGGAAGGGACCTTGTGAGATCATCAAATCCAGGTTCCCTGCCGTAGGTTGGACGTCTGCTGGGGTCAAATGATGCCAGCAAGATAAACATCCAGACACCTTTTGAATGAGTCCAGAGTAGGTGTTTGTACCACCTCTGGGGGGAGTCTGTTCCAGATTGTGGACACATGGACTGTAAAGAAGTTTTTTCTTTTCTTCAGTCTAAATCAGCCTTCTAGGAATTTGTGGTCGTTAGACCTTGTTATCCCTTGGGGATCCCTGGTGAGCAACTGTTCTCCCAAGTCCTGATGCACCCCCCTTATATAATTGTAGGCTGCCACCAAGTCCCCCCCCGAGCCTTCTCTTCTCCAGGCTGAAGAATCCCAAGTCCCTTAGCCTCTCTTCATAAGGCTTGCCCTCTTGGCCTTTGATCATATGAGTGGCTCTCCTTTGGACTCTCTCAAGCTTATTTACATCCCTCCTGAAGTGGGGTGGGGGGGTGGGAGGGGGGCAGCACAGAACTGGACACAGTACTCCAGCTGCAGCCTCACTAAGGCCAAGTAAAGCGGGAGGATGACGTCCCTGGTTTTGCATGTAGATTTGGTGATGTATTCACCTGTATGACAAGATTTGGTAGCAGTTGCTTTCAGGAATATTGGTTCAGGTGTTGCTAACATAATGTTCAATAAAGGATTTCCTTGTATATCAGTCCATCCATCTGACATCAGAGTCAGTGGTTCTGCTTGACCAATCCTTTGAATAACCACTGTATGAACTCTGTTATACTCTCTATCTAAGAGAGAATGTGAGAAGTAATAACGTGATGGTAACTTATATGATGGGCAAATTAGTTTGTAATGTTCCTTCTGGAATTGATTTTCAGTTATGGAAAGAGGTGTACCACTTGCAAATATATCTCAAACTAATGTCTCATCTGCTTTTTCTTGATCTTCTTTTGACATTTTGTCCACAAATTTGATAAAAAGCTTGACTGTCTTGAACAACTACTCATGGTGAATCGCATATCTGGTGACAGTGATTGTGAAAGTGAGGATCCTGCTTCTTTCTTCTTCCCCCAGACCTGGCAGCTCAACATTTTCATTTTCCATTTTTTACAAATCTGCCATTTCATTTGAGCTACCAAGTTCCTGCAGCAAAAGGGGGGAAAGATTTTTATTTTAGCTTATTCTAATGTGGCCTTATCCATCAGAAGGAGAAGGAGAAGCAGCAGGGAGCTGCCAGAAAGAATACTCCGCTGCTCAACTTGCCCTGGTACTGCATAGCCAAACGGAAGCATAGTCTGGCCTCTGCCATCGGCCAGAGGACTAAGCTTGCTCTGCTGGGTTGAAATAGTTAACTGTTAATTTATTATGTAATTTTAAAAAAATATATTGTTAAGCCTAACCCATGTTGGGTGCTTAGTTCAGGCAGAAAAGCAGGATACCAATATTTTAAATAAATAATAGAGTTGCATTAATACATTTTAAAAGTATAGAGTTTTAAAACAATATAGATGCTAGTCTATACTGTGTGCTATTTAACATATGAATTTGTTTACTTGCATAGGATTCCTGAATTAGACTTTTCTCAGCTGATGTTGTTCCATCACTTTGTTGTATTAGCTTTCTGTATATGGCTTGTACTCTTCCAGGACAGTTTCTCCATGTTATTAGATTCATAGATTCATAGATGTTAGGGTCAGAAGAGACCTCAATAGATCATTGAGTCCGACCCCCTGCATAGGCAGGAAAGAGTGCTGGGTCTAGATGACCCCAGCTAGATGCATATCCAACCTCCTCTTGAAGACCCCCACGGTAGGGGACAGCACCACCTCGCTTGGGAGCCCGTTCCAGACCTTGGCCACTCGAACTGTGAAGAAGTTCTTCCTAATGTCTAGTCTAAATCTGCTCTCTGCTAGCTTATGGCCATTATTTCTTGTAACCCCCGGGGGCGCCTTGGTGAATAAAACCTCACCAATTCCCTTCTGCACCCCCGTAATGAACTTATAGGCAGCCACAAGGTTGCCTATCAACCTTCTCTTGCGGAGGCTGAAAAGGTCCAGTTTCTCTAGTCTGTCCTCGTAGGGCTTGGTCTGTAGGCCCTTAACTATACGAGTGGCCCTTCTCTGGACCCTCTCCAGGTTATCCGTACCCCTCTTGAAGTGTGGCGCCCAGAATTGCACGCAGTACTCCAACTGCGGTCTGACTAGCACCCGATAGAGGGGAAGTATCACCTCTTTGGATCTATTCGTCATGCATCTGCTGATGCACGATAAAGTGCCATTGGCTTTTTTGATGGCTTCGTCACACTGCCGACTCATGTTCATCTTGGAATCCACTAGGACTCCAAGATCCCTTTCCACCTCTGTGCCACCCAGCAGGTCATTCTCTAGGCTGTAGGTGTGCTGGACATTTTTCCTCCCTAGGTGCAGCACTTTGCATTTCTCTTTGTTGAACTACATTCTTTTGTTTTCTGCCCACTTGTCCAACCTGACCAGGTCTGCTTGCAGCTGTTCCCTGCCCTCCGGTGTGTCCACATCTCCCCATAGCTTTGTGTCATCCACAGACTTGGACAGAGTACATTTCACTCCCTTGTCCAAGTCGCTGATGAAGACATTAAAGTGTATCAGTCCAAGGACCGAGCCCTGCGGGACCCCACTGCCCACACCCTTCCAGGTCGAAACCGTTCCATCCACCACAACTCTCTGGGTGCAACCTTCTAGCCAATTCACCACCCACCGGACTGTGTAGTCATCCAAGTCACAGACTGTTAACTTGTTCACCAGTATGGGGTGGGATACCGTATCGAAGGCCTTCCTGAAGTCTAAGTATACGACATCCACCCCTACTCCAAATATTCCCGCCACTGGCTGTGCAATGACGTTGGCCATTGCCTTCAGTACCCTCGGATGGAGCTCATCCGGGCCTGCCGACTTAAAGGCATCCAGTTCTTCCAAGTGACTCTGCACCATCTCAGGGTCTATGCATGGTAGTCTGGCGCCTTGCTGCTGCCTCTCTACAATCCCAGTGAGAGCCTTGTCCTGCCCCTCTCTTAGGAACACTGAGGCAAAGAACTCATTGAGGAGTTCAGCCTTGTCCCCCCTGTCCATCACCAATTGCTTCTGCCCATTTAGTAGGGGTCCTCTTCCTCCCTGGGCCTTCCTTTTACTCCCTATATAGCTAAAAAACAATTTCTTGTTGTCCTTTACTTGGGATGCCATCCTCAGCTCCATGGTAGCTTTGACCCGTCTAACTGCCTCCCTTCAAGAGCGAGCAGAGGAGGTATACTCCTCTTTGGTGATCTCTCCCTGTTTCCACTTTTTATGTGCTCCCCTTTTGGCCCATAGGCTGCCCTGGATTTCTCTGGTCAGCCAAGGAAGCCTCCTGGCCCCTTTTCCTCTTTTTCCTTGCATCGGGATCGTCTCCCTTTGTGCCCGAAGGATCATTTCCTTAAGGCACAGCCACCCTTCTTGGGTTCCCATCCCTTCAAAACTCCTACTCTGCAGTGCGTCCTTGACTAATCACCTGAGTTCATTGAAATCAGCTTTCCTAAAGTCTAGCACTTTCACCCTACTAGTTACCTTACCCACTCGACGTCTTATGAAGAATTCTATTATTAGGTGATCACTGTCCCCCAGATGACTACCAATCTGTAGGTCCCCTACCATGTCATCCCCCGTTGCCAATACCAGATCCAGTAAGGCATTCCCCCTAGTGGGACCATGTACCTCCTGTGTCAGGTGGAGGTCCTGTACACAGGTTAGAAACCTGCGTGAATGGTGGGACTTTGCTGTCTGTGTCTCCCAGCAGATGTCTGGGTAGTTTAGGTCTGCCATGACTACCTCCTCCTTAGCTTTTATGGTCTCTGAGATTTTAGATGTTTAGATGATTAGATGTTTCTTTATTCTTGTTGCATTGTTAGCATACTCCTTCTCGCAATACTTACATCTACCAACTTTCTTTCTTCCTTTAGTGACTTGAACTTCACTATAATGATGCCACACACTAGTTTTTTTCTGATCAGGCATTAGTATGGCTACTTCAAAGCAAACACACTAAAAACCTAACAGATCTTATGCAAACACTTCCAACTTCCCCAACTCAAGAAAAGAAATGAGACACTGCTCTGTGTGTTTGCTGAACTGAAAATGAAACAAAAATTAATCACAGTTTTAGTGTTGGTTTTGCTTTCACTTGCAGTCCTGAGATGAAATAAGAATTTTAACTTTGGTTCTGATTTGACCTGCACAGCCAATTAAGTGAACTCATAACTTAACTTTTGGTTTGGATTATTATGCGAGTGTATTTGCCCTCCTGTTTACAAATCAATAAAACATATATGTACTCTCTCACACAGCTCCTAGGGATAAACACCTGAAAAATATTCATAACAACTTTGAAACTGCCAAACTTGCCTAATATTATATTGGCATCCATTCATTGTTACTAATGAATTTTATGAAACAATGAATTTTTAGAAATGGAAAATTTCCCATGGAAAAATAAATCACTGGAAAATTTTTCTGCTCCACATCTCTGGCTACCAAGGTGATGGGTGACTTGCTTAAACCCTAAACTGAAGCTAGGAATCAACTTCTGTTTCATTACTGGAAGTCACTGACCAATACAGAAAAATCTACAATAGTCTGACAAAGAACACTGAGTTCAGTTTACTCTGGCTCATGGGATCATATGGTTCATTGTCCCAGGGCACTCTAATGAAAAATATATTTTGGCCTGTGTGGAAGAAACTGCTCATTAGTGTTCAATGCACTGCACATGAAATATAAGAACAAATTACTATGTGTTATTGGAATATTTGATTTTCCAGCTTTTTGTTGAAACTCTACCTTAATGATGAGTCTTGAAATAGTCAGCATTTTAAAGCACTAGCTCCTGGAGTAAGGTGAACTTTCATTTGAAAGGAAACTTCAGTAGCTTATGTGGATGGCAGGGGCAGGTGGCAGGTTTGTAAAGAGGACCTGAATGTACCCAAAACATTTAGAGTCCAGAAAGCATATAAAAAGAACCTCCAAGGCATTTTCCTCTATACAATCTCCTATCTTTTAAGTCAGTCTCCTGATTTTCTGGAGGTCTGAGATGACTATTCAGCACTTGGCGCTGCCAGCACTGCTGTTCTCTCCCTGTACCATATGCCTGTCTTAGAGTCAGGGCCATGTCCCCACATGATGCCAATGCCCAGGATGGCATTACAGTTATTGGCACTGGCAAACAACACATCCTTATTTTGACATCCTAAAATTCATAGATTCATAGATGTTAGGGTTGGAAAGGGCCTCAATAGATCATCGAGTCCGACCCCCCCAAAATTGTTGGCAATAAAAAGTCCATTCTCAATTTTATCATGTTTTTCTGTGAGAGAGACCATATTCCTGGTTCAGGGAATGAGTGTCCCTTGTCCCATGGGGCTGTTCCAGCAATGAGAAGACATGAAGTACCTCATGGAAGCCTTGCATAGACCAGTTTTATCATAGTCCACAGGGCAGGAGGGAGAGCAGCCACCATGTACCATGACTTCCACTTAGTACAGTTTGGGGGCATTTGCACTGAAATGAGAGAGAGCTCAATTGTTAAATGCCTTTAACTCAAGCTCTGCATGGGACAGCTTGCAGAGACTGGTATGGCCTTCACCTTCATCCTCTGCCCCTGTCACAGCCATGACTTCCAAGACACAGCATAATCTTTGGTCTTTGTAGCCATGCCAGTGTACCCACCAGATGGAGGCAGCTTCTGTACAAACACTGGGGAGGGAATGGGGAGACAAGCATGACTGTGGTGTTCCCTTCTCAACACTGTGCCAACCAAAGAATCAATCCAGCATAGAAAGAAAGGTAAAGTACAAACATTAGGCTTGAAGTCAAGTACTTTTTCCTACCCCTATACAGGGAACAAAGGAAGAAGCTGGGTGTGTTGTCATTATTCAGTTCAGCATTTTTTCTTGGAGCACAGCACCTTTCAGCTGTTCGTGGTACTGCAGCCAGATGTCACCCTGTATATAGGAGCAGGGTCTCAGTAGTTGGTCATGTGTAGGACAGCACAGTATCCACCATAACAGTTGAGATCTGTTCATGGTGGCAGGTAAACATGGCTGTGGGTTGGCACAAATAAAAGAAAGAGAGGAGGACTAAGTAGAAGAGAGGAGATTAATACCATATTTTCATTTTTCTAGCCACTGCTTTATTAGCATTACTGCCATAGAGATGGGACTGCAATAGGGTCTGGTCAATGGCAGTGACATTCCTGTGCAATTCATTTCCAAGCAGATAGTGCACAGTGAGAGTCCACATGTTGGCCAGAGGCAGAATTCGGTTTCACTTTATGAGCCCAAATGGCAGTTTTCTAGTGGCCTGCATGATATTTTTAGCACCTGCATAGAGTTTGTGCTTCTGTTACCTGTGCATTATAGTCATGTAAACAGCCGTATGGCTACTGAGTATGCTTAGTAGGTTACCACTGGTCAGGCAGGTATGTGACTCCATGCACATATACTTCGGGTGAGTGTAAAATCAAAAAATGTTACTTGGCAAAAAAACATGACAAGGAGGTGTTATACTGCAGGAGGATCCACCTATATTTAGCCTAATGGCTGAGTAATTAGGACACTCAGCCCAGATTGTAGCACCTCCCCTTGACAAAGAGGGCTTGAATCTGAAGCTCTGATTCCCCAGTACAGCAATTTAACCATCTAGCTGCAGCTTAGACCTGATCCCTTAAGTCAGAGTTCAGCAACCTTTCACTAACAGCCAGCCAGATTGGTACAGTTCAGCCTTAAAATGGGTTGGAGATGGCCTTAGGGGATTGGACATCACAGGTGGCAGTGGGTTCTTGCCACAGGAGCCCTTCCCTGTAAAGGACCTCTCCCAGCTCAGTAGCTCCCTACTCCACAGACACACAACCTGCAGTGGGCTCCCCATGGCCTGAAATCTCAGTCCTGCTGCTACCCATGCAGAAACCTGCCAATGCCTCCCTCTGCCCAAGCTGGCCCAACTTTATGCTCCATACAGTAATCCCCTTCATCTGCCGCGGTCAACCCATCTGTTGGAGTGGCCTGATTTATATTCCATGGCATGTGACTATGTTTGTCAGTGCCCAGATCTCCCCTACAATCCTTTGCTACCTTCAGGACATTGGCCAGAAGGTGCTGGGAGATGTTTGAAATGATAAAATACCTGCCACCCATGGGATTGATCCCAAGCATGCAGCCCATGTGTGTATGTGTATGTCAGAGAATCTCCAGCAGGATATCCAGCCAGCCAAATAAAATATCTTTGATCCAGCCCTTGGGCTGTAGATTGCCAATGCCTACCTGCTGTTGTTTGCTTTTTATTCCTTCTGTTGTATATAGGGAGACAAGATGTTTTGTACAGGTTTGGTAAACAAGGAAAATGATACAAGCATGATTGGCATCTCTGCTTTCTTGTCCTGTCAGAAAGAACAGTGAAAGGCCCCACATATATAAACTCACAATTCAGTTTTCGTGGGGAAGAATAATAATGGCTACCATGTGGATATGACATAAATACTGTCATCTATCAGTCTAACCTGCATGCTAGTGGGGGATCACTGCTGGTGTGAAAGTGAACCAGGAAGCTATTTCCAGGCTAACACAGTAGATTGAGCCCATCTTCACATATACCAGTTGTTACAAGATCGTAAGTACAGGTTAGGTGTTTTTTTACCACCAGTTGACATTATTTCATTATGTATTCAAACCTAAAGACAAGATTTTCTTCTCTATGACTCTCAGGGCATCCTTCACCTCCTTGTTCCTTAGGCTGTATATCAGGAGGTTCAGCATGGGGATCACCACTGTATAGAACACTGACACCACCTTGTCCTCACCCCGTGAGTCTTCTGGGCTGGAAGTTAAATGAGTGCAGAAAGCTGTCCCATAGAAGATGCTAACAGCAGTCAAGTGGGAGGTGCAGGTGCTGAAGGCTTTGCTCTTGCCCTCAGCAGAGCGAATCTTCAGAATGGTGGAGAAGATGAAAAGGTAGGAAATGAGAATGACCAGGATGTTTATTGCTCCATAGATCACCTCTAAAGCTAGTATGACCATTTGGTTGATGGTTGTGTCAGAGCTGGAGAGTGATAACACAAGGGAGATGTCACAGAAGAAGAGGTCAATGACTTGGAACCACAAAAGGATAATTTTAACACACCTGTTGTCTGTAACATTGCATTTAACCACCCACACACATAGGAACCAAAAACCAGTTGGGTACAGAATCTTGGGGACATGACAACTGAATACACCAGTGGGGTACAGACAGCAACATATCGGTCATATGCCATCGATGCTAAGAGAAAACCCTCTGTAACCAAAAAGAGAGAAAACATGAAGATCTGAACTGCACATCCAGCATAAGTAATGACTTTCTTTGCCGAAAACATATCAGCAAGCAACTTGGGAGTGATGACAGTGGAGATCTGCAAATGACAAGTTACCAAGGAAAAAGTACATGGGGGTGTGAAGTCGGGAGTCTGCTTGGACTAAAAAGATCATCCCAATGTTCCCAATTAGCGTGATGATATAAATCACTAGGACCAGCCCAAAAATGATGACCTGAAATCCATGGTTTCCTGTGAAGCCTGTGAACACAAATTCAGTCACCTGGGTGCAGTTTTGTCTGACCATTACTGGGGTGCGAGCAGTGAATGAGTTTCAGGGTCTTTATTCAGTGTTGTGGTGCTGGAGACTAAGGTTCTTCTTATAGAAGATTCTGTTTTCAATGTTCTTTCTTATCTGTGGATGTGGATGATGATGGTCCTATGTAGAGATTTTGGATATTTTTGACTCAAGACAGGAGAGTAGACATGAAATGATCAGCTAATTGCTTTACTATAAAAAAAGAAACATAATAATATGTAGAGTAGATTGTGCATAGTGTTCTGCATTCTCAGTTTTTACCATTTTTCAGTGTCAAATTCCTTGATTTTTTTAAGACATTCAGTTTTTACTGATCTACACCTGTTTTTGAGTTCACATCCCTCTTAACTGGCATGAGTGGGGAATGACCCAATTCCCAACTCATGTCAGTTAACAGGGATTTGAACTGAAAAAATGGGTGGTGCTGGTAAGCTAAAAGTGCTGCTGTGCCACTTACCTAAGGCACAGGTTTCCAGCCAGACAGGGGTGCTGCAGTCCTAGAAGCGGCTGATGGGCCCCGTCGCGCCCCTCCACCTGCCCCTTCCCTAGTCCCAGCCTTACTCCCTCCCTTGCTGCCAATTTTTCCCTGATTTAAATTGATTTTTTCCCTTTTCTTCCTTTTATCCTGATTTCAGTCCAGCTTTTATGTTTTGAAGATAAACCCCAAGTGTCTGGATTTAAAACATAATAAAAACTGAGAATGCAGAACACTAACTGTGCATTAGGAAATTTCTCCCACAACCAAAGTAATTCTCTATCTGAAAAACATTTCTGATTTCTTTACATTACAAAGCCTTTTGCTTCTCCCTCAGTTTCCATAACCCTCAGTTCACTTCCTTTCCAACAATCATTATGTTCAAATCTACTCAGACATCTGATACAAAATGTTTTTTAACATGTAGATTAGTCTTTCTGCCCTCATGTCATGTCACTTAGTCTTTCAGCTCCTGAGCTTGACACATCAATAAAAATACTGGAAAGAGTGCTGAATCAGAAAAAGTAATTGCCACTGAGTTTCCTGCATAAATATTTGGGAACACAATAATTATTTACCGGTGATTATTTCTCTCTACAATTTTTTCTTTGATTTTTCTAAAGTACAAGATATGTAAACTTTCATCTTGAGGTTTATGTTCTTAAAGATGGGCACATTGAAGAAACAGAGATTTTCTAGAAAGAATTCTAAATACTTTGCTTATAATATTGCAGCATTATGTCCCCATCCTGGAATTATTTCCACCTGAAGGAATACTTAAACCATGCTATAACTCTGGTGAGCTCTGAGAGAGCACAAAGCAAAGCCCACATGGGCCTGAATGCCAGACAGAGGCTGTCACTGTCTGGACAAAGAGGAAATTATATCCATAACATACGTGGCTATGAGTATATTATTCTTAAAATGAGTGTGCCATGTTATAGCTCATGAACAGTCATAAGATATTATTTCAAACATGATCTGAGTTGCAATTAATGCTATAGGAGCTGGAATATGGCTGTGATGAAAATAGATTGAAAAATATACACTCTGCTTGTAGTACACCTTGGTAAATGTTCCCTGAACCTTTGTGTCTGATCATTTGGTACCTCTAGCATACACAGCGTGAATTAGTACCCTATTGCCGTGCACTATATACAAATATACAACATTCTACATTGCCCCCAGAACTCTGATGACAGGATGTGAAGACATACCTGGTTTAACTGTAGCCTAATTCAGGCACCAATACCAATGAAGCTATGGCAGCCTGAATGTCAGCATGGACCAACTGCCTGATGAAATACCTAATGTACATGGGTTTTAGACAACCTGGCTACCACCCATGCTGCTCAACTTTGTTGCTGTTATTACCTACACTGTCTGATTAAAATGACCTGTGGTGCATTTACCCAGGCCATGGTCACACCTCTGATTCATGTGCAGGCACCACTGAGCACCATGATAGTCTGGGGTCTTAGTACACAGCTGGCTGGGTAGTGTCCCAGCTGTTGTAGGTATGGAGAGAAAAGTAGTAAGTAGAGATTTGGATAAGGACAATGGGGGAGGCTCTGCCGGTATTTAGATGGAGCTTCTCTTGTACCTGAGGGGTGGCTAAGCAGAAAGAAGATGCTAGTTTGAAATGATAAGAGAGTTTCCAAAGAGATGCTTGGGAAGCCCCAGCCCTTGGCTTATTCTTTAAACTCCTTATTCATACCTCTCTGATTCTTCTTTCTCTCAGTAAGACTGTTTCTTCCTCCAGATGAGTAAAAGGAACAAAAGTGAACTTTGAATTTCCCCTCTCAGGTTAGTATATTCTTTATAACTCGTGGCACTAACAGGAAAGCTATAAAACTGACTGCGTTTCAATGGCAGCTCCTTGTTCGCCCCTTCACTTATTCTGAAATGATAAGATATGGAGCATCTCCTGGCCTCACATGCAGAGATCTGTCATAAGGCTATGTTTCCTTTTGCCCTGTATTTGCTTTGGAGCTGCCTCCTGGGGCCCTAGGAACTTTTCTGAGCTTCATAACCAGGGAACTGGGACTTTGGGAGTGCCTCAGGTCCTAGAAGGGAAAGTGTGGAGAAAACAAGCCACTGCATTTTTTTCCATGCCTTTTTTACTGGAACCTAATTACACAAAGAGGACCCAAGTCTGCTTCCACTGTAGTAGCTAGTCAGGGAAACCGAGGCATGCAAGTTTCTTATAACATAAGCACATTTAAATTAAGAATATTATAGTAAAACCATAGTCTGTCACAAAGTCCACTCCATGCTCTACAGGATGACAGCCTCCATCCAACCCCTCAGTTCATGCCACTCTTACCCATAGGAAAAATTCTTTCCTGCACCTAAAAGTAGTGATTCATATAAATCTGACAGGAAGAGCAAGACCCTCCATCCAGGAACCTCTGGGTTTTCCAAGTACTTGAAAGAGTATAATCATACCTAGATCAAAATCCCCAGCTTTAGCTGCGGACAATGTCCAAAAAAATTTAGTGGAAGAAATCCGTAGCATTCATAAGGGGGAAAAATTCTTCTCTGACCAACACTCCCTGCCTTCCCCGCAGCAACTTTCATCTCTCTGTGACTCCATGCTCTCTCCACCAGCCTGGAAGCCCCATCAGCTGTAGTAGGGATGGTTGCCATGGGGTGGGGAGGTGACACAGATGTGGGTCCCATCCAGGGCCCTGATGCACTGGGGGAAGCCCAGGGCTTGGAACCCAGCCACCACTGCCAGAGGGTTGGGCACATGGAGCACTGTGTGCCTCAGCATGTCCTGGAGGGTACTGTAAACCTTCAGGATGGCCTCCCCAGCAGTGACCTTGCCTACGCCGAAGAAGTGACCAACATAGTGGAGGATGGCAGATGTGGCCAGTCTGAGCAGGCCAATGGCCAGGGGCTGCTGCATGGCAGTGTCATGCTACCCCAGTTGTGGGAGGAACTGCTTTGGGAGGTCCTGGCCTGGGTCATCTGGAACACCTCCAGCCACTGCTCATCATACCAGGTGGTCTGGATCAGTGGTTTTCAACTTTTTTGTACTAGCAACCACCTGTAAACATTGATGGCCAGTCTCGACCCACTGCTCTTCACTCCCGACCTGCTGCCCCCTGCCCCCCACTGTGTGGAGCAGCAGTTGGGTGTGTGGGTGTGTGTGCGGGGCATGAGGGGCCCCAAATGGCCCCATGCTGCCCTTTGCAGGTTGGAACTCTGCCAGCCTGCAAAGGAAAAGCCATGGTTTCCCACATTTTTCTCCTTTAAAGGATAATCCATTTTTGTTCACAACTCTTTCATATATTCTTGTGATCCACTTTTGGGTCATGACCCATGAGTTGAGAAATGCTGGTCTGGACAACATGTAGCCACCAGTCCTGGCTAGCTGGGTGGACCCAGAGCAGTCAAGGCTGCAGGACCAGGAGGACAAGGGGGTAAAAAGCACCCTGTTCAAATTTGCAGACAACACTAAGTTGTGGGGGGAAGTGGGCATGCTAAAAGGGAGGAATAGGCTGCAATCAGACCTAGACAGGTTACAGCGGTGGGCAGATGAGAACAGGATGGGTTTCAACACTGACAAGTGCAAGGTGCTGCACTTGGGGAGGAGGAACCAGCAGCATACCTACAGGCTGGGGAACTCCCTTCTTGTCAGTACAGAGGCAGAAAAGGATCTTGAGAGTCATTATTGATGCCAAAATGAACATGGGCCAGCAGTGTGGGGACGCGGTCAGGAAGGCCAACCACACCTTGTCATGCATCCACAGATGCATCTCAAGCAGGTCCAAGGAGGTGATCCTCCCCCTCTATGCAACACTGGTCAGGCCACAGTTGGAGTACTGTGTCCAGTTCTGGGCGCTGCACTTCAGAAGGGATGTGGACAACATGGAGAGGGTCCAGAGCAGGGCCACCCGCATGATCAGGGGGCAGCAGGGCAGGCCCTACAAGGAGAGGCTAAGGAACCTGAACCTGTTCAGCCTCCACAAGAGAAGGCTGAGGGGGGATCTAGTGGCCATTTACAAACTAGTCAGGGAGGACCAGCAGATATTGGGAGAGTACCTGTTCCCCTGAGCACTACCAGGAGTGACAAGAAATAACGCTCAGAAGTTGGCAGAGGGTAGATTCAGACTAGACATCAGGAGGCACTACTTCACTGTCAGGGTGGCTAGGATCTGGAACCAACTTCCAAGAGAAGTGGTGCTGGCTTCTACCCTGGGGGTCTTTAAGAGGAGGTTAGATGAACACCTTGCCGGGGTCGTTTGATCCCAGTACTCTTTCCTGCCATGGCAGGGGGTTGGACTTGATGATCTGCTCAGATCCCTTCTGACCCTACCAACTATGAAACTATGAAACTATGACATGGACAGGTCTAGTGGTGTCATGCAGAAGTATGTCACTGGCATCCCTGATGTGGTCTGGCCAGCAGGACAGGGTCCGGGTGGTAGCTGCATAGTGCTGGGGAGCCTGGAACAGTGCAGTGAGGCTCTCCATGTAGTTGTTGCACATGGGGGAGACAGCAGAGCCCAGACTGTCCTGGGCCAGACAGCAGTTGTTGCGGTGAGACAGTAGGGCCAAAACCATGGTAACCAGGAGCCTAGGGCACTGGCCATTGCTACCAGAAGCAGGGGCTGGAGCAGCCATGGTGAAGGGAGGCAGAGGCTGTGGCAAGAGTGCTGCTACATGCTGTCTCCTGGCTCTGCATACTGCTCCTGGCCAGAAAACCAGGTGGTGAGGGAGCAGGGAGTGGGGCTGCCTTTTAAAGATGGCTGCTAGCCACTGGCAGCTGCAGCCAGAGCTTCCAGCTCCGCCTACTGATGGCAGGGCCCATTGCAGGGTTGCAGGAAGCTGGAGCAGTTTGCTGCTAGGAGCAGCAGATCTGCTCCTGCTTCCCTGTACGTGTAGATGTGTGCCTGGGAGTGTTTACTCTTGAGTTGTTTACTCAAGAGTAAACTGCTCCTGGAGCAAATGCACCTGTAGATGCACCCCTTGAGTTATTCAGCTGCTACTTTTGCTACTCCCTTCTTTGAACCAGCTTCTTCGTTCATTAGTGTGTTTTTATTTTTCACATTTCTTATCATGTCATTCAGCAGTCATGAGGCTAGTTCTTCCCAGCCACCTTTCTGGTGCCTTAGTTTAACTGTAGCTTAGCACTAACTTAACTGTAGCTTAAGAACTCCTATAGGTGCATATATAACGTTCCTGTATTAAATAAAGAGTCCACTTCAGCAAATGGCTCATTTCTAAAAGACTACAAGGACATTTATGGTTGCCAGTTACTGAGTGACTTATACAACTAACTTTCACCCTCTACATGCTCTCCTTTCATGCAGGATGGCTGGCCACCTCCTAATCCCCTTTCATGATGATTAGTTTTCCTACAAACCCACTTTCCCAACCCAGGATGGCACAAGAGACTTTCAGATTGAATTTGATAAAATACAATCTGGATGTGTGTGTGCTGTCACATGAAAATGCACACACTCATGCACTCCATAAAAGCTGTTATATACAAATTAATCATAAGGCAAGAATCCTCACCATAACCAAATATAAAAATGCAAAGGGGAAAAGAAGTGTTATTTAGAAGTCATTGGGCCAAATCGTATTTCATCTTTCTGTGTCTAAGTGCCACTCATATGCCCAAATGGAAACAAAATTTAGCACAAGTCTTAGATTATATTTTCATCTGCATAGCAAAGTTAGTCCTCTCTGTTCCTTCTGTATGGTGAGGAAACTTAAGTGTAGCTCCACAGGTTCTTTGGTAGAATAGGATTGCCCGGTTAAGCTTGTGATTACATATATGTCCCCAAAAGTGAGGCAGGAAAAAAAACTAGAACAGCAAAAAACTGCCTGAGAATGGATCAAACACTGGATTCTGGCTCTGGCTTCAGAATTTACCCCATCCCACACTGGATTTTCTGCACCTTGCATTTAATATTTATTGGATACACAGAAGTAGGATCATTTCTACCCCACTGGGGGGCGCGTCTACACATGCAAATTTACTTTGCAGTTACCAAAATTACTATGTAGCCTGCATTATGCAGGTATCAAATTTATGCCCAATTAGTTACTGCACAGTAATACACATGTAGATGCATTACTGCACAGTGCCTCCCTGCTAACCTGAGCCCAGGCCCAGGGCTCCTGGCTGGTTGCCTCTCCTGGCTTCAATTTGGGACTAAAGTTAGTCCCAAGTGCTGGCCACCTCTCCTGGCTTCATCCTGGGACTAAAGTGAGTCCTACATGTTGGCAGCTGCCTCTGGCTTCAGTTTGGGACTGAAGTTAGTTCCAAGTGCTGGCAGCCATGTGGCCAGAAGCTGGAGGTTCCCCCAGTGGCCACAGGGACACATGGCAGGATGCTCTGACTTGGGACTAAATTTAGTCCCAGGTTACCTGCACGTGTAGACGGCCACCTATTCCTGCTAAATCTAAATTTAAGTAAATTTAAGATGGCATAAATGCACATGTAGAAACGCCCTATGAGCAGCAGGGACCAGGTCCAGGCTTCTTCTTTTTCAAAGGCATCATCCATCTCACTGAGGCTGGCTCTATATTTCTTGCCTTCATGGCCGACCAGAGGAGAGTGCTGTGGGCAAAGCCTGGATCAATGGGTTTCAGCTTTTTGTAGTCTCAGGGTACCTCTCCATAACTTTTCTAAATTTAGCAGCAACCCATTTCAAAACATTATAAATTTAAGTAGTGATATGTTCATGAATGGGCATTAAAACTTTTTTCTAATTCCCTTTGCCTTAGATGAAACCTTTCTCTCTCTTTCTTTATGGAATGTGGAAATAAAGAAGAAATACTACCTTTAAGGCAGTATTGCAATTGAGAAGTTATGGGTACACAGGAAGTCAAAAAATAAAAACATTTCAGGGTCGGAGCCCCGTAGTTATATGGGTACAATAGTCTGACTATAGGATAGGGACCAGGGTTTGCAGCTCACTGCTGAGAAAGTAACACTTCATTTCCTTCCCCATATACTAGCTGCCCCCCTCTCAGTTTGGCAGCTGCAGTCTCTCACAAAAATAGCTTAGGAAGGGAGACACTTGTTCTAAGACCCTGTGGCAGGGCACTGTTTGTGCCTGCCACTTTAAGGGCCAGAAGGCAGCAGCCGGCAGGTGCCTGATGAGGGCGCCCATTTTAGATTCAGGGCTGCCCATATAAACAGGGTAGTTCTGATGCTGGGGACCAGGCAACAACACTGCTTGGTTGGAGGGCTGCTGATGTCATCTGGAGGTAAGGGAGGAGCTGTAGGGGATGGTAAGGGTATGACCTAAAACTGCACCCTGCCGGAAGTGGGTGGCCTGGTGGGGCTCCCAGTGGTGTAGGAGCCCCAAGGAAATGCCAGGCCAGTTACCACCCCGGTGAAAGGCAGGTCAGGGCACCTTAACCCCTAGCCCCCATGACCGGGTGGGTTACCCCTAGTTTGGTGGGCCCAGAGAGGGTGGACCCTCAGAGTGAGGAAAGGGTCATAGACTCAGGCCTGTTTGAACTCCCCCTGACTGGTCCATGCTGGGGCCAGGACTAGGGGCCCACCATGAGGAACGTCCAAAAGCTGAGGGCCTGGGGTTCCGACTGGCCTGGAGGTGGGCCAGGGCTAGAGAGCTGAAGGTCCCGGTGGGGGGACCACACCTGAAGGGGGATCAGCTCGGGGAGCTATGTTGCCCAGTATGATGATGGAAGAGTCCGCCTGAAGGGATGAATCCAGGTGGGGTTCAATAGTAGGGTTCTGGGGCCCAGTGTGGGGGCTGGTGACGATGAGAACATCTAGATGCCATCTGTGAGGCTTGGGCTGTGGTGTAGGGTAGGAATGGAGCCGCAGGTAGCGCCCCCTGGCATTGGGGCAGAAAATGGGCAGCCTTCTGCTTAATTACCATCTATTAAATAATTACTAACAAGGCATGGTGGGTGAGAACGTGGGCAGTTAGCCCAGGAACAGGTGGGCGGGCCCAGTGAGATCGGCTCCGAGCAGGGCCCCTGTAACAGACCTCCAAGGCCATTGCTTCTTGTTCTCTTATCTGCTACCTTTGAGAACAGTCTAGCTCCATCCTCTTTGGAACCACCCTTCCAGTAGTTAAAGGCTGCCCCCCCTCCAGTCTTCTCGTTTGCAGACTAAATAAACCCAGGTCCCTCAGCCTCTCCTCCTAAGTTATGTGCCCCAGCTCCCCAACCATTTTTGCTGCCCTCTGCTGGACTCTCTCCAACTTGTCCATATCCTATCTATAGTGGGGGGCCCAAAACTGGACACAGTACTCCAGATGTGGCCTCACCAGTGCAGAATACAGGGAATAATTACTTCCCTCAATATGCTGGCAACGCGTCTACTAATGCAGCCCAGTATGCTGTGTAACCCGGGCAGCACTCCCTCTCCAATTGAAGGGATCAAAGCAGGTGCACAAGCACTGTGGGATGTGTAGGGACTCTCCTCCACCTATACAGCAGAGCCAGACTACCAATGGGGACTTAACCATATACCTTTTAATGAGGGGAAAAATACTGGGAACATAACCAGTATAAACCAGGGTGGGGTATAGGGGACACTACAATGCCCCAAAGGGGCAGGATTCAACGAAGGTTAGACACTTACAATCATAGACATATTCATCCAGTTGGCAAAGGACAGAGTTAACCAAAATGTAAAACACAAACAGCAGAACAAACAATACTAGTTGGTATTACTGGAAATACAAAAGGCACAAAATACAAAACATCAAATTACAAGGAATACAGGGCCTAGGTACCTGGAGGGGGAAAACACAACAGCCCCTTTCCACTGCAAGAGGAATTCTTCCTTATTAGCTCATTCATCCCAAGTCACTAAAGCTGGGACTTGAACTCAGATCTCCAAAGCAGTAGGCAGAAACTCTGCCACACAGCCACCAGTGCTGCTACTACTCCAAGCTGCTAGGGGTCTTGACTTCCCTGGAGCCCTGGCCTCATGTCAAGCTGCCTGGCCTCTGATTGGAGGAGCTGGAAGCAGAGCTGGGAACCTCTCAGGTCGCTGCTGAGATCTTGCTGGAGCTGGGGAGCCTCTCCTGCTGGCCACAGCCTCTCATAGGGGATCCTGGAGCCCAGTGGGGAGCCTCTCCTGCCAGCCAGATGCCACGCTGCTGAGGACCCCAGTGCTGCCTGCAGGTCCCACTCCTTCAGGCTTTTCTGGGACAACTGCTCCTGCCCCGCTGGCTCAGCTCTTGCCAGCTTCTTGAAGCTCCTTCTTTGTGGTCCCTCGCTGGTGTCTTTTCTGAGTCAGCTGTGCTGCCCCTTTTATCCCCCTCCAGGTGACCCACAGGGCCAATCAGGGGACAAGGAGGGTGAGTCTCTGGGGCCTCATTGGTGAGGAAAGGGAATCCCAAGTCCTCCAATCATCTTTTGCCCTTTCAAAACCCCTGGGCTAAGTCACTACCAGCCAGCCCATCACAGCTGTTAGCCTTCTTGGCAACAAGGGCACACTGTTGACTAGTATCCAACTTATTGTCCACTAAAACCCTCAGGTCCTTTTCTGCAGAACTGCTGCTTAGCCAATTGGTCCCAACCCTGTAGCAGTACATGGCATTGTCCTGTCCTAAGTGCAGGACTTTGCACTTGTTCGTGTTGAACCTCATGAGATTTCTTTTGGCCCAATCCTCCAATTTGTCTAGGTTACTTTAAATCCTAGCTGTATGCTCCAGCGTATCTGCTACACTGCCCAGCTTGGTGTCATTCACAACTTGCTTAGGATGCAATCCATGCCATCTTTTAAACCGTTAATGAAGATATTGAACAAAACCAGCCCCAGGACCAGCTCCTGGGCACTCCACTTGATACCAGCTGTCAACTAGAATTTGAGCCATTGATCACTACCTATTGAGCCTGAAGAAATCCGACTGGATCAATCTGCCTTACAGTCCATTCATCCAACCCATGCTTCCTCGGCTTGCTTGTAAGAATGCTATGGAAGACTACCAAAAGCCTTGCTAAAGTCAAGGTTTATCACGTCCATTGCTTTCCCTGCATCTATAGAGCCAGTTATCTCATTTGGCTTTTTTAGATCCCTGTTTTTCTATATTTATCACCCAAAGTTGCTGACTGATATGTTTGAAGAGAGGAAAATCATCTCTTACACTGGATGTATGTATGGCTCAGGTCTTCATATTTTGTGTCTGTAGAGTGCTAGAGTTATCTTCTTGCTGCCATGGCATATGACTAGTATATGGACATCTGCATTCCACCGGTATATTCTATAATCATGTCTCCAGGATTCTGTACCCAGCTGGTCACTGGGCCATTCTTAGCAGAGTGGGTGAATGGAATAGCACAAACAGTGAGCATGTTAAAATTATCCTTCTGTGGTTCCAGTGTCATTGATCTGTTCTTCTGTGACCGACTCCAATGAGCTGAAGTTCATACCAGGCTCTGTACTCTGTGTATGAGACCTCCTGACCTCCTGCCTGAGCAGATCACTAGGCACCTAAAGCAGGAGTATGGTAAAATGTAGAAACTTCAGTCACAAAAATTGATCTGGCACCTTCAATTCTGCCTAGCAAGATTCACAGGAGCCCAGGCAAAGACTTCTGCTCATGTTCAGAAGCAATCCAATTCAAAACATGAGGCATTAACTCTGGCCACTACCTTGCTGTGATCCTGATCAGAAAAAATGAGGCTTTTACCCTGTACCAAAATCCCCAGAGGGGGTCCAGTACCTCAGACATCCTCCAAGTATTCCTGACTTCCACTGATTGCCTTGAGTCCCATGCCAAGAGCTACACCCATGGCCCCTTTCACTTGGGAAGATGGTGACAATTTTACTGGAGGTTCCTCCTTCTTCACCCCCTTTTTCACTATAGCCAAATAATTGGAGCTGTCACCCAGGAAGTTGAGTCCTGGGCTGTAGGCCCTCCTCAGGCCACAGGGATTAAAAACCACACTCCAGCTTCCTCGGAGTGGGCCCCAGCCACCAAGTTATGAAATAGATGGGGTTCAGGCTTAAGAGAAGGGGCAGAGGGTAAAGTCTGGCTGTAAGGGCAGCTTCCCTGGAAGTGCTCTGCAATCCATTACACATTGTTCACCATGGGTCATTCTGAGCCCCACAGCACATAAAAGCCAGAACCTCAGTTTATGCCATTGCATGTGGCTCTATCACGTGGATTCGTCCCACAACTGGGCGGTACATATTGAGGGTTATAGATTGTACAGAAAGGACAGGGTGGGGAAAAAAGGGGGAGGGGTTGCGCTCTATGTCAATGAGCAATATACGTCAACCCTCATCAAGACGAAATCCAGGGATGAGGAAGTAGAAGGATTGTGGGTTAGGCTACATGGGGGGCAAGGAGAAAGGGATTTGGTGGTAGGGGTCTGCTACAGACCCCCACATCAAGGGGAAGAAATAGATGCAGGGCTCCTGAGGCAGCTCATGGAGACCATAAAAGCTAAAGAGGCGGTAGTCATGGGGGACCTAAACTACCCAGGCATCTGCTGGGAGACACAGACGGCAAAATCCCACCACTCACGCAGGTTTCTAACCTGTGTACAAGACCTCCACCTCACGCAGGAGGTACATGGTCCCACTAGGGGGAATGCCATACTGGATCTGGTATTGGCAACGGGGGATGATATGGTAGGGGACCTACAGATCGGTAGCCATCTGGGGGACAGTGATCACCTAATAATAGAATTCACCATAAGACATCAAGTGGGTAAGGTAACTAGTAGGGTGAAAGTACTAGACTTTAGGAGAGCTGATTTAAGTGAACTCAGGCGATTAGTCAAGGACGCGCTGCAGAGTAGGAGTTTTGAAATGATGGGAGCCCAAGAAGGGTGGCTGTGCCTTAAGGAAACGATCCTTCGGGCACAAAGCGAGACGATCCCCATGCAGGGTAAAAGAGGGAAAGGGGCCAGGAGGCTTCCCTGGCTGACCGCAGAAATCCAGGGCAGCCTAAGGGCCAAAAGGGGAGCACATAAAAAGTGGAAACAGGGAGAGATCACCAAAGACGAATATACCTCCTCTGCTCGTGCTTGTAGGGAGGCAGTTAGACAGGCCAAAGCTGCCATGGAGCTGAGGATGGCATCCCAAGTAAAGGACAACAAGAAATTGTTTTTTAGCTATATAGGGAGTAAAAGGAAGGCCCAGGGAGGAATAGGACCCCTGCTAAATGGGCAGAAACAATTGGTGACGGACAGGGGAGACAAGGCTGAACTCCTCAACGAGTTCTTTGCCTCAGTGTTCCTAAGCGAGGGGCACGACAAGTCTCTCACTGGGGTTGTAGAGAGGCAGCAGCAAGGCGCCAGACTTCCATGCGTAGACCCTGAGATGGTGCAGAGTCACTTGGAAGAACTGGATGCCTTTAAGTCGGCAGGCCCGGATGGGCTCCATCCAAGGGTGCTGAAGGCACTGGCCGACATCATTGCAGAGCCACTGGCGGGAATATTTGAATGCTCGTGGCGCACGGGCCAAGTCCTGGAGGACTGGAAAAGGGCCAATGTGGTCCCCATTTTCAAGAAGGGGAGGAAGGAGGACCCGGGCAACTATAGGCCAGTCAGTCTCACCTCCATCCTTGGCAAAGTCTTTGAAAAAATTATCAAGGCTCACATATGCGAGAGCCTGGCAGGACAAATTATGCTGAGGGGAAACCAGCACGGGTTCGTGGCAGGCAGATCATGCCTGACGAATCTAGTCTCTTTTTATGACCAGGTTACGAAACACCTGGACACAGGAGGAGGGGTGGATGTCGTATACTTAGACTTCAGGAAGGCCTTCGATACGGTATCCCACCCCATACTGGTGAACAAGTTAACAGGCTGTGACTTGGATGACTACACAGTCCAGTGGGTGGTGAATTGGCTGGAGGGTTGCACCCAGAGAGCCATGGTGGATGGGTCGGCTTCGACCTGGAAGGGTGTGGGCAGTGGGGTCCCGCAGGGCTCGGTCCTTGGACCTATACTCTTTAATGTCTTCATCAGCGACTTGGACAAGGGAGTGAAATGTACTCTGTCCAAGTCTGCAGATGACACAAAGCTATGGGGAGAAGTGGACACGCCGGAGGGCAGGGAACAGCTGCAAGCAGACCTGGACAGGTTAGACAAGTGGGCAGAAAACAACAGAATGCAGTTCAACAAGGAGAAATGCAAAGTGCTGCACCTAGGGAGGAAAAATGTCCAGCACACCTACAGCCTAGGGAATGACCTGCTGGGTGGCACAGAGGTGGAAAGGGATCTTGGAGTCCTAGTGGACTCCAAGATGAACGTGGGTCGGCAGCGTGACGAAGCCATCAGAAAAGCCAATGGCACTTTATCATGCATCAGCAGATGCATGACGAATAGGTCCAAGGAGGTGATACTTCCCCTCTATCGGGAGCTGGTCAGACCGCAGTTGGAGTACTGCGTGCAATTCTGGGCGCCGCACTTCAAGAGGGATGCGGATAACCTGGAAAGGGTCCAGAGAAGGGCCACTCGTATGGTTAAGGGCCTACAGACCAAGCCCTACGAGGAGAGACTAGAGAAACTGGACCTTTTCAGCCTCCGCAAGAGAAGGTTGAGAGGCGACCTCGTGGCTGCCTATAAGTTCATCACGGGGGCACAGAAGGGAATTGGTGAGGTTTTATTCACCAAGGCGCCCCCGGGGGTTACAAGAAACAATGGCCACAAGCTAGCAGAGAGCAGATTTAGACTGGACATTAGGAAGAACTTCTTCACAGTTCGAGTGGCCAAGGTCTGGAACGGGCTCCCAAGGGAGGTGGTGCTCTCCCCTACCCTGGGGGTCTTCAAGAGGAGGTTAGATAACCATCTAGCTGGGGTCATCTAGACCCAGCACTCTTTCCTGCCTATGCAGGGGGTCAGACTGGATGATCTATTGAGGTCCCTTCCAGCCCTAACATCTATGAATCTATGAATCAAGGCCAGTGGAACTGAGCAGAAGCAGACTGTTGTTTTATGAACTGTGAGTTTGTGTAGCCCATAGTGCTTGGAGTCCCTAATCTATGACTTGGTCCCCAGTACAACTACAACCAGAGTAGTGGATTTGCATAATCTGGGAGATCTGACTCTGTACATTCAAGCTTCATTCCACTCTGTTTCTCTACTGTGTCAGTGTAGGTAGACAATGAAAAAATTATTCTGCTGTCTATGGGAGCTGCAGCTTTGCACCATTCTGATGTATGATCTAGTTCTTGGGAATCCTGAATCCCAGACTTCTCACCAGATGGACATTCTGCTGTGCTGAATAACAGAGGTTGATATTGAACATCAGTCTTTCAATCATCTACGTTAGCTTCTTGTTTTGCTCTCCTTTTTCCCACCACCTGCAGAAAAAGGTTCAATTTTCATGAATACATAAAAAGCAGTATTTTTGGCAGCTGTAATGCACGGCTCTCAAAGCCCTTTGTACAGGGGTAATTTTCATGTGCTCCATTTCACAAAGGAGAGAACTGAGGTAGTAGGTATTAACATGACTCACCCAACATATTCACAGCTGATCACTGTGAGAGAAACAAATGGTATGATAAGTATTTGGTATCTTTAACATTAAAAAATGTGACACAGTACTAACAACATTTGGGCATGAAGTAAGGTGGGACTGCAAGCTAGATAATCTGTTTTTCCAGATAATCTGTTTTATCTAGCAGTGTGTTCCTGTTAAGGAAGTAAGGTTCTCTTCTGATCTGGGGAATAACTAGACTTATAATGGGATTTTTTTTACATAGTCTTTTTCCCCCTCAAGCTCTTTAAGAACTGAGCAAAGTTTGTCTTAGAATATATATGCATAACAATCTGGTTTAGGTCACATCTCCATTCAGATCTGTGGTCACGATATGGAATCAGTGGAAACAGTATTGGGTCCTCTATGTATAATTTGTTTCCAATACAGATGGCATAGAGATATGTTAATGTGTTGCTTTCCATGCATTTAGACCTCTGGGACCTGAGGTGCTCCCAGGGCCCCTTTTCCCTAGTTATGAGAGCCCAGAAAAGCTCCCAGCCTGCCTGCCTCCCCCCCTCCCCCCTCAAGTAAATTAGAGCAACTGCAAGAGAAAGAAGGAAGAGGCAACTTGTGACCAACTCCTGTTATGGATCTCAGAGCTGGAGCTGGTCCATTTCCCCCCTCCCCTCATTCTGAAGTGAAGGGACAATGAGCTGCATCAGAAACACGGTCAGTTTTATAGAATTTCTCCTAATACATGAAATTGCAGTGGGTGATTCAGGGAGAAGGAGAAGGGGATATTCACCTTAGAAGGGGAATGCTATCTAATCTCAGATATTCATCTAACTAGGTTAGGGTGTATATTTAAAAAGGGAGGAGAGGGAGAGAAAAATAGAAAAAAGATCTTGAAAGAGAGGAAAATATTTGCTATAGAATGATGGTGATGGAAGTCCTTGGTGAGGAAATCTTATTCTGTCTTGATAAAGATAGTGTATCCCCATTGGGCTGTACTGAAATGAGAACATCCCAAATGCTGGAACTTTCCCAGTCTGTCTTGGGGACAATGTCTTATTACTTGAAACTAGCACCTTTGATCTTCTACTTGGCTGCCCCCAGCCTCTAGAATAGCTTTCCCTAAATACCTGCAGATCCTCCATTCTTCTCTTTCCAGTGCTTCCCTATGAATTTCCTTTTCTGTGATGCCTATCAAAATCTCTATCTCAGCCACCATGCTTGTGTGGTGAGATCCCAGTGTGTCATGCTGAGCAGTGCTGCCTCCCTTGGTCTCTCTGCCTAGCAATCGGAGGTGAAGTTGCTGCATATGCAGAGGTGTGATTGCTATGTAAAGGGAGCTTTGGCGTGATCTGCACAGGCATCCCCGAACTCTAGTCATCAACAGTTACCTAGGTCAGGGGTTGTCGACTGAGGGTACACATACCCCTGGGGGTACTTTGAAAGGTCCAAGGGATACACGGGGGTGGGTGGGGATGGAGTGCCATCACCCCACAGCTCTGCCTCACAGGAGCAGGGCCAGGGTGGAGTGAGAGTAGGGCCACACAGACTCTGCACTGCTGCCACTCTCCGTGCCCCCTGCAACCTGCGTTTGGCCACTCGCCACTCCCTTCACTGCACTGCATCCGGTTGCTCACCACCCCTGCCTCATGTACTGCGTCCAGCTGCTCGCCATCCCGCTCCGGGGTAAACTTATTAAAAAGGGGGCTGCCAGAGGTATACTTATTAAAAAAGGTTGAAAACCATGCCCCTTACTGCCTTTTCTTTTTCTTGGCAGAGCCTGCCCGTATGACCTGCCACTGGGTTGTGCAGCCCCTGAGCTGCGAGGGGCCCTGATCCTTCCCTCTGTGGTGGTGGTGCCACCCAGTGCTGTCTGGGTGGGGTGCTAGCAGGCAAGTGCTGCCCGGGGGGCTCCACCACCATGGAGGGAAGGACCAGGGGTCCCCACAGCCCAGGGCCCGCAGGCAGCTTGTTCCCCAGCTGCAGGAGAGGTGAGCAGGCTCTGGGCAGAAAAAGAAAAGGATTGGGCTCCTCACCACTATTTTTTTTTTTCCTGGCAGAGCCTGCCTGTGGCAGCAGTGTGCAGGGTGTGAGCTGACAGGGGGTCATCACTGTTTTGTTACAGTTACAGAAGTCCCTAAATTGAAGCAGTGGATTTTTAATTGACAGAATTAAAAACCCACCGATTTTTAAAAACCCACCATTTCAATTTAGGGAGAACTAAACTCCTGTCACGTGTACAAGTGGCCAATGTGTCATGATGGGGAATAAAGAAGAAATGTGGAGGATAAACTGCAGTTGCTCAGCAGGGACACATTTGGCACAGAGGAGCTCATGAAAAGAACTCCTGGTGCAAGATTTTGTGTATATTGTTTGCTTGTTTTTTCCATTTTCTAATTGCTGTCTATCTAACTTGTATTTTAGGAGCAAACTGTCCTGACTCTCCTTGTTATCTAGACAAGATTAGTGACACACATTGACCAGAGAAGACACCAAGGGAATACACTCCTGTGTGTAGAATCTGAAAGCCTATAATACAACTGCACTGTAGACAGCTTGCAGACATTCATGGGAATAAATACACTTCAGCCATTTCCTTGGGTTAATCCACATACTACACAAAGAGCCATGTACCATGGAAAATTTGGAGGTAATTGCTCCCAGGTGACAGAATTCATTCTCAAGGGATTCACAGATCATCCAAAATTTAAAACTGTACTGTTTGTGCTGTTCTTGGTGATCTACATTGTCACTGTGCTGGGGAATCTTGGTATATTCACACTTATCAGGATTGATGTCCGACTTCACACCCCCATGTACTTTTTCCTCAGTAACTTGTCCATTGTAGATCTCTGTTACTCCACAGTTGTCACCCCCAAGATGTTAGTGGATTTGTTAGCAGACAAGAAAGCCATACCTTATGCTGCATGTGCAACCCAGATTTTATTTTTCACTTTGTTTATTGTAGTAGAATGTTTCCTCCTGGCTGCAATGGCATATGACCGATATGTCGCCATTTGTAATCCACTCCTCTACCAGGCTGTCATGCATCCGAGGCATTGTGTCCATTCGGTAGCTGGTTCTTTTCTAGCTGGATGTATAAATTCAATGGCACAAGCTACAGGCATGTTAAAACTCTCCTTCTGTGGTTCCAATATAATTGACTTGTTCTTCTGTGACATCTCCCCAGTGTTATCACTTTCCACTTCCGATACTACCATCAATCACATTGTCCTCATAACAGTGGCCTATTTGTCAGGGGTAGTCAGCAGTCTGATAGTCATTATCTCCTATGTTTTCATCCTCATTACCATCCTTAGGATCCACTCTGCTGAGGGCAAGCGCAAAGCCTTCTCCACTTGTGCATCCCACCTTACAGCTGTCAGCATCTTCTTTGGGACTGGCCTGTTCATCTATTTACAGCCAAGCACAAACTACTCAAGGGATCAGGACAAAGTGGCCTCAGTGTTCTACACAGTGGTGACCCCCATGCTGAACCCCCTGATCTACAGCCTGAGGAACAAGGAAGTGAAGGATGCCCTGAGGAGAGTGATGAAGAAAAGAAACTCCTTTATAGGAGATAAACTATTGTGCAGAAAGCAGTAAGAACTTATAAACCAATACCTGATCTATAAGTTTTATCTCAGTGGGTGAGTCTACATGCCACCCTATGGCAACATTGTTACTGCACTGTACTTCAGTATTTCCTTTCGGAAGTACAAGAGCATGGTGCAGTAACCACCTGTACTGAGCCATACTTGTGGCACATGGTTAGTTTTCACTGCTACTTCACCATAGCAGCACACTAAAATGGGGAGCATGCTGCTATGGTGAAGTAGCTGCCAATCATGTGTAGTCACGTGATCACTGTGGCAACGTAGGGTGATGTGTAGATGCACCCAGTGTGTATTACCCCTGCTTGAGAATGAACTGCATTGGAACTTTCCCATTGTCAGTGAATACACTCCTCAACAGTTACAACATGCATTATCTATCCTAAGTTATTCAGCTCAGCAAAGAAAAAACACCACTTATTTATTAAAAATCAGTAGTTTTCCATAGAAATGTGTTTTATTTTATTAAAGAAGGGATAATTAGAAATTTGGGGTAGTATTCTCTACTTTCCTTGTTGTCTAAGAGCCTATTCATCATTCCAATGGCATTTTTGGCACTTGACCAAGGGATTCTGTTCCTTGGTCTATAAACTTATACATAAGAACACGGAGAGGGTATGGGCACTGATAAAAAGGACTATGTGAGAGACCTCCGTTCCTTCTTTCCCTCCCCTCTGTTCCATGCCAGAGTGGCTAGGGTACTATCCTCAGGGGCAAGAAGGCTTGGGTTCTGGGCATATTAAACCCCCTCTGGGTGAAACCTGTGTCTTTCTCAGTTTCTAGTACTGTGCTGTGGCCTTCATGCCACAGATCAGCAAATACCCAGCCACTTCTCTGCTATTCCTTTTGAAGCTCAGTCACTGATCTTGACACAGGACAAAAAAAAATGTATGGATGGCAGTGAAAGGGAGCAGCTTCTGAACCCTGAGCCCCTGGCTTCTAGGCCACTTCACAGATGCACATACAACCTGATTTGCTTTTTTCCTCCTGGCTGCACATATCTTTGACATGCCTTCCTCTTATGGCTGCCCAGGGGATGAGCTTCAAAAGAAGCACCAGAGAGGGGCCTGGGTTCTGGTCAATCTGTGCCTCAGCTTGATCAGATTTCCTACTGCTTTAACAGTCAAGGTGAGGAGAGACGAGAATTAGATTAGAGGCCAGGCTCAGGTTTAGGGGTTTAACACCAACTTTACAGATCTGGGTCAAGCCCCACCTAGAATCTTGGAAAAAGTAATTTAAAATGGATGTGCTGAAGTGAGCAAACTTCCTCACTTCCAGACAACATTCAGCTAAATAGGGTTTATTAAAGGAGGAATGGGGATAAATGCACAGCCTTAAGGAACACTTTAAACTTGTGGCATTGATGCCTACCCAGTCAGATGAGTCACAAATTGGCTGAGGGGCTGCACCCAGACAGTGGTAGTGGACGGGTCATATTTGACCTGGAAGGATGTGGGCAGTGGGGTCCCCCAGGGCTCGGTCCTTGGGCCCGCACTGTTTAATCTCTTTATTAGCGACACCAAGATCCGGGGCAAGGTGGGCATGCTAGAAGGGAGGGACAGGATACAGCTGGACCTGGACAGGTTACAGGGGTGGGCAAATGAGAATAGGATGGGATTCAATACTGAAAGTGCAGGGTACTGCACTTGGGCAGTAAAAACCAGCAGTATGCCTATAATCTGGGGAACTCCCTTCTCAAAAACAGTGGCAGAAAGAGATCTTGGAGCCATTATCGATTCCAAAATGAACATGGGGCGCCAATGTGAGGACACGGTCAGTAAGGCTAACCGCACCTTGTTATGCATCCACAGATGCATCACGAGCAGGGCCAAGGAGGTGATCCTCCCCCTCTGTGCGACACTGGTCAGGCCACAGTTGGAGTAGTGTGTCCAGTTCTGGGTGCTGCATGTTAGGAGGGATGTGGCCAACATCGAGAGGGTCCATAGGAGGGCCACTCATATGATCAGAAGGCAGCAGGGCAGGCCCTAAGAGAAGAGGCTATGGGACCTGAACCTGTTCAGCCTTCACAAGAGAAGGCTGAGAGGGGACCTGGTGGTCGTCTACAAACTTACCAGGGGGGACCAGCGGGGAATGGAAGGCACCCTGTTCACCCAAGCACCTCCCAGAGTAACAAGGAATAATAGCCTTAAGTTTTTTGAGAGTAGGTTCAGGCTGGACATTAGAAGGCACTACTTTACAGTCAGGGCGGCTAGAATCTGGAACCAACTTCCAAGGGAAGTGGTGCTCGCTCCTACCCTGGGGGTCTTTAAGACGAGGCTTGACAATTATCTAGCTGGGGTCATATAAGCCCAGTATTCTCTCCTGCCCAGGCAGGGGGTCAGACTGGATGATCTACTTGGGTCCCTTCCGACCCTACATCTATGAATCTATGAAAACATTAACTATTGAACTTTGACTGAAACTGAACAGAGGTAGTCAGTCATTGGAAAACTAACCCAGGGGAGCAACCACCTAGACTTGCTTGGGACTCTCATGCAGGAGCTTTACCATCTATGGCAGCTGAAATAGCAAATGTTGGGAAGGGACACCCATTCCAGAGAACCATGTTGCTCCTTTCTGGCTGGGAGCATGCAATAGGGTTGTCTGTCCCCTTAAGAAGCTGTGTGGCATTCTGCTGATGGAGAGCCATGGGGTAGCAGTTTTGTGTTTCAAATGTATGTAGTCCCTATCTGAATACCCTGCCATGGCTGCTGTCAGGTAAGAGTGAAGATCTCAGTCCCATTGCTGCTCCCTTACTGTGTGTAATGGTACTCTGTGTCTCCGTGGGCACATCTCCATGAGATGATTAACGGTGCAGTAGTGTAGTTTACTGTGCAGTAAGCATATGTGAGCATGGGCATCATGCCCATGCTCCCAAATCTGGGCTGACAACTCCTCATAGATGTGGGCAATGGATGACCCCCAAGTCTCTTTCTTCTGTAGTACTAGCCAGCGTAGCGCTGCTGAGCCTATAAGGATGCTGCAGGTTTTTCCTCCCAAGGTGGAGAGCCTTGCATTTTTCAGTGTTAAACACCATCAGGTTCTCGTCCGCCCATTTGCTGAGCCTGTCCAGGTCAGCCTGGATCGCCTTCCTGTCTTCAGATGTGGATGCTTTGCCCCAAAGTTTGGTGTCATCGGCGAACTTGGCCAGTCTGCTTCTGACTCCAGTGTCCACATCATTAATGAAGATATTGAACAATATGGGCCCAAGGACTGAGCCTTGGGGGACCCCACTGGTCACAGGGAACCATGAAGATTGACTTCCGTCAATTACCACCCTTTGGGTCTGACCATGGAGCCAATTTCCCAGCCAGCGGATTGTGGTGGACCCAAGGCCACAATTGGCCAGTTTTACCAAGAGGTGATCATGGGATACCAGATCGAAGGCTCTTTTGAAGTCAAGATATATGACATCAATCTCTTCTCCTTTGTACAGGTGATAGGTCACCTGGTTGTAAAAGGAAATGAGATTGGCAAGCAAGACCTACCCGCAACAAACCCTTGCTGGCTATCCCTCAGGATGTTGGTGTTGGCCAGTCCATTAAGGATGGCCTCTTTAATAAACTTTTCTAAGATCTTCCCCGGGATAGAAGCTGATGGGCCTATAATATGCCAGATCCACTTTCCTCCCTTTCTTGAAGATAGGCACCACATTGGCCTTCTTCCAGTTTTCGGGCACTTCACCAGAGCACCAGGAGTTCTCAAAGATCTGTGCCAGAGGCTGGGCTATGATGCTCACCAGCTCCTTGAGTATACGGGTGTAGATTGTTAGGGCCGGCTGACTTGAAGGTATCCATCTTCTCAAGGTGTTCCTTCACAAGGTCAGCATTGATGGAGGGCAGGGGATCTCTCTCACCTGGACTTCCCTGTCCCGTAATGGACATGGGTGTCCCATGGGACTGATGAAAGACTGACGCAAAGTACCCATTTAATAGGTTGGCTTTTTCCTGGGCGTCAGTTGTCAGTTGCCCCATCTGGTTCAGCAGGGGTCTAATGTTGCCCTTGCTTTTCCTCCGGCTCCCCACATATCTGAAAAAGGACTTTTTATTGTCCTTGATGCTCGAAGCTAGTTGGAGTTCAGTTGCAGCTTTGGCTTTCCTGGTTTGCCCCCTGCAGGATCAGACCAGTGCAGAATAATCCTCCTTGGAGGTGACTCCCATCCTCCATCCTTTGTAGGCCTTTCTTTTTAGCCTCAGGAGGTCTGCTAGTTCCCTGGAGAGCCAGGGGGGCTGCTGTGACCTCTTGCTGCCTTTCCTCTGAGATGGAATAGAATTAGCTTGTGCATTGAGGATCGCTCCCTTGAGGAGCAACCACTCTTCCTGAGCTCCCCTCCCGCTGGAGTCATGGTCCCCTAGGGCCTCACTGACATGCCTCCTGAGCTTGTCAAAGTTGGCTTTCCTAAAGTCCAGGATTTCAGTGTTGCTGACTGACTTGCCAGCTTTACAGCGGATGGTAAACATTATCAGCTCATGGTCGCTGTCACCCAGCTTCCTATTGATCACTAGGTCACTGATTAGGTCATTCCCAGTAGACAGTACCAGGTCGAGCAGCGGTTTACCTCTCATTGGCCCGTAGACTTCTTGAGTCAGGTAGAACTCATCCATGCATGATAGGAAGCTTTCTGACCGCTCAGATTTTGCTGAGTGATCCTCCCACAAGATGTCTGGGTAGTTGAAGTCACCCATGACAACCACGGTCCTGGAGCATGTGGCCTCAGCCAGTTCCTGGGTGAACTCCTGGTCAAGCTCTTGACTTTGGGTGGGAGGTCTGTACCATTGTGTCCCCTTTTCTGTGTTCCCCACAGATTTTAACCCAGAGGGACTCCAGTTGTCCATCCTGGTCACCAACATCAGCTTTCGGGGACGCGTAACTTTCCTTAACATAGAGAGCTACACCCTCGCCCCTTTTATCTACTTGATCTCTCCTGTACAAGGTATAGCCATCTATACCCATGGTCCAGTCATGGGTGGAGTCCCACCAGTTCTCTGTTATCCCTATGACATCATAATTATTTGCGTTAAGCAGGAGAATGAGTTCTTCCTGCTTATTCCCCAAGCTCCTGGCATTTGTGTACAGGCAGGCAAGTGTCCCCTTGGGGGCTCTTGCCTTGCCCACAGATTGTACCAGGGCTGGGGCAGGGGTGGGCTCCCTTAAGTGCCTTGGCCTGCTGGCTTTGCAAGGGTTGCTGAGCAGGCCAGCAGTGGCAGTAGTCCCCTCATCCTCCAGTGGGCTTAGTTTAAAGCCGAGTGGAGCAGGTCAGCCAGTCTGGATGAGAAGAGCCTCCTCCCCAGGGGAGAGAGGTGGAGACCATCTTTTCCCAGTAGCTCACTGCCTCTCTTGCCAAAGAGCAGGCTGTGGTCATGGAAGCCAAGCCTTTCCGATGACACCAGCACTGCAGTCTTTGGTTAACTACCTGGATCCTCCTCTCCCTCCTCAGCCCATACCCCGAGACTGGGAGGATCGAAGAGAACACCACCTGTGCCCCCAGACCCTTTAGTCTCGCTCCCAAATCCCTGTAGCGCCTCATGACCCAGCTGGGAGAACTCCGAGCCGTGTCATTGGTGCCCACATGAATAAGGAGCATGGGATAGTGGTCTGTGGGCTGGAGGAACTTAGGGATCTTCTCCGCAATGTCTCGGATGTGGGCTCCTAGGAAGCAGCAGACTTCCCGGGCTAAGGGGTCAGGGTGGCATATTACCCTCTCAGTCCCCCTCAGGATGGAGTCTCCCACAACAAACACTTTATGTTTTGTCTTGAGGAGAGTGGGGGAGGTAGCTGCAGTTGAGCCTGTGTTTCCTGTGGGAGCTGGCAACTCAGCAGGCTCTGCTGGGGCTGCAAGAGGTTCGTACCTATTGCTAAGCTCCAGCAGGGCAGGGGCCTTGGTGCGGCGGGCCTTAGGGCCCTTGACCACCTTGGTCCATTCCCTTGACTGGACAAAATGGGAGGTCCCAGAGTCCTCCTTTGTCCTGGAGGGAGACTGTGATCTACCCTCTGACTCCCCAAGGGAGAAGGGCCTGGCAGTAGGAGTCTATCTCCTGCTTGCAGTCCCTGATGGCACGCAGTCTCTGGACTGTGGCCTGGAGCTCCTTCAGCTCATGTGCCAGAGACCCCAAAAGGGAGCAGACCCCACAAGGGGAGGTAGCCATGCTCCCGGGCCCCAGAGCCTGAAAAAGGGACAGGCAGCCCCCGCAGCCGAGAGCCAGGGGCTCCGTCTGCGTGGAGCCCAGAACCATGGGCAGCAAGGAAAAAAGCAATTTTGGAAAGATGTGTCAGGGTTAGTTCTTACTCAGAAGGGAGATGAGTTCCCTGTGTGGATAGTGCCCTCTGCTGTGCAGGCTGAGTTATTCACCTGAATTCATGAAGGAGGTCGTTTAGGGGTAGATAAGACGTTCAGCAGGATGGTGGCTCAGTCTGAGGCAGGATGTGGAACAGTATGTACATAATTGCCTGCCTTGTGCTGCCAACAATCCTGACAGACAGGTGAACAAAGGGCCCTTGTTCCACCAAAGGATTGCAGGCCCATGGGCATGAATTCAAATAGATTATATTGGGCCCCTCTCTCAGACAGCAAAAGGGAATAAATACTTCCTGGTGATTGTAGACAGTTTCACTAAATGGGTTGAAGCAATTCCCGCTAAGGATAATACTGGGCTTACTATAGCTCGGGTATTAATAGAACAGGGATTTTCTAGATGGGAAACTCCACAGGGAATAGATTTGGATCAGGGATCACATTTGTAGCAGAAATAGTACAAGGTGTGTGCCAAGCCTTCGGTATCAAGCAACATCTGTGTATTGCAGGACACCTCCAAAGTTCTGGGCAAGTAGAGCAGACTAATTGTGCAATTAAAACCACCCAAAGAAAAGCTGTAGAACAACAATAAAAAAATTGAGATGTGAAGTTATCTTTGATCTTAATGACCCTGAGAGGACCTCTAGCAGCTCGCTGAGTCTTCCCTTACAAGGCTATGACAGGGAGAGACATGAGACTCCCTGAACAATGGTGGGTGGTAGATGTTCCAGAGGGAATGCAGAATAAGGTTCTAACTGATGCTACAACAAATGCTAACAACAGTTGCTGGTATCCAGGTTGTACATGTATTGTTCTAGAGGAAAAAGCAATCGTTTGGTCAGGGCAGTGGGGGCTGGGGCTGTGACAGGGCAGGGGGAGAGAGGAGGGTTGCCTGCCCCTCCAGCAGGGGAAAGGAGTGGGAGGGGGGTGCAGCAGGGAACTCTATGGCCAGCTGGCAGCACAGGCATGGTGACTGTGCCCTCAGGAGCTGTTGTGGGGCAGGGGAGGGGGAGAAGGAGTGGGGGGGAGGGGGAGAGGGGACCCTGGCCAGGCTGCCTAGCAGGGCGCAACAGCCTGGAAGCCTCCCCTCCTCTTTCCTTCAGCCAGCGCTGGGGCTGGACATGCTCCGCTGCTGCTTGCATGAATTGGAGTCACTGTGCTCTGGCCTGGTCAGGACAGGGAGAGCTGGGGCCCCTCCAGCAAGGCTGGAGTGGCAGGGGGCTATAGGTCGGGAGTGAGGGGCACCAGCAGGGCTGGGGGGCTGTGGCTTTGGAGTGAGAGGCCTGGGGGGGGACGACTGTGGGTTGGGAGTGCAGGGCACCAGCAGTGCCAGGGGGCTGTGGGTCTGGAGTGAAGGGGGAAGGGTACTGTGGTTTGGGAGTGAGGGGCATTGGCAGAGCTGGGGTCAGTGGGTCAGGAGTGAGGAGCAGCAGCAGGGCTGGGAGGCTGTGGCATAGGAGTGAGGGGCAACAGAATGGGCAGGGCAGGGCACTAGCATGTCACTGCCCCAGCATTATCATATCCCACCCCCCCCATGTAATATGTTATTGGGTTTGCTGGTGTGTGTCTGACAGGATGTGCGTGGCAGTATTCATTTTGTTATAGGCTGAGTACAGACAGAACTCAGAAGGCTGAAGTGGCAGCAGTCGTGCAAGTATTAGAAATGCTGAAAGGGAAGCAGAGTGAAGTGATTATTGTCATGGACTCAGATTATGTGCACAAGGGTCTCATCCATCTCCCTTGGTGGATGACTACAAATTTCACAGGAATTGATGGTTCTGAGATCAAACAAAAAAACATACTGGTAGAGATTAGAGTGCTTAGCAACCAACTATGAGACAGTCATAGTAGTCAAAATAAAAGCACATAATAAAAAATGGTCCACTGCAGTGGGGAAACAAGAAGGCAGACAGAACAAGAAGACAGACAGAAACAGGACAGCAGACCGACTAGTTAAAGAACCCATGGAAAGCTGTACCCATTCATGCTCAGGTGAAAAAGCAGACCCAAAAGTAAAAGTGGAAGATCAAGAAGGAGTTCTAGCATTACAGGAAATGAAAGAGATAGATGATCTGCTAAAGCAGTAACCCCTCTTTCTCCTCTGTCCAGCCTAGTCTGTGTGGCAGGCTTCCTGGCAGCAGCCTTGCTTGCTGGCTAGGAAGGGCTCTGAGCAATTGGTGGGGCATTCCCACCAATCACATGATGGCAGGGGAGAGGCTTGTCCCACCCCTACCCAGGGGTGAGGTGAAGAGCCAGATCTGAGAGGGGACTAACCCCCCCACTCTCTGAATGGTTTATTTGCAATCTAGGGGTGGAGCCTCTGGAGGGAATAAAAAGGCAGCATGCCCAGCACATGGGTGGCTGTGACAAGGGATGAAGAAGAGGGCAAAGAAGAGCTGGCAGAGTTGGCCAGTGGGGCAGAGTAGTTGCCCCAGAAGAGCCTGAAGAAACTCACCGGACAGGGAGCAACAAGAGGCTGCTTCTCCCAGCCCCGTTGTGAGGGAGTGTGGCATTGGTGCACAGCCAGTGTACAGAGGGTCTGGGAGGGACTGAGACCCTGGGAGCTTCACAAGGCGGCTCATGTCGCCAACCCCCCTGCATGAGGCAGGGTGAGCGGTGCACAGCCGGTGCACAGAGGGCCCAAGTCCCTGGAAGCCGCAGAAGGTGGCTCAGGTCTCCAACCCCCAGCACGAGGCCGGGAACATGGTGCACAGGTTGATGCATGGAGGATCTGGGAGTGGACCAAGATCCCAGAGCTGCTCGAGGTGGCTCGGGTCTCTAAAACCTGGGCACGAGACCGGGACTACAATGCACCGGGAATACAATGTGTTATGTGGAGGGTCCATGAATGGACTGAGGCCCTAGGAGCCTCACGAAGCAGTTTAAGTCCCCAACCCGGCATGAGGCTGGGTGCACTGTGCACAGTTGGTGCACAGAGGGTCTGGGGAGTGGACCAAGGCCCTGAGGCTACGAGGACAGCTCGGGCCTCCAATTTGGCATAAGGCTGGGCACACTGCATATAGAAGTCATCAGTGCATGAGAGATGCACAGGGCCAAGAGAGGACCCAGGCCGGGAATGCCCTAAGCAGTGAAGGGATGAATAGGGCTGCAGAGAGTTGTGGTTACCTGGGAAGGGGATTCCCACTGTTCTGTGGCTAGCAGCTAGAGGGGAAACCCTGAAGGGGAGGGCCCCAGGTTGTAAGATTCCCCTAGTGAAGCAATGCAAAATGGGTTGCGGAGGCCTGTAGTTCTTTTCTTTTCCCTCTCTTTATCTGTGGGCACTGCTATGGCTCCAGGGCTTCAGGGCTGTTCTTCTGTTCTTTTAGATATCTAGCTTTTCTATCCATTATTTCTGCATCTCATATTTTGTGAACTGCACCTCGCGCTTTGTAAAATGGCATTCCATTAGAATATAAAATTTGCATAACTTTTAATGAGACTCTTGCTTTGACCCCCTTTTGATTCCTCACCTGTATATAGTGTTTGCATTGACCTGTATATAAGCTGTTTTAGCTCCTATATCTTATGTGTAAATATGTTAACCCTATAACTTTTATATCTTATTAAATTTGTATATAGTTAAGTCTTAACACGTGTCCCAGCCTTGTGCTATAGGGGAAGGAGGGAAACTGTGTGTCATAGGCAGTTTCACTCCTCAGCGCACCTGCCCGCTAACGTTCCCTTCATTTGGAGTGGGGAGTATGTTATTGGGTACCACCTGAGTTGCATCTGTTTTCCCTAATCCTCTTCACATGCCATCTGGGATCTGCATTCCCTCTTCACTCCCCTCTGTTTCTTTCCACAACCTCATTTCCAGACCTCTCTGAGACAGCAGGGGTGGCTTCAGTGTTTGATCTCTGAGCAGGCAGATCCCTATTTATTGGGTGACAGCAGTGAATGGTTTTGGATTCTGGGACTGTGGCAAAACTTGATGTGGTTTGATAATATTTCCTAGGTACATGTGAGAGGATTGTATGCTTTGGTCACCAAGGAAGCATACAGGAAATAATAAAAACCTGCAGAGATAAATTTAGGAAGGGAAAGGTAAAGAATAAGCTGTATCTTGTGAGGGAGGTTAAAGACAACAAGAGGTGGTCCCGCAAGTGTTGACTGGAAAAGAAAGACCAGGAAGCTGTGGTTTCACTATTAAATAGCTAGGGGAAACTTTTAATGTGAGCCTGGGTAGCTCAGTTGGTAGAGCATCAGACTTTTAATCTGAGGGTCCAGGGTTCAAGTCCCTGTCCAGGCGATAACCTCTGCTTTTGAGGGTCGGACTTAACGATCTGCTCAGGTCCCTTTCAACCCTATCAACTATGATGTTAACAGAAGATGCAAATATGGTGGAGCTGCTTTGCCCCAATCTTCACAAAATTAAACTGCAGCCAGACACCTAATGCCTCATTCTTCACAAAATTAAGATGCAGCCAGATACCTAATAGAGATTATTTGGATAAGAAAGAGGACAAGCTGAGGAATGAGATGACAAGAGGGTTTGAATGGATTAATAATATTTGATGCGTCCGAATGGATTAAAGTCAACAGGGCTAGATGAACTTAATTCCAGGGTCCTGAAAGAATTGGCAGAAGAGATCTGAACCCTTGGCAATGATATTCATGAAGTTGTAGGAGATAGGAGAGGACTTGCAGGGCTATGGCTGCCCCTACCTTGGTACTGCACAACAGGTATGGTCCCCTCACCATGTATGATGAGGCTCCAATGGAGACACTGGAGGAGGAGGTGGGTTGTCAACGAACTACCACCCCCAAGAGGAGATGCAGGGTGGTAGTGGGGGACTCCCTCCTGCAGGGCACTGAGGGACCCATCTGCCATCCAGACCCCCTAGCCCGTGAGTTTTGCTGCCTCCCTGGGGCCCACATCTGGGATATTGCAGAGAGGATCTCTAGGCTCATCTGAACCTCCAGCCACTACCTCATGCTCCTCACCCATGCAGGCATGAATGACATGGCCAGGAGTAATCTGGACCAGGTCATGAGTAACTACAGGGCTCTGGGGACTGGGCTCAAGGGGTTGGGGGCACAGATAGTCTTTTTCTCTGTGCTCCCAGTTGCAGACCATGGACCTAGGAGGGAAGGATGCGTCGAAGAAGTGAACTGACAACTCCAGCAGTGGTGGTACCAACAGGGCTTCCGTTTCTTCGACCACAGCGCACACTTTAGGGAGAGAGGACTCCTGGGAAGGGACAGAATTCACCTCACATGGAGAAGTAAGTCCCTGTTCTTGGCCAGACAGCCGATCTTCTAGATAGGACTTTAAACTAGATGGCTGGGGAATGGGGGAAAACTGACTGGAGCATGCCTGAGTTCTGGCACACAACAAAGCTCCAAAGTTGGGGAGACCAGGAGAGCCACTCCTGCAAGATTTGAGAGAATGGTTCTCCCTCAGCATGGCAGGAAATCAAGAGTCTCAAAGGGAGGACTCAGGTACACTAATGCCAGGAGCATGGGGAACAAGCAGGAGATAGCCCTCCTACTCTCCAGTGGGCATTATGATCTAGTAGGGATTACAGAGACCTGGTGGGACTCCTCACATGATTGGAATGTAGCCATAGAGGGCTACACGCTGCACAGAAGGGACCAAGTAGGGAAGAAAAGTGGAGGTGTAGCTCTCTATGTGAGGAAGCAGTACACCTCCTTGGAGGCCGACATTGGTTCCAAAGAAAATCGGTTCAAAACCCTCTGGGTCAAACTAAGGGGGGTGGTGAGAGAGACCTAACTGTAGGTATATACTACAGACCACCAAACCAGGAGGAGGAGCTTGATCTGGTGTTCTCTCAAGAATTGGCAGAGGCTGCGCACACACGGGACATGGTCGTCATGGGTGACTTCAATTACCCAGACAATTCTTGGGAGGAACACTCAGCTAAATTGGATCAGTCGCATTGCTTCCTGACCTGTATCAAAGAGCTCTACCTGACTCAGGAAGAGCATGGGCCAACCAGAGGTAATGCTCTCCTAGACTTGGTCTTGGCCAAAGAAGACGATCTGGTGAGCAACTTGAATGTAGAGGGTAGCCTGGGTGACAGTAACCACAAAACCATTACGTTCACTATCCGTCGCAAGGCAGGAAAATCAGCTAGCAGGATTGAAGTTTTGGACTTTAAAAATGTGAATGTCAGTAGGCTCAGGGCAATAGTAGGGGAAGTGCTGTGGGGCCAGGGACCGAAGATGAAAGGAGTACATGAAAAGTGGTTATTGCTCAAGGACACGATCCTTGAAGCCCAAAAGAAGTCCATTCCCATGCAGAGGAAAGGTACCAGAAGAGCTGGTAAGAATATAGGTTATCCGTAAGGTGCATCTCTACCCTGCCTTGGTGAGATCAGATAACATCAGTGGGGTTGAGACCTCTCCAGTAGCCCTTGGGGCAGGGAGCTGTGATGGGGATGGGACTGCAGCAGGCTGGAAGGGCACCTCTCTGGTGCCTGTGTGGAATGAGTCTTTTTCCTTTCACCCCTCCATGCCTGGTTGGGCTACTGGCATTGGCTCCATTGGTGATAAGACCAATTACTCTCCCCAAAACTAGTACCCCCAGACCAGGATTGTTGAGCCCCCAATCCTCAGAGGGCTGAGTGGAGAGTTGGGGGGTGAGGGAGGGCTAAGGCAACTGCTATAACTGCCCATCTAGAAACAACTCTTCTCACAGGGGAGGTGCCCTTGGATAGGCTCCCCAAGTGGGGATGGGGGCCTGTGAAACTTTGCTCTCTGCTGAAGACACAGCAAAAAGGGCCTTGTTTTATGGAGACAATTTAAATGAGTTCAGTTTCAGCCTCCTCCATTCTACCCCATTGATTGCACCTCACTGTCTGATGGTGAGGAGTTATGCTATGAGGGAAACATTTATTTTGATTTGGTTTATTTTGGCTCCTTTTCAGCCTTGAGGGTTAAAAAATCCTGAGTACAGGGATGTTTTTTTCAACCTCACTACTAGCACCCAAGGTGAAAATGGTCCCACCTCAATGGGCTGAAAAAAAGCTTTGACCCATATACTTCTGAAATATGCTGTCTTCTTTTCTTTCGGACCAAGGCATCAAAAGCAGTGAGCAGGAGCAGATCTCGAACATTTTGCACAAGCTGTTTCCTAAGAACTGGAGCAGGGTGGAATAGGCTCTCACTTATGCATGTAAGATTTCTTAGGCCACTAATAGGTGAATTAGCATCTGGACCTTAGTTCTTATTGCCCCAGTCCTGACTTGTCACGCAAGGTCCCTGCACCCATTCAGTAGAGGCCCAGCCCTGACCTACATTTGCAGTGGGGTATACTTCGGCTCTTCTGCCCAGCGCAATTTTTTGCTTATGCTCCATCACAGTGACAAGTGTATGAGGTTTCAGGGGGATTCAGGGCTGGGAGCTAGAAGGCGCTGAGGAGGAGGCAGGTCACCCACTGAGTTCCTGGGCAGCCCCTATGGAGAAAAGGGAGCTGTTCCTGTGTGCCACAGACTGTATACGGGACATGTTCCCAGTATTCGGCACTTATATTCTGCATCCAGTGTCTTTATCATGCCTATCCTAAACATGGGTATCCCTCATGTTGAAGTCCTGGTGGCTATAGCTTGTGCTGCCTACAGAGGCTAGTATGAGGAGGAGTCCTGTGTACAGTCAAAGATCTTCCAAAGCCTAAAAAAGCCTATTGTACTGGCATAGTTAAGGCACACCAGTTTCTATAACTAACAGCACAAGAGACAGATGGATCCAGCATCCCATCCAGCCTCCTTTGCTTCCTCAGCCTGAATGGACATGATCCCATTTACAGCAGGGGGGGCTGAGGGAAGCTTTTGATAGCCAGGCTTTGAATTCATGCCTTCTGGAGACATAGAAGGTGACCCTAGTTGACCTGCCACCATGCTCCTTTCTCCCACTCATCAGCATATTCAGCCTCTTGTAATTCAATGTGTAATAGGCAGCTTCAAACCATGTAACACAAAATCCAATTCCACTTTCTGTGGTGAAGTTCAACACAAGACAAACCCGCTCTCCTCCAAAAAATCAATGGTAATTCAAAAATCATGAGGTTTATTTTTTAATGTAATTTAGAGAAAGTTGGGGCTGTTTTCTGAGTTCTTGAACTTCTCTGTTCAGGAAAGATAACAGCAGGTGCTTTTTTTGCCCCTTCCAAAGTCCAAAGATTGGGAGTGTAACAGGGACTCAGGCACGAGCCCTGTTACTAAGGCAGGATTGGGCACGACTGACCCGATGTTGCACCCTGCCAGGTGGAGGGAATTACACACCTGGGGCAGGACCGGGTGATTAGCTCACCACGGCTGGTATATATTCAGTGGTAGAACAGATACCTTTTGCTTTCTGGCACAAGAAGAGCGTGAGGGATGGCTGAGGCCACAGATGGTGGAGAAAACCAAGACCCTGCCTGCCGACCTGGAAAGACGCTGAGACTGCGGGATTCAAGACTTGGCAACGCCAGTCTAGAGGCAGGCTACGTACTTTACGATTCCAGTGGCTCTAGTGAGTTGTGGTGAGAAGCGGGGCTTTGCAGAGCAGGTGGCCGGGGGACCCCTGAGTAGAGAGAGAGAGAGAGAGAGGCATCCCGGGACGACGGGCAGGCAGGAAGATCCCATGCTAGCCCTGACCCTGACCCTAGAACTGCAACGCCACTGACAGCAGCAGCGTGAGAAGCAGAGGAGCAGTCAAGACTACTCCCAGCAAGAGGCAGACACGAGAGAAGTGAGGAACACGCCTTGCTAACAAGATAATTAGTGCTTAGAACGTTGAGCACTACAATGTAACCTGGAAGTATAAGGTGCCAAGTTATCAGTTCGGCAGCTCTGATGTGGCTAACTAATGAAATAATTAGCGAGGTTACTGCTACCATGCAACTTCACTTTGGAAAATAAACCTGCACTATAAGCATGTACTATCTGGGTGGCGTTTATTGATCACTAGTATTAAAAAACAACTAATACCTCCTTCATTTCCTTTCAATCCAAGTCGTGGCAGGCAAGTACTGAAGGGAGGCGGAGCTAGGAACCCGCACCCGCTCACAGGGAGATCAGCTGATAGGGCAATTGGTGAAAGGATGAAAGTAAGGACTGTCCCAGGGGAGCTGGGGTTGTAGGAGGGCCCCAGGCCAAAGGAAAGCCTCGCTTACCTTCCGCAGAGCCCAAAGAGCAGGAGGAGACGTGCGCGGCAAAACCACCATCACGGCTGGTCAGCCGCGCTTATATTCAGCTGAGGCCAGGCAGCGTGGGCGGGAGACACTGCCTGGCGGAAATAAAAAGCTGTCCCGAGGATATGGCAGGGCGGCAGACAAGCGGAGGCTCGGGGAGGGAGCCCTCACCCAGAGGGGCTCAGCTGCTGCGTCAGGCAGCGTGGAAAGTCGGGGGTGGAGTCAGGAGAGGCTCCGACAGCGGAGCCAACAGAGTCGGCAGCAACGCCGACAGCAGAGCTGGCAGTGAGGCCAACAACAGAGCCGGCAGAGACACTGGCAACAGAAGCGGCAGTAAAGCCGGGAGCGATGCCAGCGGAGGAGCAGGCGGCGACGCCTGCAGCCGGGCTCACAGAGAAGCCAGGAGAGAGGCTGGCAGTGACACCGGCAGAGGCTCCAGCAGCAGCACCTGCAGCAGAACCGGCAGTGGTGCCAGCGGAGGAGCTGGTTACAGACGCAGGGAAAGCAGCGTCGGGCAAACCGGCACTGGGATCAAAGAATGAGACTGCAGTAAAGCCTTGGAGAGGAGGCAACAGGGCGTGGCTAGCGGGGACCCCATCGGGTGTCACCGGAGGGCAGCTGAAGACCCCAAGGAGGGACGGAACAAGTGGCGGACAGGGCCCACTACAGCCCTAGGATAAAAGGCTGGGACTCAATACCCAAGTAGGGTGAGCCACCAGGGCTGAGTAGCTGGGCACAGGGGGATCCTCGGGGCCCATAGGCCTGGGTACCCTTCGTGGCCTCCTGGCCCAGTAACCTTAGTGCTTCAGCTGTCACGGTAGTGGGAAGTGCACGTTAAGTCACAGGGATAGGGCGTTAGGAATTCAGATTGGTGGAGCCAGGTTGGAGGACTTCGAAGCCCGTGCATCAAGACACGGCCTGAAGACACTGGCACATAGCTGGCAGGCTGCGGGAAGGGGTCAGGTAGAGCCAAGAACGCCTAAGGAGCCCGAAGACCGGCAACCCAAGGTGGCGAGTGGCCAGGGTGTAGGGGAGGTCGGAGCCCTGTGAGTGCCTGCCGGGAAGCGCGACGACCCTGGAAGCTGCCTCAAAGGGGAACCCCTCCACTGAGTTAACATTCAAAGTCGTGGCAGGCGAGTCAAGGGGATCCCCTGATGTCAGCTGGGGTGGTCTTTGGGGTCCACCCACAAGCCCAGGACAGGCGCGATCAATAGTACGGGCTAAGGCCGCACGAGAGCACCTAATCGAGCAGAGGTGAGCACAAACACCATGTGCTGAGATAAGTAATTAACCTACCTAATCTTAGCAACAGATAGCTTCAGAAATAGTAGAGAAAGCTAAATGTTTACAATGAGAGATTCCAATGTTCCTGTTTTTAACCCAAAAGGCTGCTCATGCACCTTCCATCTGCTTCCCATGGGAAAGGTGAGACCTGCTACAGAATGTCCCTCCTTCAGCCTCGCCATCCTCCTGTCACCCAGCAGAGTGTACCTACTTCTCAGAAAACCTTGCTAAATCATCCCTGGTGTACGTTCTTCATTGTACAGCACTGTGTGGATCTCAGTGATCCCACTGGAAGGTGAGGGGGGCTGGGAAATCCCAAAGTCCTTTGAGCCTGGAAGAGGCTCTGGCCCTGGTCCATGCCCATTTTACAGCTCTGAAGAGGAATTAGAGACCTACCACTGGAACATCATGTTAAACCTGGGGGTTTTATTAGAAGAGAAGCCATTATAGACAAAGGAATGTCAGGGGATAGCAGCAGCAGGCATTTGGCAGTGTAGAGTTCTGGGGAGACTGAAGAGCAAACCTGATGAATGAGCTCTGGAGGAAGCAGCAGCTGCATCTTGCAAAGACCTGATGGACACGAGCACATCTGGAAAGGGTTTATGTGGGAGTGAGGAAAGGCAAGGTCAGGATACAGCACAGGGAATGCTTTCCTAATAAGAATAAACATCTTATTTCTGTAATCCAAGAGCCTCACATACCCAAACCATAAGAGCGCCAGAGAAGACAGAGCTGGAAGGGGACATGAGTCACTGGATATCAATCAACTCAGTTGTCTTGGGAGGACACCACTGTTTCACCTGGAGAAATTGGGGGTTCCCAGCCCATGAGGAGGATGTAGGTTCTAAGACTGCTGCCATGAGGAGGATGAAGAGTCTCTCCAGAGATGCCCCCATTGCCCGAACTAACTCTGCCTGAGGCCTTTCCCAATCACCACAACTCTGTCTCTATGGAGCCTACTCTGGAGCCAAAATCTGCCCACTTCCTGAGTGGCAAGGAGCAGATCTAGGACCCAAGCCAACACTGGCATACCAGCTTACAGGGGGAGTTTTCTCTCAGCCCCCGCAATCAAAACATGAGGCTTGGTCAATACTACAGTGTTTCAGGAGGGATAAGAGTGGGTAAATCTCTCTCTGCACTCAGCCTAGGGATGAAGCCGCTTGCCCAAACATAGGCAGCAGTCAGTGAAGAGGGTGTAAGTGTCCCCGAAGCCCATCCACACTGCTGGCTGAGTTATGGCTGAGTTACAGCCTCCTGCATGTGGAGGCACTGGTGCCGAGCAAGGTGGGAGGGGCGGGTGAAGTTCTTCCCACACTGAAAGCACTGATGGGGCTTCTCCCCTGCATGGCTGCGCCGGTGCCGGGCCAGGTGGGAGGAGTGGCTGAAGCTCCTCCCACATTCAGCACAGCAGAATGGCTTTTCCCCCGTGTGCATGCGCTGGTGTTTTGCCAGGCTTGAAGGGCAAGCGAAGCTCTTCCCACACTCTGTGCAGCTGTGGGGACGCTCCCCAGAGTGGACACGCTGGTGCCTGGCCAGGTTGGAGGGGCAGCTGAAGCCCTTTCCACAATCCGCACAACTGTGGGGATAGTCCCTGGAATGGATGCGCCGGTGCTGGGCCAGGTTGGAGAAGCAGTTGAAGCTCTTCCTACACTCTGAGCACTGGTGTGGCTTCTCGCCTGAGTGGATGTGCTGGTGCTGCAACAGGTGGGAGGAGCGGGCGAAGCTCTTTCCACACTGGAAGCACCGATGGGGCTTCTCCCCTGAGTGAATAAGGTGGTGCCGGGCAAGGGTTGAGGAGTGGCTGAAGTTCTTCCCACACTCAGCACAGTGGTACGGCCTCTCCCCTGTATGCATGCGTTGGTGTCTGGCCAGGTGTGAACGGCAAGTGAAGCTGTTCCCACACTCAGTACAGCTGTGGGGACGCTCCCCGGAATGGATGCGCTGGTGCTGGGCCAAGTGGGAGCGCTGGATGAAGCTCTTCCCACACTCAGCACAGCGGTACGGCCTCTCCTCCATGTGCACGCGCTGATGCCGGGACAGGTCCCGTTGGAAAACAAAGCTTTTCCCACACTGGGTGCAGCAGTGGGGGCGCTCTCCAGAGTGGATCTTGCGGTGAGCAGCCAGAGTCGAGAGATGGGTGAAACTCTTTCCACATTCAGAGCATTCCCGCAACTCTTTGTTATGCATGATCTTGTGCAAGGCCAGGTGCAATGGGCAGTCAAAGGTTTTCCTGCATTTGGGGCAGGAGTGGACTGTCTCACTGTGCTTAGTGGTGAGCTCCTGCTGCCCTTTGCGGCTCTCCCCACCAGCTTGGTTTGGATTCAGTCCCTCTTGCTGTTGAAACTTCCCCTTGTGGATTGCTATGTCTCTCAGCTTCTCAAATTCTTCTCTACAGCCCCGGCTTTTTCCCGGCTCTGTTTCAGCTCCAATCTCACACCCAGCTGGAGCTGATACCTCATTTGCTGCCTTGTTTTCCCACTGCTTATGGAGCCCGTGCTGACTCTTGTGCAATTGACCTTCCTCAGGTCTCAGAGAATCTTTCTCCCTTGATATCCCTGGGGATGTCCTCAGTAGCTCTAATTTTTCAGGCCTTTCCTCAGGAGGCAGCTCCTTCACTCTGCTCAGCACCCTGGCATCTGCTGTGTGGAGAAGGAAAAACAAAATTATACTGTCTTGCTGGAACATGGCAAACTGTTATTCACGGTGCTGGGATGGGTCTCAGAACAGGACAGGGCCTTGGCATTTGTGTTTCTTTAATAAAATGAGGTCTATCTCCTGGGATGCCAAGTCCTTGGTGCAAGAGAAAGAGAGACAGGTAAGTGTACTGTGCTAATAATCCCTTATTCAGTGGACTTCACAGACAGTTTCTTAAAGCTTGTTGCATCCAAGCCCCATCATCTCAGACACCCTACAAGGGAAACACATGTGGGATTTGAGTTAGGACAGTAAATGAATGGCTTCATGCTTGAGCTGAAGATGAGACAAGAAGCATATGCTTAAAGGAAAAATGAGGCACTCTAAGGGCTTATCTACCTACCCCACAACACTGGTAGGTCCTTACGGAGTTGATGTTGAGCACTCCCACATCCACCTGACTTGGCTGACATGCTCCAGAGGCTGAAGTTCATTAGTTAGGCTGCTCAGAACTTGTCTCCAGTGCTTGTTCTTGATCTCTTGCAGTCCTGAGAGAAGCATCTGGGGACAAGTCCAAAGCAGTTTCATGGGTGGGTTTCTGGAACTGGTCAGCAGGCATTGGTTTATGTGGAGCATTCAGCACTGCTTTCTTCAGGACCATATGCTTCTGTGGTATAGACAAATCCTAAGGGGCTGCTGGGCTTGGTAGGAAAGTCAGAATGTTTTATCCCTCCAAGAAATGTTCTGGGAGGGGAGGATTTGCAACTGATAAGCCAGGCCTGAAATGAACTCTGTGGCTCTCTTCTGGAGGATGCAGAGCTCTGGTTCCTACCTGCCTGCAGGGAAAGATCTGTTGCAGGGAATGAGTCCACAGAGTTATTTTCTAATCATTAGTCCTAGCTATCCTTCCAGGTCATGGAAACTGCATCAGGGCAAAGGCCTTGGGATTAAGTTGCATATGGGCTATGTGTTGGGGCCCAGGGATTGTGACACTGGGGGCTCCAGAGATGGAACAGAAAGGGATATTCTAGTGTAAACCATGAAGTGTTCACAATTCCCTCACCTGCACAAATGAAAACTGTGAATCCTGTCCACCCCATGAAGCCATATAATACAGCCTGAGAAATTGATTAAACCACTTTCTGAATTCCACTTCAAACCAATCATGAGGAACCAATAGCAGTGGGTAGAAGAGCACCAGTCTTCTATTTTTCAACACTAAGGGCTCCCCAGAGCTTCTGCCAACCATGCCAACTTCCATAGGGGATTACAGATACCTTCATACAGGCTGTGATAGAGTTATAGGCACCTAGGGTTGGGGAATAAATTCTTACATTGCTGAGTGAAGATGGAAATTAGAGACCATTGCATCCCAGGGAGACCAGATCTATGCCTAAAATTCAAAACTGCAGACTAGCATTGGCCTCAACAGCCCTAATGAGGGGAAGAATGGAACAACTGCTTGTCTCCAAATGACTGAACTGTAGGAAGTAGAAACAACACCTGCTTGTACGCATTATGGAATAACCCATTTGAGGTCAACATCTTGGGGTAGCAACACAGGGCAGATCTGCAGTTTCCAGGTCCCCTATAATTCTGGGTATTGAGCATTTCTGAGAGGGGTGTGGGCTGCAGGGGACTGACACAAGTCACCTGGGCACAGGCCCTTAGACCCTGAGCTTTCTCCATGGTTTTCATCACCTTAGACCCAGAGCTCCACCTCCCCTCACCGTGGCAGATCAAGTCAGGTGTTGGGCCTTGATTTCCTGTTTGGGGCAGTGGTTAAAGAGTGTTTATGACTGGGTACTAGATGAAGAGTAACCAACTGGAAAATGAATCCAATGAACTCAAGACTTCAACTAAAGTATTGAAGGAAAAGGGAAGGTAGACATTTAGAATGAAAGAGAAGGCACTGCAGGGAAAAACCTTCAATAGATGATGGACCTTGTCACCCAGTTAGTGGAGGGATGGTCATTGAAATATAGAGTACCAACCATGCAGAGGTATATAAGGGGTATAAGAAAAATAGAAGCACCAGGGAAGGCGGGGGCAGAGATTCAATGATCTGTGATATACTGGAAAGAAGCAAGAGAAAGCTTTTACATATTTTCAAGGTGTAAAAATGAACAGTAACATTGAAGGCAGACAAGGTTCCTTGGGTGAATTTGATATCTTTTATTAGACCAACCCAAATTTGGGTTGGTCTAATAAAAGATATCAAATTCACCCAAGGAACCCTGTCTGCCTATGTCCTTAGACCAACACGGCTACAACCTAAACCCCAGTAACATTGAATACGGTTACAGATGGATAAAATCTCTCTTATTAAGGTAATTCTAGGCAAAGAAATGGAAATGAACTTATTTGTGGTGAAGGTTTAAAGCGAGGACTTATGGATGTGAAAAGAGTTAATGATGGGTGACAACTCATTTTTATGGAAGAGAATGTAATTCATCATCCACAGTGCATAGGAAAGATTTTTTAATAACTGTAAATGCAACTAATAGCAACATTTCCATCCAGAGGAAGGATGGTCACAGGAATGGATACAAATGTGCAAGTTTGTAAACACTGTAATGGTATGACACAGTCAATGGGAGTTATGGATAGGGACCAAAAAAAGAAGAGACACATTTTACAGCATGCAAAAGCTTATCCTGTGACATTGATCTAGGCAGTTTCTCAGAACAAGGACAATCCTAGAATCACATCCAAAAGAGATGGTCAATAAAGACAAATTGACTGTACAGTGACCAGAAACAGATAGAACCAAAATGAAAGTTTGACACCTTGTAAGAGCAGAGAGACCCAATGCAGTGTACTACTTGATGACTTTGGGCTATTCCCAACAATATAAAGAAACCTCTCTATTCCAGCCTCCCACTCAACAGTTCCTAGTTTGAAGGCCTGTCTTCAAGAAACTGCTTCTCAGCTTTGCTGAGGCTCCCTGCACCTACTGGGTGGGGAAGCGAGCCCACAGGCAAGCCCCAGTTCTGCTGGCACAGAGAAAGCTCTGCTATTTCTCCCAGGCTGGCATGTGCCTAATGTATCCTCAAGCCTCAGTGCATGAGAGAGAGAAGTCCCACAGCTCCTGCTAATAGACTTCTCTGGTCATAAAATTTGAGAAGAGCCTTGAGGACTCTGACCTGCTCAGAATGGCATGTACAGCGCCATGTCAAAATCTGTAAGGACACTGCATTTTATGGGGATCCTGGTGCTAAGCTAGGACCCATCATTTAAGGTTAAAGGGAAGGGAAAGACCAGGGCCATCTGCTCCAGGGTATAACAAGGTGTTCCAAAGGATGACAGGAGAAAAGGAAAAGCCTATCTGCTGAAGTAGAGAGTCCCATTAAAAAGCATGGCCAGATGAATGTTTTCCACTGACAGACAGTGCCTCTTGCTGCTGGAAAGAACACAATGCTGCTCCTTACCTTCTCCTGAAGAAGGGCTTTGTCTAGGGAACCAGCCTGAGGAGCTTTCATCTGCTGATGAATCCCAGGTCTCCTCTGTGTCAGGGGAATCTGCAGCAGGACAGAGACCTGGAGCTAACTGCACATGGAGACTCAAAAGTTGTTTGGCAAACCCATTTCCCCAACAACTGCACTAGCCCATTTTTGGGCAGACAGGGGTCAGAGCAGGCATGAGAGAAAGATGACTGAATTTGATTGTTGATTTCAAACATTATAGCAGTATAAGGGCCAATCCAAGATGTTTCTACTGGGTCTGCAAACATGCAGTGAGAAAGGTCAGGGACCTCTCAAACTAGGGGCTGCCAAGTACCAGAAATAGGAGCCCTGTCCTACCCCAGAAATGCAGTTATAGAGATCAAGGACCTGTCACACCTGAGATGGGTAGGGATAGAGCATATCTCATCCCAAATGCTGAACAGGCACTCTGGTGTGAAGACCCAGGCCCTTGCATACTTACCTAACTCCTGGTGGGATGGTGACTCTTCTTCAGAGACATAAGGTGACTCATCCTGGGGCCTTGGGGTTTCACCTTGTCTTGCCTCCTCCTGGGGCACACATATAGGATGGGACTGCAGCTGCTCAAACCAGGAGTCATGCGGTTTTCGCATTGCTCCAGTTGAAGCCATCTTGTCCAAGGCCATTTCCTTGACCTCCATGTGTACTGTGACCTGGGGACAAGAAAACAAGTCACTAGGGAGCCAGGAACTGGGAGAGATGGGAATGGGAAGGAACATACCCCAGACACATGGAGATGGGACCAACACTATCAACAGTGATCAGGCTGAAATGCTCTCACCTGGAACTTCTCATCCTCTGGCTGCCCCAGCTGAAACCCCTCAGCCAGTGTCACTGCTTCAGCACAGGTCTCCACACCACGCCCCCACTCCCAGCTCTGCATCTCCTGGGGCAGGATGGCCAGGAACTGCTCCAGCACCAGCAGCTCCAGGATCTGCTCCTTGCTGCGGCGCTGGGGCTCCAGCCATTGCTGGCAGAGGTCCTGCAGGTGGCAACAAACCTCCCATGGTCCCTTGGCCTCTTGATAACGAAAGCCCCTGAAGCGCTGGCGCCACTTCTCCATGGCAGGGAGGTCATCCCTCAGTACCAACTCTGGCAGCTGTGGGGTACCCGGAGCTGGCACAGCTTCAGCAGGGGGCCACAGGACCTGTGGCACCTCCTGCCACTGGACCTCCCAGCGGTGGGCTGGCTCCTCCTGTGGCTCCTTTTTTACTTGCTCTGTCATCACCCATCTTGGGGACACCCCACCAGTCCTGGCCTGGATAACAGAAAGATCTTTCCCTGCTCCCTCAGGCCCCACCCCAGATCCAGGACCTGCTGGGTCCTGCTCCTCCATCTTCACTGAGGTCTGAACCAATGCTGGGAACAGGAGACTCAGGGCTGGTGCTGGTCCCATCTCAGCAGCCATTTTCTCTGATGGGGTGGCTTCAGTCCAGCTTGGGCTTGCACCCTCACGTATTCACTGCTCACAGATGGCCTGTTGGCAGCATCCTGTCCACTGGGCCACCTGCATGAAAGGATACAACATGGATTTTATCACCGATCAGGGATCCAGGACCATCAGCCACCATCCCATCTCCGCACTCTTCATGCTCACCCACGTAGAGAAGCCACATGGTTGTCACAGCATACTCTCAGATAGGGAACAGGGAGTAGGCTGGCTCCTGAAACAACCTCCATTACTATATCCTCACAGCATAAACCAGGGAGCAACCCTGGTACAGGCCCCAGGCTTCTAACACTGCACAGGCGCGGAGGATCCTGTACATACCAGAGCGTCTTGCATCTCCATGCATTGCTCCCCTTATACCCTTGCATAGCCCCCACAGCCCACTGTCAGGTCCTACAGGCAGTCACATGGCTACAAGCCCCATGTGGTCACCCCCAGTCCTCCAGTCCACCATCCCCACAACCCCTTACCCACTGGTCTGGCATATGGCCCCACATACAACTTTCCCACAACAGCAGAGCTCCCCTCCCCTATACAGTCCATAACTCACTCCCTCAGAGTCCCACAGTCTGCCATTTCCACAGCAACCTGCATATATTCCCCAACCTAGCTAGCCTCGTATCGCTCAAAAGCGCATCTTCCCCACAGCTCCCACACTGCAACCCCACAGCCCAGGCCCTAACAGCCCACCATATCATCACACATCCCACCTAGCCCATGGTCCACCTCCTCTCCCCGCTGCATCAGCCCACAGCCCCCTCCTCTGGCAGACAGCTGCTCCCCCTGCACTCAGCTCCAGCCCAATTGGAGGCAGTTCTTGCAGGGACTGCTTGAGAGACATAGTTAGCTGTGTTAGTCTGAAATCAAGCAGAAGGCAGGGTAGATTTGTACTTTATAGACTAACCAAAGTGAATACATATATATAGCACAAGCTTTTGTGGGCTGATGATTGTGCTATATACTCTATTTTGGTTAGTTCAGCAGGGATTGTTTGACCTAAAACCAGGTTAAGAAAACTGCTGCTGCACATTACCTGTGTGAAAATCCATAGGGAGTGGTGATGCCAGCAGCAGCACAGGATGTGCACCTACAAGCAGCCTGGCATCACTGAGGTCAGGCTGGCCTTGGTGACCCAGGCTTGTTGTACATGACACCAGGGGACACCCTGCCAGCCCCTGTACCACCCAATACAGAGAGAGCCCCCTGCACCCCTCCACCCTACAGAGACATGTTCCTCTCTGACCCCCACCCATGCCTCATTCCCATCCATAGTCCTGTCCCTCTCTTCAGACAGCTGTCTCCCCACAGCCCTCCCCAGCCCCATTTGCTCCACCCCAGCCCCTCCATGAACCTGCAAGATGCTCTTGCAAGACCTGTGGTGGCTCCAGTCTCAGCTTCATGGGGCCTACCCATACTGGGCCCACTGGGCAGGGCTCAGGTTGGGTCAGGAGAGGAGGTGCTTGTCATTCAGCAGGGGCAGAGACCATGCTGCACTCAGACCACAGGACTGCTAAGCTCAAGCAAAGGCCCCCTGCCCAGCCTTGCATTTTCCTCAGTGTGCCATGGCCTCCTCACACTCTGCCTTAGCCCTGCTTGGCACTTGGGCAGGGGGAATATCTGCTCCTAAAGCTCCCCCCCAGCTTGTGCCTTCCCTGCCATCTCTAGGCTGCCCACATGACCAACAGGGCTCCCCTCTGCAGTAGCACCTGGCCTACCCTGAAGCTTCCCTTCCTTTGTGCCCAGCTAACTGCTCCAACCAGGGTGAACCACCCTGGCACTGCCCCCTGGCATACACATGCACATTGTAGACCTCTCTGTTGAGTTGGATGCCTTTTAGCTTGCACTGCAGTAGCTTTAGTAGGCTTTTAGCTGTGCAAACTGAAAGCAATGCAGAAGTGCTAATCCTATTGTGCTGGAATTTGGATTCAGGAGGAGCAGCAAAAAACTTTCATCCCCTTTCCTCTGCCCACGCTAATAAAAGCACAATGCAATTCATTGCAAGATCCTCTCCAATGAGTGTGTTTTTTCCTCCACCATATGTACAATTTTTCCAGGATGTAACTTTATTATGTCTTATACACAGCTTCTAAATATTTCCATGGGCTAAACTTTTAATATTTGAAACTGAAACAATGTGGTGGCTTTCTAAAACATTCATATTTCCCTCTCCGGAGCTGGAAGTTCTTAAGGACCTAAAATCCCAGGGGATTCACTGCCCCAACCAGGCACATAAGGCTCTCTTCTCCTGATTACCCTACCTGAGACACAGCAGACTCAGTCATCCCTGCCATCTGAGGCAGACAGTTGGATATTAAGACAGGGGAGGGGAGCAGAATACCAGGGCATGCTGAGGGAATGCAGACTCCTGTTGGTCTGTGCCCATGAAATCCCCTGATGTGTTAAAAGTCCCGTTGGTCTGTGCTGCCTGGTCTCCTTGGAAAACCAACTTGCAAACAGGAGAAAGGGGATTGTGGCATCCACACTCCAGGCGCAGGAACACACACTTTTTTGTTTTTGGAAAATGTTTCGTATTCCAGGGCAAATCAGGCAAATCAGTTCCAAAACCTCTCGATTGAGCAACACTCAATCATTCAAACACCATATGTGATGGTGCAATTGGCAAGCATCCTCCATGCTAGACATGTCAGCTTGGGGCTTCAGATATTCCCAAACCCATTTGCAGGCGTCCTACATGCAGGCCCAAGCCCAAAGGCTTGGGGCTTGGATGCCCGAGTCTCACTCCCCCTTAACCAAAGGCCACAGAGGAACAAGCTGGGGGGGGGGGGGGGGCGGTCCCCCATTTTCATCAAGTAGGTATGTAGCCACTGCAAGCTGGCCAGCGGGAAGCCAATTACAAGGCTCCTAGGGTGTCCTGCCTGCAGCGCATTGGGCAGGGGCGCACCCTCCACTACACAATGCCACTTACATCTATCTCCGCTCGGCGACGCACTTGATCTTTGCCCACACGAACGCTAAAGCCAGTCTTTGGGATCACCAAGTGTACAGGTTTCCTCGGAGCGAGGGCATACTTCAGTCCGAATCATAGGAAATGTGGGTTGCACAGGACCTCGGGGGGTCACATCATGCTGTCCAGCTGCCTGCTCATAGCAGGACCGGCCCAGCATCAGCTCTGGGGCGGATCCCAGGCAGACAGTGGTGCAGAGGGGCTGGGGAGGATGTAGCCGCTTTGTGGCTTGCACCCCTGGGTCCCCGAGCACCCTGCCCGCTGCCCCGCAGTGCCCGGGCCGGGGGCGGCCCCTGCCGCTCTCACCCCGCGGCGCTGGCGGGGATGCTGGGCTTCGCGACCCATCCCACCCCCACCGCTCCTCTCCCAGCCCTGCAGCCGCCCCGCCCGCACTCACCGCCGCCTTGCCCGGGCAGGCGCAGGCCGCCAGGCCGGAGCGGGGCGGGCGCGTCCCCTTCCGGAGCAGCGCGGGGCCCGGCGGCACCACGTGGTCGGGGCGGGGGCACGGCTGGGGCTGCCGGCTCAGGGGCCTCCCGTGCCCGGGCAGCGCGGGGGGGGCCCCACAGGGCTGAGCCCGAAGCAAGCGGGGTGTGGGCGGGCACCCCCCGGCCCGGGGTGGGGGATGCCCGGAGGGGTCAGGGAGGAGGTGCCGCCTCCTCGGGGCAGGCAGGCCTGGGCGTCGGGAAGGGGCTGCCTGTGGGTGGTGAGGTGCGGGGAGGCAGGGGCACAGCTCTGGTAAACTGTGGGCTCGGATTATGGGCGACTGGTGCTGCCTTAGTCGGGGGGGGCGGTCCTCCCGCAGCCGATCACTGAGAGGGAAGTGGCTGTGCCCGCCTTTGGGAGCAGTACGGCACTCCACTCCCCGGCCAGCACTAGCAGGGCAGGCATTGGCGCTCCCGCCTGCCACCCCTGTCTGTCACCTAAGTGGCGAGCGTGGCCGGTCAGAGGGTGCACCCCCATGCAACCCCTGTGTGTCGCCACTGGCTCAGATTGTGGGGCCATAAGCAGGACTGTGGGGAAGGTGGGATTAGGGGCCGCGTGGAATTGGGGGGGGGCAGGGTGCTCAGGGCATATATGCAGGTATGTGGATGGCAGTCCATATGCAGGGGGCTGGCTGTGTACGAGGTTCGGAGAAGATAGGCTGAAGGATCAGGCGGGGTCACGTGGGGTTTTGAGAGCCACGTGAGATACTGGTTAGACCTGGCAGCAGACTTGTGGGGGTTGGGCAGGGGGGGTCTGCAGGCCAGGGGAGAGTGTGGGAGGTCTTGGTGGGGCAGGGGGCTGGAGGACCATATGGGGCTGGTGGCTTGGTGGACCCCAGGGATGGTGTGAGGGCAGGTTCCTGGGGTCTTCAGTGCGAGTGGACCCATGGAAGGGTGTTCTGGGATCTGGCCCACTTTGTGAGTCCAGGGTCAGGCAGGACAACCACATGGCTCTGCGATTGGAATGAGGTTGGGGTGGGTGTAGGTGTGGAGCTGGAATAGCAGGCTTCTTACCACAGACAGCCCAGGAAATGGGACATTGCCAGTAGTCTCTCTGCATAAGCAGTGGGAGAGTGAGAGTATAGGACCTAAGCTGCAGTGAGGACCCCTGCCTTGGCAGAGAAATGGCTGCCGAGCTGGGACCAGCACCACCTGTGGGTATCGTGTTGCAAGCACCCATGCAGCCCCTAGTGCATACTGATGAGCAGGACACAGCAGGTCCTAAGCCTGAGGCAGGAGCTAGTAAGTCAGGGAAAGTCCCTTGGGTTGTCCAGGCCAGGACTGGCAGAAGGTTCCTCAGAAGCCAGCACCAGAAAAGATCAAGCGGGAGCCACAGGATGAGTTAGTCCAGTACTGGGAGGTACAGTGGCAGGAGGGGCTGCAGCCCCAGTGTCCCCCTACTGAAGTCAGATGACCCAGGGTTGTTGTACATGACACCAGGGGACACCCTCCCCAGCCTAGAGACATGGCACAAGCACAAGCACTTTTGTGGCATCCACTACCAGGGAACCAAGGGGCTGTGGGAGGTTTGCGTCTGCCTGCAGGAACTGTGCCTGGAGCCCCAGAACTGCAGGAAAGAGCAGAGCCAGAAGCTGCTGCTGCTGCTGGGGCAGTACCTGGCCATCCTGCCCCAGGGGATGAAAGCTGGGTGCGAGGAAGTTGTGTGGAGATGTGTGCCAAGGCAGTGGCCCTGGCCAAAGAGTTTCACCCTCCCCACAGCCCACCACTATGAACCCACAGCCTCTCCCCCCACTCCGCTGGCAGGCAGCCAGAGGATGAGAAGCTCCAGGGTAGAGCATTTCACCATGATCATCTTTGATGCTGCCAGCTCTATCTCCACATATCTGGGGAAAGTTCCCTCCCACCTCCATCTCTGCCAGTTTCCAGCTTCCCAGTGATGTGTTTGTCTTGTGCCTAAATTGCAGTGTGCAGGAAGTTCAAGGAGATGCCCTTGAATAAGATGATGCCCATTGAGGAAACCTTGAATCCTGGCTGCAGACCTGTCCTGCAAAGACCCCCGAGTGAGTTTCCTTATATCTCCAAAGAGGAATCCTTGCCTCACTGGGAGTTAGGTAATGTACCTGATACAGGGCAGGGGCCTGGGTACTAAGTGGCGCTGATCTTAGTGCCTACATGGCTTTTCAGCACCTGGAGTGAGGGGGTTGGTTAAATCTCACTGCTCATTTGTGGAGTGATGAGGTGGTCTCCCTCATGTGATGAGGTCTCAATCAATCTCTGTCACTGGGCATCTATGATGTGATGGCAGCAGCCATGGGAAAGATCCTTTTGTCTTGGCTAGGCATTGATTTTTACTATAGTAGCACTACAAAGGTCAATTCCCACTCATCCTTCTTTCATGCCTGCCATTAGCCCTCTGCACCCAAGAATAGACTGGTGCAGGTGTCAGGGAAATTGATTTTCTTAGCAACTTTTGGTTGGTTCTGGTACAGTTAACTCCAGACCTCTGTCCTGCTGCAGATTCCCCTAATGCAGAGGAGACATGGGACTCCTCAGGCTCATTCCCTAGGCCTAGACTCAGAAACAGGTAAGGAGTGGCGATTCTGCTCTTTCTAGCAGCAGGAGGCACTGCCCATCAGTGGAAAACTCTTCTCTGTGATGTTTTGTTGGGAGTTAATGCTCTAAAAGACTGTTTCCTCCTATTCTCCTGGCATTCCCCCCACCTTGAAGGTGATGGTTATGGTCTTTCCCCTTCCTCTCCCCTGAAATATGGTTCTTGATGCAGCATCAGGGTCTACCATGTTGTCTCCTTCAATCTGGGCACGTTCTGACATAGTGCTGGGCTCTCTACTCTGGGCAGGCACAATGTCATTGGGGCTCATCCCCAGCTTCATGGCCAGGAAGGTCTATTAGCAAAAGCTGTGGGACTTTTGACACTTCCTTCTCCCTCCTCTCCCACATGCCGAGGTTTGTGGCACCTGTAGACACACAACAGCATAGGAGAATAGCAGTGCCTTTCCCATGGATTCTCTTCTTCCAGTGGGTACAGGGACCCTGAGCCAAGCTGATGAGCAGCCTCCTGAAGAAGGGACAGCAAACATGAAGCTGCTGAAGGTGTCCCCACAAGGATCAGGGGAGAGGGTCTGAGACTTGAGCTAGGCCAACTGCAGAAGAGGCAGGGCAGGCCCCTAAAGCAGAAAAAGAATATGGCAGTGAGGAAGATACTAGCTCCGGTGAGAGAGTCCCCAGAGCAGAGCCAGGGGTGCAGGGAAGAATTGAAGTAGCTGAGAGACTTGAAGATCCACAAGAGGAAGGTCTGCCAGAAAGGGGCTGAATCCACTGATTCTGGAAGCAATACCTCAGATACCTTTAAGGGATTCTCAAATGGGGAATTTTAAGACTGGAAGTTCCAAGAAAGAGGCTGTCTGGGAACTCTGTGCTTACATGCTCTCCAGGCACCTTGAGAGCTGGCTGGATTGTCAGACTAAGTGGGTAGTAATCAATGGCTTAATGTCTAGTTGGCAGCCAGTACCAAGTGGAGTGCCCCAGGGGTCAGTCCTGGGGTTGGTTTTGTTCAATATCTTCATTAACAATCTGGAAGATGGGATGGATTACACTGTCAGCAAGTTTGCAGATGACACCAAGCTGAGGGGTGTAGTAGATGCACTGGAGGGTAGGGCTAGGATTCAGAGTGACTTAGACAAACTGAAGGATTGTGCCAAAAGAAATCTTAAGAGGCTCACCAAGGACAAGTGCAACATCTTGCACTTAGGACAGAAGGATCCCATGCACTGCTATAGTGTGGGGACTGACTGGCTAAGCAGCAGCTCTGCAGAAAAGGACCTGGGGTTTGCAGTGTACAGTAAGATGGAGAGAAGTCAGCAGTGTGCCCTTGTCAAGAAAGCTAATTAATAGTGTACTGGGCTGCATTAGTAGGAGTGTTGCATTAGGGGTATACCATGTGTTGCTAAAGCTATGAATCCCACAGCCAATAGGGTATGCAGCTGTGACGTTGCATGGGGTGCTGCCTTGGCTGTAAGTCCCATCAGCTGAGGGACTTGCAGCTGAGGGAACTTGCTACTTGCTGGTGCAGAGATAGCCCAGATTTCGATTTTGGGCTCCCCCTGCGTTGGCAGTAAGGGGCTCATCTACATGTTGCCCTCCATGATGTAGCAACATACTGCGTTGCTGTACAGCACAGTATGGTGATGTAGTAGTGATCATGTGGATTTTTCATGCAATCACCAGCTATGTTGCCATAGCAGTACACTCCCCAGTTATAGCACACTGCTATGGCAACATAGCAGCAAAATCTACCCATGCACTGCATGCACGGTGCAGTAACAGCCTGTGCTGCACTGTGCTTTAGTACATCCAAAAGGAAGTACTAAAGCACGGCATCGTAGCACCGTTGCCATACGGCGATGTGTATATGCACCCAAAGTGTCATTGGATCTGATGCTGGATTGGCTCATTGGATGCTACCAAAATTAGATTGGACTGATCTCATTCAATCTTCTTTAATCTTAATAACCTTCTAGAGATTTTAAGGAAGTCACAACACTGTCATTTTTTAATGAGTTATTCACTATTGCTTAAGTTGTAAGCTATAAAACGCACTTAATTCCTTGAATAATAAAATGAAAATTAGCAATAACTCTTTCAGAGGCAGATAAAAAAATCAAGGACCCAGTTTAGCAAGTACCTTAGTTCAGTGAAGCATGATAAAAGTCCAGGTTTTTTACATGATGCAGTGCTGGACAGAGTGATTAGTTCAAGCTCTGGAATGCATTACTTCAGGTGCATGATAAACATATTAGCAATCCTGCCTTCTTCAGCAGGGCTAATAAACCCAGGCAAAGAATTGAACCAATTCTGATCTTCTAGAAATAATGTGAATTCCTCCAAATGTTACTTTGGATAGATTAAAGTAAGTTTAGCGCTAAAAGGTTCTGCTCTGACACAGGCCTAGGTAATGCTATTCTCTGTGTTGGTCTCCCCAGGCTAGTGGTATCAGAGTAGGGAAGTGGTTTTACCTCAGTAAACAGCTTTTGTCAGGTTCTGGCATTCACATTTAAAAAAAAAAATGTTGACAAAAAGGAGATTTTCAGAAACAAGTCACAAAATACCAGAGCAAGGCTGGAAAAATTGCTTTATAGTGAGGACTGACAGACGGTGTGTTTTGTAATCAAAGAGAAAATGTAGAGGTGATTTAATTATGGTGAACAATTACCTTTATGGAAAGAAAATATTGGTTCTCTAATCCAGCAGAGAAAACTTTGATATGAAGCAATAGCTGCAAGCTGAAGCCAGACAAATGGAGCTACAAATAAGGACAAATTTCTTAATCCAAAGGGTGATCTGGTCCAGGGAAAAATGGCCAGGGGGAAATGGTGTATTCACCTCTTAATGTCTCCTGATCATGATTTGACAAACCCATGGATAATGCACTTGACCTGTGTTTCAAGTCATGGTGACCCTGCAGCTCCGCACTACTCAATATACTCTTGCTACCCACCACAAAGGATCCTTGAGCTAATTAGCCCTCCCCTCTCATGACTGGAACTGGGTGCTTTTGTCATTAGCCCAGGATCCTCCAAAAATATATGAAGATGAGGTGAAAGGCAGCCTGGTCCTGCTCTACCTCATGGAGGGTGGAGCTACACTAATCATACATGACAGCCTGAGAAAGGGGGCAACAGAGGGATTCTTGGGTGAACTGTCTGGGACCCCATTTGGTGAGGTGTTTGAAATCTGTGTTGCTACATTCAACTAACTGACATCTAGGAGACAGAAATATAGTTTCATAGATTCATAGATGTTAGGGTTGGAAGGGACCTCAATAGATCATCAAGTCCGACCCCCTGCATAAGCAGGAAAGAGTGCTGGGTCTAGATGACGCCAGCTAGATACTCGTCTAACCTCCTCTTGAAGACCCCCAGGGTAGGGGAGAGCACCACCTCCCTTGGGAGCCCGTTCCAGACCTTGGCCACTCGAACTGTGAAGAAGTTCTTCCTAATTTCCAGTCTAAATCTGCTCTCTGCTAGCTTGTGGCCATTGTTTCTTGTAACCCCCGGGGGCACCTTGGTGAATAAATCCTCACCAATTCCCTTCTGTGCCCCCGTGATGAACTTATAGGCAGCCACAAGGTCGCCTCTCAACCTTCTCTTACGGAGGCTGAAAAGGTCCAGTTTCTCTAGTCTCTCCTTGTAGGGCTTGGTCTGCAGGCCCTTGACCATACGAGTTGCCCTTCTCTGTACCCTCTCCAGGTTATCCGCATCCTTCTTGAAGTGTGGTGCCCAGAATTGCACGCAGTACTCCAACTGCGGTCTGACCAACGCCCTATAGAGGGGAAGTATCACCTCCCTGGACCTATTTGTCATGCATCTGCTGATGCACGATAAAGTGCCATTGGCTTTTCTGATGGCTTCGTCACGCTGCCGGCTCATGTTCATCTTGGAGTCCACTAGGACTCCAAGATCCCTTTCCACCTCTGTGCCACCCAGCAGGTCATTCCCTAGGCTGTAGGTGTGCTGGACATTTTTCCTCCCTAGGTGCAGCACTTTGCATTTCCCCTTGTTGAACTGCATCCTGTTGTTTTCTGCCCACTTGTGCAACCTATCCAGGTCTGCCTGCAGCTGTTCCCTGCCCTCCGGCATGTCCACTTCTCCCCATAGCTTTGTGTCATCTGCAAACTTGGACAGAGTACATTTCACTCCCTCGTCCAAGTCGCTGATGAAGACATTAAAGAGTATCGGTCCAAGGACCGAACCCTGCGGGACCCCACTGCCCACACCCTTCCAGGTCGAGACCGACCCATCTACAACGACTCTTTGGGTGCGACCCTCTAGCCAATTCGCCACCCACCGGACTGTGCAGTCATCCACATCACAGCCTCTTAACTTGTTCACCAGTATGGGGTGGGATACCGTATCAAAGGCCTTCCTGAAGTCTAAGTATACGACATCCACCCCTCCTCCTGTGTCCAGGCGTTTCGTAACCTGGTCATAGAAAGAGACTAGGTTGGTCAGGCACGATCTGCCCGCCACGAACCCGTGCTGGTTTCCCCTCAGCATAATTTGCCCTGCCGGGCTCTCACAAATGTGAGCCTTGATAATTTTTTCAAAGACTTTACCAAGGATGGAGGTGAGACTGACCGGCCTATAGTTGCCCGGGTCCTCCTTCCTCCCCTTTTTGAAAATGGGGACCATGTTAGCCCTTTTCCAGTCCTCCGGGACTTGGCCCGTGTGCCACGAGCGTTCGAATATTCCCGCCAGTGGCTCTGCAATGATGTCGGCCAGTGCCTTCAGCACCCTCGGATGGAGCCCATCCGGGCCTGCCGACTTAAAGGCATCCAGTTCTTCCAAGTGACTCTGCACCACCTCAGGATCTACTTATGGAAGTCTGGCGCCTTGCTGCTGCCTCTCTACAACCCCAGTGAGAGACTTGTCGTGCCCCTCACTTAGGAACACTGAGGCAAAGAACTCGTTGAGGAGTTCAGCCTTGTCCCCCCTGTCTGTCACCAATTGTTTCTGCCCATTTAGCAGCGGTCCTATTCCTCCCTGGGCCTTCCTTTTACTCCCAATATATCTAAAAAACAATTTCTTGTTGTCCTTTACTTGGGTTGCCATCCTCAGCTCCATGGTAGCTTTGGCCCGCCTAACTGCCTCCCTACAAGCACGAGCAGAGGAGGTATATTCATCTTTAGTGATCTCACCCTGTTTCCACTTTTTATGTGCTCCCCTTTTGGCCCTTAGGCTGCCCTGGATTTCTCTGGTCAGCCATGGAAGCCTCCTGGCCCCTTTCCCTCTTTTGCCTCGCTCGGGGATCGTCTTGCTTTGTGCCCGAAGGATCGTTTCCTTAAGGCACAGCCACCCTTCTTGGGCTCCCATCCCATCAAAACTCCTACTCTGCAGTGCTTCCTTGACTAATTGCCTGAGTGCATTGAGATCAGCTTTCCTAAAGTTTAGCACTTTCACCCTACTAGTTACCTTACCCACTCGCCGTCTTATGTTGAATTCTATTATAAGGTGATCACTGTCTCCCAAATGGCTACCGATCTGGAGGTCCCCTATCATGTCATCTCCCGTTGCCAATACCAGATCCAGTATGGCATTCCCCCTAGTGGGACCATGTGCCTCCTGCGTGAGGTGGAGGTCTTGTACACAGGTTAGAAACCTGCGTGAGTGGTGGGATTTTGCCGTCTGTGTCTCCCAGCAGATGCCCGGGTAGTTTAGGTCCCCCATGACTACCGCCTCTTTAGCTTTTATGGTCTCCATGAGCTGCCTCAGGAGCCCTGCATCTATTTCTTCCCCTTGATGTGGGGGTCTGTAGCAGACCCCTACCACCAAATCCCTTTCTCCTTGCCCCCCATGTAGCCTAACCCACAATCCTTCTACTTCCTCAACCTCGGATTCTGTCTTGATGAGGGTTGATGTATATTGCTCACTGACATAAAGTGCAACCCCCCCCCCCCCTTTCTTCCCCGACCTGTCCTTTCTATACAATCTATAGCCCTCAATATGTACCGCCCAGTCATGGGATGAATCCCACCAGGTCTCTGTTAGCCCCACTAAGTCATAGGTGTTTAGTGCAAGCAGGAGCGCTAGTTCATCCTGCTTGTTCCCCATGCTCCTAGCATTAGTATATAGGCACTTGAGCCCTGCGACTGGTGCCTTTGCTGCCCCCCCGCTCCGAGTCCCAAGGGGCCCATTGTTCCTTACCTTCTTGTTTCTTACCTGTTCTGTAGTGCTGGCCTCCCCATGGCTTTCAGGTTCCCAATGTTCTCCTTCTTCAGGCTGGGCTGTCCTTGTTTATTTTATATTGATGCGGAAATGCCTATTTTTCCTACCCTATTTGAACATGCCAGAAGGTAAAGGATCTGCAGCTGAAGGAAATACATTCTGTTTCCAAAAATCAAATCCTGTGTTTGCCTCCATAGGAGACATTTATGTTTGGCTTCAGTGGTCCTCAGTTACTTCGTTCCACTGGTGCCTATTTTGCCAAAAGGGCTTTAGAAGTACTTAAGGAGATCTGGGAGGTGAACAGTTATATACATTTGAAAAAATCCTAAAGCTTCCAATGGGATTGTTTGTTTCAACAGGGATAGAATTAAAGATCACCACTAGACAAAACAAAGCCTTGCCTATCCCTACAGAGCCAATATGCTAGTACTTGGAGTCTCACCTGATAGATAGGGTCTTAGCTTCAATTTCTTGAACTGTTAGGCCAGGGATTTCAGCCTCAATGTCCCTCACAATAGGTCTGCACTTGAACCACCAAGATATGGGTAAATCTGAAATGGGTAAGGGCACAACTGTCTCTCTAGCTCTTCACACAATACAGATGAAGCCCTTGGGTCAGTCCCAATGCAGAATGGAAGGAAAACACTGACATCTCAGACACTGGCATACAGGTAAAACATTTCTGACCCAGTTCTACGTAAAATCTCATATCCCCTGAACCATTCCATATGGAGAGAAACATTTGGAGGAATTAATGTAACTTTAGTGATGAGTAACTTCAGTTTTACACTGATGCAGGGCTGAAGAATGCTGTAGATCAGGATCTGGGTGGGGAAAGGCACAGTATATTTCTTTGCCTTGCCGGGCTCATATACAACCTGCTGAAGATGTATAAAAAGGAGATGAGGGTAAGGAGTTCATGCCCAATTTCTTAACCATGACACTGCTTATCTACTGGAATAGGAGAAGCAATAGATTCTTCATCTTTTGATTGCTCCAGATTAATAGCAGGTCTGTGTGGAGGATATGCTTTATCCAAACACAGGTTATACTCTAGTAAAACACACAAGTTCCTTTGTTCAGCACAGGGCTCACTGAGTGAAAGTTTATGACCAGTTGTCAGGCTAACTTATTCAAGGATTACATATGGGCTCACATTCTGGACATGTCTACACATGAATTTATGCATGCCTAAACTTAATGCACCTTAGCCTAAGGTGCATTAAGGCGATTTAGGCACACATCTACATGTGCACTTCTTAAGGTGTCTTAATGCAGCTCACTTAATGCAGCGAACGGGTTTGCAGCCTGTCTTGGGCAGCACCGTGGACAGCCCCTTCCTTGCATGCACAGCTGCCCTGGGGCCCGTGGGCAGAGCAAGTGCTGTGCTGGGAAAGCAGCCTGGGGCAGTGTGATAAAGAAGTATATTCCTGACTGGGGAGTGCAAAGAAAGGCATGGGATGTGCCCAGGGGCCACCAAGAAGAAGAAGAGGTGGGTGTTGTTCTCAAAGGCACAGACACTAAAGCTGAAGTGGTGGTCCCAGCAGCAGCAGCAGTCCCTATCAGTGTGCCGATTGATTAGGCACTAAGCAGAGGGGGCAGGAGGATCAAGGGCTCCTGTCAGAGCACAAGGGAAAGTCCCCCTGCAACTCCCTGTAGGGGAAGGGGGCAGTGCAGTGCAGGCAGGGCCTTTGCTAGTGGCTCCCCTGCACCTCACCCTCAGGGTGGGTTTGCTGGCTGGGCCATGCAGCCCAGCAGGGGCAGGATGCCTTATTGCCTTCCCAGGATTCAGGCACCCTTAGAAGCCCATGCTGGGGGTCCTACCTAGGATAGCAGGTAGGCTGAGACTGTGTCTTCCCCCAGCACCTGGCATGGCTTTCCCTGCTCCACCCATCTCCATTCTGGGCAAGTGCTCAGCTCCCTGCTGAACACTGCCTATGGGAGAGGTGCCATGAACTCCTGGGGCTCTGTTCAGCTCAGCCCAGGTAGGCTGGGTGCATTGCAGGTGGGGGTTCAGCCTTGGATCAGGTGGGTCAAGGAGATAGCCGAGCCCCTGCCCACATTGTGCCCAGCCTGCCTGGGCTCACGTGAGCAGAGCCCCCAGAAGTGCATGGGCAGTGTCTGGCAGGGAAGCCAGGTGCTTGCCCAGGATGGAGATGGGTGGAGCAGGGAAAGCTGGGCTGGGTGCTGGGCAGATGCCATCCCAGCCTGCCTGCTGCCCTGGGAGGGTTGATTAACAGGTGTTTGTCAGTACTAGCTTCTAAACTGGAGCCAGTTGTAAACTCCAGTTTGGGGACTGAGACCAACAATCAGCTGATCATGGATCCCATATCTGCACTGCACTGAAGTCTTGAATTTTTATTATCTCCAGGGAACAATCCAATAATAGCTAAACATGTTACTTATGATCCGGAGATTCTCCTCTGATGGAAAGTCTTAAGTCGGCTATGTTCCCCTGCGTGCAAATCTGCTGGAAATTAAATGAAAGTAAGCAGTGAAGGTCCCTCCATATTTTAGGCAAATAGCCTAGTAGTTAAAGCCCTAGTTGAGGGAAAAAGGGTTCTAGGCAAGGGATGGGCAAAATATAGCCCATATATATATATATATATATATATATATATCCGGCCCACCAATTGATTATATCTAGCCTTGTGGCTGCCCCCGCAGCATTCCACATGGGGCTGAGCCCTGTCTACTCATACCTGAGGCAGCTTACACCATGTTCCCACACTCCCCCCAGCAGCCACCACTGGCCACAGCCAGTGCACACAGCTTTCTGGGAGGGCTGCTTCCAGTGCAACTGCAGCTGCCCAGGTATTGCTTGGTTACCCCTATCTCCAGTGGCTCCTCCTCTTCCTCCTGTCCCTGCTTCACAACTCTGGGCAGCAGGCAGTGCAGGGAAGCAATGGCAGCCATGGAGACACGTGCTGGCCATGACACACCCAGCCAGGCCAGGGAGAAGCTGCAGTCAGGTGGCTCCTGCACCAGCACATGGGGCTCCAGTCCCAGCTCCTAGTCTCCTTCCACCCGCTCAACTGTCCACAGGTGACTGCTTATTGCACGGGGTGGCCAGGGTCAGTAGAAACAGGCTCGGGATTAGGGCAGGAGCTGCCAGCTGCAGCTTCTCCTGCCTGGCTGGGCATCTGCTGGGTTCTGGCAGCAGCATTACTAGGGAGGCCTAGGGTGAGAAGAGCAGCCATAGTTATTACTGCTTTTTAGCAGCTGTGATCAAATCATAGCCTGCTTCATTCACTGGAAGGGGATGGGGCAGACTGTCAGTGATTGGGCTCCCCTAGGGTGAGTGAGAACCCAAGGAACAACTCCTTATTGCCCCCTGGCAGGAGAACTTGCCTTTGAGGTGAATTTGTAGCTCTCTAACCAGGGGACCGGAACACCAATATGCCCCCAGAGTGCTATATTTTTGTCATGCTACAAACTGCTGAGGCTTTGTAGCATTAGATATGAATGACTCTTTATATGCTAAGGGATCTGCCATCACGCCTCAGATCACTCTCACCTGTGCTACTGCTCATTATTCCCCATTCATAGATTCGTAGATGTTAGGGTTGGAAGGGACCTCAACAGATCATTGAGTCCGACCCCTTGCCTAGGCAGGAAAGAGTGCTGCAGTCACATGACCCGAGCCAGATGCCTATCCAGCCCTCTCTTAAAGACCCTGCAAGTTAGGGGAGAGCACCACCTTCCTTGGAAGCTCATTCCAAATTTTGGCCACCCTTACCGTGAAGAAGCTTTTCCAGATATCTAGCCTTAATCTGCTCTCTGTCAGTTCGTGCACATTGTTCCTTGTTACCCCAAGAGGTGCCCTGGTGAACAGAGCATCTCCAATCCTTTGCTGCGTCCCCCTAATGAATTTGTAGGCAGCCACAAGATCACCTTTCAGCCTTCTCTTGTGGAGGCTGAAGAGATCCAGGTCCTTCAGTCTCTCCTCGTAGGGCTTGTCCTGTAAGCCCCCAACCATACAAGCGGCCCTCCTCTGGACTCTCTCGAGTCTATCAACATCCTTCTTGAAGTACGGGGCCCAAAACTGGATGCAGTACTCCAACTGTGGTCTGAGCAATGGTGCCAAAAGGGGAAGTATCACCTCCTTGGATCTATTTGTCATGCATCTGCTGATGTACGATAAAGTGTGGTTAGCTTTGCTGATGATTTCATCACACTGAGCACTCATGTTCATCTTGGAGTCCACTATGACTCCAAGATCCCTTTCTGCTTTTGTGCTGCTGAGAGGGTCACTGCCTAGCCAGTAGGTGTGCTGGATATTTTTGCACCCTAGGTGCAGCACTCTGCACTTGTTCTTGTTGTACTGCATCCTGTTGTGGACTGCCCACTTTTCCAACCTGACCAGGTCTGCCTGCAGTTGTTCCCTACCCTCCAGAATGTGCACTTCATTCTTTTTGTGTGCTTTTATTCTTATTACCCTAGAGGTTGCAACTTATATTTGTCTTTTTTCAATTCTATTTTGTTGTCTGTAGCCAAGATCTCCAATTTATCAAAATCCTCTGAACTTGCAATACTGCCCAAAAGTGTTTGCAATCTCCAAACAGCTTTGTCACCTGCAGATTTAATCAATAAATGCTTTATTCTTGCACACAAACAATTAATAAAAAAGTTACTTGGGATCAGACCTGGAACAGAAACCAGTGGAACCTCACTTGAAACCTCCCACCATCAGATATTTATCCATTTATCACTATAAATTCTTTATGATTATTCAACAGACTGTAGTGCTACCTAGCCCGCTTTGTTCCAGTTTACTTATGAGAAACCTCTGTGGCCCAGCATCAAAAGCCTTCCTACAAATACAAGTCTATAAGGTCCTCTGCATTTCCCTCATCCACCAAACCAGTTATTCTGTCCAAGCAGGAAATCAAATTGGTTTGGCATGATTTGGTCTTTAGAAATTCTTGTTGACTGCTACAGTTTGCCCTATCCCCTCCTCTGGGTGTTTACAAATCTGATGTTTTTATAATTTATCCTAAGAAGTTCCTTGGCTCTGAAGGAGCTGAAAAGATCACCACATGGTTTTCAGTGAGCTCTGACCAACAATATTATTCTTACCGTAGTTGTCTCCAGATAGTAAATAACTGTTTACATCCAAGTTTTTCTTAATTACTTCTAAAATCTCTGAGGCAGGCTCAGACCCAGGGGAAGCAGCTGGGGACCATATCCCAGGATGTGACTGAAACCAAATATAAATCTCCATATAAAGCACCTGTCTTTGGAAGCAGAGTTTGTTTCCTTGGGCTGCAGGTAGGTCACCTGGTTGTATGTTCAAGTAGGATAGGAAACCCCCCCAGGTATTTTTATATCAATTAATTGTAGTTCTGGCTCCAAGTTTTCATCTAGTGGGGCCCATAAAGTTTTGTTTCTTTTCTTTTTTTTCTATTAAAAAACCCCAAAAAACTAAACCTGAAGTATCAAGAATAGCTAGATATCTTTGTGCTTCAGAGCTAGGGGTCTTCTGTGGGTAGCCTTATTCAGTAACCATATATGTCCCTCGTTGGAAATGCAGGGTCATCTTGGAAGGCAAGGCCCTGATGTTGTCCAAACTGAAACTATGTCCCTCAAGTAGTGTCTGTGTGCCACAGGCTTCTTTCTATGCAGGGCATCTTGCTTGATCAGGACTTAGGATTGAAGAGGAGGAAGGCATGATAGCATAGGTAAGATGATCTAGGTTCGTGCTGGGTGGGCAGGAGGTTATTGAATTAGTCAGATGTTTGATGCCTAGTTAGAATCCTTTAGCTAAACTGATGGTTGCTGTTTGCATGAAGTTTGTCATTTGGTCTGACTGACCCATGTCCACTTGTGTAAATTAATGGTGAGGCCTAGGGCTGAGTCTCTGCAACTGGATGTTTTTAATGCATTGCATGAGACCAGAGCTGTGCCCTTAAAAGTCTGTGAAGATGGGTTCTTCTTTCCGAAGAATCTTTTTGGCAAGGGTGTTGGACAGGGTTTGTCCTGATAAACACTTAAACTCAATTGTCCCTGATCCTTTGGCAGACAAGGTTCCTTGGGTGAATTTGATATCTTTTATTAGACCAACCCAAATGGTTGGAGAATAGTTATTAAGCAAGCTTTCGGGTTCAAAAACCCTTCGTCAGGCTAAGGAAGCTTCAGCAGTTGGTGTGTGCTCTTCCTGGATGGAATGAAAAGTAAAGAAGCCAGGGGCTGGGCTGAGGAGTCAGTTGCCAGGCAGATTGTAATGTATCAAAAATCCAATGTCTATGTTTAGTCCATGATCTCTGGTATCCAGCAGGTTGATGAAATGGAGCTCATAGGCTTGTCTCTGGGAAGTGTTGTGTAAGTTTCCCTTAAGGATCAGGACTGAGAGATTGGAGAGAGAGTGGCCCTCCTGTGAGAAATGTGCCCCCACTGGTAATTGGGTGTTTCTGTCTTTGATGGATTTCCGGTGTGCATTCATTCTGGTGCGCAGTTGTTGTCTGGTCTCTCCTACATATCTTCCATCAGGGCATTTGGTGCATTGGTGCCCTGATGGAAGATATGTAGGAGAGACCAAACAACATCTGCGCACCAGAATGAACGCACACCGGAAATCCTTCAAAGACAGAAAAACTCAATTACCGGTGGGGGCACATTTCTCACAGGAGGGCCACTCTCTCTCCAATCTCTCAGTCCTGATCCTTAAGGGAAACTTACACAACACTTCCCAGAGACGAGCCTATGAGCTCCATTTCATCAACCTGCTGGATACCAGAGATCATGGACTAAACATAGACATTGGATTTTTGATACATTACAATCTGCCTGGCAACTGACTCCCCAGCCCAGCCCCTGGCTTCTTTACTTTTCATTCCATCCAGGAAGAGCACACACCAACTGCTGAAGCTTCCTTAGCCTGACGAAGGGTTTTTGAACCCGAAAGCTTGCTTAATAACTATTCTCCAACCATTTGGGTTGGTCTAATAAAAGATATCAAATTCACCCAAGGAACCTTGTCTGCCTATGTCCTTAGACCAACACGGCTACAACCCAAACCCCTGATCCTTTGGCCTTTTATTAGCAATGTATATTTCATAAAGAATATTTATGTTCTATAATAGCAATTCCCTGTTTTTAGATACTAGTTATAATAAGAGACTACTCTTTGGGATTTGCTCCATTAACTAAGGTTCTGATTGATACAACCAGACATGACTTCCTGTGAGAGGCAAGTTTTGCTGTTTTCCCTCACAAAAGTATCCTGTTGAATATAAACTTTGTTAACCCTACAGAAGTCTTTCTAAACATCATAATGATATTCCATAGAAAAGTTGTGTTCCTGATGTGCAGTTCTGAAGGGTAGGTTTTAAGTTCTTTACTAATCACACTGTCACTTTCTGCCCTAAAGTACCAGCACAGAAGTAAATGAACACTCAGTTCAAAAAAGTCCAGCTATTCCTTGCATGAAAGTATGGCTCCTGGATTGGTTCTTTTATTTGTGTTTGTTTCCCAAACTTTGCAACCTTTGTCACAGATAAGAATAAACACAGTGAAGTCATATATAGCATTCCTAGCAAACTTTGACTGTGCTTTGTTACTGAAATGTGTTTGTGTTTTCTTGTTTTGTTCACAAGGAATTGTAAAACTACATTCTTGAGACTTTAGGATATTTTTCTGAGGAGAATATCAGTATTCAACTTCTTATGTCCCATTTTGAAAAGAGACTTCAGTTGTAAGTATTTGAGGGTATGTCTAGCTGGCACAATGTGCTGTCTTGTAGAGGTACCTGTCACAGTACCTGTAGAATTAGAATGATACAATTTCATGTGCTTGGTTTTCTGTGTGGGCCTCTTTAAGAGTAGTGTAGCCTCTGGTTATCCTGGTTTCAGATACCTCTTCATGGTGTAGTACTATATTGAAATGCTGTATTAGGGCAGCATTTCTCAACCCATGGGTCGCAATCCAAAAGTGGGTAACAAGAATATATGACAGGGTTGCAAACAAACTTTAAAAATGGATCAACGAACTTGAAAAATGGATTCTCCTTTAAAGGAAAAAAAATGTGGGAAACCATGGCTTTTCTCTTGCAGGCTGGCAGAGTTCCAGGCTATGAGGGGCTGCTTGCCCCCTCTCTCCCACACACACTGGGGGGCTTGGACCTGGGGTGGGGGGTGGCATTTGGTCGGGACTGGCCATCAATGTTTACAAATGGGTCCTGGTACAAAAAAATTTGAGAACCCTAAACAACTGGATTAGGGATAGACAACCTTTTCCAGCTGTGGGTGGGAATGATCCCCTCCAAGGTCAGAGGTAGGTAAGTGGCTAAGTGCTCGGACCGTGCCACCACTGCCTTCCTGAGAACAAAGATAGATTTTATAAATATGCATTTTAAACAGCAGTGAATCCATCAATAAAATTAGTTAAAAGAAGGCAAAGATTATCTGTTTTTAAATTATTCAGTGAAGACTCCTGATTAAATCAAATTGACCAAATCCATTCTTATCTAATTTTAGTACAACCCAAGATCTTTTACTTCCTTTCTTCCTTTTACGAGCATTATGAACAGAGGAAATGAAAGTACTGTGCCTGAATTCTTCCTGCTAGGATTCTCCAACCTGAAAAAGCTCCAGCTGCTACTTTTCCCTATTTTCTTTCTTGCATATATTGTAATCCTTATCTCAAACATCAGCATCATGACAGCTATCACAGTGACTTGGAGCCTCCACACCCCCATGTACTTCTTCCTCTTTGCTCTATCCTTCTCAGAACTCTGTAGCACCTTTGTCATCATCCCAAAAACAGTGGTGAATCTGCTGGTGGAAAAGAAGACTATTTCTGTCATTGGATGTGCAACACAAATGTTTGGCGGGTTTGGTTTTGGAGCAATTAATTGTTTCTTGCTGACAGTCATGGCTTACGACCGCTATGTGGCCATATGTCACCCACTGCAGTACTCAGCCATGATGAACAGGAAGGTTTGCATTCAGCTGGTTACTATTTCCTGTGTAACTGGCTTCCTCATATCACTAACCATTAATTCTTTAGTATTCAGTTTGCCCCTTTGTGGGCCAAGGACAATTAGACATTTCTTCTGTGATGTTAAACCAGTTCTGAGGCTGGCATGTGGTGCCATATACCTTGCTGAGATTGTGGTTGTTTCTTTATGCGCTTTTGTTATAGTGGGAACATTCACAGTGATAATCATTTCCTACATCTACATCCTCTCTGCCATCCTTAAGATCCACTCTGTAGCAGGAAGGTGCAAAACTTTCTCCACATGTGCCTCCCACCTCACAGTGGTGGTAACACATTATGGTTGTGCATCTTTTGTGTATTTAAGACCTAAGTCATCCTCCTCCCTCAATGAAGACACTCTGATCTCTGTGGGTTATCTCCTGCTGACCCCTTGTTTGAACCCCATGATTTATAGCCTGAGGAATAAGGAAGTAAAATTTGCTCTAAAGAAATTAGTGCTCAATTCATTGTGTTTTTTTAAAAAAAGGTGAAGGGTGGCCATCTGTGAAATTTTCTGTAAATTCTTGAGCTCTGATTAATATTAAAAATGAATAGGCTGGCAGCATCACTCATCAGCAGGGATCCTGGTTTTCCGTTTCCCACAGAAAAACAGAGAAAACACGGATTTTCCCTTTTAGAAGAGAAACCCATGGATTTCCCCCTTTTGCAAAGAGCTCTGCAGGATGGCTGAGTTCCAGCCTCCAGGAGCTGTTCACAAAAGGGGCGGGGAACCCCTCAACCCTGTCCCGGAGGGGAAGGGAGTGGGGAAAGGCAGGGCCCAACACTCACACTTACTGGAGGCTGCTTCAGGCTCACTCTTCTTGCTGGAGGTAAGTGGGGCTTGGAGGTTGCAGGGGAGGGCTGGGGGGGAAGCTGGCTAGGGGCTTCGGGAGCAGGGAGGTTTGCAGCCAGCCCGGCACTCCAGCCAGGAGGGGGTTTGAAGCCTCCCTGCTCCCTGCTAGAGTGCTCAGCTGGCTGGAAACTTCCCCACTCTCTCAGCCCCCAGCCAGCTTGGGCACTCCACCCCCGGGCACTCTGGCTGGGAGGTGGGGTTTGCAGCTGGCCGAGGACTTTGGCTGGGAGCAGGCAGGCTGCAAACCCACTCCTGGCCAGAGTGCCCAGCCAGCTGCAAACTCTGGGTCACAAACACTGTACTCCCTGCCCTGCTGCCCACCCCCAGGCTCTCCAGAGTGCAGTGTGTGCGACTGGCCCAGCAGGGCCCAGCAGGGCCATGCATGAAAGCTGCCTGCCGCTGCCCTGGCCATACTTCCTCTGTAGTGCACATCCACCCTGCCCCTCCCCACCCCCAGATCTGGGGGGTGCAGGTCCCCCCTGCCCCCTCAGGAGTGCATGCTGCCACTGGGAGCTGGCCTTGCCTCAGCCTGCAGCAGGCAGGCAGCAGTGGGGGAGCCAGCTCATGCTCCTGCTGCAGCAGCCACTGCCTTCCATTGGGGGCAGGGGGCTGCTGAACTGGGTCCCTGGCCCCATAGCCCTGGCAGCTGGGGGCCCCCTCCAGCAGGGCTGGGGGGCAGGGGCTGTGGGTGGGGGACAAGAGGCACAAGCAGGGCTGGGGGCCTGTGGGTGGGGGAGTGAGGGACACCAGCAGGGCTGTGGGGGGCACTTAATTTTAACCACAGATTTTGGGATTTTTATCAGAGAATTTGCAATTTTTTACCAAAGTATTTGTGATTTTTTTAATCACAGAAAACCAGGATTCCTGCTCATCAGACAGAGCATTAATCTGGGTCTGCCCAGCTCTGCTACTGGCTTGCTGCTTGTTCTTAGGGAAGTCTCCTTATCTTCCTGTGCCTCAATTTCCTGACCTGCAACTGGAGATTATGAAATTTGGCTCCATTATTACATTCTTTGTTATGTACCAATGAAAAGAAGAGAAAGACACAGTACGACTCCTATATATCATTAACACATCAGAGAAGGATTCTCTCTCTCTCAGAAAAATAATAAAAACACACTAAGAAATTAACGTGTTATATTTCCATGATCCTTGTAAAACACAAAACCAAATTGGTTGTTAAATCCAAAGAGTAGCAGTGATGGCATTAAAGCTTATATTTCCTGACTCTCAGTCCTGCACTCAGTCTATTAAACTCATTCAGTTCAATTAGCAGTTCCTTAAATATAAGAAAAATATATAAAATATATTGGAAAATATATAAAATATATTGTGGTAGTACTAGAAGGTATTTCAGCATGTTCAAGTCATGATTCCAAGAGATGTAACTACAAAGTTACTTAACATTACATCTCTTGGAATCATGACTTGAACATGCTGAAATACCTTCTAGTACTACCACAATTTATGTAAGTTCTATTCAGCTAAATTCTAAATACAGTAGCACCCAAATTTCCCATATCCAGGTGGTTTGCAACCCACTTAATTCACAGCATGTTGCTGTAAAAAGGATAATACATTCAGCTGTGTGTTGAGACTTTTACTTTGAAGGGTGAGGCTTCTCTAGCCAGCTGGAGCTCTTCAACACTCCTGTGATTCAGTAAAGCTCCAGATTACTTAACTTTTCACAGATGGCTCCAGACTTTATGGACATGTGTTTTAACCTGATTTTTAACTGACTGTCTGAAAATTTATGGATACTTGGCAACGCTATGGGGTGCGGAGTGTCAGAGAATGGAGAGGCTGGTAGTGGGAGATCACTTTTACCTGATATAGGGACTCAAAGTCCCCAGCTGCTGCAGTGATGTGGTCTCACCACCCTGAGCTGTTGTTGTTGCTGCAACAAAGGGGCAGCACCCTGTGCCTGTGGCTGCTGCTGCTTCTGAGGGTGCAGACTCACTGGGGGACTGCCATATAAGGGTCTCTGATGAGGAGGGGTGGGACTGCAATAGCACCAGCTAGCGGTCTGGCATGCCTGGTGCAAAGTGCCCACTCTCTACCATGGTTGGCAGGATGGAGTTGTGGAAAATGTGGGCATCATGGGCACTGCCAGCCCAGCCGGTGTTCATGTTGGTGAAGGTGCCACATTGGTCAATGATGGCCTTGAGTATGATGGAGTGAAAGCCCCACCAATTATAGTAGGGGTGGTTACTGTGGGTCAGGCAGGTGACAGGGATGTGGGTCCTGTCCAGGGTCCTGATGCACTGAGTGAAGCCCAGAGTGCAGAACTCTGCCACCGCCTCCACCCAGAGCACAGTGTGCCCCAGCACATCCTGGAGGGCACCCCAGACCTCCAGGATAGCCTTCCCAGCAGTTGTCTTGCCCATGCTGAAGAGGCAGCCAACATAGTGCAGACTGGTGGGTATGGCCATCTTGAGCAGGGCAATAGCTAGCTGTGTGTCCATGGGGAGGGGCCATCACATGGTAGTGCCCTGTTGCTCCAGATGCGGTCAGAGTTTGTTGAAGAGCTCCTGGAAGGTGTCCCAGGTCATGCGAAAGGACTCCAGCCACTGCTTTTCATCCCAGGTGTGCTGGGCAACATGCAGCCACCAGTCCTGGCTGGCCAAGCAGGCCCACAGGCGGTGGGGCTGGAACCCCAGGAGCTCATGAATGGGACCAGCGGCAGCATCCCTGCTGGGGTCTGGGCAGCAGCAGTGCAGTGGCGGGGGAACTGAGACACCGTGTGAGCCTGGGCAGGCCATTACACTGCATGGTGTGGGACAGGGCAACCAGGGCCAAGACTGACCCAGGCCAGTTGGCAGTCACTGCAGCAGTGAAGCAGGACAAGCGGTGTGTTGAGCAGGAGCCTTGTGTGCTGGATGTTGCTTCCGGGGCCTGGGGGTGGAGCAGCTATCATGCAGTGGGCACCTGATCTGGTGAGAGAGATGCAGAGCACTGTGCCAGCATGCTGCAGGCTGCTCTGGGTTGGAATGCAGCTGGCCAAGGAGTAGCCGGGGGGTGGAGGGGGGGGGCTTTTAAAGATGGCCCCCAGCTGCAGACAGCTATGGCCTGAGTCTCTAGCTCCCCCTGACTGTTGGAAGGGGCCGGTGCAGGCCTGGAGGGGGTGGGGAGCAGGCTAGTGCCAAGAGAAACAAATCTGCTCCCAAATTCATAGATTCATAGATGTTAGGGTCGGAAGGGACCTCAATAGATCATCGAGTCCGACCCCCTGCATAGGCAGGAAAGAGTGCTGGGCTCAGATGACCCCAGCCAGATGCCTATCCAACCTCCTCTTGAAGACTCCCAGGGTAGGGGAGAGCACCACCTCCCTTGGGAGCCCATTCCAGATTTTGGCCACTCTAACTGTGAAGAAGTTCTTCCTAATGTCCAGTCTAAATCTGCTCTCTGCTAGCTTATGGCCATTATTTTTTGTGACCCCCAGGGGCACCTTGGTGAGTAAAGCCTCACCAATTCCCTTCTGCGCTCCCATGATGAATTTATAGGCAGCCACAAGGTCGCCTCTCAACCTTCTCTTGCGGAGGCTGAAGAGGTCTAGATGCCCCAGTCTCCCCTTGTAGGGCTTGGCCTGCAAGCCCTTAACCATACGAGTGGCCCTTCTCTGGACCCTCTCCAGGTTATCCACATCCCTTTCAAAGTGTGGTACCCAAAATTGGACATAGTATTCCAACTGCGGTCTGACCAGTGCCCGATAGAGGGGAAATATCACCTCCTTGGTTCTGTTTGTCACGCATCTGCTGATGCATGATAAAGTGCCATTAGCTTTTCTGATTACTTTGTCACAGTGACGACTCATGTTCATCTTGGAGTCCACTAGGACTCCAAGATCCCTTTCCACTTCCGTGCTACTGAGCAGGTCATTTCCTAGGCAGTAGGTATGCTGGACATTTTTCCTCCCTAGGTGCAGCACTTTGCATTTCTCCTTGTTGAATTGCATTCTGTTGTTTTCTGCCCATTTGTACAACCTGTCCAGGTCTGCTTGTAGTTGTTCCCTGCCCTCCGGTGTGTCCACTTCTCCCCACAGTTTTGTATCATCTGCAAACTTGGACAGAGTACCCTTCACTGCCTCATCCAAGTCACTGATGAAGACATTGAAGAGTACCGGTCCAAGGACTGAGGCCTGCAGGACCCCACTGCCCACGCCCTTCCAGGTTGATACCGACCCATCCACTACAACTCTCTGGGTGCGACCCTCTAGCCAATTTGCCACCCACCAGACTGTGTAATCATCCAAGTCACAGCTTCTTAACTTGTTCACCAGTATGGGGTGGGATACCTTGTTGAAGGCCTTCCTGAAGTCTAAGTAAATGATGTCAACCCCTACTCCTGCATCCAGGTGTTTTGTAACCTGGTCATAAAAAGAGACTAGATTAGTCAGGCATGATCTACCTGCTATGAACCCGTGCTGATTTCCCCTCAGCATAATTTTTCCTGCTGGGCTCTCACATATATGAGCCTTAATAATCTTTTCAAAGACTTTGCCAAGGATGGCGGTGAGACTGTGTGAAAGTGTAGATGCCTGCCCAGGACACGTTTACTCTGCAGTAAATTACTGTGGAGTAAACCCATCTAGCAGTATTTGCGTGTGTAGATGTGCCCAGTGTTTCTTGACTCGTTCAACAGTGGAAGCTCTGTGTGAAACCCTGTAAATACTGTGTGAGCTATATGTTTCACCCATACTACCCAATAATACAAAGGTACATTTTCAAATACATATGTACCTCAATCCCTGTTCACCCAGAATTTTCTGCTGTTGAATGCTGTCATGGATTCCTCAGGGAGCACTTGCTTGAGACACCCAGGCTTATAAAGAGTCTTCAAGTGCCCCCCTGTAATCAGCCCAGGCCTAATATCTAGAGAAATGCGGCCTTTGGTTCCTTCAGCTCCAAGACCCAGACTTTTGGTCCCTGAACCACACTGTTTATCTGTGCCCTCCCCTCAAGAACTACCTTCTGACCTGGCTTCTCAAGTGGGCCGTTACCTCTTCAAAGGGATGGAGTGAACTAAAAATCATATGCAAGGAAGCAGACATAATTTCTTAAACAAAAATAACGTTATTGATGATCAAGAGTTTTTGAACCATGCAACCTAGGATAACTCTCCAGGAAGCCTCTGACAAACAAAGTCTTTTCAAGTCTCTCAGGGTCCTCTCATCCTGCCTTTCTCTCTCTCTCCACTTTGACTCTGGACATCTCTCCTTTTTTCAGAAGGGGCTCTCTGCACTGTCCTTCTTTCAAGTGCTTCCCTGACACCAGAATCAACTGGGAGTCTCTTCAGGTACTGACCTGGGGTCCACTTGGTGTGTCAGCATAGACAAATTAGCTCCTTGTTCCTTGATGGCCCATTACCCACTGTTAGAGCACTTAGGCAGATCTCCACATATCTGATGCAAAACACAATTAACCCCTACATTCCTCATGGACCAGCTAATCGAGAAAGGGAAGCATGCAACATTATTACAACATGAACACATTTAAACCAGAACTATTACAACAAAACCATAATCTGTCACCAAGATTTATTAGGAGATGGCAGCAGTCTGTGTCATTAATTTTCCTGAAGGATTCCCTCCATTGAAGAAGTAACCAGTGACATGAATATAGGTTAGAAGGAGATGTTCTGGCCAGCACAATGGCTGAAAGGGACCTTGGGGTTATGGTTGATCACAGGATGAATGTCAGCCTCCAGTGCAATGCTGTAGTCAACAGAGCTAATAGCATACTGGGATGCATTAGCCGATACATTGTGAGCAGGGCTAAGAAAGTGGTACTTCTTCTCTTCTCGGCACTAGTGAGACCCCAGCTGAATTACTGTGTCCTGTTCTGGCTGCTGCACTTCAAAAGAGACATGGAGAATCTTGAAAGGGTCCAGAAAAGGGACACAAGAATGATTAAGGGCCTGGAGGATAAACCTTATAAGGAAAGACTAAGGGATCTGGGACTGTTCAGCCCGGGGATGAGAAGACTGAGGGGGGGACTCTTGATCATTAAAGTTATTTTTGTTTAAGAAATACTGTCTGCTTCCCTGCATATGATTTTTAGTTCACTCCATCCCTTTGAAGACCCTGAGAGGCTTGGTGGACCTCTATAAGTATGTAAAGGGTGATTATCAGGAGCTGGGAAAAAAACTGTTCACTAGGGTGCCCCACAGGAGGACAAGGAACAATGGCCGTAAAAGGTTAGAGGATGGCTTCAGGTTGGATGTAAGGAAGAACTTCTTTACGGTAAGGGTGACCAGAATCTGGAACAGATTTCCCAAGGAGGTGGTGCAGTCCCCAACCTTGGACGTCTTCAAGAGGAGACTGGACAGACACCTTGCTGGGATCATTTGATCTCAGCAGTATTCATGCCCAGAGCAGGGGGGTTGGATTCAGTGATCTTTTGAGGATCCTTCCAGCCCTTAATTTCTATAATTATATGATTCTTTCTCTCTTTCCTGCCTCTTCACAGTCTAGCTTGACTTCTTTCTCTTGTGGTTTTTGCATGTTCAGAGTTTTGTGGGGTAGATCATATCTGTCCCACTCCATTTCCATGTTTTTTCAGGGGAACATAGGATTGCAGTTCCATGCAGCAGCATCAGAAGCTCTTTTGGCTACACAAGGACAGCTTTACATCCCTCAATCCCTTTGACTTCCCGGTAGGCACAGCAGGAAAAACTCCATTTGCTCTCTCTTCATGTAAACAAGTACCGGCTCTGAGGAATGCAGGTGTTGGTCCTTCAGGTAGCTTGTGGGGTTTCCTCATCTGACTTTTGGATACTTATGTGAATCCTTTTGGACAGGATGCCAAACAGTCTTGAGATACAAATAGCAGATATAACAACTGATAGAGAAATCCTTGTTTGGGAATGGGTAGAAAGGTTCGTGGAACATGTGGCCTGTGGTTCAAGAGACTTATAAGTTCAAGAAGTAGTATTTTTTAATATATAATCTTATGACTCTTAGCCATTTTTGTCACTTTGGAGATCCTCACTCCTCATTCTTGAGCGCTTGAAGGCAGCAGGAGTACATGAACACACAACAGTCCTTCACTGAGAATGGGAAGTCAGAATCATGGAAAGCCTGGTCAATTGTTTAAGTGTCCAACTGATGGCTGTAAAATATAGAGCTTTTTGTAGAAAATGTAGCTTTTACTTTCTCTGGATACAAAACACAGAGACATTAACAGGTCTCAGGAAAAGTATATAGAAAACTCACTCTACCTTTTAATTTTCATTTATTAATCCTGAACCCACCCCAGCATTTAAATTCACTGAGAAGAAAACCTTCTTTTTAGGGTTCTTTTGAAGGCCTCTTTTACCTCCTTGTTCCTCAGGCTGTAGATCATGGGGTTCACCATGGGGATTGCAAGAGTATAAAATACAGAGATGATTTTGTCCTGATCCATAGTGTATTTTGAATTGGCCCTTAAATACATGAAAGAGCCTGTTCCATAGAAGATGGTAACAGCTGTCAGGTGGGAGGCACAGGTGGAAAAGGCTTTGCACCTTCCCTGAGCAGAGCTGATCCTTAGGATAGCAACCAGAATGTATACGTAGGAGATGAGGATAATCAGGGTAGTTGACACTACAATCAAAGCACAGCAAGTAAAATGAACAATATCAGTAATATATGTGTCAGAACAGGACAGCTTTAGAAGTGGTGGTGTATCACAGAAGAAATGATTAATGACGGTGGAGCGGCAGAAGGACAAGCTGAATACTATTATAGTCTCAATTATTGCATGAAGGTAGCTCACTAGATGTGAGGCCAACACCAGTAGCATGCAGAACCATTTAGACATGATGACAGGGTAGAGCAATGGGTTGCAGATGGCTATGAATCAATCATATGCCATCACTGCCAACAGGCAGCATTCACAGGTCACAGCGATGCAGAACAAGAAGAACTGTACACAGCATCCAGTGAATGATATAGCTTTGCTTGTTGCAAGTAAGGTCATTAGCATTCTGGGAGCAATGATGGTGGAGATTCCAACATCCAAGAGAGCCAGGTTGCTGATAAAAAAGTACATGGGGGTATGAAGCTGGGAGTTGATCCTGATCAACATGATCATCCCAAAGTTTCCCAGTAGAATGACCATATAGATGAAGAGAAAGAACACAAAGAGGAATATCTCTAGCTTTGGGTTGCCTGTGAATCCCAACAAGAGGAACTCAGTTGCCTCAGTGTGATTCCCCTCTGTCATTTATCGCAACTACACTTGCCTTTGCAGATAAAGATAATTGCGCTGAAAGGAAAGGGAAATAAGAGGCGGGTGTCAATATTTTGGAATAACCTATTATTGATCCCTGAACAACCCATCTCATAAGACTAAACCTCATGCTTTCTGACACACAAAATGTTATGCACCCAAGCTACAGAGATGTATGTTTTACAGGGGAGAATCTAGAACAGGGAATCTGGAATGTTAGCAGACCTACCAAACATTCCCAAAGGAAAAGGTAACATCCAAAGGCCACAGACTGGACTGTATATGCTACTTCTGAGTTAAAAGGCAAGAGAGACATTTTTGTCCTCATCTAGGAAGAACAACTGTTTTTTCTAGGAGGTGTGCAATGTAACTGTCACTATTTTGCTTCCAATCCGGAGATGGGTTGTTCAGAGATAGCAAGTGTATTTGGGAGTACATGGGATCTGACACTGCTGGGGAATCTGATGATGGAATGAGGATTATACCTTGGGGTGGGGGCTTTGTGAAGAAGGTTAGTGTGGGTGGGAACATGAAGTGTTGGGAAGAGGTATGTGGAGTCTGGACATGCGAGGGCTGTGTACATGCCTGGTGTGCACTCAGTGAGCTCTCTGATCAAAGTATTTGCATAGCACTTTTAGAAGTTACGCAATAAGTCATGGTTGTAACATTGTACAATGTTGCTTCTACTCAGTGATGGAGCAAAGTACTACTCAGTATTAAAAATATTAAACACAGATACTGCTACATTTGTTATTATGAAACTAGACAAAGTTGTTTAATCAGAAATAAAGAACGTGATGCACAAAGCTGTAGGAAGGAGACACTGATGGAGCCTGTTGAATGGCTGATGCCAAATGTTCAGCCACACAGGTCCATGTATTCCATTTTTATTTTATGTCTCATTAGTTGAAATTATTTACTAAATGTTTTAAATGTACATTCTGTAGAAGGTAACCCATTGGGACCACTGTGGTCAAATTGCTCCCAGCTGTATTCCATCCTTTCTAATAGCCTGAAGTTTTTAAATTCATCTTACATGTAAATGTGTCTTTTAGTGTCCTTTGAAACATGACATACCACATTTAAAAGCCTTTATTGATGCATATGCTTTCCAGAGTAACATGTCTCCTTTGGGCATCCTGCTTTTCAGAAACCAGGATCAATGCAAAACATCTGGGATGAAGTAGAAATTTAGGCCTGTTACACATACAAAGTTACCTTTTGAAACATGGCTCCTCCCACAGAGAGATTGGATTCCAGAGATTAGCTGAGATCAGTCCAACATGGGTGATGCTATTTGGTGCAGGTTTCAGTCAGTGGGCATGTTTACATGTGTGCTTTAATGCACAGTAGCCTATTTTACTGTGCATTAAAGTATATAAAAAATATAATTATGCTACTGCACAGTAAAACAGGCTGCTATGCATTACATGTTACTTAAAAAACATGCACATTCATTACTGGGCGTTAAGGCAACCTAATATGCATTTTTTACTACCTCACATTGGAGGTACTAAACTTAACTTACCTTAGAAAAAGTACCTTAACGCATTTGTAGATGTGCCTGGTGGGTGTGATCTCCAGGTGTGCACAACACCAGTGCAAAGAGCTTATGGTGACCAAATACATTTTGTTAGTCTTGTTTGGTCTTAGGGACCCAAAGTCCCCCCAGTTCTGGTCACTGACCCTGGCTGGTAACCGTATATGGTGCATATATTTTCAAGACAATATATAGGTGTGTGGATCTGAGGGGTTTTCAGAAGAAAAAAATATGTTAAATGATAATCTTTGAAATAACAGTTCTGTTATTTGTATATATTTCTATAAAATTTTTGAGTTTACGTAAACAAGAAGTGACTTAAAAGGAGCTCTATTGGTTGTGTTTAGCTGAGCATGCAATTAGAATTAGTCAGGAATTCTCTGACTAAACTATTTCTCTCAGAGAAGGTAGATGATAATTCCAAAGAAAAGTAGAAACATTTTTGGTGGAAGAAAGATCAGTAGTGTAACTAGGAAGGGCAAGCAGGGCACCTGCCCCAGGCACCAACTGTAAGTGGGCACCAGGACCACCTCCACTGGGAATCTTTGCCACAGCAGGGGAATCTCTCTGTGCTGCCCCTGTCTAGCCATAGGAGCTGGACAGTGCAGCACCAAACCAATCAATGTATATGATGGGGTTCAGGGCCTTGGTAGTGGTGGAGGAAAGTCCTGTGTTGCTTCTGCCCACGCACAGGAGCTGGACAATACAGCATCATGACCAACTGTGTATCTGGGGAGTGGGGCATGAGTGAATCTAGGTAGGCAGAATGGTACTCTTCCTCTGGGAAGCCTTTGCCAGAGTAGGCATAGCCATATTCCCAACATGTATGCAGCGTGTAGGGGAGGGGAGGAGCAATCTGGGCACAAGGATCTGGTCTTAGGTAGCCTAGCCACAGGAGAATTAAAAATATTGATGCTGAGCAGCATCAGCATAGCAGTTGCCCCAGCAAGTAAGACTTCCTTCCCCTTACCCATGATGCTGCACTCCCCTCCCCTGTCTACTCTTGCCATCTCCCCCCCACCCCACCCAACTGCCTGGCTACTCAGTGAGGTTTCTATGTCTCTGAGGGGCATTATTAGATCAAAAATGAATATTTTGGTCTTAACTAGACAGGGTAAAACTTGATTTCACAATTCTCACATACCAGCTCAGTGCCCTAAATGCTGCACTTCTGATTGTTCAGGAATCATCTTTTATTTCTGACAAAACACCTTTAAAACTCTCTGGCTTATCCCACTGTGGAAAGGGAAATGTTGTGAAAGCTCAACGTGTTCATAGATAAGGAAAATAGTTTCCAACCCAGTTCAGGGGACAGCCTTCCTAGAATGTCTTCCTGTGCTGCAGTTACACATTGGCCTGTTTATTTTACAATATCTATATCTATATATATATAAAGAGAGAGATATCTAAGTAATCAGTTTAATTCCTCAGAATCCAGGAACATTAGGGATACATTTTCTCCTCTCTGTGCTGTCCTGAAACAGAAAAACAAAAAGTCAAGGATTTCTAGGAATTTCTAGGATTTCTGGGAATATTTCCACACATGCCCTCTGCCCCTGCATTTTTACCTCATCTACACGCATATGAATCTACTCTCGTGTTGCTCACTTTTTGCTGATAATCCCTGGATGCTTCACTCCATGGTTCTCTCTGGTGATGACCAACCTAACCACAAAAGGCAGCTTCCTGTCAGGCACTTATTAATGAAACAGGTAGTATAATGAATCAAAGGAGATTGAATCAAAGGAGAAATTTTATAACAGTGCTTCTAAACTCACTTGGTTCCTCACAAAGTTTCCTCCAATTATTCTGAGAGGTTCGGGTGGCAAAAAGCAGGTTTTGGTCTGAACTCTGCATAAAAGATGCAAAAGCAATGCTCTTTTCCTTGCTGTCTCCTAGTTAGAATAAGTGACAGGCTGTAGGGTTCCAGGTTTTGTTTCATTCCTAAAATTCTCTGGTGACTTTGCTCAACAGAGTAAGGTCCTTTGCCAGATTTAGAGTTGACATATGAGACATTTCCACTGAGGATTCCAGATGTTGACATGTACTCTCTGATGTATTACAGAACTCAGGTGTGTGTAGATGAAGCAATTATGTTCATAGTTTCCAATCCAAATGGTTTATGAACACAGAGCAATTTTTGTCCAGTTTTTAAATTAAAGGATTTTTTTCTCCTGTCTCTTATAGCCCTCAAGTGCAAATAAATCTGTAATAATAAAGGTGATGCAAATTAAAGCAAGTGTTAGTCTAAAAAAAATGGCTTTAAACATGGCATCTTCTTCATCAAACAGCCTGCACATTCACTGGGGTGGATTCTATTTTGCCGATTAGGTGAGTCATAGGACTTAGAAGTGTATGTGCAATTTTTATTCCATTTTCTTGAGTTCCTTAGAAGTAGTTAATACAAAAAGCAAGTGAATTCTCTTCCTCCACATTGTGTTTTGTTACTCAGTCTTAAGAGTAAGTAGACAGTATGCTACAAACATAAATACATTAATGGATTTCAGGACTTGAACAGGGTGGAATCGTATCACACTTAAGCACTTTTTTCCAACTGGTGTGCATCACCAATACATCTCTTTTGCCAGTGGACAAAATCTGGACCGGTCCATTAGGCATCTCCATTTGGGACATTAAATTGTGTAAATCCAAGTGCCTGGCTCTGGCTTCCCATGCTTTATCAAAAGGGAAAGTCAGGCATCCCATACATGGGAAAGCTCTGTCTCTTTTATAAGGTGATTCCAAAATGCTCTATGTCTATGCTCTCATAGGGTGCGTCCAGACAAGGGTGGCTATGTGGTATGTGGTGCCACAAACACATCTGTGGCGCGACATACCACATACTCAGGTGTTCTCCTCACTGCAAGGGGTCAAAAAAAACCTGCGGGGAAAAAAAAGCAGAGCAGCACACGTGCGGCCTCAAAAGCGGAGCCAGGCCACCTGGAGCCATGCTGTGGCTGTAAGCCTGGCTCTGCTTGGCAGGACTGCCATTGCCACAGCTGCAGGAGGCCCCCAGGTAAGGCTGCTGGGGCCAGCCCAGTGCTGGCCCCAGCCTCTGCTACCCGACCTGGGGTAACCAAAGTGCATGTGGCACAGGTGTTCCCTGGGGACAAGAAGCTGCGGTTCAAGATGCGCCACTGCTATGTGTCCCCAGGGAACCAAACGTCCATGCTCATCTGGATGTGGCCTTTGGCCATGTGTAGATGAAATGAGAGGCGTGTGTGCATGACACTTTAAAGTGGGCTAAATGCTTTTGCAGTGCTTTAATGGTGTTAGTGTTTGCATACTTCAGCGGTGTGTTGTTTAATTTCAGCCGCTGTAGGAAATTTGTATGTAATGCACTTTAAATGACTTGGGGTGCAGCAAACTAAAACTCCTTTGAGGAGTTTGAGTTTGTTGCCCCGACAGCTGTGGGGCAAAGCACTGGGCTCCACGCAGCTCCACAGCTTGGCAGGAAGCCCTGCAGGCAGCCTGGCAGCAGCTCGGGAAAGCAGCTCTGCCCAAGAAAAGAGGCAAGCCTGATCTTCCCCCCCCCACACACACACTGGAGCCTGCCTGAGCTGCGTGGGGGCCTGGTGGTTCCCTGTTTTGTCTACACATGCCATAGAGTCTATGTAATTGCCTAGAGTTGGGCAATAGGACATGGGAAGCATTGGGTTCTGTTTGGTAGGTGCCTATGTGACAGCAAGGTGTCAATGAAACCATAGGCAGGCAATGAAACCATAGCATAACTAGGGGCAAGCGAAGGGGAGTACCCACCCTGGGCACAGATTTAGAGTGTTTTCCCTTTCACAACCATAGGACATAGAGCAGCTCTGTTGCAAAGCACTACCAGGCCTATTTCTAAAAGCAATTCTCTATTTACTGGCAATTTCTAATGATCCCTTCCATTTCTACCAACATGACACTTTCTCCATTGATTTTAGCTTACCATCATCTTATTCAGTTTGCTGACCTACGTTGGTGCTGCCTGCAACACGTCTTCATGTTTGTCTTCAGTAATGACCAACTTACCACAAAGTGTGGCTGGCTGTCAGGTGCTCTCACTTGTTACTAACAAAAGTGACTAAATCATGACCCGGAGGGCAGTGATAGGAAGCAAAGGAAGAATCCCCATCTTAGAACTCACCTGTTGCCTCACAATGGTTCCTCCATATAATCCAAGACTTTCAGATGACACACAACAGCTCTTGATCTAAAATCTGTGTTTAGGATTTAATTAAAAAACTTCTTTCCTTGTTGCTTTCTGGTGAGAATGAATCATCTGTCACCATCAGCTTAAAAGGAGCTGGTTTTATTCCATTCCCATAGAAATCTAGAATTCTCAAACCATGTTGGAAAATCTAGTTAGATCACCGCAGACTACTTAAGAGTTGTATCCACTGGGGATTTCAGACATTGGCAAGTCCCTAATGGCCCGAAGAGCTCAGGTGTGCACAAATGGAACAATTATTCCTATTAGCTTCAAATCTTCCAATGCAGGTCTATTTTTGTTAAATTTTATGTTAGAGGAATATTTCCTTCTCCTTTGCTTTGAGTCCTTCAGTACAAATTAAACCTATAACATTGGAACTTAATCAAATGAAGGTCAATGCAGTGTTAGTCTGAATTGTGACTGTAAATGTGTGCCCCTCCAAGTACTAAGGGCAGAATTTTATTTTGCTTCGGGGATGACCAAAGTGTAACTTGTGACGAATAATGAGTTACCCAACTAAAGCATAGAAGTAATTCTAATGATACATCAGGAATATTAGGGATCTACCTAAGTTGTGGTTAGCAAAAGGGATTTTTTCAGGCTGCTCGTGGTGCATGGAACTAATTTTGTGGCCTTTTAACAGTAAGCCTATCCCTCTCCACTGGTTGGCTGAGAGGGCTGTACATTGTGGGGGCCCTGTCCCTTGCTGCCGATTGGCAGAGAAGGGGAAGGCTGTGCAACTGTAAATATTGGAAAGATCAGGCAGAGGATCTGTAAGCCATGTCATTGTGGTGGTGCAAGCACCTACCCTGGAAATCTTCAAGAGGAGACTAGACAGCCACCCTGCTGGGGTCACCTGACCCCCAGTTATCTTTCCTGCTTGGTGCAGGGGGCTGGACCTGATGATCTTCCAAGGTTTCTTCTGGCCTTACAATCTATGAATCTATGAACTGTGTGGCAGTAGCTTTACTTATCGAACAGTAAGGAGCAATAAAGTACTTACTGTGCAGGCGTCAGTGCCTGAGGAGCTGAAACTGGAGTCCCTGGTGCTGAGCCGAGCAGCTCTGATAGCTCTTGTCAGAACTAAGGAAGTTGCTTGATTGGGACCCTGAGGGGGAATCCAGACTGAAATGGTGGTTGTTCCACTTATAGCAGACCAAATTCATGTGATTGGAAAACGTGTAGGACTGTTAAAGAAAGAGATTGCAGTCTCATGGCTGGCAGAGGTAGATTTAACAAGTGAAGGCTCTGGCTAATACATTTGTAGATGTATTGGACATAATGCAGCAGTGTATGAATACACAAGATTTTGCTGCTTTACTAGTGGAAATTAGAAATTGGACAGTGCAGCATAGTCGTGCTATTAGAGATGAGGTGTTCACATTATTTTTCCCCAACAAGCCACTTGTTGTTTTGTTCCATGAGGAGAGACGGGACACTGGCAAAAGACTGGAGGCATATTCTGAAAGGAAAAAAATGTCATTCATTTCCACTGTCCTGGCAACAGCCAGGAGGGGAAATGCCTTTGACTTTGATGTGTTGGCTTTTAAGGAACCTCTGGTTAATGGATTTATTCCTCAGTATCTGGGAGGAGGAGGAATAGAAGCTACTCTGGATGAGACTGTGAAACTGGCAAAGACTGGATTTGATTTAGGAAGCAACCATGATAATGAGCGCTGGATAGCCAGCAAGATATCTGTAGTGTCTGTAAGAGATTGTGAGGATTTGAGAGCAGGGAAGAGACTGAGACCACAGCACAGACATGCAGGGGAAGTTGTTCATTTTGTCATTGCTAGTACCTCAAGTGTCAAAGCACTGACACAGCATAAGGAGAGACCGTGCGTCAGCATAGTGGCTCAGCATGACAGAAAATCTGATAGAGAGCAGGTCTGTAAGGTACCAACAGAGACTCATAGTGAATTGGAAGAAGAGAATAGATATAGATTCCAGGAATGTGGTTCATATCAGGAGCGTACACCTTAAGGTTCCCACTGTCACAACACAAGGGTGTGATTTTTGTTTGTGTGTGCTTCGGCACTGCTGAATTATTTCCCGCCACTCGTAGCTTTCTTTGCAGGGTGCATTTCTGAGCTGCAGAAAGGAGATGCACGTTGCAAGGAGTTCCCGCCATTTGTATTAAGATTCGTGCCCCACTATTGGTCAGTTCTAAATTATTCCTACATGGCGGCTAGCAATTGGCTTGCTAGCCGTATAAAAGGCTTGAGTGGTTTCTGCCCAAGTTGGAGGACTCCACAACCACCAGGAGGAGGAGAACTTCACGTCTTGTGAAGATCTCTAAGTGCTGCGGAGCCTATTGGACCCAGCGTGTATATCAAGAAGGCTATAGGGGTCTGATCAGCCTCTCGCCTCTCCCCGTCGCCGCCTGATCCCTCGACGTACCCTTCCCTGCGCGCAAAAGTTCCACGGAGCCTAGCAAACTTCGTGTGAGTGAATCCAGAGCTCTACCCGGGGTTCGAGTCCTGCAGTTTTTTTTCTTCCTGTCGCCGAAACCCCATTGCAACGTACTCCTGAGGTTTCTGTTCATCTCCCATCGCTGAAACCCCATTGCGACGTACCCTTACGTTCTGCAGGTTCGAGTTTTTTGTTTTGTTTTGTAACTGCAACTCAAGCAAGTTTTCCTGACTGCACCGCGACCATCTTCGGTGTAAGTAAAATAATCTTAAATCAACCAATAAGCGTCCGTGCCTAATTCTAGCCTGCCGCCTGTCTTCCCCGACCCAGCGTGTCCGGGCTGCTGGCCACAGCCCGCCGCGCGAAAAAAGGGCCTCGGACTGCTTCCGGCCCGCACACCCAGGAGGAGAGTCATGATTATATGGAATGGAATGGATTCTGTGCTCATACAAATGACTTCAGGGATTCAATCTGGAAGGAACTGCTTAGATATACAGATTGGTAATTGATTGATGATTTACCCACTGTATGATTATTAGAATTGCTTAAAGATTTCAAAAGGAAAAACCAAGAGACTAAGGAAATCATTGACATGAAGGACAACACGGGACTGCCACCACCTGTGCCCGCAGATGACTCCTCTGACTGTTAGGACAGGTCAGAGGCCTCACAGCTCCCTATCCCTGGTGAGTTTTCTCCTGCTTTGGCATCACTTGACTTTGATTTATTGGGATGCCCTGTGACACTGGCTTATTTCCGTAATCACAAGAGAGCACCGTGGCATACTTGGAGAATGCTCATTGATACTGGTTCCACCTTCTTGTTAAATAGCAATAAGAAGGGTCCGTTCAAAGACTGGAAACCCATGAGCACAAAGATCCTAGAGGGGTTCAATGGTTCAGGAGGGGATGTAACTTTCTCTTTCCTGGAGGCATTGAGGATGGGACACCAAATTGGCATGGGAAGTTTTGGTATGAGCAGATTATCAGGTGTAGGCATATTTGGCATGGAGCTCCTAAGGAAATTGGGGGTAATTGTAGATCCACAGAACAGAGTCCTGTGAATAGTTGAAGAGCTCAGTGACATAGTAGAAATCCAGGTGAGGCAGTTTCACTGCCATTAAGGCAAGAGAGACTTTGATTATGCCCTCATGGGAGGAAGATGTTGCTAATGTTGTTTCCAAGTTACAGATGTGTGTGCTGACAGAAAATTTGCTTGTAGGGAAATCAAAACAGAAATCAAGATACCCAGTCTGGATCCCAATCCAGTAAGGCAGTACAAGTATCCCAAGGAAGCTGAAAAGAGCATTGCAGAATCACTAACAGTGCTCAAGGAACAGGGAGTACTAATTAAAACAAGAAACAAAACTAATAGTCCTATATGGCCAGTAAGAAAGAGCAATGGAAAGACCTGGTAGTTTACTATTGATTATCAACAACTAAACAACATAATGTCAGCATTTAGCACCCATGGTATCGAAATATCTGGAAATCTTGGCTAGTATTTACAATGGGGCTAAATGGTTTTCAGTCTTAGACCTTGCAAATGCATTTTTCCTATTCCAGTCTACGAGGACTTCTGGTATAAATTTATGTTCACTTTCCAGCATGACCAATATATGTGTACTAGGCTCCCACAGGGTTTCCACAACAGCCCGTTGTTTTGTTACCAACATGTGACCAAAATGTGGGAGATTCTGATATATATACTATATCCTATGTTACTGATCACTGCAGCAACAAGAGAAGAGTGCCTACAAATGACTGAATTGGTATTGAAGGCAATAGAATCCACAGGATTCAAAGTGAATCCACAGAATTGGTGCAATGACAGGTGAAGTATTTAGGTTTACACATAGTTCCAGAAGACAGGAGCCCTGACAAGCAAAGGGTAGAATTGATAAGTTGCATAACAAAAGAAGTATGCGGAGTTTTTAATATTAAACAGTGGCTGCACATACCTGGTCACCACCAGAGCTCAGTTTGATTGAGAGCAGTAATTGGACATTGAAAACAGTTCTTTGAAAAGCTGTGAACCAACAGGGGACCAATTGGGACCAGAAATTGCTCCTAATCCTCATGGTATTAGGAGAAACATGTACCAATCAGGGATAACACTGCACAAAGCCATGACTGGATGGGAAATGCACATGCCAGAGCACTGTTGGATTGAGCACAACACCCCCAGTGATTGGTAACCTAAGATACTCTGCATACTTCTTTTGTTACGACTCCTACAAAATGTGGCCCCTGGTCACTATCTGTACACCATCATGCAAAAACTTGGTTAATGAGAACTCATACTGGTGTACTTTTGATGAGGTTTTTCATGGTAATAGTTTCAGAATAGTTTCAGTCCACTTGGTATAATTGATAATAACTAAACAAAATCTATTCAACAGGAGGGAGTGGGGCAGGGGCTGGGGTCCAGTTTCCTGTAGCCCGTCCAGTTTCCTACAGGGCTGTAGCTCAGTGAGCTTCAGCCCCCTTTCCCCACCCCGACTCCCTTCCCTCACAGACCCAATCTGCTCCTATTGGATTCACTAGCCCCACTGTATTTTGTTTTTCCGTATTGGTTTCCCTCTCCCTTATGTAAAACCATGGCAGAGTGGTAGCCTTCTGAGAGGGCAGATGCCAGCCCCCCACAACTATCAGAGACCAAGGCAAGGGCAGTGGGAAGGACTTCTCTTTAGCCTCCTCCACAGCTCGGGGTGGGAAAGGCAAGGGCCCCACCCCCAAGCCTTGACCACCAGTGCCTGAGGCGATCAGGTGTGCCACGCCAGCCAGCATACCCACTCAGCCTGTCCCTAGGCCTAGCCCAGGCTCCACCAATGTGGCCCCCCAGTGGGGGAACCGCAGTTATACACAGGCAACTGCAGGGTGACCTACAGCTGCAGGGCCTGGACTCTCCATCGCTAGCCTTTCCAGCTCAGATGGCAAGGCCCCCTTTCTGGCACTCACCTACAGGCATGGGGTGAAGTGCGAACTACCCAAGCAGGAGAACCGCTGCATTTCGAGACCCTGGCTTGGGTGGTGGGGGCTCCCAAGATTGTGGGAGCTTTCATGGCAAGGGTTTTTTTTCCTTGCCTTGGAGGCCGCCACAAAAAAGGTGGTAGAGAGGGGGCTCATGGTGGAGGGTGAGTATGCCTCCCTCAAGCCCCTAGAAGAGTTAGGGTGGGATGGAGCTGATGGTCCCCATATCCTTCCCCCAGCTCCAAGCCCTGAGGAGGGTTATCTCCCTGGTGGTGGCCTTCTCACTGGGGTGCCGAGACCCCAGCCTCTGCCACGTGAACTCATTCTGTCATCAGGTCATGATCCAGCTGGTGGCGGGAACGTGGCTGGAGGCCGAGGGATGCCTTGTGATTCCTTTTCAGGGGGTCCTGGTGAGGGTTTTCTATATACTGGTGGGCCTGCAGTGGTTCCAGTGGCGCACCCCGGGTCACTTCTGTCACAAGTGCCCCATGGGCCAGGAGGAGAGGGCATCTGTGGGTCCTACTGATGAGAGGGGTGCCCCTGCCACCAGTGCCCCTCCCCACTCAGGCCCCCTGGTACCTCAGCCACATTATCCAGCCCCCCCATGAGCTTAGGGGACCCCACCCCCAAACCAAGTTTGGCGGGGTCCCAGGGAGAGCAGCAGCAGCCAAGGGGAGAGAGGGAGTGGGGCCCCCCTGCCGCTAGTCATGCCCTTGCTGTAGGTGTCCCACCCCTCCCAACCCTTACCTTCTCCTACTGGAGCCTGTCCACTTGAGGACCACCCTATGGCTGAGTGGGTGCATGTCCACTCTGGGCACAAAGTCAAGAGAAGGGCTCAGGTACAGCTGGTGTCCTGTGATGTGGGGGACCCCCCACCCTTCCAAGAGCATCACATGGGGAGAAGGAGTGATCCAGCTTCTGGGAGCCTCCCCAGCCATGCCCAGCACCCCAGCCCCAGGAAAGATCAAATGGGTAATCTCCATGGAGGAAGCTTTGGGGCTGCTGGACAGCCCCAAGCAGGAGCCTATGGAAGAAGCCCTTCACTCCACTGGCCAGGGCCTACCCCCCGAAACCACAGGCACTGAGGCTGAGGCCTCAGCTGACCCAATGGAGGATCCAGCAGTGGAGCCCTACCCCTCCAATCTGGGGAAGATAGGGGCCCAGAGGCTAACCCTGGTGAGTCCTCAGGGGGGGAAGTCCCTTTTCGCTAGACCCCAAGACAAGCACTGATGCCACTTCAGTGTCTGATGGGTCTCCTCCTCCACTTCAGTGTCTGATGGGTCTCCTCCCAGTCAAACCCCACTACTAGCCCACCCAGTGGTGCCACACCAGAGGGGGTTGGGGTGGGGGTCCCTGGACCAAAAGTCCAATCTTGTTGGAGACCATGTGGAGACCCCCCAGGGTTCCAGCTCTGCCTTGCCATCTTGTGAGGCAACCCTGTCTCCACCTTTACCCCCACCCCTGTCTCAATCCCAGTCATAGTCTGGGGTCTTAGCGGACCAGGGGGTTCAGATGGTACCTAAGGAACCCACTCAAACCCAGGACCAGGAGAAGGACGCCCAAGAACCAGCAGGCTCCATGGAGACTATGGATTTCCTGGTCCTGGTGGTTCCGAGGGGTGAGCTGCTTGCATTTCTTGACCGTGAGTACACCCGGTGGTCTGACAGCAAGGTACAGCTCGCCTTGGACTGCTGGGGATATTTTGACAGCACTTTGCCACTGTGAGGGCACTGGCGGGGAAGGCAAGGGGCCCAAAACCTGCAGCACCTGGATCTATAGGCAGGCCTGCAGTTTTGTACACAAACTCTATACTTATGGGAGGGCACTGCGCGAGCCGGTGAACCCCACACCAGGCATTGAGATGTGCAAGGCCCTCTGCTGAACCATCTACTCCACACCCCCAGCCCATGGCTTCAGGAAGGGTCTCTGAAGATGTTGGGTGCTCTCCTTCCTTCAGGAGCAGGGGTACCTCATGGCATTCTTGCAGGAAACCCTGACAACTCTGAGCCTAACTGGTGGCTGGAGTGGGGAGGCAGGGTCTTTTTTAGTCACGTCTCGGCCACCTCTTGTGGGGTGGCCACCTTGTTCTCCCCAGGCCTGCAGCCAGAGGTTCTCCAGGACATTGAGATGGTGCCAGGCCACTTGCTGCACCTCCAGGTCCAAGTGCAGGGGCTGGTCCTGAACCTTCTGAATGTGTATGCCCCTGCAGGGGACCCAGAGTTGGTGGATTTCTTCTGCCAGGCAGCCACTTACATCAGCACCCTCAAAACTCACAAGTGCCTGGTCCTTGGTGGGGACTTTAATATCACCTTGGTGGGGGAGAAGCAGGCATGCCACCCTTAGTTGGACTGGATTTAGATCTCTTCGCTGCACTTTACCCAGGCCCACTCCTCTGGCATCCAGCCGACTCCTTTCAGCAATTACTACCTTGTCTGGGCTCAGTTCATGCTAGGGCCTGGGAGTCTGGGGTCAGCCTACTGGTATTTCAGTGCCAGTCTGCTGGAGGATGTGGGCAGGAAGTGCTGGAGCTGGAGAGGTGCCTGACCTCCGCCCCAACCAACCTGTCCCTTTGCGGAGAGTGTTGGGAGAGGCGGGAAGCGCTTCGCGCTCTGGACAACCACCACACCAGTGGTGTGTTTGTTAGCTTGCACATCCAGCTCCTTTAGGATATGGACTGTGGCTTCTGCTTCTTCTATGCTCTGGAGAAGAGGCAGGGGGACAAGAAGTACATCACCTGCCTCCTGGCAGGTGATGGCACCCCACTCATGGATCCAGATGAGAAGCGCCAGCGCGCATGGGCCTTCTATGAAGAGCTCTTTTCCCTGGATCTGACTGACGCTGAATCCTTGTGGGAGGGACTCCTGCAGGTCAACAAGGGTGACTGAAACCAGCTGGAGGCTCTTCTCACTCTGGCTGAGTTCTCAGCTGCCCTCTGCCTGGCAACAAGGCACTGGGCATCGATGGGCTGACCGCGGAGTTCTACCAGGCCTTCTGGGACTTCCTTGGCCTGAACTCTGCTGCAGTCTTGGCCAAATCTGAAGGAAGTAGGGTGCTCCCCTTGTTGTGCCAGAGGGCGTGCTGACCCTCCAGTCAAAGAAGGGGGATCCCTGTGACCTGAAGAACTGTAGTCATAGATTCATAGATTCATAGATGCTAGGGTCGGAAGGGACCTCAATAGATCATTGAGTCCGACCCCCTGCATAGGCAGGAAAGAGTGCTGGGTTCAGATGACCCCAGCTAGATGCTTATCTAACCTCCTCCTGAAGACCCCCAGGGTAGGGGAGAGCACCACCTCCCTTGGGAGCCCATTCCAGACCGTGGCCACTCGAACTGTGAAGAAGTTCTTCCTAATGTCTAGTCTAAATCTGCTGTCTGCTAGCTTGTGGCCATTATTTCATGTAACCCCCAGGGGCGCCTTGGTGAATAAAACCTCACCAATACCCTTCTGTGCCCCCGCGATGAACTTATAGGCAGCCACAAGGTTGCCTCTCAACCTTCTCTTGCAGAGGCTGAAGAGGTCCAGGTGCCCCAGTCTCTCCTCATAGGGCTTGGCCTGCAAGCCCTTAACCATACAAGTGGCCCTTCTCTGGACCCTCTCCAGATTATCCACATCCCTCTTGAAGTGTGGTGCCCAAAACTGCATGCAGTATTCTGACTGCGGTCTGACCAGCGCCCGATAGAGGGGAAGTATCACTTCCTTGGATCTGTTCGTCATGCATCTGCTGATGCACGATAAAGTGCTGTCGTGGAAACACACACAGAGTACTTTTGGGTCAGGTCAGCAGAAGCTTTTATTTAAAAGAAACTATAGCTGTAGGGGGAGTTCCAAAGTGACATGGATTTCCCAAGCACTTGGAAGGGGTCCCCCCCCCAAGAGCAAAATCAGGAGGCTTATATACTTTTTAACAGTCGCTTATAACTCATGTGATCATATAGTGAAATTAGCATGAAAAGCTGCTATAATATTACTTTATTATTTCTTTGCTGTTATCAGGATGGGAATTATGGGGGAGGTAGGGTTAGTTCACAAACCTCCTTCTTGCACCTGGAAATCTACTTTGTACATACTTTTTTTTTCTACCTTCAAGGCCACGGTGAGCGAAGCATTTGCAGAAGAGTTACAAAGAACAAACACTTGCCCTTATCTGTTTTACTGTACCGAGCCAGCAATTCTACACAAAGCGGTTATGTCATCTTATAACTAAAATAATCAAAGTTTAAGGCATATATTTTTTCTGATTCCACAGCCCCCCCCCTTTGAGACTATTTAGTCTCACTTTAGCCTTAAATTTTTATTTTCATGAGCCCCTCTATTTTATCATGCAGCCTTTTATGTTTTTTTTTAATCTGCTCACACTTTTGTAACACCATTATTTTAGACTCTGCTGTGGGTTTTTTTGCCTTGCTAAAGCTTCCCCTGCTGGCTTTCACGCAGCAGAGGATCAGTTGCATTAAGACATAAAACATTATCAGAACTATTAAGACAAACAATATTCCATATAGGATTTTTTTGTCAAGGGCCCCGAAATCTGGGAGCCAGGAGGTTAGCCAAGACCACATTTCTTCTAGACCCTAGTCAGTATTTTCTGAGGCCACTTGATGTAGGACCCTTAACTGATTTCGGATTTTGCGAATGTCAGTTTTGATTCGCATGTCCTGATTGACATAGACACAACAGGTGGAGTTTATTAAGGCACATATTTTTCCCTGGGATATCAATAGGTAATCTAGGGCTATGCGGTGTTGTATAGTTATTTGTGAGATCTGGGAGATCTCTTTTTGCAGAGCCTGAATTGCATCTGCAGTGGCATTTTTCATAGCTTTCATTGTGGCTGAAATGTTAATTATGGCTAGTTCCAATTCTCTTACTCTAAGCTACGGTATGAAGGTTCTCACAAATCGATGGAACCCTGTGTTTTTGGTAGCTAAGGGGTTAACCGCCCTTTTTATGTGATGGTTGAAATTTTTTATTTGTTCCAGATATATTGTACTATGTATTTCGAAACCAGGGATAACATGTCCAAGAGTGTATGCCCCCACCCAATTCCAGGGCAAGATTTTATGAGCCCTGTTTCCGCAGAGCCAGTAAAGGCCTGGGGCAGAAAGGGTACTCAAATCTCGACAGTTGTTGTGCCCTATCCGGCACTTTCGATTGATATGCATCGTATAGGACGGTCCACGTTCAGCTGTTATCCTGCTGGACCGAGATATATTATAAGAAGTAAAATTGGAGTGAATGTAAAATTTTGATCTGTTTGTAATGAGAGCAACATGAGGTTTTTTAGAAAAGTTGTAGACCATGAATCCTGTATAATTGAGAGAGGGTATGTTACCTAACAGGATTCCACTGGTGCTACTAGGGTTATAATCTAGAGTAGTTAGGCAATGAGGGTAGTGTCCTACAGGTGTGGCTTTATTATAAGCTCCGGTGTTGTTGGATCTGTAACAGAAAGGCGCCTCTACTCTTGGGGAGATTATCCAGTTAGCAGGGGCGGCCCTCCATTTTTTAGGAGCGGACCGATGGGCAGCTAACGAGTAGTGTCTAACGAAGCCGCCGTTTATTGTTTTTCATTGCTGGAGGGATATTGGTATTCCGATCATTGGGATTCCTTGGTGTAGGTGTGCTGGGCTGTGAGAGCATATCCAGCAGTCACTTTTATTTTCAGCTTGAGCCACCACATGGGAGATCTGCAAATACAAATTTTTCTCTCACCCCCCTTGGGTGATACTGAGATACCCAAGTGTGATATATAAGGATATCAGTGCCATTTTTAGATACAGGAGGGACAAAGAATCTTAATAACAAACATAACCAGCACCAGTAAGAAAAAGAACACTACCAGCCAAACCCAGGATGGCAGCCAAAGTCTTTTTTCGTCCTCTGGGCTCAAGTTATCTAAAGGACTGATAATGCCGGCTCTTGGTCTTGATCGAGGTGGTGATCTTTCGAATGGGAGCATTTACTTTTTTTGAGGCCGAAGATGATATCTTTGTTTTTTAACTGATGAATCCGGCTGGGCTGAGGTGTTGGGTGCAGGGGAGAGGTTACTAGCACTTGCACCCTGATGCTCCTCACTTGCCTGAGTGAGGTCCTGAGGGTCTTTGTCCTTGGCCTCAGGGAAAGATCCCAACCTTGGATGGAATACAGCTGCTTCGGGGTCCAATGGAGGTGATACCTTCTTGCAGTGCAAGGCGTGAGTCCACGTTTGGTGACCTTGGCAACGAACAGCAGAATTAGTGGTTAGAAGTATCTGGAAAGGTCCTTTTCATCTGGGTTGAAGTGCGTTTTTCCGTTGATAGACCTTTACGTAGATCCAATCCCCTGGTTTGAGGTTGTGACAGGGAACATCCGGTGGTTGAGGTAAGGCTTTTTGGACCTGTGAATGAACAGACCTGGCATATTTTATTAATGCCTTGCAATAATTTAGTACAGTTTTATCAGTTAATTGTAGGTCTGTTTGGTGAGGGGCAACAGGTGGTGTAGCTGGCATCCTCATGGGTCATGCCATGAGTATTTTATAAGGGGTTAGGCCATGTTTTCTGTTAACAGTGTTTCTACTGTGCATAAGAGCAATGGGCAGTGCATCAGGCCATTTGAGGCCTGTTTTAGCACAAATCTTTGAAATGCGCGTTTTTAAATCAGAGTTTTTATGTTTTACAGCACCACTTGACTGTGGATGATAACTACAGTGTAGGTGTTGCTGTATGTTGAGTGCTTGGCAGATGTTTTTTATTATCTGTCCTGTGAAATGGGTGCCACGGTCACTACCTATTGTGAGGGGCAATCCAAATCTAGGGATGAATTTTTTTTGAGCAATTTTTTTGTTACAGTGATGGAATCAGCACGTACGCATGGGTAGGCTTTCACCCATCCAGAGAATACATCAATAATAACAAGAATGTATTTATAAGAACAGCACTTAGGTAGCTGCACAAAATCAATTTGCAGATTTACAAACAGTCCCCATGGAGGGGGATGGGCTGCGGGTGTCGTTTTTACCCGTTGCCCAATGTTGTGAGCTAAGCAGATGGGACAGGAGCTACAGTACTGTTGTGCCATGGAAGGAAAATTTGGGGCAAACCAATTTCTTTGTACCGTAGCAATCATTCCTCCCTTGCTCGTATGGGCCACAGAGTGGGTTAAACGAGCAAGATGTGGCAAAAGCTCTCTAGGCGCCACCAGGCGGCCGTCCGGGGAGCGCCAGAGAGAGTCGGGGTGCAGTGAACATCCTGCACGCAGCCAGTCATTTATTTCCTTTTTTGGGGCCTGATTTTGAAGAAGGGCCAGACTTGAAAGGCTAGCCAAAGGAGACTGGTCTGCTGAAAAACAAACAAAAACAGAGTTAGGAGCCTGTGGGCCAGAAAGGGCCGCATTTCTGGCAGAACGGTCTGCCAGATCATTTCCTCGTGTGACATCATCAAAGGGTTTCTCATGAGCTTTACATTTAACAATAGCAATAGCAAGAGGCAATTGAACAGCTTCTAAGAGCGCTTTTACATAACAACCATGACTGATTTGGGTCCCTGATGAAGTGAGGAACCCTCTTTGTTTCCAGATTTGTCCAAAATCATGAACAACACCAAAAGCATACTTAGAGTCAGTATAAATGGTTGTGGTTTGATTTTTTGCAAGAATGAAAGCACGTGTTAAAGCAATGAGTTTAGCAACTTGAGCAGAACGAGCTTGGGGTAAAGAATAGGCTTCCAAAACAGCATACTGAGTGCATACTGCATATCCCGCAACTAATTTGCCTGCATCATTTCTAAGACAGGAACCATCAACAAACAAAACAAGGTCAGAGTTCGGGATAGGAATGTCCTTGAGGTCAGTTCGAGGGGTTAACAATTGAGTTGTGATAGACAGGCAATCATGAGGCTCACCATCAGAGGCAATAGGCAGAAGTGACGCAGGATTCAGAATTGAACAGCGATTTAAGGTTATATTTGCAGCTGACAGTAGAAGTTTCTCATATTTAGTAAGACGGGAATTGGAAATGTGCTGAGTTTTGCCCTTGAGCAGAAGGGCCATCACAGCATGTGGAACTGCAACGGTTAAAGAGTGTCCCAAAACTAGAGAATCTGCCTTTTCAACCAACAAGGCAGCAGCTGCAACTGAACGGAGGCAAGGAGGAAGTCCCGCAGCTACGGGATCAAGGGCAGAGCTGTAATATGCAATTGGGCGATGCTTTTCACCATGCAGCTGAGTGAGTACTCCTAAAGCGATTCCTTCCCGTTCATGACAAAACAAGGTAAAGGGTTTCTTATAATTAGGAAGTCCAAGAGCAGGAGCAAGAGTGAGGGCTTGCTTGAGGGCCACAAATGCTTGTTGGGCTTCAGGAGTCCAAGGGAGGGGTTCCGGGGTGGTATCATGAGTGAATGCTTGCAAGGGTTTTGCGAAAGCAGCATAACCCAGGATCCACTGTCTACAATAACCCGTTGCACCTAAGAATCCCCTCATCTGTTTTCTAGTCATAGGTTTGGGAATGTTGAGGATAGCTTCAACTCTACTAGGGGAAAGGTGTCGTTCTCCTGCTGAGATATCATGCCCTAAATAATGTACCTTAGACTTGCAGAGCTGCAATTTAGATTTTGAGGCCTTGTGGCCTTTCTGAGCTAAAGCTGTGGGGAGTGTCAAAGTATCTTGCTCACAGGCCTCTAAAGTGGGTGAGGCTAACAATAGATCATCAACGTACTGAACAAGGGTGGACCCCCCTTTGAACGTGATAGGATCCAAATTTTTTTTAGGATCTGGGAAAACAGGGTTGGGGACTCTGTATATCCCTGAGGGAGTCTTGTCCAGGTATATTGAAATCCCTGATAAGTAAATGCAAACAGATACTGGCTATCCTTATGAACGGGGATAGAGAAAAAAGCAGAACAAAGATCCACTACTATGAAATATGTAGCATCTGAAGGGATACAGGAAAGAATAGTGGCAGGGTTAGGGACCACGGGGAAAGCGGGTAACACAGCGGCATTTACAGCTCGAAGATCTTGCACAAAGAGATACGTATCTTTACCAGGTTTTTTGACAGGTAGGATAGGTGTGTTGCAAGGGGAGCGTATTGGGACAATAATCCCTTGCTCAAGGAGTGAGGAAACGACAGGCTTGATCCCTTCCTCAGCTTCCTTTGAGATGGGGTACTGTGGGACACGAGGAAGTGGCTTGGCAGGGTTCAGGATGATACGCACTGGTTCAGCACTCAGCATGTGCCCCACTTCATTCACATGGGTGGACCACAGCTGTGGAGGTACTCGTGCCAACAGTTCCTCTTGCAAGAAGGAGGTGTCAGGATCAGAGTACTCCTGGGTTAGCAAAGCCACAAGCTCGGTTTCCCTCTGTTCCGGTACCTCAAGGTAAACACCATCTGGGCTACAATAAATCACGCATCCCAGTTTACACAGCAAATCCTTACCAAGAAGGTTGACAGGTGCACAGGGGCTAAGAAGAAAGGCATGATTTTCAGACAAAGGGCCAATAGAGATGGAGACAGGTTCAGAGACGGGATGTGGGATAGGTTGTCCGCCTATACCGACAGCATTTACAGTTTCAGGAGAATAAGGTAGAAAAGGAAACTCAGCAGCCTTTAGCGTGGAGCGGGACGCTCCGGTGTCGACAAGACAGGAGACAGGTTTACCAGAAATAAGGCATTCAACAAACGGACCAGATTGGTCAGTAGCAAGCAAAGGAGCAATGATGTCACTGTCCCTCAGGCTGTCCTATTCAACACTGGGAAAATTGACAGGAAGTGGAGGTGGGGGCTGGGGTCTGGGTCCTTGGCCGGGGCGGTTGGGGCATTCTGATTTCCAATGTCCTTCTTGCTTGCAATAATGACATTGGTTCCCATAGCCTGGGTTTTGTGGGCTCAAGGATCTATCTCTTCCCCTGAATCTACCCGGGCCTCCCCTTCCCCGTCCTCGTCCCCTTCCTCTACCTGGACCCTGCAACTGAGAAATCTGTAAGGCCATTAACTTAAACTCGGCATTGTCTTTAGACCGTTCCAATTTGTTATGAAAATGGTTAGCCGCAGCAAGGACTTCAGTCAAATCTTTAGTTTCCCAGCCAATAATTACTGTTTGAATTTTCTCAGCAATTTTAGGGTTAAGTCCCTGGACGAATGCTGCCACTATTGCTTGTTTAGCATTTCCGACTGGGTTATCCATTCCTGAGTATCATTCAAATGCCTGTTTGAGGCATTCTAAATAGTCACTGGGGTGTTCATTTTTGTTTTGTTTACAGGTATTTATTTTGGTCCAGTCTGCCTTTTTTGGGCAAATTGTGAGAACTGCCTGAACCAAAGCATTTCTCTTGTCAATAAAGTCTTGGCCAATCCCTGGGTTTTGATCTGGCCAAGCACAGGCAGCGTACAGACGTAGCATAGTTTCCTTGGGCAAAATGGATTGCATGAACTGATTAATGTCAGCCCATGTTGGATTATAACAATTTATAACAGTCTGCAATTCTTCCTGAAATTTTTCTGGGTCTTCCCTGATTTTTGGGAACTTTTGAGTTAAATTGTAGAGATCACCTGGAGTCCAGGGTGCATGCACAGTTACTATATTTTGTCCATCGGTGCCAATGCCTGGCATTTGTCTTAGGGGGTAAACGTGTGCAGTTCGGGATCTCAGATTGATGGGAGATCTTTCCATGCCTATTCCCATTCTTCTTAATACACCTGTGGTGGGTTGTGACCCAGGAGTAAATTGCCACACTGGTGATGATTGAGTGGCAGATATGGTGGATGAGTCCGGACTATTAAGCTCCGTGGATGGATTTATTGAAGGAGCTTCAGCTAATGGGTCACTAGCCTGGGCTGCAGCCTGATGTAGAACCGGTTGTTGCTGATGTGGGAGTCCCAGGAGAGCAGGGTTCGAACAAAGGTCAAGGATATCCTCTGCTGGCTCCGGTGGTGGGGGCGCCCTGGGCAATGCTGGATACATCGGAGCGGTGGCCAGCGTGTAATTTGGGGGAGCAGTCAATTTCTCCCGAACAGCTTTTAACTGCTGTTTTAATTTTTCTTGAGAGTTTTTTAGGCTCCTAGATTGAGATTCTGTCCGCCTTTTGGACATTTCATCATACCAATAAAAGAACGCGTCCCACTGGTTTTGTGGTGTTTTGGATCCACGGGACTCTAACGCTCCTCTCAAGTGCACTATTTTATCCTGATCAAATGTTCCTTCCTGTGGAAAATGTTTCACAGGATCATCCCTAGTATACCAGTTCCACTTATCCAGGTACTTGCAAGTCTCGGGAGAATAGTGTATGTACATAAAGTACGCCGGAGTCCCCTTAGGGGGGACAGGAACCTGTTTAGACTGACTTGTTCCCATTTTCAGTCACACAGGGAGATGTAGGAGAGGCTTATTTAGGATGTCCGGGCCGCTCAGTGCCTTGCCCCGCAGTTTTTCACTGCCCAGACAAAAGGCTTCTGACCCGACACCGGCTCATAAAATGGAAATGGGGAGGGAAACACTAGAGGGATCCTTTCACTCCTGCTTTCGGCAGAAGCTACTGGGACGAGGGGTTTGGAAAAGACAAAATCACTCAGACGCCCTGTCCACTGGGTCACGAGGTTCCAGTTGGGTCCCCTTGCTTTCAAAACTGCCCTGTCAGGCAGAATTGGGGCGGCTGAACCCAACCGTAGTCTCAGTCCTGGTCAGTGGCTCATATTTCTAAATACACACACACACTCATTCAATAAGCCCTGTCCACTGGGTCACGAGGTTCCAGTTGGGCCCCCTTGCTTTCAAAACTGCCCTGTCAGGCAGAATTGGGGCGGCTGAGCCCAACCGTAGTCTCAGTCCTGGTCAGTGGCTCATATTTCTAAATACACACACACATGCACATTTATTCAGTCAGCCAGACCTCCTACCCCACACCGCCTTAGTTAATTAACTACAAGCCCGATGTGCTGTTGGATGAAGGTGCCTCAAACAGTTTCTCCCTAAAACGTACGTTACCAGACACAAAATGGGATCCTTTACCAGACAGAAAATTTTAGCCGGCAATAAGGTTCAGACTGACCTGTTTTAACAAGGTTCAGATCCAGTTACCACGGCCAAGTTGGGAGCCTACAGGCAGTCCTCCTCCGAAACCCCAATAGAGATTTTGAATTAGGTCTCTTACCTCTCAAGTTTGGCGCCTCAGGGTTCGGGGGGGGGTAGCCTGCGGTCCTCCTTCCTCAGCCTGTGTTCTGGATCCGAGTCACGGCACCAGGAATTGTCGTGGAAACACACACAGAGTACTTTTGGGTCAGGTCAGCAGAAGCTTTTATTTAAAAGAAACTACAGCTGTAGGGGGAGTTCCAAAGTGACATGGATTTCCCAAGCACTTGGAAGGGGTCCCCCCCCAAGAGCAAAATCAGGAGGCTTATATACTTTTTAACAGTCGCTTACAACTCACGTGATCATATAGTGAAATTAGCATGAAAAGCGGCTATAATATTACTTCATTATTTCTTTGCTGTTATCAGGATGGGAATTATGGGGGAGGTGGGGTTAGTTCACAAACCTCCTTCTTGCACCTGGAAATCTACTTTGTACATACTTTTTTTTTTTCTACCTTCAAGGCCGCGGTGAGCGAAGCATTTGCAGAAGAGTTACAAAGAACAAACACTTGCCCTTATCTGTTCTACTGTACCGAGCCAGCAATTCTACACAAAGCGGTTATGTCATCTTATAACTAAAATAATCAAAGTTTAAGGCATATATTTTTTCTGATTCCACAATACTTATAAGCTGGGAAACTCCCTTCTCGAGAGCACGGAGGCAGAAAGAGATCTTGGAGTCATTATTGACTCCAAGATGAACATGGGCTGACAATGCGAGGTCACAGCCAGTAGGGCTAAGCGTACCTTGTCGTGCATCCACAGATGCATCTCAAGCAGGGCCAAGGAGGTGATCCTCCCCCTCTACGTGACACTGGTCAGGTCGCAGCTGGAATACTGTTTTCGGTTCTGGGTGCCGCACTTCAGGAGGGATGTGGACAGCATTGAGAGGGTCCATAGGAGGGTCACCCGCATCATCTGGGGACAGCAGGGCAGACCCTACGAAGAGAGGCTACGGGACCTTAACCTGTTCAGCCTTTGCAAGAGAAGGCTGAGGGGGCACCTGGTGGCTGTCTATAAACTCACTAGGGGGGACCAGCAGGGTTTGGGAGAGACCCTGTTCCCCCTAGTGCCCTCTGGGGTAACAAGGATTAACAGCCATAAATTGTTAGAGAGTATGTTTAGACTAGACATCCAAAGGCACTACTTCACAGTTAGGGCGGCTAGGATCTGGAACTGACTTCCAAGGGAAGTGGTGATGGCTCCTAACCTGGGGGTCATTAAGAGGAGGCTTGATATCTACCTGGCTAGGGTCATTTGAGCCTGGTTTTCTGTCCTGCCCAGGGCAGAGAGTCGGACTTGATGATCTACAAGGTCCCTTCCGACTCTACCTCTATGAATCTATGGACAAGATTAGCAGACGCCTTATTTCTTTCTTTGCTTTGCAAAGGTCAAGAGCTGTTAGGGGCAAGGTTTCTACTGCTGCTGGTGCATTGCATGAGATGGGAGCTGAGCAAGGGGCCAGGCTGCAGCTGATAAGAAAGACCAGGAAGAGGAGAGCAGTGGGTGCAGACAACTGGCAGGCCTGGAAGGCGTATCATTCAAACTGCTGTGCTGAACTGGTCAGGAGGGTGCAGCAAAGGCCAGGCTTGCAGAGATGTGCCATGCACTTGCTGGAGCACAGAGGCCACCAGAGAGGCTGCTGGCATGGCAAGGCATGCTGTGGAGAAGCTGCTGGAGAGGGAAACATACTGGTCTCATAACAAGCCTTACCCAGTAGTGCTGACCATCCTAAAGAGGTGCTTTGCTTTAGTTCCCATGCCCAGACCTTCTCCCCTCCCCGCCCAGGCTGACTTACCCCAGGGTCAAGCTCAGGTTTCCCATGCCAGGGATTGGCTGTAGTCAGCTTGCTCAGGGGCTCCTGCCGGAGGCTGCTGGAGCAGCCTGAACTGGGGCAGGGGCAGGGGCTGGGTTTTGGTTAGGGACTGAGAACAGGCAAGTGTGGAGCTGTCTGTCTGCTCGGGATGTGTAGGACTCCCTGTTAGTGCTATATTGCAGTGGGTCACCTCCTCCACACTGTGAAGAAGCTGGATGGAGCCTGGGGACCTCACTTGGAGTTTGATCCGGGAGGTGTTTTGGCAGCAAGGAAATTTGCAGCAGGACCAGCGATGGGGTTTTGGGGCTTCTAGGCCAGTCACTGGAGGCAGGCCGTGTGGGCTTTCCTGCAGGAGCAGCTGAGTGCGGGTTAGGGTCAGGTTTGGGACCAGGGTTAGGAACAGGAAAGGGATAGAGGTGTCTTCCTGCTTGGAGTTGGTCAGACTCCCAGAGATGTATTTAGGGCACAGTGGGAGAGGACAGTCCACATGCACTGGAAGAAGCTGGACCCTAGGGCCACCCAGCGGGACATGAATTGTGAGAGCTGCCAGCATTGGGGTTGGCATTTTGAGTGGCAGCAGCCTTTTTTTGCCAGGGTGTTTTGGTAACTGGAGATGTATCGGTGAGTGTCTCCCATGCCACCTGCGGGTATCCCAGGACAGGTCCTGTCATGAGGGTTCCCAGGCTCTGCTTCCTGGGGTAGCTGGAGCAGCCTGAGCGAGGTTTTGGGGGCAGGGTTGGTGCATCTGTTCATAGTAGGGAGCACAGGGCAAGCCCAGGGAGTCTGGCAGGGGTGTAGCTGTGAGAAGGGCCCCGGTGTCATGCGCACAGCTCCATGCAGTGCCTGCCATGCCTCCTTCTTATGTTAGCACTGGTTGAAAACACAGTAGTTACGGTAAAGTGGAAAACTGGGCATTTCCTCCCCCTGCCCTCAATTTAGGGAGAGCCTGGTCTGCCCCAAGTCACACCCATCCCCAGGCACGTGGACAGTGGCCCTGGGGGACATGGCAGTGCCGTGGGGGCTGGCAGGGCTGTGGCACTGAGGGGGGGGTGGGCAATGGAGCTGGTTCCCGGGCGTTGCCGCGGCAGCGTTTGTATCATCGCAGCGCCACGGGATTCCAAGCAGTTGCCGGCGGAGGCTGAAGCGGTGCTGCCGGGCACCCAGGGTCTGCGGAGACGGGTAAGTCAGCTGCAGAGAGCGCTGCCCCTCTTGTGCCCCAGCCCGAGGGCAATGCAGGTGTCGAGAGGAGGCCTCTTGCCCCAGGGGGTTGTCAGTCAGACGTGAAAGAGCCTCGGGGCCAGCGCCCTCCTTCTCCTAGATGAGGTGTGGGATTTGCACCAGCAATGGGACCGGGAAGGGCAGTGGGACCCGATCCTGCAGGTTGTGTTCAGCCCAGAGTTGGCACCAGGTCTGTGCCTTTCTCTCAGGGGTGGTTTGTTCCTGTGTAAAGCCCGGAGGGAGGAAACAGAGCCGTGCCCAGCTGAACTGCCCCACCATAGGCACCGGGGATGGGGTTTCTCTTTTTTGAAGAAGGGCAGAATTGAAGCACAAACCCAGATCAATTCATTTAATCCTTGAAATCACAGTCCAGGGGGATGAATAAGTATTTCCTCCGTGTTCATGTGATTTTAATGTCCCGTTTTTTTTCTGTTAGTAATCATCAGGCGCCGTTTGGAGAGCGACAGGAAAACAAGTTTCGGGGAGGATTTTGCTCTGCAATTCCTCACCCGAGTGAGCAGGTCAGGATCAGGTCCTTGGGCAACGCTGCTGGTGGCACTGGCAGGGCTAGAGCTGGGTGGGGAGCGAGGGGCTCTTGTGCTTTCAGGCCTGTGGCCCATGTCCAGAAAAAACATGAAACATCAAGAAGGAGCCGACAGGACCCTGCCCTTGGTGTGAGGGACTGAGTAACGCTCCCTGCAGCTATGTGTGCAGGGTGCAGGAGCTGGGCATGCTCTGAATGTCACCCCCCGCAAGGCCGTGATAAGAAATGTTGCTTCTTTAACTCTGCATGTGTTTTATCTCCAATTCAGAATATCTTTTCTGGCACAGGTGTCGCACATCTTCTCAATGGTACCCAGGACAGGGCTCCCTTCCCCGCCAGGATGGCTGGAGTGCGGTGCACAGCCAGTGTGGACTGGACCCTGGTTACAATCCACTTAGAGCCATCTTTCTTGATGGCGCATAGCAGGACAATTGGTCTTTCCTGGGTACCAGTACGCCTGGAATAAAGCTGCAGGCACAAGCCAGAAGCACCTGTGAGGTGCAAAAAGTCCAGTGCAGGGTGGCAGGAGTTTCCCGTGGATGGCAGGGAAGGGCCAGGAAGGGAAGATAAGGGAAGAAGACCAGTCCTGGCATGGGCAAGCAGAGAGGGGAAAGTGCGGGAGGGAGGAAAAGTGTAGATTTGTTTGCGGGGAAGAGGCTGTGCACGAGGATGGCTTCCAACAGGATGGCATAGTCCCTTTTAGGGGTAGGCGTCCCCCCATCGAGGGCAGCGACTGCAGTTTGAGGCAGCGAGGGACATCAATCGGAGGAGACGCAGGAGACCTAAGCACCGGAGCCGGAGGGAGGAGTGCGGCGTCACCAGGGCCTGTGAGCACCCGCCCAGCAGCGCTCCATCCCGCAGGGCAGGTGAGAGGGCTGCAGCGCTGCGGGGGCTTCCCATCTCTGTGCAGGAAATGCAGAATTGGACAGGAAATCCAGCCCTGCAATGTGGGCACTCAGCCCCTGGTGCTCCCTCACACCACTTCCAGTGGGGTTGGACACATCCCTAGGTGCTGAAGCTCCCCACCCCTCCCAGCTCAGCCAGTGCTGCCCAGACTGAGTGTGTAGGGAGCCCAAAGCTGTGGCGCTGCTGGGTTCCTGCAGCACCCAGGGAAGAGGTCCCTGCCCTCCTCTCCTTGGCATTCCCGACTCCCAGGGGCATCAGCCCATGGCCAAACATGTGCTGAGGGGAGGAGTAGAGCTGTGTGTCCAACCCAGCTGCAGGTCTTGGACCCTGAGTCCAGGACTCTCCCCACCTGCCAACCCTAGTGCCAGGGATGCTGTGGGCATGGCTCTAACCCAGGGTTCACCTGCCTGTGTCCTCAATGAGCAGAGGAGGGGGTAGATACGTGTGAAGGGGATGCTTTGATCCCTAGTTGATGACTGCACCTGTTTGGTGCCAGGATGGACAGGCTGAGGTGGGTGCTGAGAAGGAGGTCAGCCAAAGTGCTCTCCATGGGAGAAGAGAGCAGGAGGGAGCCTGGGCAGGAGTATCGGGGCCCCACCTGCCGTGACGAGGAGGGGCCCATCAGGGCAAAGAGGTGGCTGTGCTCCATCTGCTGCCAAAGAAAACCGGCAGCTCCCAGCAGCAGGGGAAAGGAGGAAAAGACATCAGCCACCTCCAAGTCCAAATGGAGGTGGCCGTGGGTGCGCATGGGTAGTCAGGAGCCAGCACCATCAGAGCACCAGGCACCCGAAGAGGCGTGCAGCTCCCCTCCTGGGTCCTCGAGCAGCCTGGAGCCCGGCCCTGCAGCCCTGCAGCAGGAGGCAGCCCCCTGCTGAGCCAGGGACGAGGGCCCAGCCGCCCTGGGGCAGGAGCTGAGCCAGGCCCACAGCAGCCCCTGCTTGAGCCTCAGCTCCTCCTGGGATGCCTGGCACACATCCCAGGGGTCCGGGAGCACCAGCCCCAGCACCAGCTCCTCCTCAGAGGACCCTGAAAACTCCCCGGAGGCTGAAAGCACCAACACGAGCAGCACCTCCTCCTCGGAGGACACTGATAGCTCGGAGGAGTCCGACACTACCAGGTTGACCAGCAGCTCCTCCTCGGAGGACTGCAGTAGCTCCCTGGAGTCCAGGACCAGCCTGGCCCCCGGTGACACCTGCGCAGGTGAGGGGAGGCGCTGTGCCTGGAAGTCTCAGCATCTTTCACTAAGTGAGGCCAGCTGGACCCTCCATGGGGCTGGGCAGGGGGATCCTGGCCAAGGTGAGGGGGCTGAGCTGCACCTCTCCCTGGCACGTCCTGGGGTAGACAGTGGACTCTAGTGCTCGTGGAAGCAAGACACCATCTCTTCCCCTGATACCCACTTCCCTTCCCCTCAGGGGCACACCAGTAACCCTCTCCCCTTTCCTCCCTGTGCAGTGATTCCCAGCCCGGCCGGCGAGGAGGTGGAGGAAGAGGAGGATGAAGAGGAGGAGGAGTAAGATGGAAGGTCCCCGGAAGAAGCTGCCCTCTTCCTTGTGAAGAAACACCTGCAGGACCCAGAGGAGCTATGAAACTTCCCCAGCGGAGCCGGCACCCAGTCAGTCCTCCATTCTGCCATGCAGCCCATGGCAGGAGTTCACCCCCTGGGACTGGGAGCACGCAAGGGGACACACTTAGCCCAGGGGCGCTGCTCGAGGTGGGTGTTTGTGAAGCCCCAGCTGGGTCCCTCCCTCCAAGGACACTGCCCTGCTCTTTATAACGCCTGCCCCGAGGAGATGCATCTCAGCACTGTGGGGTCAGAGGAGGCCTGAGTCTCACGGGGTTTGGAGAAGCCTGCTTTAGCCCTGGTCTTGCTCCTGGTAGATGCTGGATGGGAAGGACAGGCAGCGCTTCCTGCTGGCCATCATTAGCATGACCATCGCCACGGACCAGAGCAGAGAGGTGGCTGTGGAGCTGGAGGGCCTGAAAGCGACTGTGCTGGACAGGATCATGGCGAGTAGCATGGGATGGCATGGGGAAAGGGAAGGAATGGAAATACTGTCTTGTGAGACCAGGAAGGAGGGGAGAGGTGTGGGGGGATGAGAGGGAGAAGGGCAAGTGCACCTGGCCCTGGGCATTGGGGAATCCTGCATCTTGAGGGCAAGGGAAGGGTGGGATCAGGAGAGGTTTGAGTGCCATGCTTGCAAGGCTGTGGGAGGGAGAGGGCCAGCCCAGCTGGGTGGGTGGGAGGGGGCTGGTTGGGATCCTTCCCCCTGCACCTGCAGCACTGGGTGGTCTCCCATGCGGGATGTGGCTGTTCTTACCTCCCCGTCCCCTTTGGGTCTCACAGGACCTGATGGAGAACATCTCAGTGGAGGCTGACCGAAAACACATCCTGGCGTACAGCATAGACGCCATCCGTTGCCTCAGGTACGGGGACCTCTGCCCGACTGTCCTCGCTCTGCCATGGGCCAGGGGGATACCCACTGCTCAGGCCCAGCTTTCCAGGCTGTTTTCTGACCACCCCAGTGCCACCCCTGCCCCGCATAGCTCAGTCTGACACAGTTCCCTCTCTCACAGCGACCCGAAGCTCAGCCTGGAGCCAGCACTGGAGTCGCGCCTCCTGCGGGCCGCCGTGGACAAGAGCTTCCTGGCCATAGGGCGTGAGACCCATCGCAAGGCAGGTAGGTCCCCCTGCCGCTGCCATGTCCCACAAGCAACCGCTGGCAGGGGATGCCCCAGGCTCCGTGGCACTGACCCTCGGGTCTGCCTCCCCTTCCAGGTCATGCAGCGGCTGTATGAGGAGTACCTGGAGGGCCTGCTGTGCTGTGTCTTGTCCAGCGCCCCCAGCCTGGGCAAGCTCTACTCCATCTGGGAGGTGAGAATGATGCAGAGGGTCTGGGCTCAGGCCGGGACAGCTCTTGCCCTCTGCACTGCAGTAAGCCTCACTCAAACAAAGCCCCAGCTTGAAACTCGGGCCCTGAGGAGGATGTTGCCAAGGTTGCTGGGTTCGGCAGGGCACTTACCCATTGATCTTAACATCTTCCTCCCATAGCACTTTACGTCATGGATTGAGGCCCCGGATGCCCAGCACCGTGCACTGGGCATGAAGATCATCACCGGCATCCTTGCCTTTGCTGTGCAGCTCCTCCCACAGTTTGAGGTCAGTGAGCCCCGACCCCAGTGTCCTGGTCCCCTGCCTTTGCCAGGGCGCTCCTGGGAAAGTGGGATCAGAGCTGGACAAGGAGCTTCACTCCAGGGCCTCAGTGGTGCCCCCTGGCTCTTTATGCATCTCTTTTTCATGGCCTGCTCTGGGCATGGTCAGCCCTGGACATGGGGCCTACTAGCCCTGGAGCATGAGGCACAGGGAATCATCCTGGGGCCCTGATCAAGTCCCTGGGCTGCAGGTTTCCATGGGAAGAGATGGGTATCATTCTCTGGATGGTCTCCACCTCCCCGCCCTCCTACTGGATAATGCGGAGACGTGGAGAGAGAGAACTGGGCCTGGGGATGTATTGGGGAAGGAAGGTGGGACATGCATGAACTCCCTGCTCTTCTCACCCTGCTTAGGGCTCCCCTGACATGCCGGAGGTGGAGGACATGGCAGCCCGCCTGGGTCTGCCCATCAACGACCCGGAGGAGACCATCAAGGCCAGGGCGTGCATGTATTTGCTTGCTCAAATCCTCCTTCATCAGAGGGGTAAAGAGACCCAGCTGGAGTACAAGGCTCTGATGCCAGCAGTTTGCCTCCAAAAGCCTGGTCCCAGGTGCTGGGCCAGACACTGTGTCTCTCTCTGTCTGTTTTCGACCCGGGGACAACTTAGGCTATCAGAGTTAATGATTTGGGCCTCTTCACCTCAGTGCCCAGCTGTGGTACTGCAGCCTGTGCTAATGCACCAGTCTAGGGTGTCCCATGGGGGCACCAGGAAGCCCATCCCCAAGCCCCCAGCCCAGACTGGTCCAAGGATGTCTGGTCCATATTGGCTCCTGCCGAATGATGACCTCCCTGTGGGGACCCTGCCCTTCACGGTGCCAGAAGGGCAGCCAGAGCCCCACTGGGTGGACATTGAGCACTAAAGCTAGGATGGCAGCTCAGAGCCATGTGTCTACACTTCTCCTAGGCCAAGACATGCAAGGGGCAGAGGAGCTGCGGTGCAAGCGCCAGATGGAGCAGAGCCAGGTCCAGAACTACAGAGACCTGGCGAGAGTGGGAGAGGTGAGGATGCTGTGAAGAAGGGATGCGGAGAAAGGTCTGATACTTCTCTCCAGCCCGCTGGGGTCTTCCTGCGGTGGTTTAGAGCCTTGCAAGTGTCCAGGGTGATGTGGTGCCAGGCCCCAGAGATGCAGCCCGGCTGTGGGATGTGCCAAGCCTTGTGTTCTCTTGTTTCAGGGGCTGAGAAGGATCTTGCTGGAGGAGCAAAGGAGATCTTTCCTGCAGAGGGCCCTTCATGCAGTTCACAATGGACCGAGGCACATCAGCCAAGCTGGGCTTGTCTTTCTGTATGCCATCCTGGGGGAAGCCAGCTGCTTGATGCAGCACAAGGTCAGCAGACATGTTGGGGTGTAAGGGGAGGGAGGAGAGTGAGCTCAGGGCCCCTTGCCTCTGCCACTTCAAGTCACTGTCGTCCCATCACCACCTGTTGCCTGGGGACAACATGGAGCAAAGGAGGCCACTACACACTGCAGTCTGAGCTCTAGCTCTTGGCGGGGTCCATTTGCACCTCACAGACTAACTCAATTAGTGACCTGCCCCTGTCTGTAAGGTGGCAATCTCCCCTGCCTTCTGAGCAAACTGGGCTCTAGGAGAATGGGAGGCCTGCCAAGTGCCTTGGACAAGGGCAATGGGGCAAACTGGTAGTGCCTCAGGCCACCAACATCTGCCTTCACCACGACTCTCTGAAAAAGGTCCTTCCGGGAACCTGCCCCCATTTCCCTGGGCTGTTTTCAAAACCCCTTGGTCACAGTCCAATCCCTGCCCCATGACCGCTCCCCACATCACCGTCCTTCCTTGAGGCTGCAGAGGCTCTAACTGGCTATTGTGCCACTGCAGGAGAAAGAAATCCCCATCAGGGTCCTGAATAAGATATTCATTATCACCTGCCTGAAAGAGCTGCCTAAAGATCTGCAAGGGAACAGCCTGCTGGTCACCTCCTCCAGCGCCCTCACCTCTCTCCAGCTGCCCACACTTGCTCCTGCAGGTACTGTCCTGTCCCCTCTGCCCCTGGGGAGCAGGGATCAGTGGGAAGGGAGGGGGAGGCTCTTGGCCTAACACAATCCTGCTCCCTGCCATGTGTGGGCAATTCTCCCCTCTGCCCTGGAGAGTCCTGTCCTAGCATCCGTCCTCTGCAGGTCTTTCCTTTCTTTCCTCTCAATGGCAGGAGCCTTTCCTTGTGCCCTGCTGCCCCAGGTAAACCTCCCCTCTGCCCTGGGCGGCATGGCTGGGCCTGCAGGGTGTTGCCATCTTTCATGAAGGAGCCCCGGGAGCTCTCCCAAGTGGCTGAGCCACCCCAGGACAGGCGGGACCCTCTGCCCCCTGTTAAATGTTGCTGTGGCTCACACAGTCGGAGACCTGCTTTCCCTTACTTGTAGCTCTCTCAGCCACGGCCTTTTTGGTGCTGGGGTTGTGCATTCAGAGCATCTACCTCATCTTGAACGTGGCTGGGCAGTGATGCCTAAAGACGTTCAGCTTCTTTCATGCAAGAGGCTAAGCACGCTCTATTGTGTTTTCCCTCATTCAAATGTGCAGGCCTTTGTGTCCTGGGAAAGCTCTCAGTCCCCACTTCCTCACATCACAGCCTTGTATCACGGTCCCAATTCATGGATCTAATCTTTTGCTGCTTTTTTTTACACTGTGTAGCAACACCTGCAAACCACCTGCACCCTGACAGCACCTCCCTGAGCGAAGACGACCTCCCCAACCTTACCGGGAGCCCGGCAGCTACATAGAAAAGCTGCAACAGCGCCAAAGCCACCACACACGTCACTGACTGACAAGTTATCATCCAGCCCAAGCCGTCCTCCACAGCCACGTCAGTTTCTGCATAGAAAAGCAGCCTGAGAAACCCTCATGGTGAAGAACTTGAACATCTTCTTCCAGCCCGGCTCTGCAAAGGGCTGGGGAAAGACCAGGCACCACAAGTTTGTAGTGCCCAGGTTGCCCAGTGGAGGATGCTCTTGTTGTGTGGATGGCATTTTGTGACCCCTGCCTCAGGGCTATGGCCGGTCGCCATTTGGGGCCAGGAAGGAATTTTTTCCCCCTTCCTTTATGGAACCAACTTCTGGGGGGTTTTCGCCTTCCTCTGAGGCATTGGGACATAGTCAGACCATCCCGGCGTCTGTTGTGTTAGTAGCCTGCCTTTGAAACCATCGAGGGCTATTCAGGGAGTGAAGAGAGCAAAGGCATAAAAAATGTGCACTGTTAAACATAGATTTAGTGTAATATATAATGTTGAACATAGATGTCATAGAAGTCAAGACTAGATGTAGGATAATAAAGTTAAGCTTTACTTTTGTTTTCTTATAAGTGTCGGTGTTCATCTCATATTCCTGTGTGAAATACAAGCTCATGACATGCAAGGAAAGAAAGAAGACAAGGCAATCCACTGCTGTAGAAAACAGGGTCTACAACACAGGAGAAACCTGGCATGTTTAGCTCAGAAAGTCAAGGTTGAGCTGTCTGAGAAGCTGCTAATACTGTTCAATGGGAAACCACCTTTGTTACTCAGCGAGTCAACCTTGGGTGGTCAGGGAGGTGTTTCAAGAAAGTTGCAATGGGAAAAGCTTTCTCTGCTCCAGGTTGTCAAGTTCCTTTGGGTAGATGTGATATCTGTTAGGAGATATAGTTGGAAAAAATGTTCTCTGCAAGGTTTTGGGCACAAACACCCACTGCCACAACCAACAACCATCCTCCAGGTTGATCTTTCTGCCAAGACCAGATAGAGAAATAGAAGAGAGATGGGGAGCATGTTGCAAGAGCAAAAACATTGTGGTGCTCAAGGCACTCTATGGGATGTGAAAGGCCCAGCTCTGAATTCTTGCTAGTAAGCAGCTTTCTCCAGAGTCTTTTCCTTGGAATCAGCAGGGCCTTTTGCTACCCAGTATATTTTTCTGGTGAAAGCACACTGTATACAAATAGGCACTTATAGCAGGCTTATCTGAGTAGGAGGGGACAAACCCCTCCCAACCCCCGTACCCTCCATCCACAGGGCTCTTCCAGACTAATACTTGGATGCCATCTGAGTTATGATCTCTCTGTCTTGGGGTCCAGGGGCTGGGGGGTTTTGTGTTGTGTTTGTTTGGTGTGGGATGGGAAGACCCAGCTCTGTATCCCTGCTGCAGCACAGGTATCTTCACAGTCTTTTCCATTGGAATAAACAGGGCCCTTGGGAATAAACCCACTTAGCCTCTCCCTGGCACTCGGCTAGATCGGGCTTGCAGGGATCTGCACAGTCTGGATCCAGACCCCTGCCTACAGTTGTGGGGAGCACCCATGGTCAGAGCAGATCGGTGTCAGCTCAGGGAGTCTCAGGGATTCATACAGCCATCATTCACTCCCCAGTGATGGAGCACATGGCCATGGGGGCTCCACACCCTGCAATTCAGTGGCTGCTTTGCTTCTTATTGGCGCCTCTCTTCTCTTCCCCCCCTTGTCCCGCATGTTACCCCCAGACCTGGTTATGCCTCCCAATACTACTCACACCGACACAATACAAAAGACAACATCCCTGCCCAACTCTGTTGCTTTTACATTGTCCAACGTAACTGGGACGTTTCCTCAAAGCGTCGCACTGGGAGCTTCTGGCTGGTTGTTTGCCCCCCGACCTCAAACACGTGTTCACAGTCACTGCTCTTACGTGACATGTGAGGAGCAGGGTTTCAATGCCCACCCAGCCCTGTTCAAGACCCAAGACACCCAAAAGAAGGGAATGGAAGAGCTTGCAGTTGGTATCCAGGCCAGTGCAAAATCTCTGCTATGCTGCTGTGTTTTCCCAGCACATTTGCACTGGTTCAGACAGTGAATGAGCATGGGGAACAGTCCTCTGTGTCTGAGGCACTGCAGCAAATGCATGGCACACCGCGCACCAGCCTTCCACACCGAGATTGCAAACGCTTTCTCATCTCCTCAGCCGCAGCAGCCTTGCCCTGGGCTCCCCAGCACTGTGGGGTGTGAGCAGTGTTTGTGGGGGAGGAGGAGGCTGTCGCTGAGGTTCTGCAATGTCCTGACATGGGAATATATACCTGAGTGCACATGCACCCCAGCCCCGTGAAGGGGCTCTGCTTGCCCCAGGGGTGTGCTAATGTCCAGCCTGACACCTCAGGGCAACAATGATCTCCAACCCAGCCCAGCTCAGCAGGGACTGACAGCAGCTCTCAGCCTGGCTAACAGAGGCTGGGCTCGCCAGACGTGACATGCATGTCTTGGGGTCTCGATCCCAGCTCTCCCAGGACAGGGGCACTCCCTGGCACTACACTGAATGGCTGTGTCTGCCAGTGTGACACCGGCATCTGCATCTCTCATAAAAGACTGTGCTGAGGGGATGTGGAAGGGGAGACTGGATCCTGAAACTCATTTCCTCAGAGAAGCAAACAAGAAGGGCCCTGACAAAAGCTTGGCACGTGATGCACATGGGGCTACGGCTACATGGCCCAGCCCTGCCCTAGGGAGGGCCCTGGCTGGAAGCCGACAGCCCACTGCAAGCAGCTTGTCAGGGCGAGGGGTTGTGGGGTGGGGAAGATCCCCCAGGGAAACTCCAACTAGCAGCTGCAGAAGGGCTTGCCCTGCCGCTCCAGGTGCCATGGGGCCAGCAGTGCTGCTGGGCTTGGCCTCGCCCTATGCTGCGTGGCACTGGTGGCACAGGCTCCTGATTTCAGTCCCTGCAAAGAGGATTTCTATGGAGGAGCTGAGCCCCAGGGGTTGGATGTTACATATATAGCCAACATTTAGCTGAAACTGGGCATCCAACATCATTTTGCAACTCTACAAGAAGTTGTATGGGGTGGTCAAACACTGGAACTGGCTACCTACAGAAATTGTGGGATCAGGTTAGACAGACACTTGGCTGGGATGGTTTAGTCAGGGATGCTCCTGCCTTGAGCAGGGGGCTGCACTACATGACCTTGTGAAGTCCCTTCCGGTCCTGCTCTGCTATGATCCTAAGGCACTGGCCTGTGCCCAGTGCTGAGCCCACTCCCCTCTCCCCATTTTAGAGGGAGACCTTTTGAACAGAGAGAAGATGGGAAGGGGCTCCCATGGACAACTTCCCTAAGGTAAGAGTAGGTAGAGCCGGGTGCAGATCTGACCTGTGTAACAATCTGCTCCTTTGACGATGTGCTGGGAGAACTGTCTGTACCTGCTGGAGACGCACAGCCCATGTCCCCGCAGAGCTGGGCATGGAGGAATGGGGCTGTTACCCAGGTGCTGCCCATGTGGTTTCCTTGATTGAAAGTTGTGGTGTAAGAGGGGAGGGGGTTTTCCTTTTGGATCCATGCATTCACTGTCAGAGAGCAGGTCCATTGGCTATTACCCATGGTCTGATGAGCTTGGGTTAACAACAAGTCTCCTAAGGAAGCAATGCAGGAGTTTGCCGTCTTCTGCCTCATCTTCTGCCTGCCTCTCGGGATGCCACACAGCCCAGGACCACCTGCTACCCCCGAGGTACTGGGAAATAGGTGAAGGGCCGATGGGATCTCCAGCTGCTTCAGTGTTGCCTGACTCGTGCTGACTATGAGTCCAGGGCCACGTGCCTCCCAGGGTCTGTTGTGGGATATAGCAATGTTTTCTTGAAACAAGATGAGGCTGAAGTTGGTTGCTTATTCCCAGTTCCCTATTCCTTGTTCCCAGTTCTCTATTCCTTATTCCCAGTGCCTGGTTCCTTTTTCAAAGCTAATCTAGACCTAATAAAAGCTTCTTATTAATTAATGAGAATGTCATTAGCTATGCACATTTACTAATTAATATGTAAAATAATATTCTGCATCAAGTACCGAGCCCTAAATGAAGGTAGATTCAAATGAGATTACAGGGCAAAATACTTCTTGGGATACTCCAAACTTCCTGTCGACGCCACTGGGGGGGGACTGTCCCTGTGACCGAGACTTATTCCCGGTTCCCTATTCCCAAGCACTGTTTGGCTGGGCCAGGCTGCCAACTGCCTCTCTGCTAAGTATCTGGGCCTGAAATTCATCTTGGGCCATCCCACACCATGACTCTGCGGCACAGGGGGACTGCCCTGGACTCCTCTGAACAACAGAGGACAGCGGGAAGGCGGGGTGTGTAAATTGGTAGCCTGCCACAGCCGAACCGCGTTTGGGCCAGGCAAGTCTCCGGTCAGAGCTGTCCAGAAGAGTTCCCCAGGGGCAGAGGCATGCCATGAGGGGCCCAAAAAGGATTCCCAGCTCTAATCCCAGCCCAAAAGCCAAGTCTTGATACAAGCCAGTGCACTTCATACAGAAGCAATGGGGGTGTCAGTTGCCAGCCTGGCACGGCCAAGCTGAGTTTTGGGCTGGGCAAGACTCTGGTCAGAGGAGTCAGGGAGACATGGTGCAGGGTGGCCCAAGAAGGATTTCTAGCTCTATCCCTGCCCCAAATCCATTGCTGATCCGGGTCCAGACTGAGCGCAGGGGCTGGCGCTGCACGCGGCAGGACCGTGCTCAGGCTCTTTGGGACAGGCCTCGGTGGCGTCGCGAGGAAGCTCCGGGCGGGCCAAGCACTATTTTGCCCCGTAATCCCGTCCTAACCCGGCCTGCACGGAGGCGCTGCACTCGACGCGGGGCATTGTTTTTACGCGGGGCCCAAGACATGCTCTGTGCGGGGTGTGCGATACTTTACGAACAGGCGTTTGTCGGGTCTAAATTCGCCTTGAGAAAGGGCCCAGCCCCGGAGAGAAGAGCCGAGACCGCCCCCCAGCACGGCCCGCGCCCGGGCCGCGTCCCTGCGCCAAGGGCGGGGCCGGGGGCGGGGCACATGTCGGCGGCGGGGGCGGGGCAGCATCTGCGCGTGTCCGCCCCGCCCCGCGCTGGGCTCCGCGTGTCGCGGGCCGGCGGGAGGAGCGTGGCGCCGGCGGGGTTTGCTCCCGGCTCTTCCTCAGCGGAAGCGCCCGCGGGCGAAGCTCCCTTCTCCGGGGACCAGGCGGCCCCGGCACAAGGCGGGGTTTCGCTTCCTGTCGTCGGATCGCTGCTTGGGGGCGCACAGCTCTGCGCTCGGGCCCCTGCTAGTGTCAGGGCTGGTTGTGCACTGCACGGATCAGCTGCGAATACCTGTTGGGTGCACCTTGATTTTGAGAGGTTGAAGTAGTCTATTCAATACCCTGGTGTTTTGGGGGGGGATTGACGAGGTGTTTTGAAATATTGATGCAGGACATGATTGCAAATGTGTCAGAAGAAACAGCGGGTTTTCAGCTTGGTTAAAATCCATCCTTTAGAACAGAATTGGTGAAGTTTGACTCTGGTCCCGGCTCTTCACTAGGAGTTGTAAGCTCCTGGTTATGCGGGTCGTAAACTTGTGTTCTGGAAATAAGATTCAGCATGTTCCTATGGACATGCCTTCAGTCCCGAACAATTAATTACAACAAGGGGGTTGCCGTAGTTGGACATGTTGAAGCTGGTTTTGGCTGAAGGAAGTTTCCACGGGAGAAAGATCCAAGTCACTCATGTTTTCCATTACCTGTGCTTCTTGTATAGCCAAGTTGTTGCTTATTGTGGTTGGAAGGGGAAAAAACATGCTACTAGTGCATAATCAGCTGTTTAAGTTGCCTTCAATATTACAAGTCTCTAAGTGAACAGCAGAATTAATAAGTAAGGGTTCACTGTGTGTGTGGTGACTAAAAAGTGAATTATTCCACTTACCACCTGGCATGTGAGCGCAGCTGGGCCAGCAGTCCGAAACACTGAGTGCTCTGGTGCGCTGTAAATCAAGGGAACTGCAAATCCAAGGAGAAAGTCTGATCAGAGATCATGATCTCCTTTTCACCTGACTGAGTAAATCTTGACTGACTGTATTTCTTTGCAAAATAGCATAATATGGTATTTTGTTTTGGTGGTTTCAAAGCCATATTTTTATATATTGTAAGCAGTGTTGGTATTTCTTTAGCTAGAGAAAAAAGTCACAACTAGGGTTTACCATTTGACACACACCATGTGCGCCCCAAACAGGACACATTGTTTGCCTTCCACCAGAGGAAATTGCCCTTTGGATACCCCTCACTGCTGAGCGTGCAGACCACTCATTCTCTTCAGCTCCTACTCCGTTTTTTTTTGGATTCAGAGCATTTGGGGTTGGGGATTTTACTGCTGCGTTTTCAGAGTATTCTGTAATGAATCGAAGTAGCAAATTCCATTATGAGTTAATCTCAAACTATCAGCGACACGTAGGGGGTGCACACGGGTGCACGTGCAGCCCCTGAGATTGGCAATGCACCCCCTGTGATAGGCTGCCAATGCTTTTTGTGCCCCCACACTCTCCAGGGGCATGCATCACTCACATCTCAAACTAATGCCCCAGGGTGATGTGAGGGCGGAAGTTTAAAGTTATGACGCAGGCTGACCTGGGATTCAGGAGATCTTGTTTTCTTTCTTGTACAAGCTGCCTCAGTCTCTGCACACTGAGCTCCAATGTATGTACCAGAGTGAGTATTTCAGAACTTTATCTGGTAAATCAAGTGATTTAAATAAGACAAGTCCTGCAGGCAAAAAAGAAAGCATGTGCTTAAGTGGATTTGGAGTTTTGGATTCTGTGGTCCATTAGTGCAGTAGAAAAGTATGCACACGAATGCACGTGCGCTCCCTTTGTGCTGCTGGAGGGACCTCGTTTTGGATCAGACACAAAACCAAGTTTCTGGCCAAGCTCCCACTTCTTTAATTGCATGGTTAGGCATCCACTGCCCTGGTAATTATAACAGATATGGTACTCCTAATTTCCTGTCCTTAATTCTTGCTTCATCTTGACTATACTGTCTAGAAAAGGTTGATTCTGTGTGTGCACATATCGTTTTTGGATCTATGAGAATGCACCTATGATACAAAACTTAATTTAATGTGGGGGCAGGGGGAGGAGCAGGGGCAGGGGTTAGAGCATTTTTAAGAGCATGTGGCTTGAACCATTATGGTTCATAATTTGAAATTATTGTCTAGTTTTAAATCTGATTTCTCTTGTATATAAATGTTTGTCCAGTCCTTTCCCTGGCTGAGAATGAGGCTGGTCTTAGTGACAGGGTTTCTTTGTCTTTGCTTTATTAGTTTGTTGATCTCCACAGATTGCCTGTTAGAAATGGGTTTACAATGCAGGGCAGACAACCCACCAGAGGGACATGCCTGATTTTTGGGAAACGGATCTGTTTTTCTTTTGGGGGAGTGAATCTGCAGTTACGACTAAGGAGCGAGCCACGTGCATTCAAATTCAAGTTGTCTACATGTTTCCTGAGAGTAAGCAATCGCTTCACAACTCCAGGGCATCCATCACAGCAACTGCTGTTCCGTCGAAAGTTGTGTAGTGTTTGAGATCCCACCTGAACTTTTTGAAGTTTGAATAATATGCAGAGTGCCCTACACTGTATTTCGGGTCTTCCAGTGCATCTCGGCAAATTCCTGTTCGGTGCAAAACCTGCTTGCACCGACTGCAGAAGCGTATTCACTGACTGCAGAGCATCAATCAGACTTGTGCTGAGTTACCTCAGAGAAACTGGAAAGCAAAGGGAACGAGCAAACATGTCCAGAACCCTTCTTTCCTCTCCAGGAAGTTAGTTCCTGGATGTCTTGCTTGTTTTATCATTAGAAAGAGTGGGGCAAATAATAATACTTGTGTGGTGACCAACGTAACCCCAAAACACTTCTCCTAAGCACTAGGAAGCACATTCCTCATATTGTAGTGAAAATTGTTATTCCTGTATTCAAGAGGAACAAGAAAATGTTTTCACTTACATAAATATAATATCTCTAGCTCTTTAAAATACCATTTTGTAAAGAGAACAGGTAACTCAAATAGTGTTTTAATGCCAGGTTCTTAGTAATTGATTTGCTCTAAAGATACCAAAGTAAAACAAATTAGACTGAATTTTAGTTTTTTGAGGGGCAGCAGGGGGAGCTCAGCTGTGGGGTGGCAGGTGTGCGAGAAGGGTGGCACCACTGGGAGAGGGCAGGGGTCGGGGCCAGGCAGGAGCATGGGCAAGTGACAGGGGGATCAAGCAGGAGATGGAGCAAGGCGGGGGGGGGGCAGAGGATACAGGTACCATGAGGGCAGGTGTGGGGTGCACAGGCACGGAGGTAGGCAGCTGGGGCAGGAGGGGGTGGGGGAGGGAGCTGGCAGGGCAGAGAAGAGGAGTCAAGCAGCCTTGCCAGTGCTGGTTGCTCTGCTTCTGTGTTTGGGGGGGAGGGATGAATATAAAGTGACCTTTCAAAAACTCGAGTCTATACATGGAAAGTTATAACAAATGCATACATGTTCTATGGCTAGAAGCAAATTATTCTGTGTTGTTTTAAATTCAGAGTAGTCTTGGGTTCCAGGTAAGATAGTCATTGTGGGAAGGTTGGAAGGTTGTTGTAGTTGTGATGATTCAGGACAAGGAGTTTTTGTGGGTCTAGAGGAGTGCACAGTTCTGACTTTTGGACTCCTCTGCACTATATTTTTATAGCGTTATCTTGGAAATGGAGAAACGAATAGCAAAAGTCTCATTTCCTTCCCTGATATAGTATTGGACTCTCAGGGAGTCTGTAGTTGTACTGTCGTTGAGTCTCGCAAGCTAGTGGTGCTCAGTCTTTTTCCCCAGCAGGCCAGATGGGCAGTGCCTGATCCAACTGTGGGCAGCGTGGTGTTTCTGCTCCAGTGCCCGGGGCTGGCTCAGCAGCCACCACCCAGCCATGCTGCAGGGAAGGGGGCAGCCCAGCCTGAGCCTGGCACTCCAGGAGCGGAAGGGGGCTTCACCCACCCCATGAGCTGGAGTTTGTGGTGGGGAGGGAGGTGACCCAGTTCTGTGGCGGGGTAAAGGGGACATGGCTTGGCTCTGCGAGGCGAAAGAGGCATTGCCTGGCCCCATCTCATCCCTGCAGGAAGAAGGGGTTGTGATCCTGCCTTGCACGTGGGATGGAGCATGTGGCCCAGTGGCAGCCCAGGCCCACAGGCAAGGGTTGTGTGTCCTTGCTCCGAACAACTGCTGCCCTGCTGTCAGGTTTCCTGACCTGTGGGGAGCCCTGTGGGCCAGATGAAAAGTCTCTGAAGGCTGCAGCTTGAGCAACACTGCCATAACCTAACAGTATTCATGCACAGTACTTCTGATATGTGGTTTCTGATTAGGTATTGTAGTATATTTTTGAGCCTGTAATATAATTTCTGGATATATAAGTGTCTGCTGTTTGCCATAGCCCTGGAAGTGAACTAGCCTGTCTTGTCCTAGATCTCCAAATTAGCTCATTGTACCAACCGAAGCCATCCAGAACCATTTGTCTTGTGGCACTGAATGACTTGGCCAAATCTACTAGTATAAGTCACTCACAAATTTAAACAAAAAGTGTTATGGGAGATTAAACACGGACAAGAGTGAGGAGCATACAGCATTTGCCGTGTATGTTTAAGGCACCTTGCATCTTACTTTAGATTTACGAAATAAACTAAACAAAAGAGATAATTTAACAAACATTTAAGACAAGGAGTTAGAGGTCACCCCTCTCCCCACCAAAAAGCATTTGAAAACCAAAAACATCTATTTAAAACTCACTTTAAAATATCATATTTTTATCAGTGAAAGCCTGCCCTCCAAAGCACTCTGACAATCTCATTGAAGCCTACACAGTGGGGCTGCACAAGGGTAATGGAGAACAGAATTTTTCTCAGTTTGCTTTGAGTGGTGATTGCTAAATTCTCTCTAGGTACAAGTGTCATATCACGTTCCTTTTAATTTAGGAAAGCATAGTTTTTCAGGCAGGGACATTTTTTAGATTTATGGATGGACTCAAGACATGGCAGGAACATTTCTGACTACACTATAGAACTGTGGCGTTCAGACTTTCAATGTCATTGAACCCTTTTATCTCAATTCTTCTGTGGTGGAACTCCTGCCCCTATCCTGTAAGCTGACAGAGAGCCAAGCAACCTGGCCTGACAAAGGTGGCACACTGCCCCCCTGGAGAAACCCCTGATGACCCCAGGTTTCCGCAGAATGCAGTTTAAAAACCACTGTGTGACAGGGTGACTGAAGCACCCTGCCACAGGAGCACCAATGAGGAGGCAAAAAGGACAAACCTTAAGAAACTACCTCAAGAAACAGGACAAGCCGTGGTGAGCTGGGACAAGGAAAATGTCGCACTCCAGACAATCAGGGGAGTCAGCTGGGGCCACAGCAGATCAAAGGCTGCTGTGGCAAACTCAAATGCCAGGGTTTGAACCCGGGAAGGAGAAAACACCACGGCAAAAGAAAAAATCACGCCGGAGAGCAAGAGAAGGAACATCTGGGTCAGACAGGTAGCAAACAGGAGGCTGCCATGGCAGACTCAGCTAGAAAGAGTTGGATTTAAGGGACACTGAGGAAGCGTCCAGGGTCGGAGGAGAATGGAAAGACAGCAAAGAGCAGGAGAGCAGACGGAAGGAGAAGACTGACCCCGGAGCCTAAGGGCAAGATCCGGTGAAGAACCTGATCCAACGGGGAAAGCCAACCAACTAGTGAATCCAGTACTAGGGGGTGAAGAGAACCGCTCTGGGGACCTGGGGAAGGAAGAAGGTACAGACAGAATTACTTCCCGGGAGGGTAGGAGAAAGAGAGAGTTGGTCCCAGTCCCAGGAGGACAACAGGGGACCGAAAGAGAGAAATAGCTGCCTTGGGATCCATGCAGGGAAGAACAGGACAAGCAGACAGTTAGCCAAGGACTCAGGCGAGGGTCCTTCGAGCGAGATGGGGAACATCAACCTCAGAGGCACATAACAACATCCAGAACATCAGGTGTGGTGAGGGCAAGGTATGGGGATGGTGGAGCCCTGCAAAGAACCGTCAACATCCTGAGCTTATGATCAATATCTATGGTCTCCCAAGAGTGTCTAGACATATCTCCCATAACATCAAACGTGTGGAAGGTGGTCTTTCCAACAACGAGACACTACCATTTCAATCAGGAGACGACATGGTGCAACATCAACCTCTTACACACTGCTATAGAACCCTGATTAGGGGAGAGAGAGGGCATAGTTACATTGTGGTCACATCTACACATGCTATTAATGCACTTTAGGTTTACTGCAGTAAAATACTGTGCAATGGGTGCATCTACACATGCATTAATGCACCTTTTCTAATGCGCGTTAAATTTAGAACCTGGAATGGGAGTTACTAAATTAATGTGTATCAGACTGCACTAATGGACAGTAGCACATTTGCATACTTTTTTAGTGATGCTTAATGCACAGTTGACTATTTTACTGTGTATTATACAACATCATGGTTTTTTACGTGATGCTTTAATGCACAGTAGAATAATCTACTGTAGATGTTGGGATGGGGCCTGATGTGCATGGGGTCAGGAAACAGCTGTCACTGCAGCCAGCAGAGCTTTCCTGGACCCTTGCACATCAGGGGAGACAGCTGCCAAATAGGGCTTCCTTGCCTGGCAGGGGGTTCACTGTGAGCTCTCCTGGGTATGGCGAGCTGCTGGTGAGCCTCCTGTCAGGTGGGCTCCCCTGTTGGGCAGGAAGCTGGAAACTATGCCAGTGTAAATTACACCAGTGCACATATCATGTGTCCACAGCTTAGTCTGGGATAGCTCAAGGCAAACAGACTATATTACCTGCTTCCCTATCAGCCAGTGGTGTGAAACAATAATAGCCCTCTACTGTATCCAGCTCCCCAAAGATAGCTGCTTTGAGTCCTGCTGTAATCTACTTCAGTGTACAACACTTGTAAATTATCTTGATAGAAATATATGGTATGTCAGCCTCATGTCCAGCCTGAATATTCACTTTTCACTAAAAGAAGCTATCTCAACACCTCATAAAAAATATATGCAGCAGGTTGGGATATCATTACAGGAGTGTTATCTTGTTTAGCTTTTAAGTGGCTGCCTTACTACCTTTGTATTTAAAGGGACCGCCTATACATCTTTTTATGCATGCCTAAACTTAATTTGCATTTGCCTAATGTGCATTAAGGTGATTTAGGCACCCACCTACATGTGCACGCGCTAACTCATGTTAATGTGGGTGTGTGGATCAACTTGGGACTAAAGTTAGCTTTATGCAGGTATCCAATTAAGGTGCAAATAGACTTAAATCATCATTTTTAAGGCGCATTAAGTGTGCTGCACATGTGTAGACACATGCCCTTAATGCACCTTAAATCAGGCTAAAGCACCTTAAATCAGCACATGTAGATGCACCTAATGTGTTACAACTGATACATATATCACCCACCCCTGTTAAAGAAATAAATTCAGTTTTGGGCAATTATCTCATCAGTGACATGATATACTCAAATGTGACACTGCTAATGTACTGCAGCACATTATCCCACCCTGTTTCATTTTTCTCATCTCTGTGTGCCACTCACAAAATCCAGATGCTGTTGCCCAGCTTTTCAAACATACTCCAACAGCAACATAAGCTAAACAACAGCCTCTCATGCCTTGACAGACTCTTCAGGCAGCCGTGTGGGTGGTTTTGAAGTTTCTTTGTGGTCTTTCATGTAGTTGAGTTGCTGGTAGGCTGTTTCAGCTGTCTTGCTGTCAGGGGTATCAATTCCATTTGATTTTGAGGAATTTACACATCTTCATTCAAATAAGGCTTTGTGTAAAGTTCCTCAGATTTATACAAAGTGTGCTTTTTTATAGGCAAACGTAATATTTGCCTTATAAAAACTTGACCTGCAATGCAGTTATTACCTCAAAATGTGATATTAATGGATTTGGTTTTTATAATTTGTTTTCAAGAAATGTATCATGTGCTAACTCTCATTTCTGGGCGTCTGATAAAGAAGGTTAAAAGCTGAATGTTTTCCTGTAATTTTCCCAAGCTCAGTTCTGTAAATGTTGCATCCAGCAAATGTCATCTCTTCAGAAAAGACAGTCTGTGAGGTTCTGTCTGTGAGACAGTCTGTGAGATGAGCAATATGATCATTTGCTGGGTGAGCAAAACAGTTCAGTCTTGAAGAGCAGATGGAACTGAAAAGTGTTTATTTAAAATGTTCCCCAAAAATGGTAAAGGCCTGCTAAGATTTAAAGGACCTCTTATTTTCCTTTCACTTCTTTATACAGGCAGTCCTCAACTTACGACTTTTTGCGGTACGACAAATGGCACTTACAACTTTATAAGTTGACACCATGTTTCGAGGTTCTGACATGGGTTTCAACTTTATGACGGTGGATACAGCTGCGTCCAGCTGGTAAGTCTGTTGTGATGGAAGGGGAGGGGGAACAGAAGGGGCGTGTGGGGGTGCAGATCAAGGCCACTGCAGTGAAGGAAGGGTTGGGCCTGTGACAGGGGCTGGGGCAAGTGCTGCCCAGCCAGGGTGAGGCAGGCACAGGATGAAGGCATGGCTTGTCCAGGAGGCACAGGGAGGGGGGGCAGCTCCTGTCACTGTATGCTGCTGGTCCAGGAGCCTCTGGTTTGGTGGCTCAGCTCCAGCTGCTGCTCCTGCCACTCATCCCGGGTGGCATTGGGGGGGGGGCGTGTGTCCCTGAATCTGCACGGAGCGGGCAGGGCCGGGGCTGCACTGTACTGTGCTGCGCTCTGGGTGTGTGTGGTGGTGCTGGGAGCAGGGGCTGTGCCCTGTTGCTGTTCACCCAGGCAGGGTGGGGCAGGCACAGGACAGAGCCACTGCATGGCCTCCAGATGAGTGGCACGCAGCAGTGGGAGCTGCCCCCCTTCCCTCTCCACAACCCCCAGATGAACCACGGCTCCATCCTGTGCCTGCCTCCCACCTCCATCCTCCCCTTCCACCACAACAGACTTACCAGCTGGACGCAGCTGTATGGAGCATTGTAAAGGAACCAATCACCCATTTATAACATTGTTCCTATGGGAAAATTGGTTCTGAGTTACAACTTTTCAATTTAAGCCGCAGTTTTCAGGAACCAGTTGTCATAAGTCTGAAAACAGCCTGTATTGCAACTTCCATTCTAACAGCGTTTTGAAACACAAGTCACCTCTGCCTTCACTGCAAACTGGAGCTCTGTTGGAACTCCACCAGCCTTCATTTTCACCAGGAATAAGAGAGATTGTTAGCCATGTTAGTCTGAAGTCAGGCAGAAAGTAGGGCAGGGTGACACCTTATATGAGACTAACTCATCTCTAAACATCTGATGAAGTAGGCTGTTGCCTATAAAAGCTTCTGCCTCTCTGAATGCGTTAGTCTCTAACTGACATGCCACACATTCAAAATACCAGCTATAAAAATGTTCTACATTTTTCAAATAACAAATTTATGGCTTATTGGCCATTTTTATTGTGCAACAAATACTTCGTACATGCAGAGCACTTTGTCCATGTGATGATGTTACCATATACACATGATGAAAATTTGCCTTTGTGTGGCTTAATGGTGTCATACTTTACACGTACGTGAGTTTTAAATGAACTTGCATCGTCACAGACTAAACCACATCCCCAACGTAGTTTAGTTTGCAACATTGCAACTTGGAACGTTGCAGCCATTAATCAGTCACTTTACCCCTTGGCTGCAGAAGAGATGGGCAGGCTCCACCAAAAAAAGGATCAGGCCCCTCACTGCTTTTGCCTTCACTAGGCACCTGCAGCCACCAGGACACCTGAGGCCACCCAGGAACAGGCAAGCTTGCCCCTGGGGCAGCACAGACAGGCAGCTAGGGATGGTGCACGGGGCACTGGAAGCCTGGGCAGGCTCGGGGAAGAGTTGGATCAGGCACCTCTGAGCTGGGGCAGCACCTTGCCTGCTAGCAGCCCACCCAGCCAGCCTTGGGGGGGGGGGAGGGGGCACCCCCACCCCAGAGGGAAGGACCAGGGTCCCCTGCAGCTCAGGGGCTACTTGGCCTGCTTGCAGCTTCTCCCTTAGCCACAGGAGAGGTGGACAGGCTCTGCCAAAAAAACACGCATCAGGCCCCTCGCCACTTCTGCCTTCAGCAGGTGCTTGCAGCTGCCAGGACAATGATGTGTATATAGTGACAGAAAAATAAAACCCACCATGTCAATTAAAAACTCACCATTTCAATTAAGGGTGCATAGAATGCAACCTTGAAAGACTAAACCCCATCACGTGCAAATTTAGTGTGCAGTAAATTGCACAATAGATGTCAATGTGTGCCAGGTGCCACTCTGCCCTGTATTCTACTAGGGTCAAAGGTATGTTCTCCCCATATGTCAGCTAGCATATGCCAGACATTATGAGGTAAAATCCAAGTAAGGATAAGGCAACTGTAGTTTTAACATATTAGCAAGTGAAGATGTCCCAGTGTCAACCTATGTCTGTACCTTGAGCTGATAACATTTATGAAAACTATGCTTGCCATTTTTTTCATGTGCTGGCTACCACATGGTAACTATTACATGATAACAATACAACTTTTTTCCTAGTACAGACAGACCTAAAAGAGTAACTGCATTGTAACTGGGTTTCTGATACAGCAATTTTTGCCATCCAAATGGGGTCAAACAAGCACTCATAATGATTAGGATAAATATATAGCTTAGGAAAAGTGATGACTAAAAGAAATATGATATTTAAATTGGTACCATTAGTTAGGGAATTTAAATTAAGGACTATGGGGGAAATTTGGAAAAGATCAAATTTAAGCAGGTAATGCTTTTCTCTTCAAGATCTCTTAGTTTGTGCATTAGTCTCTCTTGGGAGGTGGTGGAAGCCCTCACCTTGGACAGTATGTACTATAAGAATCATTCCTGCATTGCCAAAGAAATATACTAGATGACTTAGTAAGTCTTTCCATCTCTACTTCTATATTAAATGACTCTAAGTATCTCTATAAACTAGAGTTACAAAGAACCTCAGGCAGGATGAAGTCACCAAAAATAATACTTTGTAATTTGGCCCTCCTTCAGTGACAACGGAAGTTGTCAGCAGTAGGGTTGGGAATATCTGTCTACTATGGGTCCCAATTTTCCACAACGCCCAAGCACAGCTTAATATTTTTCTATAAAAACTTTAAATAATTTTCCATGTCAGTAAAAGCCTTTTCCTCATGTCCCTCCCTCCCTCCCCACATACATATCCTATGGGCTTTTAGTAATCTTCATCAGTCTTCAGGGAAGCTGTGCTTAGGGGGTTTGAGGGAAGTGCTCTTCGGGTTTGTTGAAGCAGCGTTTCTCTGCTATTAACCTCTTATATACCGAACTCTTGTACTTGTGACACATTAAAAAATGTAAATTCTTCAATTAGGGGGGACAGATAGGAATCAAGTTAGAAAATATCCAGTGAATGCCCCTCAATTGCTACACTGATACAGCACATCTCTTGACTGCAGTAGGGTAGATACAGATGCTTTGGGGAGGTCCATTTCTTTCTTTGCTGATGACTGTTAAGGGTTGTTGAAGTCAGACAGTTGTACCTCAGATGCTATCATGTGGATCCTACATGATTTCATTTTGCCTCCCCTTTTGATAATTATGCACCTGGTATTTGTTGGGAGGGCTAGTGAGGAGGCATAGGTGCCAAGGACAGCCAGTCCTGTATCTCTCTCATCTGGTCCACCTAATACCATTCAAAACCTTGCCAGTTATCTGCATAAGGTGGGGAGTAAGATTGTGGTAACTCAGCCAGATACAGGTAGATTGAGGAAAGCAAACAGAATATTAGAAGAGGATCATATCTGTTCTTGCCCTAGCAAATGTATATCTGCCCTTGTGGTGTCAATCTGGATAATATTAGAAACCCTGATTCTATAGTCTCAGTTTCTGGTAGGACTTATTTTCCATCTGTATCTTACTAGAAGATTGCAACAGTTTATTTTGGATGTAAGCCTGTTTATCCAAATCTTTATCTTTTTAAGGCCAGATTTTTAAAACAAATTCTCAACTATTTGAAACAAGACAGAAATGGAAATCAATGCAAAAAGCAACTCCATTTTTTCACCTTGAACAGGCTACTTTGGCCATGAATTCAAGGGGGCAGCAGTTACAGGTGCTGCATGATCATCCTTTTCCCAACACCAAGAGGTGGACAAAGAGACGCAGGGAGTAGAAGTCATGATTTCACCCCCTGGTACCAACATAGCAGCCAGAACAGCTGAGCTGAACTGTCACAATGGTTGTCCTAATTTACTGTTCCTTAAGCCAGCAGCAAAGCACCCACCTGGGGCATGTATTGGGGAAGCAAGGAGAGAACTCTGCCTCTGGGACATATCAGTGAGTCACAATACCCCCAGTGCTACTTCTAGCATAACAGTTTATATATTCCCATCCACCTTGTTCAGAAATGTGCCAAAGGTGACAATCTAAGTCTAAAACATGCAAGAAGTAGATGATAGATGCTGACGTTACTCTGTTACAAAACAAAAATGAATTGGTAGGAACTGAAACAATTCTGACTTGTCTGTATTGATGGTCCCACCAATTTGAATACTATCTGTGAGGAAAACGTTGCAGTTTAGCAGTTCCATACATCCAAATGGATTCGGTTCTAATAATCAGATGGTCTTGCAAGATTTTCAGATTCATAGTTTTATGTCTCCACTTTTCCGTGTGATTTGTTGTTTAAGCAGCTGTTTTAAATTAGCCATACAATTATTAAAGATGGCACAAGCCCTTTCTGGTAGTTTCAAGCTTGTTGTGGAATCTGTGCAGACTAGCTTGCACAGACACTGAAAGTGATATGACTCAGCAAAGATGCTGAAGTGACTTGAAGTGATTTTTCTGCAGCTGTTTGGCCATTTCTTGGCATGCAGGTCAGTCACACATTTTGTTAGCTTCCCAGAGATCTGTGAAATGTTGAGCTCTAATGTTTTCCTTCAGCCACAAGAAGACACGAGCGTTTTAACCCTTCATCTGCTTTTCCCAGTGCCAAAATGAACAAAGTCTAGTGACTGCAATAGGATGCTATCACTAGGAAGCTGTGGCATCATGACAGTTAACATTTCCATGACAGCTTATTAAGATGCTGATTAAATACCTTAAAGGTAGACAGAATTTTGATTCCCTTTTTAAAGTAACGTTAATATAATTAGTGTATATGGTTTCTCCTAAAAATGACAATAATATTTACATTTTTGAGTAACTGTTCACATTCTGCTTAACAAATGCAGAACAAATCCAAGATAAAAATGTTCTTGTTGGTTCCAGTAAAAAAGAAAGTGCACCCTATTTTAAAACAATATTTAAAGTAGTTACCAAGAAGAATCTACCGTGTCTGCTGCCAAGTTAGGTAGAATGTGGGTGAATTTACATCTGCCTATTTTATTGCGCATTAAGCATCATGTAAAAAAAAAAGTGTGATTACGCTAATGTGCAGTAAAATAAGCTACTGTACATTAAGTGTCACTTAAAAACCATGCACGTTCATTACTGCTTATTAAGGCAGCATTTGTTTAGTACCTCACATTGGAAGTACTGAATTTAATGCACATTTGGAAAAGCACCTAAATGTAAATGAGCCCTGCCTGATTAACTTTCTGTTGTGTGGGTGGAAGTACAAGTGTCACAAGCAGGTCCCTGAATCCATAATCTCTTCTTAATTTCACAAGAGATACACTTACAAACTTTATATACATGACCCTGTTTTAAATTATGAATGTGCCAAAATGGTGTGAAAAAGAAGGGAAGGGGTGGGGGGAGGTAAATGACACCTTCCCCTGCAGCAGCAGCTTTGCTCCCCTAGGAGCAAACTTTTGGTCAGTGCCAACCCCACAGCTGCTGCTCTGCCCTCCCTGCCCATCTTGCACCCAGCGCCTGCTGCCAGAACCAGGAAAGTACAGGGTTGGGGGTGAAGGGTAAGGTACCCCACAGCTACGTTCTTGTCCCTCAACATAGGCAACACCCAGGGCTCATGCCCCTCTGACCCATCACTAATTACAATATTGGTATGTCTTTCTAAAAGAGAGGGTTGCAAAATTCTTGGTTGCAGATATTGTCATGATGGAACTGCATCTTTTACAATCTAATTAACTTCTTCCAGGGATATGAATGTAGATTCCCAGTATAACTGTCCCCGTGTCTTAATACCAATATGCTTCCAGGTTTTAAAGCTTTTCAAATTAAATTCACTGTTATTAACCATGGATGTTAGAAGTGACCAATAAGGTCTTCATTTTCTTATTTTATCATTATTTTCCTATTGTTGCCCTTGTAAAATAAGTAGTTTTGGTATCTGATAATAACAAAGGTAGGGTTCTTTGGCTGAATAAGCTAACACATCAAGTCAAGAATTCTGGGAACACTTGCCAGCTGCCTGTTTAATACTGGCAGTAATTTTTCAGTCTATTTGGTGAGGTAGAAGCATAGATTTATCTCTATGTTAAATCAAGACACTATGTGGGCACGTCCACTTGTTCATTAATGTGCTTTTAGCACTGTGCATTAAATTTAATACTTCTAATGTGAAGTATGTGCATTAGGCTGTCCTAATGTACAGTAGCGAAAGCGTATGCTTTTTTAGTGACAATGTGTAGTAGCCTATTTTTACTACATAATAGCATATTGGCATGGTTTTTGACATGGCGTTTTAATGAGCAGTAAAATAGGCTACAGTGCTTTAAACTCAGCCAAGCTGCCCTTTTTGGTGTAAACTGAAGGGCTGTGGCCTGGATCCTGGGGTGTCAAAATCTGGGTCGGTTCCCGCATAAAGGGCATGGTCTTGCGGGAATGACCATACCAACGATTGTGGTCGCTCATGGCCATCCACTGTGCCTACAAGGTCTTGACCCTTATATGGCACTGCTGTGCTATCTGGGAGTGCCCTTGATTATGCATCCCACCCAAGAGGGCCTCATAAATATGGGTGTTTGAGTGCCTACCCTGCGCAAACTGCCTGTGGACCTCTGCATCCTCCTGGAGCACCACGAGGTCATCAACCTCCTTCTGGTTCCAGTTTGGGCCCCGGGTGGATGGCTTGGGTGTGGAGGACAGGGAGGACATGGTGTGCGTCCCATGGCTTTTTATCTGTGTCCAGTACCGCACAGTGGCCAGCAATGGGGCTGAGGGGCACAGCCAGGGACTGGGAGCTGCATGTCAGAGGCAAATGTGCAGGAGCTCCAGCTAAGCCCTAGGGCACAGGACTGGCAGAGGCAGCCTGGGGCACACAGGTCCTTCAGTACCCAAAGGTCCTGGTATGTGGTCCCCAGGGCACATAATGGCTAGAAGCCTTTTATAGCCTGCAGCTAGGGGCTGCCACAGGGCAGCCCAGGCTGGGGCAAGTGAGGCACCCAGCCAGAAGCCCTGGGGCTCAATTCAGGGCAACCGCCTAGTGGCTAGGCGGACCTGGCACTAAAGTTAATGCTGGGTCATGTCTACATGTGCATAAATATGCTTTAATTGTGCCTAAATTTGCAGGTATCAAATTTAGGCTCAATTAGCCATTTTTAACATACAGTAAGGGCTTGCACGTGTGGAGGCGCACCCATACTGCACATTAAGTTAAGCTAATGCACGTTAACACATCTTGTGTATATGTGCCCATAGAGTGGAAATTGTCAACCATCAGATTATCTGGTGTGCATCAATTAGATCCTATGTCAATGATAGTTGTGGTTTTAGTTTCCTTGATATTTACATGCATTTTCTAAACAAGAGGATTTTTCTGATTACATAATTGTGCCCTTTTCCATGTTTTAATCACATGCATTACGAGTACCCATTATTCCCATTTTCTAAGATTAATATTTTCACAGATATGTAATTTTTTTCAGAATAGTTTTACCGCAAGAAATTAATGCCACCACAAATATATGATTTTAAGAATAGTCTGTAGAAAGTAGAAAATGGAACTTTAAACTATTGAGACACACTTCTGAATCATTGATCATATTTTAAGTCCTGAGCCATCAACAACAGTACTAAACATACTTAGCATGTTATATATGCCTTTTTATCTGTGTAAGTGGCAAAGAAAAGGCATTCATATAGCATGTTCTTTGGAATAAATAGGAGGAAAAAAGAGGTACATAGAAACTGGCATGTGGACATGACATGGGTAAGCTATTTGGACACAAAACACAAGGCAATAATAAAGAATTTGTTATCAGTTGAAAACCCACATATAACTACTCAGATCTTAATGCTTTACCCCAAAATTTGAATTATTTTTGTAAGGCAGGAAGCACACAGAAAAGATTGTAAGAAAACACTTGTCTTATGACCCTGAGTAAAGGCTATCAGTGATAGTTTTTGGGTAGGGTGCTAACTGAAAAGAGGTTTAAAGGTGGAAGTAAAGAAATTGTCTCCTACTATGTTCAAGAGAAAAGGACTTTGTGTACGTTCTTTGTATATAAACAGTATTGAATCAAAGAAACTGGACCCAATGATCTTGCAAAGTCCCTTCTAGCCCCTTACAATCTATGCATCTATGAAACTCTTGATTTATTATCTGTTTCTCCTAATGGAAACAAGTTAACTACTTGCAACAAAATGGGTAACAACACCATTTTCCCATTCATACTTAAGAAAAAGTGGCAATTGCCATGGATATCTCACGTGCGCGTGCGCGCATGTGCGCGCGCGCACACACACGCGCACACACACACACACACACATACACTGCATCTAGCTGAAGAAAGATCACTTTTTAACTGTCATTCCCAGAATAGAAACAAGCTTTTTTTATTATCCAATTCATTTTTCTGGTACCTTGTATCTCTTAGATACCAATCTGCTGATAAACTTTTTTAGTTTGCAGAGACAGAATCAGCAGTCTCAACAATGTTTTCATATGCCATGGATCCATGTCTGTTTCTATCTAAACTTCCTCCAGCAGCTTAATCATTGCTATGATGAGATAATTAGAGCTCTCTGAAAAAAATAGAGAATAATCTTGCTACCAGGCTAACAGGGCATATTCCTAATCTGAATATAAATTTAATTTAAACATATTCTTAAACCCAATAACTACATATGATTTTAAGCAAGCTATGATTTTTTTTAATTAGGGCCAGATTCTCAGCTACATTAGAACTAAGCTTCCTTTCTCTAGTAGTCCTTTTGAGTATGGTTAATCTTGTGCAACCGACAAGATTACTCTTTGAATTTTTGTTTGTTTGTTTGTTTGTTTGTTTGTTTGAGGTTTTTTGCAGGGGTGTTACTTTTGGCTTGATTTTAGGAACACGTTCAGGCATTTTTGAATGCATAAAGATATTGGCATTTTTGCTTTGCATTAGAAAGCCTAAATATATACATTGAAGTTTTGCTGTGTGATGGTGGGAGTGGAAAAGATAATAGACATTCCAGAAAGAAAAGAAAGACTTATTATTTTGGATTCCATTAATATAAAGAAACATATTTGCCCTGCTATCATGTTATCACTTTAAGAAGCAGGCACAGCAAAATTATTTTTTCTATCTGATTAATTCATTTTCTGACTTGATTCAGTCACAGTCAAATGCCTATACAAAATGGTCATTCTCAAGTGTTGTTTATCCTATAAGTCCAGGTATAAATAGAGTTGTGGCCTCTGAGTAGTATACATTTTGGACTATATAGAATTTTTCTATTTGCTCTATTCTTTACTCCTGGCAGCCACCTGCCATCTTTTCATCTGACTTTAGGTTTTATGAAAGGTACTGGATTAAACCCTCTGGCTGTTATGTCCCATTATAGGACATATAGGAGGTGATAATTCTGGATGGCAGGAAAGGGAATAGAATGACACCCTAGTTCCCATCAACTTCAATATGAATTAGGAACCCAAATCCTTCATATATATCTTATGCATTGAAAATAACTCTTGCATCTTATTTACAAGGGGACATTGACCAGACTAACTATTCTAGAATAATTCTCCATGTGGTCACTCTATTTCAAAATAAATGTGTTTTTTTCCCCTCAGTATTTTTCTTACAAGGCAGTTAGCTTGCAGAAAAAAATCATGTATTTCTGGAATAGACTGATCAGTTATTCTGGAATAACTAATTTATAGCAGGAAAAAAAATGCCAGAATAGTGATGCCAGGCAGATTTCCCCTTGTGGGGTGTTGTCCCCACTTGGTCCTGCATGCTGAGATCAGGTGCCACATCCAGCTCACAGGACCCAGGGCTCCCCACGGGTCCAGAGATTTGGCAGCAGAAGACAATGCCACCACCCTCCCACCAACAAATTTCTGGATCCATGGGGGCCCCACAGACCAGATGACATAGTGCTATGGGCAGAAAGTTGAGCATCCCTGCTTTAGACCATGTCCTATTCCCTAAGAATGTTAATGAAGACTATTTTATTAAAATCTCCTGGTCATTTTGAAACCTTGCCTACCTCCTAGTCCCTGAATCTATATTCTTACCCTGCCCACTAAATATAGTTATTTGTCTAAATCAGTTATATAGTTCAAGGCGTGACATGACATCACTGGAGCAGATAGCTTCCTGAAGCTAGACCTTCATGACAGAGAAGACACAATCCACAAACATTGCTAATCCCCGACCCCCATAACTCCCCAAAAGCATTCCCCCTGTTTGTAGATTGCATATTCCATGTAAGGAAGTGAAGCTACTTCCCTAGAAGATACTTGCTGGAAGTTACTTAGTCGAAACAGCTCACAGGTCCTGCAGAACCCAAGACAGCTGCTGAAGGTTGCAAAGAAAACAAGCAGAGCAGAGGAGAAAGACAGCCCCTTTGGCCAGAGAGAGCTTTGGAGAGTTAATGTCAGAAATTAAAGCTTTAAAATCTGCTATGAAAGCACAATTTGTTAAGATCAAAGCAGAGAGAAAAGAAATTGGGGGCAACGTCACAGACCTGGAGATAAAGTTGGAAGGACACCTGAGCTCAGCAGCAAATCTTTCATATTAAATTAAGACAACTGAAAGAAAACAAAGAAAGGAATTTGCTGAGAAAATTAAGATTATAGAAAATCATGAGAGAAGAGATAACATAAGAATAAGAGGACTCTGAGAAGGTATGGAGAAGGGAGAGCAGAATATTTAAAGCAGTATCCCATTCCTTCCTTTAGGAAATAGAAGCAACAGTCTTTGTAGACAGAGCCCACAGAGCTCCCCAATTCAAACAAACCAGATACATGATACTACACTAGTTCTGTTTTGAACCAAAGTAGCAGATTCGGAAGAAGGTTAGACAGACTTTTGATCCTACTTTGGGAGGATGCAACATACAACTGTTTAAGACTCATCACAGGCAACATTAAGGACAAGGAAGGAACTTGAATGGAATTAGAGCATCTCTCAGAGAAGCAAGGAGAAGTTATAAATGGAGTTTTCCTTTAAAATGTAATCCTTATTCATCACTTGTAATAGTATACTGTAAGCAGGGATCTACCTAAATTGTGGTGAGACAAGGGTTTTTGCAGTCTGCTCACAATGGCCAGAGCCAATTTCATGGGAATTTCATGGCAATGCTTGGCAGAGAGGCCCCAGCGGGGGAAGGAGAGATGAGGGGGCAGCCACCATCTTCATTGCTAGCTGTCCTTCGTGCTGTCCTTCGTGCAGCCCCACCCCTTGGCACCGACTGGCAGAGAGGCCAGGGAAAGAAGGGACAAGCAGGTGGCTGCCATCTTAATTGCTGATTGCCCTTCATGCTGCCTTGAGAGGCCCCAGAGGGGGATGAGGGATGACAGGGAAGCTACCATCTTCTCTGTTGCCCTTCATGTCACCCCACCAGCTGGCGCCTTCCCCTCCCCACAGCAAGGACCACTGGCTCCCACTGGGGAGCCAACATTTTATATTTACTAAGTTTTTTTTAAACTGATTTTGCAGTTTCCACAAACTCCAAAAAACTGTGAATTAAGTAGGTAGGTCCCTAATTATGAAAGAGAAAAGAGAAGGCCTTAAAATCCTTGAGAAACTGAATTTAATAGAAACCATCCTGGAATCTTACCCTGAGACTGACACAGACAATGAGATGCACCGAATCTCAAACTGTTAAGCCTAGAATAGTAGTTTTGAACCTGTGGTGTGCAGACCCCTGGGGGGAGCCCAGACTATTTCTAACGGGCCCACAAAAAAAATGACTTTGATCAATCAAAAGCATGTGAATGCCCACACTTACAATTCAAAGGAGTACCTACCCCCATTCAAAAATTTTTAGGGATCTACAAGTGAAAAAAGGTTGAAAACCACTGGCCTAGGAGAAAGAAGATACCAAAGTACAAGTACAAGGAGACTAGGAAGAGTCACAAAACTGGGATTATTCAAGAAGATATGAGTGGGACTGACTGATAGTATGTGGGAGAAAAAGTAAAAAATGGAAAGGGGGATATCATGGGGCAAAAAAGATAAAAGAACAACGTTGGAAACCAAAACAATTAGGAAAATGGGGAAGTAATGACATGTTCTAAAGCTAAAAGAAAAGAGTAAGGCACTGGGGCAGGAATAGGAATATACTGTAACATGGAAAGAGACTGGAGGAGGGAGGCCTAAAATGTGGCCCTACACACCACCTCTCTTCAGAAAACATTATCTGGCAAACTATAATATAGTGCCATGACTCCCCTAGGTTGGGAATCAGAAACCTCCCAAAAGACAGTTCATTACTCAAGTGCGGAGGGATTCAATACTCCTTTCCATCTGTGGATTAGGGTGAATTTTCACATTTCAGGAAATGAGTAGAGTACAAAAATAAGAACAGTTTGGGGCTCTAAATGGGATGAAAATTGGACTGGGTAAATAATGGAGGGGGAGTGGGGGCTTTAGTAAATAAAGTGAACTTTAGGGTGAGATTGTATAAAAGAATCCACAGAGAGCAAAACAATATTGCAGGCATATTAAGTAGGCCAAATATAACCTAGATAAGCTCTATTTCTTATTTTCTTATAAAGAGGTAAAGGCAGTTTCAGCACATTCATCAGCTTGTAAGTCAATGTCTTCAACCAGATAGTTTGAATGTTAACATATATAAAGATATTGATAGTACAGATGATAAATTATAAGAATCATTTTATATTATTTCCTTTATAAATATGTAATGACTCCAACCTCATGCAATTCCTATGTATTACTGCAGTGTTGTGATTTTCTTTTTATATCTGCCTGAACAAAAACAAATTCTGAAACAATATGTAGCTTAGGGTGTATTCTAGAATACATTACACAAACTAAGCAGTATTCAATTCAAGCAAAAAATCTGGCCTAAAAGTTATAAAACAATTTAATATTTCAGAAAACTTGCAGTGTTTCTATACTGGAGGATCTCACCACATGAAGTATTTTTACATATTGACAGAAAATGAGAAGTATCCATCACAAGACAAAAACCTCCATTGGAAGCAGTAGAAATGGCTTATGCCACAAACTCCTGATGTTACTGCTAAAATTACAGGTTGATGAAAACCTACAATGTACACTGGTTGGTTAAGAATATTCTGATCAAATGTAAAACAGATAGGAAATTCAGGTGACCTCTCCTCTGCAGTGCTATGGTAAAAAAGGTTTGAATACTCCAGCAATGTTTCCATATTTAAGTGATAAGTCAGTATATGATGTGCCAGTACAAACAATATAATTGCATACTAACTTTGGAAATTCAGTGTGGAAGACTGGTGTGCCAGGGTAGAAGGGAACCCATTAAAATAAACCTGACCATTCAAGGCCAAAAAAATCAAAAGGACCTAGTAGATTATTCAAGCCAAATCCTGGATATGAAAAAATTAGAATGTTATACATTGAGCATGTACAGAAACAAAGCATAAACCTGTTCTCTTATGAATGGACACAAGTAAGGAGAGACTTTAAGAGAACTTCATGAACATCCCAGTTTTCTCTAACTATTGTTGGTATAGAACATATCTTAGCTTCCTATTAAATAGCTTCCTATTAAAGAAAGGCAAAAGAAGATGCTCAGGGTTTTGGCGTGGTTCTGGGTTTTACAGCTACAAGCAAATTAGAAATACATTATCGCTGAAGTTAAAGTCAGGGCACTACTACACTCCAGCTGTTTAGTGAGCTGGAATATCTCCATACTATGTCCATCAAGTTAATTCCACTGAAGGACTACTCAGGTCATAACCAATAGCCCAAAGTACATTATTTTAGACTGCTGAAATATGTTACTATAATCAGAATATAATGGGGGTGGGGGGAACCATATATACATCTCTGGTTGGCATACACTGTTTTTGAAGACTTCAGGTGTTACAGACACATTCTGCCACGTACAATCACTGTTAACAGCTTTATTGACAGCTATGCATGCCATCTGTTGAAGTAGGCTGTCATCTATGAAAGCTTATGCCTCTGAATGAGTTAGCCTCTAAAATGACATCCTGCCCTCCTTTCTGCCTAACACCTTTATTGATAGTCACATCAAAGAAGCTAAAACCTGGTCCTTGATTTTCCCAGAACTAACATGTTATTTATAAATCTTCTCAGTTACACAGGGCTAGAAAAAAAAACCGAAGCTACAACAACTATTTGCTCTTTGAATATAGGGAAGATTACATCTCCAATACACTTTTGCCATTTGATCTGTGGATGATAGGTTCAGGGCTAGGACAAATGCCTGGGCAAGCAGCCACACATCTGTCCAAGCCCGGTGGCTCCACCTCATACCAAAACTTCCAAAGTTGGATCCCTAAAATTAGGAGTATAATGCAAAGTAAAGTGAGAAGGGTGCCAGAAGTGGAACACAAGCTTATCCCTCTTCCATTTTGAAAGCAATTTCAGTGCAAGCCCAGAAGTGCCCAAAGCACTTTTGCTCAAGAAAGGTGTTGAGGTGTGATTTGTCCTCAAGATTAGCTGTGGTGTCCAAGGCACCTGGTATAGACATAGCTATACTGGTAAAACACTTTTGACACAGGAACTGGTTTTCCTCACAGGAACTTTTGCTGCTGTAGGCTACATCTACACCTGAAACCATTTGCCAGTACAATTTACCAATATAGTTAATTAGTTATGCCACCACAGCCACTAAAATCTCTGCTTATTTTGTGTCCATTCATATAAGACTAGGTTGTATTCTGCATGGGTTCAGCATGTAACATTGTAACTTTTCATTAGCATGTCTCATTTTCAGCATATATCTATCTATCTAGATAGATAGATAGATAGATAGATAGATAGATAGATAGATAGATATGAAAAGACCTACTAAATTATATATACTGAAACATCAGAAAAGACCTACTAAATGTATATACATATATATAATATATAATTTAGTTGGTCTCTTCTGATGTTTTAGCCCTTGGTCAGGCTTACTTTACTGGGGTACTTACTATCCTGATGTACTAGTCTTCCTCATGCTATGTGTAAGCCTTCAAAAAGAAGCAGAAACAGGTCTATTTTGGGGGTTGCTGGTGAAGAAGAAGATTGTTTAGGAAATCTGTTAACAGTCAAGTCATTGTTGGAAAAGTAGTCTTTCCCTTCTGTTGTGTTTTATTAATTAATATTTTCCATGGCTTCACTAGCAGCTGTTCCTTGTTCTCAACACAATAAACTAACCACCTGGCTAGCTGATAGATTTTCTTCTATAGTAGCAAGAGAGTCAGGGTTAGAAAATCTTTTTTTAATGGAAATATCAAAGCTAACACAGAACATACTATTTCAAAGTAGTTTAGAATGAATGAACAAAAGTTTTAAAATATTTTATTTTACCACTTTGGGTTTAGAAATAAAGGAGTAGGACATAGGTTGCTGCTAAGAAGAGCTAAATGCAGTAGCAAACCACAATTGATACTATGGTGTTAAGCAACAGTACAAAATAGAATAGAATGGAGAGGACAGAGGGAAGAAGGGGGAAACTATATATACATCTCTGGTTATACACTGCTTTTGAAGACTTCAGGTGTTACAGACACGTTCTGCCACATACTATCACTGTTAACAGCTTTCTTGTCAGCTATGCATGCCATGTTGAAGTAGGCTGTCACCTTTGAAAGCTAATGCCTCTCTGAATGAGTCCCTGAAAAGGACTCCAGTGTCTTTGTGATGGCTTTTACATAGGGGTAAATAGTGCCATTATAGAAATAAGATGTAGGATGTTGATGGAAAAATAGATGAAATCTGTAGAAAATAGCAAATATGTATTAAACTCCCTGCACCATATAGTGACAGGCATGCACATCCTTGCATAGTTACTAGTGATTTGGGAAACATTTGCTTAAAAAATGAAACAGCTAACATCTGAGCTGGCACTTTTTGTTCTCAACATGAGCACTTAATCACTTTTGTAGGAATTAATTACCATGTTACACATATTCTTGCTTAAGAAAAGGACATCCTTTCCAGGGAATGGCAGCTTTTGAATTTGAATATTGGTGCTTTCTTTATAAAATCAGATATTTAATTTAATACTCTGAGAAAGGCAAAGCGGAGAAGCACAGTAGCACCCAAAATGAAACGGCCCCCAATTTTTTTTTTTCAAAAGTTTCTTGTTTAGTTTTATAAAGCTCTTTGACTGTTAGGCCCTGTTCCAACAAAACACTTAAGCAAGTGAGTAATTTTAAGCTGCACCATTGCTTGTCTGATCTGGAGCCTTACTGTCTTTTTAAAAATTATACAGCCACCCATTTTTTCCAAGGTAATCAACTAAGACAGTCTCAAACTTAAAATTTGTCTTTTACAGGAGCTGTGAAAAATAGTCACAAAAACTCTCACAACCATGGAAATGAGCCCTGTTTCAGAATTTGTTACATATTCACACATATAATTAGGCCTGTCATAATTAGGTTAAAACGGTGTGTTCTTAGAATGCATTAGCTAGATGTAAAAGGATTGGGACCCACTGTTTTAGTTCCTGCTTGCTAGTTCTTTAGTTCCTAGCCTCCTTATTCCTGCCTGCTGGTTCCTTGTTCCTGATTCCAGCCCAGGTCCCTGCTTCCTGACTGCCAGCTCCTTTCACTAGTCTGGACCTCTGATTCTGTCCTGCTGGCATCTGGATCCCTGTTTCTGGCTCCCAATTTGTCTGCTTCTCATCCCGTGGCTTTTGAGCCTATGGGGTCAAGTCTCAACTACCCATGCCCTGGTTGTCTCCTGACACAGGCCTATCTTCAGCTTCTTTGGGAGCTCTGCACAAGATGTTTGCTGTGCAGTTGACTAATTAACTGCACAGTAAATGTCTCAGCATCTACATGTGTGCCCCTATAAGATACTTGAAACTAATTAACTCTGCAGCAGGGCAATCTTGTAAAATATAACTCCTACCCTGCTGTAGAGTTTTTTGTGCACGACAGCAAGTGTGTAGATGCTGCCCTGGCTGGCTGAGCACAGGGCGCTTCAGTACAGGGCTAGCTGGTAGATGATCCTCACGCTGAGCTGCTCCCCAGCCAGCCACTCTGTACCACATGGAGACAGGGGAGCAGCCACCTGAACTAAGGCTGGAAACCCTTGAGCTAAGATATACGTGCCATTCAGGACACATTACTAATCAATTAACTTGATGTGAAGTCTCTAATGACCAGCAAGTCAACAAAGGCAGGAGTTGTTTCTGAAATTGCATGTTTCTTCGGTTTCAAACTCCTAAAAAAATTACCACATTTTTAACTCTCCTATGAGATATGAACTTTCATTTCTACCTGGGAGAACTTTTACAGTCTTTTCTCCCATGCCTGAAGAAGGGTGCTTGTGCCTGAAAGCTTGCAACTAAAAATTTTTTTTTTTGCAAAAATCAAGTTGGTCTAATAAAAGATATCACCTCTGCCATGGGTTCTGAAAAAATGAATGCACTGAATTTCACAAATCTCCATTTTTCCCCAAGAACTTCAAGGTCCAAAGTATGGTGGGTACATTATATTAATAGGTAAGCTTGTTGTTGCAGAAATCAAAATGGGACTAAAAATGAGACACAGCCCCATCTTCCTTGATATTCAGTGACCTGGAGGCTTCAACTCAATATCCATGCTATTTCAGGTTTCATGCAGTAAAACAGTTTTTCTTTTTTGAAGCCTGGATTCTCCTGTTTTTCACCTTATATAGTCATATAGTCTTTTACACTTGTGCAAAATGAATACTAAGACCCTATCCAATCAGGTAACATTTTTCCATCTGCTTTGCAGAGTTGTGAAAAACAGGAGAATCTGATGTCCATTACCTGTGTAGCAGAATTCAGATATGTTTTCTGCTAAATTAGATTATAAGTGTGACCAATTAAGGGAGCCTGGCTGAAATACAGTAATGTTACAGCATGCTTAAAACAATGTCATATCAATCGTACAGTGTTGACAGGACTCTGACATATTTTAGCTGTGTTCTTGCATCATACTAATAACTTTGAATGATTGTGACCTTTAGCAAAGAAGACTACAGCAAGAGCAAATTACTTTAAATCTGATGGCACATTTTTGTGTTGTAATAATCCCCTTCATAACTGTAATTATTTGTAGTGTAAATGGAATTGTTAACTGCTTCTAAGAAAGTTTTCATGGTTATTTAGAAAAGGCCAAACCATTTATAAACCAAGGTTAAAATCAGGATCTTGACTCTCTTGTCACATCATATAGGTTAGTATTGTGGTTAGGCTTATGGTACCTTTATCTGCGCTTGCTGCTGTTCTATGAACTGTTGGTATGCCCCAACTTTCTTGCCTGCCACATCTTTGATGTTATTATTATTAATATTAATTTTAGATATTATTAGTTGGGAGAGTTATTCTCTGTTAGTTCACTCTTATTATACACTTTTAATGTGGCTTATGCGTAACATGCCTATATCATCCGATCCACTTATCCGTATATACGCCCAAACTCGAAGTTAGATATCGAGCCACAGTCTGGTCAAGATCGTTAACTTTTCTTTATTTTTCTTTTTACAAATTCATACAAGTTCCACACACAGTCAGACAGAAGATGTTCATTGCATCTTTTTAAAATATCACTGTGAGAGGGGAGACAAGCATCCCCCCAGCATGGTCTGGACCCCTAATCAGAGCGCCACAGCACTCACCACAGGAGCAGAGACGGGCAGCAGCGGGGAGGAGACCGGAGCGTGGATGCAGGCACAGGCACATGCTCGGCAGTTTCACAGCTACCTGAGCCTGTGTATCAGAGACAGCTGGGGGTGTGGCTTCCGAGCAGCGCATGCTGCTCAAAAGGTGGCTGGGGAAATAGCTGGCGGTGAGCTGGAGAGAGAGGAGTGGAACACCAGCTGGGAGACATCGACTCTGAAGTTGGGAGGCTCCAGCTCTAGTCCCAGCTCCCCAGAGAAGGGGTCAGCCATCTGTTGGGAAACCCCAACCAGCAAGGCAGGAGGCAGGCTTGAGGGTTGGCAGGAGCAAAGGAGCCCCACTGAGAGGCAGCAATCAGATGGGACGCCACTGGGGAGCGGCAGGGCTTCGACTAGGAGCTCCAGAACCTTGGCTGAGGGCAGACCCTCAAGCCTTCAACCATCCGCAGATGGCTCTGGAGTGGGTAGAGCACGAGGAACCATGAGCCCCCTAAAGGGGGAAAGGAGTGACATTGGCGAGAGGGACCAGGACAGGACCTCAGGTCAGCTGGGCTCCAAGGCAGGGATGCCAGAAGAACTGGTAGGGGCGAGGCACAAGGGCACTCCCAGTACCCTCACCAGTTAAGGTGGAGAGGACAAACAAGTCCCCCTGAGGGTGAGGTAGAAAGGAACCCCGAGAGAAGAGAGAGAGAGAGAGAGAATCTCGGGAGCTCCACTGGCAGACACCGGCAGTTTCAGCTGAGTTATAAATAATCCCAGCAGGGGCAAGTTTATTTTCTTGAAGAGGGGAAAACCAGCCCAAAGACCAGGAGCAAACCCCTGAAGGTTTATGGCCCAGAAAACCCAGCCCTTGCAAGGCTGGCAGTGTGGGGAAGATCTGCAGGGAGCAGCATCAACCCAGGCCGAAGGCAGTGGTAAGGGTGGGGTAAAGGAGAGGTTTGAAGCCCCACAAAGACACCCCCAGGGTCAAGACCCCTCCTGGCCACCCAACAGGGAATTGCCTCCCCAACAAATAACACTGAAGACGTGGCAGGAGAGAAAAAGGGGCAGTACCCAGACCATCTAGGTGGCACCAGAAGAGGGTTTCATCCTGATGTCACTGGGGAGCAAGGCACCGACGAAGAGGTCCCCAAAGCCTTACAACACCTACCAGCGACAATCACTTACAGTATTAACTTTGTAACTCTTCTCACACACGACTTTACCTTTTAACAGCTAACACAAATGAATTGAACTTAGTATTCATGAACTGACTCTCTCTTCGAATCTTATTTCATTTCTTTTATTTCATTCAATTTCTTCCCATTTTAAGGGGGATCTTATTTCTTCAGATCTCTCTACACAAAATCCTTTTATCTTTATTAATACCGGAGTCCCCAGTCAGCCTTATCTTCAGCTTATAGTCTTGAATCCTCTTGGAGAATCAATCCAAACAGTCTCTAACATAGAAAGAGAGTTTTAGCACAAATCCCCTTTTTCTTTTCCTTACTATTACAGACAGATGTCTCATATCCCTTGGAGTTTTGTTTTTTTGGGGGACGGGGAATCCGCCCCTCGCTTCGTTCCCTCCCGGCACAACTGGGAGCACAATCGGCTTCTCTCCTCCTGCCACAACTGGGAGCACAATCAGTTTCTCTATAGTTTCTCTGAGGGATCCTCCTGTGTTCGCCTCTCTTCTCTTCTGCCTTCTCCGCTTTTGAACCTCACATCCCGGAACCCCAGATATGGGTGAGGGCCCCGTTTCACTAAGAGCTGCTCTAACAGAAAAATTTAAAAAAATGGTCCCACTCCAAGCATCTTACAATCTAACCATAAGGCAGGACACAACAAACAGACTGGGGACTGGAAAGAAACAAGATAGCAGTAGGCCATGTCTAAACTGGAGCTTTACTATACTCACCAGTGGTACCTTCCAACAAAAAATACTATTCCAGGCATGCTACCCCTGAACAGAAGGAGTATAGCTGCATTTGCAGGCACAAAATTGCCTAATTAGCTCTATCTTGTGGGCCAAGTGGACTGTGGGGAGAAGTGCATGTTGAGACATTAATATGTTTTGAGTGTATGGCTACCAGGCATGGTACATTTGTGGTCTTTGTAGACATGACTTCATAGACATGGCAAGGAGTGGTCTCAGTGCATTAAGTGACTAACTCAGTGATTCTCTGCTCCAGCACAAGATGATTTGGGTGCCAAGAGGTGTAAGCAGATACATTGGGTGTGAAGAGATTATCTGATAAATGCAAGCTCTTCCTTAGTCTCTGCCTGACCATTCTTCTTCCACACACACCCCACCCACAACTGGCCTGTCTGCAAGGAGGTAAGCATTGTAATGCATAAATTATTTTTTGAAATGGGGTATCACTCAATTCTTTAAACATCATGAAAATATGCCTGGAGGGGTTTCTTGAGCCTAAAAAGATTGAGAACCATTGGCTTAACTGTTGTCAACCTCTTGCATGTATCACAGCAAAAGAGAATTCAAAGAAGGATTTGAGGGACAATGCTTATCTCTGATGATGTGAAAGTACTTTCAAAATACTCTTTTAGACTGGACTCATATTTTGGAGCCATGTTTAAAGTCAAACAAGGTTCTTTGGGTAAATGTGATATCTTTTATTACACCAACTAAATTTACTTGGTGTAATAAAAGATATCACATTTACCCAAAGAACATTGTCTGCCTATGTCGTTAGACCAACACCCCTATAACCAACACCCCTGTTTAAAATCACATCTCTAGAACAGCTCTCACACCCCATTGTACTGTAACCACTTTTTACCAGACAGATGCATATCTCTCCCTGCTCTTCAGTTCCTGCCCTCCAGGCATGTCTCTCTTGTTAAATCCCTGTTGGCTGTCATGCCACTTCTCAGCTGGGCCCAGCTATCAGCTGTAATTTCTCGCCTAAACTGGCACAAAAGCAGCTGCTAAGTGGATACTGAATGTTTATTCAGCCCTCAGGGTAGGTTGTACTAAACAGCATCATTTTGTTTCCACTTCCATTTCGATGGAACAGTGTTTTGTTTTGAGTTTTGTTTTGTTTCATTTTGAAAGCACTGTTCCATTTCATTTTGTTGAAACTGTTTTGCTGTTTCAGTGCTGTTTCGATGTTTTGCCCATAGGCTCTAATGGGGAAGCACGAAACTGCCTATAACTTTGTCATTTCTTGCCTGATTCAGATGAAACTTGCAGGAATGGTAGCTCCTTCTGAGGCCAGGAAGACTGCTAAGCTCAAGTAGATAGGTGCAGGGGTTTCTGGGAAAATGCACCTCAAGTTGCTGACGAGCAAAAGTCATGTAATGTGTGTGTTAAGGCACAGCAGGGTGAAAACTGCAGGCATGGTAGCCCCTGATGAGGCCATGGAGTCTGCCAGGTTTCAAGTAGATAGGTGCAGGAGTTTCTGGGAAACTGCACCTCAGGCTGGTGACAAGCAAAACTCATGATGTGTGACTGTGTGTGTGTTAAGGTGCGCCCTCACTGGTGCTGGGGCCTCTAAATGACACAGTAGTGTGCCCCAGTGAAGTCTCCTCCTCCCCTACAGCTTCAGTCCAGTCCACCACTATCCATGACAACAGGTAAAATAATAACTTAATGAGCAGCAGCACAGTAGCACCAGCAGCATCTCAGGCAGCCAAACTGTGACAGAGCCTTTCTTTCTTCTCCTGCAGGAGCTTCTTCTCCAGCAGCTGCCAGAGAACTCTCCCTGCCAGCCCCAGTCCTGGGGCTTAGATGTGCCCACGGTCCTGCATCCTTCCAGTCAGGTGCTAGGGGTATTGGTCTAAGGACATGGCACTGGCAGACAGGTCCTTTGGGTCAATCTAATCTGATGTCTTTTAGCAGACCAACTGAATAGTTACAGAAATATATCTTAGCAAGCTTTTGGGTTGAAAAGCCCTTCATTAGGCTGAGGAAGCACCTGCAGTTGGTGTGTGTGCTGTTCCTGGATGGAAGGAATAGTAAAGAAGCCAGAGGCTGGCATGCAATGCAGGCAAGAAAGCCTGGGATCTCTGTAGGGATCTCTGTAGGGAAAGTCCATGTAAGAGCTGAGGATAATCATTTATGACGTCTGTCTACAGCAGTGGCAACGTGTAGGGGGTGGATGGGGGTGCATGTGCACCCTCAGAGTGCTGGTGCGCCCTGTGACAGGCAGCGCTCCCCGCTTAGGCTATGGGTGGTGGGGCAGGCAGGAGTGCCAGTGCCCTCCTGTGAGTGCCGGCCAGGGAGTGGGCACCAGGGGGAGCCACGCTGGCATTTCCAGGAGCACCACTCCCTGGTCAGCGCAATAGGCTGCTGGGGGGCACATGTCCCTCCTGACTCAGGTGGCACCAGTCGCCCATGGGTTACAGTGACCAAACTGTTTTGTGGCATTCTTTATTGAAGGAGTAGACTGGGAACTCCCGCTTGCCATTGTTGTCCCCTTGTTCCGCCTCCTTCTCCTTCCTGCCAGTGCTTTCTCCAGCAACTGTTTGTGCAAAGAAGTTGCTAAAAGCATGAAGAGACCTCAAGCTTTGGTATGAAAAGATTGGGGATGATGGGGGTCCAATCCTCCTGCTAAGCCCCTGCAAGTCTTCCTAATAGCAAAGGCGGGCGGGGAGGGAAAGATACTTGGCACTTAGAATGGGCGAGCCAGTCAAATAGGATGCTCCAGTGTACTCCTTGCCATGTGCATTGCTGGAACAGTGGGCAGCTTTGTTCAGAAAGGAGCCTTCTTGCACTGGGTATTCTGCATATATGTAAGTTAGCATAACTCCACTGTAGCCTGCTGGGGCTCCATTACCGATAAGTCCATGATCAGAGTCGTTCTCTAAAGCTGTGATGCTGGCATGTTGCACACACATTACCTTGGCTTTAAAAAACATCAATCAAAGAAAAAACATTCTTCTAACCTGCTAATCTCATTCCCCTCTAGGTTTTTTCCTATCTAAGGCCTCTGCCTTTGGTTCTTGAGAAGAAGCCTAATGAGGAAGACTTCTTTGTGAAAGAGTGGGTATCACAGAAGAGGAGAAACAATCTCTCAGTAAGAAACAACACATCACCAGCAGCTTCTTTCCTTGTCAGAGAAGGAGGACGACAGCAGTTTCACACCCTACGTCGAAATGCCGCGGGTCCCAAAGAGAGACCTGAACTGCCGAATGTCAAGCGTGAGTCAGAAAGGGTTGGAGTCCAGCTCTGAATCAGGAGTCTCCCAGCTGGATGGAGGGTCTGTGCCCAACCTTACAGGGTGTGGGTTCTCTCATTTTGCCTGGAGGGAGACTGAGGAGGACACCTTGTTTCCAAGACAGTGAGAAAACCTCCTTTTGGACAGCTCCTCCATGGGAGACTCTAGACATCCAGCAGAAGGATATGAGCAGCATAATGTGGACATGGACAGGTGCCGACAAGAGGCCTTCCTTCAGGTGACTGTGCTGACAGAGGGTCTTCATTTTAGCCCTTCCTCTGAGGACCCACCTCTCCCTGCAAGGGGCCACCTTCACCCTGACCTGAAGAGGCTTCCCTTCCCTGAGCACATAGCTTGCTTGAAAGTACGAGTCTCTAAGGACTCCAGTGAGCTCCCTCCCCAGGACGTTGGTCTTCAGACTTGACAGTTTGCAGGGGACGAGGACATTTCAAGTGACTGTGACAGCAAAACAGACTTTCTGGCCGCACACTCAGGAGGAAAAACACTGCCTACAGCCACCAAGCTAAGGGAGACTTTTGAAGCTGGGACACGGGGAAAGCATGGGACCGTGGAGGAAAAGATCTACCAAAAGCTTAAATTCCAGGGCTGTCAGCAGGTGCATTATATGTCAAGAAACTGATGGCATCACGGGAGGAATGAAAGGACAAGCATTTGTCAGCCTGTGCCTATTTGTGCACCACTACCCAGACAGGGTAGCTTCTACCAATGCCTGTCCTATCAGGTGCTATAGCTCCAGTTGCAAAAAAGGCATGCTTTCACTGCAGGTAGCTAACACCCATTCACCATCCTGCTGCAGAAACCCTGTGGCCATTAGTCACTGTGATTTTACTGCTGGGCAAATAGGGCAAACTCAAACGTGAGCAGTGATGATCTCACACATCCCCCTTGCAGGAAACACTGCAAGTGCCTTGCCATCCCAAAGGAATTTATGGTGAGATATGGATTGTGTGTTAATTATCTCTCTGTAAAAACACTGCTGTATCAGCAAAATCTGAAACAACCAGTCCATACTGGCAACGTGGCAGGTTTCAGTCACATGTGGTTTAGGACCCAAGCTGATCCACCACCAGTTGCTCTCCTAGGGTTGTGAAGTTATTCCCCCTCCTTGGGGGAAAAAGTAAGGGTTGAAATTGTCTCCTTCACAGACATTTGCCACATTTGCTTTCTGTGGGATCGGGAAAAACTCATGGTCACCATAGTTTCATAGTTGCATAGTTGGTAGGGTTGGAAGGAACCTGAGCAGATCATCAAGTACGACCCCCTGCCATGGCAGGAAAAAGTAGTGGGGTCAAATGACCCCAGCAAGGTGTTCATCTCACCTTCTCTTAAAGACCCCCAGGGTAGGAGCCAGCACCACTTTGCTTGGAAGTTGGTTCCAGATCCTAGCCGCCCTGACAGTAAAGTAGCGCCTCCTGATGTCCAATCTGAATCTACCCTCTGCCAGCTTGTGACCATTATTTCTAGTCACTCCTGGTAGTGCTCAGGGGAACAGGGACCCCCAATGCCTGCTGGTCCCCTCTGACTAGTTTGTAACAGGCCACTAGATCCCCCCTCAGCCTTCTCTTGTGGAGGCTGAACAGGTTCAGGTCCCTTAGCCTCTCCTCGTAGGGCCTGCCCTGCTGGCCCCTGATCATGCAAGTGACCCTCTTCTGGACCTGCTCCAAGTTGTCCACATCCCTCCTGAAGTGTGGCGCCCAGAACTGGACACAGTACTCCAACTGCGGCCTGACCAACGCCACATAGAGGGGGAGGATCACCTCCTTGGACCTGCTCGAGATGCATCTATGGATGCATGACAAGGTGTGGTTGGCCTTCTTGACCGCGTCCCCACACTGCCGGCCCATGTTCATTTTGGCATCAATAATGATTCCAAGATTCTTTCCTACCTCTGCACTTACGAGAAGGGAGTTCCCCAGCCTGTAGGTATGCTATGTCTCAGAACAGAGGAAAAATCAAGGCCAAAAATATAGGCTGTGTTTATTTTTGTTATTTTTTCATAGATTCATACACGTTAGGGGCTGGAAAGGACCTTACAAGATCATCGAGTCCAGCCCCCCTGCACTTGGGCAGGAAAGACGGCTTTATTTTGGTTTGTATAAAAATACACGTGTTGGAGGTGAAATTCGTCTCGCTGAGCAGAGCAGCTCAGTGCTACTATGTTTGCATTTGCCCAGCCAGCCCGACTGAGGGCACCTTGACACACCTGGGAAACCTGCTGTCTTGGTCTGAGTGATATTCTAAGTAGTCCATCTCCTGTCTCTCCTCCCCGGGCACTAGTTGTTGTCGGTGGGTTCAGTTCCCATGCTGGTTGGGTCTGGATCCTGCCCATCCCTCTGAGCAAAGTCAAAGCTTCACTAAACTACATACGGTCATGGGACAGGCAATAGGCCAAGTGGCTGATGTTGAGACGTTGCACTTTTACTTACATTTCCAGGTCAAAGAAACTTGTTGCCGTTCTATTCCAATAAAGGAAATAAGGACAAATGACACTGCTAAATAAGAGAGAAATGGCAGTAGCACATGTGTAGGATGTATTGCTTTTGGTGGGATCTCGTCTGCTGCCTTTAACCCCCAGTTCACAAGGAGGGAAGGACAGCAGGGTACTAATGGAGGCCTTTAATGCGCACCTCCTTCCAAGGACTGGGAGATCCAAAGGGCAGATCAGATGATGTGGGAGCTGGTTGACTGCATGCAAGGCCTTTCATCTTCCCATATCACTGTACCTCATGTCTCTTATGACTAGAGACAGCAACAACAAGGCTCTGATTGAGATTGGCACTCCAGAGTATTGTTTCACACCAGTCCCAAGGCAGGACTGACACCTGTCCCCAGAGGTCTGTGTGAAGTGAACCAAGAATTTTAATCCAGGTCCTGTAGAGGGAAATCCTAGCCCCAGACACCAAACCAGACTTCCTTCCTTCTTTAAATCTGAAAAGAGAGCATGAGCTAAGGAAATTGCACATGGAAGACATCCCATTTCTTTATAGAAGGAGTTAAGATGATGTCCCAGTTTCCAGAGCGGGTGAGCAGCTGCAGCAGGAGTGAAAGGGTGATGTCTGTTTCTGACGTTCAAGCCAGAAGCATGCAATAATTGAGGAAAACTGCTGCACATGCTGTATGCCTGACCTGCCACTACCAGGCACTGTTTTAGAAGACTGATGTTTGTGCTCGGCACCCTGTAAGATGCTGCACAGCCAGCCTTAATAGCATGGCAAACTTTAGCATAACTTCCCTGATATGGAATTGAGATATAGTGCACCTAAGATCACAGGCCTTGCACTTGCTAAATTCAGAGAAAAGTGCTCATGCAGGTAGCCCTGTGCAGAGAGGGTGTCAGCCCCTCACTGTGTTTTGAAGGAACCAAAGGGCCTGATTAAGCCAGATGCTGTATCCACGTAAAAAATATAACAGCTCCACCATCTTGTACATTTCCTCCAATCACTCCTTTATTTTACTTGTCTTGCAGGTCCTCCAGTGTACGCAGGCACATGCTGCACTTAATCACACCGATTCATTTAGCAGTACATGCAACTGTCCTAGTATCATCAGGAACAGCTCCCTTCCCCTCCATGAATTAGTGGCATCACGAAAAGCAAGAGTGAACCCTCTGCAGTGAGAGTTTGACACATCAGACGTCTTTGAAAAGGGACTCAAGAGGTCTCAGTTCAGTTCCCTGCACCAGCACATGTCTTCTAGACCTGCCACTTACTCTCTCTTTGCCTCGCTATCCTCATCTGCTAATTGAGAATAGTGATCATAGTCAGTCTGACAGGGGTTGTGTATGAATAACTAAAGTTTAGGGGATATGGCAGTGACATGGGAGGGAAACAAGAGCACCTTTATATACAGATTTTCTACGTCCTGAGACATTTGAATGAGATTCTCACTGGGCCAAGTTTTCAAGTCCTGAATCATCGACTTCTCAAATAGATTTCATGCGAGCGTCTACCCCGCACCCACCACTGGGGGCACTGGATGGAGGGGCCAGGTGGGGCCTCCATGTAGACAGGCCCAGGACCCATGTGGGCAGGGCGCATTTGACAGGCTGGATGGACAAGATGGTTGCAACCCAGTCCTGTAACATCTGAGGGTTACAACAAGCCTTTTTGGACAACAAGATGCCAAAACAAAGGAGGCCAAGAACTAGCAAATGAGAGGAAGCTTTTCCTGGTTCCTACCTGCTTTTATTTCTTACAAATTCAATCATAGGCAAATTTAAATACTCGATCAGTGTTGGAAGGTACAGCGCACCTGGAGAAGACAAGAAACTCCAAGGTGATCTGGGGGACTAAGATATTGTAAATCAAAACAAATTTACCCTCCTCTGGGGATACTTGTATCTGGAGCCTTATGCAGCCCTGTGAAAGCTCCATGATACACAGCCCTTCATTGGTCAGCAGCTAGCTATGAGGTAGGACATGGTCACCTAGTTGTCATAGTGGTGCTTACATCACAAGGGCTGTTGGCTCACCTCTTTCCTGGGTCCTGGACCTGGAGCCTTGAGTGACTCCAGATGCCTTCGCGATAGGAGCTGCTCAGCGCGTTAGAGAAGGAAAACTTTTTAAAGCCAACTTTGAACAATGGAAGTCATCGATCTGAAACTACTCGGCGGAGGTAAGATCCCCACGATGTTCTCCATGCCCAATTTCTAGTCCCACACCCCTTCTTGGAAGCAGAAGGAATAGGTAGATTATCTAAAATCAGCTTTGCTAGAGCTAGACTTTTAGTTGTGCAAACCACTGTTACTTGGTGGTCTGGACTGTACCTTGGGTGATCGATACCAGGTCAGGATTAAGCCTTCAGCCTCTGAACACTGACATGGAGACTGTGTTAGATGTTCTGGGAAAGGCCTCCTTCCATCCCCAAGGTATTTCTGACCCTGTCCCCCTTGCAGCCAGGTGGGTGGTGTGAGGTGTCTCTGTGTACATTACCTAAGCTGAAGCACTACGGCAGCCTATAGACATGCTGGTTCGCGTTCTAATTAGAACAGGTTGGAGCAGGCTCAGTTAATTGAGTCTGCTCCACTTTCTAATTAAAACACTTCAGCCTTGCCTCACTGTGCATTAAGCGCCACCCCCCCACCCCTCCCGCCACATTTTAAAATAGCTGTGGGGGTGCTTTAATTAAAGCTCATTGAATAAGTTTTAGTTAAAGTACTCCAGTGGCCATGTTAAAATAAGAGGTGCTTAATACATGTGATGGTGAGCCGTTTTAATTAGAGTGGCTGTTGGGGAATCACTCTAATTTAAACAGCCCCTCCCCACACCTGGTATCTGTATAAGCAACGTAGCTTGCAAAAACTTTGGCCCTAATCCATCATTTTGGGGGTGTGATCCCAATTCTCCAACTAATTGTCAAGGAGAAAAGAATAGTTATTGTCTGCACGATTTTCCTTATTTTCCAGAAAACAAATGTCACAGTAATCTCCCCTTCCAGGTAGCTGGGCCATTTTGCAATCAAATCTTCTAGCATAACAGAGCAAGAGAAAGGGGAAGATGTATCTTCTTCTCCCTGACCAGTTCCACTCTTGCCTCTTTGGCTGGTATAGCTGTGGCCATTGCACATGGGACTGATGATTATAGATTTTTAGCTTCTGATGCTGGCCGACACCAAAGCGTCATCTCCATCCTACTGACAAAGAAGGGTTTTTGGCAGAACTAAATTGCACGAAGGGAAGTGCCTCTTTAGCACTCCAGGCCACCCTTCTGGGCTGAGGCAGCTGTATAGGCAACCTGGCTTGCAAAAACTTTGGTCCTAACCCATCATTTTGGGGGTGTGATCCCAATTCTCCAACTAATTGTCAAGGAGAAAAGAATTGTTATTGTCTGCACATTTTCCAAGCTGCCTCAGCCCAGAAGGGTGGCCTGGAGAGCTCTCTCATTGTTGCTGTGCTAGGAAACCTTTCCTTTGTAGCCAGGCCACAGGGTTTGGCTCCAGCAGAGCTGCTAGTGGGTGGTGATGAACGAGACCAATGGAAATCAACAGAACCTTTTTCTTCCATTTCAGGTTTTTCCACCAATGATGCCTCTGCAGGGAAACGCCTGGTGGACCAGGCTCAGGGCAATCTCGGCCCAGGGTTTGGCCAGGCAGATGTGGAGCCTGACATTACTGTGAGCCTTCTGCTGGAGAGACTCCAACAGGAGGAGGTAGGGCGATGGCTCTGTATCACATGGCTGCTCTAAGCATTTCCTTCCAAGCTGTGCAGGGTGGGACCCCAACTAAAACTGGTCCTTGCCCATCTGCTGTGTCTTTTCCATTCCTCCTCTCCTATTAAAGTTCACAATAAAACATGCCCTTGTTATATTGTGATGTCACTATGATGTCAGGGCATGCTCACATGGGCATCATCTCTCCCGTCCCAGTGGATGATAGATGTGGTATAAGCCACATTAAAACAAGCCCTCACCCTATGGATAATGCTGTGAACCTCTTTATTGTCTTCCTCCAAGTATCTCACAGCACTGAGATATGAAATATAGTTTCCCAGCAGCCTTGTGAGACTGGAAAGCCTCAGCCCAGGAAGTGAAGTGACTTGACCACTGTCCCCCAGCAAGTCAGGAAAAGAACTGGGAATACAGGCAAGGGTGCTGAGCCTCTGTCTGTAGACCCTGGGCAACACACTTTCCCTGCCTGATTTGCTGTCATCCAAGTATGACTTGGCTGGGTTAGTGCAACCTGGTTCACAAATATTTCGACTCCTTTCTTCATTCAGTAACAGAACTAATCACACAATGGTTTTTGGCAGCATCTTGCCCAGCAAACTCCTGCTAAATTTGCTGCTCAGGATCACCCGGCTGTTCTTTGTCACTCCCCAAGTGTCCCCCTCTCTGAAAAAAATGTAAGTCACTCCCACCTCCCTTGTGCAGTGGGGTGACAGTACCTGTGATGCATCTGACTGCTTTTCTGATCATATTTCTGCCTCTCACCAGTCTGTTACATTATGCCCTCACAGTCCCTGACGCTACTTCCTTGTCAGTGCCAGCTGTGAACATCTGCATGAGAGGACGAACCCAAGACACCCTGGGTTGTGTTCCTGTCCAGGGACCAAATTCCCCCTTAGCATGGCTGTAGAAATATCCCATGGTAGCTGATGTCCAACATCATAGTCCTGGATGATCTGGCACTGGTCCCAAAGGAAACCCATTGTTCTCTTTCTTGGTGTGTTCCCAGGAGACAAGAGTAACCATTTACTCCAGCCTGCAGGAAGTCTTGCAGGGGAACATAAAGAGCCTGGATAGGAACCTTGTCAGGAGGATCATCCACTTGGCCTCCAAAGACATGAGGGAGACCCAGGTGAGTGAACTCTGCCCAGTTTCTACTCCCAAGACCTTACTTTATGCGTAGTTTGTTTGGTCCAATGTAGCTTGAGCTTATGGTGTATCTCCTGCATGGACTCTGGTTAGAGGCTGCAGGCTTGCTCAAGACAGATCTCCTCGTGATGTTTCTGGAGAGCACGGACATGATCCAACCCAGTGTTGAGCTCTGAAATATGGGGCAGCTCCTCTGCTGAGAAAGACCAGAGTGCATAGCTGCTTTGCTGAGGAGAGCATTGTCCAAGAAGTTTCCTGGTCCATGCTGAAGCTGTGTCCTACAGCCCAGGTGAATTCTGCAGTTGGCCAGCCAACCAGAGCTGAAATATTGTTCAGCTAAATGTTTCAGTTGGCACTTATGGGTGAGGGATCTCATGCAAGGAATTATTAGGGGGACGTAGTGAATTCAGGAGCAGCTATTACAGTGTGTGGCTGGTAGGTGGTGGGGAAGACAGTTTGCTTGGAGCCAAGGATGAAAAGGACTTAAGAGAGCGGCCAGACACTGGGCCACTGGAGAAGCTGAGGCTAGTGCATTGTGCTCCCTCCCTTTCAGAGGAGGCAACTTTAACCCTGGCCTGACTTACCGCTATATAAACTGTGCGTTGGGTGTGTGCTCAAGTTTTCTTCTTCTATTCTAGCAAGAAAATGATGAACTGCAGTTGGCTGCAGGAAAAACCCTCGTGGCACTTGCCGGCACCTTTTATAATTGGGTGATGTATAAGCTGCAGTGTCACCTCGGCATCATGGAGCTCCCTCCAATCTTCTTCTTGATTACACTGGGCGACTTGTCCTCAGCCTATGGTACAGCATTGCCTCCCTTGCTTCCGGGCTCTGATCAGGGGTTTTGGAGGGAGGGGATAAATACCACTCTGTCCAATGGGGCCATCAAAACTCAGCTGGATTTGGGGCCTGAAGAGTCTGGCTCCTGGCTCTTAGGTGCCAGCACTAACTTATAAAACAGGTGGAAGAGACTTCAGGACAGGAAGGAGTGGAGATCAGGTGGGCAGGACCCTCCACTCCCTCCTCCTGCCCTGCATCTGGGTATGGGAGGGGCAGCAAATAGAGGATTGTCCTACGTAGGGGCAGTCACTGTGGGGTTCCTCTGACATCTTGAAAGCCCCTTTGTGTTGCTCACCCTGACAGTGAGGGATGAAGGTGGACAGGAATGTCTCTAACTGCACAATGTATCCTCGTCCTGCAGCACTGAGGTCTGAGCCCTTCCTTGTGCTGACGCTTAGCAAATTGCGTTTTGTGCTGAGGCTGGTGGAGACAGACCAGATGAAGCGGGCGCTGTGTGGAGGTGAGTGCCAGCCCCTCCTGCAGGTGCCCCCATGGGGCACCCAAGGCCTAACACAGCCTGGGCCCTACTGGAGTGTCCCACACTGGTAAGCGGGGCCTCCACTGCACTTCCTGGACCTGATCCAACCACGAGTGGAGAACCCTCCCTCCCTGGGCTGGCTGGAGGCTCTGAGCAGTGAGCAGGATTGGGCCCTTCATGATGCTTGCAGAGTATTTCCCAGGAGCCATCACCAAGGCTAGAGGTGCCTCTAGGCCCTGGGGCAGATGGTGCAGATTGAATCCTAGTTGTAGCCGCTGGTACATGCTCCACCTGCCCCAAATTCTCCATCTGCCCTGAGCAGCACAGGCTGCCGGGACACTGTCATGACCACCAGGCCTGCATGTCCTGCAGCACCTCACTCTAATGTTCCTGTGCAAACATCTTGTCTTTTCTCCCCCTCTGCAGTTGTGGAAGGCTTTGCCCGGGCTGCCAACCTGAAATTCCACATCAGGGACGAGAGCCCGTTCCCCAGCTGTTGGGCAGCCGACTACAGTTTCCATATGCTCCCTTTTTTTAATCTCATGAGCAGCAGCTGGCTTACAAGTGAGGACCTGGAGGTGAGGGCTGCTGTCTTTCTAGCTCTGTAGCACAGCTGTCACATGTCACTATTTCTGCATGTCTGTGCAGTCCCGGCAGGGAAGACCCAGTCTCTGGGGCTCATATCACATGTCTGAGAATCTGCTCTGCCCACAGGCAGTGCGCAGTAGTGTGCGCTAATGGGTGCCAGTGAGTGCTGGGATAGGGGGAAGCTTCTTCCGGGCATGACTCCTTCGGTGCCCAGGGGGATGGCATCAAGGAGGAGTTTGCTCTCTCTGCACATGCATCTGGGCACATCAGCACAGCAGGGAGCCAGCCCCAGGGCTGCATCCCACAACCCCTCCCAGCTGCTGTAGGTGGGAACCATGCAGACTGGGCTGGTCCGATGATGGACCAAGGACACTGCTGACCTGAGAAGGAGAAAAGCTGTGCCTCTTCCTGACCCAGAGAAACCTCCCGGAAAGTCTGTTGGAGGGACTCAGTCCTGCCTTTCTTCTCTGCAGCTGTAGCAGGCTGCAGTCAAGGCTCTGGGACCTGTGATGGGCCTCCTTCTCCACCATGAGAGGCATCGCAGTACCGTTTTTGAGAGGCTCCCCTGTCTCCTGCAGCAATACGAGGGAGGGGTCGACAATCTTCATGTCACCATGGTGAGACGCTGCCTGGGAAGCTGGCATTGGCCCTTGTCTGTATGCGTGGGTATGTGTAATGGCTCACATGTGAGATATAGTGCACCTAAGATCACAGGCCTTGCACTTGCTAAATTCAGAGAAAAGTGCTCATGCAGGTAGCCCTGTGCAGAGAGGGTGTCAGCCCCTCACTGTGTTTTGAAAGAACCAAAGGGCCTGATTAAGCCAGATGCTGTATCCACGTAAAAAATATAACAGCTCCACCATCTTGTACATTTCCTCCAATCACTCCTTTATTTTACTTGTCTTGCAGGTCCTCCAGTGTACGCAGGCACATGCTGCACTTAATCACACCGATTCATTTAGCAGTACATGCAACTGTCCTAGTATCATCAGGAACAGCTCCCTTCCCCTCCATGAATTAGTGGCATCACGAAAAGCAAGAGTGAACCCTCTGCAGTGAGAGTTTGACACATCAGACGTCTTTGAAAAGGGACTCAAGAGGTCTCAGTTCAGTTCCCTGCACCAGCACATGTCTTCTAGACCTGCCACTTACTCTCTCTTTGCCTCGCTATCCTCATCTGCTAATTGAGAATAGTGATCATAGTCAGTCTGACAGGGGTTGTGTATGAATAACTAAAGTTTAGGGGATATGGCAGTGACATGGGAGGGAAACAAGAGCACCTTTATATACAGATTTTCTACGTCCTGAGACATTTGAATGAGATTCTCACTGGGCCAAGTTTTCAAGTCCTGAATCATCGACTTCTCAAATAGATTTCATGCGAGCGTCTACCCCGCACCCACCACTGGGGGCACTGGATGGAGGGGCCAGGTGGGGCCTCCATGTAGACAGGCCCAGGACCCATGTGGGCAGGGCGCATTTGACAGGCTGGATGGACAAGATGGTTGCAACCCAGTCCTGTAACATCTGAGGGTTACAACAAGCCTTTTTGGACAACAAGATGCCAAAACAAAGGAGGCCAAGAACTAGCAAATGAGAGGAAGCTTTTCCTGGTTCCTACCTGCTTTTATTTCTTACAAATTCAATCATAGGCAAATTTAAATACTCGATCAGTGTTGGAAGGTACAGCGCACCTGGAGAAGACAAGAAACTCCAAGGTGATCTGGGGGACTAAGATATTGTAAATCAAAACAAATTTACCCTCCTCTGGGGATACTTGTATCTGGAGCCTTATGCAGCCCTGTGAAAGCTCCATGATACACAGCCCTTCATTGGTCAGCAGCTAGCTATGAGGTAGGACATGGTCACCTAGTTGTCATAGTGGTGCTTACATCACAAGGGCTGTTGGCTCACCTCTTTCCTGGGTCCTGGACCTGGAGCCTTGAGTGACTCCAGATGCCTTCGCGATAGGAGCTGCTCAGCGCGTTAGAGAAGGAAAACTTTTTAAAGCCAACTTTGAACAATGGAAGTCATCGATCTGAAACTACTCGGCGGAGGTAAGATCCCCACGATGTTCTCCATGCCCAATTTCTAGTCCCACACCCCTTCTTGGAAGCAGAAGGAATAGGTAGATTATCTAAAATCAGCTTTGCTAGAGCTAGACTTTTAGTTGTGCAAACCACTGTTACTTGGTGGTCTGGACTGTACCTTGGGTGATCGATACCAGGTCAGGATTAAGCCTTCAGCCTCTGAACACTGACATGGAGACTGTGTTAGATGTTCTGGGAAAGGCCTCCTTCCATCCCCAAGGTATTTCTGACCCTGTCCCCCTTGCAGCCAGGTGGGTGGTGTGAGGTGTCTCTGTGTACATTACCTAAGCTGAAGCACTACGGCAGCCTATAGACATGCTGGTTCGCGTTCTAATTAGAACAGGTTGGAGCAGGCTCAGTTAATTGAGTCTGCTCCACTTTCTAATTAAAACACTTCAGCCTTGCCTCACTGTGCATTAAGCGCCACCCCCCCACCCCTCCCGCCACATTTTAAAATAGCTGTGGGGGTGCTTTAATTAAAGCTCATTGAATAAGTTTTAGTTAAAGTACTCCAGTGGCCATGTTAAAATAAGAGGTGCTTAATACATGTGATGGTGAGCCGTTTTAATTAGAGTGGCTGTTGGGGAATCACTCTAATTTAAACAGCCCCTCCCCACACCTGGTATCTGTATAAGCAACGTAGCTTGCAAAAACTTTGGCCCTAATCCATCATTTTGGGGGTGTGATCCCAATTCTCCAACTAATTGTCAAGGAGAAAAGAATAGTTATTGTCTGCACGATTTTCCTTATTTTCCAGAAAACAAATGTCACAGTAATCTCCCCTTCCAGGTAGCTGGGCCATTTTGCAATCAAATCTTCTAGCATAACAGAGCAAGAGAAAGGGGAAGATGTATCTTCTTCTCCCTGACCAGTTCCACTCTTGCCTCTTTGGCTGGTATAGCTGTGGCCATTGCACATGGGACTGATGATTATAGATTTTTAGCTTCTGATGCTGGCCGACACCAAAGCGTCATCTCCATCCTACTGACAAAGAAGGGTTTTTGGCAGAACTAAATTGCACGAAGGGAAGTGCCTCTTTAGCACTCCAGGCCACCCTTCTGGGCTGAGGCAGCTGTATAGGCAACCTGGCTTGCAAAAACTTTGGTCCTAACCCATCATTTTGGGGGTGTGATCCCAATTCTCCAACTAATTGTCAAGGAGAAAAGAATTGTTATTGTCTGCACATTTTCCAAGCTGCCTCAGCCCAGAAGGGTGGCCTGGAGAGCTCTCTCATTGTTGCTGTGCTAGGAAACCTTTCCTTTGTAGCCAGGCCACAGGGTTTGGCTCCAGCAGAGCTGCTAGTGGGTGGTGATGAACGAGACCAATGGAAATCAACAGAACCTTTTTCTTCCATTTCAGGTTTTTCCACCAATGATGCCTCTGCAGGGAAACGCCTGGTGGACCAGGCTCAGGGCAATCTCGGCCCAGGGTTTGGCCAGGCAGATGTGGAGCCTGACATTACTGTGAGCCTTCTGCTGGAGAGACTCCAACAGGAGGAGGTAGGGCGATGGCTCTGTATCACATGGCTGCTCTAAGCATTTCCTTCCAAGCTGTGCAGGGTGGGACCCCAACTAAAACTGGTCCTTGCCCATCTGCTGTGTCTTTTCCATTCCTCCTCTCCTATTAAAGTTCACAATAAAACATGCCCTTGTTATATTGTGATGTCACTATGATGTCAGGGCATGCTCACATGGGCATCATCTCTCCCGTCCCAGTGGATGATAGATGTGGTATAAGCCACATTAAAACAAGCCCTCACCCTATGGATAATGCTGTGAACCTCTTTATTGTCTTCCTCCAAGTATCTCACAGCACTGAGATATGAAATATAGTTTCCCAGCAGCCTTGTGAGACTGGAAAGCCTCAGCCCAGGAAGTGAAGTGACTTGACCACTGTCCCCCAGCAAGTCAGGAAAAGAACTGGGAATACAGGCAAGGGTGCTGAGCCTCTGTCTGTAGACCCTGGGCAACACACTTTCCCTGCCTGATTTGCTGTCATCCAAGTATGACTTGGCTGGGTTAGTGCAACCTGGTTCACAAATATTTCGACTCCTTTCTTCATTCAGTAACAGAACTAATCACACAATGGTTTTTGGCAGCATCTTGCCCAGCAAACTCCTGCTAAATTTGCTGCTCAGGATCACCCGGCTGTTCTTTGTCACTCCCCAAGTGTCCCCCTCTCTGAAAAAAATGTAAGTCACTCCCACCTCCCTTGTGCAGTGGGGTGACAGTACCTGTGATGCATCTGACTGCTTTTCTGATCATATTTCTGCCTCTCACCAGTCTGTTACATTATGCCCTCACAGTCCCTGACGCTACTTCCTTGTCAGTGCCAGCTGTGAACATCTGCATGAGAGGACGAACCCAAGACACCCTGGGTTGTGTTCCTGTCCAGGGACCAAATTCCCCCTTAGCATGGCTGTAGAAATATCCCATGGTAGCTGATGTCCAACATCATAGTCCTGGATGATCTGGCACTGGTCCCAAAGGAAACCCATTGTTCTCTTTCTTGGTGTGTTCCCAGGAGACAAGAGTAACCATTTACTCCAGCCTGCAGGAAGTCTTGCAGGGGAACATAAAGAGCCTGGATAGGAACCTTGTCAGGAGGATCATCCACTTGGCCTCCAAAGACATGAGGGAGACCCAGGTGAGTGAACTCTGCCCAGTTTCTACTCCCAAGACCTTACTTTATGCGTAGTTTGTTTGGTCCAATGTAGCTTGAGCTTATGGTGTATCTCCTGCATGGACTCTGGTTAGAGGCTGCAGGCTTGCTCAAGACAGATCTCCTCGTGATGTTTCTGGAGAGCACGGACATGATCCAACCCAGTGTTGAGCTCTGAAATATGGGGCAGCTCCTCTGCTGAGAAAGACCAGAGTGCATAGCTGCTTTGCTGAGGAGAGCATTGTCCAAGAAGTTTCCTGGTCCATGCTGAAGCTGTGTCCTACAGCCCAGGTGAATTCTGCAGTTGGCCAGCCAACCAGAGCTGAAATATTGTTCAGCTAAATGTTTCAGTTGGCACTTATGGGTGAGGGATCTCATGCAAGGAATTATTAGGGGGACGTAGTGAATTCAGGAGCAGCTATTACAGTGTGTGGCTGGTAGGTGGTGGGGAAGACAGTTTGCTTGGAGCCAAGGATGAAAAGGACTTAAGAGAGCGGCCAGACACTGGGCCACTGGAGAAGCTGAGGCTAGTGCATTGTGCTCCCTCCCTTTCAGAGGAGGCAACTTTAACCCTGGCCTGACTTACCGCTATATAAACTGTGCGTTGGGTGTGTGCTCAAGTTTTCTTCTTCTATTCTAGCAAGAAAATGATGAACTGCAGTTGGCTGCAGGAAAAACCCTCGTGGCACTTGCCGGCACCTTTTATAATTGGGTGATGTATAAGCTGCAGTGTCACCTCGGCATCATGGAGCTCCCTCCAATCTTCTTCTTGATTACACTGGGCGACTTGTCCTCAGCCTATGGTACAGCATTGCCTCCCTTGCTTCCGGGCTCTGATCAGGGGTTTTGGAGGGAGGGGATAAATACCACTCTGTCCAATGGGGCCATCAAAACTCAGCTGGATTTGGGGCCTGAAGAGTCTGGCTCCTGGCTCTTAGGTGCCAGCACTAACTTATAAAACAGGTGGAAGAGACTTCAGGACAGGAAGGAGTGGAGATCAGGTGGGCAGGACCCTCCACTCCCTCCTCCTGCCCTGCATCTGGGTATGGGAGGGGCAGCAAATAGAGGATTGTCCTACGTAGGGGCAGTCACTGTGGGGTTCCTCTGACATCTTGAAAGCCCCTTTGTGTTGCTCACCCTGACAGTGAGGGATGAAGGTGGACAGGAATGTCTCTAACTGCACAATGTATCCTCGTCCTGCAGCACTGAGGTCTGAGCCCTTCCTTGTGCTGACGCTTAGCAAATTGCGTTTTGTGCTGAGGCTGGTGGAGACAGACCAGATGAAGCGGGCGCTGTGTGGAGGTGAGTGCCAGCCCCTCCTGCAGGTGCCCCCATGGGGCACCCAAGGCCTAACACAGCCTGGGCCCTACTGGAGTGTCCCACACTGGTAAGCGGGGCCTCCACTGCACTTCCTGGACCTGATCCAACCACGAGTGGAGAACCCTCCCTCCCTGGGCTGGCTGGAGGCTCTGAGCAGTGAGCAGGATTGGGCCCTTCATGATGCTTGCAGAGTATTTCCCAGGAGCCATCACCAAGGCTAGAGGTGCCTCTAGGCCCTGGGGCAGATGGTGCAGATTGAATCCTAGTTGTAGCCGCTGGTACATGCTCCACCTGCCCCAAATTCTCCATCTGCCCTGAGCAGCACAGGCTGCCGGGACACTGTCATGACCACCAGGCCTGCATGTCCTGCAGCACCTCACTCTAATGTTCCTGTGCAAACATCTTGTCTTTTCTCCCCCTCTGCAGTTGTGGAAGGCTTTGCCTGGGCTGCCAACCTGTAATTCCACATCAGGGACGAGAGCCCGTTCCCCAGCTGTTGGGCAGCCGACTACAGTTTCCATATGCTCCCTTTCTTTAATCTCATGAGCAGCAGCTGGCTTACAAGTGAGGACCTGGAGGTGAGGGCTGCTGTCTTTCTAGCTCTGTAGCACAGCTGTCACATGTCACTATTTCTGCATGTCTGTGCAGTCCTGGCAGGGAAGACCCAGTCTCTGGGGCTCATATCACATGTCTGAGAATCTGCTCTGCCCACAGGCAGTGCGCAGTAGTGTGCGCTAATGGGTGCCAGTGAGCACTGGAATAGGGGGAAGCTCCTTCCGGGCATGACTCCTTCGGTGCCCAGGGGAATGGCATCAAGGAGGAGTTTGCTCTCTCTGCACATGAATCTGGGCACATCAGCACAGCGGGGAGCCAACCCCAGGGCTATATCTCACAACCCCTCCCAGCTGCCGTAGGTGAGAACCATGCAGACCAGGCTGGTCTGATGATGGACCAAAGACACTGCTGACCTGAGAAGGAGAAAAGCTGTGCCTCTTCCTGACCCAGAGCAACCTCCCAGAAAGTCTGTTGGAGGGATTCAGTCCTGCCTTTCTTCTCTGCAGCTGCAGCAGGCTGCAGTCAAGGCTCTGGGACCTGTGATGGGCCTCCTTCTCCACCATGAGAGGCATCGCAGTACCGTTTTTGAGAGGCTCCCCTGTCTCCTGCAGCAATACGAGGGAGGGGTCGACAATCTTCATGTCACCATGGTGAGACGTTGTCGGGGAAACCGGCATTGGCCCTTGTTTGTATGCATGGGTGTGTGTACTGGCACACGTGTGTGCATGTACAGCTTGCCCTAGGAACTCTGTAGCTCTCTTGGGGCTTTCCTGGTGCAATTCAAGACCCCTTAATGGATTGGCCTTGCCTGCCCTTGGGGTCTAAACTCACAGCAGCTGGATCTGTAGATCATAGCCATGTTGGGAATGCTGCTTCCATTTTCTGGGAAGTCTGATAAGGGGAGACAAAAGAAATTAACTATCAGACCACTCCTTCCAGCTGAGTTTCGCTCTGCTCCCTTTGAGCTTGGAAGGGATTATGGTCAGGGCCTGGTAGTTTAAAACATGGAGATTTGGGGCTCCCTGCTATGGGTTATAGAAGTGGAGCATGTTATACAGTGGTTATGCCTGTGAAGCGTGTCTCTCCTGGGTGAGACGGGCTGCGCTCTGTCTTTGTTTGCACCCGGGCAGCCCCCTGAGGCAGCACAGGTTTACCCCAGGGGAGAATCCCACTACAGCTCTGTGCTGCTTTGTCCTGTGTCCCTGGGGCTGTGGGGGCAGATGCTGGCTGGTCCTGAATCTGTGGTCAGTTTTGGGGCCTACGACACCTGTGGGCTGTGGGACCCACTCTCCTCCTGGCATCCTTTGGAAGGAATCTGAATCTCCGGAGAGTGGTAATTCAGGTGGGGTGTATTCAGGGTACTGGGCAGGGGCTCAAACAGCACAGTGTGGTGTGGTCAGAGTTGCAGACCTGGAAACTTCCAGTCCCAAAGCAGTAAGGCACTAAGCATGGGGCAGTGAGGTATTTTTTCTCGCTCAGTAAATTTCTGCTCTTGCTCACTCCACGGTTCTCCTCTCTAACCCTCTCTTTGACTTTCATCGTCTGTTGCAGAGTCTGAGCCAGATCTTGGAGGTGGCCTATGATTTTGAGGTCCCTCTCCCCGATGGGAAACTCAAGAGCATCTGTTTTGCCCTGCACACCCAGGTAAGGGGAGGTTGATCCTGTACTGCTCATCCCAGTGCCTAGCAGGTCCAAGTCCCATTAGCCAGACAAACCCAGCTGATGGCGGTACCAAGTCCCACTCTGCTGGTGACCTCTCTGCTTGCCCAAGAAGAAGAAAACAGGTGGCTGCCTCCTTGTCTCCCCTCAGTCCACTTCAACTGATAGGAGGGTCCATGCAAATCCCTTTGTCCTAGTGAGTCAGGACCAGAACAATCAACCCTGTGGTGCAAGTCCAGCCAAGAGCAGCCGTGTTGCTAAAGGGACTTGGAAATCAGGGTCCCCTCTTGCTTATGGTCTGGACCTTTGAGTTCTTGGCTCTTGCTGTGATAGCAGTGATGTCTCCTGGGACTCAAAAAGACTCATAGACAGTGGGAGTTCAGGATCCATTCCACACTTTCATCTGCACCCAGCTGGGACTGTGGAGACTCCCTTCCCTTCTTCCCACAGGTGTGTGATAGCACACAGCTGCCCAGATTAGAAAACCAGGTCAAGGTGTTCTACTGTCTCTGCCTGCTCGGTAAGGAGAGGGGGCTCCAAATGACACGGGGGTTTCCTTCGAACCTCCCTGCACGGTGCCAAACCCTGGAGCGGGGAATGAGAGAGAGGAGTGCTGAGGTCACTGAGGTTTGCTCTTCTCCCCTACAGCCTGTCTCTCCCCAGACCAATTTATTTCCCTTGTGGGCTCCCGGCTCAAGACCGACAAGGAGGGAAGCTGCGTGGCGTCCCTCTCAATCTTTAGTGGCATCATTGCTGCTGACTGTAAGTATGACCAGAGCAAATGTGCTGACTGCTGTCTTGGCTGACCCTTCAGGAACTGAGTTAGGACTGTCCAGGCTGAATTACCTGTCCTGCCTTAGCTGCGCTCAAGAGCGCTGGCTGTGTAGAGCTGGAGCCAGACCTCCATCCTCTGCTGTTCAGTCCCAGAGGGCCAGTAGCACCCTGAGTCCTGCTGGATGACACAGGAATGCTGGGGCCAAATCCTGCTTGGACACCTTTCCTGGCAGCACTCTCAAGTCGAGAGGTTTAACGAAACCATTGTTATGGCCCAGGAGACTTTCCTAGTTCCAAAGTAGAGACAGGAGTTTGAGCAGGTTGCCACAAGCAGGTCTTTTGCAATCTGGGTGCATCTTGCTGTGGATTGCTCCCAGAACATAGCAATATTGTGCCCTCCTTCTCCTTCTTCCAGTGCCAGAGATGAGCCAGAAAAAATGCGCAGTAGTCAAGGCCATGAGGTGCATGCTTGGTGATCAGAGCACTGAGGTGAGGTGCTTTGTCAGTAGTGGCTGTGCTGGGGATGGCACATGGACCTGACACAAAATTCCCACCCGATATTCTTGGTTCTCTTGTAGAGAAAACCTTTCTTCCCTATCAGCATCTTCAGGGAAGGCAGTGCAGAAAGTCTGCCCCTCTGCTTCCAGAGCTGGGGAGAGTCAGGATCTGGGGAAGTGTTATCAGTTTGCCAGTGGGGAGGGGATCTGCTTTCCCTCTGATGCCAACATGGGATTACTGAGTAGCAAGGACACACTGTTCTCTTACCTCTTTATAAACCCTAGAAATAAAATTGGAGACCTGGGGACCCTTCTTCTTCCCTGTCATCCTTTCCAAGGTTTGAGGGAGGGTTTGTGCCATGGCCGGTCCCTGCCACTATTAGCGCATAAGGGCATTCCTGACTCCAGTCTGTCCTCTCCTCCCCTCCAGGTGAAGAAAGCCGTCCTCCATTTCATCAGGACACTGCTCAATGTGCAGGGCCTGGATGACTGGGCCTGGGACTTAGTGGCCTATATTTTCAAGCAATCCAGCTTGTCTAGGAGCCAAATGCTAAGAGAAATTGAGGCTGGAGACTTGATGCTGCTGTTGTAACAGGCTGAAGCCTGCCATTGGTTTGAGCAGGAGCATGGGGTGCCTCAGGGCTGCCAGGCTGAGTCATTAGAACCAGGGTCAGACCATTTCCACTGGTACAACAGATCTAAGGGAGCTCTTGGGATGTCAGTGCAGCTACTCTGGATTTTCCCCAGGTTGTCGGCAAGACCAGACTCTGATCTGGACTATGTACATCTTCTGATGAGGCTGAGATTTTCCCCTTCAGGCACTGAGGAGTAAAAACCCTGACCACACAGTCTGTCAGGGAAACTTCCTTGAGAACAGCAATGCTCTCTGGTAGAAATAGACTCCCGAGGACATGTCTTGGTGCCAAGGACATAGCTTGGCCCATTGATAGAATCACATTGACGAGACACAGAGCATTGAGCTTGCTGGGCCCCGGAGCAGACAGAGCAGAGCGGGTGTGTGATGCCTGCACATTTGTGTCTGCTGGGCTGAATCTGAAGAGAAGTGAATACTTGGCAGGTTTCAAGGCATAACCCACTCCCAGACCCCAGAAACACTTCATGTTCAGTGAGTTGTTTCACAGTGTTGGAGGTGTTTCTGAACTGGGAACCTGCCTCATCAGCTTGGTTTTTCTTTTATTATCTCAGCTCCAGTGAGTTGTGCTTTGAGCAGAACATAAAATCAGTGGTAACTGTGCAGCGTTCAAGCTGGCTGCGAAGGAGATGGAGACTGAGTGTCCAGTCATTGCGTGTTGACTAGCTCCTGAGCTTTCTCTCGGCCTCTTGTGCAGAAGTCCAAAAACCGTTCCAGTCAGGATGCTGAGGAGGAACAGAGCATCCGAGCCACCTGTGTGGAGATCCTGGAAAATCTGGATGTCTCAATCAGTGGCATGAGCCAAGTAGGTGACCAGCTGCTGCCCTTGCATTATCAATGTTTTTCTTTTCATCCCCTCTACATCTCCACTGGGCAATTCTCTGCATTGGCAGGGTAATGGAGATAGATCATGGCCAGTGCTGGCCGTGAGTTATGGAACAAGCTGCCGCCATTTAAGGAATGACATACATCACCCCAGCTGGAAGGGATCCCTCCTGTGCTGAGAGGGCGTCCTCATTCTCTCTCCTTGCTCTGCTCAGTCTTCTCTGAAATTGAGACTTGTTTGGCCAGTGTTAGAACAGGGTTTCAGAGATCACCTATTCCTGAGAGACAGACATGAGGTCACGGGTGGGGGAAGGACCCTCAAGTAGGTGGGTCATTGGTGAAGAAGAGGAGACTGTCCTTGAGCACTGGATGAAGAGAGCTGGGTGCAGGGGTACAAGTAGTTGAGTCCAAGCTTTCTGGCTCTTCTCTCCAGGTCTTATGGCCCCGGCTGCTGGAGTACATAGTGCCAGCTCAGTACAGCTGCACTCTGAGCCCCCTGTGCCAATGCCTTGGGGACCTGGCTGAACAACTGCAGTGGGAGGGAGAAGCAGCAGCTTGCATGGACCCCAGCAAAGGAGGTTTGAAATCCAGATCCCTGTGGGATGAACCCGCTCCACCTGCCTTGTAGAAAATCTTCGGCCTCTTCCATGCACTACAAGGAGGCCCAAAGGCGGGAGGGACAGTTGGGTCATTACAACCTACAAGGGGGATCCAGGAAATGTGGGCTTCTCCAACCCAGAGCTGCCCCAGATTTATGCTGTGCCATAGGGGAATCCCAGGGCCTTTTTGCCGCAGCTTCCCCACTCATCCAATGATGACTGAGCAGTGCCTGCCTCACAGAGGGGCTGGGAGTGAAAGCTCCTTGGTAAAGCTCCTTGAGATCCAGACACGGAAGGTGCCCTGAAAGTGCCAGTTGTGCCCAGCTCCCCGAGTGTTCACGGGTGGGCGCATTGGGAATGGACAGGCTTGTAGCAGCATCACCCCTGTTCCAAAGTAGTCCCATATGGCCATGCTCTCTTTCTCTTTCCAAATTTCCTAAGGCACAGGGACTGCTAGCATGACTCCTGGTGAGTAGCCCTGGAAAGGTACCTGCCAGAGGTGTGGGGAGGGTCAGGGGTGTGGGCACACGTGCCTGTAGCCTTAGGTGGAGGAGCACGCTCTGTCTCTTCCCACACTCCGCGCTGCCCGGTGCTGGCAGAGTTCCCTTCCCTTTGCAGAGCAGAGCCAGGCTCTGCCCCCGCCTCGCAGCCTACAGAGGGGCATATAGGATCAGCCTAGCACAGCACCTCAGCCTATGTCTGATTGCTGAATGCTCTGGCCATGTATGGTGGAGGCCAGTTTCCCTCCTAAAGGAGGGCTGAGCCCCTGTTTCTCTCTCGCTGTCAGGTGGTTGCATCTGCCCTGGGTGACAGCAGCTGTGCACATTCTGCCCTGCGGGGACTGTGGCCTCTGCACCGCATGATCCACCCTGCTGTTGGAGAGCAGTGGAGGATCAAGATTCCCATCCCGCTCTCGACCATTGAAGGTAACAAGCAAGGAAGTAGCACAGTGATTTCTGCAGAATGGAAAGGGAGAGGGGAGGTTGCAGCCTCCTGGAGTCCCCCGTGGTACCATTCCCCTTTTTCAGCATCGCATGCTTGAGAGCTTCTACTCTTTGTCACGGGGGGGGAATCCAGGGACTTGACAACATTGAGGTTGATGGGACCCAGGGTAGAGTTTGCCCATGAAGGACTCCACCAGAGCAACCACTGTCCTTCAGTTCCCTGCACACTTGGGAGGTTTCTGGTGCCAGAGGAAACCTCTGTGCACTTTGCCCTTCTATGAAGCCCAGTCCTGTACTGTGCTGTGCCGAGCACGTCCGTGAGGTGCTGAGCACCCTCCAATCTCCTTATGGCCATTTCTGCAGGGACTGGTCATGCTCAACTTCCAGACATGCCAGCATGCTATGTACTAGAGTACAGGGCCTGTGACCTTAGAATCCCAGCAGGTGACTGGGTGCAGATGCAGGAGTTTCTAAAGACTTGATGCCCCGGGAGGCAACTAGGACTCTTCTTCAGTGCCTATGGCAGTGACACCCTTCTTGTTTGCCTCCCACCTTCAGGAAATCCTGAGACCTCCCAGGACAATGCGTGGTGGGAGCACCTGCTGCTGAAGGTACAGGCTGGCTCTCAGAGCTGTTGTTGCAGCCAGCCAAACTGGGTAGGGCTGTCTGGGAAGGGAGGGTTTCCTCATGCCTCAGGGAAATGAGGTTATGAAAGTCAATAACCTAGCAAGAGTCCAACTTGGAAGCTTTGCCAGTCTCCTTGAGTTTGGTTTGACATCCAGAGTTGTCCATTTGGGATACTTCAGGCTTTCCGTACAGTCTTTGAGCTCAAGAAATGGAAGGAGATGAGGCCTTGGTAGGGGGCTTCTGCAATTCCCAGGTCCTATTACAATGCAAGCCCAACACCACAAAGTACTGAAGTCCCTGGCAGCTGGAGGTGCCCACTGTAGAGCCCATGGTGCCTTTTTGACTTGATCCATCCTCCCCGCTCTACACAACCTCTTGCCAGTGGGCAGGTTTCTTGGCAAAATCTCCTCCAAATTTCTGTCCACTGGTGTCAAGGGTTGTGAAGGATTTTGGGGCAGAGATGAGGAGGGGAGAGCAAGAAGCAGGAAGATCCTAAGGTGTCCACCTGTTGAGTTCTCCAAAGGAGTCCTCTCCCTGTGAGACTTGGGTGCTAGAAAGGGCACAGGAGGAGGACGACAGAGACTCAGCCCATGCACCCAACCCTTTGCTTCCCTTCACTTGTGCCCTCAGTTCCTGAACATGACGCTGAAGAGTATCGATGACGATGCCTGGAGCAGTCAGCTGAGCCTGGAGCTGCAGCACCAGACAGCCAGTTATGCCTGCTCCTCCCCGGAGAAGGTGCGTGCTCTTGGCAATGGCTAGGTTTCTGTAGCTGTTTCATGGTGCTGTGGCAGGAGGATGCAGAGAGTTTCTCTCCAGAGTTTGTGCTTTTCTGTTCTTTTTTCTTGATCAAAGCCATTGTCCTTGGTTGTTTGCTCTCTTCACTGACCCAACGGGAGCTGCTTAGCGGGGCTCTTTCTCTGCCTTTAGCTGCCATTTCCCTGCAGAGAGTGGGGCCAGTTATTTGGTGCGTGGGTGCTGGGGCTGGACTCTCTTGGTCCTTCCTAGGGACGGGTGTGTTTCTGGGTGGTTCTTGTCCTGACCAGCAGGCTGGTGTGTTCCCAGCTCTGGTGATGTCGGTCTCCTTCTTTCAGAGTTTCCTATATAAGGCACTTGGTACCACATTGGCCTCTTGCCAGGATGTTGCCCATGTGAAATCCCAGCTCCAGAAATCTCTGAAGGCCACAGATTACATGAATGCTTCTGAGAGAGAGGTGAGGACCCTGTTCTCTCCAGACATGGCCAGGTCCTCCCGTGTCCTCACTTCTCTGTTACTCTGTGTCTGGGGCTTGTTTGCTTCATGGCCTTCCCTTGTCCTTTCCCTCACACAGCCCCCTGGCTTGTTCCAGGTTGGACGGGCAGTTCTAGTATCAGGGGAGATGGGGAGGTCTCTTGGGTCTGTCAGCCAGACGGTCCTGCTCACTCACCAATGCGTTTCTTGGGTTCCAGCAAGTTGTGACCATCCTGGCATTCTCAGCCAAGGGCCACCTGGACCTCACCCTGGGCACACTGGAGGACTTTGGTGCTGCTATGAGTAAAGTACAGGTGCCTGGGATAGTTGGCCGCCTGCAGGTAATGGAGCTGGGGGGTTTCTCACACTTCCTCTCCCTAGAAACCCTAGAGAAGAACAGCTTGGCAGTGGCTACTCTCCCTGGTAATGGCCTCTCCCAGGGGACGTGCTCCACATCAGGTCTCCAGTGATACAGAGGGGAACACAGTTTCTACTACTCACGTTTTTCATGTCCCAGGTTAATGGGTCAACAGTCAACCAGCCCCTTTCAGGCACTGAGGCAACTACATCTGTTGTTCACCCAGAGAAAGAGATTGTGTATTTCTCACATCTTTTAGTTAGCCGTGGGAGAGGAGACATGAGCCCTGTTGCCCAGCCTCAAAGTACCAGCTCCGAATGCATAATCCACATGCCCACCCACCTTCCTGGGCAGGTGCTGGAGAGTCTAGAGGCACCTACATGTTTGCTGCAAAATGGGCCCTAAGGTTCTCCTCTAGGGCTCACCCAGCCCAGCAGAGCCACCACCATGGCTGAGCTGAGCACCTCAGTGCTCACAGGTGTTTGGGTCCAGGCCGCATCCAGCAGGGTGTTCACGGTGCCCCAAACACCTGCCGAGAGCTTCAGCTTCAGCTTCTGCACAAAGCAGCACAGGCAGAGCCACTTCCTTCACACAGAGAGCCCTGCAGCAGCCTTCCTGATGTGTTGTGCCCAGGGACTCCTTACTGCCAAATGCATGAGGAGGCCCTGGGCACAATGCATCTGCTGCCCCAGTTCCTGTCAGTCACAAACTCTCCCCCACCCCTGCCCCAGCTTCCATGGCTCAGAGTGGCACTGCAGCTCTCTCTGCCCTAGTCACCCAGGCTGCAGGACAGAGAAGATAAGGCATCTGAACCAAAGCACTGATGATGGTGTTGAGAGCTGTGGGTTTCCTGTGACTGGCAGAGAGAGCTGGTATCGCTGCTGGGCAACTCCTTGGTCAGCAGTGATTCCTACTTGGGGGGCAGAAGGCATGGGAAGTCCTGGTGTGAGTGTCATGTCACCCTGTGCAGGACTATCTCCAAGGGAAAAGAGCCAGGACCCACACGGCCTTGATACTGGCCTACAGCCGAATTGCTGTCCATGCCCCCCAAACGCAGCTGCTCTCCCGCGTGGAGCGTGACATCACCAGGAAGGTCCTGCAGTATTACACGACCAGCTGCCAGGTAAGAGCCTGGGACTGCACCATGTTGGGAACAGGCCTGCCATGGGACTGATGTCTCCTTTGCCCTTGGGTGCCTAGAGAGGCTCTGACTGTCTGAACCTCCCCCTGAACTCACGCCTGTGATGAGCATCCATGTTAATCCTTCTGGGATGATGTGCAGTGGGAGGGTCCCACGTATGGAGAGCGCTGGGATAGACGCTCCTGACAACCTGCCCTGTGCTGGAGAGGGGCGTGCATTCATGCCCTTGCACTGCTCAACACTCCCCGGCCTGGCCCTTTTTTGAACCTGGCAGTGGGCTGTACTCTGGAGCCATTCCAGGCACTGACGGTTGTTTTGCATTCCTTTTCCCAGGTGCTTGGCATCAACATTGTCAATAAGGTAAATGTTCAATGACCCCACCTCTGCCTGTGCTCCTCCCAGACCCTAAGTGCAGGAGGCACGATGACCTTCCCCAGGTGGGAGTCCCTGCTCCTGCCATGCTCCTCGTCTGAGATGGGTGTGGGCCCGGGACTTCCTGGGGCCTGTACACATCTCTCAGGGATGCAAATGAGGCTGCATTTCATCCCTGATCTTTACGTTGTGGACCTTGGTTCTTGTCCGTTCCTCATCCCCATCTCCTTGTTGTTCCCCCATGAAATTCAGGACCCAGACTTAAAGCTGACCCTGATTCAGTCAGTCACTGAGATCAGCCGTGCCATCCGGGATGTAGACGACTCCCAGAACTTCCAGTTCACTTACAAAGAGGAGCTCCTGGGGTACATGCTGGTGAGTGGGAGGAGCCCTGCAGGCCAAACTGCAAAGGACCTGGTGGGAACCTAATGGGACTGGTTTCCCTTCGAGCGGCTGTTCGTCCCCTGGCTGTCATGGGATTATTGGAGGCTCATGAGGGGTCTGCTTGGGGCCAGACAGCTGGTGCCCCTCGAAGCTTTGTCGGCAATGCTGCTTTGTGGGCTGCTCTTGGAGGGCCCGGCTCTGTCTGGTGAGTGCCTGGGATACAGCTCTGTGTCCTCTGCACTGATGCCACTGACCTGAGCAGGGTCCTTGGGCAGTGGCCAGCACAGCCCTGGCTCTGTTTATGGCTCACTTGGGAGGGCAGCCTGGTGGGTTTGTGGGGTGAGGCTCTCTGCTTCCCACATCCATTTCCTGTGTCATGTCTCCATTTCTGCCTTTTAGGACTTCATGAAAGAGGAACCAATGGATTCCTTGGCCTCTCCTGTTCGCCTCAGGGCCATGCTTGCCATTAAGCACCTGAGGTAGGTGATTCCTGCGCTGGCCCTTGGCACTGGGATGCCCTGGTCAGAGATGAGCTCCTTCCTTAACTCTGTTGTTCTTCCTGTCAGATCTAAGAGACCCCTGCAGGGCTCAGGTCACAGGCTGCACTCGCTGCAGCTGGGGTCAGAGGGCTTGAATGTGTTTGGTCCACTTGGAGATTTGGACTTGAAAGACTCGGTGGTGGTGGTTGTGGGACAACTAGGAGTGGTTGGGGGGAGTGCCAGGAGCTTCTCAGCTGCCAAGTCCAGCGGGGTTTGGATTTCAGGTTCTAGGTTCAGACCATATCTGAGCACTAGACCCACTTTCACTTGGGGCTGGCAGTCAGTGTGACAGGGCTTTTCTTCCTCTCTTTCTTCTGCCAGCAAGGTGAAACCCTCACTAAATCTGAATGAAAACAGAAACATCTTGGATGACTGCTTAAAATGCCTGCTGCCTCTTCCAGCTGTTCAGCAGCTGAGGGAAGAGGGTGAGATCTCTCAGGACTCCGTTCAAATACAGGTACACCTAAACAGTTGTCTTCTGGCGTCACCTGCTGGGACCTGCTCCCCAGCCTGCTCTGGGTCTTGGCAGTCACCCCGGCCTCCCTAGAACGGTTCTGGGTTTTGTGACACGCTCCCGCTGGCCCTGAGCTTCTGTCTTCTATCTCCTGCTTGCAGGCACTGCACGAGTTGTCCATGCAGGCCTTGGGTGAGCTCATGAGGGGCCTCCTTGAAGAAGACCCCACTGAGAATTGGTTCATGGAAATGTTCCTTGTGAGTAGCCAGCAGGAGCAGGCAGAGCCCTTTCCTCTGGGGAAGGGGGAATGAGCCAAAGGACAGGGAGGAAGGTTTCCCTTGGCAGGGCAAATGAGAGGGGAGTCTCACAAGGTGTCCTTGGGGCAATGGATGGTATCCTGTTGATATCCCTAGTAGCTGCACCATCTTGTGCCAGGGTCACTCAACAGCTCCTCTGGCTTCAGGGGAATTAAAGGCCACCTGGGATGAATCTGGATGATAAAAGAATCAGATTGCTTGGTGGGATTTCAGTGGCCATGGTGATGTCTGCTGTTGAAATGGTTCCTCAGCTGTTTTAAAGGTTTCTTTGACAGTAGTTTGCTCTCTCAACAGCTGCTTGAGCCATGGATCTTCTCCGATAAGGAGTGGAAGAAAGATAGGGCCTCGCAGGCCAGCTCTCAGCTGCTTGTTGCCTATCGGGAGACAGTCTATTGCAGAGTAAGCATGGTCTAACTTTCTTCCCGTGATGTCCTCATGGCAGCCTCACCCTGAGATGTAGAAAACTTCCCTAGCAGTCAGGGTCCCACAGGGATGCATTTCTGTTTTCACCTTCCCAGGATCATAAACTTGAATATCACTCTAGCCAGACCCAGGAAGATGTCATTCATTTCTTTGTCCTTTTTTCTCAGCTACAAGAGCCTTTTGAGCAGTTTGGGTCCCTGCTGGGGCTGCTGGCGCCATACACTTGTGACTCTCTTGCCACATCCCACCTGTGGGCCGCCGACTGCATTGTCTGCCTTCTGCGCCTACAAGGTAAGGGCGCTCTGAGTAGGTGCAAGTGACTCTGCCCCTTTTCTCTCTCTGGTAATGCCTACTCCTCTTCTCTGTCCATTCACTACTAGTCAAATGACAGCTCAAAAGCATCTCAAAAGCGCCACAACCGGCCCTTGGAAGATCTCCTCCTAGGAGAGAAGAGTTGCGTGGTGTGAAGGGCCTGGCTCTCTTTTTTGAAGTGTGAAAAGAAGCCCCCCTAACAAGAATGGGGAGAGGCTTGTAGCAGCTCTGATCCCACTGCACCTCTGACCCCACTGAAGTCACTGAGACCTTGAACATCACCCTTGGACCACACTGCCCATGACACTGTACATGGTTCCTCCATGGAGCCAAGGTTCTGTGTCAGACATCATTACAGCACTTTTTCCTCCTCATTTTCATTCCAGACCAGTCCAGGACAATGGATGCAGCAGAGAAGAAGCTGCGAGGTCTCCGGGAAGAGCTCAAAGCTGCCAGCCCTGAGGCTGTGCTTACATCATCCTCCCAAATGGCGAAGGTCAGTGGCTCAAGAACCTGGTGTGGAGACTCTGGGAACGGGGCGTCCTTCATTGTCCATTCCTTTGCTCACACATGGTTTATCTCTTTCTTTGGTGTGCATGGGAGAGGCATTTTGGGACACTTATTGTTCACCTGCTATCTGCTGCTGTTTGCCAATGTCCATGGTAGAAAGAATAAGTCAGAGCAAAATTAGAAAGCTTGGTAGATAGTTCTGTCCCTGCACAGAAGAACAAACCTTAGTCAGTACAGCATCCAAGTGAGAGCCTCAGCCAGGACTTGGTCTCCTTGTGTGCCTGTTTTAACTTACCTTGGGGTGCAGCCTGGCTGTGTTCCTGTTGTGTTGTCAAATGATGCTCCCTCCATTGTAGACTGGTGCAACGTTTAAACCCAGGATTCACCTCTTGTGCATGCACCAAGTCACCGTAGGGCACAAGCTTACGCACAGCACAACTCTTTAATATCAGGCTTGAACTCTGGGGTTCAATGCAGTTTCCCTTCTTTCTATTTGTCTCCAGGTCATTGGCAAATACTTGCCCTCCAACCAGACCCTTGATTTTGTGGGGACAATAATGGATGGCATGCTGTCTGCCAGCCCCACATGTGCCACAGCAGCAGGCCACTGGTTCCATACAATCCTGAGGGAGAATGGAGATGCCCTTCTGGATGAGGTAAAATTGAAGCTGAGGAGGCTTTCTACATTTGCTTTACGCTTTTCAAACACTGCTTTCATGTGGAGTGAACAGCAATCTTACTGTTGATCCCTGGACACGAAGCAAGTTCCATTTCCCTTACTAGCCAGAGATGGGGAAGAGTTGATCAGCTGCATCCAAGAGAAAGAGCACAGGAAGGCAGGATGGGGATTCAGTGACTTAGGTTGTTGATAAGAGCTTTCAGCCCTGGAAGGTTTGAAAACATAGACTCTGGGGCAAATTTAGCAGGAGAGGGCAACAAGGGGAGTCTGAGGCACCCAGCTGTGGCTGGACTAGAACACTGTGGTTAGGCATGTGGAATGGATGCATCTCTCGTTGCCACACCATGGTGTCACACCATGCAGGGGCAGGAGCTAGAGGTGGTTCTGTGTCCTCAGGCATTTCCCAGCCTTGGTCAAGGCTATGTGAAATGCTCCTTCCATCCTGCTCCTCTTCACAGGGTTCAGAACAGGGTTCAGGAAAGAACGGATGCCAGAGATACTGCAGCCTCCACCCTCTCCCTGTTCTGGATGGGACTGGCTATGGGCAGCTGGACCTACTGTCCCGCAGGCCTGGCCATGTGCAGAATAGGAAGGTGCAGTTAGAAATGAGGAGTGGGAACTCCAGTGTGCAGTTCCAGCAGAGCCGGTCTCACCTGGAAAAATTACAGTTACAATCATCTTGCTCGCAGTCCCAGGGATTCTCACAGGGGTTCTGACGCTGGTGGTGCTTGTTGGTCCTGAGCTGAGCATCCACACAGGCAAAAGGCCCAAATTATCTTCTTAAAACCACCCCCAGATATTGATATTTGTTGGGGTGTTTGTGTGAGCACACGGGTTAATGTCAGGCAGAAATAGTTCCTGGGCAGCACATGCAATTAGGTTGTAGGTGTGTGCACATGGGTGGGGGAAAGGCTGAGGGTGTGCAGGCTGGTTGGTGTCTGCCCACGTGTCACGGTGTCCACTTTTACCCCAAGTAGGGACATAGGAATGTACTCACTTCTTAGGATCAGCTGGAGGCAGCAGTGTCTGGACATTGGTCCCTTAAAGCAAGGAATTTCTAAGCTGGCAGCAAATTGCCAAACTGCAGGAGGGATTGGTTTGGATTGTGCTGGCTGAATGAGAAAGGGACCCTTGTTCTTGTTATTTTCCCTCCAGGTGCCGGACATCCTGGGCACCATCTTTATTCGGATGCCAACAATGCAGGAGAGGTCCATGCGAGGCTTCCTGTTAGAAGGCGTTGGCATTCTCGCTGTGTTCCACCTAGAGGCAGTGACCAGCAGCCTCCTTGCCAAGCCTCTGCCAATGGACAGGTACTTGCCACTCCCTACCTCTTGTACCTGGTGGCACACACACATCCCACAGCCTGGCAAAGCCCATACAGTTTCAAGTCAGCTGCAGATCCTTTGGGCTGACTTGGTAAGAGTCAATGTCCTAGTGCGTTTGGGTAGGAAATGCCAGGCTTGTGCCTAACGGCATTGGCAGATGACATCACTGTGCTCCAACCCCATCCTAGACCAGGAGAGCCCTTGGCCTTTGCTTCAGTGTCCTATTGCTTCATGACATCACAGGAGAACCTGTAGCTCATATATAATTTGTGTTAAATTGCAGTGACACCTCTGAGCTCTGGAGGGCCTTGGGGGGGGGGATGATTTCTCCACCCGCCATATACTCCAGTTGCTTACGGAGAAGATCCAGCATCCAGCCGGCACAGAAGGGAGCTCATCTGAGGGCACCGCAGCCCAGGGACCTCTCGCAGTAAGTGACAGCCCAGACCCAGCTTTGTTGTTTCCCCCTTGAGGGCTAGAGTCCTGGTTCTTGAGAGCTTGAAGTAGGATGCCAGGTCATGTGGCAAGCTTTTCTCCCCTGCTGTCCTGTCCCCTGGGTCACCCCGGCTCTTCTGTCAGCAGCAGAAACACAGCAGCTTCATGCTGCGTGGCTGACTGACTCCATGAGCCTATGGAACTGGTAACTCGTGTAACCGAGAGGCTTCTTCTGTTTGCAGCTCTGGTTTCAGGCTGCTGGTGCCCCTGTACTTCCCAGGCAGAAGTGCAGGGATGTGACTGGGAAGGGAGCCAAGTGCTAAGGGAGCTGCTGCCAGAGCTATTCTGAGCTCTCCAGGATGTGAGGAAGAGACCTTTAGACTTGGAGTTATGGATTTCCAGGTGTCTTCCCCAGGCTGACTCTGGTCTTCTCTATCCCTTCAGGCAACATGTGCATCCCTGGAGATGCTGACTACGATCCATTCCAGCCCAGTCCTGAGGGAGCTACTCCCCGGGCTCCTGTGTGCTCTTCTAGAGCAAGTTGTCCGTACCGTGGGGCAGGACATGCCGATGCCCACAGCAAGCATCCAGCGGAGGCAGCTGCGAAAGGGGCAGGTGTGCACAGTGGGCAACCCTTGCAGGTAAGGAGGAGGCTGCGCCTGGTTTCACAGGTTTGGCTTCACTTCAGGCTAGCTGCCTGCAGGATGTTCTTGTCCTTGCCAAGGGCTGTGCTGAGCTGTCTTGCTCCTGGCAGCTGAAAGAAGCAGGGGTTGTCTGGGAAGCGCAGAGTGTGAAATGTTAAGGCTCGGAGGGCCTATTTGTTCCTCCAGTCTGAGCTCCTCTGGGACAGGACAGGCAGTTTTAGCTCGGGGACTTCACAATCTCCATTATTGACCACCGCACGCTGGGCTCCCAGTTCTTGGGACCTGGGCATGTGACTTCTGCATGTTCCCATGCTCTACACATGGCCTTTGTCCTTGTAGGGTGAGAAAAACAGCTGCCCAGTTCTTTCCGTAGTGCACTTGGCTTGGGAGAGCCTCCATGCATCCCGTCTGGCTTCCAGCACTGATTTATGCAAGGCCCTGCCCTCCCTGTCCCTGTCAGGGGATTGCAAGGCATGAGGAAGAATGGCAGCATCGGTCTGATCTGAGCTGCCTGCCTTGCGCAGCAAGTGCCTGAGTAATGGAGCCCCGAGTGACAGGGCGTTTTGGTTCTGTTCTGGCCACAGCATCTCGTTACGGTCTGTAAATCTTCTGTCTCCCCAGACTTTCTATGGAGACCCTGGCTTGCGCTATAGCAAACGGCCTTGGGGAGAAAGTGGCTGCAGACCTATGCAAAGTGGGAACCTGGCCACTACTAGAGAGCCCTCAGACACACCATGAGGGGGTGTGCCAGCTGGCCAGGTAAGAGAGGCAGGCTGGATTGCATCTGTGCTGTAGGCAGTGGGACGAGTAGTGGAGGGGAACTTTCTGTGCTGAACATGCAGGGTTGTGTGGGGCTGGAGACCTGGAGCTTGTGCTCCAAGTGATGAGAGCAAATGAGTGTTGGCAGTGCCCAGCTGGTCCCAGAACTAGTGGTTTTCTCTTGCAGGGCTCTGCTGCTGTTGGGAATAATAACCCCCCAATTTATAGGGCGGGTCCTACAGTGGACCAGTTCCACAACGGAAAATCTCCGTGTGACCGGTACGGCCTTCGTCAGCCAGGTAAGGCCCCAGAGAGAATGAGCAGTTTGATGGAAAGGAGGATGTTTGCTGTGCTCTTTCCCTGGGGAGTCCCCTGGTCCCCTTCCTAGGAGGGAGGATCTCTGGAGGCAGTTGAGAGGTTTCTCTTCTATCGTGGCCCCTGCATCGCCACTTCTGCCGTATGAGAAGGAGAGGCAGACAAGGATCGCCTTACTGACCTGCCCCTACTGAGCCCTCATCCTAGCCAGCAGCTCTGAGTTTGGTCCTAACTACTGCATCTTCTATACCCACCCAGCATCCCAGGAAGACACTGCTCTAAAGCAAGCAATGTCCCAATCTTCTCACATTGGCATCATCTCCCCCGCTTAGACTAAGCCCCTGCCTTCATGATTTGCCTGGCTCTAAGCAGACAAGCCTCCCCATGTCCAACAGGAGTGCGCCATGTGCTGAGGCTCTTCCTCGTGGTGGTCTGTGGGATTGTGCTCTGACATGGGTTACTTTTCTGCTGCAGGGCTGGGCTGTTGGGAATGACTGTGCTGGATCTCATGGACGGCTTGATTTCTTTTAGCTTATGTGTGACCCAGTCATAGAAGAGCAGAAGCTCCTGAAGGCAGTCCTTTCCTTACTACATCAGCGAGCCAGGGACCCAAATAACCTTGTCCAACAAATGGCAGCCAGAGGACTAGGCAACATAGTTTACGGTGCCCCTGAGCAGGTGAGGTTGAAATCCCCCTGCACTCCCTAGAACGCAGCTCGACCGTAGAGACCAAACAATGAGGCAGGGCTGAAAGTGTGCGCAAAGACTGGAAGCGTATCCAGATTTGCTGTCTCACCCCTTGTGGTGTCTCTGGAGACAGTTGGGTGTGACAAGTGTAATTTTGGTGCAGAAGCGGGTGCCTTGTGTCTCTCAGGCATACGGGAATGGAGCCATGGGGTCATGGTCAGATGAAGTCCTGAGCGCTCTGTGAATGGGAAAGCCCAGAGGTGAGGAGCATAAGCGCTGATCGGTGTGTCGTGTCTTCTGTTTTTACAGCTGAAAAAACACCAGAAGGCTGTCCTGGAGACCCTGTTCGAGGCATCATTTGTGCCTACCAGGCCTGAGCTCATGGAGGAGGGCATGCGGGCACTCACCCACATCTTTAAACATCTAGGGACAGATGTGGGGCCCCTGGTTGAGGATGCAGTTGCGCATATCAGGTCCTTCTTTAACCATGTGAGTGAGCAGCACTCCCCACCCCCATTCCAGTGCTCTTCCCTCGGGGCCATTTCAGAGGTGGGGGATGCACTTGCTGCCCCTTGTTCCAGCTCAAACTGGAAGATGTTAAGTACTGTGGAAGAGATGAGTTTTCAGGAGGAAAAGCAAGTGAAGAGAAAGGGATGACAGATGAGCCCTTGTAGACAAGGAGGGATGCTCAGGAGACCGAGCGAGGCTGCGGCTGGGGTCATGGGGCTCTGTAGGGCTCTGGGGCTGTTCTCTGCCGTGTTGATTCTCCTGAGTCGAAAGCAGAGCTGGGCAGGGACAAGCGACCACAGGGACTGGGGGATGTGGTTTTGCTGGGATTCAGAATCAGAGACCCTAGTGCCCGCACGTTCAGGGAACGAGGCTTGCTGCTGCTCCCTGAGCTCTGCTGAGTGCCCTGGCTCCCAGGCAGCCCACCTGGAGCAGGACCTGCCAGAGCCCACCTCCCTGGCACACCACCTGGCAGGCTGGAAGCCAAAGGCTCCTGTGAGGAGCTGTGCCAGGCCCATGAGAGAAAGGCTTGGTTGTGACCACACTGGGGTTTCTCGGCCACAGGACAGCGACAGTCTTCGCACCGTGGCTTTTGCCCTCTTCGGCGCCCTGGCAGGCTGCATGAAGAGGAGGCAAGCCTTTTATAAAAGGCAGGTGAGGCAGAGCCTGGGAACACTCCTGGTTCACCTGGAGGACCCCAACCCACAGGTGGCCAAGGTAAGAACCGGTGACAGGCTTCCTCAGCCCTGCCAAATCTCCTCAGTCCAGCCCCAGGGGCACTCTGCCCTTCCTGCGTCCGGTGGTGACCATCCCTTTCCCAGTGAGGTGGCTTCATCCAGGCACCTCCTTGAGCTTGGGGCTGCCTCCCAGGTCCAGCACATCTGACCCCCCTGTGCATGCAGGAAATCTCCCTGCATGGCTTTAGTGAGGGGGAGATGGGTGCTGCCTGCAGGTGCCATATGAAAGGCAGAAGAAGTCCTCCCTTTGCTCACAGCCACTCCTTCGTGCCTAGTGCCAGTCACCTCCTGGCCAAGCCATCCTGTTCCTGGCCTGGGCGCAGTCCTGGGTCAAGAGGCAACCCTTAGCCTCAGCTCAGCAGTCAGCAGGGAGTACAGGTCTGGTGTGACTGTGTTTTTCAGGAGTGCAGAACAACGCTGGGCCTGTGCTGCTCTTACCTGGGCTTAAGGAGGGTCCAGGCAGCCCTGGCCTTCCATACGCAGGGGTCAGAGCAGGGGAAACAGGATCAGCTGCTGCAGGATGTCTGCAGGCATTTGGTGAGTGAGTTTGTGAGTGGCAGGAGGTGACTGAGGGCAGGGCTCGTAGGATGGAGGGAGGGAACTGGGGCACAGTGGAAATAACTGCAAGGGTTGGGTCTAGGACCAGGAGGCATGGGACAGGCCATGATTGCTCCTTCTAGTCCCTTGCTGCTCCCACTTCCTCCTGATCAGTACCAGCATGTGGTGTGAGAGCACTTTTCACCAGAGGGAGCTCACGTGTCCTTGGTTCCCTCCAGGCCAAAGAAAAACCTACTCTTTTGGAGAGTCTCTGCCAGGCAGCTCAGACACACTACTCGAGCCCATGGCCAGAAATTCAGGTGGCAGCTATCAAATTTACAGGTGAGAGAGGATGCCTGGTCCCTTTTCTTTCTCCCCTCTGCCCCCAAGAGGAATGGTAAAGCTTTTGCTGAGCAGGATCAGACTGTTAATCAGCCATGCCTCAGGTTCCCCTGAAAGGATTTGGAAAGGATGATGCCCCCAGTGTTGCAAGGCTGGTGTTGAGAGGGATTCAACCTGACAGTAAGGCTGGCGGTTGTGGCAGACAAGCCCTGTGCTGTGATTCAGTAGTCCTGAGCAATGGAGACGTGTCTGGGACATGGTCACCCAGCACAGCTCATAATTGCTTAGCACCACTTCACGGGGAAGGCAGATGGGAAGGGGCACGGGCCTCCTGGGCCGCTGAGCGCAGGGACCTGGTCCTGGGAGCAGCCCTGTCAGAGAGATCCCTGCACGACCGTATTGAGCCCATCTTGAAACTCCTTGGGCTTCTCTTCCTCCTGGGAAGGAGGCTGTGTCCCCCTGCATGTCCACCCAGCTTGTCAGGGAAGGCTGGGTCCTTGCTCAGCCTGCCCCTGTGCTCAGGGTGCAGAGAGGCTCCTGGTGCCCTTTACACCCCCATTCGGCCCAGGGAAAGAGGCAGGTTTCTGTGGATTACCAGAGACATTGGGAGCAGCTTGTGTGTAGACTGCCCTTTTCTTTCTGGCTCCCAGCCCTTTACTCAGATAATGAGACCCAACTGTGAGCGTGTTGGCCACAACCCACCTGTGATAGCAAACACAGCCAAAAACCTGCCTCTGGGCTGAGTTTTCCATGTGTCCTTACCACGGAAAGCTGATCTGTTCTCCCTGTTGTGTGTTTAGGCATCCTTATGGAGTATGCTACCCCCAGAAGTGCCGGACAGATAAAGGTTGCACACCTCCTGAGCTGTAAGTCAGAAATCCAGGCCCTGCACTTCCCTCCTGGAGCCCAGAAGGAGCTGAGAAGCTGCAGGGAACGACCCCTCCCTGTGCTTTGGAGCCCAGTTCATCCACTCTGCCCTGAGGATAGCCTAAGAGAGCCTTGCCCTGAGCAGGCAGATCACATTCCCCTGGAGCAGCAGGGTGCAGCACGGAGGAGCTGAATCCGTGCATCTCCTACCTGTCCTGCCTAGGCCCCTCCCCAGCCACAGCTGCCCAGGCTCTGTCTTCCCTTGACTTCCTGTGTTCCCTCAGGTTGGGGAAAGTTGTAGCCAGTACCACTGGATGCCACTGCCAATCCTCCCCTGGGCAGCCTGTCTGTCAGGTCCCTTCATCGGGTGCAAAGCAATGTGAACCAGGCCTGTTCCACACCAGGTCTGAGTGCCCAGTCACATCCCCTTGGCAATGGCAGCTCTTGGGAAGGTTTCTGGTGAGAAAGGCAGGAGAATCTTGTCAGTGGAAGCTGTTGAGAATCTCAACCTTCCTCCATGGGCAGCAAAGCTGCTCAGTGCCCAGCAGAACTGGCATCTCCCCTCAGTTGGGTATGCAGGAAGCTCCCAATGGAGCAGCCACAGCCATGTCTGTGTGAGAGTTTCTGTAGTGTGGGACCCAGAGAGACCACAGGTCTGTGGCTGTTCAGGATACTGGTGATGAGATGATGGGAGCAATACTGCATCCATTGTGCACTGTCCACCCCCACATCACACCAGAGCCGCGTTCCCCAGTGATGGCCTTGCTCTGGCGCTGTCAGCATGTGTGACCAGTGTTCCCCGGAGGTGGAAGTGTCTATTCACTAATGTCTCCCTCTCTCTTTCCAGCTCTGCAAACTCTAGGACAGGACACATCACAGGAGGTCCAAGATGTGGCCATTCAGGTCTCAGAGACCATTTCTAAAAGTGCTTGGGGCAGCATGCTGCAAGAGGAGGGAAACCATGGGCGTACCCTGCCTCATATCGCTTCTTTACTTTGTTTTGGGTGCCTAAAGCCCCGTTCCATTTAAAAACGAGCCCTATATTTGGATATGTTTGATATAAAATTGTGTTTTACGTTCTTCTGGCTGTTGTTGCTTCTCTCCTCTTGAACACAGCAGACAGAGAGGAAGTTGAAGCCTTGTAGCTTCAGGAGTGTGTGTCTGCTTGGTTTCGGCATCTTGTTTTTTTGGTGGCCAGTGAGCTGGGCATAGGTGTTACCACACGTGAACCAGGAGGTGGGGCTCTGCCAGGCAGACAGGGTAGGTACAGATGTTTGGGGAAGTTAGGGGGAGGATAGATTGGGTTAAATACGGCCACCTGATCTAACTGAACTTCTGTACAGTTCCTAGCACAGCCCTGGGGTTTGGAAAACCCAGCCACTGGCCCAGCCCTGGGGCTGCTCTTTTCCTATGCCCCAACCCCTGACACCAGGTTATTTTTAGCCCCCTAACCCCTGTCCCCCACGCCACTGCTCGTGGACCATCCAGCCACCCTAGACTGCCAAACCCTAGACAGCAACAGCAGGGCACAGAGCCCAGCCTGCAGAAGCAGCCCACCTCTTCCCTGCAGACAAATCTAGGGCACATGTGCTCCCAGGGCCTCTCCCAAGGTTTGCACAGTGGTGGGAGCCCCCCTCCCCGCTCCTGGGCTCTGAGCATCCCATATCCTACCCTGGGGCCCCATCACCCCAGCCCCTGCCCCTGTCCCCAGAGAATAAGCATCAGCATCTGTGTTCTCTCTGAGGGGTTTTGAAACGGTAGAGCAGGCATGAGCAGTCACAAGCTCAGGTGGGCAGGAAATGGGTTTTCTGTCTTACAAATAAAAAATTGAGATCTAAAAATGCTTCCTCTTCTGCATCAGGATAAAACTGACCTGAGGAAATATAGTGCAGTAGTCCTGTCATTGCAGGCTTTGAGATCCTGGATCCAGCTCCACTCCAGCCATGGCTTTCCCTGGCTTGAATATATTCTCTGAAGCTGGTGCGTTTCTAGACAGGTTCCCTCACCCTGTGCCAGACTCAGAGACAGACTCTGGGGAGGGATGCTATGCAATTCCACATTAGAAGACAGCCTTTGTTCTGAAAAGCTTTGGTTTTCCATTGGACGTTTTGCCCATACTGCGGAAGGCAGGCTAGCCTTGTAGACAGAGCACCAGGCCCAGCAGTCACAACTCCTGGGTCTTCTTGGTTCACAACTTATTGGGCTCAGTACAGTTAATTACTGCATATTGGGTGACCTTTTCTGGCTTGTGCTAGGCAGGGAGGCAGAGCAGCTAATTGCAATCAAGCCTTCTAAAATCTATTGACGCCTTAATTAAAAAAAAGCCTTCTAAAATCTATTAACGTATTAATAGCCTTAAAATCTGTTAACGGCAAAATCTGCAGAACACGGGATTTCTTGCCCTTTCCCCCTTTGGTGCCAAGTTCTAAGCAGTATTATACCTGAAAGCTGTGCTTTAAACGTTGCTTCTTCCATTATGAATATTTCATTTTAAAAATCAGATAAAATTTGATGTCTTTCATGTGTCAGGTATCCGATTCTCGCCATATTGATGTAGAGGAAAAGGCAATCAGGACTCGTGGTAGAGGTGACATCTTTTATTAGACCAATCAGACTTTTGCAAAAAAATTCTTTAATTGCAGGCTTTATCAAATTGCATGCTTTATTGAAGATATTGAATTTTTGCTGATTTTTTTTAATGAAATCATCATTTTACAAGAAGGAAGCAAGTTTCACCACCTGTATCTGGAGAGCCTGCTCCTGCCTTTGTTCGGGGTAATTTGCATCATCACAGAGCCTCACCACAGAGCTCAGAGACACCTCACACATAAGAAATGCCTGCCCAGGAAAGCACCCCACCTATTTACTCCTCTGTGAAACAGGAAACACCATAACCAGAAGGAAATATGACTACATCCTGCTTACCACCAAACAACTTAAAGGTAACCAACTATTCCAACTTTTCTCTGAGTCTAATCATCTAAAATGATCTGTTCCAAACAGCAGATATTACCACACTTTCAACTCACCTATGAAATATGAACTTTCATTTCTGCCCAGGAGAACTTTTACAATCTTTTCTCTGATGCCTGAAGAAAGCTGTTTGTGCCTGAAAGCTTGCAAATAAAGACTTTATTTGCAAAAATCTAGTTGGTCTAATAAAAGATATCACCTCTACCAGGAGTCCAGATTGCTTTCTCCTCTGGACCAGTACAGCTACAACCTGGATACCTGACAGTGTGAATTAGGCACACTTTTAGAGAATCCCACTACTCACATCTCAGCACTGTTAGACACCTAAATACTTTTAAACAGATCTGGCTTTGTCTACTTGAAGAGAAACCTATTGTGAGAGGGCAGGATCAGGGATAGAAAGAAGCAAAGCCTTAGGTGGTATTCTCAAAGCCTTTCAGATGATGACAGAATTACTGAGAACTAGTGCAATCGCCTTCATCCATGTGCTAATAAGGGGCAGGACCAGTGAGAAGCAGCTGTCAACATAGGACAGTAACTGGAATTGTGAGGGGAAGAAAGATGAAAACAATTTTGCAGGCTTCAGCCAGGGAACACCTTAACAAAGGCCCTATCTGATGAGACGCACACTGTGCTGATGAATAGACGGGTCTTGTTTAATGAACCTGATGGCACAGTAACATAAGAGGGATGCAGAAGATTTTCAGTGCAACAGGGGCACTGCCTGGACATAGGCCACAGCTTGCATCTTACCCATGGAAACTCATGGTTGTCATGCGAGGCCACAGATGACAGGAACAGGGCAAGTGTAGTGCTCATCTTTAAGAAAGGGAAGAAAGAGGACCTGGGGAATTACTGACCAGTCAGTTGGACCTTGATGCCAGGAAACACCATATAGCAGGTCCTCAAAGAATCTATTTCTAAGCATGTGGAGAACAAGCTGATCAGGAACAGCCGGCATGGATTCATCATTAGTAAGAAATACAGACTAGATAGAGGTACTGTAAGAGAAGTACACAACTGGTTGGGTCATTGTGCTCAACTAGCAGTAAGCAATGGCTCAAGGTCCAGTTGGATGGAGATATTAACTGGCATTCCCCAGGGGGCTGTCCTAGGCCCAGTATTGATTAATATTGCCATTAATGATTTGGAGGATTAGCTTGAGCACGCCTTTAGCGAATTTGCAAATGGCATCAAGTTGGGTGGAATTCCAGACACTGGAGGGTAGGGCTCGACTCCAGAATGACCTGGACAGACTGGAGAAAGGGTCCAAAATCAACTAAATAATATTCAATAAGGACAAGGGCAAAGTTCTGCACTGAGGATGGAACAACTGCAGGCACAAATACAGACTAGGGAACAGCAGGCTAGGCTGCAGTGCTGCCAAAACGATCTGGGTCACAGTTGTTCATCATCTAAATATGAGCCAACAATGTGCTCTTGTTGCAAAAAAACTAAGAGCATACTGGGTTGTATGAACAGGAACGTCACTTGCAAGTCAAAGGAAGTGATTCTCCTACTCTATTAATCACTGGCGAGGCCTCACCTAGAGTCCTACATCCAGTTTTGGGCCCTACACTTCAAGAAAGATGTGGGCAAATTAGAAAGAGTTCAACAGACACGGGAGGCAAAAGGCATTTGGGAGCTCGATTGCTTCCTTTCACCCACATACGTGCATGCATGCACGCACACACACATGCACGCACACATACTTGCACACCCCCCCTCCCCAAGATGCACAAATGCACGCTTGGCATGGTGAGCTCAAATGCAAATGCAGGCAGGTCAGTAGCTGTGCAGCCTGGTACGGGGCAACCAGCACAGAACAGAGTCGAAGCAGCAAGAAGTTTGCGTCCTTCAGAAGTGCTTCACCTGGGCTGGGGAACCAGTGCCCAAGCTCGCGTTCCAGCTTGCAGAGTTACTCATGACGAAGGCTCTGATCTTTTGAACCATATGTTCCCTGTTGGGTAAGTTCTGGCTTTTGCTTCCTTTCACCCAGAGGCTTTGCTGACCTTGATTGTTCTGCTGTAGCAGGATTAGCCTAGCAAGGCTGGGTCCCGCAGAACAGGTGGCAGGCACTTGACTTGCTTGGAATGAGACCCAGATAGTTAGCTCCTCTCCAGACTGTTTTTTAAGCTCTCTACAGACAGGGCTATTTGCTAGCTGGTTATTTCCATGGGGCCCCTGGAGTGCCCTGTGCTGTACGGATTCATAAAGAGATGCCTTGATCCCTGCCTTCTAGAGCTCCTGTGGGCTTGATCCCAAGCCTGTCAAAGTCAATGAAACACAGCGACTGGCTTCATTAGGCTTTAGATCTGAGCCCAGAAAAGCAGGGAAGTGCAAGGAAAGGGGCAAGAGAAAACGCTAGGAGCGGGGAGGCTTCCAGACTGGGGAACATTTGGGACTGCACCCTGATCACACGGGCTCCTCCAATACCCATGTTACCACGGCTTTGTGATACAGCAGTGCCCTAGCCAGGATTGCGGTGCTAGACCCTGCATGGATCACTGTGCTAGACCCTGCTGACATGCTTGGCATGGGGCTGAATGGCAGCACCAGTCAGGGCAGAGTTTGCTCGGTCTGAGGCCCAGCTCTGCTTCCTTATCACACATTGTGAGTACGTTTCTTTGTTGCTTTGGCTGCATCGTAGAGACACTTAGGTTTGCAGTCTGCCTCCTTTTCATGCCCTTGGTGATATGACAGCAATGTGCTCAACTCAAATAACCTGGCGATCAGAACTGAGAGCTGGATCCAGACCTTGTGCCTGGATTCCCTTCACACATGCAGTCGTCCTGACGCTGGCAGGACCCTACTGACACAGAGGCAGCTGGGGGTTAGGCATGAGATAGGAGGCAGGAACTGTTGTGTGTTAGTCCTGGCTCTGCCACAAACTCTCTGTGATGGTAAGCCGGCCAAAAACCTCCTCTGATCCTCAGTCTCCTCACCTGTAAAATGGGTTTACTGCTAATTGGCCACCATACAGGGGTTTATTTAGACCAAATCGTTCCAAATCACTCACCAATACTGAAGGCCTGACAATTTAAAGGCCTATTTTTTCACACATGCAGAGAGTCCTCAATGCAGCTGAACTTGAGTGGGGAGGCGGGGTTTGCAACCTATCTGAGAAGCTCTGGGTGATCAACCTATCTGAAAACTGGGTACATTCAATGTCCAGACCCAAGACACCTGAGATTACTGGCTGCTTTTGAAAATGTTGTCTTGCTAAGAAGGCTTTCAGATCTATTCCAACTCTAAAAACAACCCCCCATAGTCAGGAATGGTCCAGTGTATATTCTGGCTACTTCTGTATAGATGGAAGGGAAAGGCATTAAAATGGTATTGGGAATACAAAAGAAAAAACAGCGATCTGCTCCAGACTTCAGGGAAACCTTATCCATCCCAAATGCTCTCATTTCTTTTAGGAGGTGCCTATAACAGACCAGTTAAAAAAAGTACAAGACTACATTTTCAAAAACAAGTAGGGATTTTTGGGTGCCCAGCTTAAGAGGTTTTAAAGAAGCTGATTTTTCAGCATGTGCTCAGTAAGTGCCCTCTGAAAATTAGGCCTCTCTAAAATGGCTCAGGTTTGGGGACCCAAAATCACCAACTACTTTTGAAAATACAGGCCACTGCATCTAGAGGACCAGTGGAGGCATACTGTTTAAGTAATGCATCTCTGAGGAAGACCGACAAACACAAGGGCCAAGATCGGCAACACTGACTGCAATCCAGAATCTCAGGCAGAACAAATAAGCCAAGGGAAAACTTTGCATTGTGTGATTGCATGAGGATAACCACAAGATAGGAGCCAAAAGGCATGGAAACATTTGTCTCTGAGCACTGTTCAAAGCCCAGAGGCTCGTGCCAGCATTATTCTCGGTTGATGCGTGGAGGCAGAGCCGACTTTTCTGAGCACGTTCATAAGGGATTACTGACTTCTGTGGCTGCAAAGCCAAGGCTGGAGAAATCTCTGAGCCCAGGGAAGTCACCAGAATACACATGGGCAGGGAATTATCTGTCTTCGTGCAGACACTCCCAGGCCAGAGTCCATTTTCAGGCTGTTCAGTGATTCCTCTGAGTAACACTCTCTATATAATCACCCTGTATTTAGCATTATAGACATGCTCCTCTCAGCAAGAGAAGTTCATTGGCCTCAGCCCTGACCTAATGCCAATCCAGAGCCAAACCCCTTATCCTCAGCACATCTCCAGTTAGCTGCCTGTAAGTAAGAAAATTTCTAGTCCTTGCTCATGAGCCCACTGATACATACTGCATCCGTGCCTGGGACAGCCTTTGACACCTGTGTCGAAGCTGGAAGCCCCTGGGCTGTGGCACGGAGCCTGCATTTTAGTAATATCTCCTTTGTTCCCCGAGGCTGTCTGACTGCAGAGAGATTGCCACTTCTGCTTCTCAAAAATGCAGAGTTTTTTCTATAAACTTCAAGAACATCCTGAAGTGGGAAACTGAAGATGAGATACCACTGGGCACAGTGTACTATGCCACTATAAACAGTACGTAGGGTTTGTGTCTTCCTTGGTGACTTGTTTGAATAGGTTGTAAGACCAATGCTTCCTGAGAAAAAAGAGCCAAGCTAGAAAAGCAGACTTGGCTGCTAATCGCTGTTGCTTTACTGCCACAAACATGGCTGTTTGGAACAGGACCCAAGCAAAAGAACAGGGTCTTGGAGTTCATCTCAGCTGGAAGGTGACCTTATCTTAAGAAGAGTCACTAAGCTGCTCTGGAGACAAAAGTATGGCCCTGCTGACACGGGCAATGGACTGGGAGCTAGCAGCCTGGGGTTTCAGTCCCAGTCCCTGTTCTGCCACTCACCTGTGTCCCTTCTCTCTGGATCTCAGTTACCTTATTGGTAAAATGCAAATAATACTAGTGACCTGCCTTTAACGAGTGATTTGAGTTACAGAGATGAGGAATGGACTGTTACAAGTAAAACCTTGTTTCAGGAGGGGAGACAGTTGGCAAACCTGGGCAAAAGCATGATTTCAGCAATATCCAGAAACTTGGTTTTATGAAACCATGTAGTCCTTTTTCAGCCAATCCTAATGAGCACATATCATCTACCCAGAAGGGTTTAACGATGCACTCAGGAGGGATGTTTGAGAGCCAGATTTGAAACAGGGCAAATAATTCTACACCAGCTGCACACACAGGGGCTTTGCATTATTGTCAGAGTTTTCCCTTGGCCTACCAGAGCTAGCAAAGAACTCCAGGGGAAGTGGTTCTTTGACAAGAAGACACCTTCAAGGGGCATCTGTTGCTTCCCATAAGCCTTGAGAGTCCCAGTGATTCATAGGACCCAAGTATGGAGTCTTTTCTTTGCTTCAAATGCATTTTCTCAAGTTAGCTGCATGGGGGCTTTCCTTGGTGCTGCTGAACATCCTGGGTTGCAGAATCAGGCCCAGGATGGATCCTGCCATTGGCTGAGAGACTCTATTCATTGCTTTATGTCCTGGGTAGATCAGAAGCCCAGTACGAATCTTCTCCAGTGGCTTCTGTGCATTTGCACAAATGGCAACAGCAAATTTCAACACGACAATTTGGGGCAAAATTAGAAACAGGGCACAGGAGTCCTGGCTCCTTAGGAAATCTTAGGATGTTAACCTGGTGGGATTATGGAGAAACCCCAGGAGGGTGTTGGTTCCTGCTATACAGCCGTCCTTTCCTGTAAGCGCTCCAAAACAATCTCCTGCCTGCCCATGTTCTGGGATAAGAACCACACACTGCTCCTTTGCTAATGTCATTGCCCCACATGCAGAAAAAACAGCAACCCCTGGGTTCTGAGAACTACAGCCGCTGCTTTACTTGGGTTACATTTCAGGTCTGCCATCCCTAAAGCAGAGGCAGATGGAGCTATGAGGAACCTAAAAGCTAGGGACAGACATTCAAAAAGCCTGAGCCTGAATCAATTCAATCTTTGCAGGTTAGTCTAACCTGACTAGGCTGAATCAGTTTGTAACTGTGCAGACATCCCCTCCGGACTGAGAAAATGCAGGCACATGCCTGCAGTGGCTCAGGCTAGAAGCCAGAGGGTGCTAGAGAAGCCCTCCCTTCCCTTCTCAGTGCTGAGCTGAGGGGGTGTGGCCAGGCCAAGGCAGGAGACTCTGATTAGGGAGAAGTGTCTGTCCCATCCCCTCCCCCCGGCTTCTGACCAGCCCAGTAGGGAATTGATAACATAGTGTTTATCACCCCTAACTCAGTGTTTATCAGCCCAATTAAGAAACAACAGAAGGATATTACCAACTACCTGTTGATTCTGCCTTTGTCCCTTCTGCTACAGCACAGACTGTAGCCAGCATGTGGTATGCTAGCTGATGCTGATAGGTGTCTGTGTAAGGCAGAGGGGACAAGGCAATCCCTGCTTAGGAGAGAGTGGTGAGGGGAGGTGGAGGAGCTGTGGGGAGGCCAGGCAGATGCCTGCAGTCTCTGCAGGAGCTGCAGACAGGGAACAGAGGGGAGGGGCCAGCCCTGCTGTGGAGCAGAGAGTCCTGCCCAGCCCAGAGAGCATGCTGGGATGCTGGGGGAGTTTGGTTTAATTTAAACCAGCAAGGGATCTGGGACAGACATTGTATAAACAGTTTGACCCAAATCAGTTAAGTCTGATACTACATTCAACCAGGTTTATCTCAAACTGGTTTCAGCCATTTTCAAACTGGTTTATGTGCACTGAACATCTGTTCTGTTCCAGGTTTAAACCAGTTTCTGATCACTTGCACTGGTTTATGTGTAATGTCTGTCCCTAGTCTTAATGCAGACTGGGGCCAGTCCATGGGCTCTGTTGAGAAGCTCTTCAACCTGGCAATCTACAGGGGATGCTCCTTGCTCTGGGATCAGCTTTTCCTGACACTTCCTTTAAGGGGATGCAAAACAATCTGTTGAGTGTCACTTCCAGCTGGGATCAGGACTGCCCAGCTCCCATCAGCTCGCCCAGCTTCTGCATGGATTGCCGGAACCTAGCAAACCTGCTGCTTATGCTTGTGGGCATATATTTGGGTTCCAGCTGTGTCCTGGGCAGGTTGCAAACATGCAGTGAGACCTGTACGGTGCTTATGATCTTTGTACAGCTAAAGGAACAATGAGGGTTTTCTGTTTTCTTTTGTTTCCTGCATCCATTGGTCCTGGTCTTTCCCGGGGATGCCCTAGTGAACAGTTGCTCACTGAGCTTCTGATATACTCCTCTGATATAGCAGGAAACCGCTATCAAGTCCCCTCTCAACCTTCTCTTCTTTAGGCTAAAAAGGCTCAGCCTCTCCTCGTATGGCTTGCCTTGCAAGTCCCTGATCATACATGTGGCTCTTTTCTGGACCCTCTCAAGTTTTTCCATGTCCTTATTGAAGTGCGGCACCCAGAACTGGACACAATACTCCAACTGCGGTCTCACCAGTGCTGAGTACTATGGGAGTATCACTTCCTTAGTTTTACACGAGATGCATCGGTTGATGCATGTTGTTTGCCCTGCTGGCCAGCTCATCATCGCACTGACGGCTCATGTTCATGCAGTGGTCAATCATTACCCCTAAGTCTCTTTCATCCGTGATGCAAGTCAAGCTGTCACCACCAAGCCTGTATGTGTGTTGAGGGTAGTTTTCCCCCAGACAGAGCACCTTAAAATGTCTGAGTGTTGAACTTCATCTGGTTCTGGTCTGCCCAACTCACTAGCCTGTCCAGGTCCACCTGTAACTGCAACCTATCTTCTGGAGTGGCCACACTACCCCATAACTTGGTGTCATCTGAGAACTGGACCAGCAAGCTTTTTGCTCCCCCATCTAAATAATTGATAAAGATGTTGAAAAGCACTGGTCCAAGCACAGACCCCTGAGGGACACCACTGGCCACTTCACTCCAGAACAACACAGATCTGTTCAAGAGAACTCTCTGGGTCCTACCCTGTAGTCAGTTTCCCACCCATTGAACTGTCAAGCAGCTGAGCCCACAATCTTCCAGTTTTCCCACAAGGATATCATGGGATACTAGAGCAAAAGCCTTTTGGAAGTCTAGGTATATAATGTCTACCACATCTCCTGTGTCCAGGTGGCGAGAGACCTGGTCGTAGAAGGACATGAGATTGGTAAGACAAGACTTACCTGCAACAAAACCATGCTTGCTGTCATTCAGAATCTTACCTTCTGCAAGCATATCACACATAGATTCTTTAATGAGCTTCTCCAGGATTTTCCCTGGGATGGAGGTTAGGCTGACTAGCCCATAGCTGCCAGGTCCTCCCTCTTCCTGTTCTTGAAGATAGGCACAATGTTGGCCCTCTTCCAATCATCAGGGATTTCCCAAGTGCACCACGAATTCTGAAAGAGCTTTGCCAGAGGTTCCATGATGACCTTAGCCAGCATCATTTGCACTCTCAGATGGTGTCCATCCGGTCCTGCTGACTTAGAAATGTCTAGTTTTTCTAATTGGTATTGCACCCATTCAGCATCCACAGTGGGGAGGCTGTCAGTCCCGGCATGTCCCCTATGAGCCTTATCTCGCTTGACTTTCCCCATGGTCCAGTGAAATGCCAAAGCAAAATGAGTACTCAGGAGTTCAGTTTTTTCCTGAATGTCAGTTACCAGTGCCCTGATGGAAAATACGTGGAGACACCAAGCAACAATTGTGCACCAGAATGAGCGCACACCAAAAATCTATGCAAAAGAACACCTCCTGTCTCCAGTCTCTCAGGCCTAATCCTCAAAGGTAATTTACAAACCACTTTTCACAGATGAGCATATCAACTGCACTTCATCAGCCTCCTAGGTACAGAGACTCATGGACCCAATATAGACAGTGGAATGATGACACATTACAACCTGCCAGACATCTGACTACCCAGATACCTCTCCACTTTTACCTGCACTGCTACATCCCTCTTCCCCCACCCCTCAGCCTGTCCCTCCCCCACTGACACCTCCATTTCCATTTTCACTAACTAGCTTCCATGCCTGCATTGCATGCCAGCCTCTGGCTTCTTTACTCTTCCTTCCATCCAGGAACAGCATGCACACCAACTGCAGGTGCTACCTCAGCTTGACAAAGGGCTCTTCAACCCAAAAGCTGGCATCCCATGCAGCTAAGCTGAACTCACCTGGAGCCTCACAAGTCCACTGCAAACAGCAAGCCTCAGGCCTGTCAAAGACATGATGGGTCTGGGCTTTCCTCAGCCAGGACTGTGTGCATGTGTGTGGTGGCTGGAGGTCATAGCACCTCCTACCCGCCTTTCACCGAGGGATCCTCGGTCCTGGTATTTCCTGGGGCTGCCGTGCTACCAGCAGTCCCACCAGGCCTCCCAACCCTGGCAGAGTGCAGTTTTAGTGATCATGCCCAGGACCTGGGGCCTTCTCCTTCCCCATAGTCCCAGCCCATACCTCCAAGTTCATCCTGGCATGGGAGCTCAGCAGGGACATTTGCTTCCCCTGCTGGCTGGTGATGCAGTGAGTGCTCCCTCCAGCTCTGAGAGCAAGGCATTAAATGGTTTTTGAAAATGAAAAAGGGAAATAGGTGTGGACGGAGGAAGGAGGGTGGTATTCACTCCATCTACACCTGGAGCTTAGGGAATCCCAGCAGTGGGAGGTTCACCTTGGGGAACACCAGCTGCTCCACCAAACCAGGATCCAAGCAGGTACAATGAGGTGTTACTACATCCCCAGCAATGCTCGCTTGGAACACTGATCGGTGGACAGGACAGGTGTTCCCAGGTAATCATGGCCAGATCTGGCCACATCTGGCTGCAGCTTGCCCAGTAGGTCAAGGGGTCACACAGCAGTGGCTCCATATCCTCGGTGAGATAGGCAGCCACCAAGGATATGGAGGCTACCTCCCTGATGGTGGGGTCTGGTGCCTCTGGACCTCACCATGGAAGCCATGCCCTTGACCCACATTGGCAGTGCCTGTGGTGGAGGAGAAGACTGACTGGTGGATGGTGTGCTAGCATGGGACAGTGGATCCCCCTCTTCCATGTCCCCCCACCTCCACCGTCCTGCCCCCCTGACTCTCTTCACCAGCACCTCTGCCCACTGACTCAGGCTTTGGCTGCTGCATACACTGTCCTTCACCCTTGGGTTACACATGGCGGCCAGCATGTGGACCATACTGGCCCGCAAGGTATCAAGCTGTTTCCTGATGCCCTCCTTCAACCGCCTCACCAGTGCCTGCATGTCTGGTAACAGTGGCTTGCCCCAACCAGGAACACTGATCCCCTGGAAGCTCTCCATTTGGCTCTGAAGTTCCCTTACTATGGGGATCACCTGGCTAAGGAGGGCATTGGCAGAGCTGAGGGTCTCGGTGGCCTCGAGGAAGGGCTTGAGGACCACCAAGATCTGGGAGATGATATCCCACTGTTAAGGGGGCCACTGATCCCAATCTCCCTAAGCAAGGTCATCTCATGGATGGCCTTCTGTTGCTCCACCAGCCCCTCGAGCATCAGGTATGTGGACTTCCACTGAGTGTCCACATCCTGCATGATTTTGTGCTGTGGGATGTTCAGCTCTGCCTATTTGTCCCCTTGATGCTCCGGTGGAAGTAGCCTGCCACCTTCCTTCATTTTGAAATGAGCTTGCTGATGATGCTGGTACTGTCACTGGCAGCCCTGTCCCCCTCCAAGGCATCCCTGACAATGAGGTGGAACTTGTGTGCCACATAGCGGATGCCAACAAGTTGGCATCACGGACTGCCTTGACCATATTGGCCCCATTGTCAGTGACCATGAACCCATGGGTGAGTTTGCCCTGCCCAGCGAGCCACTCCCACACAAAGCAGTTCACGGCCTCATGATCTGTGTTGCTATGTGGGACTCAGCCATCACCTCGGCTTGAAGAAGAGCCCACCGACAGCCTGACTGGTCACACCAGTGCCCTGTGAAGGAGAGGTATGTGTGATCTCCACCCCGGCTGCTCCAGATGTCTGAGGTAAGGTGTAAGGCCACCTGCGACCTGCCTTGTGCAGCTCCTCCCTCAAGTACTCCCTACATGCCTCATAAAGGGAGGGCACCACTGTGTTGCTGAAGGTGGTGCATGCGGCCACTTGGTATGATGGGGCCACAAGTGCCATGAGCCACCTGAACTCTGGCTGCTCAACTAAGGAGAAGGGCTGGCCAACCAGAGCAAGCATCTCCCCAGTGCTCTGGGTGATCTCATTCTCCCTTGCAACGTGCCCCGCTTTCTGTCCACCTTTCCCCCACTGTTCCAGGATGGCCTTTGGGGGGACAGGGGCTTTGGAGTGAGAGGGGGACTTCTCTTTGAGCACGCTCCCGCTGATGTCAGGGTGAGGAGGCAAGGGCAAGGGGGTGGTGCCTGCAGAGATGTATCAGCATCCCCGTGGTGCTCATGTGTTTTGTTCCCTTGCCCCGGCTGGTTTTGGCTCAGCAATGGAGGCAGATTGCGTATGTGGGACATCTGCCAGCTCAAAATGATCCCAGACCACACTACCCGCTCACTTCTGGGGTGCGGGTGAATGTGTGGATGCTACAATTTCCCCCTCCTGAACAGGCAGAGGCACAGCAACAGGAGGAGTGGACTCAGCTGAGCTGCTTTCCTCCACAACCTCTACCTCAGCCTCCTCTGAAGTGCCTTCTGGGGAAGGAGACCTGGCTCTAGGGGAAACTTGATGGGTGTGGAGCACAAACTCAGATGATTCCCTCTCTTTCCCCAGAATTTCTCTTGCTAGGGCACTCAGATCCAGATTCAGCTCCAGCTCTTCCTCTGGCACTGGAAGGCTCAGCATGGGAAGTGAAATGGGGGTGGACGAGACTGTCATGCTGGTGCTGCTGCTTGTTGTTGTGGTGGTGGGGGGTTATGGCTGGTGCTCTTGGAGGGGATGCAGACTCAGGCACAGGCATTAGCACTAGCACTGCTCTCCTTTCCTTGCTGCCTGTAGAACTGGAAGCCTCATCCCTGCTAGTTGTAGCAAAGAGGGTACATTTCAGTTTGGGGGGGGGGAACTTACACCTCTCCCTCTATCCCCTCTTCTGTCCCTCCCTGAAGGCTTGCCAGCTTCCTTTCCAGCACACTTCATGGTGTGTTTCATAGTGATTAGTCTTTATAACAAGATATAAATATTTATATGTGCTTTCCTATATAAATTCTATATTATAATATCCAAGATATAAATGTATAAAAAGATATATAAATGTGTATGTGCCTTCCTATATAAATTATATAGTATAATATCCAATATAATTATAAAATTGAAAAGAATAAATCAATGAATATAATAATAAAATAAAAGGGTCTAGAAAGAAAGCAAAAGGTATTGCAGAATCCCACTTGCTAGGGTAACAAGTAGGAAATCAAATCAGTAGTAGTAGTAGCCTTTGTCATCTAACGCTCCTGAGCTTCTGGAAGATAGCTCAGTAACTGACTCCAAGGCAGAAAGCAGACCAGTTCAAACAATGCTGACTTTTATGCTGTTTTTCCATCCCTCCCTCAGAGCACTGGGATTGGAAGGGACTGCAGGGAAGGATCACAGTCACTGGCCAGCTACACAGTCAATGTCAGAGCAGTTCTTCCTGCCTCTTCCACCTCCCTCTCCTTACTTTCTGTTTCCCTGCAAGCAAGCCCAGCTTCAGCTTCAAAACTCAAATGTTCTGAAACTTTTGAAATGTTTCAACTGCCCTTGTTTTGTTTTGAGGCTGTTTCGAAGCACTTCGTTTTAATTTAACTGTTTTGAGCTCAAAATGAGTCTAAACAACGCAGCTGGCAAAATTTTGCACAGCCCTAGTATCCACATCCACCTGAGTCCACTCACCAAATATCTTTACCTGCCTGACTGCATCTCCAAACTGTTGTTCCTCTAATTACCACAACGCCTAAGCGTCTGAGATTGAGGAGTCAAACAGTGAGGCACGTACACTGAAACATATTTTTGAAAATGTAGGCTGCAAAGTCCAGTTTAGAGATGAAGTCCTGGCTCTAGTGAACTCAACAGTAGTTGGACCTCTAACTTCAGTGAGATCAGGATTTCATCTCAAGACTTCTTACCAAAAGCTTATCTTATCTTCATTGCTAAACAAGGAATGCTTTTTACCTCCGCTAGTGTGAACTGTCCTCAGGCACAATCACAGTGAAGACTTTATTCCCAGGTGAGAAAATAGGACTGACCTTGACAAGTTTATCTTACAGGAAAACTAAAGACATCACCATGCTTTTATCTCTGGGTAGCTCACACAAATTTGTTACCCTGAGGTAAGAAAAATCCTGATTTTTTTTTAAGCAGTGAAGACAAACTTGGCTATTTCTAGGGATCATTGCTTAGCTTATCCCAGCTCTAGCTATCTAATATTATTGGCAATTTTCCCTTCTTGACCATATCTTGTTATTTCTATAGAGCATCATGGATCATTTCTGTTGCCGTCCTAACAGATGTGCTTGATGAAGTCATCTGGCCATTAATACAGCAACTGTATGTGTACTGATGCCTGCCTTACAAGCCAAGATATACAGCATCATGCAGTTAGAGCTACAGCTGCTCTGCTGGTGACTGGCTGACATAACCCAGAGCAGCAACAGCAGCAGGAGCAATGGTAATGCTGCTGCTAAATAAAACTTTATAACTGCAATTGGAGGCAGAATTGAAGACATCATTTGGGATACAAATAGTTCTCAAGTTTTGCTAACAGTTGAGTTTTCTTTAGGCAACACCGTGCTGTAAATATCTGGTACCATCTGAGCTTTCACAGGTGTTACCCCACTAATGTAGCCATACTCATTTGGAATTATAGGTCCAAAAAAAACTAAGGTAGACAAGGCTTCACTGACCTTATTTGGAATAATTCATATTCTGAAGATGAAGACAGAGAATAGACACTGAATATTCATTTTCCACCCAGGCTAATATAAGCAAGGTGTTATGTCATATAGTATTTTTCTTCGTTATTTCTTCTCAAAAGGTACCTGCGTGGCACTCACATGAACAAGTCATAAAACATTAACCTGCGACTAAAATGTTGATTGGATTAGCAAACAACACTAGTCATAGCCCAAGTTTCTTTCTTCCTTTGGTGCCTTCGAAATATATACATAGTTGCTTTTTTTGCACTTTGTTTTTTCTTTGCCCCTTTTAGCCCATGTTCATTTTTTCCAGGTTTGTAATGTCTACTTCTGGGAAGATATGTAAATTAAGGCAGCTTTACAGTGCTTTTTATTTACCTGCAAAAAGCACAAGGTTTACTGTTACATTTATGTGTGAAAAGTCACCTTCTTATACGCAAAATAGATAGCCTATTTCTTTGTGTTGATGTGGGTATGGATTAAGTATTTAACAAACAAGTGCCAGTAAAGTTTCACACTAAATACTTTTGTGAAGACTTGTTAAACCCAGTTTAAATACAGACAAATAGAAAGTAAACTCCAGGGCAGGTCTTCTCAAAATGTTTAATGACTGTCATGCCATTTCACAAATCATTGGCACTTCCCCAACTGTAATCCCATGTTTGGATTTGATGTCAAAAGATGTGCCAGAAACAGGAATTCAGGTAGTCTTCTCGGTATCAGACTGAAAAGGCTGCATCAGTTCAGTTTAGAGAGGGAATGAATTCATGCAGGAAGTTTACAAAATAAGAAAAGGGATACAATAATAGAAAAAAAGGCTGAAACAGACCCCAAGGAGGTTATTTCATCCAACCTCCTGCTCAAGGCAGGATCATCTCTGTTTAAAAATATCAGAGCTAAGTGCTTGTCTAATTTGTACTTAAAAACCTGACTTGATCAAGACTGCCTTGGATTCAAAAGCTTGTGTAACTTTATCCTATCCCAAGCGGTTGATCCAATAAAAGACATCACCCCCCAAAATCCTTGCCTTTCACATAATTCCTGGATCATCAAGGACAAAACATCACTCCAACGCTACTTAAGAACTTCCAAAAATGGACATTTCAGAACCTCTTACAGTCATCTGTTCCTGTATTTAACCACGCTCATATTTAGAAAGTTCTTTCTAATCTCCAACCAACATTTCCCTTGATGCAATTTAAGACCATGTTTTTCTGTCCTGTCCCCTGCAGTCTCAGAGAACAGCAGATCCCACCTTCATTTTTGTAACAACGCCTCTTTTGCATTTGAAGGCTCTTATCAAATCTCCCCTCAGTCTTCTCTTCTCCAGCCTAAATACATTTCAGTTCTTGTAACCAGAAGAAGGTAAATTGTGAGGTAAATGAAAGGTAAAATGAGGCACCTATTTACCTTTCCACATAATGCCAGAACAGGAGACCTTCAATGAAACTCCCAACAAAAGCAACAAATTATAATACTGGTTTCTACTTGGAAAAGGGTTTGCCCCAATGTCCTTGGCCAAAGTCTCTGGAGTCCTGTTGTGAGGTTCGACCTAGAAACTACTATGCAAAGCCTAAGCAAAAGTGAATGTTATGTGACGAATGCCCATCTGCAATGATAAGGAGCAGACAGTCTTAGATAGAGGAGGCTTGAAAACAAAAACAGAATCAGAGTACTGGGACAAAGAGCTCATTATAATATTAAAAATCACACCCCTAGGTGGGGAAGAAATATACTAATGAAACATATATGTATGTTAATAAGATACATAGCTAAAACACAGGTATAGAGACATGCTCAGTAAAGAACTCCTTGCGTCACTCCTTTATAGCCAATTAGCAAACAAGGACGCTTATGAAGGTTCAAACCCCTGTATATAAGGGGTTTAGTATTGAATATCTGGTGTACTTGTTTTGTGAAATTATTCCGCTTGCACCTTTTATTGCTAGCAATAAATCTTTTTTATACTTTCAACCCTGGTATCTTTATTGCCCTTTGCATACCGGGCACGAACCCAGACTTGAGCTGGGGCCCAACACTGTGATGCTTGTCATTGTATGGTGGCTTTCCACTTCAAAAATGGCTGCATTTCCATAGGAAGCAATGTAACCATACTTTGCATATTAGCCCAACGGGTCTCTAGGTTTGGGTGAAACTTTTACTTATGGGCATACACCAGAAAATGCAGGAGGATATACTAACATTTGATAATAATTGCTTTGGCCCTTCAAAGGTGTCCTAGCCTTTAAACAAGCAGAACCTCACCAATCTCATCACCAGAACCAAATTTCCTATGGCCCAAAACACATCGAATGGATCCAGACCATGCCAGGACAAAAATCTGCCAATGTATTTTCACCACTCCCACAGTAACTGCACCCCACAACAGGACCATCACCATTCCTGGATCTTACACCTGCATCTCCAGAAATGTAATATGTCTTATCCAATGCATTAAAAGCCCTGTTGGAAAATATGTACAAGAAAACAAACAACAACTGTGTACCAGAATAAATGCACACCAAAAATCTGTCAAAGACAAAAATGCCCAGTTACCTGTGGGTGCACATTTCTCACAAGCCAATCTACTGGATATAAAAAATTGTGGACTAGATATAGACTTTGGATTTATGGATTTATGACTTATAACTTGCCTACCATTTGATACTCCAGGTGACCTCTCTGCCCATCACTCCCCAACCACAGATGCCCCACACCTGCTTGTGCCCCTCACTCCCCACCTGCAGGCCCCCAGCCCTGCCAGTGCTCCTCACACACCATCTACAGCCCCCTGGCCCTGCTGGTGCCCCTCATTCCCCATCCACAGCCCTCCAGCCCTGCTGGAGAGGGCCCCAGCTACCAGGGCTACAGGGCCAGGGATCTAGATCCACAAACCCCTGCCCCCCGCAACAGCGCCTGAGCCCTAGCTGCCACCCATGGAAAGTGGCGGCTGTTGCGGCAGAGTAAAGCCTGGAGCCCGGCTCCCCTTCCCCCATGGGTGGCACAACCGAAGCAGAGCCCATGGCAAGGGTGGGTGTGGGATGCCTGTTGCGGGCTTGGGACTCCCTGCCCTGCTTCTCCTCCCAGGGTTGCCACAGCCCAGCAGGCAGAACTCATTGTGGCAGGGTAAAATGGGACAGGGAAGCTCAGTGCCACCACAATGAGCTAAATGCTGACATGGCAAGGCACCCCCTGCCCACCTGGCAGCAGTGAGAGTTGTGGCACAGACTTGTGCCTGCTGCTGCTGCCAGGTGGGCAGGGGGTGCCTCACCATGGCAGTGCTTGGCTCAGTGGTGGCAGCAAGCTTCCCTGACCAGCCTTGCTCTGTCTTGCCATGCCATGTCCCACCTGCCGGTTTGCGGAGGGCAGGCAGAGGGCAGCAGGACTGCCAACACCCACCCCTGCCCTGCACACAAATCTGGGTAGCATGTGCCCCCATGACCTCTCCCAGGCATGCGTGCAGCAGTGGGGAGCCAGCCCCCTCAACAAGCCACCCACAGCACCATCCCACTCCCCACCTGGGCCCTGCAACTGTGTTCTGGCCCCAGGCCCCAAGCATCGTCCAGGCTGGGCAGCATCCCCAGCCCCACCCCAGCCTGCCCAACTCCCTTCCTCCTTCCATCCCTCACTATGGGGGCCTCAATCCCCACCCCCACCAACTTACCTGCAGGAGCTGCTCTCCAGGCTGCCTTCTGGCCATGTGCATGCGTACATGTGCACATACACACTGCAACCACTACCTGACTGCCGTCCTCCTGCTCCCCCCAGCCCCTTGCAGGCTGGAAATCTTCTAGCCTGCAAAGGGAAACCTGCTGTTTCCTGTGTTTTTCTCCTTTAAAGGAGAAGATCTGGGTTTTTCTCCTTAAAATGAGAATGTGGCAGTGCACTGATTGTGCCTACCATTTTAAGAACATCACACAGGCTGTGGAGTAGCCAGTAGGTGGGCTCAGGTGCAGTTGGGTAGTCACCTGACTGCAGAGGACTGCCTGATTGGAGGAGGGCTGGGCAGACAGAGTATAAACCCAGACTCATAATGCTGGGCTGGCAGTTACATCTGGGGAGCTGGAGGAGTAACATTGCCTGGCCTGATGACTGCAGTTCCTGTAACACCTAGAGGCCAGGATAGGAACTATGGGAGTGGAGGAGGTTCCTTCTGGTCCTGGGTAAGACCTGAAACTGTGCCATGCTGGGCCTGGATGGTAGGGTGGGGCTGCCTGTGGCAGGGCAGCTCCTAGGAAATGCCACACCTGTGCCTCCCCAGGGAAAGGCAAGGATGGGGTGCTGGAAAGCCTCAGCCCCCACTGCCTTGTGGGTCACCCCATAGAAGGGAAAGGCTTGAGGCCAAGGTCCACCAGGAGGGACCTGAGGCCTGAGGGGCAAAAGGCCCAGTGAGGGGCCAAGGCCCACTGAGGCCTGAATAGGCCAGAGACCACGTGTGGTCTAGTGAGGTGTCAGGGGATAGTAAGTGGAATCGGATGAGATCTATGAGACATGGGACATGGTGTAGGGATGGTTTGGAGCTGTGTGATTGGCCCAGTACACCAGGGCCATATATGGGGCAGCCTCCTGCATTTTACATAACCAGTTCACATCAAAAGTGTGGCAGGCAAGTGCAGGGCAGACTGTCCTAAACAGGGGTGGGGCATCTATCCCTTCCGGTGTCTGGGGACCCCTTCTGTTACAGAGAAAATCCATATTTTACTGTGTTTTTCCATGGCGAACAGAAAACCAAGATCTCTAATCATCACGTATAAAACAACACGTATTTTTCTCCAGTTAAAAATAAACTAGAAAATTTACTAATACGCTAGGGGCCTAGGGCTTTATCATTCCATTTAAGACTGAAACAAAACAAATATAACCTCATTGGAATGATTCAAAAATAGTATGCAAGGTTGTGAAACAGGAGCTTCATTACCAGGAGCAGCTAACAGGCAGGCAGCAGCATTGCAAAACAAAGTATAGCTTGACTGGTGAAACATCAAAAGCAATAAAAAAGAGAGGGTCATTAGCATCTGTGGAATAAAGAGCTTTGAAGAGATCAGGTAGATGACAATGAGCCATTAAATCAATTGACTCTCTCAACATCATCTTAATAGAAATGATGCTGCCACTGCCAGGCCTGCTTCACCCTGGATCCACCCCTGCTGAATCCTATTACCTTTAAAATATCTCTAGAAAGACCAGTCAAGTATAAGGGTACATACACTCTTCAGAAGGCCCATACAGTTATGTTTATCTTTGATATAGTTTTACTCCATTACTGTAAAACTGAGTGCAACCAGATTAAGATTTGTCTCACTATATATGCAATGTATTTTAAATCACAAGGTTCTTTGGGCGAATCTGATACCCCATGTATTTTAAATGTTATTTCAATTAATATTACCTGGAGCACAATAGGAACAAGGCCAACACACAAGATTTTATTTTAAACCTAAGGTATTTAGAATTTTAACAGAAATTCTTTCTGCAAGAATCCAGTGAAAACTCCTTGCTGGAAGACTGACTTCATGATGCCAGGCCTTGCTTCTTTTATACAATTATATTTATATATTACCAACTAGAAGGCCTATGTGTCATTTTCAGTATTTTAGTGACTTTACTATCTTATAAAGTAAACTACTAATATGGGCCAACATGATAGCCTATATTAGGGCATGGTGATGTAATCCAGAAGCTCTTGAGGTAAATCCCAAACTCTGCCACTGAGCTGCTTTATGGTATTTGTCAAATCACTTATGTTCTTTGGGTGCATCTACACATGCAATTAATATACCTGGATTTTCTGTGCAGAAAATTCAGGTACATTAAACTGTGTCCCAGCATGCATCTGAATATGCACCTGTTGGGAGCAAATTTGCTCCCAATGGGAACAGTTCAGTTCAGGCCTGCCTCTGCCTTGCTCTGCCTACCTGCAGCAGCCAGAGGGAGCTCCAGGCTCCCCTGGGTGCCAGTCCTAGACTAATCTACTTTGCAGTAATTGTTTTATTTTAAGGGACTGAGCATGAGAGTTAATTTAGGAAGACAGGCAGTAAATGGCTATGTGAAAGGACAGCATTTAAGTTCATATCAGATGGCTGTAAAGGGGAAATCATTGGGGGTCAGATTGTGAATGCTTTGGAATTAATATACCTACTCAGAAGTAAGTGCTCACCAGTGGGATAAAGGGGTTTACAAAATTGTTCTGTGTTTTTAAAACAGGAAAACCAAAAGGCTAGGTTGTGTTTTTCTTACATACCAAACTCTGACATCAGTGAGACCGATGATTCATGCCAATAGACGAAGTAAGACTCAGCCCTGGGGGGGTAATTTTCAGCAGGATACAAAGGGAATTAGCCACTGTGCTTGCTAATAGCAGTCATGCTGATAAATGCTGCATATAGTGCTTGGAAATGCACCCCTTAGGCATATATTATAATTTTGATTTATAGGGATTAATGCAGTTAATTTCCATTAATTCTAACATGGAGTCATAATTCCTCTTCATTTAAGTTAAATTTCTCCAACTTCCCCCTACAGATTTATTCAGATTTTACATATTTACCCTGCTAAGCCTACAACCTTAATTACACACCACTACATCCAAATGATACTACTGTTTGTGAAGAAACCTTCACCCTTGCAGCAAGCGCACTCCGCTATTTGAAATGCCTCTTAGTTAATTCTTTTTAAAGCAAACATTAGACCTATTCATTAAGTATCATGAGTAAGTGTGCCATTTAACAATGTTCTCAGGGAAAGTGTGATATGTCATTAATGTTCTAAACAAGGAAAGTACAAATGGAACAGGGGAAAAAGTTTGCCATAGAGAGTCAAAGACATTATGGTAAATAATGTTTACCATCAAGTCAGACTATAAAGAAACAAGGAAGAAAGATGCAGGAGATGAGATTAAATGCCAGTAAATATAGTGATAGAAAATCATAGAAAATTAGGGTTGGAAGGGACTTCAGCAGATCATCTAGTCCAACCCTTGTTCAAAGCAGGACCATCCCCAGCTGTATCATCCCAGGCAAGGCTTGGTCTACCTGGGTCTTAAAAACCTTCAAGAATAGAGATTCCACAACTGCTCTGGGTTACCTGTTCCAGTGCTTTACTACCCTCCTTGTGAGAGGTGTTTTTTCTAAAATCTAACCTCAACTTCCCTTGCTGCAAATTTGATATCATTGTTCCTTGTTCTGTCATCTGCCACCATTGAGGACTGTCTAGCTCCATCCTCTTTTGAACCCCACTTCAAGTAGGTGAAGGCTGCTATTTAATCCCCTCTCAGTCTCCTCTTCTCTAGACTAAATAAGCCCAGTTCCCTCAGCCTCTCCTCATAAGTCATGTGCCCCAGCCCATGAACCATTTTTGCTGCCCTCCACTGGACTCTCTCCAATTTGTCCACGTTCTTTCTGTAGGGGGGAGGGAAGGGCAAAACTGAACACAGTACTCCAGATGTGGCCGCACCAGAGCTAAACCGGGGGGAATAATCACTTTCCTTGACCTATTGGCAACACACCTACCAATGCAGCCAAGAATGCCATTAGCGTTCTTGGCAACAAGAGCACACTGCTGGCTCATATTCAGCTTATTGTCCACTGTAACCCCCAGGTCCTTTTCTGCAGAGCTGCTGCCCAGCCAGTCAACCCCCAGCCTGTGCCTGGGATTGTTCCATTTTAAGTGCAGGACTTTACACTTGTCAAACCTCATGAGATTCCTTTTGGCCCAATCCTCCAATTTGTCTAGATCACTCTGAATCCTAGCCCTACCCTCCAGCATATCTACTACTCCCCCCAGCTTGCTGAGGGTACACTCTATGCCATCTTCCAGGACATTGATGAAGACATTGAACAAAACTGGCCCTAGGACCATTCACTGGGGCCCTCCACTTGATACTGGCTACCAACTAGACATTGAGCCATTGATTGCTACTATCTGAGCCCAATGCTCCAGCCAGTTTTCTATCCACCTCACAGTCCATTCATCCAGCCCATACTTCCTTAGCTTGTCTTCAAGAATGTTGTGGGAGACTGTATCAAAAGCCTTGCTGAAATCAAGATACATCCACCAGTCTCCCTGCATCCACAGAGCCAGTTACCTTGTCAGTTACCTTGTCATGACTTGCCCCTGGTGAATCCATGCTGACTGTTCCTAATCACCTTTTTCTCCTCCAAGTGCTTAGAAATGGATTCCTTGAGAATCTTCTCCATGATTTTTCCAGGGACTGAGGTGAAGCTGACTGGCCTGTAGTTTCCTGAATCCTCTTTTTTCCCTTTCAAACTATGTTTGTCTTTTTCCAGTCACCCAGGAACTCTCCAGATTGCCATGAGTTTTAAAAGATAATAGCCAATGTCTCTGATGTAACTATTTAATCTCAGATTTTGCTATAATAGCTCCCCCTCAATCCATGGAAAGCTACAAGGCTGTCTGTTAGGCTGGCTGTCTAGTTGTAAGGCTATTGGCTTCAGTGGGCTTGCATTAATGATGAGTTCATTATGTACCACTTAGTATCAATGTGAAAGTGTCTCCTCATTCCAGAGTATTTTAAATAAAGTTTCCTTTTCCCTGGCTAATTTATATTCATTTAATCTAAAGTAGAATTGTTACTGAGTCTTTTCGGTGACTTTTGAACCAGAACTCTATTTTTCTGATACTGGTTTGACCTTCAGTGGGATGCAAGGGTCTGAATACTGTGTAACCCGGGTGTCCCCAAAATGAGTGTCCCCTCTCACTAACAGAAGGGGGAAGCCAGCAGGGCACATGTGCTGGTGGGGAAATGTAGTCACTTGCAGTTCCCTCCCACCTATCGTGTCTCAATAGAGGAGAGACAGAAAGCGATGTCTTAACCAGGTACAAAATTTAATATCTATCTATCTATAAATATAGTGAACTAAAGTGAGTATTTCCAAGTTATAAATACATATAACAATATACACACCCAAATACAAATGGTAAGCATAATGGTCCCAAATGATATAAACAGATAAATACAAAAATAAATGGCACTCTAAAATACAAGGCATACAGTTAACAGTTAATAAACCTTCCAAAATGCACAGCGTATATGAAACAATCAATAAACACTCCAAAATATAAGACGCAAGAGTTCTCTGGTGATTTCCTTCCTCTAGGGGATCTCTTCCTCTTGCCTCTTTTTATTGAGGCTACCTTCCCTGAGTGTCGCTTCCCAGTGGGAGACCCATTTCCCCACATGTCCCTAGGAGCCGAGTGGGGCAGTGTTCACAAGTTTCCTGACCTGACTAATGTTTCTTCAAGGGAGAGCTCAGTTCCAGACCTCAGGGGGGTGGTGTGACTTACTCACATGTCCTAGTGGCTCAATCCTTCTCAGGGGGAGTTGCAGCCTGGGCCGCCTCGTGCGTACCCAGGTCCGTGTCACTCTGAATGCTGCTCCCCGTGCTCAGGAACCGCTCCATTCCTGGAGCCCTTGCGGGCCCACTGCAGGGAATGGATCCCAGACAGCCCGGCCCCTCCTTTTCCTGGGCCTTACACCCTGCAATGACTCACCCTGCAGTAGCGCTGATTCCTGAGCCTGGCCTCATGCTGGGGTTGGAGACCCGAGCCGCCTCACTGTAGTTCCCAGGGTCCCAGTCCCTTGTGGACCCTTCATGCAGCAACGCCTGCACTGCAGCCCAGCCTCTGCAGCTCCCAAGGTCCTGGTCCCTCATGGACCCTCCATGCAGCAATGCCTGCACTGCCTACCGCTTCCATCCAGCGGCATAATCTTTTGGGCTCTTCTGGGGAGCCAGATATGCCCACTGAGCAGCTCCCCCAGCTCTTCTTGGCTCCAGGACCTCTTCCTTCTTCTTCGTCCCTCACTGACGGTCCTGTGTGCTTGGCATGCAGCTGCTTATATCCCCTTCTGGGGCTCCACCTCCAAATTGAAAATGAACCAATTAGGGGGTCTGCAACTGCAGTTCCTAATTAAGTCCACTCCTGCCCCCCTATGTGGAGTAGAGGGGAAGTGGACTCTCCTCCTGGCTCTTCCCCTGTCTATCTCTGATTGGTGGGTTCTGCCCCACCAATCGCATTTGTGGTCTTTGAAGCCCGGGGGCCCAGGCAAAGCCCAGCAAGCCTGCCACAACTGTAATTTAAATTATTCAAACTTTAAGTGCCAGGATGATGCCTGGCTAAGGACACCCATGCATGCTTCTTGGATAACCTTCAGATTGTGTGTGTGCATCTTTCACTTTTGGTGCTAAAGCATTTTGCCTCCCCAAGCAGGCCAGCTTCATAGTCTGAGAAGCATTAAGAGTAGGGCTGTACGAAGCTTTGGGTGGTGATTCGATTCCGAGGAGATTCGGTCTGATTTGGTGGCCGAATCTCCAAATACAAATCAAATCAGGGGACCAATTAAAAGGTCCGAATTGATTCAAAGCTCTCTGAATTTTCAGAAAAGATTTGTAGAGGTTTGATGATTTGGGCAGTCCTTGGTGGCTGCAGCAGGGAGCTGCAGCCGGCTCCAAGCTGGTAAGCACTAGGGGCAGGGGAGGAGGGCTGGGGGAGGAGGGAGAAGACTATGGGGGGACCCTTGCCAGACCCCATCCCCTGCCTGCTCCCCTAGCCCCACCTGACCTCCAGCCTCCCCATGGGTGCTCCGCCTGCTCCAGCTCCCTGCCCTTTAAAGAAAAGCCCCGGTGTTCACCGGGTCCTGCTGGGTGGGGGGTGATCCCTGCTGCCCCATGCTGCAAGGGGTAGCTTTGCCACAAGCTCCCCAACCCCCCCTTTGCTCCCCCAGTCCCACCACCCAGGCCAGCTCCAGCCCTTTACGAAAAGAAAATGGAAAAAACCCCGGGACTCACCATTCCAGCAGCAGCGTCAGGGCTTTGGGGGCACATGGAGAGCCCCTCACATGGCACGGGGCAGCGGGGCACGGGGGGGATCACCCCCCCACCCCGTGAGCAGGATTTTGGGGGGGGGGGTTTCTTAAAGGGTCGGAGCTGCAGAGGGAAGGGCACCCAAGGGGGGGCTGGGAAGGGGGGGTTGGGGGGCTCATGGCAGAGCCCTCCATGCAGCATGGGGCAGTGGGGGGCAGCAGGGATCACCCCCTCCCCCCCTGCCCGGCAGCACCTGCTGAGTTGGGGCTTTTTTTTTAACAAGTGCCCAGACCTGGGCCAGACAGGGCAGCTATTGCCGGGCTACAGGGGATGGGCCTGGCTGATTCAGCGATTCAGAGATTTGGAGATTAGGCAGCAGTCAAATTTCTGAATCAGATTTGGCCAAATCGAATCAGGACAGTGATTCGAATCACCGAATCGAACCACTGTCCCCCGAATCAGCTGAATCTGAATCGAATACTAGCCGCTTCGCACAGGCCTAATTAAGAGGAAGAAGAAATAATCTCAACTGGCTGAGCAGCTAAACAAAGAATCTAAAAAACCTGCTAATTTTGAGCTCTAGTGAAACATTATTCATGAGGAAAAGCCTGTCAGATGAACCAAGACACAGTGATGAGGAATGGTCAGATAGGTTGACAGGGTTGTAAAACACTGTACTATGAATGACAATTTACATTTTGATTCTTTTTATCAATGGTTATATTAAAGTATTTGCAAGTCCCTCCCAGTCTTCCTCCCATTACTAATATCACTTCAATCTTTCCATTGCTGCATTTGAGAGAATTACTCTTCCTTTGGTTTCTGTGTTCTTGCAAATACTGTACTGAGGATATCTTAGTGTCTACAGAGGCTGTATCAGTTTAGAAGAAAACAAAGAACCAAATTTATTAGAGTGTTATCTGTATACTGGTGACATCAGCATATAAGTGTATGATAATTTGTCTACAGTAGGAAAAAGGTGCTTTTTATAACTTGCTTGCTTACTTCAACTCCATCAGCTAGCGCAGGGGTGACCAACCTCTAGCACATGTGCCACAAGTGGCATTGGCAGCCTCTGCGTGTGGCACACAGCAGACTGGGGTCAGGCAACACAGCAGTAGATAGGGCAGGGAGCAGAAAACAGAGCAGCAAGTCAAGCAGGGAGCATGGGGCATGGAGCAGAAAGCCGAGCAGCCAATTGGAGAAGGGAAGAGGATGGGAATGGCACTCAGGAGGGGTGCAAGGCTAATTTGTGGCCTACCAGAAAGGTTGGCCCCCACTGAGCCAGTGCATGCTAAAGTACAGTTTGCCTTGTCACAGAATCTTAGATTGTGCTAGGTACAATGTATTGGCTGACAGCTTCTGAAAACACCTTGTTCTCCTAATCAAAAACAACCCCTGGATGCTCTCATATGGATATTAAAAAAGGAGGAAGCAAATGGAAAATCTTATGATGCTCGGAATAATAGGAATCTAAGCAAAAAAAGTATCTATCCTGCACTCTCTCAGATATCTCTGATAGGAATTAAAAGATGAATACTCTTTACTCCTGAAAATTTTTGGATTATGTGTTAACTTAAAATGTGCTTAAGGACATGGAGCAGGGGTGGGCAAAATGCGGCCCGGGGGCCAAATGCAGCCTACTAGGCCATTCTATCTGGCCCACAAGGCCCTTAAAATTTTTAGAAAATTAATATTTATCTGCCCTGGGCTTCCTGTCATGTGGCCCACGATGACTTGCTAAAACTCAGTAAGCGGCCCTCTGCCCAAAATAATTGCCCGCCCCTGACATGGATTGTAAAGGTATGAATTATTTCTGTATCTTGCTTTGAGAGCAATGAACCTAGGAAAAAGGGCAGTGGTTCTCTCTCAAGTGCCATCCACAAAATAAGTCTCTCTTAGGTGAGTCACAGTTGAGAGATGGCTCACAGTAAACTGTGGTTGTTCAAAATATAATGAAACATGCCACTTAGCTTCACTGAGCTGGTTTTGATTTGTCCAGAAAATGCCATGGGCTCTGCTAGATTCCTCTTTGATGGGGTGGGAGAAAAAGTGATAGCATTTCCCAAGTATTGCATCCATCAGAATGTCATACTGTGGTATTACTCACAGATACTTGAGAACATCTGTGATCTCATCTTTTCTCTATAGCTGGTGATAGTGAATAATGTCAACACTTAAATTAGCATCTGTTTATATTATCACCACATATCTAATACAGAGTAAAAGCTGTCTCCTGAACAAGCTGGTAGGGTCCACTTAGATGACCAATGTGTAAACTGCCTAGCTCAGGGCTCACTCTCTCACTTTCTGCTATGCAGTTAGTGAATTCTGTAGCCCAGTTTGGTTAAACTGATCACACCAAAAAGCAAGCATAGTGAGAATTATCACCAGTACAGCAAAAACAACCAAATTTGTATAGCTGCTAGTTCCAGCTGACATCTCTGTGTCAGAATGTGGCTAACAAATTGATCACCACATTACAGGAAATGCCATATTTACTGTCATTCAAGAACACGTGGTCTGGTGCACTCCATTGCTAACTGCATAGAAGTACCATCTGAACACTGCTTCACACACACAGCTGAGACCATCACCAATTCACTGCAAAAGAGAGCCCCCTCCCAGGACCATCCATGCCAGTGCCAGTCTGGAGAAAAAGTTGCCTGGCTTTGGGTTCTCATGCTGACTCTGGAGCAAGCTTAACTGATTCAGGTACAGCATGATCTGGTGTGCTGCTGTGCTCCTCTGCAGTCTCAGAGGATGCTGTATATAAGCTTCTCTTTTAACATTCAAGTAACTAGAGACCTTCTCAAGCAGAACACTGCTTATGGAGAAGCCACTGACTGTCTCGGATGTTTGTGTGCATGTGTGTTATTCCTTGCCTTGTTTGTTATGTCCATGTGCCACTGGGATAAATAAAAATGTGTTCATCTTCAATAAGATGAACAACTCATACTTCACAGAGCTACGTCAGGGTCTCTGCAGATTCACACAGGCATCTTTGCATTGGTTACACTCTGTTCACATTTTTAAGGTTTTCTTTGCAACTGTAACTTTCAGAAACTTTATTTTTAAATGAAAGCTGAGATTCCGGAGAGCAAGATAGCAGCTTGAGAGAGGCGCTGGATCCCAGTACAGCTGCATTTTGGCTCAGGCCAAACCCTGTCCTCTGAAAGCAAAAAAAACCAGGACTGTAATCCAAGTACCATAAAATGTCTGGATCCTGTAACTGAGCCTAAGATTAACCTTCCAGTTCCACAAATCGATTCATCTCTGTCAAAAAGTACATAATCTCTAACTGTTATGAAGGCTGTTATAAAATGTGCCTTGCAAAGGTGAGTTGTATATTGAGATAAGATATACTTCAGAGTGATTTCAAAGTACAGTTTAGGATGAAATAGTTCAGTTTCTCCTATATCCAGTTTTCAGAAATCTCAGCTAAGTTAAAGCTTGTTGGTCTGAGTTTCTCTCATCCCCACCTCCAGATAACATCAATCTGAGTTTATATGACTTTAGTCTTTGATATCTCTCATTAGCACATCTCCTCAGCTCTCATGTATTATCTCCTTTGTTTTCTGTATTTCCCCTAGGCTCTTGAAATATAAACCCCAAGCTTTTTAACATCTACCATTACAGCCAAAGTAAGTTTAAAATGCATCCAACTTTTAATATCTGCACAGTTCTTTCAGGTGACTCCAGCGTCTCTTGATGAATGAAATCTGATTTTTGTGACGATGTGAAACAAAGTCGATAGGCCTGATTCCTGACTATTTCAAACTTAAAACAGGTAAAATCTTTAGTGATCCAGGCTTTTTTTGTCATTGAACATTATCTGTAGCAGCAATAATAAAAACTTAAGCCTTTACAGTTTGTTTTCTACTTTTGTCTGACAATGTGATTAGTTTACCCATTCCTCTTCAGGGTTCAAGCAGGAAGATTTTGTCAGGAGGAGGAATCTGTGATTGCCTAAGATTATTAACTGGGTCATGCTGCCCTTTGGAAGAAAGAAGTGAACAAAATGTTTGGTAGATCTCTGTATTAGCAGAGTACTCTACCAGTTTTTCCCTTTTGAACTTGATGGTATGTCCTCATGGAAATTGCTGTGGTGCTCTGGATGCGCAGTTACAGCATGAAGCATCTAAACTTTCTTTCAGAGATGTACTCAATCTGGGTTCGGTGGGATAATTCACATGCTTAAAGTTAGACATGTGCTTCAACACTTTTCTGAATCATTGCCCTAGACAGTGAGCCACAGAAAGATGGTTTCACAACCAGGCAGACAGATTTCAGAGACGTTCTGTTAGCTGCATTTCAGAAGCACATTGCCCTTTACACCAATAACGCTGCTATATTTGGATTCACTTTAATCACTTGTACAGTAGTCACACAAGATTCAAGTTTCAACCTGCTTGTTTTGGCTCTAAGAGACATCACACTGACAGTTTCATCCAGGCTGGAAAATTATCAAGGTTTCACATAGGACATGAAAAAGAAAAAGCTAACCAAATTCTAAGTTTCATCACATGAAATACTGAGATTGTTTGTAGTCATTCAGAACAACTATTAACTTTTCCATTTATCAACCGAAAAAGGACTCATTATTCCATATTATAACCTTTGTAGCAAAATGGTGCGAACAATTCACAATGAATAGTGAATCCAGCTAAATTAATCTTTTTTTTTTGCTTATGCAATATCCATAAACAGACTGCTATTTCTTCTCATTTGTTTGTTATTGAAAATAAACCAATGTTTTACATGTAATTTTTAAATGCTGTTTGATATTCTTATCCAAGCAATGTCAGCTGGTTATTATTAAGCAGATAGATAAGTCAGATAATATTTGTTGTGTCCTCTGGGCTGGGGACGGAAGTTACACATAAACTGGTTTAAGTGATCAGAAATAGTTTAAACCTGTAACAGAACACAAGTTAAAGAGCTAGGTTGTATGCCTTCTGTACTCCACAGTGCCAGTGGTGTCATCTGGAGAAGGCACATCCTGGCATGCATGTGCACCGACCGCAGGGCAAAGGGCCTGGGCTGCAGAGTTCACCCACCAAAGGGAAATACAGCTTTCTGCACATGGACAAAACTGTAACTGCTCTTGTCCTCCTTCTTGGATAGTCAGGATCTTCTGTTAGAAAAGCTGCTTATGTAAAGTGTTGCAAAAGTAAAAGATTTTATGATAATGAGGGTCTGATTCTGATCTCACCTCACCCACATTTTTACAGCCCACTGTGTAAAACTGGCAAGTATCTAACCAAGCCCTAAAGATCACAGAAGGCTCCTTAGCAGAAAAGACTTTTCTTTTTTTAATGTAGGTCAGACTGGTACCCAAATATAGTGTGTCCCTATTTTTTAAGTGGCCCATAGTTCTAACTTGGAAAGCATGGTGTGGAAAAGAGGACAAACATGAGACCATACATAAGAACCCTTAGACCATGGTAGGGAGGGGACTTGCCCCGGCCCTGCATGGGGAGGGGAGAAGGGGGCTCAAGCCAACCCCAATCCCATTGATCCTGGGGATGTGACCTGACCCCAACCTGCTGTGTAGGGCTCTGGGTTTGGGAATTTGGCAGCAGGGGGCAGGGTGGCAGTATTTATTGTCACCACGCCCCAACCACAGGAGGTGACTTGACTATAGAAAAGGGCCATCTTGTTCAAGAAAGACAGTCAGTGAAGACGTAAATTGAGGAGCCCCAACCCGGCCCCATGCAGGGAGTGGGAAAGGGGGCTTGAGTCAGACCCAGCCTGGCCCCACGGGGAAAAAGGCGCATGGCCCAGTCCCACCCAGCCTGGGGGCAGAGGCAAGGCCCAGCCTCATCCATGCAGGGGATGGGGAGAAGGGATGTGACCTGACCCCAACCTGCTGCATGGGGCTCAGGGTTTGGATATTTGGGAATGTGGGGAGGGTGGCTGCATTTATTAGCACTGCTTCCCTACTGCCAAATTTCCCAATTCGTGTGGAACCCCGTGAGCTGGGGCCCTAGGGCTCTGTGGGCCCATGGGTTGGAGGTTGAGCACCCCTGCACTATAACATCTCCACGTCAGGGCTATTTCTGTGGGCTGTTCCAGCCTAGTTAATGGTTGTATGGGTAAGTGTCTCAGGGTCTCACTAGAAAACAACTGGAAAGTTGCAGTGGCCAAAGAAAGTTACAGTCACCTGAGACCAATTGTTCAGTGAAATCCAAGCAGACCCTGGGAAGTGCCCAGGAGTCACTGAAATAATGGCAACCTCAATTAGGACACTGCAGCCCCAGTAATGTGTCCTAGGGAGCAGCCACGGCCTCACTCACTACGGTCACCCCTAATGAGACAGTGCAACTGTATGGCTTTCCTGAGACGGACCTTTAAACTGGGACAAGATCCGCATTTTTTAAAGTCATTTTATGTGCTGAGATAATCCTGGTTTTTCAAGCCAGGAGTGTCTCAGCAGAAGCAGCACACCTAGCTTTAGCCAAGATATCTCCATTCCTGACACAGAAGACCTCTGATTTCCTTTATTCAACATGTTCCCATCAAGGGGTCTGGGATCAGATGGCCTGCTCGTATTGAAGATGGCCACCATTTCCCTGCCACTTTTCAATTTGGATGTGAAGCTACACCCTTGAAAAGACAGATATCACCTCCCACCCACAAGCAAACACCAGACCTAAATTCACTGTCTGAGTGAAGCAAGGCACGAGACTCCACTCAAAGATACATTTCACACGGGACCTTTTGAAAGCCACTTGGGATTTGTTCCAAACGTCAGGGAATGGCCTGGAAATAATGGTAAGAACCTCACTGATCCTGGGAAACTGGGTAATTGAAAAAGAGTCATATAGGGGAGGGTGTCTTCTGGTCTGAGGAGAAAATCTGCAGTGAAATGGAAAGTTATTCTGCAACTGGCCTGGGAGAGAAATGCAAGGGGAGGGGAGGGGGGAGGGAAGGAATTGAAGGGGCTTCAGTCAAGGGCATGCCCTGATTTTACCAGATTTCTTCCCTTCTTGTGAAAGTTCTTGGTCACAACCTTCCCTACACACTTTGGTCCCTGCCCCTTGATGCCATGCAGCCCGTCTGCTGTTCAGCACATATCCCACGAGCAGAGCACGGTGGCCTGGTGGCAGGCTGCACTGCGGCGGTTGCGCTCCTGGCAAAGCCTGGGCCTCCTGCTCAGACAGCCCATCTCACTGCAGTGCTGCCTGCTGTCCTTCTGCTGCAGGATGCATTATCTAAGTCAAAATCTGCCTTCTTGAGATGTCCCCCAATTGCCTTTCCAGCTTTACTCAAGCCAGGGCCATATGGCAGAAATATGGGTGTTTCGGTATTTTCAGTCTTCCCAAAATTGTCCCTGCTGGAAACCCTTTCCTTCAGCAGTGTGGACACCAGGCAGGGGCAGGGACTGGCTTTTCCTCTCTGCTGCTCACCTTGCTCGCAGGGCAGTGCCTCTGCCAGGCTGGCTACAGAGCAGGGGCCTGGGCCAGGCTGGAGCTGGCCACCTCCTTCCCCACTGCCTGCTCCTGCTGCCCCTTCCAGCCTGGCTCTCCCTTCCCATCTCATTCACCCCTAGGCTGGGACACCTCCGCCCTTGCCCATTCCCAGGGATGTCCACTTCCTAGGAGCTGGGCCAGCTCCTGCCAGTGCTACTGGGAACAAGATCCCAAGTGCATGGGTGGATCTAGGATTTTGAAGAGAACGATGCAGATAGTGTGGCACGTCATCACACAGTACACAACACACATTTTCCTCCAGTTCAAGCAAAACAAGAAGCTTTACTAATACGGTAGGGCAGAGGTTCCCCAATTTAGGATTCTCCAGCTCAGGAGCTGGTGCTGAGCTGCCCTGGGGAGCTGGATCCAGCCACTGCAAAGGCCCAGATGCCCTGGGCTAGGCACCAGGGGCTGCAGTGCAGGCGTCTCCCAGCACAGTCCCAGTAGCACCCACCAGAGCACAACCCTGCTCTGTGGACTGTGAACACCAGGGGACTTCACAGGCCCAGGCCCACTGAGGAAACTAGAAGGCCGCGCGTGATGTGTTACTGTTAGGACGGAGGTTCCCAAACTTTTTCTTATTGTGCACCCCCTTCCAGATTCAGTAGCTGCCTATGTACCCTATCAGCATACATTTTGTAGTTTAACCCCTTCGATGCCAAAGATTATTGCAATGATTATTAAATTTGCCATTATATAATTTTTCCCATATACTCCCCGTCCCCAGCCTCCTGTACATACACCCTAGCCTCTTTCCAAGCACCCCTGGGGGTATGTGTACCCCCGGTTGACAACCCCTGTGCAAGAATATATATCAGGTTTAAAAAGCACAACAAATTAGGCTAAATTGTCAAAGGGGCAGTTTTGCAGCACTGGGACTCCCTGTTCTCTGCCACGAAGAGCCAGAGGCATTTCTTGTTTCCTCTCTGTCCACACAACTGGACTGGGTCAAGTCAGAGGAGAGCAGATCTAAAATCTGCATACATATATGGATGCAACTGTTAAGATCCACCCTGGATATGATACCAGAGAGTTATAATAATAAATGACTGTTAGTTCAACACCGCAGGGTCCAGAGTTTTGTTGCTGAACCCACAACACATCAAACACAGTGAAGGCCACAGCCACAGCCGGAGGGGTCTCAACTCTGGTTTCCTGAGCAGAGGCAAGGCAAAAGCAACCTCGTCTCCTTCAGCGGCAGCCAGAGCCCCCCTGTCCCATGACAGCTGTGACCAGCTGGACCCCCATGCTGTCACCGGTGTGCAGGACACGCTGTGGTCCTGGGCTTTACTGCAGCACCTAACTTGTAGGCTCCAGCCTCCTTGGCTGCGGGTCCCAGCAGTGGACCCCTGGAACAGTGGCCATTCCTGGGCCCTGGCCCCACTCCTGGGCCAGCTGAGATCACCTGAAGCGCTGGCTCTGACAGTCCCCGGCTATGGTCCGTCCTGGAGCTTCAGCCTCTCCTGGGCTTCAGGACACCCCTACAGCCTCCAGGAAGCTCCTCCCTGAGCCCCTGACCCGCAGCGTATGCACTGAGCTGTCCTCAGTACGACTCCAGGCTTACCCCTTGGTGCAGTCAAAATAAAAAGCATCTCAGCCCTCTGGCAAGCAACTCCCCCTGCCCAAACTCTCCCGGGGTTACCCCCAAAACAAGGCCACTGGCCTGCATGAAAAGCTTCTCTCTGGCCCACGAAACTTTCCCTGCTCCCACCATGGGTGCCACTGCTCCCACAGTTGGAAGAGGACCTGTGGATCCAGACTGCCTAATCCCGGCAAACGGATGTAGCAATGAGTGCGAGGGGGAGGCTAAATGGGTTTATATCCAAGGGCCATTTTTATTGCAAGGGAAAATGACTCTGAAGTTACCTGCACTGCCGCACGGATATAGAGCTGTCCCATCCCACACCAAACAAATAAAAAAGAAAACCCCCCGATCCTTCCCCCCACAGCACTGAGAGAACTTGACTCCAGTGACGTTGCACAAATATCAGTCTGGAAGGGGCTGAATATATGGAGGGTGGAGGGTGTTGGGGGCAGGTTGTCCCCTTCTATTCAGAGAAGCCTGTTATAAGGGCCCTTTGCTATACCATGTGCTTTCAACATAGAAATATACTGGGTACCAAAGGACTCTGCTTATTCCAGTGAAAAGACTCTGGAGAAACCTGTCTTCCTGCCGGGATTCACAGCTGGGTCCTTCCCATCCCACTTGAGTGCATTGAACACCATGAAGTCTTTGCTCCTGGAACATGCTCCCCACCTCTCTTCTATTTCTCCCTCTGCTCTTGACAGAAAGACCAACGTGGAGCATGGTTGTTTGTTATGGCAGTGGGCGTTTGTGCCCAAAAGCTTGCAAAGAACATTTTTCCAACTATATCTCCTAACAGATATCACATCTACCCAAAGCACCTTGGCAACCTGGAGCAGAGATAGCTTTTCCCATTGCAACTTTCTTGAAACACCTCCCTGACCACCCAAGGATCACTCACTGAGGAATAAAGGTGTTTCCGCATTGAACAGTATTAGCTGCCTTCTCAGACAGCTCGACCTTGCCTTTCTGAGCTAAAATTGCCAGGTTTCTCCAGGGTTGTAGACCCTGTTTTCTACAGCAGTGGATCATCTTGTCTTTTATCTTTCCTTGCATGTCATGAGCTTGTATTTCACACAGGAATATGAGATGAACACCAACACTTATGAGAAAACAAAAGTAAAGCTTAACTTTATTATCCTACATCTAGTCTTGACTTCTATGACATCTATGTTCAACATTACATATTACACTAAATCTATGTTTAACAGTGCACATTGTTTATGCCTTTGCTCTCTTCACTCCCTGAATGGCCCTCGATGGATTCAAAGGCAGGCTACTAACACAACAGACGCCGGGATGGTCTGACTATGTCCCAATCCCTCAGAGGAAGGCGAAAAACCCCCTGAAGTTGGTTCCATAAAGGAAGGGGGAAAAAATTCCTTCCTGGCCCCAAATGGTGACTGGCCATAGCCCTGAGGCAGGGGTCACAAAATGCCATCCACACAACAAGAGCATCCTCCACTTGGCAGCCTGGGCACTACAAACTCGTGGTGCTTGGTCCTTCCCCAGCCCTTTGCAGAGCCGGGCTGGAAGAAGATGTTCAAGTTCTTCACCATGAGGGTTTCTCAGGCTGCTTCTTTTGCAGAGGCTGATGTGGCTGTGGAGGACGGCTCGGACTGGATGACGACTTGTCAGTCAGTGACTCGTGTGGTGGCTTTGGCACTGTTCCAGCTTTTCTATGTAGCTGCCGGGCTCCCGGTGAGGCTGGGGAGGTCGTCTTCACTCAGGGAGGGGCTGTCAGGGTGGAGGTGGATTGCAGGTGTTGCTGCTCAGCATAAGAAAAAGCAACAAAAGATTAGATCCATGCATTGGGACCGTGATACAAGGCTGTGATGTGAGGAAGTGGGGACTGAGAGCTTTCCCAGGACACAAAGGCCTGAACATTTGAATGAGAGAAAACACAATAGAGCGTGCTTAGCCTCCTGCATGGAAGAAGCTGAACGTCGTTAGGCATCACTGCCCAGCCATGTTCAAGATGAGATAGATGCTCTGAATGGACAACCCCAGAGCCAAAAAGGCTGTGGCTGAGAGAGCTACAAGCAAGGGAAAGCAGGTCTCCGACTGTGTGAGCCACAGCAACATTTAACAGGGGGCAGAGGGTCCCGCCTGTCCTGGGGTGGCTCAGCCACTTGGGAGGGCTCCCGGGGCTCCTTCAAGAAAGATGGCAACACCCTGCAGGCCCACTCATGCCGCCAGGTGCAGAGTGGAGGTTTATCCACGGGCAGCAGGGCATGAGGAAAGGCTCCTGCCATTGAAAGGAAAGAAAGGAAAGACCTGCAGAGGACGAATGCTAGGACAGGACTCTCTAGGGCACAGTGGAGAACTGCCCGCACACGACAGGGAGCAGTTTTGTGTTAGTGCCAAGAGCCTCCCCCTCCCTTCCCACTGATCCCTGCTCCCCAGGGGCAGAGGGGACAGGACAGTACCTGCAGGAGCAAGTGTGGCCGGCTGGAGAGAGGCAAGGGCGCTGGAGGAGGTGATCAGCAGGCTGTGCCCTTGCAGATCTTTAGGCAGCTCTTTCAGGCAGGTGATAATGAATATCTTATTCAGGACCCTGATGGGGATTTCTTTCTCCTGCAGTGGCACAATAGCCAGTTAGAGCCTCTGCAGCCCCGAGGAAGGACAGGGGATGTGGGGAGGGGTCATGGGGCAGGGACTGGACTGAGACCAAGGGGTCTTGGCAACAGCCCAGGGAAATGGGGGCAGGTTCCCTGAGGGACCTTTTTCTGAGAGTCGTGGTGAAGACAGATGTTGGTGGCCTGGGGCAGTGGGGCAGATCAGCAGTGCCTTTCTCCAAGGCACTTGGCAGGCCTCCCGTTCTCCTCAAGGCCAGTTTGCTCAGAAGGCAGGGGAGATTGCCACCTTACAGACAGGGGCAGGTCACTAACTGAGTTAGTCTGTGAAATGCAAATGGACCCCGCCATGAGCTAGAGCTCAGACTGCAGTGTGTAGTGACCTCTCTCTGTCCCATGCTGTCCCCTGGCAACAGGTGGTGATGGGACGACAGCGACTTGAAGTGGCAGAGGCAAGGGGCCCTGAGCTCACTCTTCTCCCTCCCCTTACTCCACAACATGTCTGCTGACCTTGTGCTGCATCAAGCAGCTGGCTTCCCCCAGGATGGCATACAGAAAGACAAGCCCAGCTTGGCTGATGTGCATCGGTCCATTGTGAGCTGCATGAAGGACCCTCTGCAGGAAAGATCTCCTTTGCTCCTCCAGCAAGATCCTTCTCAGCCCCTGAAACAAGAGCATGCAAGACTCTGCACATCTGACAGCCAGGCTCCATCTCTGGGGCCTGGCACCACATTGCCCTGGACACTTGCAAGGCTCTAACCCACTGCAAGAAGACCCCAGTGAGCTGGAGAGAACAATCAGACCTTTCTCCACATCCCTTCATCACAGCATCCTCACCTCTCCCACTCTCGCCAGGTCCCTGTAGTTCTGGACCTGGCTCTGCTTCATCTGGCGCAAAACCACCTTGCACCACAGCTCCTCTGCTCCTCGCGTGTCTTGGCCTAGGAGAAGTGCAGACGCATGGCCCTGAGCTGCCATCCTAGCTTTGGTGCTCAGTGTCCGTCTAGTGTGGCTCTGGCTGCCCTTAAGGCACCATGAAGGGCAGGGCCCCAGCAGAGAGGGCGTTGTTCGGCTGGAGCCAATAGGGACCAGGCATTCTGGGACCAGTCTGGGCTGGGGGCTTGGGGATGGGCTCCCTGGTGCCTGCATGAGACACCCAGGACTGGTGCATTAGCACAGGCTGCTGGGCCACAGCTGAGTGCTGAGGTGGAAAGACAAGGTCCTTAATGCTGACACCCTGAGCTGTTCCCAGGTGGGAATGGACAGAGGGGGACGTAGCGTCTGGCCCAGCACCTGGGACCAGGTTTTCGGAGGGAAACTGTGGGCATCAGAGTCTTGTACTCCAGCTGGGTCTCCTCACCTCTCTGGTGAAGGAGGATTTCAGCAAGCAAATGCACGCATGCCCTGGCCTTGCAGCTGATGGTTTCCGTTGGGTCATTGATCATCAGACCCAGGCAGGCTGCCATGTCCCCAACCTCCGGTATTTCAGGGAAGCCCTAAGCAGGGGGAAAGGAGCAGGGAGTCCATGCATGTCCCATCTTCCCTTCCCGCTACATTACCCAGGCCTGGCTGTCTCTCTCCACCTCCCCCCGGTACCCAGCAGGAGGACAGGGAGGCAGAGACCATAGTGTCAGAGCATGACACCCCTCTCTTCCCATGGGAAACTAGAGCCCAAGGTCCTGCTTTGGGCCCCAGGATCACTCCCTGTGCCTCATGCTCCAGGGCTAGTAAGGCCCCATGTTCAGGGCTGACCATGGAAAAGAGACCCATAAAGAGCCAGGGGCACTACTCAGGCCAAAGCAGAGGCCCTGGACTGAAGCTCCTTTTCCAGCTCTGACCCCACTCTCCCAGGAGGACCCTGGCAATGGCAGGAGACCAGGACATTGGGGTTGGGGCTCACTGTCCTCAAATTGTGGGAGGAGCTGCACAGCAAAGGTAATGATGCCGGTGATGATCTTCATGCCAAGTGCACGGTGCTGGGCATACGGTGCCTCAGTCCATGACGTAAAGTGCTGTGGGAGGAAGATGTTAAGATCAATGGGCACATGCCTTGTCAAACCCAGTACCCTTGGCAGCATCCTCCTCAGGGTCTGGGTTTCGAGCTGGGGCTTGACCATCAAGCTTATGCTTTGAGAGAGGCTTGCTGCAGTGCACACGGCAGGAGCTGTCCCGGCCTGAGCCCAATCCCTCTGTGTTGTGCTCACCTCCCAGATGGAGTGGAGCTTGCCAAGGCTAGGGGCGCTGGACAAGACGCAGCACAGCAGGCCCTCCAGGTACTCCTCATACAGCTGCTGCATGACCTGGAAGGGGAGGCAGACCCGAGGGTCAGTGCCACAGAGCCTGGGGCCTCTCCTGCCAGGGGTTGCTTGTGGGACATGGCAGTGGCAGGGGAACCTACCTGGTTGTGATGGGTCTCATGCCCTATGGCCAGGAAGCTCTTGTCCCCGGCGGCCCGCAGGAGGCGCAACTCCAGTGCTGGCTCCAGGCTGAGCTTCAAGTCGCTGTGAGGAGAGAGAAGCCTGCGTCAGATTGAGCTATGTGGGGTGGGGGTGGCACTGGGGTGGTCAGAAAACAGCCTGGAAAGCTGGGTCTGAGCAGTGGGTATCCCCCTGGCCCATGGCAGAGCGAGGACAGTCGGGCAGAGGTCCCCGTACCTGAGGCAATGGGTGGCGTCTATGCTGTATGCCAGGATGTGTTTTGGGTCAGCCTCCACTGAGATGTTCTCCATCAGGTCCTGTGAGACCCAAAGGGGACGGGGAGGTAAGGACAGCCACATCCCCACGGGAGACCACCCAGTGCTGCAGGCACAGGGGGAAGGATCCCAACCAGCCCCCTCCCACCCACCCAGCTGGGCTGGCCCTCTCCCTCCCACGGCCTTGCAAGCATGGCACTCAAACCTCTCCTGATCCCACCCTTCCCTTGCCCTCAAGATGCAGGATTCCCCAATGCCCAGGGCCAGGCACGCCTGCCCTTCTCCCTCTCATCCCTCTCCACCTCTCCTCTCCTTCCTGGCTTCACGAGACCATATTTCCATTCCTTCCCTCTCCCCACACCATCCCGTGCTACTCACCACGATCTTCTCCAGCAGATCCATCTCCAGGACCTCCAGCTCCACAGCCACCTCTCTGCTCTGGTCCACGGTGATGGTCATGCTAATGATGGCCAGCAGGAAGTGCTGCCTGTTCTTCCTGTCCAGCATCTACCAGGAGCGACACCAGGGCTAAAGCAGGCTCTTAGCCAGGGGCCTCCTCCTCTTCCCCAGATCCCCTGCGGGACTCAGGCCTCCTCTGACCCCACAGTGTCGAGATGCATCTCCTCGGGGCAGGCGTTGTAAAGAGCAAGGCAGTGTCCTTGGAGGGAGGGACCCAGCTGGGGCTTCACAAACACCCACCTCGAGCAGCGCCCCTGGGCTAAGTGTGTCCCCTTGCGCACTCCCAGTCCCAGGGGGTGACCTCCTGCCATGGGCCACATTGGGGAATGGAGGAGTGACTGGGTGCCGGCTCCGCTGGGGAAGTTTCATACCTCCCCTGGGTCCTGCAGGTGTTTCTTCACAAGGAAGAGGGCAGCTTCTTCCGGGGACCTTCCATCTTCCTCCTCTTCATCCTCCTCTTCCTCCACCTCCTCGCCGGCTGGGCTGGGAATCACTGCACAGGGAGGAAAGGGGAGAGGGTTACTCATGTGCCCCTGAGGGGAACGGAAGTGGGTGTCAGATGAAGAGATGGTGTCTTGCTTCCACCACAAGCACTAGGGTCCCCTGTCTGCCTCAGGACGAGCCAGGGAGGGGTGTGGCTCAGCCCCATCACCTTGGCCAGGATCCCCCTGCCCAGCCCCATGGAGGGTCCAGCTGGCCTCACTTAGTGAAAGGTGCTGAGACCTCTGGCCCCAGCGCCTCCCCTCACCTGTGTGGGTTTCACCAGGGGCCGGGCTGGTCCTGGACTCCAGGGAGCTACTGCAGTCCTCCGAGGAGGAGCTGCTGGTCGACCTGGTGGTTTTGGACTCCTCGAAGCTATCAGTGTCCTCCGAGGAGGAGGTGCTGCTTGTGCTGGTACTATGTGCCTCCGAGGAGTTTTCAGGGTCCTCCAAGGAGGAGCTGGTGCTGGGGCTGGTGCTCCTGGACTCCCCAGATGTGTGCCAGGCATCCCAGGAGGAGCTGCGGCTCAGGCAGGGGCTGCTGTGGGCCTGGCTCAGCTCCTGTCCCAGGGCGGCTGGGCCCTCGTCCCCAGCTCAGCAGGGGGCTGCCTCCTGCTGCAGGGCTGCAGGGCCAGGCTCCAGGCTGCTCAAGGACCCAGGAGGGGAGCTGCACGCCTCTTCGGGTGCTTGGTGCTCTGACGGTGCTGGCTCCCGCCTGCCCAGGCGTGCCCATAGCCACCTCCATTTGGACTTGGAGGTGGCTGATGTCTTTCCCTCCTTTCCCCTGCTGCTGGGAGCTGCCGGTTTTCTTTGGCAGCAGATGGAGCACAGCTACCTCCTTGCCCTTATGGGCCCCTCCTTGTCACGGCAGGTGGGGCCCCGATCCTCCTGCCCAGGCTCCCTCCTGCTCTCTTCTCCCATGGAGAGCACCTTGGCCAATCTCCTCCTCAGCACCCACCTCAGCCTGTCCATCCTGGCACCAAACAGGGGCAGTCATCAACTGGGGTTCAAAGCATCCCTTTCACATGTATCAACCCCCTCCTCTGCTCATCAAGGACACAGGCAGGTGAACCCTGGGTTAGAGCCATGCCCACAGCCTCCCTGGCACTAGCCTTGGCAGGTGGGCAGAGTCCTGGGGTCAGGGTCCAAGACCTGCAGCTGGTTTGGACACACAGCTCTCTACTCTTCCCCTCAGCACGTTTGGCCATGGGCTGATGCCCCTGGGAGTCGGGAATGCCAAGGAGAGAAGGACAGGGGCCCCTTCCCTGGGTGCTGCAGGAACCCAGCAACGCCACGGCTTTGGGCTCCTTGCACGCTCAGTCTGGGCAGCACTGGCTGAGCTGGGAGGGGTGGGGAGCTTCAGCACCTAGGGATGTCTCCAACCCCGCTGGAAGTGGTGTGAGGGAGCACCAGGGGCTGAGTGCCCACATTGCAGGGCTGGATTTCCTGCCCAATTTTGCATTTGCTGCACAGAGATGGGAAGCCCCTGTGGCATGGCAGCCCCCTAACCTGCCCTGGGGGATGGAGCGCTGCTGGGCGGGTGCTCACAGGCCCTGGTGACGCTGCACTCCTCGCTCCAGCTCTGGTACTTAGGTCTCCTGCCTCTCCTCTGATGGATGTCCCTCACCGCCTCTAGATGCAGTCACTGCCGTCGATGGGGGGACACCTACACCTGAAAGGTACTGTGCCATCCTGTTGGAAGCCACCCTCGTGACAGCCTCTTCCCCGCAAACAAATCTATACCTCTCTTCCCTCCTGCCCCTCCTTGCCCTCATGCCAGGATCCCTGTTTTCCCCTGATCTTCCCTTCTTGGTCCTTTCCTGCCATCCACAGGAAACTCCTGCCACCCTGCCTGGATTTTTTCCACCTCACAGGTGCTACTGGCTTGTGCATGCAGCTTTACTCCATGCGTGTTGGTACCCAGGAAAGACCACTTGTCCTGCTCTGCACCATCAAGACAGGTAGCTCTAAATGGATTGTAACCAGGGTCTAGTCCACACTGGCTGTGCGCTGCGCTCCAGCCATCCTGGCGGGGAAGGGAGTCCTGTCCCAGGAAGCACTGGGAAGACATACAACACCCGTACCAGAAAAGATGTTCTGAATTGGAGATAAAACACACACACAATTAAAGGACAACCATTTCTTATCACAGACTCGGTAGGGGGTGTCACCCAGAACATGCCCAGCTCCTGCGCCCTGCACACATAGCTGCACAGAGCATTACTCAGCCCCTCATGCCAAGGGCAGGGTCCTGTCGGCTCCATCTTGATGCTTCATGTTTTTTCTGGACACAGGCCACAGGCCTGAAAGCACAAGAGCCCCTCGCTCCCCACCCAGCCCTACCCCTGCCGGTGTCACCGGCAGCATTGCCCAAGGACCTGATCCTGACCTGCTCACTCTGGAGTGAGGGATCGCAGAGCGAAATCCTCCTCAAAACTGGTTTTCCTGTTGCTCTCCAAATGGCGCCTGATGATTACTAACAGAAACAAGATGGGACATTAAAATCACATGAACACAGAGGAAATACTTACTCATCCCCCTGGACTGTGATTTCAAGGATAAAATGAATTGATCTGGGTTTGTGCTTCAATTCTGCTCTTCTTTAAAAGGAGGAGAAACCCCATCCCCGGTGCCTGTGGTGGGGCAGCTAGGCTGGGCATGGCTCCGTTTCCTCCTTCCGGGCATTATACAGGAACAAACCACCCCCGAAAGAAAGGCACAAACCAGGTGCTCAATCTTGACTGAACACAACCTGTAGGATCGGGTCCCATTACCCTTTCCGGTCCCATTGCCAGTGGGGCTGGTGCAAATCCCACCCCATCGGGCCGCGTCCCCCTGGGACACCTCGTCCAGGAGCCTGAGGGTGCTGGCCCCGTGGGTCTTTTGTGTCTGACAACCCCCTGGGGCAAAGGGCTTTCTCTCGACACCTGCGTTGCCCTCGGGCTGGGGCACAAGAGGGGCAGCGCTCTCCACAGCTGACTTACCTGTCTCTGCAGACCCCAGGCGCCCCACAGCACCGCTCCAGCCTCCGCCAGCAACTGCCTGGATTCCCGCGGCGCCACGATGATACGAACGCTGCCGCGGCAACGCCCGGGGACCAGCTCCATCGCCGTCCCCCCACCCAGCGCCGCAGCCCCGCCAGGCCCCATGGCACCGCCATGTCCCCCGGGGCCACTGACCATGTGTTTGGGGATGGGCATCCCTCGGGGCAAACCAGGCGCTCCCCCAAATTGAGGGCAGAGGGAGGAAATGCCCAGTTCACTCGCTCGCTTTACCACAACTACTTTGTTTTTCACCGGTCTCCCAACACAAGGAACGGGCACGGCGGGCACTGCATGGAGCAGTGCATGTGGCACTGGGGCCCTGCTCACAGCTACACCCCTGCCAGGCTCCCTGGGCTTGCTCTGCGCTCCCTTCTCTGAACAGATGCAGGGACCTGGCACCAGGCTGTGCACAAACCCTGCCCCCACAACCTCGCTCGTGCTGCTCCAGCAACCCCAGGAAGCAGAGCCTGGGGCAAAAGGCCCCTGCCACTCAAAATGCCAACCCCAATGCTGGTAGCTCTCCCAGCCCATGCCCAGCTGGGTGCCCTGGGGTCCAGCTTGCTTCCTGCTTGTGTGAACTGCCCTCTCCCACCCTGCCCTAAATACATCTCTGGGAGTCTGACCAGCTCCAAGCAGGAAGACAGACACCTCTGTCCCTTTCCTGGTCCCTAACCCTGACCCTTGCCCTGACTTTACGAAGTATTTTTATTTCATGTAAGCAAACACTATTAGGAAAAAGAAAAATGAACTGGAAATCATAGCATGTAAAGAAAATGTTTGTTAGTTGGTGGATGAGAAGTGGAGATGAAACTGCTTATTCCCCTTGGTAAATACCCCCATAATTCAAGTGCTGAGGGGAGCGGGGGTGTTTGATTCGCTGTCTAGATCAGGGCCGGCACTGGGGTCATGTATGGGTTCCTCCACACCAACTCTCTTCTTTGTAACTGAAATAGGTCGTGGGATGGTCTCTACAGCCTGAGGTTGTCAATGTTGATGCTCAGTTTGGGAAAAACTGACGCTCCTTACAGAGGCCTGTTGCCACATACAGATGGGCAAATCTTACTGTGGTCAGCTTTGCGTGGAAAAGTCAGAATTGAATGAAACCTCCATCTTCATTAGAAGTACAAATGGGTGCTCAGTGTGACCCCAGTGTGTAAGTGCTTCTTGGCCGGGAGGAACCAACTTATATTCAGCTCATTTCAATGTGTTTTGTTAATGCTGCCAGAAACACCTGCCCTTCCCCTGCTGCTTCCCTCCCAGATGTCCCAGGCCCCTCCAGACCTTTGTCCAGAATCACTTCCCTTAACCTGCTGGCAATGCTCCTCCCAATGCAGCCCAGGATGCCACTAGCCTTCTTTGATACAAGGGCACACTGCTGGCTCATATTCAGCGTATTTTCCACTGTAACCCCCAGGTCCTTTTCCACAGCACTGCCGCCCAGTCAGTCAATCCCCAGCTTGTAACGATGCCTGGGATTGTTCTGTCCTCAGTGCAGGACTTTGCATTTGTCCTTATTGAACCTCATGAGATTTATTTTGATCCCCTCCTCCAATTTGTCTTGTTCACTCTGAATCCTACTCTTGTGGTGGGAGAAACCTCCCTAAGGTCCGTTGTCTAGCTGTAATTTGATTGACAGACAACGCGGGTAAAGAAAGACAGCTGTTTATTTGCTCGAGCAAAGACCACAAAGCCAGCAAAAGGCAAAATGGCCCCCCCTCAAGGGTGAGGCGATCTTTTATACTTCTTATAACAAAGCAAGACTATATGGTTAACAAAAAGCAATACTTGGGGCGGTGCTCTACAAATCTTTGTAACAGCATATTTTTATTAAGCTGAACTAGCACTTTTTTAAAAGCTAAAAGTTAAGTAATAGTAACATTATGTTAGCAAAACCTTACACAGTAGAAGATATTTTTTAAGGACACAACCAGTAAGCTCAAACAATGGTTTCTCTGTCTTATCTTATTTCTTGTTGTAGCTGATTTTTTTTAGCACACAGACACAGATTCACTTTTTAACTCAGAAAATGCTTGTTGCAGTTAAAATGATTACTTGACACAAGCAAAGGCCTAGCTATCATTCTGCCTTGTGGTCAGCTGCATTACTAGGCCACAGGTCATGCCTTGTATTCAGCTGTAAAGCTAATACTTCTTAAAAATCCAAATTATTGTAAACCTAACAGTATGCTTTCAGAAAACTATTCTATTTTAGGGCAATGACAAACCTGCGGACTACACTCTCCAGCATATCTACGACTCCTCCCAGCTCGGTGTCATCTGCCAACATGCTGAGGGCGCGCTCTATGCCATAGTCTGGGTCATTGATGAAGGAATTGAACAAAACCAGCCTCAGGACCAACTCCTGGGGGACTCCGCTTGATCCTGGCTGCATCCTAGACATTGAACCATTGATTACTACTCTCTGAGCCTAGTGCTCCAGCCAGTTTTCTCTCCACTTTATAGTCCATTCATCCAGCCCGCACTTCCTTAACTGGTTGGCAGGAACGTTTTGTGAGACTGTATCAAAAGCCTTGCAAAAATAAAGGTACACCACATCCACTGATCTCCCTGCCTGCACAGAGCCAGTCAGCTCATCATAGAAGGCGATCAGGCATGTCTCCATCATTCAATAAGGGACACACACTTTCCCTGATCCTCCTCTTGCTACCGACATACTTGTGGAAACCCTTCCTGTTACCCTTCATCTGCCTTGCTGGCTGCAATTCCTATTGCACTTTGGCCTTCCTGATTTCATCCCTGCATGCCTGAGCTGTGCGTGAGACAGCACGGGGGTCGGGATTTAACTCCTGGCCAAGGCTTACAGGGCCACTTAGTCCTGATGTGGTAAAAATGTTTCTTGATCCTTTGTGCAAACTGCACAAGGTCTAATGGTTAAACTGTGAACTGCTTTTTTTTCCTACAGTAGAAAAGCAGTGTCATAATAAGGAACAGTCTGGCTAAACGCCCACTTTATGATAAGACTCAAGGCCTCCTGTTGGAACACACAAATTAACTCTTGCTCTGCACATAACTCATGTTACAACCATCATACTCGCTCATTGCCCTAGAGTTACACCAAGATACAAGGTTACTAAAAGGCATTAATTTTGCCGCAGTTCCTCTTTGAACTGCGCATGCGGCAGGCCTTTTCCCGCAGTTCCGTCTTAGAACTACGCATGTACTAAACTTTGCAAAGAAGTATAACCAATCACGTATCGCCACGCTGGAACCTATTGTTCATGTTCGCTATAAAAATGAAACCTCGGGTGCAGCTCGGGGTCAACTTTGCTTTGAGCAACTGAGCTCCTTTGTCGAACTGTTTGCAAACAATAAACTCAAGTTGGACCCAGCCTGATTGTGTGACTCTCTCCTTGAGGTAAATTGGATTAGCCTCCAGGGGCATGAAACTAGCATTTGTGCAACACTGAGAGCATGACAGACCGACAGTGATTCATGCTTACAGCATACACTGCTGTATGGGTTGTCCTGCACTGTGTGTGGTCTGTAATTCTCTGTGTATGCATGCTCTGTCGGAGTATGGTCTGGGAAAATCTCAGTGTTCAGTGGTGAAAGCTCTGCTAGGTTCATTCCTCGCATGGCCTAGCATAAACATTCCTGGTCCATCAGGGCGTCTCTATACTTGTCTGCCAGAGCAATGGTGATCAGCATAAATCCACATCCTAGAATCATAGAGACACTGAAAGATAGGGTTGGAAGGGATCTCAGGAGGTCATCTAGTCTAATTCCCTGCTCCAATCAGGACCAACTAGATCATCCCAGCCAGGATTTTGTCAAGCTGGGACTTGAAAGCTTCCAGGGATGGAGATGCCACCACCTCTCTAGGTCACTTCTTCCAGTGCTTCACCACCCTCCTAGTGAAAAAGTTTTCCTAATATCCAACCTAAACCTCCCTCGCTGCATCTTGAGCCCATTGCTCCTTGTTCTGTCATCTGCCACCACTGAGAACAGTCTAGCTCCATCCTCTCTGGAGCCATCCTTCAGGTAGTTAAAGGCTGCTATCAAATCCCTCCTCAGCCATCTCTTCTCCAAGCTAAATAAAGCCTCTCCTCCTAAGTCATGTGAGGCGGCCTCTGAACCAGTTGTGTTGTTCTCTGCTGGACCCTCTCCAACTTGCCCACATCTTTTCTATGACGGGGCGGGGGGGGGGGAGGGGGGTGTGCAAAAGTAGACACAGGACTGCATATGTGGCCTCACCTGTGCAGAATAGAAGGGAATAATTACTTCCCCACACCTACTGACAACACAACTACCCATGCAGCCCAGTATGCTGTTAGCTTTCTTGGCAACAAGGGCACGCTGCTGGCTCGTATCCATTGTATAGTCCACTGTAACTCCCAGCAGGGCCAGATTAACATAGAGGCAAAGTAGGCACCTGCCTAGCGCCCAAATGAAGAAGAGGCCCAGTTGTGCAATTGTGCTTATTTTACATATTATAATTAATGAGTGAAAAAAGAAGGGTCCCCCGATTTTGTTTGCCTGGGGCCCAATAAAGAGTTAATCCCGCCCTGACTCCCAGGTCCTTTTCTGCAGAGCTGCTGCTTGCCAGGCAGTCTCCAGGCTGTAGCAGTGCATGGAGCCCTGAATCCCTCAGGTCGATACAAGCTTGCAAGCTTCCCAAGGTCTGGTTTTGCACAGATCAACCAAGGGTAGGAAGGAAAGCATGTCATTGGAAAGGGCTGCATGATTAGGAAAGAAGCAGCAGCTGTGCATGACAGTCTGCTGGGATCCTGGGTCATCCAGTACCCCTCATGCTTCCTGTAGCAGTCAAACCACAGTCCTGTGGCGCTGTGCACGAATCCCCTGTGTCTCACACTGTTTCCAGTGAAAGCTGCTTTGCAGGTTTTGCTCAGTGCTTAGTGAATGAAAGGATTTGGGAGGCCAAAATCTCTGCTTGCTGGACAGTTGGCTGCCATTGTCCACAGGGCGAGTGAGCTGTGCCCGGACTCAGTAGTGACAATCCCTGGGACCCGCTGGCCCAGTGCACTTGGGAAAGCATCTCGCCCATAACTGGCAGCTGGCAGGATGTTTTTCTGGGGCCTCTATGGCCATCTCCACAGCGTGTGAGCACCTCAGAATAAAAAGGGTTTTGCCTCTCATGTCTCAAATAAAGTAAGGATGTATCCTCCCATTTTTAGAGATGCACAAAAGGATGGAAAAGGAAGGTGGTGATTTGGTCTCAGCTACAGGCAGCCCTTGGAAGAACTGGGAATGTGATCCTGGTCTCCTGGGTCTGACCCCAAATAGAAGAAGTCTGTTCCTTCCCCTCTGCCTTCACACGCACAAAGGGACTGTGCCCCTGTCATGGGTGGAGCCAGGATCTGGCCAGGATTTATTCTCATTGGTACCACTAAGGGGAGCTTGGCAGTCATAAAGAGAAAGGGATGCTAGGGCCAGAGCCTCAGGGCAGATTGGGAGCCTGAACCAAATGCAAAGAGGAGTCTGAGACCGGAAGTAAAAGAAGATGGGGAGTTCAGAGCTTATCATCAAGTTGGACAAGATTAGCAGACACCTTGTTTCATTCTTTGCATTGCAAATGTCAAGAGCTGTCAGGGGCAAGGTTTCTACTGCTGCTGGAGCATTGCATGAGATGGGAGCTGAGCAAGGGGCCAGGCTGCAGCCGATAAGAAAGACCAGAAAGAGGAGAGCGGTGGGTGCAGACGACTGGCAGGCCTGGACGGCGTATCATTCAAACTGCTGTGCTGAACTGGTCAGGAGGGTGCAGCAAAGGCCAGGCTTGCAGAGATGTGCCATGCACTTGCTGGAGCACAGAGGCCACCAGCAAGTCTGCTGACATGGCAAGGCAGGCTGTGGAGATGCTCCTGGAGAGGGAAACGTAGTTTCATAACAAGCCTTACCCAGAGAAGTCCCTGGGTTCGTTGGGCGGAGGCTCAGACAAATCACAACATAAGTTTAAAGACTTGATTTATTAAAGAATGCATTTTGAACAGACAACTGCCCCGCAGGGAGATTTCCTGTTGAACTTCTCGAATTACACAAAGCATTATATAGGAAACATGACGATATCATCACAGCAACAGCTTCACCAATCAACAAGTGCCACTGGCTGCTAATTTAAATTTCCCTTACTGAGTAACTTAGAGCTGATAAAAGCCAGTTTATTCCAGTTTTGCTCAAGGCTTATCGTTTCAAGTTATAGGGGTTTAGGTTGTAGCCGTGTTGGTCTAAGGATATAGGCAGACAAGGTTCCTTGGGTGAATTTGATATGTTTTATTAGACCAACCCAAATGGTTGGAGAATAGTTAGTTATTAAGCAAGCTTTCGGGTTCAAAAACCCTTCGTCAGGCTAAGGACGCTGCAGCAGTTGCTGCGTGCTCTTCCTGGATGGAATGAAAAGTAAAGAAGCCAGGGGCTGGGCTGGGCTGGGCTGGGCTGGGGAGTCAGTTGCCAGGCAGATTGTAATGTATCAAAAATCCAATGTCTATGTTTAGTCCCTGATCTCTAGTATCCAGCAGGTTGATGAAATGGAGCTCATAGGCTCGTCTCTGGGATGTGTTGTGTAAATTTCCCTTGAGGATCAGGACTGAGAGATTGGAGAGAGAGTGGCCCTCCTGTGAGAAATGTGCCCCCACCGGTAATTGAGTGTTTCTGTCTTTGATGGATTTCCGGTGTGCGTTCATTCTGGTGCGCAGTTGTTGTCTGGTCTCTCCTACATATCTTCCATCAGGGCATTTGGTGTTTCAAGTTATGTCCTTCACTTTCTGATAGCTTATGCAACATACGTGATCTGCTCGCTTACACATAATGGCAATGGAAATTTCTATTGCTCTTCTTCACAGTGATGGTGAAAAATCTAGACGGAGGCTGGAGACCTGATGAAAACAGACTTTAATACATAGCGCTATGGAGAAATCGCAAGGGGATTTCTGCCTGGACGCCCCCAGGTGGAGTCTTTTATACAGTGTAGCAAACAACTCCTATTTGTCATGCGCAAACTTGGCTGTAAGCCAAGCACATCCATATATGGCAGACAGTTTTTCCCGCTCAATAGTTTCCGGCCATCAGTTTCCCGCCATAACCCAGTTTGCCCTTTTGACCTACCACTGCTTATGTCAAGGGGCTGCTTCCACAACAGCTAACTTGAGAAAATGCATTTGAAGCAAAGGAAAGACTCCATACTTGGGTCCTGTGAATCACTGGGACTCTCAAGGCTTATGGGAAGCAACAGATGACCCTTGAAGGTGTCTTCTTGTCAAAGAACCACTTCCCCTGGAGTTCTTTGCTAGCTCTGGTAGGCCAAGGGAGTCTCCCTTGCTGGGCTGGAGAAGGCATGGCATATCCAGTTCCAGGGGGGCAGAAACACGAGCTGTCGTCTGGGAGCAGAAAGCAGGCTTGCAGGAAAACTCTGACAATAATGCAAAGCCCCTGTGTGTGCAGCTGGTGTAGAATTATTTGCCCTGTTTCAGATCTGGCTCTCAAACATCCCTTCTGAGTGCATCGTTAAACCCTTCTGGGTAGATGATATGTGCCCATTAGGATTGGCTGAAAAAGGACTACATGGTTTCATAAAACCAAGTTTCTGGATATTGCTGAACTCATGCTTTTGCCCAGGTTTGCCAACTGTCTCCCCTCCTGAAACAAGGTTTTACTTGTAACAGTCCATTCCTCATCTCTGTAGCTCAAATCACTCGTTAAAGGCAGGTCACTAGTATTATTTGCATTTTACCAATAAGGTAACTGAGATCCAGAGAGAAGGGACACAGGTGAGTGGCAGAACAGGGACTGGGACTGAAACCCCAGGCTGCTAGCTCCCAGCCCATTGCCCGTGTCAGCAGGGCCATACTTTTGTCTCTAGAGCAGCTTAGTGACTCTTCTTAAGATAAGGTCACCTTCCAGCTGAGATGAACTCCAAGACCCTGTCCTTTTGCTTGGGTCCTGTTCCAAACAGCCATGTTTGTGGCAGTAAAGCAACAGCAATTAGCAGCCAAGTCTGCTTTTCTAGCTTGGCTCTTTTTTCTCAGGAAGCATTGGTCTCACAATCTATTCAAACAAGTCACCAAGGAAGACACAAACCCTACGTACTGTTTATAGTGGACATAGTACACTGTGCCCAGTGGTATCTCATCTTCAGTTTCCCACTTCAGGATGTTCTCGAAGTTTATAGAAAAAACTGCATTTTTGAGAAGCAGAAGTGGCAATCTCTCTGCAGTCAGACAGCCTCGGGGAACAAAGGAGCTATTACTAAACTGCAGGCTCCATGCCACAGCCCAGGGGCTTCCAGCTTCGACACAGGTGTCAAAGGCTGTCCCAGGCACGGATGCAGTATGTATCTGTGGGCTCATGAGCAAGGACTAGAGTTTTTCTTACTTACAGGCCCCTAACTGGAGATGTGCTGAGGATAAGGGGTTTGGATCTGGATTGGCATTAGGCCAGGGCTGAGGCCAATGAACTTCTCTTGCTGAGAGGAGCACATCTATAATGCTAAATACAGGGTGATTATATAGAGAGTGTTACTCAGAGGAATCACTGAACAGCCTGAAAATGAACTCTAGCCTGGGAGTGTCTGCACGAAGACAGATAATTCCCTGCCCATGTGTATTCTGGTGACTTCCCTGGGCTCAGAGATTTCTCCAGCCTTGGCTTTGCAGCCACAGAAGTCAGTTATCCCTTATGAACGTGCTCAGAAAGGTCGGCTCTGCCTCCACGCATCAACCGAGAATAATGCTGGCACGAGCCTCTGGGCTTTGAACAGTGCTCAGAGACAAATGTTTCCGTGCCTTTTAGCTCCCATCTGTCATGACCCAAGGGTATGATTTTGTGTGTGCTTCGGCACTGCAGAATTATTTCCCGCCGTGAGGAGCTTTCTTTGCACGGTGCAATTCTCAGTTGCAAAGAGAAAACCCCAGTGCAAAGGAGTTCCTGCCATTTGCATGCAAATTTGTGTCCCACTATTGGCTGTTTCTAAATTATTCCCACATGGTGGCTAGCGATTGGCTTGCTAGCCGTATAAGAGGCTTGAGTGGTTTCCGCCCAAGTTGGAAAACTCCACAACCATCTGGAGGAGGAGAAGGAGGACTTCACGTTTTGTGAAGAACTCTAAGCGCTGCGGAGCCTAACAAACCCAGAGTGTGCCTTAAGAAGGATATAGGGGCCTGATCAACCTCTAGCCTCTCCCCGTCGCCGCCTAATCCCCCGACGTACCCTTCCTTGCACGCTTTTGGTATCCAGAGCTCTTTCGGGGTTATTTCAAGAGTCTCGAGTTTTCTACGGTTCTTGTTCGAGCGAGTTTTGTAACTACAACTTAAGCGAAGTTTTTCCCTGCCTGCACCGCGACCATCTACGGTGTAAGTAAAATAATCTTTAATCAACCGCTACGCGTCTGTGCCTAATTCTAGTCCGCCGTCCTGCGTTCCCCGACCCACGTGCCAGGGCTGCTGGCCACAGCCCGCCGCGCGCCCCCGAAGGCCTCAGACCGCTCCCGGCCCGCACACCATCTTGTGGTTATCCTCATGCAATCACACAATGCAGAGTTCTCCCTCGGCTTATTTGTTCTGCCTGAGATTCTGGATTGCACTCAGTGTTGCCGATCTTGGCCCTTGTGTTTGTCGGTCTTCCTCAGAGATGCATTACTTACACAGTATGCCTCCACTGGTCCTCTAGATGCAGTGGCCTGTATTTTCAAAAGTAGTTGGTGATTTTGGGTCCCCAAACCTGAGCCATTTTAGAGAGGCCTAATTTTCAGAGGGCACTTACTGAGCACATGCTGAAAATTCAGCTTCTTTAAAACCTCTCAAGCTGGGCACCCAAAAATCCCTACTTGTTTTTGAAAACGTAGTCTTGTACTTTTTTTTAATTGGTCTGTTATAGACACCTCCTAAAAGAAATGAGAGCATTTGGGATGGAGAAGTTTTCCCTGAAGTCTGGAGCAGATCACTGTTTTTTCTTTTGTATTCCCAATACCATTTTAATGCCTTTCCCTTCCATCTATACAGAAGTAGCCAGAATATATGCTGGACCATTCCTGACTATGGGGGGTTGTTTTTGGAGTTGGAATAGAGCTGAAAGCCAGTCTTAGCAAGACAACATTATCAAAAGCAGCCAGTAACCTGAGAGAGAAATTGTCTGCCTAGGCTCCCAACCTGGTAAGGGAACACTTGCGGATTCTCCTGACCCCAACGGGGCTCGTTTCCCAGCTGAGACTCAAATAAGCGGGAGATGAGGGTGTGGTCTTTCCAGTTTATTCGGCCGAAGGTCCCCCGTCCTCGTAAGGGCAGAGAGACCCCGACTGTAACTCAACACATATATTTATAAACTTTGGTTACATAAGCTTTCCCATAACGCATGCGCAAAACTCAGCGGAAAATGGCATGACTTTGCTCACCCTACATGGTTGGGCCCAATCACCTTGCTTGTCCGCTTAGATTGACAGACCAGTGGCAATCTTAGTGCAAGGTTGCATCAGCCAGCATTGATCAGAGGTCATGCAGAGGTCACATTAATTTTCTAACAATATTTTCTAACAATCCCCCCTTATTGCCAAAGGCCTATGGCCTGCTGGACATTTCCCAGGTTTGCATAACATTGAGATTAATTACTTTTTGCATAACTCGAACTACACATGCTTTAATTACAGCAATTATTAGGATAAAAACCAAGAAGATCCCTAATCCCCATAAAATGTATTCTAAGATATACCTTCCCCACATTCCTAGAGTTGAGGCGATCCATTCCATTACTGGCCAACTTCGCAAAGAGTTTACCTGTCGTGCTATGTCTCGAATTGTTTTTACTACAGCAGTTATATTGTCAGAGTGGTCAAGAATGTAGGTGCAGCAGGGTCCTCCTGTGATTAAAGCACATACCCCTCCTTCTCTAGCTAACAAATAGTCTAATGCTAGGCGATTTTCTAAAGTCATAGCACAGTTGGCAGAAGCCTGTTCTTGGATGTCACGACGGGGTCCAATAGGAGGGCCGTGATCTCCTTAAGGCCCTCACTCCGTACCAATTTGGCCCAAGGGCACCCTCTATTCTCGCCCGCCACGTCTTTGACATTCAGTATATATGTTGGGAGGCTGCCTTGCGTCTCCTTGGGCATGTAAACTCCTGGACCCCTCGTGGGTCTTATCCTGCACCCATGGGTGCCTTGGGGCACCCTAGCCTTATGGGCTACGTGTGGCTTCTACCACCCCTAATACCACGCCCCAAGCCTCGCTGATGTACTGGACGTTCTGTCAAAACACCCGCTTCCCCGGGCCTCCTCTGTAGTCTAGCCCGCTCTCCCGGGCTCTCTCCAATATACAGCCCCTCACTGGGACTCTCATCGAGCCCCCCCCCGGGCCTTCTCTAAAATAATCTAGCCCGCTACGGGACTTCCTAGCGGGTCTCCAGTCCTTTAGGCCAACCGCACGGCTACCCTCTCTGATCCCGGCTCTCCGCGCTGCTATCCCCTTTTGCCGGGGACCACCGCAGCATCTTGCCTTTCTCCTGGGGCGCTGTACTACTAACCCCTTCAGTTGGGGTCCACCGCAGCACCCGGCCGCTATCTGAGGGCTGTTGCCGCACTAGCCTACAGCCGTGCTCACTACGCCCGTCTCGGGCTCCTCAATAGTCTCCCTTCTTGGGGACCTTACATGCCCGTGCCGGGCTTCTCAATAATATCGCCCCCTCTCTGGGGCTTGCTGTGCCCACGCTGGGCTCCTTAATAATGGTGCCCCCTCTCTGGGGCTCGCTGTGCCCCGCGGGGCTCCCTAATAGTGCCACCCCCTCATGGGGCTCGCTGTGCCCCGCTGGGCTTCTCTAAAGGGCGCTCCCCCTTCCTGGGGGCTCGCCACGCCCACGTTCGGGCTTCCTGGTAGTGCCCCCTCCTGGAGCTCGTCGTGCCCGCACTGGGGGTTCTCAAAACGCCCCTCTCCGGGGCTGGGGTCTACCCACCCCGCAAGTTGTGCCCTTACTGGTGTCGTGGAAACACACACAGAGTACTTTTGGGTCAGGTCAGCAGAAGCTTTTATTCAAAAGAAACTACAGCTGTAGGGGGAGTTCCAAAGTGACATGGATTTCCCAAGCACTTGGAAGGGGTCCCCCCCCAAGAGCAAAATCAGGAGGCTTATATACTTTTTAACAGTCGCTTACAACTCACGTGATCATATAGTGAAATTAGCATGAAAAGCGGCTATAATATTACTTCACTATTTCTTTGCTGTTATCAGGATGGGAATTATGGGGGAGATAGGGTTAGTTCACAAACCTCCTTCTTGCACCTGGAAATCTACTTTGTACATACTTTTTTTTTTTCTACCTTCAAGGCCGCGGTGAGCGAAGCATTTGCAGAAGAGTTACAAAGAACAAACACTTGCCCTTATCTGTTCTACTGTACCGAGCCAGCAATTCTACACAAAGCGGTTATGTCATCTTATAACTAAAATAATCAAAGTTTAAGGCATATATTTTTTCTGATTCCACAGCCCCCCCCTTTGAGACTATTTAGTCTCACTTTAGCCTTAAATTTCCATTCTCATGAGCCCCTCTATTTCATCATGCAGCCTTTCATGTTTTCTTTCAATCTGCTCACACTTTTGTAACACCATTATTCTAGACTCTGCTGTGGGTTTTCTTGCCTTGCTAAAGCTTCCCCTGCTGGCTTTCACGCAGCAGAGGATCAGTTGCATTAAGACATAGAACATTATCAGAACTATCAAGACAAACAATATTCCATACAGGATTTTCTTGCCAAGGGCCCCGAAATCTGGGAGCCAGGAGGTTAGCCAAGACCACATTTCTTCTAGACCCCAGTCAGTATTTTCTGAGGCCACTTGATGTAGGACCCTTAACTGATTTCGGATTTTGCGAATGTCAGTTTCGATTCGCATGTCCTGATTGACATAGACACAACAGGTGGAGTTTACTAAGGCACATACTCCTCCCTGGGATACCAATAGGTAATCTAGGGCTATGCGGTGTTGTATAGTTACTTGTGAGATCTGGGAGATCTCTTTTTGCAGAGCCTGAATTGCATCCGCAGTGGCATTTCCCATAGCTTCCATTGTGGCTGAAATGTTAATTATGGCTAGTTCCAATTCTCTTACTCCAAGCCACGGTATGAAGGTTCTCACAAATCGATGGAACCCTGTGTTTCTGGTAGCTAAGGGGTTAACCGCCCTTTTCATGTGATGGTTGAAATTTTTTACTTGTTCCAGATATATTGCACTATGCATTTCGAAACCAGGGATAACACGTCCAAGAGTGCATGTCCCCACCCAATTCCAGGGCAAGATTTTATGAGCTCTGTTTCCGCAGAGCCAGTAAAGGCCTGGGGCAGAAAGGGTACTCAAATCTCGGCAGTTGTTGTGCCCTATCCGGCACTTTCGATTGATATGCATCGTATAGGACGGTCCACGTTCAGCTGTTATTCTGCTGGACCGAGATATATTACAAGAAGTAAAATTGGAGTGAATGTAAAATTCTGATCTGTTTGCAATGAGAGCAACATGAGGTTCCTTAGAAAAGTTGTAGACCATGAATCCTGTACAATTGAGAGAGGGTACGTTACCCAACAGGATTCCACTGGTGCTACTAGGGCTATAATCTAGAGTAGTTAGGCAATGAGGATAGTGTCCTACAGGTGTGGCTTTATTATAAGCTCCGGTGTTGTTGGATCTGTAACAGAAAGGCGCCTCTACTCTTGGGGAGATTATCCAGTTAGCAGGGGCGGCCCTCCATTCTTTAGGAGCGGACCGATGGGCAGCTAACGAGTAGTGTCTAACGAAGCCGCCGTTTATTGTTCCCCATTGCTGGAGGGATATTGGTACTCCGATCATTGGGATTCCTTGGTGTAGGTGTGCTGGGCTGTGAGAGCATATCCAGCAGTCACTTTTATTTCCAGCTTGAGCCACCACATGGGAGATCTGCAAATACACATTTTTCTCCCACCCCCCTTGGGTGATACTGAGATACCCAAGTGTGATATATAAGGATATCAGTGCCATTTTTAGATACAGGAGGGACAAAGAATCTTAACAACAAACATAACCAGCACCAGTAAGAAAAAGAACACTACCAGCCAAACCCAGGATGGCAGCCAAAGTCTTTCTTCGTCCTCTGGGCTCAAGTTACCTAAAGGACTGATAATGTCGGCTCTTGGTCTTGATCGAGGTGGTGATCTTCCGAATGGGAGCATTCACTTTCTTCGAGGCCGAAGATGATATCTTCGTTCTTCAACTGATGAATCCGGCTGGGCTGAGGTGTTGGGTGCAGGGGAGAGGTTACTAGCACTTGCACCCTGATGCTCCTCACTTGCCTGAGTGAGGTCCTGAGGGTCTTTGTCCTTGGCCTCAGGGAAAGATCCCAACCTTGGTTGGAATACAGCTGCTTCGGGGTCCAATGGAGGTGATACCTTCTTGCAGTGCGAGGCATGAGTCCACGTTTGGTGACCTTGGTAACGAACAGCAGAATTAGTGGTTAGAAGTACCTGGAAAGGTCCTTTCCATCTGGGTTGAAGTGCGTTTTTCCGTTGATAGACCTTTACGTAGATCCAATCCCCTGGTTCGAGGTTGTGACAGGGAACATCCGGTGGTTGAGGTAAGGCTTCTTGGACCTGTGAATGAACAGACCTGGCATACTTCATTAATGCCTTGCAATAATTTAGTACAGTTTCATCAGTTAATTGTAGGTCTGTTTGGTGAGGGGCAACAGGTGGTGTAGCTGGCATCCTCATGGGTCGTGCCATGAGTATTTCATAAGGGGTTAGGCCATGTTTTCTGTTAACAGTGTTTCTACTGTGCATAAGAGCAATGGGCAGTGCATCAGGCCATTTGAGGCCTGTTTCAGCACAAATCTTCGAAATGCGCGTTTTTAAATCAGAGTTTTTACGTTCTACAGCACCACTTGACTGTGGATGATAACTACAGTGTAGGTGTTGCTGTATGTTGAGTGCTTGGCAGATGTTTTTTACTATCTGTCCTGTGAAATGGGTGCCACGGTCACTATCTATTGTGAGAGGCAATCCAAATCTAGGGATGAATTCTTTGAGCAATTTCTTTGCTACAGTGATGGAATCAGCACGTACGCATGGGTAGGCTTCCACCCATCCAGAGAACACATCAATAATAACAAGAATGTACTCATAAGAACAGCACTTAGGTAGCTGCACAAAATCAATTTGCAGATTTACAAACGGTCCCCATGGAGGGGGATGGGCTGCGGGTGTCGTTTTTACCCGTTGCCCAATGTTGTGAGCTAAGCAGATGGGACAGGAGCTACAGTACTGTTGTGCCATGGAAGGAAAATTTGGGGCAAACCAATTTCTTTGTACTGTAGCAATCATTCCTCCCTTGCTCGTATGGGCCACAGAGTGGGTTAAACGAGCAAGATGTGGCAAAAGCTCTCTAGGCGCCACCAGGCGGCCGTCCGGGGAGCGCCAGAGAGAGTCGGGGTGCAGTGAACATCCTGCACGCAGCCAGTCATTTATTTCCTTTTTTGGGGCCTGATTTTGAAGAAGGGCCAGACTTGAAAGGCTAGCCAAAGGAGACTGGTCTGCTGAAAAACAAACAAAAACAGAGTTAGGAGCCTGTGGGCCAGAAAGGGCCGCATTTCTGGCAGAACGGTCTGCCAGATCATTTCCTCGTGTGACATCATCAAAGGGTTTCTCATGAGCTTTACATTTAACAATAGCAATAGCAAGAGGCAATTGAACAGCTTCTAAGAGCGCTTTTACATAACAACCATGACTGATTTGGGTCCCTGATGAAGTGAGGAACCCTCTTTGTTTCCAGATTTGTCCAAAATCATGAACAACACCAAAAGCATACTTAGAGTCAGTATAAATGGTTGTGGTTTGATTTTTTGCAAGAATGCAAGCACGTGTTAAAGCAATGAGTTCAGCAACTTGAGCAGAACGAGCTTGGGGTAAAGAATAGGCTTCCAAAACAGCATACTGAGTGCATACTGCATATCCCGCAACTAATTTGCCTGCATCATTTCTAAGACAGGAACCATCAACAAACAAAACAAGGTCAGAGTTTGGGATAGGAATGTCCTTGAGGTCAGTTCGAGGGGTTAACAATTGAGTTGTGATAGACAGGCAATCATGAGGCTCACCATCAGAGGCAATAGGCAGAAGTGACGCAGGATTCAGAATTGAACAGCGATTTAAGGTTACATTTGCAGCTGACAGTAGAAGTTTCTCATATTTAGTAAGACGGGAATTGGAAATGTGCTGAGTTTTGCCCTTGAGCAGAAGGGCCATCACAGCATGTGGAACTGCAACGGTTAAAGAGTGTCCCAAAACTAGAGAATCTGCCTTTTCAACCAACAAGGCAGCAGCTGCAACTGAACGGAGGCAAGGAGGAAGTCCCGCAGCTACGGGATCAAGGGCAGAGCTGTAATATGCAATTGGGCGATGCTTTTCACCATGCAGCTGAGTGAGTACTCCTAAAGCGATTCCTTCCCGTTCATGACAAAACAAGGTAAAGGGTTTCTTATAATTAGGAAGTCCAAGAGCAGGAGCAAGAGTGAGGGCTTGCTTAAGGACCACAAATGCTTGTTCGGCTTCAGGAGTCCAAGGGAGGGGTTCCGGGGTGGTATCATGAGTGAATGCTTGCAAGGGTTTTGCGAAAGCAGCATAACCCAGGATCCACTGTCTACAATAACCCGTTGCACCTAAGAATCCCCTCATCTGTTTTCTAGTCATAGGTTTGGGAATGTTGAGGATAGCTTCAACTCTACTAGGGGAAAGGTGTCGTTCTCCTGCTGAGATATCATGCCCTAAATAATGTACCTTAGACTTGCAGAGCTGCAATTTAGATTTTGAAGCCTTGTGGCCTTTCTGAGCTAAAGCTGTGAGGAGTGTCAAAGTATCTTGCTCACAGGCCTCTAAAGTGGGTGAGGCTAACAATAGATCATCAACGTACTGAACAAGGGTGGACCCCCCTTTGAACGTGATAGGATCCAAATCTTTTTTTAGGATCTGGGAAAACAGGGTTGGGGACTCTGTATATCCCTGAGGGAGTCTTGTCCAGGTATATTGAAATCCCTGATAAGTAAATGCAAACAGATACTGGCTATCCTTATGAACGGGGATAGAGAAAAAAGCAGAACAAAGATCCACTACTGTGAAATATGTAGCATCTGAAGGGATACAGGAAAGAATAGTGGCAGGGTTAGGGACCACGGAGAAAGCGGGTAACACAGCGGCATTTACAGCTCGAAGATCTTGCACAAAGCGATACGTATCTTTACCAGGTTTTTTGACAGGTAGGATAGGTGTGTTGCAAGGGGAGCGTATTGGGACAATAATCCCTTGCTCAAGGAGTGAGGAAACGACAGGCTTGATCCCTTCCTCAGCTTCCTTTGAGATGGGGTACTGTGGGACACGAGGAAGTGGCTTGGCAGGGTTCAGGATGATACGCACTGGTTCAGCACTCAGCATGTGCCCCACTTCATTCGCATGGGTGGACTACAGCTGTGGAGGTACTCGTGCCAACAGTTCCTCTTGCAAGAAGGAAGTGTCAGAATCAGAGTACTCCTGGGTTAGCAAAGCCACAAGCTCGGTTTCCCTATGTTCCGGTACCTCAAGGTAAACACCATCTGGGCTACAATAAATCACGCATCCCAGTTTACACAGCAAGTCCTTACCAAGAAGGTTGACAGGTGCACAGGGGCTAAGAAGAAAGGCATGATTCTCAGACAAAGGGCCAATACAGATGGAGACAGGTTCAGAGACGGGATGTGGGATAGGTTGTCCGCCTATACCGACAGCATTTACAGTTTCAGGAGAATAAGGTAGAAAAGGAAACTCAGCAGCCTTTAGCGTGGAGCGGGACGCTCTGGTGTCGACAAGACAGGAGACAGGTTTACCAGAAATAAGGCATTCAACAAACGGACCAGATTGGTCAGTAGCAAGCAAAGGAGCAATGATGTCACTGTCCCTCAGGCTGTCCTATTCAACACTGGGAAAATTGACAGGAAGTGGAGGTGGGGGCTGGGGTCTGGGTCCTTGGCCGGGGCGGTTGGGGCATTCTGATTTCCAATGTCCTTCTTGCTTGCAATAATGACATTGGTTCCCATAGCCTGGGTTTTGTGGGCTCAAGGATCTATCTCTTCCCCTGAATCTACCCGGGCCTCCCCTTCCCCGTCCTCGTCCCCTTCCTCTACCTGGACCCTGCAACTGAGAAATCTGTAAGGCCATTAACTTAAACTCGGCACTGTCTTTAGACCGTTCCAATTTGTTATGAAAATGGTTAGCCGCAGCAAGGACTTCGGTCAAATCTTTAGTTTCCCAGCCAATAATTACTGTTTGAATTTTCTCAGCAATTTTAGGGTTAAGTCCCTGGACGAATGCTGCCACTATTGCTTGTTTAGCATTTCCGACTGGGTTATCCATTCCTGAGTATCGTTCAAATGCCTGTTTGAGGCGTTCTAAATAGTCACTGGGGTGTTCATTTTTGTTTTGTTTACAGGTATTTATTTTGGTCCAGTCTGCCTTTTTTGGGCAAATTGTGAGAACTGCCTGAACCAAAGCATTTCTCTTGTCAATAAAGTCTTGGCCAATCCCTGGGTTTTGATCTGGCCAAGTACAGGCAGCGTACAGACGTAGCATAGTCTCCTTGGGCAAAATGGATCGCATGAGCTGATTAATGTCAGCCCATGTTGGATTATAACAATTTATAACAGTCTGCAATTCTTCCTGAAATTTTTCTGGGTCTTCCCTGATTTTTGGGAACTTTGGAGTTAAATTGTAGAGATCACCTGGAGTCCAGGGTGCATGCACAGTTACTATATTTTGTCCATCGTTGCCAATGCCTGGCATTTGTCTTAGGGGGTAAACTTGTGCAGTTCGGGATCTCAGATTGATGGGAGATCTTTCCATGCCTATTCCCATTCTTCTAAATACACCTGTGGTGGGTTGTGACCCAGGAGTAAATTGCCACACTGGTGATGATTGAGTGGCAGATATGGTGGATGAGTCCGGACTATTAAGCTCCGTGGATGGATTTACCGAAGGAGCTTCAGCTAATGGGTCACTAGCCTGGGCTGCAGCCTGATGTTGAACCGGTTGTTGCTGATGTGGGAGTCCCAGGAGAGCGGGGTTCGAACAAAGGTCAAGGATATCCTCTGCTGGCTCCGGTGGTGGGGGCGCCCCGGGCAATGCTGGATACATTGGAGCGGTGGCCAGCGTGTAATTTGGGGGAGCAGCCAATTTCTCCCGAACAGCTTTTAACTGCTGTTTTAATTTTTCTTGAGAGTCTTTTAGGCTCCTAGTTTGAGATAATGTCCGCCTTTTGGACATCTCATCATACCAATAAAAGAACGCGTCCCACTGGTTTTGTGGTGTTTTGGATCCACGGGACTCTAACGCCCCTCTCAAGTGCACTATTTTATCCTGATCAAATGTTCCTTCCTGTGGAAAATGTTTCACAGGATCATCCCTAGTATACCAGTTCCACTTATCCAGGTACTTGCAAGTCTCGGGAGAATAGTGTGTGTACATAAAGTACGCCGGAGTCCCCTTAGGGGGGACAGGAACCTGTTTAGACTGACTTGTTCCCATTTTCAGTCACACAGGGAGACGTAGGAGAGGCTTATTTAGGATGTCCGGGCCGCTCAGTGCCTTGCCCCGCAGTTTTTCACTGCCCAGACAAAAGGCTTCTGACCCGACACCGGCTCATAAAATGGAAATGGGGAGGGAAACACTAGAGGGATCCTTTCACTCCTGCTTTCGGCAGAAGCTACTGGGACGAGGGGTTTGGAAAAGACAAAATCACTCAGACGCCCTGTCCACTGGGTCACGAGGTTCCAGTTGGGTCCCCTTGCTTTCAAAACTGCCCTGTCAGGCAGAATTGGGGCGGCTGAACCCAACCGTAGTCTCAGTCCTGGTCAGTGGCTCATATTTCTAAATACACACACACATTCATTCAATAAGCCCTGTCCACTGGGTCACGAGGTTCCAGTTGGGCCCCCTTGCTTTCAAAACTGCCCTGTCAGGCAGAATTGGGGCGGCTGAGCCCAACCGTAGTCTCAGTCCTGGTCAGTGGCTCATATTTCTAAATACACACACACATGCACATTTATTCAGTCAGCCAGACCTCCTAACCCACACCGCCTTAGTTAATTAACTACAAGCCCGATGTGCTGTTGGATGAAGGTGCCTCAAACAGTTTCTCCCTAAAACGTACGTTACCAGACACAAAATGGGATCCTTTACCAGACAGAAAATTTTAGCCGGCAGTAAGGTTCAGACTGACCTGTTTTAACAAGGTTCAGATCCAGTTACCACGGCCAAGTTGGGAGCCTACAGGCAGTCCTCCTCCGAAACCCCAATAGAGATTTTGAATTAGGTCTCTTACCTCTCAAGTTTGGCGCCTCAGGGTTCGGGGGGGGGGTAGCCTGCGGTCCTCCTTCCTCAGCCTGTGTTCTGGATCCGAGTCACGGCACCAGGAATTGTCGTGGAAACACACACAGAGTACTTTTGGGTCAGGTCAGCAGAAGCTTTTATTCAAAAGAAACTACAGCTGTAGGGGGAGTTCCAAAGTGACATGGATTTCCCAAGCACTTGGAAGGGGTCCCCCCCCCCCCCAAGAGCAAAATCAGGAGGCTTATATACTTTTTAACAGTCGCTTACAACTCACGTGATCATATAGTGAAATTAGCATGAAAAGCGGCTATAATATTACTTCATTATTTCTTTGCTGTTATCAGGATGGGAATTATGGGGGAGATAGGGTTAGTTCACAAACCTCCTTCTTGCACCTGGAAATCTACTTTGTACTTACTTTTTTTTTTTTTTCTACCTTCAAGGCCGCGGTGAGCGAAGCATTTGCAGAAGAGTTACAAAGAACAAACACTTGCCCTTATCTGTTCTACTGTACCGAGCCAGCAATTCTACACAAAGCGGTTATATCATCTTATAACTAAAATAATCAAAGTTTAAGGCATATATTTTTTCTGATTCCACACTGGTGCTGGGGTCCCCTCGCCGCTGGGGTTGCCCCTGGGAATACTGCGCCTTCCCGGGCGCTAGGGCACCCCACCCTCTGGGGGTCCCTATGAGGCCTCCTCCAACCCCTATAGCCTCACCCAAACCACCAGTGTAATAGCAACAACGCAAACGCAAAACACAAGCCTCTAGGCTATAACATAACTATAAGCCGCCTGGCTATAACTTAGCATCATGGCTCAAGCCTCCAGAGCTATCATGAGCTATACTTGAGATCAGGCTTCTACCCATAACTTGACTGAGGGAACTCCTGCCTCTCCGGCTTCAGCCCTGGGCTTTATAAGGGCCAGGCCTGCCTCCTACCGGCATCTGGCTCTCCTTAGTTGCCCCAGCAACCCACAGCTGTACTCCCTAATTACCACTAGGGCTCCCTATGCACTGCCAGAGCTTTTCCTCTGGCAGTTTTCCCCTCTCTAGGAGCGGGGCAGTGCAGTGCGCCGTGACATTGGACTTCGGTAGCATTACTGATTACATGACCAGAGGATGTGATAAAACCTCTTTGTCGCCACAACTGTCCTATCGCATGACAGATAACAAAGGTATATTTAGAGTCAGTATAGATAGTGACCGGGGAGGCTGCGGCCAATTCGCATGCGCGTCAGAGTGCCACTAACTTAGTGGCCTGGGAGCTGGTCCCTGCTGCCAGAGGTTGCGCTTCCCATACCCAATGATGGGTAACAACTGCATACCCTGTGGGCCGAATTCCTTCTCGAACGAATGAAGAGCCATCGGTGAAAAGCACATAATCAGGATTACTTAAGGGGATGTCTAATAAAACAGAGCGAGGTTTTTCTTGGGCCTCTACCAACTGACAGCAATCGTGATGATGGTCCCCATCCTCAGGATTTGGAAGTAATGTGGCTGGATTCAGGACTGTACATTGCTGAAGTTGCACATTTTCTGCTGCTAACAGCAGTACCTCATATCTGTTTAGATGCTGGTTAGAAAAGTGTTGAGTGTTGTGTTGTAGTAGGAGAGCTTCCACTGCATGAGGTACTTGAACCACAAGAGAGTGTCCTAACACTAAATCTTGAGCCTTTTGAACTAGCATGGCAGCAGCGGCAACTGCTCTGAGACAGGGAACTGCTGCCCTCGCTACAGGATCTAGCTGAGCAGAATAGTATGCTATGGGACGATTAGAAACTCCCCACGGCTGAGTTAGGACACCTGAAGCAATGCCTCGATTCTCATGAGTAAACAGGGTGAAGGGTTTCTGGTAGTCTGGTAGTTCTAGGGCTGGAGTGACCATGAGCGAATGCTTGAGTTCATGGAATGCTTTATTTAATGTAGGAGTCCAAACAATCACCTCTGGGGCTTCTTTTATCATAGCTTCTACTAATGCTCTGATCATCTCTCCATATGCTGGAATCCACTGTCAGCAGAAGCCTGCCATGCCCAATAAGGCTCGTACTTGCTGCTTACTTTTCGGTATGGGCAGATCTTGTATTGCTTTTATGCGTTTGGGTGACAGCTTACAGACACCTGGACCAATAATATACCCTAAGTACTCTACTTCTGACAAGCAATATTAAAGTTTTGTTGGGGACACCTTATGGCCTCTGGCAGCTAATCCTTGGAATAGAATCAGCGTGTTGCGCTTACATTGTTGTTCCGACGGACAGGCTAGAAGCAGGTCATCAACATACTGAACTAGAGCAGAGTTGGGCCCCAGAGCAATAGTAGATAAGTCTTTATGCAATATCTGTGAAAAAAAGGTGGGGGATTCCACGTATCCTTGGGGAAGGCGAGTCCAGCATAGCTGCCGATTTTCCCATGGAAAGGCAAATAGATACTGAGAGTCTTTATGAATGGAAATGCTGAAAAAAGCTGCACAAAGATCAACAACTGTAAAGTAAGTGGCGGTCACTGGGATCGAAGTAATTATGGTGGCTGGGTTAGGTACTACTGGATGCCTGGGAACCACATAGTTATTGATAGCTCGCAGCTCCTGTACAAAACGGTAGACAGGTTTTCCTTCTGCATCAAGCTTAGGTTTTTTTACTGGCAATACGGGTGTGTTGCAAGGTGAGGCACATTCCCTTAGAATGCCTTGCTGCAAGTAGCTATCTATGAGTGGTTGTAGACCCTTTACTGCTTCTTGTGGTATCGGGTATTGAGGGACTGAGGGTGGTGGACCAGGCTTCACCTTGATGTGGATAGATTCTGCAGACCACAGGAGGCCTACCTCCGTAACTTCCCAACCCCACAAGGAACACGGTAACCCGTCTAAACCAATGGGAGCGAAGAATTCCCCTGACTAGGCAACAACGCAATCTGAAGGTGCTCCATCCGATGCACTGGCAAGGCGAGAGTGATACCGCTCAGAGAGCACTTGATGGTAGCCTGTAGTTTACAGAGTAGATCTCTTCCAAGGAGGTGCACTGGAGTTCCCTCAGCTAATAGGAAAGCATGATTAGTGGTCAAAGATCCTATCTGCACTTGCGTTTCAGTGCCACGGGGCACTCGCATAGGTTTCCCAGTTACTCCCATAATCTTTTCAGTTCCCAAGACTGCAATTCCCGCCCTTTTTGGAGATTCTCCCAGTGAGGACAGATCTGCTCCCGTATCTATAAGACATTTATAAATTTTCCCTGCTATTTGAAGTGGTACATAAGGGGATAAAGGGGCACAGGTATACTCAAAAGAGGAAGATTCCCCTAGATACATCATGTGGAAGAGCCCCCCCTTATTTCATTGGGAGTCATCTATATCCTGTTGTAACCCTGGATCCAGGGATCTGTAGGATCGGTGCTGGCAGCCCAGTTGTTTCCTTGGATTCCCCCCTTTCTTCCTCCATAAGGGGGAGGTCCCTTAGGGGCTTTCAGGCATTCTTGTTTCCAATGCCCCAATTGTTTACAATAATTGCACATATCATTGGGAGCAGGTTCCCTTGGGGTATTAGGCCTCCCTTGGTACCCCCTATAACCTCCTCTGCCTCTTCCCTTCGACTAGAACTGAGAGCTGAGAGCAGCAACCAAAAATTTAGCTTCTTGTTGCTTCATTTTTAATTTTTCAGCCTTTTGAACTTCTGGTCTTTGGTTGAAGGCATGGTTTGCTAAGTCTACTAATTGTTGTATGGTTTTTCGTGTTCCAATCAGGGTTATATTTGACTATGTATTTTTTAATATCCGATGCGGAACCCCCTACAAAGGTGGATGCTACAATGGTTTGATTTTGCGGAGCCTGTACGTCAAAACTTCCTCCGTGGGTTGCAATGGCTTTCAGCAGCCTGCTGTAGAAATCTTGCAGATGCTTGTTCGGACCTTGGACCACAGAAGCTACCTTGGTCCAGTCAGTAGTTTTGCTTCCTGCCCTGTTCATTCCTTCTAACAAGGTCTGTCTAGCCAATTGTAATCTGTCTCTTTCATGATTATCTCCATTTATTTCCCAATTTGGGTTAACCAGCGGCCAAGGGACTCGTCCTGCTGGTTCTTCCTGTTGCCATTGGTTCCCCTGATTTATTATATCTAATTTCTCAGTGGAGGTTAACAGCTTATCTAAGAGTTGATTCATATCTACCCATGTGGGGTTGTGTGTGGAAATAAAGGTCTGTATCTTCCGTCGAACGGCCTCTGGGTCTTCGTGAAACTTTGGTGTTCCCTGTTGCCATGCCTGAAGATCTTGGGGATTAAAGGGAATATGGGTATATGGATGCTGGATCCCGTCGGCGGTGGGCACAGGATACTGTCTGAGAGGCATCTGTATGACCTGATTTAAACGCTGCCTAGTATGTCCTGCTATGGGACTGAAAGTAGGCTCCGAGGATGCAGGTATAGACCCGGACACTCCAGTTGCGGGAGGAGAGGTGCCCGATGGAGGGGTAGAAGGTGCTGGAAGGGCCATGGCTGAAGCGGCAGGGTTTATTGTGGCTGGTCCCCTAGTCACAGGTGGTGGCATAGTGGACCGCCAGTCATCTGTTTCTGAGGCAGTTGGGTGAGGATAAGGGGGAGGAGACACCGCAGTTTGACATTGTTGGGCGGCCAGAAGCGGTCGGTTTTTCTGCGGAATTAAATCCGTCAAATCACACCAGAGATACCAATAATCCATTTGTCGGGGATGGGGTTCCTCTAGGAACCCCTTCAGGTACCTTAATTTATCTACACTGAGGGATCCCAATACTGGCCACTGGAGTTCAGGGTTTTTATAAGTGTAGCCGGGCCAGACACTAGTGCATAAGGCTATAGCACGCTTCTTACTCAATTGGCCATGTCCAGATAACTTATTCCAGTTACTTAACAATTCTCCAAGAGGACTACTGGCGGGAACTAACTGTTTTTTGTCCCATCGTCACTCTTGGCGGACGTCCCTTTTCCCCAGATAACCTAATACACTATAAAGCTCCCCAAGGACCCTGCTTTCTTGGCTACCCTAGACCTAACCAACCTGGGAAGGCAAGGTCTAGGGTGCCTCAAACAGGTTGAAGGACTTAGCCGGTTAAAAGATCAGAGACAGAGACGGTTCCTCAGTGTGCGAATGGAGACATAAAATGCGCCACACAGATTTATCGGCTCAAAAGAGTCGAACGGGCAATTAACTAAAATTGCCTGTGTGCCCAGGTTTGAGGAACCGGAGAAAAAGACTGGCCTATAACACATTAGACAAGACATACACAACATATAAAAGACCACACCATGCCAGTAAAATTGAAGGAGTCACCTTATCGTCCCGCCGTGTCTGCAGCCTCAATTCAAGACTCCCAAGGTGAACTCACCTCTGTTATGGCCGGCCGGAGGTTGGGTTCAGGCGGCAGCGGCGACGTGACGAGCTGGGTGCTCCTGGCTGGCTCACCAAAATTGAGAGAGAAATTGTCCGCCTAGGCTCCCAACCTGGTAAGGGAACACTTGCAGATTCTCCTGACCCCAACGGGGCTCGTTTCCCAGCTGAGACTCAAATAAGCGGGAGACAAGGGTGTGGTCTTTCCAGTTTATTTGGCTGAAGGTCCCCCGTCCTCGTAAGGGCAGAGAGACCCTGACTATAACTCAACACATATATTGATAAACTTTGGTTACATAAGCTTTCCCATAACACATGCGCAAAACTCAGTAGAAAATTACTAAGATGGCATGACTTCGCTCACCCTACATGGTTGGGCCCAATCACCTTGCTTGTCTGCTTAGATTGACAGACCACTGGCAATCTTAGTGCAAGGTTGCATCAGCCAGCATTGATCAGAGGTCATGCAGAGGTCACATTAATTTTCTAACAAACCCCAGGTGTCTTGGGTCTGGACATTGAATGTGCCCAGTTTTCAGATAGGTTGATCACCCAGAGCTTCTCAGATAGGTTGCACACCCCCCCTCCCCACTCAAATTCAGCTGCATTGAGGACTCTCTGCACGTGTGAAAAAACAGGCCTTTAAATTGTCAGGCCTTCAGAATTGGTGAGTGATTTGGAACGATTTGGCCTAAATAAACCCCTGTATGGTGGCCAATTAGCAGTAAACCCATTTTACAGGTGAGGAGACTGAGGCTCAGAGGAGTTTTTTGCCTGGCTTACCATCACAGAGAGTTTGTGGCAGAGCCAGGACTAACACACAACAGTTCCTGCCTCCTATCTCATGCCTAACCCCCAGCTGCCTCTGTGTCAGTAGGGTCCTGCCAGCATCAGGACGACTGCATGTGTGAAGGGAATCCAGGCACAAGGTCTGGATCCAGCTCTCAGTTCTGATCGCTAGGTTATTTGAGTTGAGCACATTGTTGTCATATCACCAAGGGCATGAAAAGGAGGCAGACTGCAAACCTAAGTGTCTCTAAGATACAGCCAAAGCAACAAAGAAACGTACTCACAATGTGTGATAAGGAAGCAGAGCTGGGCCTCAGACCAAGCAAATTCTCCCCTGACTGGTGCTGCCATTCAGCCCCATGCCAAGCATGTCAGCAGGCTCTAGCACAGTGATCCATGCAGGGTCTAGCACTGCAATCCTGGCTAGGGCACTGCTGTATCACAAAGCCGTGGTAACATGGGTATTGGAGGAGCCCGTGTGATCAGTGTGCAGTCCTAAATGTTTCCCAGTCTGGAAGCCTCTCCTGCTCCTAGTGTTTTCTCTTGCCCCTTTCCTTGCATTTTCCTGCTTTCCTGGGCTCAGATCTAAAGCCTAATGAAGCCAGTCACTGTCTTTCGTTGACTTTGACAGCCTTGGGATCAAGCCCACGGGAGCTCCAGAAGACAGGGATCAAGGCATCTCTTTATGAATCTGTACAGCACAGGGCACTCCAGGGGCCCCATGGAAATAACCAGCTAGCAAATAGCCCTGTCTGCAGTGAGTTTAAAAAACAGTCTGGAGAGGAGCTAACTATCTGGGTCTCATTCCAAGCAAGTCAAGTGCCTGCCACCTGTTCTGCAGGACCCAGCCTTGCTAGGCTAATCCTGCTACAGCAGAACAATCAAGGTCAGCAAAGCCTCTGGTTGAAAGGAAGCAAAAGCCAGAACTTACCCAACAGGGAACATATGGTTCAAAAGATCAGAGTCTTCGTCATGAGTAACTCTGCAAGCTGGAACGCGAGCTTGGGCACTGGTTCCCCAGCCCAGGTGAAGCACTTCTGAAGGACGCAAACTTCTTGCTGCTTCGACTCTAGTCTGCGCTGGTTGCCCCGTACCAGGCTGCAGAGCTACCGACCTGCCTGCATTTGCATTTGAGCTCACCATGCCAAGCGTGCATTTGTGCATCTTGGGGAGGGGGGGTGTGCAAGTATGTGTGCGTGCACGCATGCACGTATGTCGGTGAAAGGAAGCAATCGAGCTCCCAAATGCCTTTTGCCTCCCGTGTACACACACCTCAGTGTGCAACGGTGCAGGAGCTGGCGGGCTAGTAGATCCCCAGGTTTCTGAACCAGAGACAGCAGCCTGCTCCCTGATAAGGAACTTCCTGCCTAGAAACCCTTGCCGGCCTTTCCCACCTCTGAGCCTTGTTTTTCTGGTCTGGTGACTCTGCTCTCTTATATTTTAGAAGGTAAAAGCTGTGTGTGTGCATGTGTGGAATTGTATAACCACTGCAAACAACACTCCTTGTTATTCAAGAAGCACCTTGGGGTGCTTCCTTAAAGCAGAAGTCACCCACACTTCCAGCTCACAAGCTCTGGTGCTGTTCTAGTCAATGTGCATGCTGAGCCCTTCCCCCTCCTGGTTGGAAACTGAACTACAAATGTGTGTCTTGGCCTCTATTAATGGTTAGTCTCCAAGGTGCTTCCCTGTCCTGTCTTCTACATCAGTGGTGCTCAGCCTTTTGGTGTTGTGGGCCCAATGAGGAGCACAGGCTGAATCAGGCACTGTGCCACCTCCATTTGGCCCTGTGCTTTCAAATGAAAGCTAAGATATTCACCTAATGATATGATTGCCGGGAACTGGGGCTTTAAGAAAATCATCACATATCGCAAGACTTGCAATGAAATCACCAGAGTTGTCATTGCTGCGTAGTCTCTATCTAACCTGAAAGACTCTAACCCTGGGAAAGTTCACAGGCATAGTGTGTGTGTGTGGGAGCTCCCCCGTCACTGCACGTGAATTTTAAGGGGATGATTGCTCCTAGTCCTTTCTCCTGCAGCCACAAAGAATAGTCTACATCATCATCTTTATAACCATCCTTCAGGTATTAAACGATGATTATCAAATCCCACCTCAGTCTTCTTCTCTCCAGAATAAACAATCCTAGTTCTTTCAGCCTTTCCTAGTAAGTCATATTTCTCAGGCTTCTAATAATTTTGGTTCCTATCTGCTGAACTCTTTCTAATTTGTCCACATCTTTCTTGAAGCGTAGGGGCCAAAACTGGATGTAGGACTCTAGATGAGGCCTCACCAGTAATGAATAGAGTAGGAGAATCACTTCCTTTGACTTGCAAGTGACGTTCCTGTTCATACAACCCAGTATGCTCTTAGTTTTTTTGCAACAAGACCACATTGTTGGCTCATATTTAGATGATGAACAACTGTGACCCAGATCGTTTTGGCAGCACTGCAGCCTAGCCTGCTGTTCCCTAGTCTGTATTTGTGCCTGCAGTTGTTCCATCCTCAGTGCAGAACTTTGCCCTTGTCCTTATTGAATATTATTTAGTTGATTTTGGACCCTTTCTCCAGTCTGTCCAGGTCATTCTGGAGTCGAGCCCTACCCTCCAGTGTCTGGAATTCCACCCAACTTGATGCCATTTGCAAATTCGCTAAACGCGTGCTCAAGCTAATCCTCCAAATCATTAATGGCAATATTAATCAATACTGGGCCTAGGACAGGCCCCTGGGGAATGCCAGTTAATATCTCCATCCAACAGGACCTTGAGCCATTGCTTACTACTAGTTGAGCACAATGACCCAACCAGTTGTGTATTTCTCTTACAGTACCTCTATCTAGTCTGTATTTCCTTAGCTTACTAATGATGAATCCATGCCGGCTGTTCCTGATCACCTTGTTCTCCACATGCTTAGAAATAGATTCTTTGAGGACCTGCTATGTGGTATTTCCTGGCATCAAGGTCCAACTGACTGGTCAGTAATTCCCCAGGTCCTCTTTCTTCCCTTTCTTAAAGATGAGCACTACACTTGCCCTGTTCCCTGTGGCCTCGCATGACAACCATGAGTTTCCATGGTGTGGAATCAGAAAAAATATATGCCTTAAACTTTGATTATTTTAGTTATAAGATGACATAACCGCTTTGTGTAGAATTGCTGGCTCGGTACAGTAGAACAGATAAGGGCAAGTGTTTGTTCTTTGTAACTCTTCTGCAAATGCTTCGCTCACCGCGGCCTTGAAGGTAGAAGAAAAAAAAAAAAGTATGTACAAAGTAGATTTCCAGGTGCAAGAAGGAGGTTTGTGAACTAACCCTATCTCCCCCATAATTCCCATCCTGATAACAGCAAAGAAATAATGAAGTAATATTATAGCCGCTTTTCATGCTAATTTCACTATATGATCACGTGAGTTGTAAGCGACTGTTAAAAAGTATATAAGCCTCCTGATTTTGCTCTTGGGGGGGGACCCCTTCCAAGTGCTTGGGAAATCCATGTCACTTTGGAACTCCCCCTACAGCTGTAGTTTCTTTTGAATAAAAGCTTCTGCTGACCTGACCCAAAAGTACTCTGTGTGTGTTTCCACGACAATGGGTAAGATGCAAGCTGTGGCCTATGTCCAGGCAGTGCCCCTGTTGCACTGAAAATCTTCTGCATCTCTCTTATGTCACTGTGCCATCAGGTTCGTTAAACAAGACTCGTCTATTCATCAGCACAGTGTGCGTCTCATCAGATAGGGCCTTTGTTAAGGTGTTCCCTGGCTGAAGCCTGCAAAATTGTTTCCATCTTTCTTCCCCTCACAATTTCAGTTACCGTCCTATGTTGACAGCTGCTTCTCACTGGTCCTGCCCCTTATTAGTACATGGATGAAGGTGATTGCACTAGTTCTCAGTAATTCTGTCATCATCTGAAAGGCTTTGAGAATACCACCTAAGGCTTTGCTTCTTTCTATCCCTGATCCTGCCCTCTCACAATAGGTTTCTCTTCAAGTAGACAAAGCCAGATCTGTTTAAAAGTATTTAGGTATCTAACAGTGCTGAGATGTGAGTAGTGGGATTCTCTAAAAGTGTGCCTAATTCACACTGTCAGGTATCTAGGTTGTAGCTGTACTGGTCCAGAGGAGAAAGCAATCTGGACTCCTGGTAGAGGTGATATCTTTTATTAGACCAACTAGATTTTTGCAAAAAAATGTCTTTATTTGCAAGCTTTCAGGCACAAACAGCTTTCTTCAGGCATCAGAGAAAAGGTTGTAAAAGTTCTCCTGGGTAGAAATTAAAGTTCATATTTCATAGGAGAGTTGAAGGTGTGGTAATATCTGATGTTTGGAACAGATCATTTTAGATGCAGATTAGACTCAGAGAAAAGTTGGAATAGTTGGTTACCTTTAAGTTGTTTGGTGGTAAGCAGGATGTAGTCATATTTCCTTCTGGTTATGGTGTTTCCTGTTTCACAGAGGAGTAAATAGGTGGGGTGCTCTCCTGGGCAGGCATTTCTTATGTGTGAGGAGTCTCTGAGCTCTGTGGTGAGGCTCTGTGATGATGCAAATTACCCCGAACAAAGGCAGGAGCAGGCTCTCCAGATTCAGGTGGTGAAACTTGCTTCCTTCTTGTAAAATGATGATTTCATTAAAAAAATCAGCAAAAATTCAATATCTTCAATAAAGCATGCAATTTGATAAAGCCTGCAATTAAAGAATTTTTTTGCAAAAGTCTGATTGGTCTAATAAACGATATCACCTCTACCACGAGTCCTGATTGCCTTTTCCTCTACATCAATATGGCGAGAATCGGATACCTGACACATGAAAGACATCAAATTTTATCTGATTTTTAAAATGAAATATTCATAATGGAAGAAGCAAGATTTAATGCACATCTTTCAGGTATAATACTGCTTAGAACTTGGCACCAAAGGGGGAAAGGGCAAGAAATCCCGTATTCTGCAGATTTTGCCATTAATAGATTTTAAGGCTATTAATATGTTAATAGATTTTAGAAGGCTTTTTTTAAATTAAAGTGTTAATAGATTTTAGAAGGCTTGATTGCAATTAGCTGCTCTGCCTCCCTGCCTAGCACAAGCCAGAAAAGGTCACCCAATATGCAGTAATTAACTGTACTGAGCCCAATAAGTTGTGAACCAAGAAGACCCAGGAGTTGTGACTGCTGGGCCTGGTGCTCTGTCTACAAGGCTAGCCTGCCTTCTGCAGCATGGGCAAAACGCCCAATGGAAAACCAAAGCTTTTCAGAGCAAAGGCTATCTTCTAACGTGGAATTGCATAGCATCCCTCCCCAGAGTCTGTCTCTGAGTCTGGCACAGGGTCAGGGAACCTGTCTAGAGACGCACCAGCTTCAGAGAATATATTCAAGCCAGGGAAAGCTGTGGCTGGAGTGAAGCTGGATCCAGGATCTCACAGCCTGCAATGACAGGACTACTGCACTATATTTCCTCAGCACAGGTTTATCCTGATGCAGAAGAGGAAGCATTTTTAGATCTCAATTTTTTATTTGTAAGACAGAAAACCCATTTTTTGCTCACCTGAGCTTGTGACTGCTCATGCCTGCTCTACCCATGTTTCAAAACCCCTCAGAGAGAACACAGATGCTGATGCTTATTCTCTGGGGACAGGGGCAGGGGCTGGGGTGATGGGGCCCCAGGGTAGGATATGGGATGCTCAGAGCCCAGGAGCGGGGAGGGGGCCTCCCACCACTGTGCAAACCTTGGGAGAGGCCCTGGGAGCACATGCGCCCCAGATTTGTCTGCAGGGAAGAGGTGAGCTGCTGCTGCAGGCTGGGCTCTGTGCCCCACTGTTGCTGTCTAGGGTTTGGCAGTCTAGGGTGGCTGGATGGTCCACGAGCAGTGGCATGGGGGACAGGGGTTAGGGGGCCAAAAATAACCTGGTGTCAGGGGGTGGGGCATAGGAAAAGAGCAGCCCCAGGGCTGGGGCCAGTGGCTGGGTTTTCCAAACCCCAGGGCTGTGCTAGGAACTGTACAGAAGTTCAGTTAGATCAGGTGGCCGTATTTAACCCAATCTATCCTCCCCCTAACCTCCCCAAACATCTGTACCTACCCTGTCTGCCTGGCAGAGCCCCACCTCCTGGTTCACGTGTGGTAACACCTATGCCCAGCTCACTGGCCACCAAAAAAACAAGATGCCCAAACCACACTCCTGAAGCTACAAGGCTTCAACCTCCTCTCTATTTGCTGTGTTCAGGAGGAGAGAAGCAACAACAGCCAGAAGAACGTAAAACACAATTTTATATCAAACATATCCAAATATAGGGCTCGTTTTTAAATGGAATGGGGCTTTAGGCACCCAAAACAAAGTAAAGAAGCGATATGAGGCAGGGTACGCCCATGGTTTCCCTCCTCTTGCAGCATGCTGCCCCAAGCACTTTTAGAAATGGTCTCTGAGACCTGAGTGGCCACATCTTGGACCTCCTGTGATGTGTCCTGTCCTAGAGTTTGCAGAGCTGGAAAGAGAGAGGGAGACATTAGTGAATAGATACTTCCACCTCCGGGGAACACTGGTCACACATGCTGGCAGCGCCAGAGCAAGGCCATCACTGGGGAACGCGGCTCTGGTGTGATGTGCGGGTGGACAGTGCACAATGGATGCAGTGTTGCTCCCATCATCTCAACACCAGTATCTCGAACAGCCACAGACTTGTGGTCTCTCTGGGTCCCACGCTACAGAAACTCCCACACAGACATGGCTGTGGCTGCTCCATTGGGAGCTTCCTGCATTCCCAACTGAGGGGAGATGCCAGTTCTGCTGGGCACTGAGCAGCTTTGCTGCCCATGGAGGAAGGTTGAGATTCTCAACAGCTTCCACTGACAAGATTCTCCTGCCTTTCTCACCAGAAACCTTCCCAAGAGCTGCCATTGCCAAGGGGATGTGACTGGGCACTCAGACCTGGTGTGGAACAGGCCTGGTTCACATCGCTTTGCACCCGATGAGGAGACCTGACAGACAGGCTGCCCAGGGGAGGATTGGCAGTGGCATCCAGTGGTACTGGCTACAACTTTCCCCAACCTGAGGGACTACAGGAAGTCAAGGGAAGACAGAGCCTGGGCAGCTGTGGCTGGGGACGGACCTAGGCAGGACAGGTAGGAGATGCACAGATTCAGCTCCTCCATGCTGCACCCTGCTGCTCCAGGGGAATGTGAGCTGCCTGCTCAGGGCAAATGCAAAACCTGCCAACACATCTCCACCACCCCCACCATTACTACACCCCACAACAGAGCCATCAGCATCCCTGGATCTTACAGTTGCACCTCCAGAAATGTAATATACCTCATCCAAAGCACCAAATGCCCTGATGGAAAATATGTAGGAGAGACCAAACAACTGTGCACCAGAATGAATGCACACCGGAAATCCATCAAAGACACAAACACCCAATTACCGGCGGGGGCACATTTCTCACAGGAGGGCCACTCTCTCTCCAATCGCTCAGTCCTGATCCTCAAGGGAAACTTACACAACACTTCCCAGAGACGAGCCTATGAGCTCCATTTCATCAGCCTGCTGGATACTAGAGATCATGGACTAAACATAGACATTGGATTTTTGATACATTATAATCTGCCTGGCAACTGACTCCCCAGCCCAGCCCAGCCCCTGGCTTCTTTACTTTTCATTCCATCCAGGAAGAGCACACGCCAACTGCTGCAGCTTCCTTAGCCTGACGAAGGGTTTTTGAACCCGAAAGCTTGCTTAATAACTATTCTCCAACCATTTGGGTTGGTCTAATAAAAGATATCAAATTCACCCAAGGAACTGTGTCTGCCTATGTCCTTAGACCAACACGGCTACAACCTAAACCCCTGCTCAGGGCAAGGCTCTCTTAGGCTATCCTCAGGGCAGAGTGGATGAACTGGGCTCCAAAGCACAGGGAGGGGTCGTTCCCTGCAGCTTCTCAGCTCCTTCTGGGCTCCAGGAGGGAAGTGCAGGGCCTGGATTTCTGACTTACAGCTCAGGAGGTGTGCAACCTTTATCTGTCCGGCACTTCTGGGGGTAGCATACTCCATAAGGATGCCTAAACACACAACAGGGAGAACAGATCAGCTTTCCGTGGTAAGGACACATGGAAAACTCAGCCCAGAGGCAGGTTTTTGGCTGTGTTTGCTATCACAGGTGGGTTGTGGCCAACACGCTCACAGTTGGGTCTCATTATCTGAGTAAAGGGCTGGGAGCCAGAAAGAAAAGGGCAGTCTACACACAAGCTGCTCCCAATGTCTCTGGTAATCCACAGAAACCTGCCTCTTTCCCTGGGCCGAATGGGGGTGTAAAGGGCACCAGGAGCCTCTCTGCACCCTGAGCACAGGGGCAGGCTGAGCAAGGACCCAGCCTTCCCTGACAAGCTGGGTGGACATGCAGGGGGACACAGCCTCCTTCCCAGGAGGAAGAGAAGCCCAAGGAGTTTCAAGATGGGCTCAATACGGTCGTGCAGGGATCTCTCTGACAGGGCTGCTCCCAGGACCAGGTCCCTGCGCTCAGCGGCCCAGGAGGCCCGTGCCCCTTCCCATCTGCCTTCCCCGTGAAGTGGTGCTAAGCAATTATGAGCTGTGCTGGGTGACCATGTCCCAGACACGTCTCCATTGCTCAGGACTACTGAATCACAGCACAGGGCTTGTCTGCCACAACCGCCAGCCTTACTGTCAGGTTGAATCCCTCTCAACACCAGCCTTGCAACACTGGGGGCATCATCCTTTCCAAATCCTTTCAGGGGAACCTGAGGCATGGCTGATTAACAGTCTGATCCTGCTCAGCAAAAGCTTTACCATTCCTCTTGGGGGCAGAGGGGAGAAAGAAAAGGGACCAGGCATCCTCTCTCACCTGTAAATTTGATAGCTGCCACCTGAATTTCTGGCCATGGGCTCGAGTAGTGTGTCTGAGCTGCCTGGCAGAGACTCTCCAAAAGAGTAGGTTTTTCTTTGGCCTGGAGGGAACCAAGGACACGTGAGCTCCCTCTGGTGAAAAGTGCTCTCACACCACATGCTGGTACTGATCAGGAGGAAGTGGGAGCAGCAAGGGACTAGAAGGAGCAATCATGGCCTGTCCCATGCCTCCTGGTCCTAGACCCAACCCTTGCAGTTATTTCCACTGTGCCCCAGTTCCCTCCCTCCATCCTACGAGCCCTGCCCTCAGTCACCTCCTGCCACTCACAAACTCACTCACCAAATGCCTGCAGACATCCTGCAGCAGCTGATCCTGTTTCCCCTGCTCTGACCCCTGCGTATGGAAGGCCAGGGCTGCCTGGACCCTCCTTAAGCCCAGGTAAGAGCAGCACAGGCCCAGCGTTGTTCTGCACTCCTGAAAAACACAGTCACACCAGACCTGTACTCCCTGCTGACTGCTGAGCTGAGGCTAAGGGTTGCCTCTTGACCCAGGACTGCGCCCAGGCCAGGAACAGGATGGCTTGGCCAGGAGGTGACTGGCACTAGGCACGAAGGAGTGGCTGTGAGCAAAGGGAGGACTTCTTCTGCCTTTCATATGGCACCTGCAGGCAGCACCCATCTCCCCCTCACTAAAGCCATGCAGGGAGATTTCCTGCATGCACAGGGGGGTCAGATGTGCTGGACCTGGGAGGCAGCCCCAAGCTCAAGGAGGTGCCTGGATGAAGCCACCTCACTGGGAAAGGGATGGTCACCACCGGACGCAGGAAGGGCAGAGTGCCCCTGGGGCTGGACTGAGGAGATTTGGCAGGGCTGAGGAAGCCTGTCACCGGTTCTTACCTTGGCCACCTGTGGGTTGGGGTCCTCCAGGTGAACCAGGAGTGTTCCCAGGCTCTGCCTCACCTGCCTTTTATAAAAGGCTTGCCTCCTCTTCATGCAGCCTGCCAGGGCGCCGAAGAGGGCAAAAGCCACGGTGCGAAGACTGTCGCTGTCCTGTGGCCGAGAAACCCCAGTGTGGTCACAACCAAGCCTTTCTCTCATGGGCCTGGCACAGCTCCTCACAGGAGCCTTTGGCTTCCAGCCTGCCAGGTGGTGTGCCAGGGAGGTGGGCTCTGGCAGGTCCTGCTCCAGGTGGGCTGCCTGGGAGCCAGGGCACTCAGCAGAGCTCAGGGAGCAGCAGCAAGCCTCGTTCCCTGAACGTGCGGGCACTAGGGTCTCTGATTCTGAATCCCAGCAAAACCACATCCCCCAGTCCCTGTGGTCGCTTGTCCCTGCCCAGCTCTGCTTTCGACTCAGGAGAATCAACACGGCAGAGAACAGCCCCAGAGCCCTACAGAGCCCCATGACCCCAGCCGCAGCCTCGCTCGGTCTCCTGAGCATCCCTCCTTGTCTACAAGGGCTCATCTGTCATCCCTTTCTCTTCACTTGCTTTTCCTCCTGAAAACTCATCTCTTCCACAGTACTTAACATCTTCCAGTTTGAGCTGGAACAAGGGGCAGCAAGTGCATCCCCCACCTCTGAAATGGCCCCGAGGGAAGAGCACTGGAATGGGGGTGGGGAGTGCTGCTCACTCACATGGTTAAAGAAGGACCTGATATGCGCAACTGCATCCTCAACCAGGGGCCCCACATCTGTCCCTAGATGTTTAAAGATGTGGGTGAGTGCCCGCATGCCCTCCTCCATGAGCTCAGGCCTGGTAGGCACAAATGATGCCTCGAACAGGGTCTCCAGGACAGCCTTCTGGTGTTTTTTCAGCTGTAAAAACAGAAGACACGACACACCGATCAGCGCTTATGCTCCTCACCTCTGGGCTTTCCCATTCACAGAGCGCTCAGGACTTCATCTGACCATGACCCCATGGCTCCATTCCCGTATGCCTGAGAGACACAAGGCACCCGCTTCTGCACCAAAATTACACTTGTCACACCCAACTGTCTCCAGAGACACCACAAGGGGTGAGACAGCAAATCTGGATACGCTTCCAGTCTTTGCGCACACTTTCAGCCCTGCCTCATTGTTTGGTCTCTACGGTCGAGCTGCGTTCTAGGGAGTGCAGGGGGATTTCAACCTCACCTGCTCAGGGGCACCGTAAACTATGTTGCCTAGTCCTCTGGCTGCCATTTGTTGGACAAGGTTATTTGGGTCCCTGGCTCGCTGATGTAGTAAGGAAAGGACTGCCTTCAGGAGCTTCTGCTCTTCTATGACTGGGTCACACATAAGCTAAAAGAAATCAAGCCGTCCATGAGATCCAGCACAGTCATTCCCAACAGCCCAGCCCTGCAGCAGAAAAGTAACCCATGTCAGAGCACAATCCCACAGACCACCACGAGGAAGAGCCTCAGCACATGGCGCACTCCTGTTGGACATGGGGAGGCTTGTCTGCTTAGAGCCAGGCAAATCATGAAGGCAGGGGCTTAGTCTAAGCGGGGGAGATGATGCCAATGTGAGAAGATTGGGACATTGCTTGCTTTAGAGCAGTGTCTTCCTGGGATGCTGGGTGGGTATAGAAGATGCAGTAGTTAGGACCAAACTCAGAGCTGCTGGCTAGGATGAGGGCTCAGTAGGGGCAGGTCAGTAAGGCGATCCTTGTCTGCCTCTCCTTCTCATACGGCAGAAGTGGCGATGCAGGGGCCACGATAGAAGAGAAACCTCTCAACTGCCTCCAGAGATCCTCCCTCCTAGGAAGGGGACCAGGGGACTCCCCAGGGAAAGAGCACAGCAAACATCCTCCTTTCCATCAAACTGCTCATTCTCTCTGGGGCCTTACCTGGCTGACGAAGGCCGTACCGGTCACACGGAGATTTTCCGTTGTGGAACTGGTCCACTGTAGGACCCGCCCTATAAATTGGGGGGTTATTATTCCCAACAGCAGCAGAGCCCTGCAAGAGAAAACCACTAGTTCTGGGACCAGCTGGGCACTGCCAACACTCATTTGCTCTCATCACTTGGAGCACAAGCTCCAGGTCTCCAGCCCCACACAACCCTGCATGTTCAGCACAGAAAGTTCCCCTCCACTACTCGTCCCACTGCCTACAGCACAGATGCAATCCAGCCTGCCTCTCTTACCTGGCCAGCTGGCACACCCCCTCATGGTGTGTCTGAGGGCTCTCTAGTAGTGGCCAGGTTCCCACTTTGCATAGGTCTGCAGCCACTTTCTCCCCAAGGCCGTTTGCTATAGCGCAAGCCAGGGTCTCCATAGAAAGTCTGGGGAGACAGAAGATTTACAGACCGTAACGAGATGCTGTGGCCAGAACAGAACCAAAACGCCCTGTCACTCGGGGCTCCATTACTCAGGCACTTGCTGCGCAAGGCAGGCAGCTCAGATCAGACCGATGCTGCCATTCTTCCTCATGCCTTGCAATCCCCTGACAGGGACAGGGAGGGCAGGGCCTTGCATAAATCAGTGCTGGAAGCCAGACGGGATGCATGGAGGCTCTCCCAAGCCAAGTGCACTACGGAAAGAACTGGGCAGCTGTTTTTCTCACCCTACAAGGACAAAGGCCATGTGTAGAGCATGGGAACATGCAGAAGTCACATGCCCAGGTCCCAAGAACTGGGAGCCCAGCGTGCGGTGGTCAATAATGGAGATTGTGAAGTCCCCGAGCTAAAACTGCCTGTCCTGTCCCAGAGGAGCTCAGACTGGAGGAACAAATAGGCCCTCCGAGCCTTAACATTTCACACTCTGCGCTTCCCAGACAACCCCTGCTTCTTTCAGCTGCCAGGAGCAAGACAGCTCAGCACAGCCCTTGGCAAGGACAAGAACATCCTGCAGGCAGCTAGCCTGAAGTGAAGCCAAACCTGTGAAACCAGGCGCAGCCTCCTCCTTACCTGCAAGGGTTGCCCACTGTGCACACCTGCCCCTTTCGCAGCTGCCTCCGCTGGATGCTTGCTGTGGGCATCGGCATGTCCTGCCCCACGGTACGGACAACTTGCTCTAGAAGAGCACACAGGAGCCCGGGGAGTAGCTCCCTCAGGACTGGGCTGGAATGGATCGTAGTCAGCATCTCCAGGGATGCACATGTTGCCTGAAGGGATAGAGAAGACCAGAGTCAGCCTGGGGAAGACACCTGGAAATCCATAACTCCAAGTCTAAAGGTCTCTTCCTCACATCCTGGAGAGCTCAGAATAGCTCTGGCAGCAGCTCCCTTAGCACTTGGCTCCCTTCCCAGTCACATCCCTGCACTTCTGCCTGGGAAGTACAGGGGCACCAGCAGCCTGAAACCAGAGCTGCAAACAGAAGAAGCCTCTCGGTTACACGAGTTACCAGTTCCATAGGCTCATGGAGTCAGTCAGCCACGCAGCATGAAGCTGCTGTGTTTCTGCTGCTGACAGAAGAGCCGGGGTGACCCAGGGGACAGGACAGCAGGGGAGAAAAGCTTGCCACATGACCTGGCATCCTACTTCAAGCTCTCAAGAACCAGGACTCTAGCCCTCAAGGGGGAAACAACAAAGCTGGGTCTGGGCTGTCACTTACTGCGAGAGGTCCCTGGGCTGCGGTGCCCTCAGATGAGCTCCCTTCTGTGCCGGCTGGATGCTGGATCTTCTCCGTAAGCAACTGGAGTATATGGCGGGTGGAGAAATCATCCCCCCCCCAAGGCCCTCCAGAGCTCAGAGGTGTCACTGCAATTTAACACAAATTATATATGAGCTACAGGTTCTCCTGTGATGTCATGAAGCAATAGGACACTGAAGCAAAGGCCAAGGGCTCTCCTGGTCTAGGATGGGGTTGGAGCACAGTGATGTCATCTGCCAATGCCGTTAGGCACAAGCCTGGCATTTCCTACCCAAACGCACTAGGACATTGACTCTTACCAAGTCAGCCCAAAGGATCTGCAGCTGACTTGAAACTGTATGGGCTTTGCCAGGCTGTGGGATGTGTGTGTGCCACCAGGTACAAGAGGTAGGGAGTGGCAAGTACCTGTCCATTGGCAGAGGCTTGGCAAGGAGGCTGCTGGTCACTGCCTCTAGGTGGAACACAGCGAGAATGCCAACGCCTTCTAACAGGAAGCCTCGCATGGACCTCTCCTGCATTGTTGGCATCCGAATAAAGATGGTGCCCAGGATGTCCGGCACCTGGAGGGAAAATAACAAGAACAAGGGTCCCTTTCTCATTCAGCCAGCACAATCCAAACCAATCCCTCCTGCAGTTTGGCAATTTGCTGCCAGCTTAGAAATTCCTTGCTTTAAGGGACCAATGTCCAGACACTGCTGCCTCCAGCTGATCCTAAGAAGTGAGTACATTCCTATGTCCCTACTTGGGGTAAAAGTGGACACCGTGACACGTGGGCAGACACCAACCAGCCTGCACACCCTCAGCCTTTCCCCCACCCATGTGCACACACCTACAACCTAATTGCATGTGCTGCCCAGGAACTATTTCTGCCTGACATTAACCCGTGTGCTCACACAAACACCCCAACAAATATCAATATCTGGGGGTGGTTTTAAGAAGATAATTTGGGCCTTTTGCCTGTGTGGATGCTCAGCTCAGGACCAACAAGCACCACCAGCGTCAGAACCCCTGTGAGAATCCCTGGGACTGCGAGCAAGATGATTGTAACTGTAATTTTTCCAGGTGAGACCGGCTCTGCTGGAACTGCACACTGGAGTTCCCACTCCTCATTTCTAACTGCACCTTCCTATTCTGCACATGGCCAGGCCTGCGGGACAGTAGGTCCAGCTGCCCATAGCCAGTCCCATCCAGAACAGGGAGAGGGTGGAGGCTGCAGTATCTCTGGCATCCGTTCTTTCCTGAACCCTGTTCTGAACCCTGTGAAGAGGAGCAGGATGGAAGGAGCATTTCACATAGCCTTGACCAAGGCTGGGAAATGCCTGAGGACACAGAACCACCTCTAGCTCCTGCCCCTGCATGGTGTGACACCATGGTGTGGCAACGAGAGATGCATCCATTCCACATGCCTAACCACAGTGTTCTAGTCCAGCCACAGCTGGGTGCCTCAGACTCCCCTTGTTGCCCTCTCCTGCTAAATTTGCCCCAGAGTCTATGTTTTCAAACCTTCCAGGGCTGAAAGCTCTTATCAACAACCTAAGTCACTGAATCCCCATCCTGCCTTCCTGTGCTCTTTCTCTTGGATGCAGCTGATCAACTCTTCCCCATCTCTGGCTAGTAAGGGAAATGGAACTTGCTTCGTGTCCAGGGATCAACAGTAAGATTGCTGTTCACTCCACATGAAAGCAGTGTTTGAAAAGCGTAAAGCAAATGTAGAAAGCCTCCTCAGCTTCAATTTTACCTCATCCAGAAGGGCATCTCCATTCTCCCTCAGGATTGTATGGAACCAGTGGCCTGCTGCTGTGGCACATGTGGGGCTGGCAGACAGCATGCCATCCATTATTGTCCCCACAAAATCAAGGGTCTGGTTGGAGGGCAAGTATTTGCCAATGACCTGGAGACAAATAGAAAGAAGGGAAACTGCATTGAACCCCAGAGTTCAAGCCTGATATTAAAGAGTTGTGCTGTGCGTAAGCTTGTGCCCTACGGTGACTTGGTGCATGCACAAGAGGTGAATCCTGGGTTTAAACGTTGCACCAGTCTACAATGGAGGGAGCATCATTTGACAACACAACAGGAACACAGCCAGGCTGCACCCCAAGGTAAGTTAAAACAGGCACACAAGGAGACCAAGTCCTGGCTGAGGCTCTCACTTGGATGCTGTACTGACTAAGGTTTGTTCTTCTGTGCAGGGACAGAACTATCTACCAAGCTTTCTAATTTTGCTCTGACTTATTCTTTCTACCATGGACATTGGCAAACAGCAGCAGATAGCAGGTGAACAATAAGTGTCCCAAAATGCCTCTCCCATGCACACCAAAGAAAGAGATAAACCATGTGTGAGCAAAGGAATGGACAATGAAGGACGCCCCGTTCCCAGAGTCTCCACACCAGGTTCTTGAGCCACTGACCTTCGCCATTTGGGAGGATGATGTAAGCACAGCCTCAGGGCTGGCAGCTTTGAGCTCTTCCCGGAGACCTCGCAGCTTCTTCTCTGCTGCATCCATTGTCCTGGACTGGTCTGGAATGAAAATGAGGAGGAAAAAGTGCTGTAATGATGTCTGACACAGAACCTTGGCTCCATGGAGGAACCATGTACAGTGTCATGGGCAGTGTGGTCCAAGGGTGATGTTCAAGGTCTCAGTGACTTCAGTGGGGTCAGAGGTGCAGTGGGATCAGAGCTGCTACAAGCCTCTCCCCATTCTTGTTAGGGGGGCTTCTTTTCACACTTCAAAAAAGAGAGCCAGGCCCTTCACACCACGCAACTCTTCTCTCCTAGGAGGAGATCTTCCAAGGGCCGGTTGTGGCGCTTTTGAGATGCTTTTGAGCTGTCATTTGACTAGTAGTGAATGGACAGAGAAGAGGAGTAGGCATTACCAGAGAGAGAAAAGGGGCAGAGTCACTTGCACCTACTCAGAGCGCCCTTACCTTGTAGGCGCAGAAGGCAGACAATGCAGTCGGCGGCCCACAGGTGGGATGTGGCAAGAGAGTCACAAGTGTATGGCGCCAGCAGCCCCAGCAGGGACCCAAACTGCTCAAAAGGCTCTTGTAGCTGAGAAAAAAGGACAAAGAAATGAATGACATCTTCCTGGGTCTGGCTAGAGTGATATTCAAGTTTATGATCCTGGGAAGGTGAAAACAGAAATGCATCCCTGTGGGACCCTGACTGCTAGGGAAGTTTTCTACATCTCAGGGTGAGGCTGCCATGAGGACATCACGGGAAGAAAGTTAGACCATGCTTACTCTGCAATAGACTGTCTCCCGATAGGCAACAAGCAGCTGAGAGCTGGCCTGCGAGGCCCTATCTTTCTTCCACTCCTTATCGGAGAAGATCCATGGCTCAAGCAGCTGTTGAGAGAGCAAACTACTGTCAAAGAAACCTTTAAAACAGCTGAGGAACCATTTCAACAGCAGACATCACCATGGCCACTGAAATCCCACCAAGCAATCTGATTCTTTTATCATCCAGATTCATCCCAGGTGGCCTTTAATTCCCCTGAAGCCAGAGGAGCTGTTGAGTGACCCTGGCACAAGATGGTGCAGCTACTAGGGATATCAACAGGATACCATCCATTGCCCCAAGGACACCTTGTGAGACTCCCCTCTCATTTGCCCTGCCAAGGGAAACCTTCCTCCCTGTCCTTTGGCTCATTCCCCCTTCCCCAGAGGAAAGGGCTCTGCCTGCTCCTGCTGGCTACTCACAAGGAACATTTCCATGAACCAATTCTCAGTGGGGTCTTCTTCAAGGAGGCCCCTCATGAGCTCACCCAAGGCCTGCATGGACAACTCGTGCAGTGCCTGCAAGCAGGAGATAGAAGACAGAAGCTCAGGGCCAGCGGGAGCGTGTCACAAAACCCAGAACCGTTCTAGGGAGGCCGGGGTGACTGCCAAGACCCAGAGCAGGCTGGGGAGCAGGTCCCAGCAGGTGACGCCAGAAGACAACTGTTTAGGTGTACCTGTATTTGAACGGAGTCCTGAGAGATCTCACCCTCTTCCCTCAGCTGCTGAACAGCTGGAAGAGGCAGCAGGCATTTTAAGCAGTCATCCAAGATGTTTCTGTTTTCATTCAGATTTAGTGAGGGTTTCACCTTGCTGGCAGAAGAAAGAGAGGAAGAAAAGCCCTGTCACACTGACTGCCAGCCCCAAGTGAAAGTGGGTCTAGTGCTCAGATATGGTCTGAACCTAGAACCTGAAATCCAAACCCCGCTGGACTTGGCAGCTGAGAAGCTCCTGGCACTCCCCCCAACCACTCCTAGTTGTCCCACAACCACCACCACCGAGTCTTTCAAGTCCAAATCTCCAAGTGGACCAAACACATTCAAGCCCTCTGACCCCAGCTGCAGCGAGTGCAGCCTGTGACCTGAGCCCTGCAGGGGTCTCTTAGATCTGACAGGAAGAACAACAGAGTTAAGGAAGGAGCTCATCTCTGACCAGGGCATCCCAGTGCCAAGGGCCAGCGCAGGAATCACCTACCTCAGGTGCTTAATGGCAAGCATGGCCCTGAGGCGAACAGGAGAGGCCAAGGAATCCATTGGTTCCTCTTTCATGAAGTCCTAAAAGGCAGAAATGGAGACATGACACAGGAAATGGATGTGGGAAGCAGAGAGCCTCACCCCACAAACCCACCAGGCTGCCCTCCCAAGTGAGCCATAAACAGAGCCAGGGCTGTGCTGGCCACTGCCCAAGGACCCTGCTCAGGTCAGTGGCATCAGTGCAGAGGACACAGAGCTGTATCCCAGGCACTCACCAGCATGTACCCCAGGAGCTCCTCTTTGTAAGTGAACTGGAAGTTCTGGGAGTCGTCTACATCCCGGATGGCACGGCTGATCTCAGTGACTGACTGAATCAGGGTCAGCTTTAAGTCTGGGTCCTGAATTTCATGGGGGAACAACAAGGAGATGGGGATGAGGAACGGACAAGAACCAAGGTCCACAACGTAAAGATCAGGGATGAAATGCAGCCTCATTTGCATCCCTGAGAGATGTGTACAGGCCCCAGGAAGTCCCGGGCCCACACCCATCTCAGACGAGGAGCATGGCAGGAGCAGGGACTCCCACCTGGGGAAGGTCATCGTGCCTCCTGCACTTAGGGTCTGGGAGGAGCACAGGCAGAGGTGGGGTCATTGAACATTTACCTTATTGACAATGTTGATGCCAAGCACCTGGGAAAAGGAATGCAAAACAACCGTCAGTGCCTGGAATGGCTCCAGAGTACAGCCCACTGCCAGGTTCAAAAAAGGGCCAGGCCGGGGAGTGTTGAGCAGTGCAAGGGCATGAATGCACGCCCCTCTCCAGCACAGGGCAGGTTGTCAGGAGCGTCTATCCCAGCGCTCTCCATACGTGGGACCCTCCCACTGCACATCATCCCAGAAGGATTAACATGGATGCTCATCACAGGCGTGAGTTCAGGGGGAGGTTCAGACAGTCAGAGCCTCTCTAGGCACCCAAGGGCAAAGGAGACATCAGTCCCATGGCAGGCCTGTTCCCAACATGGTGCAGTCCCAGGCTCTTACCTGGCAGCTGGTCGTGTAATACTGCAGGACCTTCCTGGTGATGTCACGCTCCACGCGGGAGAGCAGCTGCGTTTGGGGGGCATGGACAGCAATTCGGCTGTAGGCCAGTATCAAGGCCGTGTGGGTCCTGGCTCTTTTCCCTTGGAGATAGTCCTGCACAGGGTGACATGACACTCACACCAGGACTTCCCATGCCTTCTGCCCCCCAAGTAGGAATCACTGCTGACCAAGGAGTTGCCCAGCAGCGATACCAGCTCTCTCTGCCAGTCACAGGAAACCCACAGCTCTCAACACCATCATCAGTGCTTTGGTTCAGATGCCTTATCTTCTCTGTCCTGCAGCCTGGGTGACTCGGGCAGAGAGAGCTGCAGTGCCACTCTGAGCCATGGAAGCTGGGGCAGGGGTGGGGGAGAGTTTGTGACTGACAGGAACTGGGGCAGCAGATGCATTGTGCCCAGGGCCTCCTCATGCATTTGGCAGTAAGGAGTCCCTGGGCACAACACATCAGGAAGGCTGCTGCAGGGCTCTCTGTGTGAAGGAAGTGGCTCTGCCTGTGCTGCTTTGTGCAGAAGCTGAAGCTGAAGCTCTCGGCAGGTGTTTGGGGCACCGTGAACACCCTGCTGGATGCGGCCTGGACCCAAACACCTGTGAGCACTGAGGTGCTCAGCTCAGCCATGGTGGTGGCTCTGCTGGGCTGGGTGAGCCCTAGAGGAGAACCTTAGGGCCCATTTTGCAGCAAACATGTAGGTGCCTCTAGACTCTCCAGCACCTGCCCAGGAAGGTGGGTGGGCATGTGGATTATGCATTCGGAGCTGGTACTTTGAGGCTGGGCAACAGGGCTCATGTCTCCTCTCCCACGGCTAACTAAAAGATGTGAGAAATACACAATCTCTTTCTCTGGGTGAACAACAGATGTAGTTGCCTCAGTGCCTGAAAGGGGCTGGTTGACTGTTGACCCATTAACCTGGGACATGAAAAACGTGAGTAGTAGAAACTGTGTTCCCCTCTGTATCACTGGAGACCTGATGTGGAGCACGTCCCCTGGGAGAGGCCATTACCAGGGAGAGTAGCCACTGCCAAGCTGTTCTTCTCTAGGGTTTCTAGGGAGAGGAAGTGTGAGAAACCCCCCAGCTCCATTACCTGCAGGCGGCCAACTATCCCAGGCACCTGTACTTTACTCATAGCAGCACCAAAGTCCTCCAGTGTGCCCAGGGTGAGGTCCAGGTGGCCCTTGGCTGAGAATGCCAGGATGGTCACAACTTGCTGGAACCCAAGAAACGCATTGGTGAGTGAGCAGGACCGTCTGGCTGACAGACCCAAGAGACCTCCCCATCTCCCCTGATACTAGAACTGCCCGTCCAACCTGGAACAAGCCAGGGGGCTGTGTGAGGGAAAGGACAAGGGAAGGCCATGAAGCAAACAAGCCCCAGACACAGAGTAACAGAGAAGTGAGGACACGGGAGGACCTGGCCATGTCTGGAGAGAACAGGGTCCTCACCTCTCTCTCAGAAGCATTCATGTAATCTGTGGCCTTCAGAGATTTCTGGAGCTGGGATTTCACATGGGCAACATCCTGGCAAGAGGCCAATGTGGTACCAAGTGCCTTATATAGGAAACTCTGAAAGAAGGAGACCGACATCACCAGAGCTGGGAACACACCAGCCTGCTGGTCAGGACAAGAACCACCCAGAAACACACCCGTCCCTAGGAAGGACCAAGAGAGTCCAGCCCCAGCACCCACGCACCAAATAACTGGCCCCACTCTCTGCAGGGAAATGGCAGCTAAAGGCAGAGAAAGAGCCCCGCTAAGCAGCTCCCGTTGGGTCAGTGAAGAGAGCAAACAACCAAGGACAATGGCTTTGATCAAGAAAAAAGAACAGAAAAGCACAAACTCTGGAGAGAAACTCTCTGCATCCTCCTGCCACAGCACCACGAAACAGCTGCTGAAACCCTGCCATTGCCAAGAGCACGCACCTTCTCCGGGGAGGAGCAGGCATAACTGGCTGTCTGGTGCTGCAGCTCCAGGCTCAGCTGACTGCTCCAGGCATCGTCATCGATACTCTTCAGCATCATGTTCAGGAACTGAGGGCACAAGTGAAGGGAAGCAAAGGGCTGGGTGCATGGGCTGAGTCTCTGTTGTCCTCCTCCTGTGCCCTTTCTAGCACCCAAGTCTCACAGGGAGAGGACTCCTTTGGAGAACTCAACAGGTGGACACCTTAGGATCTTCCTGCTTCTTGCTCTCCCCTCCTCATCTCTGCCCCAAAATCCTTCACAACCCTTGACACCAGTGGACAGAAATTTGGAGGAGATTTTGCCAAGAAACCTGCCCACTGGCAAGAGGTTGTGTAGAGCGGGGAGGATGGATCAAGTCAAAAAGGCACCATGGGCTCTACAGTGGGCACCTCCAGCTACCAGGGACTTCAGTACTTTGTGGTGTTGGGCTTGCATTGTAATAGGACCTGGGAATTGCAGAAGCCCCCTACCAAGGCCTCATCTCCTTCCATTTCTTGAGCTCAAAGACTGTACGGAAAGCCTGAAGTATCCCAAATGGACAACTCTGGATGTCAAACCAAACTCAAGGAGGCTGTCAGGTGGCTGCTGTCACCCAGGGCCAAGGCAACCACCTGACAGCGAGAGAGAAACAGGGGCTCAGCTCTGGAGCGGGACTTCATGGCTTTCTTTAGGAGGGAAACTGGCTTCCACCATACATGGCCAGAGCATTCAGCAATCAGACACAGGCTGAGGTACTGTGTTAGGCTGATCCTGAATGCCCCTCTGTAGGCTGCGAGGCGGGGGCAGAGCCTGGCTCTGCTTTGCAAAGGGAAGGGAACTCTGCCAGCACCGGGCAGCGCGGAGTGTGGGAAGAGACAGAGCGTGCTCCTCCACCTAAGGCTACAGGCACGTGTGCCCACACCACTGACCCTCCCCACACCTCTGGCAGGTACCTTTCCAGGGCTACTCACCAGGAGTCGTGCCAGCAGCCCCTGGGCCTTAGGAAATTTGGCTGGAAAGAGAAAGAGAGCATGGCCATGTGGGACTACTTTGGAACAGGGGTGATGCTGCTACAAGCCTGTCCATTCCCAATGCGCCCACCCGGGGACGCTCGGGGAGCTGGGCACAACTGGCACTTTCATGGCACCTTCCAAGTCTGGATCTCAAGGAGCTTTATCGAGGAGCTTTCACTCCCAGCCCCTCTGTGAGGCAGGCACTGCTCAGTCATCATTGGATGAGTGGGAAAGCTGCGGCAAAAAGGCCCTGGGATTCCCCTATGGCACAGCATAAATCTGGGGCAGCTCTGGGCTGGAGGAGCCCACATTTCCTGGCTCCCCCTTGTAGGTTGTAATGACCCAACTGTCCCTCCCGCCTTTGGGCCTTCTGGTAGTGCATGGAAGAGGCCGAAGTTTTTCTATGAGGCAGGTGGAGTGGGTTCATCCCACAGGGATCTGGATTTCAAACCTCCTTTGCTGGGGTCCATGCAAGCCGCTTCTTCTCCCTCCCACTGCGGTTGCTCGGCCAGGTCCCCGAGGCATTGGCACAGGGGGCTCAGAGTGCAGCTGTACTGAGCTGGCACTATGTACTCCAGCAGCCGGGGCCATAAGACCTGGAGAGAAGAGCCAGAAAGCTTGTACCCCTGCACCCAGCTCTCTTCATCCAGTGCTCAAGGACAGCCTCCTTTTCTTCACGAATGGCCCACCTACTTGAGGGTCCTTCCCCCACCCGTGACCTCATGTCTGTCTCTCAGGAGTAGGTGATCTCTGAAACCCTGTTCTAACACTGACCAAACAAGTCTCAATTTCAGAGAAGACTGAGCAGAGCAAGGAGAGAGAATGAGGACGCCCTCTCAGCACAGGAGGGATCCCTTCCAGCTGGGGTGATGTATGTCATTCCTTAAATGGCGGCAGCTTGTTCCATAACTCACGGCCAGCACTGGCCATGATCTATCTCCATTACCCTGCCAATGCAGAGAATTGCCCAGTGGAGATGTAGAGGGGATGAAAAGAAATGCATTGATAATGCAAGGGCAGCAGCTGGTCACCTACTTGGCTCATGCCACTGATTGAGACATCCAGTTTTTCCAGGATCTCCACACAGGTGGCTCGGATGCTCTGTTCCTCCTCAGCATCCTGACTGGAACGGTTTTTGGACTTCTGCACAAGAGACCGAGAGAAAGCTCAGGAGCTAGTCAAGAGGCAATGACTCAACACTCAATCTCCATCTCCTTCGCAGCCAGCTTGAACGCTGCACAATTACCACTGATTTTATGTTGTGCTCAAAGCACAACTCACTGGAGCTGAGATAATAAAAGAAAAACCAAGCTGATGAGGCAGGTTCCCAGTTCAGAAACACCTCCAACACTGTGAAACAACTCGCTGAACATGAAGTGTTTCTGGGGTCTGGGAGTGGGTTATGCCTTGAAACCTGCCAAGTATTCACTTCTCTTCAGATTCAGCCCAGCAGACACAAATGTGCAGGCATCACACACCCGCTCTGCTCTGTCTGCTCCGGGGCCCAGCAAGCTCAATGCTCTGTGTCTCGTCAATGTGATTCTATCAATGGGCCAAGCTATGTCCTTGGCACCAAGACATGTCCTCGGGAGTCTATTTCTACCAGAGAGCATTGCTGTTCTCAAGGAAGTTTCCCTGACAGACTGTGTGGTCAGGGTTTTTACTCCTCAGTGCCTGAAGGGGCAAATCTCAGCCTCATCAGAAGATGTACATAGTCCAGATCAGAGTCTGGTCTCGCCAACAACCTGGGGAAAATCCAGAGTAGCTGCACTGACATCCCGAGAGCTCCCTTAGATCTGTTGTACCAGTGGAAATGGTCTGACCCTGGTTCTAATGACTCAGCCTGGCAGCCCTGAGACACACCATGCTCCTGCTCAAACCAATGGCAGGATTCAGTCTGTTACAACAGCAGCACCAAGTCTCCAGCCTGAATTTCTCTTACCATTTGGCTCCTAGACAAGCTTGATTGCTTGAAAATATAGGCCACTAAGTCCCAGGCCCAGTCATCCAGGCCCTGCACATTGAGCAGTGTCCTGATGAAATGGAGGACGGCCTTCTTCACCTGGAGGGGAGGAGAGGACAGACTGGAGTCAGGAATGCCCTTATGCGCTAATGGTGGCAGGGACCGGCCATGGCACAAACCCTCCCTCAAACCTTGGAAAGGATGACAGGGAAGGAGAAAGGTCCCTAGGCCTCCAATTTTATTTCTAGGGTTTATAAAGAGGTAAGAGAACAGTGTGTCCTTGCTACTCAGTAATCCCATGTTGGCATCAGAGGGAAAGCAGATCCCCTCCCCACTGGCAAACTGATAACACTTCCTCAGATCCTGACTCTCCCCAGCTCTGGAAGCAGAGAGGCAGACTCTCTGCACTGCCTTCCCTGAAGATGCTGATAGGGAAGAAAGGTTTTCTCTACAAGAGAACCAAGAATAAATATCGGGTGGGAATTTTGTGTCAGGTCCATGTGCCATTCCCAGCACAGCCACTACTGACAAAGCACCTCACCTCAGTGCTCTGATCACCAAGCGTGTACCTCAAGGCTTTGACTACTGCACATTTTTTCTGGCTCATCTCTGGCACTGGAAGAAGGAGAAGGAGGGCACAATATTGCTATGTTTTGGGAGCAATCCACAGCAAGATGCACCCAGATTGCAAAAGACCTGCTTGTGGCAACCTGCTCAAACTCCTGTCTCTACTTTGGAACTGGGAAAGTCTCTTGGGCCATAACAAAGGTTTTGTTAAACCTCTCGACTTGAGAGTGCTGCCAGGAAAGGTGTCCAAGCAGGATTTGGCCCCAGCATTCCTGTGTCATCCAGCAGGACTCGGGGTGCTACTGGCCCTCTGGGACCGAACAGCAGAGGATGGAGGTCTGGCTCCAGCTCTACACAGCCAGTGCTCTTGAGCACAGCTAGGGCAGGACAGGTAATTCAGCCTGGACAGTCCTAACTCAGTCCTGAAGGGTCAGCCAAGACAGCAGTCAGCACATTTGCTCTGGTCATACTTACAGTCAGCAGCAATGATGCCACTAAAGATTGAGAGGGACGCCACGCAGCTTCCCTTCTTGTCGGTCTTGAGCCGGGAGCCCACAAGGGAAATAAATTGGTCTGGGGAGAGACAGGCTGTAGGGGAGAAGAGCAAACCTCAGTGACCTCAGCACTCCTCGCTCTCATTCCCCGCTCCAGGGTTTGGCACAGTACAGGGAGGTTCGAAGGAAACCCCCGTGTCATTTGGAGCCCCCTCTCCTTACCGAGCAGGCGGAGACAGTAGAACACCTTGACCTGGTTCTCTGATCTGGGCAGCTGTGTGCTATCACACACCTGTGGGAAGAAGGGAAGGGAGTCTCCACAGTCCCAGGTGGGTGCAGATGAAAGTGTGGAATGGATCCTGAACTCCCACTGTCTATGAGTCTTTTTGAGTCCCAGGAGACATCACTGCTATCACAGCAAGAGCCAAGAACTCAAAGGTCCAGACCATAAGCAAGAGGGGACCCTGATTTCCAAGTCCCTTTAGCAACACAGCTACTCTTGGCTGGACCCAGAGCAGAGTGGGCCTTGGTACTGCCATCAGCTGAGTCTGTTTGGCTAATGGGAATTGGACCTGCTAGGCACTGGGATGAGCAGTACAGGATCAACCTCCCCTTACCTGGGTGTGCAGGGCAAAACAGATGCTCTTGAGTTTCCCATCGGGGAGAGGGACCTCAAAATCATAGGCCACCTCCAAGATCTGGCTCAGACTCTGCAACAGACGATGAAAGTCAAAGGGAGGGTTAGAGAGGAGAACTGTGGAGTGAGCAAGACCAGAAAATTAGTGTGTGAGAAAAAATACCTCACTGCCCCATGCTTAGTGCCTTACTGCTTTGGGACTGGAAGTTTCCAGGTCTGCAACTCTGACCACACCACACTGTGCTGTTTGAGCCCCTGCCCAGTACCCTGAATACACCCCACCTGAATTACCACTCTCCGGAGATTCAGATTCCTTCCAAAGGATGCCAGGAGGAGAGTGGGTCCCACAGCCCACAGGTGTCGTAGGCCTCAAAACTGACCACAGATTCAGGACCAGCCAGCATCTGCCCCCACAGCCCCAGGGACACAGGACAAAGCAGCACAGAGCTGTAGTGGGATTCTCCCCTGGGGTAAACCTGTGCTGCCTCAGGGGGCTGCCCGGGTGCAAACAAAGACAGAGCGCAGCCCGTCTCACCCAGGAGAGACATGCTCCACAGGCATAACCACTGTATAACATGCTCCACTTCTATAACCCATAGCAGGGAGCCCCAAATCTCCATGTTTTAAACTACCAGGCCCTGACCATAATCCCTTTCAAGCTCAAAGGGAGCAGAGTGAAACTCAGCTGGAAGGAGTGGTCTGATAGTTCATTTCTTTTTTCTTCCCTTATCAGACTTCCCAGAAAATGGAAGTGGCATTCCCAACATGGCTATGATCTACAGATCCGGCTGCTGTTAGTATAGCCCCCAAGGGTAGGCAAGGCCGATCCATTAAGGGGTCTTGAATTGCACCAGGAAAGCCCCAAGACAGCTACAGAGTTCCTAGGGCAAGCTGTACATGCACACATGTGAGCCATTACACATACCCACGCATACAGACAAGGGCCAATGCCAGCTTCCCAGGCAGCGTCTCACCATGGTGACATGAAGATTGTCGACCCCTCCCTCGTATTGCTGCAGGAGACAGGGGAGCCTCTCAAAAACGGTACTGCGATGCCTCTCATGGTGGAGAAGGAGGCCCATCACAGGTCCCAGAGCCTTGACTGCAGCCTGCTACAGCTGCAGAGAAGAAAGGCAGGACTGAGTCCCTCCAACAGACTTTCCGGGAGGTTTCTCTGGGTCAGGAAGAGGCACAGCTTTTCTCCTTCTCAGGTCAGCAGTGTCCTTGGTCCATCATCGGACCAGCCCAGTCTGCATGGTTCCCACCTACAGCAGCTGGGAGGGGTTGTGGGATGCAGCCCTGGGGCTGGCTCCCTGCTGTGCTGATGTGCCCAGATGCATGTGCAGAGAGAGCAAACTCCTCCTTGATGCCATCCCCCTGGGCACCGAAGGAGTCATGCCCGGAAGAAGCTTCCCCCTATCCCAGCACTCACTGGCACCCATTAGCGCACACTACTGCGCACTGCCTGTGGGCAGAGCAGATTCTCAGACATGTGATATGAGCCCCAGAGACTGGGTCTTCCCTGCCGGGACTGCACAGACATGCAGAAATAGTGACATGTGACAGCTGTGCTACAGAGCTAGAAAGACAGCAGCCCTCACCTCCAGGTCCTCACTTGTAAGCCAGCTGCTGCTCATGAGATTAAAAAAAGGGAGCATATGGAAACTGTAGTTGGCTGCCCAACAGCTGGGGAACGGGCTCTCGTCCCTGATGTGGAATTTCAGGTTGGCAGCCCGGGCAAAGCCTTCCACAACTGCAGAGGGGGAGAAAAGACAAGATGTTTGCACAGGAACATTAGAGTGAGGTGCTGCAGGACATGCAGGCCTGGTGGTCATGACAGTGTCCCAGCAGCCTCTGTGTTGCTCGGGGCAGATGGAGAATTTGGGGCAGGTGGAGCATGTACCAGGGGCTACAACTAGGATTCAATCTGCACCATCTGCCCCAGGGCCTAGAGGCACCTCTAGCCTTGGTGATGGCTCCTGGGAAATACTCTGCAAGCATCATGAAGGGCCCAATCCTGCTCACTGCTCAGAGCCTCCAGCCAGCCCAGGGAGGGAGGGTTCTCCACTCGTGGTTGGATGAGGCCCAGGAAGTGCAGTGGAGGCCCTGCTTACTAGTGTGGGACACTCCGGCAGGGCCCAGGCTCTGTGTTAGGCCTTGGGTGCCCCATGGGGGCACCTGCAGGAGGGGCTGGCACTCACCTCCACACAGCGCCCGCTTCATCTGGTCGGTCTTGTGGAATCAGAAAAAATATATGCCTTAAACTTTGATTATTTTAGTTATAAGATGACATAACCGCTTTGTGTAGAATTGCTGGCTCGGTACAGTAGAACAGATAAGGGCAAGTGTTTGTTCTTTGTAACTCTTCTGCAAATGCTTCGCTCACCGCGGCCTTGAAGGTAGAAAAAAAAAAAGTATGTACAAAGTAGATTTCCAGGTGCAAGAAGGAGGTTTGTGAACTAACCCCACCTCCCCCATAATTCCCATCCTGATAACAGCAAAGAAATAATGAAGTAATATTATAGCCGCTTTTCATGCTAATTTCACTATATGATCACGTGAGTTGTAAGCGACTGTTAAAAAGTATATAAGCCTCCTGATTTTGCTCTTGGGGGGGGACCCCTTCCAAGTGCTTGGGAAATCCATGTCACTTTGGAACTCCCCCTACAGCTGTAGTTTCTTTTGAATAAAAGCTTCTGCTGACCTGACCCAAAAGTACTCTGTGTGTGTTTCCACGACAATTCCCCACCAGCCTCAGCACAAAACGCAATTTGCTAAGTGTCAGCACAAGGAAGGGCTCAGACCTCAGTGCTGCAGGACGAGGATACATTGTGCAGTTAGAGACATTGCTGTCCACCTTCATCCCTCACTCTCAGGGTGAGCAACACAAAGGGGCTTTCAAGATGTCAGAGGAACCCCACAGTGACTGCCCCTACGTAGGACAATTCTCTGTCTGCTGCCCCTCCCATGCCCAGATGCAGGGCAGGAGGAGGGAGTGGAGGGTCCTTCCTCCACTCCTTCCTGTCCTGAAGTCTCTTCCAGCTGTTATATAAGTTAGTGCTGGCACCTAAGAGCCAGGAGCCAGACACTTCAGGCCCCAAATCCAGCTGAGTTTTGATGGCCCCATTGGACAGAGTGGTATTTATTCCCTCCCTCCACAATCCCTGGTCAGAGCCCGGAAGCAAGGGAGGTAATGCTGTACCATAGGCTGAGGACAAGTCACCCAGTGTAATCAAGAAGAAGATTGGAGGGAGCTCCATGATGCCCAGTGACACTGCAGCTCATACATCACCCAATTATAAAAGGTGCCGGCAAGTGCCACAAGGGTTTTTCCTGCAGCCAACTGCAGTTCATCATTTTCTTGCTAGAATAGAAGAAGAAAACTTGAGCACACACCCGACACACAGTTTATACAGCGGTAAGTCAGGCCAGGGTTAAAGTTGCCTCCTCTGAAAGGGAGGGAGCACAATACACTAGCCTCAGCTTCTCCAGTGGCCCAGTGTCTGGCCGCTCTCTTAAGTCCATTTCATCCTTGGCTCCAAGCAAACTGTCTTCCCCACCACCTACCAGACACACACTGTAATAGCTGCTCCTGAATTCACTACGTCCCCCTAATAATTCCTTGCATGAGATTCCTCACTCATAAGTGCCAACTGAAACATTTGGCTGAACAATATTTCAGCTCTGGTTGGCTGGCCAACTGCAGAATTCACCTGGGCTGTAGGACACAGCTTCAGCATGGACCAGGAAACTTCTTGGACAATGCTCTCCTCAGCAAAGCACCTATGCACTCTGGTCTTTCTCAGCAGAGGAGCTGCCCCATATTTCAGAGGAGCTCAACACTGGGCTGGATCATGTCCGTGCTCTCCAGAAACATCACGAGGAGATCTGTCTTGAGCAAGCCTGTGGCCTCTAACTAGGGTCTATGCAGGAGATACACCATAAGCTCAAGCTACATTGGACCAAACAAACTACGCATAAAGTAAGGTTTTGTGAGTAAAAACTGAGCAGAGCTCACTCACCTGGGTCTCCCTCATGTCTTTGGAGGCCAAGTGGATGATCCTCCTGACAAGGTTCCTATCCAGGCTCTTTATGTCCCCCTGCAAGACTTCCTGCAGGCTGGAGTAAATGGTTACTCTCGTCTCCTGGGAACACACCAAGAAAGAGAACAATGGGTTTCCTTTGGGACCAGTGCCAGATCATCCAGGACTATGACGTTGGACATCAGCTACCCAGGGATTGTTCTACAGCCATGCTAAGGGGGAACTTGCTCCCTGGACAGGAACACAACCCAAGGTGTCTTGGGTTTGTCCTCTCATGCAGATGTTCACAGCTGGCACTGACAAGGGAGGAGTGTCAGGCACTGTGAGGGCACAATGTAACAGACTGATGAAAGACAGAAATATAATCAGAAAAGCAGTCAGATGCACCACAGGTACTGTCACCCCAGTGCACTAGGGAGGTGGGAGTGATTTACATTTTTTTCAGAGAGGGGGACGCTTGATTAGAGACAAAGAGCTGCCGGGTGATCCTGAGCAGCAAATTTAGCAGGAGTTTGCTGGGCAAGATGCTGCCAAAAACCATTGTGTGATTAGTTCTGTTACTGAATGAAGAAAGGAGTCGAAATATTTGTGAACCAGGTTGCACTAACCCAGCCAAGTCATACTTGGATGACAGCAAATCAGGCAGGGAAAGTGTGTTGCCCAGGGTCTCCAGACAGAGGCTCAGCACCCTTGCCTGTATTCCCAGTCCTTTTCCTGACTTGCTGGGGGACAGTGGTCAAGTCACTTCACTTCCTGGGCTGAGGCTTTCCAGTCTCACAAGGCTGCTGGGAAACTATATTTCATATCTCAGTGCTGTGAGATACTTGGAGGAAGACACTAAAGAGGCTCACACCATTATCCATAGGGTGAGGGCTTGTTTGAATGTGGCTTATACCACATCTATCATCCACTGGGACGGGAGAGATGATGCCCATGTGAGCATGCCCTGACATCATAGTGACATCACAATATAACAAGGGCATGTTTTATTGTGAACTTTAATAGGAGAGGAGGAATGGAAAAGACACAGCAGATGGGCAAAGACCAGTTTTAGTTGGCGTCCCACTTAGAGCATCCATGTGATACAGAGCTATCGCCCTACCTCCTCCTGTTGGAGTCTCTCCAGCAGAAGGCTCACAGTAATGTCAGGCTCCACATCTGCCTGGCCAAACCCTGGGCTGAGATTGCCCTGAGCCTGGTCCACCAGGCGTCTCCCTGCAGAGGCATCATTGGTAGAAAAACCTGAAATGGAAGAAAAAGATTCTGTTGATTTCTGTTGGTCTCGTTCATCACCACCCACTAGCAGCTCTGCTGGAGCCAAATCCTGTGGCCTGGCTACAAAGGAAAGGTTTCCTAGCACAGCAACAATGAGAGAGCTCTCCAGGCCACCCTTCTGGGCTGAGGCAGCTGGGAAATCATGCAGACAATAACAATTCTTTTCTCCTTGACAATTAGTTGGAGAATTGGGATCACACCCCCAAAATGATGGGTTGGGACCAAAGTTTTTGCAAGCTAGGTTGCTTATACAGATACCAGGTGTGGGGAGGGGCTGTTTAAATTCGAGTGGTTCCCCAACAGCCACTCTAATTAAAACGGCTCACCATCACATGTATTGAGCACCTCTTATTTTAACATGGCCACTGGAGTACTTTAACTAAAACTTATTCAATGAGCTTTAATTAAAGCACCCCCACAGCTATTTTAAAATGTGGTGGGGGGGGGTGGGGGTGGCACTTAATGCACAGTGAGGCAAGGCTGGAGCGTTTTATTTAGAAAGTGGAGCAGATTTGATTAACTGAGCCTGCTCCAACCTGTTCTAATTAGAACGCGAACCAGCATGTCTATAGGCTGCCGTAGTGCTTCAGCTTAGGTAATGTACACAGAGACACCTCACACCACCCACCTGGCTGCAAGGGGGACAGGGTCAGAAATACCTCGGGGATGGAAGGAGGCCTTTCCCAGAACATCTAACACAGTCTCCATGTCAGTGTTCAGAGGCTGAAGGCTTAATCCTGAACTGGTATCGATCACCCAAGCTACAGTCCAGACCACCAAGTAACAGTGGTTTGCACAACTAAAAGTCTAGCTCTAGCAAAGCTGATTTTAGATAATCTACCTATTCCTTGTGCTTCCAAGAAGGGGTGTGAGACTAGAAATTAGGCATGGAGAACATCGTGGGGATCTTACCTCTGCTGGGTAGTTTCAGATCGATGACTTCCATTGTTCAAAGTTGGCTTAAACAAGCTTTCCTTCTCTAACGCGCTGAGCAGCTCCTATCGCGAAGGCGTCCGGAGTCACTCAAGGCTCCAGGTCCAGGACCCAGGAAAGAGGTGAGCCAACAGCCCTTGTGATGTAAGCACCACTATGACAACTAGGTGACCATGTCCTACCTCATAGCTGGCTGCTGACCAATGAGGGGCTCTGTATCATGGAGCTTTCACAGGGCTGCATAAGGCTCCAGATACAAGTATCCCCAGAGGAGGGTAAATTTGTTTTGATTTACAATATCTTAGTCCCCCAGATCACCTTGGAGTTTCTTGTCTTCTCCAGGTGCGCTGTACCTTCCAACACTGATCGAGTATTTAAATTTGCCTATGATTGAATTTGTAAGAAATAAAAGCAGGTAGGAACCAGGAAAAGCTTCCTCTCATTTGCTAGTTCTTGGCCTCCTTTGTTTTGGCATCTTGTTGTCCAAAAAGGCATATTGTAACCCTCAGATGTTACAGGACTGGGTTGCAACCATCTTGTCCATGCAGCCTGTCAAATGCGCCCTGCCCACATGGGTCCTGGGCCTGTCTACATGGAGGCCCCACCTGCCCCCTCCATCCAGTGCCCCCAGTGGTGGGTGCAGGGTGGATGCTGCCATGAAATCTATTTGAGAAGTCGATGATTCAGGACTTGAAAACTTGGCCCAGTGAGAATCTCATTCAAATGTCTCAGGACGTAGAAAATCTGTATATAAAGGTGCTCTTGTTTCCCTCCCATGTCACTGCCATATCCCCTAAACTTTAGTTATTCATACACAACCCCTGTCAGACTGACTATGATCACTATTCTCAATTAGCAGATGAGGATAGCGAGGCAAAGAGAGAGTAAGTGGCAGGTCTAGAAGACATGTGCTGGTGCAGGGAACTGAACTGAGACCTCTTGAGTCCCTTTTCAAAGACGTCTGATGTGTCAAACTCTCACTGCAGAGGGTTCACTCTTGCTTTTCGTGATGCCACTAATTCATGGAGGGGAAGGGAGCTGTTCCTGATGATACTAGGACAGTTGCATGTACTGCTAAATGAATCGGTGTGATTAAGTGCAGCATGTGCCTGCGTACACTGGAGGACCTGCAGGACAAGTAAAATAAAGGAGTGATTGGAGGAACAGTACAAGGTGAAGCTGTTATATTTTTTACGTGAATACAGAATCTGGCTTAATCAGGCCCTTTGGTTCCTTCAAAACACAGTGAGAGGCTGACACCCTCTCTGCACAGGGCTACCTGCATGAGCACTTTTCTCTGAACTTAGCAAGAGCAAGACCTGTGATCTTAGGTGTGCTATGTCTCAATTCCATATCAGGGAAGTTATGCTGAAGTTTGCCATGCTATTAAGGCTGGCTGTGCAGCATCTTACAGGGTGCGGAGCACAAACATTAGTCTTCTAAAGCAGTGCCTGGTAGTGGCAGGTCAGGCATACAGCATGTGCAGCAGTTTCCCTCGATTATTGCATGCTTCTGGCTTGAACATCAGAAACAGACATCACCCTTTCACTCCTGCTGCAGCTGCTCACCCGCTCTGGAAACTGGGACATCATCTTAACTCCTTCTATAAAGAAATGGGATGTCTTCCATGTGCAATTTCCTCTTATCTCATGCTCTCTTTTCAGATTTAAAGAAGGAAGGAAGTCTGGTTTGGTGTCTGGGGCTAGGATTTCCCTCTACAGGACCTGGATTAAAATTCTTGGTTCATTTCACACAGACCTCTGGGGACAGGTGTCAGTCCTGCCTTGGGACTGGTGTGAAACAATACTCTGGAGTGCCAATCTCAATCAGAGCCTTGTTGTAGGGCTCATGTCTCATAGTCATAAGAGACATGAGGTACAGTGATATGGGAAGATGAAAGGCCTTGCATGCAGTCAACCAGCTCCCACATCATCTGATCTGCCCTTTGGATCTCCCAGTCCTCGGAAGGAGGTGCGCATTAAAGGCCTCCATTAGTACCCTGCTGTCCTTCCCTCCTTGTGAACTGGGGGTTAAAGGCAGCAGACGAAATCCCACCAAAAGCAATACATCCTACACATGTGCTACTGCCATTTCTCTCTTATTTAGTAGTGTCATTTGTCCTTATTTCCTTTATTGGAATAGAACGGCAACAAGTTCCTTTGACCTGGAAATATAAGTAAAAGTGCAATGTCTCACCATCAGCCACTTGGCCTATTGCCTGTCCCATGACCATATGTAGTTTAGTGAAGCTTTGACTTTGCTCAGAGGGATGGGCAGGATCCAGACCCACCCAGCGTGGGAACTGCACCCACCGACAACAACTAGTGCCCGGGGAGGAGAGACAGGAGATGGACTACTTAGAATATCACTCAGACCAAGACAGCAGGTTTCCCAGGTGTGTCGAGGTGCCCTCAGTCGGGCTGGCTGGGCAAATGCAAACATAGTAGCACTGAGCTGCTCTGCTCAGCGAGACGAATTTCACCTCCAACACGTGTATTTTTATACAAACCAAAATAAAGCCGTCTTTCCTGCCCAAGTGCAGGGGGGCTGGACCCAATGATCTTGTAAGGTCCTTTCCAGCCCCTAATGTGTATGAATCTATGAAAAAATAACAAAAATAAACATAGCCTATATTTTTGGCCTTGATTTTTCCTCTGTTCTGAGACACAGCATACCTACAGGCTGGGGAACTCCCTTCTCGTAAGTGCAGAGGTAGGAAAGAATCTTGGAATCATTATTGATGCCAAAATGAACATGGGCCGGCAGTGTGGGGACGCAGTCAAGAAGGCCAACCACACCTTGTCATGCATCCACAGATGCATCTTGAGCAGATCCAAGGAGGTGATCCTCCCCCTCTATGCGGCATTGGTCAGGCCGCAGTTGGAGTACTGTGTCCAGTTCTGGGCACCGCACTTCAGGAGGGACGTGGACAACTTGAAGTGGGTCCAGAGGAAGGTCACTTGCATGATCAGGGGGCAGCAGGGTAGGCCCTATGAGGAGAGGCTAAGGGACCTGAACCTGTTCAGCCTCCACAAGAGAAGGCCGAGGGGAGATCTAGTGGCCTGTTACAAACTAGTCAGAGGGGACCAGAAGGCATTGGGGGAGTCCCTGTTCCCCCGAGCGCTACCAGGAGTGACTAGAAATAATGGTCACAAGCTGGCAGAGGGTAGATTCAGGCTGGACTTCAGGAGGCGCTACTTCACTGTCAGGGCGCCTAGGATCTGGAAACAACTTTCAAGAGAAATGGTGCTGGCTCCTACTCTGGGGGTCTTTAAGAGGAGGTTAGACTAACACCTTGCTGGGGTCGTTTGACCCCAGTATTATTTCTGCCATGGCAGGGGGTCAGACTTGATGATCTGCTTAGGTCCCTTCTGACCCTACCAACTATGCAACTTTGGTGACCATGAGTTTCTCCTGATCCCACAGAAAGCAAATGTGGCAAATGTCTGTGAAGGAGACAAATTCAACCCTTACTTTTGCCCCCAAGGAGGGGGAATAAATTTACAACCCTAGGAGAGCAACTGGTGGTGGATCAGCTTGGGTCCTAAACCACATGTGACTGAAACCTGCCATGTTGCCGAGTTTGCTCTATTTGCCCAGCAGTAAAATCACAGTGACTAATGGCCACAGGGTTTCTGCAGCAGGATGGTGAATGGGTGTTAGCTACCTGCAGTGAAAGCATGCCTTTTTTGCAATTTGAGTTGTAGCACCTGATAGGACAGGCATTAGTAGAAGCTACCCTGTCTGGGTAGTGGTGCACAAATAGGCACAGGCTGACAAATGCTTGTCCTTTCATTCCTCCTGTGATGCCATCAGTTTCTTGACATATAATGCATCTGCTGACAGCCCTGGAATTTAAGCTTTTGGTAGATCTTTTCCTCCACAGTCCCATGCTTTCCCCATGTCCCAGCTTCAAAAGTCTCCCTTAGCATGGTGGCCGTAAGGCAGTGTTTTTCCTGCTGAGTGTGCGGCCAGAAAGTCTGTTTTGCTGTCACAGTCACTTGAAATGTCCTCGTCTCCTGCAAACTGTCAAGTCTGAAGACCAGCGTCCTGGGGAGGGAGCTCACTGGAGTCCTTAGAGACTCGTACTTTCAAGCAAGCTATGTGCTCAGGGAAGGGAAGCCTCTTCAGGTCAGGGTGAAGGTGGCCCCTTGCAGGGAGAGGTGGGTCCTCAGAGGAAGGGCTAAAATGAAGACCCTCTGTCAGCACAGTCACCTGAAGGAAGGCCTCTTGTCGGCACCTGTCCATGTCCACATTATGCTGCTCATATCCTTCTGCTGGATGTCTAGAGTCTCCCATGGAGGAGCTGTCCAAAAGGAGGTTTTCTCACTGTCTTGGAAACAAGGTGTCCTCCTCAGTCTCCCTCCAGACAAAATGAGAGAACCCACACCCTGTAAGGTTGGGCACAAACCCTCCATCCAGCTGGGAGACTCCTGATTCAGAGCTGGACTCCAACCCTTTCTGACTCACGCTTGACACTCGGCAGTTCAGGTCTCTCTTTGGGACCCGCGGCATTTCGATGTAGGGTGTGAAACTGCTGTCGTCCTCCTTCTCTGACAAGGAAAGAAGCTGCTGGTGATGTGTTGTTACTTGCTGAGGGATTGTTTCTCCTCTTCTGTGATACCTGCTCTTCCACAAAGAAGTCTTCCTCATTTGGCTTTTTCTCAAGAACCAATGGCAGAGGCCTTAGATAGGAAAAAACCTAGTGGGGAATGAGATTTGCAGGTTAGAAGAATGTTTTTTTTCTTTGATTGATATTTTCTAAAGCCAAGGTAATGTGTGTGCAACATGCCAGCATCACAGCCTTAGAGAACGACTCTGATCATGGTAATGGAGCCCCAGCAGGTTACAGTGGAGTTATGCTAATTTACATATATGCAGATTACCCAGCGCAAGAAGGCTCCTTTCTGAGCAAAGCTGCCCACTGTTCCAGCAATGCACATGGCAAGGAGTACACTGAAGCATCCTATTTGACTGGCTCGCCCATTCTAAGTGCCAAGCATCTTTCCCTCCCCGCCCGCCTTTGCTATTAGGAAGACTTGCAGGGGCTTAGCAGGAGGATTGGACCCCCATCATCCCCAATCTTTTCATACCAAAGCTTGAGGTCTCTTCATGCTTTTAGCAACTTCTTTGCACAAACAGTTGCTGGAGAAAGCACTGGCAGGAAGGAGAAGGAGGAGGAACAAGGGGACAACAATGGCAAGCGGGAGTTCCCAGTCCACTCCTGCAAGAGAGAATGCCACAAAACAGTTTGGTCACTGTAGCCCACGGTGCCACCTGAGTCAGGAGGGGCATGTGCCCCCCTTCAGCCTATTGTGCTGATTGGGAAGTGGCGCTCCTGGAAGTGCCAGCATGGCCCACCTGGTGCCCCAACTCCCTGGCCAGCACTCGCAGGGGGCAATAGCAGTATCACTAGTGTGGATAAAAATCTGCAGTGAAGAATGCTTCAATATTGGACTCTCAAACAGAACATGTGCAGAGACTTTTCACAGACAAGCCTATGAACTGCACTTCATCAACCTCCTGGACACTCATGGACTCATGGACACTCATGGACTCAATATAGACAGTGGAATTCTGACACACTACAACCCACCAGACATCTGACTCCCCAGGTACCTCTCCACTTTTACCTGTGCTGCTACAGCCCCCCCACCGCACCTACCCCAGGCTGTCCCTCAGCCCCTGATGCCTCCGTTTCCATTTTCACTTAATGCCTTTCTTGCCTGCATTGCATGCCAGCCTCTGGCTTCTTTACTATTCCTTCCATCCAGGAACAGCACACACACCAACTGCAGGTGCTTTCTCAGCCTGATGAAGGGCTTTTCAATCAAAAAGCTTGCTAAGATATATTTCTGTAACTATTCAGTTGGTCTGCTAAAAGACATCAGATTAGATTGACCCAAAGGATCTCTGTGTCAGTGCCATGTCCTTAGACCAACACCCCTAGCACCTGACTGGAAGGATGCAGGACCGTGGGCACATCTAAGCACCAGTGAGGGCGCACCTTAACACACACACAAAGTCACACATGTCACGAGTATTGCTTGTCACCAGCCTGAGGTGCAGTTTCCCAGAAACCCCTCCACCTATCTACTTGAAACCTGGCAGACTCCATGGCCTCATCAGGGGCTACCATGCCTGCAGTTTTCACCCTGCTGTGTCTGAACACACACATTACATGAATTTTGCTTGTCAGCAACTTGAGGTGCATTTTCCCAGAAACCCCTGCACCTATCTACTTGAGCTTAGCAGTCTTCCTGGCCTCAGAAGGGGCTACCATTCCTGCAAGTTTCATCTGAATCAGGCAAGAAATGACAAAGTTATAGGCAGGTTTGTGCTTCCCCATTAGAGCCTACAGGCGAAACATCGAAACAGCACTGAAACAGCAAAACAGTTTCAACAAAATGAAATGGAACAGTGCTTTCAAAATGAAACAAAACAAAACTCAAAACAAAACACCGTTCCATTGAAATGGTGAAATGGAAGTGGAAATGAAATGATGCTGTTTAGTACAACCTACCCTGAGGGCTGAATAAACAGTCAGTATCCATTTAGCAGCTGCTTTTGTGCCACTTTAGGTGAGAAATTACAGCTGATAGCTGTGCCCAGCTGAGAAGTGGCATGACAGCCAACAGGGATTTAACAGGAGAGACATGCTTAGACAGCAGGAACTGAAGAGCAGGGAGAGATATGCATCTGTCTGGTAAAAAGTGGTTACAGTACAATGGGGTGTGAGAGCTGTTCTAGAGATGTGATTTTAAACAGGGGTGTTGGTTATAGGGGTGTTGGTTTAAGGCAATAGGCAGACAAGGTTCTTTGGGTAAATGTGATATCTTTTATTACACCAACCAAATTTAGCTGGTGTAATAAAAGATATCACATTTACCCAAAGAACCTTGTCTGACTTTAGACATGGGTCCAAAATATGAGTCCAGTCTAAAAGAGTATTTTGAAAGTACTTCCACATCACCAGAGATAAGCATTGTCCCTTAAATCCTTCTTTGAATTCTCTTTTGCTGTGACAGACAAGGTTCCTTGGGTGAATTTGATATCTTTTATTAGACCAATCCAAATAGTTGGAAAATAGTTATTACAAAACACTTCCCAGAGACGAGCCTATGAACTCCACTTCATCAACCTCCTGGATACTAAAAATCATGGACTAAATATAGACATTGGATTTATGACACATTATAACCTGCCTGACATCTGACTCCCCAGGTATCTCTCCACTTTCATCCCCCTTCTCTCTCTCCCCCCCGCCACCCTCCACCTGTCTCACCCATTGACTCCTCAATCTACATTTTCACTGACTACCTGTCTTGTATGCATACCAGCCCAGCCGTTGGCTTCTTTACTTTTCATTCCATCCGGGAAGAGCACACACCAACTGCTGAAACTTCCTTAGCCTGATGAAGGGTTTTTGAACCCGAAAGCTTGCCTAATAACTGGGGTAGAGCTGGGTGGGGAGCGAGGGGCTCTTGTGCTTTCAGGCCTGTAGCCCGTGTACATAAAAAACATGAAGCATCAAGATGGAGCTGACAGGACCCTGCCCTTGGCATGAGGGGATGAGTAAAGCTCCCTGCAGCTATGCATGTAGGGTGCAGCAGTTCGGTATGTTCTGGGTGCCACCCCCTGCCGAGGCTGTGATAAGAAATGCTGCTCCTTTAACTCTGCGTGTGTTTTATCTCCAATTCAGAGCATCTTTTCTGGCACCAGTGTTGCACGTCTTCCCAGTGCTTCCTGGGACAGGGCTCCCTTCCCCTCCAGAATGGCTGGAGCGCGGTGCACAGCCAGTGTGGACTGGACCCCAGTTACAATCCACTTAGAGCTACCTGTCTTGATGGCACAGAGCAGGACAATTGGTCGTTCCTGGATACCAACATGCATGAAGTAAAGCTGCAGGCACAAGTTAGAAGCACCTGTGAGGTGGAAAAAGTCCAGCTCAGGGTGGCAGGAGTTTCCCTTGGATGGCAGGAAAGGGCCAGGAAGGGAAGATCAGGGGAAAACAGAGGTCCTGGCATGAGGGCAAGCAGGGGCAGGAGGGAAGAGAGGTATAGATTTGTTTGCGGGGAAGAGGCTGTGCACGAGGATGGCTTCCAACAGGATGGCATAATCCCTTTTAGGGGTAGGTGTCCCCCCATCGACGACAGTGACTGCAGCTAGAGGCGGCGAGGGACATCCATCAGAGGAGAGGCAGGAGACGTAAGTCCAGAGCTGGAGGGAGGAGTGCAGTGTCTCCAGCACCTGTGAGCCCCCGCCCAGCAGCGCTCCATCCTGCAGGGCAGGTTAGGGGGTTGCTGCGCCACGGGGGCTTCCCATCTCTGTGCAGCGAATGCAGAATTTGGCAGGAAATCCAGCCCTGCAATGTGGGCACTCAGCCCCTGGTGCTCCCTCACACCACTTCCAGCGGGGTTGGAGACATCCCTAGGTGTTGAATCTCCCCACCCTTTCCAGCTCAGCCAGTGCTGTCCAGACTGAGCATGTAGGGAGCCCAAAGCCATGGCACTGCTGGGTTCCTGCAGCACCCAGGGAAGAGGCCCCTGCCCTCCTGTCCTTGGCATTCCCGACTCCCAGGGGCATCAGCCAATGGCCAAACATGTGCTGAGGGGAGGAGTAGGGAGCTGTGTGTCCAACCCAGCTGCAGGTCTTGGATCCTGAGCCCAGGACTCTGCCCACCTGCAAACCCTAGTGTCAGGGAGGCTGTGGGCATGGCTCTAACCCAGGGTTCACCTGCCTGTGTCCTCGATGAGCAGAGGAGGGGGTTGATACATGTGAAATGGATGCTTTGAACCCCAGTTGATGACTGCCCCTGTTTGGTGCCAGGATGGACAGGCTGAGGTGGGTGCTGAGGAAGAGATCGGCCAAGGTGCTCTCCATGGGAGAAGAGAGCAGGAGGGAGCCTGGGCAGGAGGATTGGGGTCCCACCTGCCGTGACAAGGAGGGGCCCATCAGGGCAAGGAGGTGGCTGTGCTCCATCTGCTGCCAAAGAAAACCGGCAGCTCCCAGCAGCAGGGGAAAGGAGGGAAAGACATCAGTCACCTCCAAGGCCAAATGGAGGTGGCTGTGGGTGCGCCTGGGCAGGCAGGAGCCAGCACCGTCAGAGCACCAGGCACCCGAAGAGGCGTGCAGCTCCCATCCTGGGTCCTTGAGCAACCTGGAGCCCGGCCCTGCAGCCCTGCGGCAGGAGGCAGCCCCCTGCCGAGCTGGGGATGAGGGCCCAGCCGCCCTGGGGCAGGAGCTGAGCCAGGCCCACAGCAGCCCCTGCCTGAGCCGCAGCTTCTCTTGGGATGATTGGCACACATCCCCGGAGTCCAGGAGCACCAGCCCCAACAACAGCTCCATAGAGGAACCTGAAAACTCCCCGGAGGCACATAGTACCAGCACAAGCAGCACCTCCTCCTCGGAGGACACTGATAGCTTCGAGGAGTCCAACACCACCAGGTCAACCAGCAGCTCCTCCTCGGAAGACTGCAGTAGCTCCCTGGAGTCCAGGACCAGCCCGGCCCCTTGTGACACCCGCACAGGTGAGGGGAGCCGCTGGGGCTGGAGGTCTCAGCACCTTTCACTAAGTGAGGCCAGCTGGACCCTCCATGGGGCTGGGCAGGGGGATCCTGGTCAAGGTCAAGGGGCTGAGGCACCCCTCCCTGGCACGTCCTGGGGCAGACAGTGGACTGTAGCGCTTGTGGTGGAAGCAAGACACCATCTCTTCCCCTGACACCCACTTCCCTTCCCCTCAGGGGCACACGAGTAACCCTCTCCCCTTTCCTCCCTGTGCAGTGATTCCCAGCCCAGCCGGCGAGGAGGTGGAGGAAGAGGAGGATGAAGAGGAGGAGCGTAGCAGGGAACTATGGTGCCTGCTACTGAGAAAGCCGGAAAGACTCCTCAAGTGCCAGTTGCTGAGGCCACTAGAGGGAGCTAATGATCCGCACCTGCCTAGCCAGCTGACAAGAAGGGGCAGGGCCTGGCGCCTATATAAATCACAGGCAGGAGGCCAGAGGCAGTTCCCTGCCAGCAGCCCAAGAAGAAGGAGCTCTCTGCTGCAGAAGAGAGGAGAAGCCTGCTGAAAGAGCAGCACCTGATACAGCTGTGGGATGAAGAACCCTGGTAGGCAAAGCATTGTTATAGCCAGACAGCTTATGTTTATGTTATAGCCAAGAGTCTTGAGTGTCTGTTGTGTTGTTGTTTATCACCGGTGGTTTGGGTGAGGCTATCAGGGGATGGAGGAGGCCTCATAGGGGACTCACACTAGTGTGGGGACCCCAGCGCTGGTGAGGGCGCAGTATTTGGGGTGTATAGACCCCAGCCCCAGAGAGGGGCAGCTGAGAAGCCCCAGAGAAGGGGGCATTGTGGAGATGTCCCAGGGTGGGCGTGGTGAGCCCCAGAGATGGGGCATTACTGAGAAACCCCAGTGCGGGTGTGGTGAGCCCTGGAGAAGGGGGGCAGCATTACTGAGGAGGCCCCAGAGGAGGGCGGCATGGTAGAGGAGGTCCCAGAGGAGGGCGTGCAAGGAGGGAGATGGAGAGAGACTGAACAAGGTCTATTCCACCTGTGAGGCTTGAGGCATGGTATTGGGGTGGTAGGAGCCGTGCATAGCCCATAAGGTATGGGGTCAGAACCTTATAGGAGAGACCCCAACATACCCAATAGGATCGGTAGTCTCCTGCTCGCATACTAATGACATCAAGACATGGCAGGAGAGATAAGAGCAGGACAGAAAAAGTCCAAGAAGGCTCCAAGGGTGCCACGCGTAAGGCGCAGATGATCCGAAAGAATAGCGCTGGGGAGGGTGGCCTCTTACAAGGAGGAAGATGGAAGGTCCCCGGAAGAAGTTCCCCTCCTCCTTGTGAAGAAACACCTGCAGGACCCAGGGAAGGTATGTAACTTCCCCAGCGGAGCCAGCACCCAGTCAGTCCTCCATTCCCCAGTGCGGGCCATAGATCGTTCACCCCCTGGGCCTGGGAGCGCACAAGGGGCATACTTAGCTCAGGGGCACTGCTTGAGGTGGTTGTTTGTGAAGCCCCAGCTGGGTCCCACCCTCAATGGACACTGCCCTGCTCTTTACAACACCTGCCCTGAGGAGATGCATCTTGGCACCGTGGGGTCAGAGGAGACCTGAGTCCCGCAGGGGATCTGGGGAAGAGGAGGAGGCCCCTGGCTCAGAGCCTGATTTAGCCCTGGTCTCGCTCCTGGTAGATGCTGGACAGGAAGAACAGGCAGCACTTCCTGCTGGCCATCATTAGCATGACCATTGCCGCAGACCAGAGCAGAGAGGTGGCTGTGGAGCTGGAGGGCCTGAAAGCAGATCTGCTGAAGAGGATCATGGTGAGTAGCACGGGATGGTGTGGGGAGAGGGAAGGAATGGGAAATATGGTCTCGTGAGGCCAGGAAGGAGAGGAGAGGTGGAGGGGGATGAGAGGGAGAAGGGCAGGCGTGCCTGGCCCTGGGCGTTGGGCAATCCTGCATCTTGAGGGCAAGGGAAGGGTGGGATCAGGAGAGGTTTGAGTGCCATGCTTGCAAGGCCGTGGGAAGGAGAGGGCCAGCCCAGCTGGGTGGGTGGGAGGGGGCTGGTTGGGATCCTTCCCCCTGTGCCTGCAGCACTGGGTGGTCTCCCATGCGGGATGTGGCTGTCCTTACCTCCCTGTTCCCTTTGGGTCTCACAGGACCTGATGGAGAACATCTCAGTGGAGGCTGACCCAAAACACATCCTGGCGTACAGCATAGACGCCATCCGTTGCCTCAGGTACGGGGACCTCTGCCCGACTGTCCTCGCTCTGCCATGGGCCAGGGGGATACCCACTGCTCAGACCCAGCTTTCCAGGCTCTTTCTACTCACCCCAGTGCAACCCCTGCCCCACATAGCTCAATCTGATGCAGGCTCCTCTCTCCTCACAGTGACCTGAAGCTCAGCCTGGAGCCAGCACTGGAGTCGTGCCTCCTGTGGGCTGCTGTGGACAAGAGCTTCCTGGCCATAGGGTGTGAGACCCATCACAACCAGGTAGGTCCCCCTGCCACTGCCATGTCCCACAAGCCACCCCCTGGCAGGAGAGGCCCCAGGCTCTGTGGCACTGACCCTCAGGTCTGCCTCCCCTTCCAGGTCATGCAGCAGCTGTATGAGGAGTACCTGGAGGGCCTGCTGTGCTGCGTCTTGTCCAGCGCCCCCAGCCTGGGCAAGCTCTACTCCATGTGGGAGGTGAGCACAACACAGAGGGATTGGGCTCGGGCTGGGACAGCTCCTGCCCTGTGCACTGCAGCAAGCCTCTCTCAAAGTATAAGCCTGATGGTCAAGCCCCAGCTCGAAACCCGAGCCGTGAGGAGGATGCTGCCAAGGGTGCTGGGTTTGGCAAGGCACGTGCCCATTGATCTTAACATCTTCCTTCCACAGCACTTTATGTCATGGACTGAGGCGCTGGATGCCCAGCACTGTGCACTGGGCATGAAGATCATCACTGGCATCATTGCCTTTGCTTTCCCCCTGCTTAGGGCTCCTCTGGAATACCGGAGGTTGGGGACATGGCAGCCTGCCTGGGTCTGATGATCAATGACCCAGCAGAAACCATCAGCTGCAAGGCCAGGGCATGCGTGTATTTGCTTGCTGAAATCCTCCTTCACCAGAGAGGTGAGGAGACCCAGCTGGAGTACAAGGCTCCAATGCCCACAGTTTCCATCCGAAAACCTGGTCCCAGGTGCTAGGCCAGATGCTATGCCCTCCTCTATCCATTCCCCACCTGGGAACAACTCGGGGTGTTGGCATTAAGGACCTTGTCTTTCCACCTCAGCGCCCAGCTGTGGCCCGGCAGCCTGTGCTAATGCACCAGTCCTGGGTGTCTCATGAGGGCACCAGTGAGCCCATCCCCAAGCCCCCAGCCCAGACTGGTCCCAGAATGCCTGGTCCCTATTGGCTCCTGCCAAACGATTTCCTCCCTGCTGGGGCCCTGCCCTTCACAGTGCCTTAAGGGCAGCCAGAGCCACACTGGGCAGAAACTGAGCACCAAAGCTAGGATGGCAGCTCAGACCCATGTGTCTTGACTTCTCCTAGGCCAAGACGTGCGAGGAGCAGAGGAGCTGCGGTGCAAGTGCCAGATGGAGCAGAGCCAGGTCCAGAACTACAGGGACCTGGCGAGGGTGGGAGAGGTGAGGATGTTGTGATGAAGGGATGCAGAGAAAGGTGTGATACTTCTGTCCAGCTTGCAGGGGTCTTTCTTTGGTGGGTTAGAGCCTTGCAAGTGTCCAGGGCAATGTGGTGCCAGGCCCCAGAGATGGAGCCTGGCTGTCAGATGTGCAAAGTCTTGCGTGCTCTTGTTTCAGGGGCTGAGAAGGATCTTGTTGGAGGGGCAAAGGAGATCTTTCCTGCAGAGGGCCCTTCATGCAGCTCACAATGGACCGATGCACATCAGCCAAGCTGGACTTGTCTTTCTGTATGCCATCCTGTTACCAAATTTGCCCATTACTTTGGGGTGTGCTCATTTATTAGGGATAGTTTCTAGGGTCTTGGTGATTCTGTCAATGTGCTGCTTGTGTTACTATACAGAGCTGTATTTCTCCCTTCTGCAAGCCCTCACCCCCAGTGGAGCTATCTTGCAGGACTCAATCTCAATGGGACTGGGTTCCTCCAGTCACCAAATCAGTCATACACACAAACACACACAAATTAACGTGGCACGCCTGATCTGGCCGGGCTGATCAGCATGGACAGGCTGACACCCTCATATGCCAAGAATCAGTTCATAAGAGCAACAATAAAATGCAGTCAGACACAAGCACACAGGTAAACAGAATCCCTCTGAATCCGGCTGGGTGTCCAGCTGACACCCTCATGGGCCAGCATTCAGTTCAAAAGGGCACATCTGAGTCAAACTGGGTCAATCAGCCTGTACAAGCTGATCCCCTTATGTGTTTCAAACTCAGCACGTCCCAATCTTTGGCCTCTTGATGAGCAGACCTCACAATAATTTAGGCTTCACAGGGATCTTTAGCATAGGTAAAAGAAGCGTTGCTGCAGAGCACAGGAGGAAAAAGAAGCAGAGAAGGAAAAATATACCCAATTACTACCAGTTTGCCTATAAAAGTTATTTATTGCTAAGCATATGAAATATATAATAGTACTAGTAGTAATAGACATGCAAAAGAAAAACAAACACAAACAATGACAATACTACCCTGGTTTCACTAAGTATTTGGGGAAACTTAGCTCAAGCTTAACTGATACAGTTCAGGTTCAGAAGTTTATGCCTAGAGAGGAGAGAGAACGCTGGGAATCTCACCGAGTCCACGGTACCCAGGCTGCAAAGCTGACAGGCACAGTCCGTAGCACAATCCTTGAAGAGAGAGACGATCTGTTCTTCCAGCGTCCCAAGAACGACAGGGGATGGTGTCAGCACAGGAGTTTTCTTCTTCTTCTTTCTTTCTCCTTTTCTTTCTTCTTCTTCTTTTTCTTTCTTTCTCTTTTTTTTTAAGCACACACACTTACACATTTTTATACCCTCAGTTCAGTTGCTTTGAAGCACCCTCAGTAGTGTAAATCATTGTCTTTTCTATTGACAATGGGTTATCTGGTTTGGACCATCTCAGGAAACTGATTGATAATCAGGAAACACTTAAGATTAGGGAGTAACCCAAATACTTGGGAGCCAGCTTGAGATTCCTATGGATGGCAGATATCCTGATGGGATATCTCATGGTTTCTTCAGGAACAATAGATAGCTTGCAGTATCAGGATTTTGGATTTTTACTTGTTGTGCACAAGCCTCAGCTTAGCATGACTTTTCCAGATTTTACTATAGTCTTTTAACAGACTTAAAGCAATTATTGGGGTGCTCATAACCTTTTGTGGAGAGGACTCCCACCAGTCGTCTCGGGAAAGATACGACAACACCTGGGATTAGGGCTCCAGCAGGCTGGATGCTGTGATGAACCCTTAACCATTGTTCAAATGTTGCCCGTACCCCCTCAGACTCGGTCTCTTGCCTCAGCATTCCCTAACCCGGCAACTGAGTTTTAGTCAATCAAGTTTAAATAGGCCTCCCATAGTGGGACCGGGGAATGTACGGCCCGAGATGCCTATTAAACTTAGAGCTGTGTGTGTGTGTGTGTGTGTGTGGGGGGGGGGGGGGGGAAGTCCTTAGCAAATCCAGATTAGAACTGGTCTGATAAATGCTGAGCTGGGTGTGTGTGAACATGGGTTAATTAACATTGGAAGCACAGATTCCCCATCATGCAGCGCTCTCCTGCTTCTCTGGTCCCAGAATTCACTGCAGTCTCTGCTTCAGGCTTTCTGTTTTCCATCTCTCATGTAAATGAATGGTCATCTGGTTCCATCTCAGATGCAGATGAGACCGAGGGCAGTTGTTCACTCTTATCACCCTTATCTGGAGAGTTTTAGGTGCGTCTCTCACTGCATCTTAATCAGTTTCGTTTATGTAGAGGAGGGGAGGGAGGGGGGGGGGGGGAGTCCTTTGTGAGTCAGAAAGACTGCATCCTGTGCCAGGGTTGCCCAAGAATACAGAGCTGAGGCGTAACAATCCTGGGGGAAGCCAGATGCTTGATGCGGCACAAGGTCAGCAGACATGTTGTGGAGTAAGGGGAGGGAGGAGAGTGAGCTCAGGGCCCCTTGCCTCTGCCACATGTCAAGTTGCTGTCATCCCATCACGACCTGTTGACTGGGGACAGCATGGGGCGCAGAGAGGTCACTACACACTGCAGTCTGAGCCCTAGCTCATTGCAGGGTCCATTAGCACCTCACAGACAGGGGCAGGTCACTAACCGAGTTAGTCTGTGAGATGCAAATCTCCCTGCCTTCTGAGCAAACCGGCCTTGAGGAGAACGGGAGACCTGCCAAGTGCCTTGGAGAAAGGCACTGCTGATCTGCCCCACTGCCCCGGCCACCAACACCTGTCTTCACCACGACTCTCAGAAAAAGGTCCCTCAGGGAACCTGCCCCCACTTCCTTGGGCTGTTGCCAAGACCCCTTGGTCTCAGTCCAGTCCCTGCCCCATGACCCTCCCTACATCACTGTCCTTCCTTGAGGCTGCAGAGGCTCTAACTGGCTATTGTGCCACTGCAGGAGAAAGAAATCCCCATCAGGGTCCTGAATAAGATATTCATTATCACCTGCCTGAAAGAGCTGCCTAAAGATCTGCAAGGGAACAGCCTGCTGGTCACCTCCTCCAGCGCCCTCACCTCTCTCCAGCCGCCCACAGTTGCTCCTGCAGGTACTGTCCTGTCCCTGCTCCCCAGGGGCAGAGGGGATCAGTGGGAAGGGAGTGGGAGGCTCTTGGCCTAACACAAACCTGCTCCCTGTTGTGCGCGGGAAATTCTCCCCTCTGCCCTAGAGAGTCCTGCCCTAGCGTTTGTCCTCTGCAGGTCTTTCCTTTCTTTCCTCTCAATGGCAGGAGCCTTTCCTCGTGCCCTTCTTCCCCTGGATAAAACTCCCCTCCGGCCCGGGCAGCATGGGTGGGCTTGCAGGGTGTTGCCATCGTTCATGAAGGAGCCCCGGGAGCCCTCCCAAGTGGCTGAGCCACCCCAGGACAGGTGGGACCCTCTGCCTCCTGTTAAATGTTGCTGTGGCTCACACAGTCGGAGACCTGCTTTCCCTTGCTTGTAGCTCTCTCGGCCACAGCCTTTTTGGCTCTGGGGTTGTTCAGAGCATCTATCTCATCTTGAACGTGGCTGGGCAGTGATGCCTAAAGACGTTCAGCTTCTTCCATGCAGGAGGATAAGCACGCTCTATTGTGTTTTCCCTCATTGAAATGTTCAGGCTTTTGAGTCCCAGGAAGGCTCTCAGTCCCCACTTCCTCACATCACAGCCTTGTATCATGGTCCCAATGCATTGATCTAATCTTTTGCTGCTTTTTTTACACTGTGTAGGAACACCTGCAAATCACCTCGACCCTGACAGCACCTCCCTGAGCGAAGACAACGTCCCCAACCTCACCAGGAGCCCAGCTGCTACATAGAAAAGCTGTAACCGTGCCAAAGCCACCACACACGTCACTGACTGACAAGCCATCATCCAGTCCGAGCCGTCCTCCACAGCCATGTCAGCCTCTAGAAGAGAACTAGCCTGAGAAACCCTCATGGTGAAGAACTTGAACATCTTCTTCCAGCCCAGCTCTGCAAACGGCTGGGGAAAGACCAGGCACCATGAGCTTGTAGTGCCCAGGTTGCCAAGTGGAGGATGCTCTTGTTGTATGGATGGCATTTTGTGACCCCTGCCTTGGGGCTTTGGCTGGTCGATGTTTTGGGGCCAGGAAGGAATTTTTTCCCCCTTCATTTACAGAACCAACTTCTGGGGGTTTTTGCCTTCCTCTGAGGCATCGGGACATAGTCAGACCTTCCTGGCATCTGTTGTGTTAGTAGCCTGCTGTTGAATCTCTCAAGGGCCATTCAGGGAGTGAAGAGAGCAAAGGCATAAAGAATGTGCACTGTTAAACATAGATTTAGTGCAATATGTAATATTGAACATAGATGTCATAGAAGTTAAGACTAGATGTAGGGTAATAAAGTTAAGCTTTACTTTTCTTTTCTCATAAGTGTTAGTTCTTATAAGAAAACAACACTTATAAGTCCTGTGTGAAATACAAGCGCATGACATGCAAGGAAAGAAAGCTGCTGTAGAAAAGAGAGTCCACAATACACAGGAGAAACCTGGCAATTTTTGCTCAGAAAACCAAGGTCGAGTTGTCTGAGAAGGATCTAATACTGTTCATTTGGGGAACACCTTTGTTCCTCAGTGAGTCATGCTTGGGTGGTCAGGGAGGTGTTTCAAGAAAGTTGCAATGGGAAAAGCTTTCTCTGCTCCAGGTTGCCAAGGTGCTTGGGGTAGATGTGATATCTGTTAGGAGATATAGTTGGGAAAAAATGTTCTCTGCAAGGTTTTGGGCACAAACACCCACTGCCAGAACCAACAACCATTCTCCAGGTTGGTCTTTCTGTCAAGACCAGAGGGAGAAATAGAAGAGAGATGAGGAGCGTATTGCAAGAGCAAAGACACTGTGGTGCTCAGGGCACTCTATGGGCTGTGAAAGGCCCAGTTGTGAATTCCTGCTAGTAAGCAGCTTTCTCCAGAGTCTTTTCCTTGGAATCAGCAGGGCCTTTTGCTACCCAGTATATTTTTCTGGTGCAAGCACACTGAATACAAATAGGCACTTATAGCAGGCTTATCTGAGTAGGAGGGGACAAACCCCTCCCATACCTTCTATCCATGGGGCTCTTCCAGACAAATATTTCAACGTCACCCGAGTCAAGATCTCTCAGTCTTGGGTCCCAAGGGCTGGGGGGTGGGGTGGGTGGGGGTTGTGTTTGTTTTGTGTTGGTTGGGAAGACCCAGCTTTGTATCTCTTCTTTAGCACAGGTATCTTCACAGTCTTTTCCATTGGAATAAACAGGGCCCTTGGGAATAAACCCACTTAGCCTCTCCCTGGCACTCAGGGCTAGATCTGGTTTGCAGGTGTCCACACAGTCTGGGTCCAGACCCCCGCCTGCAGTTGTGGGGAGCAGTGGCACCCATGGTCGGAGCAGATCGGTGTCAGCTCAGGGAGCCTCGGGTTTATGCATCCGTCATTCACTCCCCCAGTGCTGGAGCACACGTCCATAGGGCTCCACACCCTGCAATTTTGTAGCGGTTCCTCACCCACTTGTCCCACCCCAAATTCCTGGCCCCTCCAGGAGCCCTGCAGACCAGAGGACATGGCTCTGGGGACTGGATCCAGCTCATGGGCTGTATTGTTGACACCCCACTGTGAGCTGTTCTCATCAAGCTTTGACTCGCTGCTTTGGTTCTTATTGACACCTCTCTCCTCTTCCCCCCCCTTGTCCCACATGCGACCCCCAGACCTGGTTATGGCTCCCAATACGACTCACACCGACATTGTACAAAAGACAGCATCCCTGCACAATTCTGTTGCTTTTACATTGTCTGACATCCCCGGGATGTTTCCTCACAGTGTTGCACTGGGAGCTCCTAGCTGGTTGTTTGCCCCCCTGACCTCAAACACTTGTTCACAGTCACTGCTCTTGTGTGACATGTGAGGAGCAGGGTTTCAATGCCCACCCAGCCCCATTCAAGACCCAAGACACCCCAAAGAAAGCAACAGAAGAGCTTGCAGTGGTATCCAGGCCAGTACAAAATCTGTGGTATGCTGCTATGTTTTCCCAGCACATTTGCAGAGGGGAGAGCAAGAAGGGTGATGTGACAGTGAGGGCCTGCTATAGACCACCAGACCAGGAGGAAGTGGTGGATGAGGCCTTCTTCAAAGAGCTAGCGTTTTGGTCATGCTCAACTGGACCCTGATGGAGCCCATGCTATTCAGGCAAAGATGTGTCAAGGTCGCCTGCTGTCAGGTCAGTTATGTGCCTGGGCCCTGGAGCCCTTTCTTGTTCTCCTGTGGAGGTGGGTGGTGGGGTGATGCTCCGGGAGCCAGTGGTGCGGTTGGTCCTGTTGGTATATGCCAGCAACGTACTCCTCATGGTCTAGAACCTGGGTGACCTGGCACAGGTGAAAATCTGCCAGGCATTGTATTCAGCAGTCACCTCAGGGGGTCAACTGGGTCAAGAGCTTTGGCCTGATGGTGGGTGACAGGTGGCAGGTGGGTTCACTTCCCCCCCCACCCCATGCTCTGTAGGATCCACTGAAGTGTGGGCTCACTGATCTACCTGGAGGGTCTACCTGTCTTCCACGAACCCCTCCCCACTGGAGAAGTGGCACAAGCTGGATGCAAGGGTGATGGAGTGGCCCCAGGCATGGGCAGGACTACTGTGGTGTCTCTCCCTGCATGGGAGAGCTCTGGTTTTGAACCAGCTGGTCCTAACCATGCTCTGGCACCACTTCCACACCCTACCAGTGCCCCCAGAGGTCCTAGTTGGACTTCAGAAATGGGTGCTGGAGTTTTTCTGGCCAGGACAGCACTGGGTTGCTGCAGTGTTCCTAAGCCTCCCCTTGCAGGAGGACTGCCAGGGCCTGGTTTGCCTGTGCAGCCAGGTCCTGATGTTCCACCTTCAGGCCCTGCAGTGACTGCTATAGGGTGTTGGTGGCCACGTGGCATGAGGGCACCTAGAGCATGCCTTCCTTTGATACTTCTGGGGATCTGGTCTGACTGGCAGCTCCTTAGCCTGTGGGGCTTCTCCCTGCAGGACCTGCAAGGGCTGCCATAGTTCGACAAGGACTTTTCAAGAAGGGGAGGAAGGAGGACCCAGGCAACTATAGGTCAGTCAGTCTCACCTCCATCCTTGGCAAAGTCTTTGAAAAAATTATCAAGGTTCACATTTGCAAGAGCCCAGCAGGAAAAATTATGCTGAGAGGAAACCAGCACGGGTTCATAGCAGGTAGATCATGCCTGACTAATCTAGTCTCTTTTTATGACCAGGTTACAAAACACCTGGATGCAGGAGTAGGGGTTGACGTTGTTTACTTAGACTTCAGGAAGGCCTTCAATACGGTATCCCACCCCATACTGGTGAACAAGTTAAGAGGCTGTGACTTGGATGACTACACAGTCCGGTGGGTGGTGAATTGGCTAGAGGGTCATACCCAGAGAGTGGTAGTGGATGGGTCGGTATCGACTTGGAAGGGTGTGGGCAGTGGGGTCCCACAGGGCTCGGTCCTTGGACCGATACTCTTCAATGTCTTCATCAGCGACTTGGACGAGGGAGTGAAGTGTACTCTGTCCAAGTTTGTGGATGACACAAAACTGTGGGGAGAAGTGGACACACCGGAGGGCAGGGAACAACTACAAGCAGACCTGGACAGGTTGGACATATGGGCAGAAAACAACAGAATGCAATTCAACAAGAAGAAATACAAAGTGCTGCACCTAGGGAGGAAAAATGTCCAGCATACCTACTGCCTAGGAAATGACCTGCTGGGTGGCATGGAAGTGGAAAGGGATCTTGGAGTCCTAGTGGACTCCAAGATGAACATGAGTCGGCAGTGTGACGAAGCCATCAGAAAAGCTAATGGCACTTTATCGTGCATCAGCAGATGCATGACGAATAGATCCAAGGAGGTGATACTTCCCCTCTATCAGGCACTGGTCAGACCGCAGTTGGAATACTGCGTGCAATTTTGGGCGCCGCACTTCAAGAGGGATGTGGATAATCTGGAGAGGGTCCAGAGAAGGGCCACTGGTATGGTTAAGGGCTTGCAGGCCAAGCCCTGTGAAGAGAGACTAGGGCACCTGGACCTCTTCAGCCATCACAAAAGAAGGTTAAGAGGCAACCTTGTGGCTGCCTATAAGTTCATCATGGGGGCACAGAAGGGAATTGGTGAGGTTTTACTCACCAACGTGCCCCTGGGGGTCACAAGAAATAATGGCCACAATCTAGCAGAGAGCAGATTTAGACTGGACATTAGGAAGAACTTCTTCACAGTTAGAGTGGCTAAAGTCTGGAATGGGCTCCCAAGGGTGGTGGTGCTCTCCCCTACCCCGGGGGTCTTCAAGAGGAGGTTAGATAGGCATCTAGCTGGTGTCACCTAAACCCAGCACTCTTTCCTGCCTATGCAGGGGGTCGGACTCGATGATCTACTGAGGTCCCTTCCGACCCTAACATCTATGAATCTATGAATAAGGACCTCCTCTGGGCCTGGAGGCTGATTTCCACCTACAGGTTCCCTGCAACACTTGCCCAGGGCATCAACCTGCTTGTTGAGCCCCTCCTCTGGAATCCCCAGCTGGAGATACTGACAGTGGAGTTGCAACAGAGGTTGGTCCTGGGTGGTGTTACCCATATTGGAGACCTCCTGGACTATGATATAGGCAGACAAGGCTCTTTGGGTGAATCTGATATCTTTTATTAGATCAACTTAAATAGTTGGAAAATAATTTTTAAGCAAGCTTTCGGGTTCAAAAACCCTTTGCCAGGCTGAGGAAGTTTCAGCAGTTGGTGTGTGCTCTTCCTGGATGGAATGAATAGTAAAGAAGCCAGAGTCTGGACTGGCATGCATACAAAATAGGCAGTCAGTGAATATGTAGACTGAGGAGTCAATGGGTGAGAGACAGGCTGGGTGGGGTGGGGAGAGAGAAGGGGGATGAATAGTGGAGAGATACCTGGGGAGTCAGATGTCAGGCAGGTTATAATGTGTCATAAATGCAATGTCTATATTTAGACCATGATTTTTAGTATCCAGGAGGTTGATGAAGTGGAGTTCATAGGTTCATTTCTAGGAAGTGTTTTGTAAGTTTCCTTTGAGGATCAGGACTGAGAGATTGGAGAGAGAGTGGCCCTCCTGTGAGAAATGTGCCCCCACCGGTAATTGGGTGTTTCTGTCTTTGATAGATTTCTGGTGTGCGTTCATTCTGGTGCTCAGTTGTTGTTTGGTCTCTCCTACATATTTTCCATCAGGGCATTTGGTGCATTGGATGAGATATATTACATTTCTGGAGCTGAAGCTGCAAGATCCGGGAATGCTGATGGCTCTGTTATGTGGGATAGTAATTGTGGGGGTGGTGGAGATGTGTTGGCAGGTTTTATATTTCTTGTCATGGTATGGCCTGGATCCATTCGGTGTGGTCTGGGCCTGAGGAAGTTTTCTTCTGGTGATGAGGTTAGCAAAGTTCAGTGTTTGTTTGAAGGCTAGGATGGGTGGCTCTGGGAAGATCTCTTTAAGAATAGGGTCTTTTTCTAGCATGGGTTGCAATTGTTTGAGGATTTTCCGTATGGGTTCAAGGGAGGGGTGATATGTCATAACCAACGGTGTGCAATTTGTGGGGGTTTTTCTTCTGTACTGCAGCAGTTTTTCACATGATATCCAGGTGGCCCTTTCATATGTGCGATCTATCTCTCTGAAGGAGTGTCCTTTTTGGGTAAAAGCCTTTTTAAGATTGGTGAGGTGGCAATCCTGTGTGTTCTTTCTCTTCAGTGCAAATTCAGTGGTATCTGAGGGCTTGGCTGTATATTCATATATGGAACAAATTACTCTAAGAACAAGCTCCCCAGCCACAGAACAACCATCAGAGGAACAACACCAACACCTTACAACATTCCAACCTCAGACTTGATGAAACTGAAAGCAGCAACCAACCCTCAAATATCATCAACTGCTACACACACACACGCTTACCAAACTGAAAAATTTGTCCTTTCTAAAGGCCTAAATTTCTGTCCAGAAAAATACCCTAATAAAATACTTCAATGTGGAGAACTAGAAGAATTCTTCCTCCACCTCCGCCTCAAGGAATATTTCCACGACCAAACTGAATCTACTCCGAACAACAACTCATCCTCTGACAACATTCATACTGTAGTAAGGTTTTGATGAAGTCCCACACAGTATTCTCATAAGTAAACTGGAGAAATGTGGGCTAGATTAAAATTATTACAAGCTAGATAGGTAATTGACTCAATGACAACAAGCAAAGGAGAACTATAAATGATTCAATGTCAGAATGGTAGGGGGAGTTTCATGGCAGGCTGCCCAGAGTCTGGTGCTGTTTAGCGTGTTTGTTAAAGGTTTGGATGATGGAATAGTCTACTGATCTACAGATGACACAAAACTGGGATGGACTGTAAACATTCTGGAGGAAAGAAATAGAATTCAAAGGGATTTTGATGAATTAGAAAGATGGACTAGAGACAACAAACTGAAGTTCAAGATGAAAAATGTAAATTACTACACCTAGGAGAGAATCACCAAATAAACACATTCAAAGCATATCTACATGAGATGATTCTTGTGGAGTTGCCTAATTAGCTCCGCAATACAGTCTCAGTGCCTACACGTGCAGCCCTATTAGACCCCTGTAAGCTGATAAATGCCACCATAGGATAGTACTTGTCAACACAAGTACTATCCTGTGGCATTCCTATTTACTCCTTAGCAATGCTCACATAGATGTTAATGGGGCTGGTTGTGGCACAAGTGTGATTCAGTGCAGAGTTGCCTGCCAGCTAACTCCATACTGAAGCACCCCCGTGCCACAGCCAGGCACTCCGCAGCATGCTGAACTGGGTTGGAGCAGCCCCAGGCTGGCAGCCTCACACCCTGGGCCTCCTGCCAGCTCAGGGGTTTTTAACCTGGTTCAAAATGCTGCAGTCCTGGATGCACATGTAAACGCTGCACCTAGGAGCAATAAATTCCAGAGTGAATTGCACCAGAGTTTATTCAGTCGAATTAATAGGATATGTAGATGCGCCCACAGAATAGAAAATAACTGTCTAGGTAGTAGCAATGCTGAGAAGAATCTGGGAACTTTGGTGGATCATAACCTTAACATGACTCAGCAATTTGATACAATCACAAAAAAAGCAAATGCAATTTTGACCCATCTTCGCAGGAGCATAAGGTGGTAGATACAGGATGTGACAGCACCACTATAGTTGGTACTGGTTTAGCTTCATATAGAGTATTGTGTGCAGTTCTGGGCTCTAAATTTAAAGGAGGATGGGGAGCAGCTAGGGTGCAGAGGTGAGTGGCCAGAATGATAAAGGGGTTAGAAGGCAAGCCCTACAAGAAAAGATTGAAACCACCAGGTATGTTTAGTTTTGAGAAAAGGTGATTAAGAAGGTCATAGTATCAGTTTTCATATATTTGAAAGGGTCAAGAGGGACTAGGACTGGATGGGTGATGGCTTTCTTCTTGACATCTATGAACTCTGAGGATATCTCTTCTAGTTATGGTTATATGGTTGGGCCACATTGCTTCACATTCTGGCCAGTGTTACCTGTCAGCTCTGTGTTCCTGAGGGAGCCCTGGCACCCAGCTTGCTGGACTTACAAAGAACTTTTTCTATTTCCCCCTCCTCCCCCCACCCCCACACCTCATCTAACCAGAACTAAGCAGAAGAAAAGTTTAATAGGCATCTCAGACCGTACATTCCCCAGTCCCAGTATGGGAGGCCTATTTTACCTTGATTGACTAAAACTCGGTCGCCAGGTTAGGGAATGTTGAGGCAAGAGACTGAGTCAGAAGGGGTATGGGCAATATTTGAACAATGGTTAAGGGTTCATCACAGCATCCAGCCCGTTGGAGCCCTGACCACAAATGCTGTCATACTTTTCCCAGGATGACTGGTGGAAGTCCTCCCCACAAAGTTTATGAACTCTTCAAGTAATCCCCTTGAGTCTGTTAAAAGACTACAGTAAAATCTGAGAGTCATGCTAAACTGAGGCTTATTCACAACAGGTAAAATACAAAACACTGATGCTAACTTCACAGTGCAAGCATAGCTAGGCCATCTGAGAAGATCCCTTCCAGTATATTCATAATAATTTCAAGCTGGCTCCTAGGTGTCTGGTTACTCCTTGAAACTTAATGTTTTTCCTGGTTGTTAATTCATTTCTTGAGATGTTCTAAACCAAATAACCCCTTGTCACTGAAAAAGGTAATTCATTTAAATTGAAACTGTTTATATAACAGGATTTTCCCTGTCAGTTATGGCTTGGGACCCTCTTGATTTATACATCTAAAAGAATGCTTTGAAGAGGCTAGACCAAGTGTATAAGAAAGCTGTAAAGCAGCAAACAGTGTGCTTCAAGAGAGAGAAATCTCTCTGATACCATCTGCTGTTGTTCTCAAGAAGCTGGGAGAAACAAATTGCCTCCCTGCAAGGATCATGCTGGGAATTTTGCTTGTCAACAAATTACCTGAATGCCTTGGAACAGTGATCCCAGCTCTCGCCCTCTCTTTCTCTCTCTTTCTTTTTGTCTCTAGGCATAGCTTTCTGAACCTAAATTGTATTAGTTAAGCTTGAGCTAGGTTTCCCCAAATACTCAATTAAACCAGGGTAATATTGTAATTGTTTTGTTTGTTTTTCCTTGCATGTCTATTATTACTAGTACCATTATACATTTCATATACTTAGCAATAAATAACTTTTATAGTCAAACTGGTGGTAACTGGGTGTATTTTTCCTTCTCTACTTCTCCTTCTCCACTTGCTCTGCAGCAACGCTTCTTTTACCTAAGCCAAAGATCCCTGTGAAGCCCAGAAATACTGTGGGGTCCGCTCATCAATTGGACCCCACAATACAGTTTGGCTCAGACGTGCCCTAATGAACTGAATGCTGGCCCATGAGGGTGTCAGTTGGATACCCAGCCAGATTCAGAGGTATTCTGTTCACCTTGTGGAATCAGAAAAAATATATGCCTTAAACTTTGATTATTTTAGTTATAAGATGACATAACCGCTTTGTGTAGAATTGCTGGCTCGGTACAGTAGAACAGATAAGGGCAAGTGTTTGTTCTTTGTAACTCTTCTGCAGATGCTTCACTCACCGCGGCCTTGAAGGTAGAAAAAAAAAAGTATGTACAAAGTAGATTTCCAGGTGCAAGAAGGAGGTTTGTGAACTAACCCCACCTCCCCCATAATTCCCATCCTGATAACAGCAAAGAAATAATGAAGTAATATTATAGCCGCTTTTCATGCTAATTTCACTATATGATCACGTGAGTTGTAAGCGACTGTTAAAAAGTATATAAGCCTCCTGATTTTGCTCTTGGGGGGGGACCCCTTCCAAGTGCTTGGGAAATCCATGTCACTTTGGAACTCCCCCTACAGCTGTAGTTTCTTTTAAATAAAAGCTTCTGCTGACCTGACCCAAAAGTACTCTGTGTGTGTTTCCACGACAATTCCTGGTGCCGTGACTCGGATCCAGAACACAGGCTGAGGAAGGAGGACCGCAGGCTACCCCCCCCCCCCGAACCCTGAGGCGCCAAACTTGAGAGGTAAGAGACCTAATTCAAAATCTCTATTGGGGTTTCGGAGGAGGACTGCCTGTAGGCTCCCAACTTGGCCGTGGTAACTGGATCTGAACCTTGTTAAAACAGGTCAGTCTGAACCTTACTGCCGGCTAAAATTTTCTGGCTGCTGCCACTCAAAATGCCAACCCCAATGCTGGCAGCTCTCACAATTCATGTCCCGCTGGGTGGCCCTAGGGTCCAGCTTCTTCCAGTGCATGTGGACTGTCCTCTCCCACTGTGCCCTAAATACATCTCTGGGAGTCTGACCAACTCCAAGCAGGAAGACACCTCTATCCCTTTCCTGTTCCTAACCCTGGTCCCAAACCTGACCCTAACCCGCACTCAGCTGCTCCTGCAGGAAAGCCCACATGGCCTGGCTCCAGTGACTGGCCTAGAAGCCCCAAAACCCCATCGCTGGTCCTGCTGCAAATTTCCTTGCTGCCAAAACACCTCCCGGATCAAACTCCAAGTGAGGTCCCCAGGCTCCATCCAGCTTCTTCACAGTGTGGAGGAGGTGACCCACTGCAATATAGCACTAACAGGGAGTCCTACACATCCCGAGCAGACAGACAGCTCCACACTTGCCTGTTCTCAGTCCCTAACCAAAACCCAGCCCCTGCCCCTGCCCCAGTTCAGGCTGCTCCAGCAGCCTCCGGCAGGAGCCCCTGAGCAAGCTGACTACAGCCAATCCCTGGCATGGGAAACCTGAGCTTGACCCTGGGGTAAGTCAGCCTGGGCGGGGAGGGGAGAAGGTCTGGGCATGGGAACTAAAGCAAAGCACCTCTTTAGGATGGTCAGCACTACTGGGTAAGGCTTGTTATGAGACCACTATGTTTCCCTCTCCAGCAGCTTCTCCACAGCATGCCTTGCCATGCCAGCAGCCTCTCTGGTGGCCTCTGTGCTCCAGCAAGTGCATGGCACATCTCTGGAAGCCTGGCCTTTGCTGCACCCTCCTGACCAGTTCAGCACAGCAGTTTGAATGATACGCCTTCCAGGCCTGCCAGTTGTCTGCACCCACCGCTCTCCTCTTCCTGGTCTTTCTTATCAGCTGCAGCCTGGCCCCTTGCTCAGCTCCCATCTCATGCAATGCACCAGCAGCAGTAGAAACCTTGCCCCTGACAGCTCTTGACCTTTGCAAAGCAAAGAAAGAAATAAGGCATCTGCTAATCTTGTCCATAGATTCATAGAGGTAGGGTCGGAAGGGACCTTGTAGATCATCAAGTCCGACTCTCTGCCCTGGGCAGGACAGAAAACCGGGCTCAAATGACCCTAGCCAGGTAGATATCAAGCCTCCTCTTAATGACCCCCAGGTTAGGAGCCATCACCACTTCCCTTGGAAGTCAGTTCCAGATCCTAGCCGCCCTAACTGTGAAGTAGTGCCTTTGGATGTCTAGTCTAAACATACTCTCTAACAATTTATGGCTGTTAATCCTTGTTACCCCAGAGGGCACTAGGGGGAACAGGGTCTCTCCCAAACCCTGCTGGTCCCCCCTAGTGAGTTTATAGACAGCCACCAGGTGCCCCCTCAGCCTTCTCTTGCAAAGGCTGAACAGGTTAAGGTCCCGTAGCCTCTCTTCGTAGGGTCTGCCCTGCTGTCCCCAGATGATGCGGGTGACCCTCCTATGGACCCTCTCAATGCTGTCCACATCCCTCCTGAAGTGCGGCACCCAGAACCGAAAACAGTACTCCAGCTGCGACCTGACCAGTGTCACGTAGAGGGGGAGGATCACCTCCTTGGCCCTGCTTGAGATGCATCTGTGGATGCACGACAAGGTACGGTTAGCCCTACTGGCTGTGACCTCGCATTGTCAGCCCATGTTCATCTTGGAGTCAATAATGACTCCAAGATCTCTTTCTGCCTCCGTGCTCTCGAGAAGGGAGTTTCCCAGCTTATAAGTATTGTGGAATCAGAAAAAATATATGCCTTAAACTTTGATTATTTTAGTTATAAGATGACATAACCGCTTTGTGTAGAATTGCTGGCTCGGTACAGTAGAACAGATAAGGGCAAGTGTTTGTTCTTTGTAACTCTTCTGCAAATGCTTCGCTCACCGTGGCCTTGAAGGTAGAAAAAAAAAAAGTATGTACAAAGTAGATTTCCAGGTGCAAGAAGGAGGTTTGTGAACTAACCCCACCTCCCCCATAATTCCCATCCTGATAACAGCAAAGAAATAATGAAGTAATATTATAGCCGCTTTTCATGCTAATTTCACTATATGATCATGTGAGTTGTAAGCGACTGTTAAAAAGTATATAAGCCTCCTGATTTTGCTCTTGGGGGGGGACCCCTTCCAAGTGCTTGGGAAATCCATGTCACTTTGGAACTCCCCCTACAGCTGTAGTTTCTTTTAAATAAAAGCTTCTGCTGACCTGACCCAAAAGTACTCTGTGTGTGTTTCCACGACAATTCCTGGTGCCGTGACTCGGATCCAGAACACAGGCTGAGGAAGGAGGACCGCAGGCTACCCCCCCCCCCCCGAACCCTGAGGCGCCAAACTTGAGAGGTAAGAGACCTAATTCAAAATCTCTATTGGGGTTTCGGAGGAGGACTGCCTGTAGGCTCCCAACTTGGCCGTGGTAACTGGATCTGAACCTTGTTAAAACAGGTCAGTCTGAACCTTATTGCCGGCTAAAATTTTCTGTCTGGTAAAGGATCCCATTTTGTGTCTGGTAACGTACGTTTTAGGGAGAAACTGTTTGAGGCACCTTCATCCAACAGCACATCGGGCTTGTAGTTAATTAACTAAGGCGGTGTGGGGTAGGAGGTCTGGCTGACTGAATAAATGTGCATGTGTGTGTGTATTTAGAAATATGAGCCACTGACCAGGACTGAGACTACGGTTGGGCTCAGCCGCCCCAATTCTGCCTGACAGGGCAGTTTTGAAAGCAAGGGGGCCCAACTGGAACCTCGTGACCCAGTGGACAGGGCTTATTGAATGAGTGTGTGTGTGTATTTAGAAATATGAGCCACTGACCAGGACTGAGACTACGGTTGGGTTCAGCCGCCCCAATTCTGCCTGACAGGGCAGTTTTGAAAGCAAGGGGACCCAACTGGAACCTCGTGACCCAGTGGACAGGGCGTCTGAGTGATTTTGTCTTTTCCAAACCCCTCGTCCCAGTAGCTTCTGCCGAAAGCAGGAGTGAAAGGATCCCTCTAGTGTTTCCCTCCCCATTTCCATTTTATGAGCCGGTGTCGGGTCAGAAGCCTTTTGTCTGGGCAGTGAAAAACTGCGGGGCAAGGCACTGAGCGGCCCGGACATCCTAAATAAGCCTCTCCTACGTCTCCCTGTGTGACTGAAAATGGGAACAAGTCAGTCTAAACAGGTTCCTGTCCCCCCTAAGGGGATTCCGGCGTACTTTATGTACACACACTATTCTCCCGAGACTTGCAAGTACCTGGATAAGTGGAACTGGTATACTAGGGATGATCCTGTGAAACATTTTCCACAGGAAGGAACATTTGATCAGGATAAAATAGTGCACTTGAGAGGGGCGTTAGAGTCCCGTGGATCCAAAACACCACAAAACCAGTGGGACGCGTTCTTTTATTGGTATGATGAAATGTCCAAAAGGCGGACAGAATCTCAATCTAGGAGCCTAAAAGACTCTCAAGAAAAATTAAAACAGCAGTTAAAAGCTGTTCGGGAGAAATTGACTGCTCCCCCAAATTACACGCTGGCCACCGCTCCGATGTATCCAGCATTGCCCAGGGCGCCCCCACCACCGGAGCCAGCAGAGGATATCCTTGACCTTTTTTCGAACCCTGCTCTCCTGGGACTCCCACATAGCAACAACCGGTTCAACATCAGGCTGCAGCCCAGGCTAGTGACCCATTAGCTGAAGCTCCTTCAGTAAATCCATCCACGGAGCTTAATAGTCCGGACTCATCCACCATATCTGCCACTCAATCATCACCAGTGTGGCAATTTACTCCTGGGTCACAACCCACCACAGGTGTATTTAGAAGAATGGGAATAGGCATGGAAAGATCTCCCATCAATCTGAGATCCCGAACTGCACAAGTTTACCCCCTAAGACAAATGCCAGGCATTGGCACCGATGGACAAAATATAGTAACTGTGCATGCACCCTGGACTCCAGGTGATCTCTACAATTTAACTCCAAAGTTCCCAAAAATCAGGGAAGACCCAGAAAAATTTCAGGAAGAATTGCAGACTGTTATAAATTGTTATAATCCAACATGGGCTGACATTAATCAGCTCATGCGATCCATTTTGCCCAAGGAAACTATGCTACGTCTGTACGCTGCCTGTGCTTGGCCAGATCAAAACCCAGGGATTGGCCAAGACTTTATTGACAAGAGAAATGCTTTGGTTCAGGCAGTTCTCACAATTTGCCCAAAAAAGGCAGACTGGACCAAAATAAATACCTGTAAACAAAACAAAAATGAACACCCCAGTGACTATTTAGAATGCCTCAAACAGGCATTTGAATGATACTCAGGAATGGATAACCCAGTCGGAAATGCTAAACAAGCAATAATGGCAGCATTCGTCCAGGGACTTAACCCTAAAATTGCTGAGAAAATTCAAACAGTAATTATTGGCTGGGAAACTAAAGATTTGACCGAAGTCCTTGCTGCAGCTAACCATTTTCATAACAAATTGGAACGGTCTAAAGACAATGCCGAGTTTAAGTTAATGGCCTTACAGATTTCTCAGTTGCAGGGTCCAGGTAGAGGAAGGGGACGAGGATGGGGAAGGGGAGGCCCGGATAGATTCAGGGGAAGAGATAGATCCTTGAGCCCACAAAACCCAGGCTATGGGAACCAATGTCATTATTGCAAGCAAGAAGGACATTGGAAATCAGAATGCCCCAACCGCCCCGGCCAAGGACCCAGACCCCAGCCCCCACCTCCACTTCCTGTCAATTTTCCCAGTGTTGAATAGGACAGCCTGAGGGACAGTGACATCATTGCTCCTTTGCTTGCTACTGACCAATCTGGTCCGTTTGTTGAATGCCTTATTTCTGGTAAACCTGTCTCCTGTCTTGTCGACACCAGAGCGTCCCGCTCCACGCTAAAGGCTGCTGAGTTTCCTTTTCTACCTTATTCTCCTGAAACTGTAAATGCTGTCGGTATAGGTGGACAACCTATCCCACATCCCGTCTCTGAAACTGTCTCCATCTCTATTGGCCCTTTGTCTGAAAATCATGCCTTTCTTCTTAGCCCCTGTGCACCTGTCAACCTTCTTGGTAAGGATTTGCTGTGTAAACTGGGATGCGTGATTTATTGTAGCCCAGATGGTGTTTACCTTGAGGTACCGGAACAGAGGGAAACCGAGCTTGTGGCTTTGCTAACCCAGGAGTACTCTGATCCTGACACTTCCTACTTGCAAGAGGAACTGTTGGCACGAGTACCTCCACAGCTGTGGTCCACCCATGCGAATGAAGTGGGGCACATGCTGAGTGCTGAACCAGTGCGTATCATCCTGAACCCTGCCAAGCCACTTCCTCGTGTCCCACAGTACCCCATCTCAAAGGAAGCTGAGGAAGGGATCAAGCCTGTCATTTCCTCACTCCTTGAGCAAGGGATTATTGTCCCAATACGCTCCCCTTGCAACACACCTATCCTACCTGTCAAGAAACCTGGTAAAGATACGTATCGCTTTGTGCAAGATCTTCGAGCTGTAAATGCCGCTGTTTTACCCGCTTTCCCCGTGGTCCCTAACCCTGCCACTATTCTTTCCTGTATCCCTTCAGATGCTACATATTTCACAGTAGTGGATCTTTGTTCTGCTTTTTTCTCTATCCCCGTTCATAAGGATAGCCAGTATCTGTTTGCATTTACTTATCAGGGATTTCAATATACCTGGACAAGACTCCCTCAGGGATATACAGAGTCCCCAACCCTGTTTTCCCAGATCCTAAAAAAAGATTTGGATCCTATCACGTTCAAAGTGGGGTCCACCCTTGGTCAGTACGTTGATGATCTATTGTTAGCCTCACCCACTTTGGAGGCCTGTAAGCAAGATACTTTGACACTCCTCACAGCTTTAGCTCCGACAGGCCACAAGGCCTCAAAATCTAAATTGCAGCTCTGCAAGTCTAAGGTACATTATTTAGGGCATGATATCTCAGCAGGAGAACGACACCTTTCCCCTAGTAGAGTTGAAGCTATCCTCAACATTCCCAAACCTATGACTAGAAAACAGATGAGGGGATTCTTAGGTGCAACGGGTTATTGTAGACAGTGGATCCTGGGTTATGCTGCTTTCGCAAAACGCTTGCAAGCATTCACTCATGATACCACCCCGGAACCCCTCCCTTGGACTCCTGAAGCCCAACAAGCATTTGTTGCCCTCAAGCAAGCCCTCACTCTTGCTCCTGCTCTTGGACTTCCTAATTATAAGAAACCCTTTACCTTGTTTTGTCATGAACGGGAAGGAATCGCTTTAGGAGTACTCACTCAGCTGCATGGTGAAAAGTATCGCCCAATTGCATATTACAGCTCTGCCCTTGATCCCGTAGCTGCGGGACTTCCTCCTTGCCTCCGTTCAGTTGCAGCTGCTGCCTTGTTGGTTGAAAAGGCAGATTCTCTAGTTTTGGGACACTCTTTAACCGTTGCAGTTCCACATGCTGTGATGGCCCTTCTGCTCAAGGGCAAAACTCAGCACATTTCCAATTCCCGTCTTACTAAATATGAGAAACTTCTACTGTCAGCTGCAAACGTAACCTTAAATCGCTGTTCAATTCTGAATCCTGCGTCACTTCTGCCTATTGCCTCTGATGGTGAGCCTCATGATTGCCTGTCTATCACAACTCAATTGTTAACCCCTCGAACTGACCTCAAGGACATTCCTATCCCAAACTCTGACCTTGTCTTGTTTGTTGATGGTTCCTGTCTTAGAAATGATGCAGGCAAATTAGTTGCGGGATATGCAGTATGCACTTGTAAGGTTTGACCTAGAAACTACTATGCAAAGCCTAAGCAAAAGTGAATGTTATGTGTCGAATGCCCATCTGCAATGATAAGGAGCAGACAGTCTTAGATAGAGGAAGCTTGAAAACAAAAAAACAGAATCAGAGGTACTGGAACAAAGAGCTCATTATAATACTAAAAATCACACCCCGAGGCGGGGAAGTTATATGCTAATGGAACCTATATGTACGTTAATGAGATACATAGCTAAAACACAGGTATAGAGACATGCTCAGTAAAGAACTCCTTGCGTCACTCCTTTATAACCAATTAGCAAACAAGGATGCTTATGAAGATTCAACCTCTGGTATATAAGGGGCTCAGTATTGAATGTGTGTGTGCTTGTCTTGTGAAATTATTCCGCTTGCACCTTTTATTGCTAGCAATAAATCTTTTTTATACTTTCACCCCTGGTATCTTTATTGGCCTTTGCATACCGGGCACGAACCCAGACTTGAGCTGGGGCCTAACAGTTTTTGGCGACCCAGATGGGACTGCCGTAGATAGCTTTGCCCGGACTAACTGACGACCAGTTTATCTGCTTTTTCCTATCAAAAGTCGAGCGCGCCCCGGGATTTCTTTTCCTGGTGAGACTTTTGTTTCAGGAGGAGCTGGATCGCTGAGGCGGCAGTAGCCTAACGGTGCAATGCCATAGAGTGAAAGTATCAGTAACAGGCACCTGGGTGAGAGGGTAGAAAGGGCATAAGGCCTACCGTCAGTACGTCTGCCTGGGATTATCTCTGTAAGTATTCTGTCTGGCCCGAGTCCAAGACCAGTGATTTTTCCCCCTGTGAGGACAAGGACTAAAAACAGATCCCTGGATCCCAGGTAAGTCGGACGGTCAGAACCGGGAAGGCAGTTCTGAAATGGGTACTATTAACAGTAAGGTTAGGAATTGTACCCCCCTCTCTTGTGTATTGAGACATTGGGCAGAGTTTGGTGAGGATCCTATGACTAAGAAGAAAGCTAAATTCTTCTGTGAAACTGCGTGGCCACGCTATCAGCTAGGTGATAAAGAATATTGGCCTCGGGAGGGAAGTGTTAATTATAATACCATCTTACAATTGATTTTGTTCTGCCTGCAGAATGGTAAATGGGAGGAATTGATGTGTGCACAAGCGTTTATGTCTCTTTGTAGAGATAAAAAAGTTTTGGAGGAATGTGGATTGGGGGAGGGGGTTGGGATCTGTGAGATGGCTGTGGCTCGACCAACTGCAAATCCTGTCCTGGACTGTCCGGAGCCGGAGGCTCTTCCCCCTGTGTTGCCTTTACCTTATCCTCTTCCTCCTCCTCCTCCTCCTGATTCATCTGATTCCTCATTGGCATCTGCTCTTTCTGCTTTTTCCCCCCCTGAGGCAGAAGTTGTAAATACCCCCCGACATAGGGATCTGGAATAGCGCCAACCATGGCTGTCAGGTGTTTGGCAATCTCCAAACTCCCCAACTTCTCCTGATATAAGCCCGGGAGGAGGATGAAGAGTACAGTTAGAAGCAGACTCCGGGGTTAAGGGAAAACATCACAGGGAATCTGATTCTGGCCGTGGGAAGGGAAATGGGGTATTTCCCCTAAGAGAACAAGTGGTACCCGGGCCTCTCGAAGATGACGGTGAGCCAACCTACCGTCGAACCTTTGTGCACATTCCTTTTAATACCTCAGATTTGTATAATTGGAAGAACAATAACCCCAGCTTGAGAGAGAATCCTGAAAAGGTACAGAACCAGTTTAAAACGATTTTCAAAACCCATAACCCAACTTGGGCAGATGTTCAGTCTCTTCTAGATATCTTGTTGACACCAGAGGAAAGGAGAATGGTAGTGAACAAAGCTCGTGAGTACGTGGAAAAGGAAATTATTGCAGGGAACCTAACACACTCAGTATGCTGTTTTGGAAGCCTATTCTTTACCCCAAGCTCGTTCTGCTCAAGTTGCTGAACTCATTGCTTTAACACGTGCTTGCATTCTTGCAAAAAATCAAACCACAACCATTTATACTGACTCTAAGTATGCTTTTGGTGTTGTTCATGATTTTGGACAAATCTGGAAACAAAGAGGGTTCCTCACTTCATCAGGGACCCAAATCAGTCATGGTTGTTATGTAAAAGCGCTCTTAGAAGCTGTTCAATTGCCTCTTGCTATTGCTATTGTTAAATGTAAAGCTCATGAGAAACCCTTTGATGATGTCACACGAGGAAATGATCTGGCAGACCGTTCTGCCAGAAATGCGGCCCTTTCTGGCCCACAGGCTCCTAACTCTGTTTTTGTTTGTTTTTCAGCAGACCAGTCTCCTTTGGCTAGCCTTTCAAGTCTGGCCCTTCTTCAAAATCAGGCCCCAAAAAAGGAAATAAATGACTGTCTGCGTGCAGGATGTTCACTGCACCCCGACTCTCTCTGGCGCTCCCCGGACGGCCGCCTGGTGGCGCCTAGAGAGCTTTTGCCACATCTTGCTCGTTTAACCCACTCTGTGGCCCATACGAGCAAAGGAGGAATGATTGCTACAGTACAAAGAAATTGGTTTGCCCCAAATTTTCCTTCCATGGCACAACAGTACTGTAGCTCCTGTCCCATCTGCTTAGCTCACAACATTGGGCAACGGGTAAAAACGACACCCGCAGCCCATCCCCCTCCATGGGGACTGTTTGTAAATCTGCATATTGATTTTGTGCAGCTACCTAAGTGCTGTTCTTATGAATACATTCTTGTTATTATTGATGTGTTCTCTGGATGGGTGGAAGCCTACCCATGCGTACGTGCTGATTCCATCACTGTAGCAAAGAAATTGCTCAAAAAATTCATCCCTAGATTTGGATTGCCCCTCACAATAGATAGTGACCGTGGCACCCATTTCACAGGACAGATAGTAAAAAACATCTGCCAAGCACTCAACATACAGCAACACCTACACTGTAGTTATCATCCACAGTCAAGTGGTGCTGTAGAACGTAAAAACTCTGATTTAAAAACACGCATTTCGAAGATTTGTGCTGAAACAGGCCTCAAATGGCCTGATGCACTGCCCATTGCTCTTATGCACATTAGGAACACTGTTAACAGAAAACATGGCCTAACCCCTTATGAAATACTCATGGCACGACCCATGAGGATGCCAGCTACACCACCTGTTGCCCCTCACCAAACAGACCTACAATTAACTGATGAAACTGTACTAAATTATTGCAAGGCATTAATGAAGTATGCCAGGTCTGTTCATTCACAGGTCCAAGAAGCCTTACCTCAACCACCGGATGTTCCCTGTCACAACCTCGAACCAGGGGATTGGATCTACGTAAAGGTCTATCAACGGAAAAACGCACTTCAACCCAGATGGAAAGGACCTTTCCAGGTACTTCTAACCACTAATTCTGCTGTTCATTGCCAAGGTCACCAAACGTGGACTCACGCCTCGCACTGCAAGAAGGTATCACCTCCATTGGACCCCGAAGCAGCTGTATTCCAGCCAAGGTTGGGATCTTTCCCTGAGGCCAAGGACAAAGACCCTCAGGACCTCACTCAGGCAAGTGAGGAGCATCAGGGTGCAAGTGCTAGTAACCTCTCCCCTGCACCCAACACCTCAGCCCAGCCGGATTCATCAGTTGAAGAACGAAGATATCATCTTCGGCCTCCAAGAAAGTGAATGCTCCCATTCGGAAGATCACCACCTCGATCAAGACCAAGAGCTGACATTATCAGTCCTTTAAGTAACTTGAGCCCAGAGGACGAAGAAAGACTTTGGCTGCCATCCTGGGTTTGGCTGGTAGTGTTCTTTTTCTTACTGGTGCTGGTTATGTTTGTTGTTAAGATTCTTTGTCCCTCCTGTATCTAAAAATGGCATTGATATCCTTATATATCACACTTGGGTATCTCAGTATCACCCAAGGGGGGTGGGAGAAAAATTTGTATTTGCAGATCTCCCATGCGGTGGCTCAAGCTGGAAATAAAAGTGACTGCTGGATATGCTCTCACAGCCCAGCACACCTACACCAAGGAATCCCAATGATCGGAGTACCAATATCCCTCCAGCAATGGGGAACAATAAACGGCGGCTTCGTTAGACACTACTCGTTAGCTGCTCATCGGTCCGCTCCTAAAGAATGGAGGGCCGCCCCTGCTAACTGGATAATCTCCCCAAGAGTAGAGGCGCCTTTCTGTTACAGATCCAACAACACCGGAGCTTATAATAAAGCCACACTTGTAGGACACTACCCTCATTGCCTAACTACTCTAGATTATAGCCCTAGTAGCACCAGTGGAATCCTGTTGGGTAACGTACCCTCTCTCAATTGTACAGCATTCATGGTCTACAACTTTTCTAAGGAACCTCATGTTGCTCTCATTGCAAACAGATCGGAATTTTACATTCACTCCAATTTTACTTCTTGTAATATATCTTGGTCCAGCAGGATAGCAGCTGAACGTGGACCGTCCTATACGATGCATATCAATCGAAAGTGCCGGATAGGGCACAACAACTGTCGAGATTTGAGTACCCTTTCTGCCCCAGGCCTTTACTGGCTCTGCGGAAACAGGGCTCATAAAATCTTGCCCTGGAATTGGGTGGGGGCATGCACTCTTGGATGTGTTATCCCTGGTTTCGAAATGCATAGTGCAATATATCTGGAACAAGTAAAAAATTTCAACCATCACATGAAAAGGGCAGTTAACCCCTTAGCTACCAGAAACACAGGGTTCCATCGATTTGTGAGAACCTTCATACCGTGGCTTGGAGTAAGAGAATTGGAACTAGCCATAATTAACATTTCAGCCACAATGGAAGTTATGGGAAATGCCACTGCGATTGCAATTCAGGCTCTGCAAAAAGAGATCTCCCAGATCTCACAAGTAACTATACAACACCGCATAGCCCTAGATTACCTATTGGTATCCCAGGGAGGAGTATGTGCCTTAGTAAACTCCACCTGTTGTGTCTATGTCAATCAGGACATGCGAATCGAAACTGACATTCGCAAAATCCGAAATCAGTTAAGGGTCCTACATCAAGTGGCCTCAGAAAATACTGACTGGGGTCTAGAAGAAATGTGGTCTTGGCTAACCTCCTGGCTCCCAGATTTCGGGGCCCTTGGCAAGAAAATCCTGTATGGAATATTGTTTGTCTTGATAGTTCTGATAATGTTCTATGTCTTAATGCAACTGATCCTCTGCTGCGTGAAAGCCAGCAGGAGAAGCTTTAGCAAGGCAAGAAAACCCACAGCAGAGTCTAGAATAATGGTGTTACAAAAGTGTGAGCAGATTGAAAGAAAACATGGAAGGCTGCATGATGAAATAGAGGGGCTCATGAGAATGGAAATTTAAGGCCAAAGTGAGACTAAATAGTCTCAAGGGGGGGGGGGGGCGCTGTGGAATCAGAAAAAAATATATGCCTTAAACTTTGATTATTTTAGTTATAAGATGACATAACCGCTTTGTGTAGAATTGCTGGCTCGGTACAGTAGAACAGATAAGGGCAAGTGTTTGTTCTTTGTAACTCTTCTGCAAATGCTTCGCTCACCGCGGCCTTTAAGGTAGAAAAAAAAAGTATGTACAAAGTAGATTTCCAGGTGCAAGAAGGAGGTTTGTGAACTAACCCCACCTCCCCCATAATTCCCATCCTGATAACAGCAAAGAAATAATGAAGTAATATTATAGCCGCTTTTCATGCTAATTTCACTATATGATCACGTGAGTTGTAAGCGACTGTTAAAAAGTATATAAGCCTCCTGATTTTGCTCTTGGGGGGGACCCCTTCCAAGTGCTTGGGAAATCCATGTCACTTTGGAACTCCCCCTACAGCTGTAGTTTCTTTTGAATAAAAGCTTCTGCTGACCTGACCCAAAAGTACTCTGTGTGTGTTTCCACGACAATTCCCCACCAGCCTCAGCACAAAATGCAATTTGCTAAGCGTCAGCACAAGGAAGGGCTCAGACCTCAGTGCTGCAGGACGAGGATACATTGTGCAGTTAGAGACATTCCTGTCCACCTTCATCCCTCACTCTCAGGGTGAGCAACACAAAGGGGCTTTCAAGATGTCAGAAGAACCCCACAGTGACTGCCCCTACGTAGGACAATTCTCTGTCTGCTGCCCCTCCCATGCCCAGATGCAGGGCAGGAGGAGGGAGTGGAGGGTCCTTCCTCCACTCCTTCCTGTCCTGAAGTCTCTTCCAGCTGTTATATAAGTTAGTGCTGGCACCTAAGAGCCAGGAGCCAGACTCTTCAGGCCCCAAATCCAGCTGAGTTTTGATGGCCCCATTGGACAGAGTGGTATTTATTCCCTCCCTCCACAATCCCTGGTCAGAGCCCGGAAGCAAGGGAGGTAATGCTGTACCATAGGCTGAGGACAAGTCACCCAGTGTAATCAAGAAGAAGATTGGAGGGAGCTCCATGATGCCCAGGTGACACTGCAGCTCATACATCACCTGTATCACCTGACCTGACCCAAAAGTACTATGTGTGTGTTTCCACGACAACAGTTTGTGTCATTCCATTTACACACCCAAGAGAGAAGGAACCAACGATAAGCTGTACACGGAGTTTTGGGGACATGATGACAGAATACAGCAGTGGGCTAGAGATAGCCACATAACGGTTATATGCCATTGTGGCCAAGAGGAAACCTTCAGTTACAACAAAGGCAGTAAAATGAAAAACCTGAAACCCATATCCTATGTAAGAAATGATTTTCCTCTCTGTTAAGAAATCGGCCAGCATCTTGGGAGTGATGACTGCTGAATAACAGAGATCAACAAAGGCCAAATAACGAAGGAAAAAATACATGGGGGTGTGAAGCCGAGAGTCAACCCAGATTAGAAAGATCAGCCCAATGTTGGCTACCATAGTGATGAGATAAACTGCTAGGAAGAGAAGAAAGAAAGGGATCTGATAAATGTGGTGATCTGTGAGTCCTGTGAACAGGAATTCAGTCTCCTGGTTGCAGTTTCTTTCCATTTTCATTTTAGAGCATGGACTTGGGCAGTACAACACAGAGGAAAATTGCAAAATAGCAGCCGCTTCTTCAGTCCAGTTACCTCTTGGAGCTTCTCCCAGAACTGTTGAATAATGTTGACTTTTTGGTTCTTCAGACAGGAGGCTCAGCATACACTATTTTCCCTGCTCTCTTGGTTTCATGGATCCTCTTCAGGTAGAGTGATACAGCATCAATATTCCTATGATAATTGTGGGGGCATGGAAAGATCAGTAAAACGCTTTGAAAAAGGCAAATAAAATAATGAATGGGAGACGTCCTGCACTGGGAAGTCTTTCATTCACTAGAAAATACATCATACCTGAACTATGCCTGTTACTTGTAGTGTTATGAAACCTCTTGATTGCTCTTCATTTTCTGCATTAATATGTCCCTCAATTCATTTTCTTTCACACTATGACTGTTCTATAACATTTTTAACATCTCTAGTATAAAATTGCCATGATGTAATGTTACTTGTTCTTTAAGGACAATGCTCATTTGAAAATAAGGAGGCATTTTAATCAATAAGAGAGTTCACCATTATTTTTTGCGAATCAAAGTCTGAGACAGCATAAATTATTCTCCAAAGCTCAGTTCCTCCCAGGAATTTTTCCTTGCTTTTGATTTTCTGAAGCACAGGATATGTAAAACCTTAATCTTCTTCATTTACACTTTCCAGGTCGGTGCCACAAGGAAACAGAGGTTTACTAACAGAACAGGATCTGTATCTTTTTATCTTTATACCAAATTATGCTTCAGGTCTGCAGTTATATAGATACAGGGGGGCTCCTCAGTTTACATATAGTCCCAGTGTATTCTGTAAGAGCACAAGGGTCAGTTACTAGTAGTGAAGCAAAAGGAATAGGTAAGATGCATATAAAATCTTCTTCATGAATTTTCCATAAGAGCATTCATCACATGGCCACCTACAAATGTGTTAACGTTTGTGACTGACACATGATCAATGATGTGAGAAGTGGAATATGACTAAGATGAAGAGATACTGAAGAACCCCAGTTCAGGTTCCAGTACAGTAAATAATATATCCTGGAAGCTTTGGGGTGTATCAGCTGGACTCTTAGTCATAAACCACACGTCACTATGGGGACAGCCTGCATTCATTTCATAAACAGACTGTCTCAGCTTCATAGAAATCATACTATGGCATTTTATTGTTGGAAGAGGTTAAGTAACAAGAGCTGATTACAATAGGCAGAAGGCAGTGAGAGTCCATGTGCATAGAAAAATTGGTGCATGTGCACAGTAAACAGAGCTGTGATAACAGCAAGTGCAGATGTGACCAAAGCTGCTGTATTCTACGTAGTCTAAGTACTACTATTCAGGAGCTGTAGCTATGCAGAGTGCAGCATTACCTAGCATCCTGACTGGCTTCTATGGTTCTGGTGCACTTTTTCAGTGCTAAGACTTCCTTTTCCTAACACACAAGCTGGCTGGATTAAAGCTGCCACTACTGTGTGTTGATGTACTGCCATCACATCAAATATTGCCCTGTCAACAGATCCAAGGAGACAGCACTGGCCATCATGACATGCTATGGTCTCAGCATATCAGCGTCTCGCCACTCTCCAGCATGCTATGAGCACTGCAGGGAAGGACGCTTCTATCTAGGAACCTGAAGGAGGAAGATGAGGGGGATTTGCTGACATCAGACAAATACCATAGGCCTGGAGAGAATCTGAGTAACAAAGGAAAACAGCACTTATTTGGAATTATATTAAATAACCTCCAGGGGAAGGAGAAATATTTGCTGAACGCAGCACAATTTTCAGTGTTAGGGCTGGGGTTTTCCAGCAAGATTGTCTCTCTCTCTAATGAACATTCATTCCCCCTTTCTCTCTCCTAATCACTGCTCCTCCTCATCTCCCTGACTCTTCTCCCTCCTACACTAAAGATGGGTTTATGTGCAGAAAGATAAAGTGGAATATCCCTCTAAGGTTAATGTGCTCCTTCCCCTATATAAGTCTTACCAAGTAATTTATGGCAGGAGCAAAGATGCTATGAAACTGACCTTCTCTCCAGTGCTTCATTGCCTCTCCTGGTTCTCATCTCTACACTCTACCTGTCACATGTAGCTATAAAGTAGGTCTTCGTGTAACCAGAAATAAGCTGGTTCCTTATTAACACTTGCGCTACCAGCACTCAGAGAATTGGAACTCCAGGAGCACCTCTAGCCCCAGGAGGATGAAACTGCTGAACACAGGCCCTTAATTTGTTTTTAGGGTTTTTTTTTATGCTGGCAGCAGATGGCACACAGAGGATGTAACTGTGTGTTAAGTAAATCAACAAATATTTGGCCTCAGATCTCAAAGGGGTCACACCAAGACTGTGTCGTTGTTTCCTTTACAGAGGAAGCTTGGTTTTGATCAGTTCTTAGCTCCCTCCAGGGGAATACGAATCAGTCAATGAGCTCCTATGTACAACCTGACATACTGTCAAGCTGTTCTGTGACAGCACTTTAGGCTCGGATACCCCAGATCACTGACAAGCCCATTGTGGGGCAGATGGAATTTGGATAGGTAAACTGAAGTGACCAAGCGACAAAACCTCAGTCTCTGTTTCCTGAGAAGCTGTTTTCTTTTGTACAGGAACTACACAGATAGAGTGATCCAGCAAGTACAGAGCTGAGGGAGTTTGCTGATGTGGTTGCAGAGCTGCTGGCCATCATCTTTGAAAACTCATGGACATCAGAAGAGGTCCCAGTTGATTGGAAAAGGGCAAACATAGTGCCCATATTTCAGAAGGGGAAAAAGGAGGATCCAGAGAACTATAGACCAGTCACCCTCACCTTAGTCCTTGGAAAAATCATGAAACAGATCCTTGAGGAATCCACCTTGAAGCACTTGGAGGAGAAGAAGGTGATTAGGAACAGTCAGCATGGATTCACCAGGAGCAAGTCATGCCTGACCAATCTGATTGCCATGTGTGATGAGATGACTGGCTCTGGATGCAGGGAGACCAGTGGATGTGTTTTATCTTGATTTTAGAAAGGCTTTTGATATGGTATCCCACAACATTCTCACAGGCAAACTGAGGAAGTATGGGCTAGATGAATGGATTGTAAGGTACATAGAAAACTGTCTGGAGCATCAGGCTCAGAGGGTAGAAATCAATGGCATGATGTCTAGTTGGCAGCCAGTATCAAGTGGAGTGCCTGAGGGGTCAGTCCTGGGGTTGGTTTTGTTCCATGTCTTCATCAATGATGTGGAGGATGGCATAGAGTGCACCCTCACCAAGTTTGTAGATGACACCAAGCTAGGGGGATACATTGGAGGGTAAGGCTAGAATTCTGAGACACCTAGACATATTGGAGGATTGAGCCAAAATAAATCTCATGAGGTTCAACAAGGACATGTGCAAAGTCCAGCATTTAGGATGAAACAATCCCATGCACTGCTACAGGCTGGGGGCTGACTGGCTGGGCAGCAGCTCTTCAGAAAAGGACCTGGGGGTTACAGTGGACAATAAGCTGAATATGAGCCAGCAGTGTTCCCTTGTTGCCAAGAAGGCTAATGGCATACTGTGCTGCACTGGTAGGAATGTTGCTGGTAGGTCAAGGGAAGTGATGATTCTCCTCTATTCAGCACTGATGAGGCCACATCTGGAGTACTCTGTCCAGTTTTGGGACCCCCACTACAGAAACCAGTTTAAATGACCACCAAGTCCAAAGCAGTTATTCTTCTTATTTCAATCTCACTTTGTAAATCTATTTTTCTTGTCATTCTTAGTTAGTGCTGGTCAAAAATTTCTGGAAGAAAAGCTTTGTGTTTGTTGGAAAAGGTTGAATCAGTGGCACTGAAATATTTGGTGGGATTCTGTGGATTCTGTTGGCACATTTTGATATAAGCGAGCAAGGCAGATTGTTCCTCTGGTTGTCCTCCTAAAGCCAGGTAACCCAGCAGGTCAGTAGCTATGAAAGTGGGCAGCAAGTGCTATAGAAGAACTAAACAATTGAGTAGTTCATTAGCTTGTGAGGCAGGAACCTAGGCAGTTCACAGCTCCAGGGAGCAAGAAATTCAGAATCCAAGCAAACCATCAGGTGGGGAACTGGAGAAGTATGAGAGCTCCAGAAGTGCTCTGGGGAGCTGAGGGTGCAATTTTAGCTTTGCTCACCTAAAATGGCACTCTCAGCCATGAGCGATTGGTGCCTCCTGAGTCTGGGGAGGCACCCACAGAATCCATCAGTGATGTCAGCAGTGGGGACGGCCCTGTCATGGAGGGCACAAGCCCCGCCATGCCTCCCCCACCAGTCACCTATGCGCACAGCTGCATATGTGCTGTTTTGGGCATTTATACACACTTTGGAATCCTATTACTAATTTAGTCTGCACACTTACTCTTCATACATGTGTTAGGATGGTGAACCCTTGCATTTTCCCGCCCTTTTTTCCTGCTGATTTATGATACGCCCTTGCATTGGTCTTGCAGATGATGCACTGTTTACTTATGCTTCCATTTTCCTGCCCTTTTTCCACTGCTCCTTTTCCCCCTGCTGTTTGCAATCTGCTCTTTCTCCCAGTCTTTTCCCTTGCTGATTCGTGCTGAGCCTGAACACTGAAACGTCTTGGTTTTGCAGCTGATACGTACATTGCCTATGCCCAAGTTGGAGATTTAACCAGGCATAAGACCTAAGGTGCTAAAGTTAGCAGAAGTGCAATGTTTGTTTTACATGTTTGTTTACTTAGGGGCTTTGAATAGTTAATCATTTGTCTAATCATTTGACTATTTGTTTAGTTGTGAAGTAGAGGAACTTAAACCAGACAGGGGAGGAAACCAATGGTATATTAAGAGGGAAAATATAAAGTAGGCTTTTAAGATGAGTAACCGCAGGTGACCGAAGGTAGTAGGGGTGACGACCTCATGCAGGCGCAGAGTGGAAAGTTTCATGGTAATGAACTAATGCATAGCCAATTTCATGTAAATACAGGGGCGGAGCTGTGGGTGGAACAGGGGGAAACTGGGCATGATTTAAAGCTAATGAGTGTGGACTGGAAAGTATAAATGTATGAATGCACTGATGTTCTGTGCCACTCCTCAGTTTGGTGGGGACCTGCCCAAAGTTGCCTCCACTTCAATAAAACTGTTGAACGCAGTGTGTGCTTGTGTTTGCCCCACAAGTGGTCACTCATGATCCCGTGGGCAATTGATTCGTCGGTTCCCCTAGTTGTTGGGCCTCACGTGGGGTTCAGGTTTAACAACATGGATTTACAGAGCAAGCTTAGTAGGCTATGCATTGGCTAGTTAGGTCCATGGTACCTAGGTGTAAGTCCAAGAAAAAAATGAGCACAAATTAAAAGTTAACAGGGGAAGACTATGTTAGATTGCATGCTACCCCCTCCCCTGCTTATATAGAAGGGGTTTAAACCTAATTCTCTGCCTTTTCTATACAGGGTTTTAACAATCACATCACAGGTAAGAGTATTGCCAAGTCCATATGGCAAGAGATGGTCCTATTCACTGACTCTTGTTGGCAGTAATCAGGAAACCCAGGGTCTCCCTCTTCCAAAAGGGAGGGCTTCATACTGAGACTAAGGAGCCTTAGGGTAGATAGATTAGGAGTAGATTAGGGTACATTGTCACTAAGACCACCATAATTAGGAGAAAATTAACCAACCTGTGCTAAAACCTTGTTGTGGATATGGAAACTGATATTTCAGCATATATTACCCATGTGGAGTCAACCTCAATATAATTTACTGCAAATAAAATATTGTTTGTTGGTAGTTAGCAAATAGCTAACCATGTTTGTCTGTTGTAAAAAAACCAGAATGAATAGTTCCCATATTTATCCACTTAGAATGTTTCATTTATGATCAACTCATCATCATCACATACATATGTCCCTTTTTTTCTTCATCAGTCTCTTCAGGGCATCTTTTACTTCCTTGTTTCTCAGGCTGTAAATCAGGGGGTTCAGCATGGGGGTCACCACTGTGTAGAACAAGGAGGCCACTTTGTCTACATCCTGGGAGTGTTTGGAGCTGGGCCGTAGATACATGAATGCAACAGATCCGTAGAAGAGGGAAACTGCTGTCATGTGGGAGGCACAGGTGGAGAAGGCTTTGTGCCTGCCCTTAGCTGAGCGGATCTTCAGGATGGCGGCCAGGATGAAGGTGTAGGAGACAATGATGCTCGTTACAGTAACTAATATAATTATCCCTGTGAATGCAAATATAACCATGCTGTTGATGTTGGTGTCAGTGCATGAGATTGCATAGAGTGGGGGGGCTTCACAGTAAAAATGATTGATAACACTGATTTCACAGAAGGACAATCGGAGCATGGTGCCTGTGTGCACAGTAGAGTTGATAATTCCACCCAGATAACAGCCAGCAATCAGGCTGACACAGACTCTACGGGACATGGCTATTCTATAGTGCAGTGGGTTACAGATGGCCATGTAGCGGTCATATGCCATGACCGCCAGCAGGAATCCTTCCGTAGTACCAAATACAACATAAAAATAGAACTGGGAAAGGCAGCCAGCATAGGAAATGACCTTCCTGTCTGCCAAAAGATTTCTTAGCAACTTAGGTGTGATACAAGATGACAAGCTGAAGTCTACAAAGGACAAGTTGCTGAGGAAAAAGTACATGGGGGTGTGAAGTCGGGAATCTGACCTTATTAGCAAAATCATCCCGAGATTCCCCACCACAGTGATGACGTAGATTGACAGGAACACCCCAAGTAGGTGGACCTGTAGCTCCAGATGGACAGTGAATCCTGAGAGACTGAATTCTGTCACCATGGACTGGTTTTCTATTTCCATTTTCTTGGTGTCTGTAGGGCAAAAACAAAGGACAATAGTTAGAAGAGGAATGTCCTGCAGGAGTATCATTCGGATGGAACTGGTATGCTGAAGTCTGTACATGGAAGGTTTTCAGTGCCCGGAATGAATTAAAAAGTGTCATGATGGCATAATACCAGCTATATTCTTATCACCAGGTCTATATTCCCCTTTCCTGTCCTGCCCCTGCCTCCCCACACCTGTCTCTCACCCATTGACTGCCTCAATTTGCATTTTCATTGACTGGCTTTCTTACATGCATACTGGACTCTGCCTTCTTTTCTATTCTATCCAGGAAGAGGACAGAGCAACTGCAGATGCTTCCTCAGCCTGATGAAGGGTGTTTGTACCCAAAAGCTTGCAAAGAAGAATTTTTCCAATTATTTTAGTTGGTCTAATAAAAGATATTGGATTTACTCAAAGTACTTGTTTGCCTATGTCCTTAGACCAACACAACTACAACCCATACCCATGAGGGCATAATGACTCAGAAATCTGTGATATGAAATGATTGACTTACCAGGGGGGACAAGCAGGGAATGGGAGAGTCCCTGTTCCCCCGAGCTCTACCAGGAGTAACTAGGAATAACGGCCACGAGTTGATTGATAGTAGGTTCAGGCTAGATATCAGGAGGCACTACTTCACAGTGAGGGCGGCTAGGATCTGGAACCAACTTCCAAGGGAAGTGGTGCTGGCTCCTACCCTGGGGGTCTTCAAAAGGAGGCTGGATGAACACCTTGCCGGGGTCATTTGACCCCTGCATTCTTTCCTGCCATGGCAGGGGGTCGGACTTGATGATCTGTCAAGGTCCCTTCCGACCCTACCAACTATGAAACTATGAAAAGCACAGAATAGAGTCTAGGTGAAAAGGTTCAATGTAAAGGAACTGGAGTGACTTGTGGTAGCTATATAATAAGCTGTTCTTAATGAAAAAAGAAATACGTAAGTATGGATACTTGTTCTGCTTGGGCAGATTTCCTGGGTGACAGTTGCCAACCTTTTTTAGAAATGGACTTCCTGAAGAAAACTTGCTCAATCGCTTAGGCAGTGGAATTAGCTGGGACGAGACTGGAAGGATCAACTGGCACAACTATAGTTACAGAGGGACTGAGTTTCACACAATGGCACTGTTGTTCTCATCAGATCAGACAAGCAAGGTGTTATCATCTCAAGGACTAGTGTCTCAGCAGCCACAGAAATGTGAAGCATTGTTCAACTCTTCTCATTCCTCATGCACTATGATACTTCTCTTTATCCCTCTTTTCCCATTTTCTACCTTACTTGGTACTCCTCCTATTAAATCCAGTTCAATGCCAGTGTCAGGGAAAGTCTGCTTTTGGTTTGCTTTAGAGCCAAGACAGCTGGAATAAGAAAGTGATGCTTTACATGAATTCCAGAAGGAGCTTGCCAAATCCCTGGGCAGTTCATATGTTCTCCCACTCTGACCTTCCACCATCTGATCTGGAGCCTTAGGACTAACATTTCCTGACAGCTACAGTTTGATAGAGAGACAGAGACAGAGAGAGAGAGAGATAGACATGTATGAACAGGATTCCAGAGGTCAACATGCTACATATATTCAAAGAAGCATTATGATAATTTCCATATGATTTTCTCTACTACTATTCACATAGGCAGGCTGCATTTTGCTTCTCACTACCACTGTACATTCATTATTTATTTCCTTAGCAGTGTCCTCAGCCATTCCCATACTTTTCTCCTGAACTATTACAGTTAATAATCTATCGTTTGTTCTGCATATTTAAAGTCATACCACTAACATGCCCTTGTCTACCTTGCTTTAAATGGCAACATATGTGTTCAGTTTGTTGATCTCTGTTAGTCTTTGTGGAGTGTCTGTAGTCAGCTCTGGTGATGACCTGATGTAAATGCAATTTTTTGCTCAGTCAGGCACTGTAATAATTTGAGTGATTTAGCCATATTCAGACATGATTTGTTTTGATATGAAGCAAAGGTACAATTTGTATCCCATAATAGTGTTCCGTAACTCACCTGTTTTCTTGCAATGATTCTTCTCGTATGGTATCAGTGTGGTGAAAGTTACACATTGATATGGACTCTGAGCATGGGAGGATGCTGGGTTCATTCAAGCCAGGGGAAATACAGAATTCTCCAGAGACCCTGCAGAGCAGAGTGAAGTCATGTTTGGCAGCTTTGGAGTTACATCATGCCAGAGATTTCTCCCAGGAATTCTGGGCATTGGATGTGTCATAGAGCTCAAGTGTGCATCGATGAATTAGCTATTGCTATTATCTTCAGAACTGACAAGATGAAAGTTTAATGTGATATTTTCTCCCGTTTCTCTACAAGAGGAATTGTTGCCCTTCTATTTTTCTTGTGACACTTGGGTACATATTAAAATAGAAATACTAAGGCTTAGACAAAAGTGCAAGCCTGAATGACTGAAAAATAACTCATTAAACACACCACCTTCTCATGCAATTCTTTGGACTCTCTGGCACTCCAAATCCTTTTACTGATTTCAGTATGAAGACATTTTAAAACATACTACTCCTTTTAGCCCAGCAAAGCCACCTGAACTAAGTGAGAAAAGTCCGTATTGTGTTCTGGCTTATAGTATACTCATGGAATTGTCCAGTATGTTCCTATACCAAGATCCAGCTCTGTTCTCATGGCACCTTTAAAATACTGAGAAGTTGAAAACTATAGGTTAAATCCTATTTCACTTGTACATGTTTACATGGCACTTACATGGCCACCTAACTGCAGCGAAAAAAGAAGACAAAAGAATCACTTTATATTGTTACCTGATGGAAATAAAACGGATTTGTGTGCAAGGGCCAACCAGAGGTACTGCTCTCCTAGACTTGATCTTGGCCAGAGGAGATGATTTGGTGTGTGGCTTGAATATTGAAGGTAGCCTGTGCGACAGAGACCATGAGCTCACCAGGTTCATTGTCCGCCGCAAGGTTGATAAATCAACTAGCAGGATTCAAGTCCTGGACTTAAAAAATGCTGACTTCAACATGCTTAGGGCATTAGTAGGGGTGGTGATGTGGTACCAGGGATGGAAGGCCAATGGGGTGCATGAAGAGTGGTCATTCCTCAAGGACACTATCCTTGAAGCACAAAAGAAAACCGTTCCCAAGAAGAGGAAAGGTAGCAGATCTGGCAAGCCCTCTTGGCTTAACAGGGACATTGCAGTCCTTTTGAAAAAGAAAAAAAGAGGCATACACAGAGTGGAAGCTAGGGAAAGTCCTCAAGGAGGACCACACAACAGTGGTCTGCTCTTGTAGGGAAATAATTAGGAAAGCTAAGGTGGCGACTGATTTTAAGTTTGCCAAGGGAGTCAAGGACAATAAGAAGTCCTTTTTTAGGTGTAGGGAGCAGATGAAAAACAAATGAAAGCATGGGGCCCCTGCTTAACACTTTGGGACAGCTGGTAACAGACACTCAGGAAAAGACTGAACTCCTGAATGCCCACTTTGCTTTGGTATTTCACTGGACCAAGGGGAAAGACAAGTGAGATAAGGATCACAGGGGGCATGGTGGGAATGATAGCCTTCCCACTATGGATGCTGAGCTGGTGCAAAACCAACTAGAAAAGCTAGACATTTATAAGTCAGCAGGACCAGATGGACTTCACCCAAGAGTGCTGAAGTATCTGGCTGAGGTCATTGAGGAAACCCTGGCAAAACTTTCAGAAATTGTGACACACAGGGGAGATCCCTGTGGATTGGAAGAGGGCCAACATTGTGCCCATCTTCAAGAAGGGGAAGAGGGAGGACCTGGTCAAATATAGGCCAATCAGCCTAACCTCCATCCCAGGGAAAATCCTGGAAAAAGTCATTAAATAATCTGGGTGAGATACCCTCCTTGAGGGTAAGATTCTGAATGACAGCCAGCATGGCTTTGTTGCGGGTAGGTCTTGCCTAACCAATCTCATCTCCTTCTATGAACAGGTCTCTCACCACCTGGACATGGGAGAGAAGGTCAACATTATATGCCTAGACTTCCAAAAGGCTTTTGATCTAGTATCCCATGATATCCTTGTGGAAAAATTGGAGGATTCCAGTTCTGGGCTCCGCACTTGAACAAGGACATGGAAAACCTTGAGAGGGTCCAGAGAAGAGTCACCCGTATGATCAGGGACTTGCTAGACAAGCCATACAAGGAGAGGCTGAGGGACTTGGGCCTCTTCAGCCTACAGAAGAGAAGGTGAGAGGGGTCTTGGTAGTGGCTTACTGCTACAGCTGGGGAGTGTATCTAGAACTCGGTGAACAGCTGTTCACCAGGGCACCCCTGGGGAAGACCAGGAAAAATGGATACGAAGTCCTGGAAGGCCACATCAGGCTCAATTCCAGGAAAAAACTCCTTTGCAGTCAGGGTGTCCAGACTGTAGAATACACTCCCTTCAGGGGTGGTGCAGTCACCTACCCTGGAAATCTTCAAAAAGAGACTGGACAGTAACTTCACTGGGGCCACTTAAACCCAGTTGTCTTTTCCTGCCTAGTTCAGGGGGACTGGACCCAATGATCTACAAGGTCCCTTCCAGCCCCTAACAATCTATGAATCTATGAATCAATCTATGAGGATGGGAGGGACCCTAGTGTAAGGTCTTGGCATAAGGCCTCCATTATATAAAGGTTGGAATGATCTTTGGGTAACCTTGCAGAGAGACCACTTTGCAAGGCCAGAGTTTAAGTGTTTGCTGATATAAACAAGAAAGCACTGACTTGGGTATTTGGAATACAGTCATACAAATGTACCAGAGTTAGATCAGGCTCTCTTACAGCCTGGTCTCTGTCTGTTTGGGCTGATGCTTCAACCTGTTGCAATAAAGGGAAGTTTGGTGTGATTGGACCATTCTGGATGGGGCTTCTTTGTTTGTCATTGGGAGGAATTGTAGACCCAGAGGAGCCTTCCCTGGGTGCTCACAGCCTGCCCATGAGGGGGAGGTGGGGAGAGTCACTTGTCCCATGCAGGGGAGAGTGCCCCATTGAATTCTAAAAGTTGGAGAGAGATATTGCAGGTGGGATCACAAAACCACAGTTTTTCACCAAGCTGTCAAATGGGACATAAACCCCTCCCCATAGTGCAGGAGCCCAGTAGTAAGCTGCACGGTGCTTGCCAGAGCCCCTGCTGAAGGGAGGGAACCAGGTTCTAGCTGGAGGAGGTTGGCTCCACCCACCCTGCAAGAAGGGTGACTGGTACGAGACTGATCTAAGGAGGATCTATGACTGCTACACTATAGAGTATGAGACCCTGGCGGGGCTTGTGAGTGAGTCAGAACTTTGCTGCCTCTCCCATGGTGGTGGAGAGTGTGTGTAAAAGACTGGGTTGTTCCTTGCATCCAGGATCAGTATGACATTCATTGCTGAAAGTTGTACAACATCACTAGAAGCAACATAGGGCAAAATTCATTTATGAACTGACCTGAGGGTCGAGTGTAAGGGCTTCTCACTGACCTCCCACCCCTCCCCAGAGACTGCTCCCAAATTTCCAGAAGAAGAGACTGTTTGGTGTTTCATATTGCTGTAGCATATGTGTAATATCTATTAGTATATAATAGTTATTAGTATCTTTGTTGGTGTATATATTGATCCTTATGTTCTTTTCTACCTCCCCTTTTCTACCTATGTAAATAAATTGCATAAAGGTAAGTATTGAGTGTTGTCTGGTTGGAGGTTTTGAGGCTCCGGGTGCCCTTCTCTAGGGAGACTCCCCACACACTAGGAGTGGGGCTCCAAGGCAGAGACCCCAGGGATCCATAACTGGCTGCAGCTGGTGGGTAGTTCTACCCATGTTACACAAACAAAGCATTTGAAACTCATTACCATAAGGAATACCCCTCATTGTTAAAAGTAAAAAAACTAACTTATAACTTCTGAGACCACACTAGTTAAACAGTTGTTAAGTATTTGTGATAAATTCTTCACTTAGCTGAGAAGGTGGTATTCATGATTAACCCCTTTTATGCTCAATAAGGTAGTAAATAGATATGTGTGTGTGTGTGTGTGTGTGTGTGTGTGTGCGTGCGCGCGCGTGCTTGTAACGCTGGAGGGACTAGGGAAGCATGACCCTGAGTTGTTGGAGGAAATGAACACAAGCTCAGAGTTCCTGGGGTCTGGCCCCTACACTCATCTTCCTAGGCACGAGTATGTTTTCACTTTTCCATTGCTTGATCTGAAAGCTAGTTAAACTTATGTTTAGCTTTCCAATAAAGTGATTCTCTTGAGAAGAGACAGATGCTCTCTTTATTCCAGGGCCCTGTTCAACCAAGTAAGCTCCCTTTATCCCAATTTGGGGACAGAGAGCTTCTCTTCACCTTGCTTTACCTTTTAACTGCTTAGTGGTTAGGGAACTTGTGCAGGTAGTAGGAGATCCAATTTCTAGTCCTCTTAATAACCCAGAGAGAACATCAATCCCTGTCTTCCTGGCAAGGTACAGCTAAAACTTAATAATTATCCAAGGTATTCTCCAGTTGTCCTCTTGATGCAATCCCATGGACATCCAGGATTGGAAGATATGTGGGACTGGGACCAGAAGAGCAGCTGATAGAGAGGATCACTCAATGAGATTCCTTTTACACTAAAGGGGTTACAGCCATGGCAATATAGAGCTCAAATCCTAAGTGAAGTCACTGAACACTGGGGACAAAACATTTTCTGTTGGAGGGATCCACCCATGAAGCTCCCTTTCTGGACCCAGAATTTGGTCATCCATAGAGGATAATGTAAGGCTTCCCCGCAGCTGTATCATCCCAGCCAAGACTTTGTCTAGCTGGGTCTTAAAAACCCTCCAAGGATGGATATTCCACAACTTCTCTGCGTAAACTCTTGCAGTGCTTTACTACCCTCCTAGTGAGAAAGTTTTTCCTAATATCTAATCTAAACTTCCCATGCTGCACCTTGAAACTATTGCTCTGTCATCTGCCATCACTGAGAACATCTAGCTTCAGCCTCTTTGAGTTGAAGGCTGCTATTAAATTCCCTCAGTCTTCTCTTCTCCAGACTAAATAAGCCTAGTTGCCTCAGCCTCTACTCAGAAATCATGTTTCCAAGCCCCCTAACCATTTTCATTGCTGTCTGCTGGACTCTCTCCTACGTGTCCATATTCTTTCTGTAGTGGGGGGCCCAAAACTGCACACAATACTCTGATGTGGTGTCACTAGTGCCAAACAGAGGGGAATAATCAGGGGCGATGCATAGGGGGTGCACCTGCACCCCCTGAGCATGGCGGTGCACCTCTGCAAAAAGGCGCTGCTGATACCGTCGGCAGTGCCTGTGGGTGGTTGCCGCTCCTCTCCCTGCTGCCGACACTGCCGGTGGCATCTGCGGGCAGTCCACGATCCCCTCTGGTCACCACTGATGCTGTGGGTGGCAGCTGCGGGTGGTCACTGACCCTTGGTCAGCACTCGCCACCTCCCTCTGCCCCCTGGGGGCATGTGCCGTTCATGGGAATAATCACTTCCCTTAATCTGCTGGCAACGCTCCTACTATGCAGTCCAGTATACCATTAGCCTTCTTCACAACAAGGCCACACTGTTGGCTTATATTCAGCTCATTGTCCACGTTAATCCCTGGGTCCTTTTCTGCATATCTACTGCTTAGCCATCAATGAAATAAGCCACTTCTCTCAGCACCCTTGGGTGCTTCCCATCCAGCCCAATGAACATGTACATGTCCAGGTTTTCCAAATAGTCCCTAACCTGTTCTTTTGCTACTGTTGGCTGATCACCTCCTCACCAAATTGTGCTGCCAGGTGCAGGAGTCTGGGAGCTGGCCTCATCTGTGATGGCTGAGGTGAAAAAGGCATTTAGTACTTCAGCCTTTTCTGCATCGTGTATCACTAGGTTGCCTACCCCATTCAGTAAGGGACCCACACTTTCCCTAAAATATTAGTAGAAACCTTTTTGTTACTTTTCACATCCCTTTCTAGCTGCAACTCCAGTTGTGCTTTGGTCTTTCTGATTTCATCCTGGCATGCCTGAACATTACTCTTATACTCCTCCCTCATTGTTTGTCTAAGTTTCCACTTGTTGTAAGCTTACTTTTTGTGGTGTAGCTCACTTGAAGAGCTCCGTCTTAAGCCATACTTGTCTTCTGCATTATTTGCTAGTCTTTCTGTGCATCAGGACAGTTTGTTCCTCTGCCTTCACTAAGGTTTCTTTAAAATACAGTGAGCTCTCCTGGACTCCTTTCCCCTTCAGACTGGCCTCCCAGGGGATCCTGACCATCAGTTCCCTGAGTGAGTCGCAGTATGCTTTTCTGAAGTTTAGGGCCCTTACTCTTCCGCTCTCTTTCCTTCCTTTCCTCAGGATCCTGAACTCAATCATCTCGTGGTCACTGTTGCCCAAGTTTCCATCCACTACTACATTACCCATCAATTCTTCCCTGTTTGTGAGCAGCAGGTCAAGAGGCCCCTAGGTGGCTGCTCCAGCACTTGTACAAGGATGTTGTCCCCAACACTCTTCAAAAACTCCCTGGATTGTCTGCACACTGCTGTGTTGCCCTCCCAGCAGATGTCAGGTAATTGAAGTCCACCTGAGAATCAGGACTGTGATTGAGAAACTAGCACTAGCTGTTTGAAGAAAGTCGCATCCATCTCATCCTCTTGGTTTGGTGGTGTACAACAGAGCACTACCACAATGTCACCCTTGTTGCTGTCCCCTCTAATCTGAACCCAGAAACTTTCCACACGGCCTATCTCCAGTTTCATTCTGGAGCTCTAAGCAATCATACAGTTCTTTTACATAAAGAGCAATTCCTCCTCCTCTTTTCCCCTGCCTCTCCTTTCTGAACAGCTTGTACCCATCCATGACAGTGATGTAGTCATGTGAGCTATCCAACCAAGTCTCTGTTATTCCATGAGGCCTTAGAGTTTCTCTTTTTTTCTCCACCAAAGAGGATTCTTCCACTTCTTGGGTTCTCAGTCTGTTTTGACTATCTTAATAGAACACCCCTGAAAATTCAGGGGTCCCAGCTCTATACCATCACCCCATGATCAATATGCTTTTGATGGCCAGTGGAGTAGTATCCATTATTGTTGGACCTCCATGCACTATATTCCATAATGGCTCAATCCTAATTATTTTCCTCTGGTTCTCTGAGGTTTCACCCTCAATCAATCCATGTATTTTTTGGTTTTTTCTCAAAGTGTCACTCTCAGCCATATACATATTTTTGCTCACACACATATACACAATATCCATGGAAACACAGTATATGTGTAAACTTTTGACTCTAGCCCTGCTGGAGATAGGGAGTCCTTCTAGTTACATTTTTCTTCCTAAATCCATTCTGTTCTCTTCCCTCACAACTTTGGAAAGCGCCTTGTGCCAATCAGCATTTTTCTTAACAAGACAGGTTCTGGAGTCATGGAAACACCCTGTTGACATTAAAAACAATGGAAAAGAAAAGGATTTTTTTGGTTTGGGAGGCAGACTTTACAATAGAATCTGGTGTATGCTGATGAGGAAACCTTGGGCTTGATATTAATTTATAATGCTTGGGCCCGGCAGTCATGTACTCCCTCCTCTCCGCCCACTTCCATATTCCTTTCATAGGAAATGAGGCAGGGCCATCTCACCACCTCATACCAAGAGCCATACTGACACTGAGTGCCACAAAGACAAAACTGTCCCTTGCCCCCTGGGTCTGTACAGGGTGGCACACTTCCATATTGCCTATGTCTGTATTCTATATTGCTTCTTCATTAGGACTTTAGCTTGGGAATGGGAGTCATTCGTATTTAGCTTTTACATATTTATGTGGCACTTATACAGCTGCATAATAGGCCTGTCTGAAGCAGCAAGTATTTGCTTCAGATTCTTCTGATTTGGAGGGACAGTGATTTGATTCAGAGATTTGAATTACAGTTGCAATTTGATTTGGTGGAATCAGATCCAAAGATTTGGCACTGCTTTGGAGATTCAGCCATAGACTAAACAGGCAGCAGTCCTCACCACGCTGGACACGGCTGGCTGCCTCCAGCTGGTAAATCTGTTGCGGTGGGTGGAGGGGGAAGGGAAGGAGGTGTGGGGGCCAGATCAATGCCCCCACAGTGAGGGGCAGAGGGGGCACATGCAGAGCCATCCTTAGGGGATGGCAAGCAGCCAGAGTGGCCAGAGTTGGCAGAGTGGAGGGAGGGGGTCTCGTGGTGGTGAGTGGCTGGAGGAAGCTGGGTCGGGCTATACTCTGTATAGGTGGTGGAAGGTGCTAGGAGTGGGGGCTATGCCCTCCCACCACTTGCCACCCCACTTCCTGCTCCACCAGCTCTGGCCTCCCCCCCTGCCCAGCCCCGCACATCCTTAGGGACATCTCTGCCCACACCGCGTTGCCCCAGCTGGGCAGCTTGTCCCAGCCCCAATCCCTCCCTCACTGCAGGGGACGTTGATCTGCCCCCACCCCATGCTCCTTCCCTCTCCCCTTCACCCACCACTACCGACTTACCAGCTGGAGGCAGCTGTGTCCAGTGTCCTCAAGGACTGCTGCCTGTTTAGTCTATGGCTGAATCTCTGTATCAGATCAAATCTTTTCCAAATCGATTTGGAGGCTTCTGATTCAATTCAGAGCTTTTAATTGGTCTCACGATTTGATACAGATTTGGAGATTCAGCCACTGAATCAGGCTGAATCTTCTCCAAATCAAATTGTCTGCCAAAGCTTTGCACAGCCCTACTGCATAAGTGTGACTTTTCGAGAAAAGGAAAGTGTCCTCTTTCAGGGAAAATGCCTCCTCACACTCCACAAAGAAGCCTTGTTAGATCTCCCTCTTTAAAGGACCACCCCGCAAAGCCAGCCTTACCATGGTCTCTTGAGAAGCAAATTTCTGGCTTTGAGACTCTGGTTCGTTCTTGTTCCTGGCTTCCCCAGCTAGTCATAACAACCTCACCGCAGTTTCTTCTTTGCTTAGCTCCCGGGAAGCAGGGTTTACCTGTTGTAAGGGGCAGGGTGGGGAGGCAGAGGGCTGACATCCCAAGGCAGCTTCACTGCAAGCCAACAGGCATTTTTGTGCTACTCCCATTCCCCCATCCTCCCTTGGACTCCTGATTTCTCTCCCTAGCTCTCTCTAATCCTCTTTTGGCATACAGCCACTTTCAGAACAAAATTATTATACAATTATAGCAGTCAGCGTGGGAACTAAAATTTGCCAAATTGAATGAAACATAATTTTATGGAGCACCAATCAGATAGCAGTCTCCAAGATGAGCTGGAAAGCCTAGATTGCTACGTTCCCCTGAGAAGAAAAAGGCATTTAAATATCCTGTTAATGAAACTACTAACAGCAATGCACTCTCACACTGAACCCACCCCCCTCCCTCTCAAAGTCTTCCCCACTAGAAATGCAGGCTAGAACTTAGTCCACTCAGCCTCTTTCATCACAGAAAATAAGCAAGAGGTTGTGTTGCTCAGTGCTGTTGAATGGAGGGAATCTGGCTTCTGGTACCTTCCCACATTGGCTGCTTCCCTAACCTTGTAGTGTGATGATTAGAACACTTTGCTGGGAAATGGGAGATACAGGTTGAATCTCTCTCTGCATGAATGAGTCTAGAACTTGGTTTTTCCCATTCTCTGGGTGAAGTCCCTGATCTTTAGGCTACTGAGCTAAAAATATGAGAGGGTCTTTTCGTCTATCAAATATCTGTTACTCAGTTCCTCCCCCCCCACGCTCCATTTGACATGGTATCATTGGAAAGAAAATAAAACCTAAAAGAAAAGATGTGTTTCAGTTTAATTCACATATCACCATGTAGGAAACGATGTCTGGTGCTCCCAAACTGTGATGTTTTGTTTTGCTCCATGGGCCTGTGTAAGTCCATGAAGAGGCAGAAATTACCCAATGGGGCCTTATATAGACTCATCCTATAACAGCCCACAGGCAGGAAGGATAGCTGCCCCCTCAGCTGCACTGTCAAGTTATGCAGGTTCATCTGGTGTTTTCAGTGAAGCAAGAGAAGGCTTGTTGATGTATTTCCAGAGCTAGAGCTACTCAGTAGGCACTATTGCTTACATTTCTCCACACAAAACATCAGTATTTTATTTTGGGAGAGTGATCCATATTGGTGAGGTTAGACACCCAAGATCGTAATACAGTCAATGAGACAAAGGAGGTGATCCAGAGTGCCATGGTACTGAGTTCAGAGTGAACCAGTCAGAAACACAGGGCCTGAACTCCTTTTCTGTATGGGCCTCAGGCTCATTTCAGAGGGATGCTGCCCAAATCATGGATGTCAGCCTCCACATTGAAAAAAAGGCGAGGGCCCCAGATAATTTTTCATTCTAAGATTCAGCGTTGATTGCCTCTGGGGATAGAGTCCATTGGGTTACTCACAGAAGGGCAGTTCTGTACATAAGTGCTTTTACATCGATTTACTGGTATGATTACCAGCACCCACAGATCCTGATTTAAGATGTTTTTATAGGCAGCGATTAAAAATGGTGCTAGAATGGCAGCATTAAGCTAAGAAAACCAAAAGAGACTAATGAATAACACATACACATAAATACCTTCTCATGAGTTAATTAATTTAAAAGAGTTTTTCTGCAAAAAATGTGGATTTCTGAGAAAAAAACTATGGATTTTTAATAAAATAACTGATGTGTTTAGTTTCCTCAAATATTTCAGTATGAGGGATTAGAAAACTTTCAAAACTTCCAAAGCAATTCCTATACTAAAGCTCTTATGACACAAGAGTTGACATGTAAGCCAGGTATTCATATCTAAGTGCTTATTTCCACCTGCTCATTTATTTAAAATATTTGAGATTTTTTTCCATGCCATCACTTTCCTCGTGGCATCTTTCACATCCTTGTTCCTCAGGCTGTAGATCAGAGGATTTAGCATAGGCGTCACCACTGTATAAAATACTGTGGTCCATTTGTCCTCATGCCGTGAATCATCTGAGCTGGACTTTAAATACATAAAGAGAGAGGTTCCATAGAAGATGCTAACAACTGTCAGGTGGGAGGCACACGTGCTGAAGGCTTTGTGTTTACCCTCAGTGGAGTGGTTCTTCAGGATGGTAGCAACAATGAACGTGTAGGAGATAAGGACAATCAGGATGGTGAATGCCCCCAAAATAGCAGCTGTAGTTAATAGTACCATCTGACTTATGCTGGCATCAGATGTGGAGAGTGATAACAGTGGGGAGATGTCACAGAAGAACAGGTCAATGACATGGGAGCCACAGAAGGATAATTGTAACAAGTCTACTGTTTGTGACATTGCATTAATCCACCCAGCGAAGTATGACCCAACCACCAGTTGGACACAGAGTCTTGGGGACAGGATGATGGAATACACCAAAGGTCTACAGATGGCCACGTAACGGTCATACGCCATCGTAGCCAGGAGGAAACATTCTGTAATCCCAAAGAAACATAAAATGAAGACCTGAGCCATGCATCCATTATAAGAAATGGCTTTCCTCTCCACAAACATATCAGTCTACAAAAGCCAAATTACCAAGGAAATAATACATGGGGGTATGAAGACGAGGGCCAGACCTGATTAAAAAGATCATACCAAGGTTCCCCACCACAGTGATGAAGTAAATCGTGAGGAACAGCACAAAGAGAGTGACCTGAAACCATAGATGTTCTCTGAATCCTGTGAAGAGGAATTCAGTCACCTGGGTACAGTTTTCTCCAACCATGTCTATAGAGGTCATGCAGCATGCAGGTTAAAAGAGCATCAATTTACTGTAATCAGTAAATTTACTCTAATCAGCTTCTGCAATTGGTTAGTAGAGCTATTATTTTGTAGAGTTTCAGGTTCTTCATAGAGAAGACAGGTCACAGATTTGGTTGGTTTGTTTTGCCACTGACCTTGTCCAACTGCAGAGAAGTAGGACAGTCCTAGGGAGAAGGAATTCAGAAAGAGAGTGATTCAGATAGAGAGTAAATACTTTGCCAAAGGAAGAAAAAAACATTGCAGAAAAGAAACCGTATACTAGGTACTCCCATGTGTGAGACAATGTTGCCTATGTGGAACTGGGCCATGATTTGGTTTTGACATGCAACATCAGCATCTTACTTTCTCTCAACCTACTCAAAGTATTCAGATACCAAAGCTGTGGTCCAGCTTGTGATAAGAACTGCAGGCAAAGGGATGTCTAAATGTGGAACTGAAAGGAGAAGGGGAAGGAGAAGGAGAGGGAAACAAGGTATTTTTTGGTCTTCAGGAAGATCTGCTCTTCGGATTGAGGGCACCTGCCTTGAAGAATATAAAAGATATAAGAAATAGCCTCCAAAGAGCAGCCAGTGAAACTCGTTAATTTGGAAGCTTTTCAGCTCAGCTCAACCCAATGAATTGTAGGGGATGCAATATTTTGGCAGGATGAAAACAGATTTCCTAAGCAGCTCTCTCTTTCTCTCAATAAATTTGTTTTCTAATCTGGATAAATAAATGCTGTATTTATTTACATGGCACACAGATCTTTTCCTCAGAAGTCAGCCCTGCAAACTTGGGATGGGTGTCTTAAACAGGGCAGATGATTTTCTGCCTGAAATACAAGCACTCTGCTTTGATTCATATCCCCGCTGGCTGCAGCAGTGGCATTTGTATTCAGGCAGCTGCAGAAGTCAATTAATGTCTCATTGTTCTTCACTCCACTAGTATCAACAATTACCTCTCCTTTTAATGGTCTTGATGTTCCAATAATCAACCTGAGCTTTCTTTGGGAAATTCTGCTGTCTTTTAACTGCTCCTGGTCTTTCTTTCTCCTCTTTCAAATGGAGATGGTGTTTAGATATTTTCAATATCATAGCTTCATCAATAAGACTAGTCCTCAGCAACAGCTAGGCTTTTATCTTTTGGATAATTAGGAACGGGAGGAGTCATGAGCTGAAGACTAGGCTCGGTACCTGCTGTATGCAGGCAACATTCTGGAAAACAGTCTTTTTCTTCTTTCTGTTTCACCCTCAAAAATGTGCATGTCTTACTGGGGAGGAAGGAGAGGTTATGTGGTATGGCATTTGAGGGTTATGAAACCTCTTTCTCAGGTTACCTGTCCCCTTCCCCATCCCTCTGAATCACCCATGACAATTTCTGGATATTAGGAAAACAATCTTTAAAACTGACCATGTTTTAGAGGCATCTCTGTGTTTTTCCCTTTCATTCATTCTGAGATGAATAGATACAGAGCAGTTCCAGGCCTGAGAGTCACAATGGGAGCAAGTCACAAGCTGCCTCTCTCTCCTTTTTGTCTTATTTCCTTCGAGTTGCCTTCTGGGGCCCTGGAAATTTTCCTGAGGTTTCAGTACTGGCAAAGTGGGACTCTGGGAGCACCTCAAGTCTCAAGAGTATAAGTGCACAAAAAAGTATGTGCACAAAAAACATATTTACATAGCCTCATGCCCTGTGTACAGTAAATTAGCTTTACACAGAAGACTCAATTCTACTTCCACTGGACCCATGTGTTTGACTATTTATCTGAAGGGGTACATCATCGATCCCAGAATTCATAACATGTTTAGACCATAGGACCAGTTGTGGTAGATTAATTCATCCTAAACTTTGGAGAAAAAAAAGAAAAGGTCTTTTTAAATGAAGTCCCAGTTCTGATCTACAAATTAACCTTGTCAGATTCATAGTTTCTTGGTGAGGATATCTTACCAGATGAATTGTGGCAGGTTCAGTAACAAAACCAAATTGTTTTTAATGTTCTGTCTCCAAGTGTGGAATTTGCTCTGGAATTTCATGCATGTGGTATTCACGTGCACTTCTGGCAGCAGACCTGTTGAGGAAATGAACTTCTCTAAGATGCATTGAGCCCCTTGTCCCTTATAGCAGGTTGGGGATTCCTCAGCTCAAACAGGCTTTGCAAACTCAGCACAGGTCTTTATTTTCTGGGCACGCTCTCACCTAAAGCATAAAACACAAGTGCACAGACAATACATAAGTGGTTACTTCATGCTTATTTCCTCGCTCTGTCTGGTGGGCCTTTTCCCAGACCATGAGAGGGTTCTCTGGCTCTCTGCTGCTTTTAGCCTCACAGCCTTTTTCTGAATGTTCCTGTCTCTCCCTGCTCCATCTTGCTCTGGCTTTGTCCCTTTAAAGGAAAGCAGGCAGGGCCATATCTTGTGATCTTTAGCTGCCAATGTGTGTGAGCTCCCCATTCATTGTAATCCAGTTGATGGGATTGTGGAGGGGGCTTGAAAGGGAAAGATTTGATGCATATCTGAGCTTGATTCCTGTGCACTTGTCTAAAAGACCACATCTGGCGTTCACATTGCACCAGGTTCTCTCTTGACATACAGGCTGTGTAGAGAACTAAGAGAGAGTCAATTGTTGCAGATTACAGCCTTGCTTGGACTCATCACAGGTGAGGGAGAGCAAGCACCCTCAACATTTCTGTGCTTGGTGCAGGCTGTCCTGCTGTCCCCCTCTCTGAATCACTTTCTTGTCTCACAAAATAAGCCAAGACAATTTTAGCACTTGGCACCAGAATCTACAATGACCTGATAGTCATAAGTCTTTGAGCCTGCCAGTCTGTTTTGATCTGCTGTAGTCCCCAGAAACAAGAAAATCTAAGAGGAAACATAAAACATAACATTTGAGTTCAACTCTGCACTAGGTTGCAGGGCCATGTCTGGTGCCCTGACTGGCTGAGGTTTCATCTTGTCCTATGGACCTGTGTAGAGCTGTGAGAAATCCAAATTGTCCCATGGCAACTTCTGTGGATTTATTTCATCACAGCTTGCAGGGAATAAGGAAGAAAAGTTTCTACCAGCCACAGCTTAACCCATGCAGGGTGTGACATTGTTTCTAGTGGGACAAGACAGGGCTCTTTTTTTTTCATTTATAGAATGAGATAATCCCCATAGGCACTGCCACTTAGGCCTCTGTCCTCCTAGAAGTTTTGTTCCAGAAGGGTGGACCAGATTGACAGGGTAGACACCTGGGGTCCCCGTATAGTCAACAGAAAGAGTGAGGTGCTCCATAGTTACAAGGTGGTAAACTAGAAGTGACCCAGAGGGTACCATTGGAAATACAGAAAAAAAAAGAGTACTTTCCGCACCCTGGAGCTTCAGTGCCACACTCAGGCTGCGTGTTTGGTGCCTCCATCACGTCCAAGAATAGTGCTAGGGCATAAGGTAGAACTTTTGAAGGAGGCCTGGGTAGTGGGGGTTGGTCCAGCTCCCCATGGAAAGCCCGAAGCCAGTCCCTACCACATTTCTCATCCCAGGGGTGATTGAGTTCTGGCCGTAGCCTAGGCCACACAACTGGACTTGGCAGCAATAAAAGCCCTAAAGCCGGGACACAGTTCAGTCAGAACTGCAGGCCTGCATGTACTAGCCTCACCAGACTTCTGAGGGTTGAATCATGTATAGATGTTTGCACATCTAGCAATGTTAATACTTTGCAGTACTCTGTGGCACCCTCAAAAGCTGTGGTGACTCAAAAATGCAGCTCAAGGTGGGGGGCAGGGGCTGTGCAGTCTTTCATGCCCAATCACTTAGTGGTTAGATCAGGCACACTGGAAGCATAAGGGTGAGATTTTGGACCCTCATCAACAGAAAAGGAATCAAACCCACCTCCCCTGCTACCAGAGTAGCTGTGCTCACTTCCAGACTGCAACCCCCCTCTGAACTGAGGTTGCTGTATACCTTATTGGCACACTGTCCTAGGAAGATGATCATCTAGGTTTGAATATCTATAGCCTAAAGATGGCCTGAGGCCTAGGACTTTCACTTCCTGGGTCAGAGCTCCAAATATTTGTCTATTATAAAAAAAAACAGTAGGGCAGAGGGAACCAGCATCACCACTGTCTCCATTGAAAGGCCTCATGAGTACAATACATGCTGTGACACTCAAAGCATGAAGTATCCGTCAGTCCTGCTGCATGTGGGCTGCAGGACTGAACCTCTGTCCAGACTGGGGCATACCCATCACAGAGATGGGACCTGATGTTGAGCCCGAGGCTTTCCTAGAGACTTTGGAACAGGTGGCTAGGATATACCAATGGTCTGCAGATCAGTAGGCCTTAAGTTAGCCCCGTACTTAATTGGGGAAGCTCAGGCAGCCTATTGGGCCCTGGGAGTTTAGGTCACTTATGACACCCTCAAAGCCCCCATTTTCGATTGCATGGGGCTCATGGAAGAGGCATACTGATACCAGTTCCAGGAAGATTAATTTAACCCAGATTCCTGGCCCTAAGCAGTTGCCGAGAGCCTCAAATACACGTGTACCTGGTGGCTGTACTGGAGTGACTATAACTGTGCTACTCAGCTCAGTGCTGCTGAATCTCCATCATTGGAGGTTTTCAAGACGAGGTTGAACATTGGCCAGGGATGATATAGGCATACCTATATCATCCCTATGGACATTCCCATGATTCTGGGCATTGCTGCTTGCTGCATGGAGCTGAGAGGTAATTTTTTCCCTTACCGCTGCTACATGTGTCAGGGTCTCTTTTAGCTTTACTCTGGGGCATGGGTTGTTGGCTACAGCCAAGCCTGGGGATTTTGACTGGGATGTGCCAGTGCTCCTGCTGGGACTGATTCCTGGCTAAAGGTCTTATCTATCCACTCAAGTCAGACAGATTGCCTTATCTGGGGTGAGGAGGGAATTTTACCCTGTGATCAGATTAGCACTGACTTGTGGGGGTTTTTGCTTCCTTCTGTAGCAGGACATAGCCTGCCCTGGTCCTCCTTTACCTGCTGGAGTACTGTGTCCAGTTCTGGGCACCGTACTTCAAAAAGGATGTGGATAAGCTCAAAAGGGTACAGAGAAGGGCCACCCATATGATGAGGGGCCCTATGAGGAAAGGCTCTGGGAACAGTGTTTGTTCAGTCTGAGTAAGAGAAGACTGAGAGGTGACTTGATAGTCACCTACAAGTATGTCAGGGGTGAACACCAAGATCTAGGGGAGCAAGTCTTCAGAAAGGCACAAGGTAATTGAGAGAAAATTTAGGCTGAACATAAGGAAAAACTTCTTTTCTGTAAGGGTACCTAGAATCTGGAACGCACTCCAGCAGACGTGGCGCAGTTGCCATCCCTGGAAGCGTTCAAGAAGAGGCTGTCTATTGCAATGCCCTAATAAAATTGGAGACCCTTTTCCCCACCCTCCCCAATTATGATTTTCAAAATCTTACAGAGGGGCTCTTATTTCTTATGTGGGGGCTCATCGCCCCCTGAGCTCCCCCATAATTTGAACCCTGCTGGCTGCAAGCCTTGAGCTCTGGCCCACTGATTTGGGTCTGGCTCTCCTGGCATCAGCCCTATCCGTCCTCAGTAACTCCGGACCTCTGGCCCTGGTGTCTCTTGTTCTGGGCCGCAGCCCCAATATTTCACCCCTCTGGGCTACTGGGCCCTTTCCCCTCATTTCTCTGCCCTTCTGCACTGATCTTGCCTCTGCTACAGGTCCCCAACCCTGGCTCTCATTCTGCTCAGGCACTGGGCCCCTGGCCTTGTCTCTTCTCTGCTACTCTCACAATTTTGATTCCCACTGCTGGCCAGATGCAAGGCAGCTGTGTGCTCTTCAGGCATGACTGGTACCTCCACCTTCCTGATATTCCAAAACCTAAACCACCAGTTTAAAGAGTACAACAAAATGTAAGGCCCTAGCTGTAACTCAGATTCCCCACACCAGGTCTGAACATAAATACCAACTTGCTAGCTGTATGCACAAAGTTTCCTCTACTCTGGGCTACATTCACCCCCTGATAATCCTCGAAGTCTCACTGGTAGCTTCAAACCAGTTCAGCAGTGAACCAGCCTTCCTTCTAGGAACTTCTTCCCCTGCAGCTTGCAGGGCTAGACTGCCCGGCCTGCTCTCATGTACTGGCTTTATGTACCTCCTAAGCCCTGTCCCATCTGGTCATGTGACCCTGAAGATCCCCACAGGTGTTTCCTCCCTGTGGCTGATGGGTCATGACCTGCCTGCTTTCTCAGCTTTCTCTAGCCATTTGCAGGTTTGCTAGCAGCCAGTCCTATAATAGCCAGCTGGTCTCCTGGTTGCCACCTCTCTTACAGCCAGTCTATTCTATGCAGTATTCTCTAGACTGGATACAGGCGTTCCCCTTTTTTTAGTGCAGCTCCCTGCCTCAGCAGCAGGGATTGCTGGCTGCCCGCCCTCTTACACCTAGCCTCTATTCCAGTTCCCTGAGTCCTAACTGCAGCATACTCACTCCTTAAAGTGACAAGAGCCTCCCACTTTCCTATCATAGGATCCCTGAATGTCTACAAGAGAGAGGCATGTGGGGCCAGGAGAAAAGAAGCAAGTCAGAGGTATGTGGATCAGTGTGGTGACTCTTGGCAGGAAAAAGAAGGGGACATGGATTGTTAAGTTGGCCTTGGTCCCAGTAGGGGAAGAAGTTTCCCCTCTGTGCTAACCTCCATCCATTTTTTCAAGTAAGAATTAGCTTCTAAAGGAGCACCAAGCCTTGGGTCAAAGACATGTCCAAGAATCAGCTTTTTCTCTTCCTCATCTTAAATCCAGTAGCCAAGGTTTCTGGTGAACTCAGAACTCAGGAGTCATTGTGTGTCAAGAAGAGTCATACAATGCAAATGTTATTCTTCCTGAGCCAGTTGTTGGGGTTTTTTTTTAGGTTTTTTTAAACCTTTGACTGCATGAACCACAAAAAGTATAAAATGACATATTCCTGCTTTCTCCATGGCCCACTGTTCTGTACACCATACCTATACATAACAGAAACATAACATTGTAGAGATTACAGTTAAAGGGCAGGACAAGCAACAGGAAGTGTCTGCAACAGGCAACTCCAGTGGGGCAAACAGAGACACAAACAGCCCATTAATATAGCCAAATTTGTGATGACAGCATGTGTCGATGCCTTCAGGCCAATCTTAATAGACCAAACCTGGGTACTGATAGTAGTGGAGCCATGACAGCATGGACTTCCATGGGTACTAGATGCTCAAATAAGTACCGAGGGACCCAGGTATCCCATCCAATCTGTTTGTCCTAATATTTCAGGGCATTCAAGTGTAGAAGTGTTAGTAAAACATCATTTAAAAATCAAATCAGTTAGTTAACCAGATAAACCAGCAAGAGTCCAGAGATGGCAAAGGACTGACCTAAAGTCAATCCTTTGTAGCCTGTTTCATTGTGTAAAGTACATGATAAGAAAAGGTATCATCCTCTGTTTTCCCTTTTCAAAGGGTTACTACTTGCTGAAAGGCCTTTATTTACCACTGTCTCACTGCCCAAGGAAATGATAGCTATCCCCAGTGACCCTGAACAACCTAGGATGCAGCTAGCATTCCTGTGACTTCCCTGCTGTGGTTCTTCAGGCTAGCTCATTTAAAGTTATCGCTGTGGTTTTTACATGTGCAGTAATCACACCTTCAATTATCATGATGGGGGAGACTCAAAAAGATTGCTCAGCTTGACATACTAGGGTCTCAGGAAGGGCTGAAAGAAAGATGATGTGTAGGCTCTACAGGTATTCAAGGTGAACTCCTTTCCTGGCTGAGTGAAGGCTGAGTAAAAAGACTAAAGTGCTAGATGGAAATGATAAAAATGGCCTTCAAAAGGGAAATGAGGAAGCTCAGTTCAATCCAGGAACTATATGAGCATTGTCATGTTTTCAGGATGGGGCAATATTTTCCACCCAGGAATTTTCAACATTTTTTCTATATCCAGCCCTTTGGATAAAAGAATGCCACATCTTACGGGTACATTCACTTGGTACCACCAACATATTTTGAACAGACTGATGATAGCTTCTGCACAAATGATCTGGTGTGTTGATGTACAAGGCTGAAGAGCATATTGGCATCTACTTCAGGATGCACCAGGGGTTTAGAAACAACAGAGGCGGGGGAAAGTTGCAGTCATCCATGCAAAAACAAAAGAGAGGATGCTCTGAAAATGGGGACTGGTCACTCTATCTGGACTGTCCTGAGATCTGGGTCTATGGCAGGGGTTGTCAACCCGGGGTATGTTTACCCTCAGTGGCACTTGGGAGGGCCCAGGGGGTACATATGGGTGGGAAGGTATGGAGCACCGCTGCCTCCCAGGATCAGGGTTGGGCAGGGGGGGCATGAGGGGAGTGGTGCCCTTCTGCGGCGCTTCCCAGCTGGCCATACACAGGAGGCGGAGAGGGGGGCAGAGCTCACATGTGACAGCCACTGCCACATCTCAGCACCCTATGCTGCTGCTGGTCTGCTCCTTTTTCAGTAAGTTTACTCCTGGCTCTGGGTCTGGCCACACGCCACTGCCCCCCAGCTCGATGTCTAGCTACCAGGGGTACACTTACTAGAAAAGGTTGAAAACCCCTAGTCTATGGGACCTCACATGGGGCTCAAAGCAGCTCGTGTGAGTGTGGCATTCATGGAAGATACATAGTAGGTCAGGCTTTTCTGGGGATTTAGGTAACCTGTAGAAGGGCACTTGGGTCACTTTTACATGTGCTTCGAAGGTGGGAGAGGTGGTGTTTTAATTAGAGCAGGTCCAAAAGCCACTAGCGTTTAGTGTATCAGCATCCCCATGCTTCAAAATGGTGGTGGGGCTACTTAAACTAAAGCTCATTCTATGAACTTTAGTTCAAGTGTCTCTGCTGTCACTTTGAAGCATGGGGATGCTGACACATAAAACATGGAAGGCTGCTGGTGTGCATCCGAGTAGCCTCCATGCTTGTGTACAGGCACCTCTGATGCCTGAACACTTGTCCAACTGGTCTTCCAACTATATAGTTGGTCCAATAAAAAATAGCACAAAAAAGACTTGCTTCCCAGAAATCCAATCTCACTCCTATTTCAGCTGCTTAGTGAACTGATATGGATCTCACCTTAAATGGAATTTCTTGAAGTCCAATGAAATGCAGAATGGAACCCCTGATGAAGATGGAGCTGGAAAGTCACTAGTCCCTTTTCCTTAATGAACAATGACAGCAATTCTATGGTGGAGATCAGAGAATGGGCACAAGGGTGTGTGATGTGTGAAGGAACAGTTTTGCATCCACACAATAAGGCTGACCTCACTAGAAAAGGGGGGAAAATGTGCAGTGGGTAGGCTAAGAAGTACAAGGTTTTTCCTCCTCACCCCACCCTCCTGACCATCCACCACCGTTATGGGAACAGAGAATCAGGGTGAGATTCTCATCCTCAGAATAACAGTGTGTTCTGCACATAGGGTACTGCAGTTGAGCTACTCTCAAGAATCTAGAGATTTGCACAAGTGTGTTTGCAAAGCATAAAGCAGCATATTTCCTTGTTTAAATTTATATATAATTTTCACAGACCCAGAGTCAAAATATATTTAGGGCATATGATTAAATCTGGTGGTAGAACAGCATGGATAAACCCAGAGATCCTCAAAAGATTAAGGAATATTACCTATTTGTTCTGATTTTATCATACTTTATTAGTATAAACAAATTTATTGTAAAACTGTGTTATTTTTTAGTAAAACAATGGTGTTTTTAGTTCCCCAAACCTTTTCATTATTAGAGACAGTTTAGGGTATAACTTTAAAAGAAATCAAACAGTTAGAATGGGGAATTTTCAATGCAATTTATATAGCAAGCAGACTCACAACAGAATGAGAATCAGTGCTTGGGCCAGGTATTCGTGTATTATGCCTTATTGCCATATGATTATTAATTTACAACATTCAAGAGTATATTATTTGATATCACTCTTCTCAGGGCATCCTTCACTTCTTTGTTCCTCAAGCTGTAGATCAGGGGATTCAGCATGGAGGTCAGCACTGAGTAGAAGACTGGGGCCCATTTGTCCTTTGGCTTTGAGTCCTGGGAGCTGGGTTTTAAATATACGAAGAGTCCAGTTCCATAGAAGAAGCAAACAGCTGTAAGGTGGGAGGTGCAGGTGTTGAAGGCTTTGCGTTTGCTCTCAGTGGAGCGGATCCTCAGGATGGTGGAGAGGATGATAATGTATGAGATAAGAACAATGACACCGCTGGACAATCCTAATAGAGCAGCTGAAGCAAGGAGAATAATTTGATGGATTGTGGAATCAGACTCAGAGACGGATATCAGCGGGGAGATATCACAGAAGAAATGGTCAATGACCTTGGAGCCACAGAAAGATAAATCTAACATATTCACAGCTTGTGTCATTCCATTTACACACCCAATTAAGAAGGAACCAATAACCAGCCGTACACAGAGTTTTGGGGACATGATGACCGAATATAGCAGTGGGCTAGAGATAGCCACATAATGGTCATATGCCATTATAGCTAGGAGGAAACACTCCGTTCCAAGAAAGAAGCAAAAAAGAAAAACCTGAACCCCACATCCTATGTAAGTAATGATTTTTTTCTCAGTTAAGAAATCAGACAGCATCTTGGGAGTGATGACTGTGGAATAGCAGAGATCAACAAAAGCCAAATTGGCAAGGAAAATATACATGGGGGTGTGAAGTCAAGAGTCAGCTCGGATTATAAAAATCATGCCAAGATTCCCTACCACAGTGATAAGATAAATTGTGAGGAAGAGTAGAAAGAGAGGGATCTGAGACATTCGGTAATCTGTGAGTCTCGTGAAAAGGAATTCAGTCTCCTGGTTGCAGTTTCTTCCCATTATAAGTTTAGAGCATGAACTCAAGCAGTACAACAAAGAGGAAAATTGCAAAATAGCTGTTGCTTCTTCAGTTCAGTTACCTCTTGGAACTTCTTCCAGAGCCGTTGAGTAATGTTGACTTTCCAGTTCTTCAGACAGTAGGTTCAGCTTAAACTGTTCTCCCTGCTCTCTTGGTTTCATGGATATTCTTCAGATAGAGTGATTCAGCACCACTTTTCCTATGATAAGTTTTACACATGGAAAGATCAGGAAATGGCTTTGCAAAAGGAAAATAACATAATGAATGGGAGACGTCTTGCACTGGGAAGTCTTTCATGCAATAAATTGTACATCATGCCTGGAATATTACTGTGACTTTACATGTTATAGTACCTCTTACTCACTATTCATTTTCTGTATCAAGATGTCCCTCATTTAATTTTCTTTCAGACCATGATAATTAAACAAAACTATTGACTTCTCCTGTATAAAACTGTCATATGTCATGTGACTTGCTCTTTAAGGACAATGCACATGTGAAAATAAGGAGGCATTTTAATCAGTAAGAGAGTTCACCAGGCAGAGTGCTACTGGAACTTACAACTGCCTACAATACAGTATGGCAGACTGGCTTGCTTCTAAAGCTGTCAAGGGTACTTTCAAGCTGGGTCATTATAGTCATCAACAAACTCTTCCATAACAGATGATTCGGAGTGCACGTTGGGAAGGGGATAAGTGCATGGAGAAGACAGTCCAATGAAGTTTCACAGGGCTCGGTGCTGGCCCAAACCCTGCTCAATGTATACATTAATGATCTACCAACAACCACATCCTGTAAGTTCATCTATGCTGATGACATTTGCTCTGCCACTCTAGTTCCATCTTCCTGTACTTTGTACCAGGTCCTGAATGAAGATATGACAAAACTGGCAGACTACTACACCACATGGTGGCCCATACCGAGTCTTGCTAAAACTCTACCCACTGTATTTCATTTCCACAATGCCAGTACCAAAGAAATAACTTAACATTTATATGGTTGGTCAGAGACTAAAGCATGATCCCTGCCCAACATACTTGGGTGTGTCTTTAGGCAGAACCCTGATTTCCCAGAAACATCTAAACAAAACAGCATCAAAGGTCAAAGCCCAAAACAACTTGCTAGCCAAGTTTTCTGGATTAATGCTGGATCAACATGGGGAGCTGTAGCCACAAGACTCTGGACCCCAGGTCTCACCCTATCCTACTCAGCAGCAGAGTATTGTGTATTAGGGCTATGTGAGGCTTTGGACCATGCTTTGGATCTGGAGAAGCTTCAGATGCTTCAGTGTCCAAAGCAGCATGTCCAGATTGAAATGCTGGCTTTGTTAGGCTTTCTGAAGTGGTTCGGAGCTTCCAAACCACTTTGGAAAATCTTCGGAGCCGCCTTGAATATCCGTCCATAGGGTATAATGGGGAATCAATGAAATATCTATAACCTTGTTGTTTTCTGTCTGATTTGGATGAAACTTGCAGAAGTGGTAGCCTCAGCTGAGCATGAAGTCTGACAAATTTCAAGAAGATCAGTGAAGGGGTTTGGGGGGAACTGCACCCCAAATTCCTAAAAGCAAACTCATGTCACGTCTATGTGTTACTAGTTGCGAGGGGTAAAGGAATAGGTAAAATGCATATAAAATAGTCTTCATGAATTTTCCACAAGAGCTTTCATGACATTGCCACCTAGAAATGAGTTCATGTCTGTGGCTGACACATGATCAATGGCATGGGAACTGGAATATGAATGAGATGAAAAGAGACTGAAGAAGATCAGTTCAGAATCCAGTACAGTAAGAAATATATCCTAGAAGCTTTGGACTGTAATAACTGGGTCCTTAGTCATAAAACACATATCACTACAGGGACAGCCTGCATTCACTTCATAAAGAGACTGTCTCAGCCTCATAGAAATCACAGTGCTGCTGACACAAAAACTGGCATTTTACTGTCAGCAGAGGTTAGGCAGCAAGAGCTGACTGCAATAGGCAGATGGGAGTGAGGGTACAGGTACACAGAAAAATTGGTGTGCACTGTGCAAAAGCTGTGATAACAGCATGTGCAGATGTGATTAAAGTTGCTGTTAATCTATCTAGCTTAGGTACCAATATTTAGGATTTGCAGTTACATAGACTTCAGCGCTGCCTAGACACCTAACTGGTTTCTATGGTTCTGGGTGCACTTTTTCAGTGCTAAGATTTCCTTTTCCTGACACACAAGCTGACTAGTTTAAAGTTACCACTGTTGTTTTTGATGTACTACCATCATATCGAAGAAGACAGTACTGGCCATGATGGCATGCTGTGGTCTTAGAATATTAGCTGTCTCGCCACTCTCCAGTATATATTACAAGCACTGCATGAAAGGAAGAGTCTATCGAGAAAATGGGAGGAGGAGGATGAGGGGGATATGCTGACATCAGGCAAATATCATACACATGCTTATTTGGAATTATAGTAAATAACCTCCAAAGGAAGTTGAAATAATTTCTGAACCTAATACAATTCTCAGTGTTAGGGCTGAGGCTTTTTACCAATATTACCTCTCTCTCTAGTGAAGATTCCCTCTTCCTCTCTCTAAATCACTTCTCTTCTGTGTCTCCCTGACTCTTCTTCCTTTCACATTAAAGGTGGGTTTATGCGCAGAAAGAGAAGGTGGAGCGTGCCCTCTCAGGTTAATATGCTCCTTCCTCTATATGAGTCTTGTCATGCAATTTATGGCAGGAGCAAGGATGGGATGAAACTGACCTTCTCTCCCATGCTTCATTGCATCTCTTGGTTCTCCTTTCTGCATTTTCCCTGTCACATGTAGATATAAAGTAGGTCTTGGTGTAACCTGTGCAACAGGCTGGTCCTGTATTAACTCTTGAGCTATCACGACTCAGGGACATGGAACTCCAGGGGCACCTCTAGCCCCAGGAGGATGAACCTGCTCAACACAGGCCCTTAATTTGTTTTCATGTTTTTTATGCTGGCAGCAGATGGCACACAGGATGTAACTGTGTGTTGACTGAACCAACATAAGTTTGGCCCCAGATTTCAAAGGGGTCAGACTAAGACTGTGCTGTTGTTTCCTTCACAGAGGAAACTTGGTTTTGATCAGTTCTTAGCTCCCTTTAGGGAAAGAAAAACACACATCAATGTAAATGAACTCCTATGTAGAAGCTGACATACTGTCAAGCTGTTCTGTGACAGAACTTTAGGCTCTGATATGCAAATCACTGATGTGATTATTGTGGGACTGAGGCAGAATTTGAGTGGATAAATCCAAGTGACCAATCCACAAAACCTCAGCCTTTCTTTCCTGAGATGCTGTCTTCTCCTGTAAAGTAATGTACACAGGCAGAGTTCTCCTGCAAGTACAAAGCTATCACCATCTTACAGGGCTGAGAGCCTTGGGTATGGTGACATACTTCCTGTTTCCACTGGTACAGTCTCTTTTTTAACACCTGTCCCATCAGTTCGGTTTACTGAACATGGTCACCCAATTTTCAGAGGGATACCTGGAACAGGAGTTCAAAAATGGACTCACTGGGCAAAAATGGGACTGTCCCTTCAATCCCTCTCTTTGCTTCTTCTCTTTGGTGTGTTTATCTATGATCAGAGAATGGAGACAGCTGAGTATGCTGGAGGGTGGGGGAAGAAAGAGTAGTGCCCCACTTTGAGATGAGGTAAAAAGAAATGGTCATTGTGGAAGAAATGCCACCGTCTGGATCTCTCTCCAGAAATCTGTCCCAGTCAGCTTGGGACACTGGGGTCGAATTCCTAAGGGAGGGGGGATTTTCCTCCCTGCCTATGTGACAAAAGCCTGGTGCCTAGGGTGTGGTCCCTCTGGTCACCTGAGTGGGGGGAGGGAAAAGCCCCTGCTCATCTGCCCAGGTAACCAGTGATGATTTTTAAATGGGTTGGCTAGTTGCCAACACTGCTGGCTTCTATTGGACTGGGCTGCTGAGGTCAGGGAGGCTATATATGGGCCTGGTCCAAGAAAAAGGAGGGGAAGCCATTTTTCCAGCATGGCCCAAGCATCAGGACACAGGGAGAGTCTGAACCATCTGAAACACTCTCTCTCTGGAAATCTCCGAGCCAGATCTCTACTATCTTTTAAATGATACTTGTAAGTGTTTCTAGAGAGCTAGTCAGCTCACAGTGATGCATTTGCATATCAAATGGCTACCTCAGTCAGACTGTTTTGCTCAATGGTAATCCCTTGATAGTGCTCTACCTCTTACCCTATCCTGCCTCATCCTGTCGGGAGCAATAAAGTTCTCCTTTGCGACTGTTGTAGGAGACTTATTGAGGGGTGGGTTTAATTATGCCTAGGAGGCCCCTTGGGTCTGCGGACTAAGGGAGACTATCCTTTTTGGCCCCCGACTTGGGGAAGTTTCCCAAGTTCTTGTATTGGGTTGAGTACCCATAGGACTATTAAGCCTGTGTTTCCTCGAGGACACAGGACCCAGACAGTCCCTTCTCAGGGTGCTGGCAGCACACGTTACCCCCAGACTCTGCGGTGGGGTTTGAAAGGGGGTCTGCCGGGGCTTAGGCACCCCTGGAGAGACACGTGAAGTCCGGAAGGTGGACGGGCGTAGTGAGGTGGGAGGCTTAACGCAGGAGCTCCCCCTACTGGCCTACCACAGTCATCATAGTAGTGGGCTTCTTTCTCATGCTTAAGCCCGATCACGAGTCATACATTAGGTGACCCTTCTTCCTAGTTTCCTGTGGGCCCAGCTGGGGAGGCATGTTCAGAACAAGCTTGTAATCAGTCTAGGCCCAGCTGAGGAGCATTTGACCCCAGGCTCCAGCTGGATGCAGTCATGGATTAAGGCTGTGTTATCCCCTAGGGCTACATGAAGAAGTCCCCACCCCCATGTGCCACAGAAACCCAAAGCAGGCAGCAGCAAGCTGTCAAGGCAAAGCCCCCCAGGTTCTGGACCCTATCTTCAACACTCAGATGACCTACTAGGGCCACCTATATTCCAGTCCCTTACAATGCTAAACTTACCAGTACCATTTACTTTACAGAGCCCCTTGTAGAGGCAAGGGGTGGGGTGGGTCCGTTTCATTTTATATTCTTGATGGCTGATTTGAGCTCTTGTCCATGGAGGGGAAAACCAGGATTTAAGCCTTCCTCAAACTGAGGAAGTTCAAGCCCATCTATTCCATATGGCTAGGCTGGAGTGGTGGTGAGGAAAGTAGCATCTATCCTGTCAGTTGAAGCCTTGCCACTGTACAAGAGATTTATATTCGTTGGCGCAGGAAGAAAGTAAACAAGAGGGATGTGACCCTGCCACCAAGGTCTGAGAATACTTCTATGGAAGGGGGTATTCCTGGGTGTGGCTTTGTTTGCAGGACTGTTTATGCTTCTTATCCAATGACATTTTAGTGCAAGAGGAATCTGGGAACAGGGATCAAAACCCAGGTGTCACAGCTCCCAGTGGCATACCTTCATTTCTGAGCTATGAATCAGGTATCCTATTGATGGGCATCTTTCTGTCCCCAAGAATAATTCAGACTTTGCTGCCAGGTGCCTGAATTTTGGAAGGATGGAGTAAATTTCCACTTAGTCATGCTAAATGGTTGGCTTTTTCCAATCCTGATGCTGAGGAGGGATTAGATCCAGGATTCCCATTTCCTGGACAACTACTTTTACTATGAGCATATTAGACCACAGGTGAGTGACAACAGCAAAACTCAAAAGGCCCTTGGGAATCGCGTGCAAAAGTGCGTCTATGAAATAGTGCTTTTTGAATTATCTAAACAGACTTAAACATCCTAGTCCCTCAAAAAAGGGAGGAAGGAGGACCCAGGTAACTATAGGCCAGTTAGTCTTACCTCGATCCTGGGTAAGCTTTTTGAGAGAATTATCCTGGCGCATGTCCACTAGGGGCCAGCAGGGGAGGTTATGCTTAGGGGCAACCAACATGGGTTCATTAGAGCCAGGTCCTGTCAGACCAACCTGGTGGCTTTCTATGACCAGGTCACAAAATCCTTAGATGCAGGGGTAGCAGTGGACGTAGTCTTTCTGGACTTCGGTAAGCCCTTCGACACTGTCTCTCACCCCACTCTCATTAAAAAACTTGGGGACTGTGGCGTCGACACCTACAAAGTCAAATGGGTTGCTAACTGGCTGGAGGGCCGCACCCAGAGAGTGGTGGTGGATGGGTCATTTGTGACCTGGAGGGATGTGGGCAGTGGGGTCCCCCAGGGCTCGGTCCTCGGACCTGTGCTGTTCAACACCTTCATCAATGACTTGGACAAGGGGGTAAAAAGCACCCTGTTCAAATTTGCTGACGACACTATTCTTAACTGAAATTTATAACTTTTCACACAACCCCTTAAGTTTTTGTTTTCTGGGGGTTTTTTTGTTTTTTTTGGGTGGGGGGTGGGCAGACACCTAAAAATTCTAATTTAGCATAATTCATTTTATAGCCAGAGATGAGTGAATCTACATCAGGAATACTATTGCTTTGGAGTTGGAAAGAGGTTCTTTTACAAACAGCAGAAAAGCATCTAAATAGCAAACTATTTTATGTTCCATCCATCCATCCTTTATTCCTTGTAGTTGGAAATCCTGCCTTATTGCAGTGTAAACAAGTTTCATGGCTAGAGTGAAAAGCAATGGTAATAGTGGGCACCTCTGCCTAGTTGATTGTGTCAAGTTAAATCCATTTGAGCGCTTTTACCTCTCCAAAATCAACTATTTCTAGAACACCAATTCTACCTGGCTTTTTCTGCAATGTGAATTGTATATTCAGCTGGCAAGCAATCTAGCCCTTCAAATAAATCACTGTACGTTGACATGAGTGCCTTATATTCCATACTCATGGTTTTTTTTGTTGTTGTTCTGCAAGCACATGCTTATGTTTTTTCAGAAGTTGCCAGACCCAAGTTGGTATCATCTCTTTAGGTACCACAACAATTAGGAATTTATGTATTCTACTTTTAGATTGGATACTATCAATGCATCTCCCTTTCACTGGTGTATTTGTTCCTAAATGGCCAGTTATTTCTGATATTTGTTGGCTTCACTTTTGGTCTCAATATTAATTTTTTATGCTCTAATAAAATATTAATTTCCAATACCCAATTTGAATGAAGCCATTGTTCCATGTGCTTCCAGTAGCAAAATCCAGTCCCTCCCCATTTGCTTGATTCCACCATTTCTCCATAAAACTCACAACTGTATGAGGTTGAAGGTTTGGGGTTTGAGATCTGCAGCATTTGGCACATGGTTCCTTTTATGATGGTTAGAATTTTCCGAAGGCAGCACGTTTGGAGCCATGTTGCTTTCCATACCTACAGCATGTGTGCCTGTTCACTCTCCCTCTTCTGTCAGCCTCCTTGCCAATGGAAAAAATCACACTATCAGGTGGTTTTTTATGACCACATTCTTTTATGCCTCATACACAATCATTTTTTGGTACATTCAATTCTGCATTCTGTGCCTTCACAGTTTCTGTTGCCCTGCAAATTTGGGTAGTCTTTTCTAGGGACAAGTCTTCCTAATGCAGTAACCTTTATTGTAATGCACTGCTACAAATCCTATCTTTAATAAGATACTTTGTCAGGTCCCTAAAAGCAGTCTCTTTAGTTGAGCAATAAATCAATATAGACTTTTTCTATTGTATGAATTTCTATAATGCTCACATAGTCTTGGAGTCAAGAGAAGTCGGGTGAGTTGGCCAGGTGTTGCCACTTCCTCAGAGATTCACAGTGGTCAAAGTTGCTCAATGGAGCCTCAAGTACTCAGATAACCTGCAGCCATACAACTTACCTATGCTTCTGGCTACAGATTGTTAGTCGCATGCACCTTTACACATTTGGTTAAGTTAACTCCACATTCAATTAGGCATTTTTCAGGCACTATGTCCAGTGACCCAATGCTGTAAATTGCCAGTCCTGGCCAGCAACCCAATACTTGCTAAACGTAGTCACGTGTGCTGCCATCTTCTGTCCGCTGTTTCATTACAGCTGGAGCATGCAGCAGGGCTCTATGGATCTGCCATCCTGGTACTACACACAACTGGTCCTCATGGATGATGGCACCTAGGACAGATTTACTTGGCCAAGACCTTGGCCAGCAGTTTATAGTCAAAGTTCAGGAGGGTAACGGGTCTCCAGTTCTTCAAATCCTCACTTGGACCCTTCTTGTACAGGAGGTGTTGGCAACAAAGCACCAACTCACAGGATCATCATAAAATTCTAGTTTATTGGACAGATGCAAAAGTCAGCCCATAAATCTTGGTGCTGATCCCCTCAAACACAAACACATTCACGCACACACACACACTCACAGTAGCTAGCTCTGAACACTAAGCACTGGTGTCAAGATATACCTATCCCCAAGTGCTGGAGTCCACCGTTGATGGCCAGTTGAGGCTTCTTTCAGTGTGATGCTGCTGCAGAAGGGGGTCGCTGGCTGGATAGGCAGGGTGCTGGTCAGATCAAAGAGGGCACCATTGGGGGTCATTCTTCACTGCCTTTTATCCCTCTCTGGCAGACTTTGGTGACTTCCCAATTTTCCGGCTTACCCAATCCAGTGGTCATTGACCTCGAGGGTTGTCTCTCTTGGTAGCTGCTGGATGGCAGCTGTCAGCCCCAGGGGTCACATCCACACGTACGTGCAGTCTCAGGAGTCCGTTGATGAATTTTGATTGATTCACTGTCGTGATGAATACAGCTCTGGAAGTGGTTGATCAGGGGGTATTTCAGCCCCAAAGTTTTGTTTCCAGTGTTGATTAGTTCAAACGGGTGCTTCCGTACCTTTAACAATAATGTTTCCGGGAATTCCTGGCTCTTTATTGATTCTTTCTTCTCCTTGGTCTCTGATTTTGTAGGTGTTAATTGCCGCTTATTAACATATTTATCCAGACTAGCTACTGTGTTACACAATCAACCATGATTCATTCAGGGACCTGCTCCATACAGCGATTCCTACTCTTGCTAACATTGTTACATGGTACAACTTACTTTTAAACTTAAAGTACATTTGTAAAAGCATCTACAAGCTCTATTTTCACTACAAATACACCTTATATAAAAATAATAATGATATGATAAAAGAAAGAAAGAGAGGAAGGAAGAAGAGGTAGAAAAGAGAAAGCATTCCCGAAAGGGGGCAAATACTAAAAGAGGGGCTTTTGCCATATGGAGGAGCTTCACATTTGAGAGGGGGGCAGACAAAAGGGTTTCTTGCTACACAGGGTCATGAGGCCCCTGTCCATCCCAGTCCCTAGGTGCCCTCCTGCAGTCACTCCCAAAAAAGCTCAAGCAGGTCAGGGCCCACCAGGTGCCAGAAGGTCATGTAAAACTCCTTGGGCAGGCTGTCTGACCCAGGAGTCTTACTGTTCTTAAATCCCCGAAGGGTCTTCTTGACCTCCTCCAGTGTCCACTCTCACTCTAGCTGTTGCTGCTGCTCCTCTCTGAGGGCCCAGGTTAGCCCCTACAGGCACTGCTGCCTGGTCCCTGGGTCCTCCAGTAGTTTGGTGTAGAGCTCTTGGTAGAAGGCAGCCGCCACATTTAGCATGCCCTTCTTCGATCGGTGTTCCACTCCTGCTCTGTCTCTCAGGCACATTATAGGCTTCTCTTTGCTCTTCTTTTGCCTGGTGAAGTAAGCAGACCACTCCTCCCCCTCCTCCACCCATTGTGCCCTGGCCTGGAAGATCTTTTTCCTGGCCTCCTCTCGGTACAAGGCACCAATCTGGGCCTTTGCCTCCCAAATATCCTCCCTCACATCCCACCTGGGCATGGAAGCAAAAGACTGTAAATCTGCAGTTCTTCAGCATTAGTTTCTGGCTGAACAGGCACTGTGACTTGGTGGGATCTGTGGAGGAAGAAAAAGATGGAGAGGGAATCTGGACAGGAGCTTGGATAGCAAGGGTCCATCTTAAATGTGCCCCAGATAAACCAGAAGCGCAGGAGCATTTGCTGGCAGCCCTGACTCTTAGATACCACAAGAGCCTGATTTACTATTGGGAGCAACCCAAGTTATGCCACAGATGCTGGGAGGGGGCCGCATGAGGAAAGATTGTAAAGTGGAGATCTATACAATGTGCCAGGAGAAAGGACATAAAACAGGAGCCTATGGGAAGGCATGGCATTGAAACCTCTGTGGGGAGGAGGGACACCAGTTTAGAAAATGTCCCAGGGCAAAAGCCAATGCAGGCTTTCAAAAAGAGAAAGAGGATGACATCCTTTTATTGCTCTCTAATATTACATATCAGGGAGATATCAAAGAAGATAGCTCTGGAGAAGCAGAGCAAGAGAGAAAGGAGAAGGAAGAAGGGGAAGAGGGCTTATCAGGGACAGAGACCCCCATGCTGTCTCTAGAAGTGGGGGAAACTATCAGACAGCAAAAGGAGCTTGGTAAAAAGGTGGGCTCCTGGCCAAACCTGGTAAAGGAGCAAAGTGCAGAGGATGGGGAGACAGAAAAAGGATCAATGGAGGTGACTACAGAGACCCCTAAGGTAGGGAGTCAGCCCTAGGAGGGAGAGGTGGACATGAAAGAAGAAGGTGAAAACTCTAAGCCTCTTCCCCCCCCCCCCCCAAGTCTGAGCAGGAGATCTGAATATAAGTGACCTGGAAATAATCTACAGCCCAAGGAAAGCACAAAGGAAAGCCAGACAGGGAAAAATCCACCACTCTCCAAGCAGGGCTTGGAAAACCAGTCACCAAAGATATGAAAACAAAAGGCGCAAGCTAGAGGCTCTGGTTGCAAAGAAGAAAGCCAAAGCAGAAATCCTCCCCTCATTTCCCCCTGAACAGCCAGCAAAATAAAGAGGCTCCACATCATATCAAATAATGTTAGAAGCTTTGCTAGGCAAAGGAAGTGGGAACAGATCTGTAAGACCTTGGAACAAATAGAGGCAAATGGAATGTGGCCTACCTAGTCAAACAGCCAGCTCTTTGTTCTCTACAATCAGGCTGGGCTCCATGGGATGACTGCAGCTGGGAGGCTGCAAACAGCTGCTCTGAGCTCCGGCATGTTAGCACTCTGGCACCTTCCAAGGTAGACATTGTGGTATTTTCGAAACTCCAGCCAAAAAACATTGCCTATCCCTGGCCTAGTAGATGCTGGTAAAGAAGCCCAAGGCCCCAGGGGGAACCCAGGTGGACCCCACAGGGAAAAACAAGACCTGGATAGACTTTGTCTTCCTCCCCAAGGAGTGGAGGGCAAAGGAAGCCTGCTCCACACACGGCTGTTTCTCACACCACTGCCTCCTCACGATACAGGGTAAAATGTGAGTACAGCTGGAAAGACGCAGAGGGGTGTGGAAGCTAAACACCAGTCTGTTGGAAGACAAATAGAGTGAGCACAGGTTCAGAGAGCAATATGCAGGCTGCAGGACCCTAAAGGCCCTGTACCTGAACCAAACAGAGTGGTGGACCAGCATCAAAGACAGGACCGCGGTTTCTTCCAGAGAGGGACACCACCCTTGTGGTAAAAATATAGCATAATCTATACATCCTGCTTTTGTAATCGCTTCTACACTTAACACTACGGCACGTAGGCTACTGATTGATTTACGAGTAGCACTAAACTTCTGCAGACGGAGCCAGGAACAGGTGTGATAAATAACTCCTTACGAGAGATAAGCAAAGAGGGACAAGGAAAAACGTTGATGTAAAGAAATCACACCCTGACCGAAGGATGACCGAGAGGGGCTTAAGAACTACCCCTGGGAGGGGATCTAAGATGTAAATAAGACATGTATGTAAACCGTCATAGAACATGTAACTGCTAGACATACGATGCAAGACGTAATGCTTAGGCTGCCAATAATCACGCGACACGTTGAAATCTATTGTTTATGTTAGCTATAAAAAGAAACCTCGGACACAGTTCGAGGTCGACTCTGATTTGAGCGACTCGGCTCCCTTGTCGATCGGTTTGCAAACAATAAACTTGAGGTGGACCCAGCCTGAGTGTGTGTGACTCTCTCCTAGAGGTAAAATTGGACAAGCCTCCAGGGGCACGAAACTAGCAGTTTGTGCAACACCCTGGAAGTTAGATAGTCTTGATTTTCTGGCTGATTTCACTTTCAGGGAATTATGTACTGTCATGACAAGGTGATTCTACTCTATCTTGAAGCCTCAATAGCCATAGCAGAATCTTTTGACTATGCTGAGAAAGGAAGCATGGGACAGGCACAGCCCTGTGCATGGGAACAGAATCTAAAACCTGTGAAATTCCCCAAACAGACAAAAGCACATACCACTTGGGCATCTAAAGTTGAAACAGACTCTGTCCCTTTGATAATTACCACTTGGATGGATAGACGGATTCAATGTTGGCCCTAGAAGATGCCTGTAATCTGGAAGTGGGGGTTACAGCACAAAGAGAAAATATTTTGTCCTTTAAAAATTGCATAAAGGTATATTAATATTATCACTAGACAGAGAGGATAACTCATGGTCTTATTTGATTTGTTTTTTAAGTCCAGCAGTGACCATTAGATCAATGACTGTCCTCCTGCGTATCATGGAGGACAGGTTTTCTCTTCAGCATTCTTACACCAACCCCAGGGAAATGTCACTGGATAATTGCAATTACTTTATTTAAGCACACCTGAGCTACAGGAACCTTCAGGGAGCATCTCCAAAATTTGCAAGCATCAGCTATATCTAGCTCCAGTATGATGCAACTACAATGTTGTCAAAGTGCACATTGATGAATCCTTGATTCCAGGGGAATGGAGTAAAGCTGGGATCTCCCCATGTTTTTGTTCCAGTTTCATCCAGATTCAGCAAGAAGATGAGGTTTGGTGTCATACCTCCAGATTAAAATTTCAGACAAACAGCCTATGTGGTCCTAGATGGAAGAAAATTCTGCTGTTGTGAGAGGACACAGTTGAGTTTAGTAGAAATTACTACCCCAAATTACAGTGAGTCACCACTTGTCAGAAAAGTTTGTTGTGTGTAAGGAGGGAAGTTGTAATGTTGAGTCTTAGTATTACCAGCTTGGATGCAATTTAGTCAGTCAGACTACTAATAGATTTTCCAGGAACAAAGAGAACTGCAAAGGTACATAACAACTGTTTGCAAACCGATCAAAATCAGGACAGATGAAGCTCAGGGAGACTGAGAGGTGCCTTGATTATGGTAAATCAGTACGTTCCTTGTAGGCAAGCACTGTGCACTAAAAGGATCTTGATTGTAGCGATAAAGGTCAGAAGTACAAACCTTGCCTTACCTATTTAAATAGGCATATGGCACATGTTGTATAGTTAGGATGATTGTAATAAACTGTGCTGGGAAATAGAGGGTTCTCTAAGTAAACAAGGTCTCAGATATAGACTCTCTTAAATGAGAAGTAGTACTTTATGGCAATACAAAAGATTGGGCTTTACACAGGATAATCTATATGGAATTCCATGGCCTATGTTACACAGGAAGTCAGGTATGATGAGAGAAAAGTCTCCTCTGGCATAAAAATGGATGACTATAAATTATTGAGAGACACATGAAGGTTTGGATAGGCAGATGGATTCTAAATTAATTGTAAGCTAAGACAATTTGAGAAATGTGATGGCATGATATGGCTTCCCAGGAAAAATAAAGATTTGAGTATTTTCTTGACTATCACAATGAAAACTTTTGTTCTGGGCTTAGCAATGGTTTGGATCCAAATGACTATAGAATAGCTATAGCATTTTATAGAAAATAATGATGACAATGTTATGATTGTTATTGAAACTATTGTGTCACCCCCTTTGGAATACCGTGTCCTCTTCGGGTTCCTGCATTTTTAATAGATACATAATACAGGAAAGAAAAAGAAAATTTGTAATAATAATAAAAAGTAATAATAATAAAAAGTATTGCAATTAAAAGGGATGAGTATTTATTTACAGAACTGAATGAGGAATATGACATGTATTTGTGTGAGACTGACTAGTTCTGTGGTGGCACAGTGTATCTGTTCTTATATGTATGGTATTCAGTTCAAGCCTTTCACTCAATTGGCCTTAAAGGCCACTTCCAGATGGCCCAGTATTAAGTGAGTTCACTGTAGCTGGCCAGTCCTGGGCAGCTAGGCAGTGCAGAGCTGCATCACTGTCTTGTGTGCTTTTGGCAACAGAAACTAGCACGCCCTTAACCATGATAGCCTAATGAGCATGGCAGTCCATGGGTCATATGGGCTGGCCTTCAACCTTTTGAGATGAAGAGCTTCATTTAGGGGATGCTGTTTTCTGATCAGATTCATGAAAAGAAGTCACCTGCATACTAGAATGCATGATTGCAGAATACATTGGGCTGAATTAAAAATGTGTAAAACAACTACCAGAGTTGTAACAGGGAAGCTGGGTACCTGGGGCAACAGTGCTGCCATCAGCACAGTCACTGCTTTGTGGTGACAAAGCAGTTATTTTTCTGCCCCTCTTCCCAAATTGGTGCATAGGGACACTGCCCTAGTTGCCCTGCCTTAGTTGTTATGCTACTGACACCTACATTTTCATGTCTGGGATATAAACCAAACACTAACTGGCTCCATTAGAAACTTCCTATTCTATGTATTGTGGGATTCAGTGCAATTTCTTTTTTTTTTTTTTTTTTAATGGCATTTGCCACTACCTGAAACAGAAGAGGGAAGTAAATTGATCTGGACAGCAATATTTAGGCTGTTACACCTTATCGCTTTAACATCAAATGGAACTGCCTTGAGCCAAACATTTATAATACATCTGCCACTGTTACCCCTACAGCCTTACAAAATACTAAACAACTGTTAGTTGGTAAGTTCTGCATGCACCTAGGTAAATAGAAAGTGAAAGTTTAGACTACATGGTTTCCCTGTGATGCGATTTTTGAACCCTTGATCACATTAAAAATACTTCCTCAAATGAGATTTCTAATTGGGGTTTGGGCTCCTGTAAGAGCAAAGATTTGGTAGGACAACACAAATGGATTTCTACACACTCAAAAGATAAGAATAGAGTAGAAAAAATACTTCTGTGAAATTCTCTTGGATCTCCTGTGTTCCACTTGGGCTGCATAATAACTCTTCAGTAAAGAAGGGAAACATTTGACTTATTTTGCTTTGACACACCTTTTATGGAGAAATACATTCTTTTCCTAAAAGAGAACGGAGTCAACAAGTAGAAGGCTGATACAAATGAACTGTTATAACATATTAGAGTCAGGCAAAGACCTCCAAAACTACTTCTCTTTGAATCACCATGCTGTAATAAGTGCCCCAGCTTTAGTGAAATTCACTTGCATCAATTTAATTAACTTTCATTCAACTAAACTTTTCCTAAGAGTTTGTGAAATATTGTCTGTTTTTCTTTGAGGGGCTCTGTTTTTTTATATTTATGAAAATCACAAAAACAGGTTATTGAAATTATCTCAATATGGTTAATGCTTTCATCTAAGGAGATAAAAAAAATGGAAGCTAGTTACAAAGCTCTTTTTTCAGAATAATGCCTACTTTTTCAGTGAGCCTAGGGAAGCAGGACTACACACAGCCCTAATGGGCCCGCAAAACTGGATCTGTTATTCCTAGTCTTCCTTTCTCTTCTTCCAGTCCTCACTATATTGGTTCTTGTCTTGCCTTATTCTCAAGATGGTGCTTCTTAAATCTGGAAGGTGTGAATGTGGATTTGGATCATTTAATTATGCCAACTTAATTCCTTACAGGTTATGTTTTTCTTTCAGAAACCTCAAACACTACAAATACTCCTGGCTACCAATTCTTCAAAATTTTTGCATCTCATTACTGCATGTGTTTCTTTTTTTCTTTCCTTCCCAGAGACACCAAAATGATGACTGAAGGCAACTACTCAATGATGACTGGATTTATCCTCTTGGGTTTTTCAGGAAGTTCAGAGCTTCATGTCATACTCTTCTTGGTATTCCTACTGAGTTATGCTATCACACTTTTAGGGAATCTTGGAATGATCCTTTTAATCAGGATTGATTCCCGTCTCCATACCCCCATGTACTTTTTTCTTGCAAACCTGGCTTTCATAGATATTTTCTATTCCTCATGTATTAGTCCAAAGATGCTGTCTGGCTTCTTGATGCAAAGGAAAACCATTTCCTTTGTTGGGTGTGTGAGCCAGTTACACTTTTATGGTGTCTTTGCAATCTCTGAAGGCTATCTGCTTGCTGCGATGGCATATGACCGTTATGTCGCTATCCGCCACTCATTGCTCTATACAGTCATTATGTCACGCAAAGTGTGTGTGCTGCTGGTATCTGCATCATATGTTGCAGGAAATGTGATCTCCATGGTACTCACAGTTGCCACATTTCAACTATTCTTCTGTGACTCCAATATTATTGATCACTTTTGCTGTGAAATACCCCCACTGTTATTGATCTCCTGCTCCAACACTAGCAATGTTAAGACAGTGACGTTGGCAGTTATTGCCTTCAATACAGTAAATGTTAGCCTCACCTTATTCATTTCCTATGCATACATTGTGGTCATCATCCTGAAGATGCAGTCAGCTGAGGGCAGGCGCAAAGCCTTGTCCACCTGTGCTTCCCACTTGACTGCTGTTGGTATCTTTGTTGGAGCTCTTGCATTCACGTATCTACGACCCACTTCCACGCACTCTCAGGAACAAGATAAAGTGGCCTCCATGTTCTATGGCATAGTGGTTCCTATGTTGAACCCCCTCATTTACAGCTTGAGGAACAAGGAGGTGAAGGATGCTCTAAGGAATGTTGTGGGGAGAAAAATGATTTTTCCACACAAGTAATCTTTGCTCTGATAACCAGGGATCCTGGTTTTCTCTGATAAAAAAAATTCTCATTTTCAGATTAAAAAAATTAACCCCAAATCCACATTTTTCCATGATTAAAACGACACACCACTATAGATATATTAGTAGCATTTCATTTTAATCATGGAAAAATGTGGATTTGGGGTTAATTTTTTTAATCTAAAAATTGGGGATTTTTAAAAATCAGATATAACCAGGATCCCCACTGATAAGAATACATTATTGGACACAAAGAACCCCCCATTCCTGGAGAGAAGGAGACATTCTCCCTGAAGTTTTTTAAAGTTTGAATGGTATTCAAATGCTACACCATTCACCACTGAAAATGAATATAAAAGGCTGAACGGAAACATAAGCAATGACTTCTCTTTTTTCTGGACTGTAATCATAGAGCTATGGAATGCTGGTTGAATTTTCAATGGTATTGGACAAGAAGGGATGTTCCCTAATGGTGAAGGCTGCAAAGTGAGTATAGTAACTCCTAGATGTTTTTATCAAGTGTGTAATTGTTCTGTTGTATGTGTTTGGAATAAATTACATTTTCCTGTTTTATTTAAATGGTGATTAGTATTTTATATCAATTTCAAAATTCTTTACTCACTGTATAACTAATATTTATAAAGTGTTTTGGGTTCATCAAATGAAGGGTGCTATGTAATTGAAAAGTATTATTACTGTTCCTGTTGTTGCCATAGAACCAATAAAAGGAAATGTTTCCTCTCAAAGTTGGACCTTGCTTGTGAGAATTCTTTGCTATATTTTGACTGATATGAATATAACACAATTTTATATGCATATGTAGAAATTGTAAGATCACAAAAAAAGGACTGGAAGGGACCTCACAAGATCATCTAATTTAACTTTCCTGCTCAAGACAGGATCATTCCTGACTAAAACATCCTAGCCAAGTATCTTTCTAACCATCTCTTAAAAACATCCAAGATACAGATTCTACACTTTCTCTAGGTAGCCTATTCCAATTCTAGACCACTTTCATAGTAAAAAAGTTCCTCCTAATCTCCATCCTAAATTTCCCTTGCTGAAGCTTGAGGTCCTTGTTCTGTCCCCTACAGCCATATAAAAATAAACCATCCTCATCCTCTCTGTAACTGATTTTCAGGTATTTGAACACTGTTATCAAATCCCCCTCAGTATTCTCTTCTCCAGGATAAATAACCCTTTCTTTCAGCCTTTCCGCATAAGTATTTTCTCTCAGGACCCTAAACTTTTTAATTTTCTCTGCCCTGGAGTCTCCCAGACAGTCCACATCCTTCTTGAAGTGGGGGGCCCAACATTGGATTCAGTACTTCAGGTGTAGATTCAGAAGTGCTGACTAGAGTGGAAGAATCAGTTCCTTTGATTTGTAAATGTGCTTCTGTTAATACAACCCAGTATACTGTTGATTTTTTTGCAACAACAGCACACTGTTGGCTCATATTCGGCTTATTGTCTGTTGTAACTTCCAGGAGCTTCTCTGCCATTTTGCAGCCTAGACACTCATTCCCCAATCCATACTGTTGCATATAATTATTTTGTCCCAAGTGCAGAACTTCTCACTTGTCTCTGTTGAATCTTATCTGTTGGATTGTGGACCATTTCTCCAGTCTTTTCAGGTCATTCCAGATCCTAGCCCTACTCACGAAATATCTGGAACTCCGCCCAACTTGGTGTCATCTGCAAATTTGCTAAGCATGCACTCAATCCCATCACCCAGATAATTTGATACTATGCAATACTGTACCCAGCACAGACTTCTGGGAACCCCACTTGCTACCTCCTCCTAACTATAAATTAAGCCATTTGTGACTACTTACTGAGTGAAATATTTCAACCAGTCAAGTATAGACTATAAAGTAGTTTTCTTTAGTCTGTTTCACTCTATGACATATTTCATAAATATGACATATGAAAAAATAACACGCACTAGTGAGGTAAAGCTGATTGCTGGTTGAAGTGACACTCACTGCATATCATAGCATATCTAGTAAGGTTTATACCCATTGGAACATACCTTAAAGATTGAGAGACACAACATAATCTCATAATCTCTTGCTCTCTCTCTCTCTCCCAGGTAACATGGGTTTTATTTTTTCCAGGCCTTGGATAGTAACCCACCACTTTAAATCAAAACTTTCATCACTTTCCACAGTCTGAGCTTAAAATTAAATCAGTGTTTTTAATAAAGTCAGCAACTCTGCAAAAAAGGACCAAGGGACTAGTGGAGAATAATCTGAATATGAGCCAACAGTGTGCCCTGGTGGCAAAGAAGGCTAATGGGCTACTGGGCTGCATTAGTAAAGCATTGCCAGCAGATCAAGGGAAGCGGTTCTTCCCCTCCATTTGGCACTGGTGTGGCCACATCTGGAGTACTGTGTCCAGTTTTGGGCCTCCCATTACAGAAAGGATGAGGACAAGTTGGAGAGCATCCAGCAGAGGGCAATGAAAATGGTTAGAGAGCTGAGGCACATGACTTCTGAGGAGAGACTGAGGGAAATGGGATTATTTAGTCTGCAGAAGGGAAGACTGAGGGAGGATTTAATAGGAACCTTCAACTACCTGAAGGATGGGCTACAGGCCTGTGCAAAGCAGCAAGTATTTGATTTGGATTCAGATTCAGCTGATGCAGAGGGATAGTGATTCGATTCAGTGATTTCAGTCACTGTCCTGATTGGCCGAATCGGAGTCGGAGATTCAATGCCAGTTTGGAAATTTGGCCATAGACTATAATGGGGAATAACTAAAACACCTATAAATTTGTCATTTTTCTTATCCTGCCAAGTTTCAAGGATATAGGTGCAGGGGTTTCTGTGAACGTGCACTTCAAACTGTTGAAAGCAGAGCTCCTATCACTTGTGTGTGTTAAGGGGTGTAGGTTGTAGCTGTGTTGGTCTAAGGTCATATCAGATTGACCCAAAGAACCTTGTCTGCCTATCTCTTATTAGACCAACTGAATAGTTGGAGAAATATATCTTAACAAGCTTTTGTGTTTAAAAAACCTTCATCAAGCTGATGAATCATTTGCAGTTGGTGTGTGCACTCTTCCTGGATGGAATGAATAGGAAGGAAGCCAGCATCTGGTATGCATACAAGAAAGCCAGTCAGTGAAAATGTAAATTGAGGCATCAGGGGGTGAAAGACAGGCTCAATCCAATGTCTATATTGAATCCATGCATTTTTGTATCTAGGAGATTGATGAAGTGAACTTCATAGGCTCGTCTGTGAAAAGTATTTTGTAAATTCAAACAAGCACCGGACCCCGCTAACCTCATCACCAGAAGGCACATTCCTACAGCCCAAAACATACTGAATGGATCCAGACCATGCCATGGCAATACATGCAAAACCTGCCAACATATCTCCAGTACCTACCCAATTTATTACACCCCACAACAGAACCATCACTACTCCTGTATCCGCAGCTGCACCACCAGAAACGTTATATATCTCATCCAATGCACCAAAAGCCCTGTTGGAAAATATGTAGGAGAGACCAAACAACTGTGCACCAAAATGAATGCATACCAGAAATCTATTAAAGACAAGAACACCCAATTACCGGTAGGGGCACATTTCTCACAAGAAAACCACTCTCTCTCCAATCTCTTGGTCCTGATCCTTAAAGAGAATTTACAAAACATGTTTCACAGACGAGGCTATGAACTTCACTTCATCAACCTCCTAGATACAAAAACTCATGGACTCAATATAGACATTGGATTTATGACACACTATAACTTGACTGACATCTGACTTCCCAGGTACCTCGCCACTTTTACCTGCTACATCCCACTCCCCCCGGCCTCCCAGCCTGTCTCTCACCCCCTACCTAAATTTACATTTTCACTGACTAGCTTTCTTGCATGCATACCAGCCTCTGGCTTCTTTGCTATTCATTCCATCCAGGAAGAGCACACACACCAGCTACAGATGCTTCCTCAGCCTGATGAAGTGATTTTAAACCCAAAAGCTTGCTAAGATATATTTCTCCAACTACTTAGTTGGTCTACTAAAAGATATCAGATCGACCCAAAGAACCTTGTCTGCCTTGTGTGTGTTAAGACAGATTGGGATGAATGCAGTAGGGATGAATGCAATAGCCTGCAGTGGGATGAATGCAGTAGCCTGTAACAGGGGGCCTTCCCGGTGCCAGTTAGATCTTGGCTGGCTCACCTGTTTCTGGGCCAACCACTCGCTCCTGTTTCACCTGCCATGCCTTGATGGAAAACTGATTCAGATGTTACCCAGGCTGGAGGCTGTCCATTTAGGCCCCTGATGTCTAGGGGTGACACCCATTCCACAGCTCCATACCTTCCCTACACTGTGGCCCATGTCTCGCAGATTGCATCCTTCACCCCCTCCAGCTGTGTTCCCATCTCTGGGACATTTGGCTCCCCATTAGGCCCTGGCCCGCTTTTAGGCCAGTCAGAATCCTAAGCCTCTTGCTCTAGGCATTCCTTGCTGTGGCCCCTGGCCCTTCAACCCCACTTTGGGTCCTGGCCCTAGCATGGACCATTTGAGGGTACCTCAGGTCAGATCTGAGCTGCCTGCCTGTTCTCACCCTCACAACTCCACTGCAACCAGTAAGCCTCAGGCCTCTCAAAGATATTACAGGTCTGGGCTTTCTGCATCGAGGACTGTGCATGCATGCAGTGGCTGGAGGTTCTCAGGTGCCCCTTACCCACTCACCAGGGAGGTTCATGGCCCTGGCATTTCCTGGGGCTGCTGCACCCCGGCAGTCGCACTAGGCCTTCCTACCCTGGCAGGGTGCAGTTTTAGACCATGCTCAGGATCTGGGGCCTCCTCCTTCCCCATAGCCCCAGGCCATACCTCCAAGTTCTTCCTGGCATGGGAGCTCAGCAGGGAGATGTTCTTCCCCTGTTGGCTGGTGATAAACTAAACTGCCATCTCCAGCTCTGAGAGTAGGACATTAAATGGTTCTGAAAGTGAATAAAAAAAGCAAACAGGTGCAGGGGGAGGAGGGTGATACTCACTCTGTCTCCATGTGGAGCTTGGGGAACCCCAGCAGCTGGAGGTTCACCTCCAGGAACACCAGCTGCTTCACCAAACCAGGTTCCAAGGAGGTGCGGTGGGGTGTCACAACATGACCAGCAATGCTGAACACCCTCTCTCTTGGAACACTGGTTGATGGACAGGACAGGTGTTCCTGGGCAACCGTGGCCAGATCCTGCCACACCTGCTGTAGGTTGCCCAATAGGCCAAGGGGCGGCTGTGTAGTGGCTCCATGTCCTCAGCGAGATAGGTAGCGACCAAGGCCTCCATGCTACCTGCCGGATGGTGGAATCTGGTGCCTCTGCACCCCAACATTGAAGCCATGCCCTTGGCCCACAGTGGCAGTGGCTATGGTGGAGGAGATTGACTTGTGGTTAGAGTGCTGGAATGGGAACGTGGATCCCCCTCTTTCATGTTCCTCTGTCTCTGCCCTCTTCCTCCCTGACTGTTCACAGCACCTCCGTCCAGTGATTGAGGGTTTCACTGCTGCAGATGCTCCCCTTCAACCTTGGGTTCCACATGCCCACCAGCATGTGGCCTGTACTGGACCACAACTGATCCAGCCACTTTTTGATGCCCTCCTTCAGCCACTTCACCAGTGGCTGCACCTCTGGTGAAAGCTGCTTGCCCCAGCCAGGAACATTGATACCCTGGAACCTCTCCATTTGATTCTCAAGCTCATTCACTATGGGGATCACTTGGCTAAGGAGGGCATCGCCAGTGCTGAGGCTCTTGAGGGCCTTGAGGAACGGCTTGAGGACCACCAAGATCTAGGAGATGGTATCCCACTCTTTTTTGTTAAGGGGCGCATTGGTCCCAATCTCCCCAAGCAAGGCCATCTCATGGATGGCTTTCTGTTGCTCCACTACCCTTTCGAGCATCAGGTATGTGGAGTTCCACTGAGTCTCCACATCCTGCATGATTTTGTGCTGTGGGATGCTCAGCTCTGCCTGTTTGTCCCCCAGCATCTTGCCTGCCTTGATGCTCTGGTGGAAGTAGCCTGCCACCTTCCTGCATTTTGAAATGAGCTGGCTGGTAGTGGTAGTGATGGCACCATCACTGGGAGCCCTGTCCCCCTCTAAGGAGTCCCTGACTATGATGTGGAACTTGTGTGCCACATAGCAGATGCCAACAAAGTTGGCATCATGCACCACCTTGACCATATTGGCCCCATTGGTGGTGACCATGATCCCGCTGGTGAGCTTTCCCTGCCCAATGAGCCACCCCTGCAGCAAGCGATTCATGGCCACCATCATTTTTCTTGCTGTGTAGGACTCATTTATCACCTCTGCTTGAAGGAGTGCCCACTGACACCCTGATTAATCACACCAGTGCCCTGTGAGAGAGAGGTAGGCATGTTCTCCACCCCAGCTACTCCAGGTGTATGAGGTGACATGCAAAGGTACCTGGAGCCCTGCCTTCTGCAGCTTCTTCCTCAAGTACTCCCTGCATACCTCATACAGGGAGGGTACCACCGTCCTGCTAAAGGTGGTGTGTGAGGGCACTTGGTAGGATGGGGCCACAAGCGCCATGAGCCACCTGAACTCTGGCCATTCAACAAAGGAGAAGGCCTGGCCATCCAGAGCAAGCATCTCCCCAATGCTCTTGATGACCTCAACTGCTCTAAGAATGCATCCACCTTTGCCCCTGCCTTTCCTCCACTGGTCCAGGGTGGCCTCCCTCTGCTTCTTGGGGACAGGGGCTTTGGAGCGAGAGGGGGACATCTTTTTGGGCACACTCACACTGGTTCCAGGCTGAGAAGGAAGAAGGGCAAGGGAGTGCTGCCTCCTGAGATGCAGCAGCATTGGAAGGTGAAGTGGGGGTGAAGTGTTTCACCTCCTTGCCCCATAGATTCATAGATTCATAGATGTTAGGGTCGGAAGGGACCTCAATAGATCATTGAGTCCAACCCCCTGCATAGGCAGGAAAGAGTGCTGGGTCTAGATGACCCCAGCTAGATGCATATCCAACCTCCTCTTGAAGACCCCTAGGGTAGGGGAGAGCACCACCTCCCTTGGGAGCCCATTCCAGACCTTGGCCACTCTAACTGTGAAGAAGTTCTTCCTAATGTCCAGTCTAAATCTGCTCTCTGCTAGCTTGTGGCCATTATTTCTTGTAAAGAAATATTTCTTGCCCCAGCTGATCTGCTTTCAACAGTGCTGGCAAGTAGCATACCTGGGATCATCTGCCACCTCAAAATGATCCCACACTACACTACCCACCCACTTCTGGGTTGAGGTTGGGGATCCTGCCTTATTCCCCTCCTCACCAGGCAGAGGCACAACAACAGGAGGAGCTGAGCCACCTGCCCCCACAACCTCCTCCAAAGTGCCTTCCAGAGAAGAAGACCTGCCTCCAGGGGAACTTTGAGGAGTGTGGAGCACAAACTCAGATTCCCCCTCCTTGGGGGATGAAAAAGCAGGATGAACAACAGGAAGTGTATGCAACAGGCAACTGCAGTGGGGAAACAGACACACAATCAGCTCATTAACACTATGGCCAGATTTGTGATGACAGGATGTGTGGACACATTCAGGCCAATCTTAACAGACCCTGCCTGGGTACTAATAGCAGTGGAGTCATGACAGCATGGACTTTCATGGGGACTGGTTGCTCAAATAAGTGCCCAGGTTCCCAGGTATTCCATCCTGTCTATTAGTTTTAACATTTCAAGGCATACATGTATAGAAGTTTTAGTAAAACACAATTAAAAAAAAAAATCAGTAATTTAGCCAGATACATCAGCAAGACCACAGCAGAGATTGTTTACCTAAAGTCAGTCTTTTATAGGATGTATCTGTGCCTTTCATTGTGTAAAGCCCATGATAAGAAAAGGTATCATTGTCTGTTTTCCTTTTTCAAGGACTACTACTTGCTGAAATGCCTTTTCCACTGCCTGGCTGCCCAAGGAAATGCCAGCTGTCCCCACTGACCCTGAACAACTTAGGATGCAGTTAATGTTCCTGTGACTTCCCTGCTGTGGTTCTTCAGGCTAGCTCAAAGTTACTGCTGTCCACCCTTGTCCACCTGGCAGCTGTCTACCTGGCAGTAGTGGGGGGCACATCACCATTGTAGTACAACCAGCCCAGGGCTCCCACAGGGTGGGAAGTAGGGTGGTGAGCTCCAAGGCCACAGCAGACAGCCCACATCTGTCCCCAACCTGTGCACAAGTCTGGGGGGCATGTGCACTCCCCCATACCCTCCTCCCTGGGAGTACACATAGCAGCAGGGAGCTGTCCTTCCCCCACCCCTGGGTGAGCCACCCATGGCTCTGTCCCACTTTCTTCCCCCATCCCCAGGCCCCATGCATCACCCCCAGGCATAGCCTTTCCCCAGTCCCTCCCTCAATGTGGGTACCTCCATTTTCCCTGCCCACCTTATAGTCTTACTTGCAAACAACTGGGGGAGATGCTTTCCCCCACTGTCTGGGACTGCATTCCTGGCCAAATGCATGTGTGTGCATGCATTTGTCCTGCTCCCTGGACAATTTGTGTCCTGCTCCCTGCAGCCCCTTGCAGGCTGGAACTCTTCCAGCCTGCCAGGAGAAACCCACCATTTCCCACATTTTTCTAGCCTGAAGGTAAATCCCAGACCCCTGCATGATACTGGGAATCCGGGATAAATGCTGTTCCCAAGTCATGAAGCCTGGGATCGGGACTTGATATTCTCATTCCAGGACTGTTATGACCAATTAGTGATGAGTGGTCACCCTACCTTCTTCCTGAGGGAGCCAGGGCCTTTGGGTCTCTGCATAATCAGCATGTACACACAAGGCTGAAGTTAGGACTGTGTCAGTCCTGGGATCCCGCTTCGGGTCCGGAGCTGCTTCAGATGCTTAGGCGTCCAAGGCAGCACTTCTAGAATGAAGTGGGATCCCATCAATGGTATCCGGAGCAGGCTGGGGGCATCTGAAGCATTTCAGATCTGCTTCAGCCATTTTGAGGCAATTAGAAGAGGGAGGGAAGGAGGGAGGGAGGGGAAGCGGGGTGGGGAAGACTGACGTCTGTAGGCAGCCAATGAGAAGGATTTCTCCCTGGCTACCTTTCCAATGGCAGCATCTGTGGGGTGGGAATAAAAAAAGCATAAAAGCCTCTGTTTCCAGCCCTTCTCTGCCTTTTGCAGCTCATTCCCTGTCAGTGACTGTGAGAGAAAGGAACACCGCGATTGAGACTTGCCTGCTCCTTTTTCTTGTTATAAAGGAGTGGTTAGGATTTAACTTAATTTAGCTTAGCTATTCTATTCAATTATTACTAGTATTACAATTTAATTTATTTCTTTGAATTATTTTTTTGGAAACTTCTTTTGGAAACTTTGCAAAAAGAAACTTGTGTTTTCCCAGCCAGTGTTATCTATCACTGTTTAGGGAGGCACAGATTGCTTGCACGCACAGACACATGCACGCACGCATGCATACACACACATACACAGAGACCCAGAATATAGAAAAAAAATCAGAGCGGAAGAAGACAGACAGATATTTACAGAAGAACAAGACACAGATAATATATTGAGACACAGGAAGAAACACAAATAATTTTATTCACAGCAGAAGACAGACAATATATTGAGACCCACAAAGACACACAGCAGAACAAGACACAGATATTCACAGGAGAACAAGACAGACAGATATACAAAAGGTTTCACAGACACACAGCAACCTTTTGTAGAACTGGAAAGATCAATATGAAGCGTGCTGGAAAGGCAGGTGCCATGTCTTCTGGCAGGGGAGGAGGAGGGGGTAAGGGGAGAGCTAAAGCTGCAAGCTCCACCCCCCACCCCATCCGAAACACGGATGCATCCTATTCCCGAGCAGCCATGACATCAGTGCTGCCAGTGGAAGCCCGGCGGTGCAGTTTCTGCACCTAACGTCCCTGTACATGCATCACCTCTTCTCAGTCCAGAAGTGGGAACCAGCAGTGGAATCACTGTCTCCTCCATCCCAATTTCAGCTCTCAGCATGGGCCTACTACTGCCAGAGGAGGAGCTGGAACCAGTGATGCTGAGCATGCTGGCTCAACCAATTCTGGGGACTGAGGGGGAAGAAGCTGGAGCTGGAACTAGGGATGCTGGGTGTGCTGGCTCAAGCAATTCTGGGGACTGAGGGGGAATCGGAGTTTGTGCTCCACACCCCTCAAGTTTCCCCTAGACCCAGGTCTCCTCCGGAAAGCAGCATCTCGGAGGAGGCTGAGGTTGTGGAGGCAAGTGTCTCAGCTGAGGCAGCTCCTCCTGCTGTTCAGCCTCAGCCTGCTGAGAAGGGGGAAAAGGCAGGATCCTCACCCTCAACTCAGAAGCGGGGGAGTAGTGTACTGTGGGATCATTTTGAGGTGGCAGATGATCCCAGGTTTGTCATCTGCCAGCACATGAGCTGTGGCAAGAACATGAGGCACTTCTCCACCATGGCCATATGCTGCTGCATCTGAGGATGCATCACCCCCTTGCCCTTCTTCCTGCTCAGCCTGGCACCAGTGCACGTGTGCCAAAAGGGAAGTCCCCCGCTTGCTCTAATGCCCCCTTGCTCCCAAAGCAGAGGCAGGCCACCCTGGACCAGTGGGGGAAAGGTGGACAGAAAGGGGGGCGCGTTCCCAAGATCACTCAGAGCACTGGGGAGATGCTTGCTCTGGATAGCCAGCCCTTTTCCTTAGTTGAGCGACCAGGGTTCAGGCGGTTTGTAGCACTTCTGGCCCCATTTTATAAAGTACCCACATGCACCATCTTTAGCAGGGCAGTGGTGCACTCCCTGTATCAGGCATGCAGGGAGTATTTGAAGGAGGAGCTGCACAAGGCAGGGCCACAAGTAGCCTTGAACTTCATCTCTGACATCTGGAGCAGCTGGGGTGGTGATCACGCCTCTCTCTCCCTCGCAGGGCACTGGTGCACTCAGTGAGGCCGTCGGTGGGCTCTACTGCAAGCTGATGTGCTGGATGAGTCCCACACAGCAAGCGAGATCATGGGAGTCATGAACCGCATGGTGTAGGGGTCGCTCATTGGGCAGGCCAAGCTCACCCGCGGCTTCAAGGTCACTGACAATGGGGCCAATATGGTGAAGGCTGTCCATGATGCCAACTTTTTTGAAATCTGATTTTGAAATGCAGGAAGATAGTGGGCTACTTACACTGTAGCATCAAGGGGAACAAGATGCTGTGAGAGAAACAGGCAGAGTTGAGCATCTGGCAGCACAGAATCATACAGGATGTGGAGACTCGGTAGAACTCCACATACCTGGTGCTCAAGAGGCTGGTGGAGCAACAGAAGACCATCCATGAGATGGCCTTGCTTGGTGAGATGGGATCAGTGCCCTGCTGAACAGAGCTGAGTGGGGTACCAAATGCTAGATGTTGGTAGTCCTCAAGCCCTTCCTCGAGGCCACTGAGACCCTTAGCACTGGCGTTGCCCACCTCAGCCAGGTGATCCCCCTAGTAACGGAACTGGAGAACCAAATGGAGAAGTTCCAGGGAATTAATGTTCCTGGCTGGAGCAGGCTGTTGCCACCAGATGTGCAGGCACTGGTGTGGTGACTGAAGGAGGGCATCACGAGATGGCTGGATCTCTTGTGGTCCAGTACAGTCCGCATGATGGTGGGCATGTGTGACCCGAGGGTGAAGGGGAGCATGTGCACCAGCAGCCCCAAAACCCTTGATCACTGGATGCAGCTGCTGGTGAACAAAGTCAGGGAGGCCGAAGTGCAGAGGCGAGGGGATGTGGAAGAGGGGATCCACTTTCCCGTGCCAGAACTCCCGGCACCAGCACCAGCACCAACACCAGCACCAGCCAGTCTCCTCCATGCCAGCCACTGCCAATGTGGACCATGGGCATAGCTTCAATGCTGGGGTCCAAACGCACCAGACCCCAGGCTCAGGCAGGTAGTGCTGAGGCTTTGGTGGCTACCTGTCTCACTGAGCATGTGGAACCACTGGACTGCGACCCCTTTGCCTACTGGGCAAATCGCAGGCAGATGTGGCAGGATCTAGCCACAGTTGCCTGGTAAAATCTGTCCTGTCCACTGACCAGTGCTCCAAGTGAGAGGCTGTTCAGCATTGCTGGGGATGTTGTGACACCCCACCGCACCTGCTTGTGTCCTACATTGGTGGAGCAGCTGGTGTTTGTAAAGGTGAACCTCCCGCTTCTGGGGTTCCCCTAGGTCCACCTGAAGACAGACTGAGTGCCACCTTCCCCACTCTGTCTGCACCAATTTCCTTTTCTGAGGTTTTGAAAAGCCGAGTAATGCCCCGCTGTCAACTGGAGGGGGCACGAACTGTATCACCAGCGAGCAGGGAAAGAACATGTCTCTGATGAGCTCATTCCCCTGCCAGGACAAACTTGTAGGTATGGAATTGGGGCTATGGGGAAGGAAGAGGACCCAGGTCCTGGGCATGACCACTAAAACTGCACCCTGCCAGGGTAGGGAGGCCTTTTGGGACTGCTGGTGGCACAGCAGCCCCATAAATGCCAGGACCAATGATCCCCTGGTGAAAGGTGGGTAGGAGGTGCCAGAACCTCCAGCTAATGCATGCATGCAGAAAGTCCTGGCTGGGGAATATGCAGACCTCTCACGTCTGACAGGCCTGATGCTTGCTGGTTGCAGTGCAGTCATGAGGCTTCAGGTAATCTCAGTTTAGCTGCCCAGGATACCAGCTTTAGGGTTGAAAACCACTTTGTCAGGCTGAGGAAGTACCTGCAGTTGGTCCTGGATGGAAGGAATAGTAAAGAAGCCAGAGGCTGGCCTGGACTGCAATGCAGGCAAGAAAGCCAGTCAATGAAAATGGAAATGGGGGCATCATGGGGGTGGGGAGTGGCCGGGAAAGGGGGATGTAGCAGCGCAGGTAAAAGTGCAGAGGTGCCTGGAGTGTCAGATGTCCGGCAGGTCGCAGCATGCCAGAACTCCACTGTGTATATTGAGTCCATGAGTTTCTGTACCTACTACCTAGGAGGCTGATGAAGTGCAGTTCATAGGCCCAGCTCTGAAAAGTGGTTTGCATTGTAATTTGTTCCCTCTCAGAATCATGCCTGAGAGACTGGAGGAAGTGTTTTTTTGGGTGAGGAACGTGCCCCCACAGGTAGTTGGGTTTTGTTGTCTTTGATAGATTCTGGTGTGCAGTTTGTGGGGGTACAGGAGATAGTTGGCAGGTTTTGTGTTTTGAGCTGTAGGAAGTTAGCTTCAGTTCTGGTGATGAGGTTAGGTGCTTGTTTGAATGTACAAACCATTTTTCAGAGCTGGGCCTATGAACTGAATTTCATCAGCCTCCTACATAGTAGGTACAGAAACTCATGGACTCAATCAACACAGTGGAGTTCTGGCACACTGCGACCTGCCGGACATCTGACACCCCAGGCACCTCTGCACTTCAACCTGAGCTGCTACATCCCCTTTTCTCCCCTACCCCCTACCCCCGTGAAGCCTCCATTTCCATTTTCATTGACTGGCTTTCTTGTCTGCATTGCAGGCCAGGCCAGCCTCTGGCTTCTTTACTATTCCTTCCATCCAGCACCAACCGCAGGTACTTCCTCAGCCTGACAAAGGGGTTTTCAACCCTAAAGCCTTCAAAGGTACATTTTTTTAAGTACTCCTTTTTTTCATAATACACATATAGACATAAAAACACAAGATAAGCTATCACATACCATGAATAACATCATATGTCCAACATAACACAAAATCTTTACTTCTTGCTGTCAATTCCTTTATAAAATGACAGGCTCTGTGACAGTTCTGTTTGGGTACCTTTGATGCTGCTTCTGATGCTACTGGTGTTGAGCCAGCTAAGTTATTTTACCTGTTGTCATGTAAAGTAGAGGACTGGGCGTGAGGCTGTAGGGGAGAAGGAGACTTCAGTGGGGCACACTGCTGTGTTGTGCAGAGGCCCCAGCGCCAGGAAGGACGCACCTTAACACATACACAGTGTCACCCACCCACATCACGAGTTTTGCCTGTCAGCAGCTTGGGGTGCAGGGCCCCAGATGACAGACTCCCCCAGCAAGACACACACAGCTGGCAGGCTTCGTGGCCTGGCAGGGCCCAGCACTCAGGCCTGCACTAGGACACACACACAGCTGGCAGGCTTAGTGGCCTCAGCAGCAGCCAGCACCCCCGCAGTTTTCAGTCCGCTGTGCCTTAACACACATAGTGTCATTTGTGTCACGAGTTTTGCCTGTCAGCAGCTTGGGGTGCAGTTCCCCCCAAACCCCTGCACCGATCTAATTGAAACTTTGCAGGCTTTGTGGCCTTACCAGGGGCCACCATCTCTGCAGTTTTCATCCCCCTATGGTGTAACACACAGCCGTGACATGAGTTTGGCTTTCAAGAATTTGGGGTACAGTTCCCCCCAAATACCTGCACTGATCATCTTGAAACTTGGCAGGCTTCATGCTCTCAGCATAGGCTACTACTCCTCCAAGTTTTGTCCAAATCATACAACAAACAACAGAGGTATAGATCTTTCATTGATTCCCCATTATGCCCTATGGCCGGATCTCCAAGGCGGCTCCGAAGTGTCAGAGCCGCTTCAGCTGGATCAAGGTGGAAACCTGGTCCAGAGCCCCAGATTGGATCACTGCCATCCAAAGCATCTGGATCCAAAGCCAGATTGGATTGCTGCTGACTCGTATAGGCTTAGCTGAAGAACATAGTCACATCTCCTTCAGGATGCACCAGGGGGTGATGAACTACATAGGGTGGGAAGAGTTGTAATCATCCATGCACATATAAGAGAGACGATGCTCTGAAAATGAGGTCTGGTCACTCTAGCTGGACTGCCCTGAGGTCTGGGTCTATGGGAACTGACATGGGGCTCAAAATAGCCCGAAAGCTTGCTTAATAAATATTCTCCAACTATTTGGGTTGGTCTAATAAAAGATATCAAATTCACCCAAGGAACCTTGTCTGCCAGTGTGAGTATGGCATTTTTGGAATGTATTTGATAGGTCAGGCCTCTGTAGGGATTTAGGTGACCTGTGGAAGTGCACCTGATGCCTAAAAACTTGTTCCACTTCTCTTCCCATTAGGCAGACAGTCCAAATAAAAAAAACCCCAAAAACCACAAAAGAAACTTGTTTCCCAAAATCCAATCTAACTCTGTTTCATCTGCTTAGTGGGCTGATCTGATTCTGACCCTAAATGACATTTCTCCAAGGCCAACAGAACACAGAATGGAGACCCTGGTGAAGCTGGAGCTGGCAGATCACTTGTCCCCTTTCCTTAAAAAGCAATGACAGCACTTCTATGGTGACGGTCAGGGGATGGGCACAAAATGTGTGTGACGGTACAGTTCTGCAGCCACACACTGGAGCTGAACTCTTTAGTAAAGCGGGGAAAAGGTGCAATAGTAGACCTAGAAATAGAGTTTTTGTCACCCTCCTGACCACCACCACCATGCTAGGAACAGAGACAGTCAGGGTGAGAGCCTCATCCTCAGAACCACAGTTTTGTTTGTACTTAGGGTACAACAAGTGAACTACTCACAAGAATCTAGAGACATGCACAAGTGTGTTTGTAAAGTATAAAACAGCATATTTGCTTCTTTAAGCTTGTACATAATTTTCCCAGACCCAAAGTCAAGATATCTTTAGGGAATACAACTAAATATGATGGAAGAATGGCATGGTTACACCCAGAGATCCTCAAAAGATTAAGGAATATTACCTGTTTGTTCTGATCTTATTATACTTCATTAGAATAAATACATTTATTGAAAGACTATATTATTTCTTAGTAAAACAATGATGTGTTTGGTCCCTCAAGCCTTTTCATGATTAGAGAGAGTTTAGGGCAGAGTTTCTGAATCTGTGGGTCATGACTTAAGTTGCATAGCAAGAATATATGAAAGGGTCATGAAAAAAACTTTAAAAATGAATTCTCCTTTGAAGGAGAAAAACATGGGAAACTATGGGTTTCCTCTTGCAGACTTGGAGAGGGGCTGCTTTGGGCTTGGGGGAGGAGGAAGGCAATCAGGCCAGGGGCACCACATGCCTCTGCATACACATACTTCGGGGGATTGGGAGGGGACACAGGCAGTGCATCATGAGGGTTTAGGGGGATGCATGCCCCTCCAGATTTGTGCACCCACAGCAGGCATGGAGCTGCTACCTGGCCTGACTAGCATGGGCAGGAGCTGCCTTTCCAGCCAAGCACGCATTACCCAGCATTGGAGAGCAGAGCAAGGCAGTGAGACTCGTTCCTGTTGCCACTCCTGGGACCCTTGTGCTAGCTGTGCTGCCAGCAAAATGAGAAGTCATGGAATGGGAGAAGGGGGTCTGTGCTGCCCTCACCTCCCGCCACCATGGTGGCAGGGTAGGGCCACAGCCCAGTGTGTGAACGGCTGGCAGTGGGAGGAGGTGAGGGCAACATGGCCCCCCTGTCTGTTACTCCTTATGCTGCTAGCAGCACAGTTGGTGTTGGGGTCCCAGCGGAGGTGGCAGCAATGAGTCTCACTGGCCCCCACTGCACTCCTGTGTTGGGTCCTGCCTGCTGGGTTGCTGAGGTGGCTCCTGCCCATGCTGGCCCAGCCAAGCTGCAGTCTCATGCCCACTGCAGGTGCACAAATATGGAAGGCACATGTCCCCCCATGCCTCACACACATTCCCCCAGCCCACACACCCACCTGCTGCCCCACACACTGGGGGCTGGGGGCAGGAGGCAGTGAGTCAGGAGTGAGGGGCATGGCAGGGCTGGGGAGTGTTTTCTACTTAAACTATTTATTGGGTTGGGACTAGCTATCAATATTTACAAATAGGTCCTGGTTACAAAAAAGCTCGAGAACCACTGATTTAGGGTATAACTGTAAAACAAATCAGTCAGAATGGAGAAGTTTCAATGCGATTCATATAGAAATAAGACTTACAATGCATGGTGCGGAGTCATTTGGAGGAACTGGATGCCTTTAAGTCGGCAGGCCTGGATGAGCTCCATCTGAGGGTACTGAAGGCACTGGCTGACGTCATTGCACAGCCACTGGTGGGAATATTTGAACACCCGTGGCGCACGGGCCAGGTCCAGGAGGACTGGAAAAGGGCCAATGTGGTCTCCATTTTCAAGAAGGGGAGGAAGGAGGACCCGGGCAACTATAGGCCAGTCAGTCTCACCTCCATCCTTGGCAAAGTCTTTGAAAAAATTATCAAGGCTCACATTTGCGAGAGCCCGGCAGGACAAATTATGCTGAGGTGAAACAAGCACGGGTTCGTAGCAGGTAGATCATGCCTGGCTAATCTAGTCTCTTTTTATGACCAGGTTACAAAACGCCTGGATGCAGAAGTAGGGGTTGATGTCGTATACTTAGACTTCAGGAAGGCCTTCAATACGGTATCCCACACCATACTGGTGAACAAGTTAAGAGGCTGTGACTTGGATGACTACACAGTCCGGTGGGTGGCGAATTGGCTAGAGGGTCGCACCCAGAGAGTTGTAGTGGATGGGTCGGTATCGACCTGGAAGGGTGTGGGCAGTGGGGTCCCGCAGGGCTCGGTCCTTGGACCGATACTCTTCAATATCTTCATCAGCGACTTGGACGAGGGAGTGAAGCGTACTCTGTCCAAGTTTGTGGATGACACAAAACTGTGGGGAGAAGTGGACACACCGGAGGGCAGGGAACAACTACAAGCAGACCTGGACAGGTTGGACAAATGGGCAGAAAACAACAGAATGCAGTTCAACAAGGAGAAATGCAAAGTGCTGCACCTAGGGAGGAAAAATGTCCAGCATACCTACTGCCTAGGGAATGACCTGCTTGGTGGCACAGAAGCGGAAAGGGATCTTGGAGTCCTAGTGGACTCCAAGTGGACTCCAAGATGAACATGAGTCGGCAGTGTGACGAAGCCATCAGAAAAGCTAATGGCACTTTATCGTGCATCAGCAGATGCATGATGAACAGATCTAAGGAGGTGATACTTCCCCTCTATTGGGCGCTGGTCAGACCACAGTTGGAATACTGCATGCAGTTTTGGGTGCCACACTTCAGGAGGGATATGGATAACCTGGAGAGGGTCCAGAGAAGGGCCACTCATATGGTTAAGGGCTTGCAGGCCAAGCCCTATGAGAAGACTGGGGCACCTGGACCTCTTCAGCCTCCGCAAGAGAAGGTTGAGAGGCGACCTCATGGCTACCTGTAAGTTCATCACGGGGGCACAGAAGGGAATTGGTGAGGTTTTATTCACCAAGGCGCCCCCGGGGGTTACAAGAAATAATGGCCACAAGCTAGCAGAGAGCAGATTTAGACTAGACATTAGGAAGAACTTCTTCACAGTTAGAGCGGCCAAGGTCTGGAATGGGCTCCCAAGGGAGGTGGTGCTCTCCCCTACCCTGGGGGTCTTCAAGAGGAGGTTAGATAAGCATCTAGCTGGAGTCATCTGAACCCAGCACTCTTTCCTGCCTATGCAGGGGGTCGGACTCGATGATCTATTGAGGTCCCTTCCAACCCTAGCATCTATGAATATGTGAATCTATGACCCTAGCATCTATGAATCTATGAATGGAATGAGATTAATATATTATGGCTTAGTGCCATATGATTATTAATTTACAATATGCAATAATATATTCTTTGATATCACTCTTCTCAGGGCATCCTTCACTTCTTTGTTCCTCAAGCTGTAGATCAGGGGATTCAGCATGGGGATCACCACTGTGTAGAAGACTGGGGCCCATTTGTCCTCTGGCTTTGAGTCCTTGGAGCTGGGTTTTAAAAATACAAAGAGAGCAGTTCCATAGAAGATGCTAACAGTTGTAAGGTGAGAGGTGCAGGTATTGAAGGCTTTGCGTTTGCCCTCAGTGGAATGAATCCTCAGGATGGTGGAAAGCATGAAAATGTATGAGATAAGAACAATGACACCACTGGACAGTCCAAATAGAGTAGCTGAAGCAAGGAGAATAATCTGATTGATTGTAGAATCAGACTCAGAGAGGGATATCAGTGGGGAGATATCACAGAAGAAATGGTCAATGACCTTGGAGCCACAGAAAGATAAATCTAACATATTCACAGTTTGTGTCATTCCATTTACACACCCAATTAAGAAGGAACTAACGACCAACCATACACGGAGTTTTGGGGACATGATGACCGAATACAGCAGTGGGCTAGAGATAGCCACATAACGGTCATATGCCATTCTGGCCAAGAGGAAGCCTTCAGTTACAATAAAGACATCAAAAAGAAAAATCTGAACCCCACATCCTATGTAAGAAATGGTTTTCTTATCTGTTAAAAAATCAGACAGGATCTTGGGGGTGATGACTGTCGAATAATAGAGATCAACAATAGCCAAATAAAGAAGGAAAAAATACATGGGGGTGTGAAGCCGAGAGTCAACCCAGATGAGAAAGATCAGTCCAACATTGCCTACCACACTGATGAGATAAATTGCGAGGAAGAGCAGAAAGAGAGGGATCTGAGACACTTGGCGATCTATGAGTCCTGTGAAAAGGAATTCAGTCTCCTGGTTGCAGTTTCTTCCCATTATTAGTTTAAAGCACAGACTCAGGCAATACAACACAGAGGAAAACTGCAATATAGCTGTTGCTTCTTAAGTCCAGTTACCTCTTGCAGCTTCTCCCAGATGTGCTGAATAATGTTGACTTTCTGGTTCTTGAGACAGTAGGCTTACCCTACACTTTTCTCCCTGCTCTCTTGGTTCCATGGATCTTCTTCAGGTAGAGTGATGTAGCATCACTTTTCCTGTGATAAGAGTGTGGACATGGAAAGATTAGCAAATAGCTTTGCAAAAGACAAATGAAGTAATAGATGGGAGATGTCCTGGTCTGGGAAGTCTCATGCAATAAAAAGTACACCATGCCTGGAATATGCCTGTATCAATGTACTATGAAGCCTCTTATTCACTCTGTGCTTTCTGCATCAAGATGTCCCTCAGCTTATTTTCTTTCAGACAGTGACCATTCTATAATACTATTGATATCTCCTACATAAAGTTGTCATGATGTCATGTGACTTGCTCTTTAAAGACAACGAACATTTGAAAATAAGGTGGTATTTTAATCAACAAGAGAATTCACCATTATGTTTGATGGATCAATTTCTGAGACAACATAACTTATTTTCCAAAGCTCAGTTCTTCCCAGGAATTTTTTATTGCCTTTGATTTTCTGAAGCACAGGATAAGTAAAACATTAATCTTCATCCTTTACACTTTCCAGATCTGTGCCACAAGGAAACAGTACACAGAGCTGTTGTAACAGCATGTGCAGTTGTGACCAAAGTTGCTGTAATCTATTTAGTCTAGGTACCAGTATTCAAGCGTTGCAGTTATGCAGACTTCAGCACTGCCTAGTAACCTGACTGGCTCATATGGTCCTGGTGTGCTTGTTCAGTGCTGAGACTTCCTTTTTGTGATGTACAAGCTGGCTCAATTAAATTTGCCACTGCTGTGTGTTGATGTACTGCCATCAACACTAAGATTGCCCTGTTGACAGATTGAAAGACACAAGACTAGACATCATGATATGCTGTGGTCTTATCGTATCAGCTGCCTTACCACTCTTCAGCATATTATGCAAACACTTCCTCAGCCTAACAGAGGGTGTGGCTGCCTGAAAACTTGTTAAGAAGAATTTTTCAAAGTATTTGAGTTGGCCTAATGAAAGATTTTGGATTTACCCAAAGAAGCTTGTTTGCCTATGTCCTTAGACCATCATGGCTACACCATACACCCCTGAAACATGGAAGATCCTGCATGAAAGGAAGCTTTTATCTAGAAACTGGAAGGAGGAAGATGAGGGAGATTTGCTGACATCTGGCAAGTATTTTATGCCTGGAGAGAAACTTAGTAACAAAGGAAAACAACACTTATTTGGGATTATATTAAATAACCTCCAAAGGATGGTGAAATAATTTTTGAACACAACACAGTTCTCAGTGTTAGGGCTGGGGTTTTCAGTCAATATTCTCTCTCTCTCTCTCTCTCTAATGAATATCCCCACTTCCTCTTTCTAAATCACTGCTCCTTGTCTCACTGACTCTTCTCCCTCTCAAACTAAAGGTGGGTTTATCTGCAGAAAGATAAGGTGGAATATTCCCTCTAAGGTTAATGTGCTCCTTCCCCTGTATGAATCTTATCATGGAACTTATGGCAGGAGCAGGCATGGTATGAAACTGACCTTCTCTATTCCCATGGCTCATCTCTCCTGGTTCTCATCTCTGCATTTTCCCTCTCACATATAGATATAGAGTAGGTTTTGGTGTAACCTGATCAAAAGCTGGATCCCTTACTAACTCTTGAGCTATAAAGACTCAGGGACTTGGAACTCCAGGAGCACCTCTAACCCCAGGAGGATGAACCTTTTCAACACAGACCCTTAATTTGTTTCCACGGTTTTTTTTTTTTTTTTATGCTGGCAGCAGATGGCACACAGAGGATGTAATGGTGTACTGACAAAATCAACAAAAATTTGGCCTCAGGTCAAAGGGGTCAGACCAAGAAGAAACTCATTTAAGATCAGTTCTTAGACCCCTTAAGGGGGAAAAAAAAAATCAATGAGCTCCTATGGAGAAACTGACATGCTGTCAAGCTGTTCTGTGAAAGAACTTTAGGGTCAGATACTCCAAATCACAGATGTGACTGTTGTGGGACTGAGGTGGAATTGGGCAGATAAATCCAAGTGACCGATCCACAAAACCTCAGCCTTTGTTTCCTGAAAGGCTGTTTTCTCCTCTAAAGTAAGTTACACAGACAGAGTTCACCTGCAAGTACAGAGCATTCTCCAGCTTAGCAGGGCTGAGACCCCTGGGAAGAGTGAAATACTTCCTTTATCCACTGCTACAGTATCCTTTTTAAACACCTGTACCATCAGTTTGCTTTAAAGAACACTTTTGTCCTATTTTCAGGGGAATGTCTGGAACAGGTGTTCAGAAATGCAGTCTCTGGGTTAAACGGAACTGATCCTTCACCCCCTCCCTCTGCTTCTGCTTTTGGTATGTTCATCTATGATCAGAGAGTTGAGACAACTGAGTATACTCCCATTTGGAGACCATTTGGAAATATGGTCATCATAGATGTGGACTCATTTCTCATGCCTAAACCCAATCATGAGTCATACATTAGGTGATCCTTCTTCCTGGTTTCCTGTGGGCCCAGTAGGGGAAGGATGTTCAGAACAAGCCTGTAGTCAGCCTAGGCCCAGCTGAGGAGTGTTTGACCCCAGGCCCCAGCTGGATGCAGTTATGGATTAAGCTGTGTCATCCCCCAAGGCTACATGAAAAGGGCCCCACCCACACATTCTGCAGAAACCCAAAATAGGCAGAGGCAATCTGTCAAAGCAAAGACCCCA